>NC_083603.1:22337395-23587395 GCF_029168945.1 Cannabis sativa
GCCATGGCAATTTCAGCTCCCTTGAAACCATAATCCAAACTTGGGTTGCGACCACCAGAGAGATTTGAAGGCAAACCATTGTTGTAAAAATCATTTACAAGCTCAGAAAATTGGGCAAACATCAGTTTACCAATTGCTGCAATAGCCAAACGGGTGTTGTCCATGGAAACTCCGATTGGGGTCCCTTGGAAGTTGCCACCGTGAAGAGCTTTGTTTCTTGAAACATCAATCAAAGGATTGTCGTTCACTGAGTTAATCTCTCTCTCAATAGACTTGGTTGAGAATCTAATAACTTCTATCTGGGGTCCAAGCCACTGTGGTGATGTCCTAAGAGCATAGCGATCTTGCTTTGGCTTTTGAAGGGGGTCCATCTCGTGAAGCTTTTTTGCCTCTTTAACGTAAGAACTGCCATCCAAAATATGTTCCATTATGGCTGCAGCCTCAATTTGACCAGGATGGTGCTTCAACTTGTGAGTCAAGTGATCGGTGAACTCAGGCTTACCTTGCATCACTTCTGCAAAAATTGCTGACAAGACTTCAGCTAACACTGCTAGAATATTTGCCTCAAAAAGGACAGTAGAGGCCACACCGGAACCAACAGCGGTGCCATTAACAAGAGCAAGGCCTTCCTTAGGTTGCAACTCAAAGAAACTAGAGTTAATGTCAGCAACTTTGAAGGCTTCCTTTGCGGTAAGGGATTCTCCGTTAGGACCCACTGCCTTTGAGTTTGGCCTACCAGTAAGTAAACCGGCAATGTAAGATAAGGGAACAAGGTCACCGGATGCAGTGATTGTTCCACGCAATGGCAAACAAGGGGTGACATTGTTGTTAAGGAGCTTTGCCATGGCTTCCAAAATCTCAAATCTAATGCCAGAGTAACCTTGGAGAAGGGTGTTAATTCTAACAAGCAAGCCGGCTCTGGTTGACGAGTGAGGAAGAGTGTGGCAAGACTCTGTTCCGTGCCCAAATATGCCAGCGTTCAAAAACCTACACAAACAATAAAAGTTTCATGTCAATTAATTATTACACACTTATGGCGAAAAAATTAATTATGATTGTCCACCAAAATAGTTGTTCTACATTATTATTTTTTAACTAAATTTTTTACATGAGTTTTGCTTCAAAATG
This sequence comes from Cannabis sativa, assembly GCF_029168945.1. Classification (NCBI taxonomy): domain Eukaryota; kingdom Viridiplantae; phylum Streptophyta; class Magnoliopsida; order Rosales; family Cannabaceae; genus Cannabis; species Cannabis sativa. Next base: position 22,338,524 of record NC_083603.1, read on the forward strand.
AACGAATAAAATATGTGAATTTTTAAGTTTTTTTTTTCTTTTTTTCTTTAAGAAAATTTAATTTTTAAATCTTAAAATATTTCAAAAAAAAAAAAAAACAAATAGACACAAACCAAATATAAAGAGTATAGGTACATATTCATATACCAATGTATATATACATATATATCTATATATATAATTAAGAAGTGTTCCATATGGGTGCACTCTTAATAACTATTACTTATGAATGGGTAAAATTAGAAAATTTTAAATTTTTATACTTAATTTTTCTATCTAATTAAAAAAAAAATTTCATTTTCATATCATATGGGCTGAGATTGTTCCATCGGTAAAAGAAATTTAAAAAAAAAAGTTTTTTAACAAGAAAAATAAGAAAAGAAAAAGTTGAGTTTGAGTTAAATATTTTTGTATGAACATATTTTTGATAGAGTGTAAAAAGAAATATTTTTTGATATTTTTTTAATTAAGTAATTAAATTAAGCATATATATTCAAATTTGTGATTTCATTATTCGTTATTACATCAAAATTCGATGGTGTTTGATATTTTTAAAATTAATATTTATAGTTAAATTTATTTAGTAACCATTCATCATTAAGAAGTATTCCATATATATATATGTATATGCTTAATTTAACAACTTAATTAAAAAATATCAAACGAACTAATACTCAACCCAAAACCAAACGAACCAATCAAACCAAGAACCCAAGACTCAACCTAGAACCAATCGAACGAAGACTCTCAAACAAGAAAAAGACTTAAAACATCAAACAAACACAAACCGGACTCAATCACACCATGTCACAAGAGACAAAACTTGCAGATGGAGGTTGTTGTTGATCGGCGACGCCGGCCGACGAGCGAAGGACAAATATAAACTTTTTAATTATTCGTTATCAAAATATTATGGGTTTTTATCCCCCGGATAATATTAACTATTATGTTACCTTATTAATATATAAATATACATGACAAATTCCTATACCTATATTTATATTATATATATGACCCCTGTCCCACTCGCCACTCGGTACTGAGTCAACTCAGCCAAGTCCAATCACCAAAAAAAAAAAAAAAAAGAAGAAGAAAACATGCGAAAAGTAGACTGAGTGGATTTACCTTATTAACTCCTTCTGAAGGGCACCGCCATTTTTGGTTCTCCTGTGGGAGGTGGCACCGAACCCGGTGGTGACACCATAGCTGTCGGTACCTTTGTTCATACTCTCCATAACCCAGTCACTACTAGCTTTAACACCCGCCCTGGAAGACTCAGACAGCTCCACCTTCACCCCATCGGCGGCGGCGATGGCAGCCACCTGAGATATCGTCAAAGTCTCACCACCTAGCCTGACTACCGGTTTTCGGTATTCAGCAACCATTCTCTTGACCTCGTCCAAGTGACTCCCACTCATCGACTCAGCTGCCAAACCCCAGTTGAGGGGATCACCTTTCACACAGAAACTCTCCAACGACACGTCGTTTTTCTGCTCCATATCAATATTTGTATTTGTGTATAGTAGTTCTATAAGTAATACAAAAACAAGAACTAGCTATGTAAATAATGCTATATGATAAAGTAATATATGAAACGGGATTTCGTTTCTGAAGCGTAAAGAGATGGTATGAGGGTGTTATATAGGTTTTGAAGAATGAGGATTTGAAGAGAGAAAGTGGGGTTGTCAAAGTTGATGGCTGAAGGAGACAGAGAGAGAGAAAGAGGTGGTAGGTGATTAAAAGTTGGTAAGCCTTACAAGAGAGGAGAGCTGATTAAAAGAGCACCAAATGAAGAAGGGAGTTGGTTGAAATGAATTGTGGACGTTGGATCTTCACTGGAGTTAATCAAAAGGTCGAGATTAGTCTACATTGTTAGTAGACTTTAGAAATAAAAAGTTTTTAGTCGTTGGTGGGTGGTCGCGTGGGCATATGTTGTAGTAGGAAAATGTTGATTTTTTTTTTTTAATATTTAAATATATCTTAATTTTTGAGGATTTTTTTTTTTTATTTTTAAAAAAAAAAAAATAAAACTTTTTAGGTTTTAATATGTATTATTATTACTTTATATTTTATAATCTAACCATTCACAAATTGTAGATTAAAGGCTAAGCCATTAATTATCATTCGTATTGGATTCTACGTGCCATCATTTCATGAGGCCCTCACATACAAAAACTAACAAAGTTTTATATCAATAAAAATGATAGGAAAATTTAATTCTCTTAAAAAGTATATACCCATATATTATTATTCGTTTTAGTATTTAAAATAATTTTTTAGTTAATTTTTTTTTTCATAATCATATAAATTATAGCTATTTAAGAAATTCTGGAAAATTTTAAAAAATTTGAAAAAAATCTAATACACCAAAAACTGCATTCAAATATTATATTACACGCGTTACTATTTTATTTTATACGCATGTAAAATAGACTGTTTGAAAATTATTTTCTATATTGTAAATTATTTCAAATTTCTCAAAATTTTATATGATATCTTAAATAGCTATAACGTATATGAATATAAAAAAAATTAAACTAAAAATTATTTTTAGATGCCGAAACAAATACATCAATATATCTATTTTAAGAGGGTCCATGAATTACCCAAAATAATATTGTGGTGGATGGTGATACTGTTAATTTAGCGATTTTACCCTTCTACTTGTAAAAAGGAAGTTTAAGTTCGAATTCCACTTTTTTACCTTAAAAATATAAAATAAACAAATAAAAGAATTGTGTTTTTTTTTTTAATTATTTAAATCAAAATGTCACTAACTTTCACATATATTTAACAAAGAAATAAAAGATAATTTAACAGATTGTTGTATTTTTAGCATAATATATCCAAAAAAAAAATGTTAATTTTAACAAATGTGCAATTTACAAATATGTAAAATTATATCTTTACATAGTGCATAGGCACTTCTTTCACTTTGACCAGTTGTTCATAGTTATATTTAAATGACAGTGTAAAACACTAAAACAAAACAGGAACACGTGAAAGTAAGAATAAATCCCCATTCTCCATTACAAAAAAGAATAAATCCCCATTTTTGTTCCAAAAAAAAAAAAAGTATAAATAAAATCCCCATTTGATGAGAACAACAGTTTCCATTTTCACAAAAACATACTTCAGCAATAAGAACAAAGTATTTTTCTTTTGCAATAAAAAAAATATAAAAAATCTTCATTTATGAGTAAGAATATTTCCAAAAAAAGAAAATATTATCTATGCTTCTTGTGAGGAATCTTCTGCAAGAGAATTTACATTGTCATGCAATGTTTTGAAATATAAAATTCTAAAAAGCTTTTTTTTTTTTTTTTTGAAAACCTGTAACTTTCATTAAAAGAGAAATGAAGAACAAGTTACAGTACAAGCAGGTGGAAGAGAATCATTCCACACTAATTTCTTATCAAGCCCCAAAGTTTTTTTTTTTTACAATACAATAAGTATCAATATTATTTGTAATATCCCAAAAAATTTTATTGATATTTATTTGGCCATATTTTATTAAATATGTAATTATGTGGATATTAGAGTAAGATTACAATCTTACTTAAGCTAATTACGAGTTAATTAGTAGAATTTGAGTAAATGAATAAATAAAGCGTAATTTATTAATTATGAAGATTTTATTAGAATATGAGAGTATCGTGGATACTATTTTTGAAATAAAATATCTTCGGGTTCGGCGATCGTGCGAATTTGGCGGAATGGTTGGATATGTCATGATAATGAATTATGGATTAGAATGGGAATTATATCGGACTAGTTTAAAATTCTAAGTTGTCGGTTTTGTGGAATAGTTAGAAATGACCAAAATACCCCTATGTTCTGTTTTGGCTTAGGTGTGTATTGAGGGTAAAATGGTAATTTTGTTAAGTTTAATTCTTTGTTTTATTTAATGCTTTAGTATTATCCTAAGCTGAAGTTTTATTTTAGCTAATACATTAAGTTTATTAAATAAGTTTAGAATGGAAAAGAATGAAATCAAAACCTATCTCTCTCTCTTCTCTTTTCGGCTCAAGAACCCAGCAGAAAACCAGGGAAAAGCTTAGCTCACTTCATCAATTTTCTAGTAAAATCTTCAACCCTAGGAGCTAATCAAGTTGTCGTAAGTGTTCTTCATGTGTTCTTGATGATTTCTTAGGTTTTGGGTTTGATATTAGTTGGGGTTTTGGTGACTTCGAGATTAAGGTATTAAACTGAGATTAGAACAAGTTTCTAGGCTTAGATTGGAGTTTGTTTATGCTTGATTTGGTTAGAATCAAAGCTGTTAGTGTTGAGTTAATGGAATTTTAGGGTTTTTAAGTTTAAACTTTAAGTGATTATGCTATTTTGATTAAATGGATAAATTGTTGTGAATTGATGGTTGGATTATGTTGTGTTGGTGATATTGGATTGATCTGGAGGTGTTGGGCAGGTGTGGTTCTGATTTGGTTTGAGTTTGGGGACAAAACTCTAGGCTACTGCCTTGCCAGAACCGGTCAACCGATTGGTTCTAGTGTATCAGAACCGGTCGACCGATTGCCATCAGGGGTGAGTTTTCAATTTTTTTTCTCCAGGCTGGTTTTAGGGCTCGAGGTGGTTTTCGGTGTTTAATTTGGAATGTTTAGAAGTTGTAAAGCCTAACCTAGAACTATTGAAGATAAGGATTCTCCGGTTTTAGGAATTAAGTTTATTCCGGAGATTTTGATTAAAGTATTTATTGAGTGTTGTTGTCGTGACATAGGACCCGGGATTGTCAAGCTTTGATTCTATTTAGACGGGATGCATGCAAAACTTCTGGACTGAGGTAAGAAAAGTATTAAATACTGTATAAGGTTAATATTATGATGGTTACAGTATCGATTAAGATTGGAATTTCGGTATATGTTGTTGTGATTTAATCTTAATCGAGGTTAACATTATGTATTGGTTGTGGCTCGATTATGATCGATGGAAATAATAGGAAACGATTATCATCGTTGTGACTCGATTATGATCGAGGGAAATGATAGGAAACGATTATCATCGTTGAGACTCGATTATAATCGAGGGTAATGATATGAACCGATTATTATCGTTGTGACTCGATTATGATCGAGTAAAAGATACGGTCATTACCGTTATGAGTAATTACTCCTGAAATCGCGGATAGGTTTCTTACTTATCGTTTGCTGTATCGGACAACGATAGTGACATAAGTAGCTTGTGGTTAACGAGTGGTGTAACGCCCTAATGCTAAGGCACGCTACAGTGCTTTTTCAATTATTGTGCAATCTTTGCTAATCAAAGAAATTTCTCGAAAAACGTGTCAAATTAAAACTTTTGCATTAAATACTAAACTTTGTAATATAATAAAATATTTACAAGTGCCGAAATCCCGTTTTAAACTTTGTAAAATTTACTTTTCAAGCTGTACATTCCAAAATACACAAATTTACAGGTCGCACAACGACTTTCAAAATACAACTCCCAGGTGTCCCGAGACCGAACACTCCAGGTCGCGCCGCTTAACATGTACAATCTCACCCGAGCTCAGGTTCACTCCTGTTCAGCCTTCGCCTTTCCTTTACCTACACATGGAAGCAGAAACTGTGAGTCAACAGACTCAGTAAGAAATGTATATAACATATCATATAATTTCCGACCTGTAAATAGGCGCCCATACACCTATTTACAGAGCTTAATAGATGAGTATGAACGTTCAACACTAGGATACAACCACTATACCACATACACATCGTACCTCACTGTACGAGTGTTGGTAGGGTTTACCCCGAACACTGAGTAACACTGAGTGATGTACCACACACCTTAGCATTTTCCCGTGCCCGTGTTGGTATCACTGTATCGTACTCACAATGACAATAATCACTATACCAATGCACTCTGTAACTTATTCATACAAGTGTTGGTAGTGCAAAACATAATTTAAGCATGCATATACAAACACATATACACACATTCAGATAATCACATCATACATTATACCCAGTTCTTACCTATTTTCCGAATTCAAGTGTGCTGGCCGACCTTAACGGAATTCTCGTGCTAGATGGATGCGCTACTCACATATTGAAACCGGGTAAGTCACATGATTAAAACCCTAATCCCGGGAAATCCAAAACCAAAACCCTAGGTTCTGCTATGCTCTTAAAGGGTTATTCTAATTCTGGAAATGGGGAAACACCCAACCGAGGCAACGAAATGGCAAAAATTGAGAAAATGAAAGGCTCGGGGAACCCTGCCAAAACCAGCTAGCCGCTTTTTGTGGCACTGCAAACCGGCTAGCCGGTTTGCACCAGTATTCCCCAAACTTTTCATTTGTTGCTCAATCTTCCACCAATTGCCATGAAACCTTCCAGAGCACCTATTCAATGCATAAACAATAAAATCCAGGCAGTATTTCACAGAACAAAACAACAAATCTCAACTTGCCATTAAAGCTCAAAGCTTTGAACTCTAAACTTAAAATTGCATAAAACCATCAACACCAATTAAAACCAGCAGCTAGGACTTAGAATCAACTCAACAAGACCCTAAAATTCGAACCCTAGGCAATTCAAACCTTAACAGCCCCTAATTTACAATTTCACATATTCAAACCAAAGGAAAAGCTTAAAATCACATCTTCAAAAGTTCTAGGGCTTTACCTTAGATGAAACCCCCTTGAATTCTAGCTAAATCCCAGAAAAACAAGATGAACAAGTTGATCCTTGCCCCGGTTTGCTTCAGCCGAAGGAAAGAGAGAGAGAGTTCAAGAATAATACAATTTTCCAATTTTTCTTCTTTTCTTAATTTTCCACAAATGAAAAGAGTTTTTCCAATAACTCTTTGCTGAAAATAAACCTAGGTTAGGTGTCAAACACATAGGCAGCCACCTATTCTCTATTTGTCCAAATGACAAAAATGCCCTTTAAGGTATAACTTAGGTATTTCTAAAGCTAGGGGTAAAATAGTCAAATTCCATAACCCCGCTCAACCCCGATAATTTATTTCCTCTAAAATATTTCCCACTATGAAATAAGGTTCTAAACTTACCCATGTGATCAATCCAGCCATCCATCGCATTTTCCGTTGTCGCCGAGCAAAAATTACAAAAATAACATATTACACATATAAGCTAAATAATACCCCTAGAGTTTAATAAAATCTCCGGAATTGAGAACTTATAACTCTAATATTTATTTCTAAATATTGGGGTCCACAATTAAATTAATTCACAAATAATAATAAAATAATAAAAATTAGTGCTAATTGCCTTTACTAATAAAAAATTACTAGAGCGGTCATTACAAGTGGTAAGGGTACTTTATAAAGCACCAGGATTGTCTGATTACAAAGTTGTGAAATGACTTAAGCATGTTATAATGTGATGAGTTGTAACTGGATATATCTTTGTTATTGTAATATCAAGATTAAAATAATATTTAATTTTTTTTTGGGATATTAATGGTGCGAGGATAATTATCTCATTTATTTGTGTTGTTAGTGAGTAGAGACTATTGATTTGAGTAGTTGAACCAATTTTCTAAAGAGAGTTAAAGTTGTATTAACTACGAAAGTAAAATATTATGGTATTTTCATAAGTACGTAATCGTTTAATTAAAGCCCGATATGAAAGTCCATTAGGTTTTCTTTATAATATATTTATTTGATTTAAATATGGTATGAGTGGTATCAAATAATATTATTATTTAATTAATGTGAGAAAATTCGTAAGTTTAGAGAAATTCGCAGGTTTAGAAACTATTTTACTAAAATAATCATATCTGAAGTCTTATAACTCCGATTGAGGTGATTCAAGTGGCATTGGAAAGATAATTCAAAGATCTATAAATTTTGTAGAAATAGCTGTATCATAATTCGTAATTTTTCTAGGTCAAAACTAAGCCCTAAAGTTACGAGATTGAGAGCTTACAATTTAAATTTAAAAGTTAGATATTTGTTTATTTAATAATTTATCATATTATTATTGTTATAATGTTAATATTATTATTATTCATAAAACTAAACCTAATAAGAGTATAGGTTTCCTTCCACACTAAAATTATATCGTTCTATTCTTCCCACCCATCTGAGCAGACTAACCCTAAAATTTTCAAGTCTATCTTTCCATTACATCCTTAGCCAAATCTATACCACTCTTCACTCTCATCTTTGATCACCATCATCTTATGTCTATCGATCCAAGCAGCTTGATGTATTTGAGGTAAGAAACTCTACATTTACTAATTTACTGATCACAATAGGAGAATATTCGTAGGTCTCATTTTCTTATTTTTTAGAATGGAACATGTCTCAGTAAAACTGTCATATCTCTTTAAATACTCATCCGATTCTTGCAATCTTGGTGTCTATAGAAAGCTTATTGAATTTCCCATAATTCTTATGAAGAAAGGTTTTACTGAATCGAAATTTATCTTTGTCAAAAAATTAGAATTTATACGCTGTTTGTTGTAAATCGTTTTTCATATTTTCTATATAAGTTGTCTCAGTAAAATCTGAATATCGCTTTGAATAATGATCCGATTCTAGCGATCTTTGTACCGTTGAAAATATAATTCAATTTTCTAAATATTTTATGAAGAAACTATTCACCAATTATTCATTATTCTAAGTCAAAAATTATTGTTTTATTGCTGTAGTTTGAAATCCATTTGTTTCAAGATTTCTAAAAAAAACTGTTTCGGTATAATATCTATATCTCTTACGTTATAACTCCGATTTTAAAGATTTTAGTGTTATTAGAAAGAGAATTCTATTTTCTAAAACGTTTATGAAGTGAGTATTTTCTGATTTGGAATATTTCAGTATCAAAACTTTGTATTTCCGATGTCTCCTGTGATTCGTTACTCCATATTTCTTCTCAGAAATAGTTTCAGTAAAACTATCATAACTCCCTCAGTTATAATCCATTTTTAATGATCTATATACCGTTAGAAAGATAATTGAATTTCCTATAATTTTTATGAAGGAAACTTTCAATAAATTTGTGTAGTTATTGGTCAAAAATAGTGTTCTTTCTGTTGTACTGTAAGAGTGCGGATTTTAATGTTAGGGCCTTGACCCATGTGTTGTTATAGGTAGTTTTGACGAGATAACAAGTCTTAAGTAGCGGGATTTGAGGTAAGGAAATTATATAGTTTTGTATGTGTTTATCTGCATAAATTTAAATTCTTTATGTATTGAAATATGATTTATGACTTGTTATTATGAATATGTATATGGTACTGAGAATGTGTGATATGGACACAATATGAGTTTGCGAATTGATACATTGATTATGGCTGTATGACTTGTATATGTTGTATGTTGTATGATGTATTTGTATGTTGTATGTTGTATGATGTATTTGTATGTTGTATGTTGTATGCTAACGTCTCAGGTAAAGTGGGGGACCATGGTGGGGTATGATACGGGATAAGGCCGTTGAATGTAGAGATACCCTACCCTGCATTTTACTGAGTCGTGTATGAGATTATTACGGTGGGTATGATACAGTGATGTTACTGTTGAATATAGAGATACCCTATCCTATAACAATGGTAGGGCTGCATAGGCCCATGTTATTATATGGGTAGATTAGGCCCAGGATATTGTAGGGTCAGGCTAGGCCCGGGTTATGTAAGTAATGGCTATGATATGCCAATATTATGATAATGACATTATTATTTATAATATTGATAAGATTATGTTATGAGTATGATACTGGAGTTATGATCTCTGTATATGTGTACGGTGTGAACAAATAGTATAGACCTATATGATGAAGGTTTCCATATGTACAGTTATTTGGTTATAGTTATAAAAGAGCATGTAGGATATTGCTAAAACTTAATAAATACATTAATGGTAGTATGTGTGATATTATATGGTATTGTTTGATAAGCATTTTCTTACTGAGCTTTTAGCTCACCCCCTTACTTTCCCCCTACAGGTATTTGACAGGGAAGTATGTATAGTGAGCAGGGTCAGTTCTGGTACGTATACTGTGAGTGGCTACAAACGGGCAAACGATCTAGGACGCCTGTGGTTCCTGTTTTATTTTTAAGCATTTGATAAATCTAAACACAATGGAAATGTATTATTTAAAATTATTTACTTACTGTATCTTGTTTTTTTTTTTTCAAATGAAGGATCCTTCTCTGTTGCATTTTGATTTTTTTTTAAAATCCACTGTTGTATTTAATTTTTTTTTTCTTTTCATCTTTTCAAATTATGCATGAAAATAGTATTTTTGTAAAATAAGGAAAAATATTGGGGCGTCATAGTTGGTATCAAAGCCGATCGTCCGTTAGCCCGAAAGATACTCACGGTATACATACAGAAGACTGAAAAAAGATCCATCTCAGTATTATGTAAGTGTTAGTTTTAATTTTCTTGGTATTGCCATTAATAGTCTTGTTGGAAATTATTTTACCAGGATCTTAGATCTACTCACAAGTATGTTTATTAACATCCTAAATAAGAACTTTCTAAAACGATAAATTAAACACATATAAAGTTTAAGAAACCTTACATTGGGTGCAGCGGAATAATATGACTCCTTCCGTTCAGATATCTAGCCCTTGATTCCTTTCTGTAGCAGAGCATTATCAATATCTGAACCTGGATCTCTTTCTCTGAATCCTTGATGCTGAATCTCCTTTGCTGATGATCTTTCTTCACGATCTTCCTCACTATGATTGAGGTATCACTTGATGTGTGTGGGCACTACTCATACACTAAGAAATTTTGAAATTTAAAGGAAGAAGAAAGAATAAGTGGTAGCTAAAGATAGGGAGAGAGAAGGCTCAGTTTTTCTGATTCAGAAAGTGTCAGAAGAAAAGTCTCTTTTTCTGAAGCCTTCACTATCTATTTATAGCATTCCACTAGGGTTAGGTTTGAATTATATGGCATTAAAATAATGAAAAAATCAATTTAAAAAAGCTACAAAGGTGGCCGGCCAAGCATAAGTGGATTGGGCCTTGGGTTTTGCAATTTTGCAATTTTACCACCTTTTGTATCTGATTTTCTCAAAAATGCCAATTTCCTAATTCAATCATTTAAATGCCAATTCTAACTATTTAATAAGTATAAATAATTATTAGATAATATTGTCATTTATCATATTTATTAATTGAACCATACAAAGTATCATAATTAACAAATATGCCCCTATAAACTCTTTCTTTACAATTTCGCCCTTCCTCAGTGAAAAATTTCACAAATAGACATAGTCTAATTTGAGAATTATAATTGATTAATCAAAACCAATTACATGAGTCTTACAAGCAATATTATCTCAACTAGTGGGGGGACCATGGGTCTATATAACCGAGCTTCCAATAAGTAGATCAAGAATTTAGCACTAAAATTCACTAACTTATTAATTCTTCGTTGAATCCACGCATAGAACTTAGAATTGCACTCTCAGTATATAGAATGCTCTATATGTTCCACCATATAGACACATCATTAGTTATCCATTGTTATAATCCTAATGTGATCAATGATCCTCTATATGAATGATCTACACTGTAAAGGGATTAAATTACCGTTACACCCTACAATGTATTTATTCCTTAAAACACTTGACCTCGTATAAATGATATTTCAGCTTATGTGAAATGAGTACTCCACCATTTATGTTCGTTTGGTCAAGCTCGAAGGAGATCATCCTTTGCTTACTATTCGCCAGATAGAAGCTATAGATTCCATGTTTATGCTAGCGCTCCCACTCAATTGGACTACCGTGTTCCCAAAATGTACGTATCACCCTGACCTAAAAGTAGGCTTAACTAACAAATCAAAGAACACGAATAGCCTCTCGAGATTGAGCCTAATCATATCAGGATTAAGATCATTTGATCTAGGATCAACTAGGCGATATTGACTTGAATAGATATTACGGTAAGTTTAATAAATCTAAGTCAAAGTTCAATATCGGTCCCTTCCGATGCATACTCCATGCATCCAACCTGAGCTTTACTTTAACCAATGCTCTGGAAAGAACATAGCACTTCTCCAAATGCAAGTAAACTCTGTTGTAGATTATCATATCAGTAAAATCCTATGTCTGATAAATCTAGGAAACTTTATTCACATAGTCATGTTTACTTTCCAATGTGTTGACGGCACAATAAACAGGATCAAGTATGTGAAAAGGGTTTCAGATGAATTTATACATTATGTACATATAATCATGAAATAAATCATGTGAACCATGCAACATTAAATGTTATTTCTGATCTATATTAATAAGTAAATCTGATTATATTGAAATGAGTTTTATTTAGGGCATAAAACCCAACAAACTCCCACTTGCACTAATATAAAACAAAAAGTGTGTTTCAAATAATCTCAACACCTTGATATACAAATCAAGTGTAGTAGTAGTAAACTCCTCGTAATAGGATCTGAAAGGTTGTATTAACCACAACCTTTTCTCCACCATTACTCTTCCTTTAATCACAAAATCATTGATAATGTGAAATTCCTCTCTATATGTCTACTCTCTTGGGATACTGGATTCTATATCTTTGGCAACTACTTTTGGTTAATCAGGAAATTAACACTAGTAGTTTAAGGCAATTTGGAATGATGCCAAAAATGTATAGAACTTTCCTTAGACTGAATAAGTACCTTTCCTGCAACTTTAACATTCAGTCTCTCTCTGGTAGACCTAGAGACTTCAGATAGGTTTTTACACTTCTCCAAAATCACTATTCCACCCCCAGAGTAACCACCATCTTATCAGAAAGATTTACTAGCACAAAGGCAAATTTTGAAATCTGATATGGTGTAGTCTAAGAGTTTTAAACACACCCTTATAGACTAACATATAGTTCCTCTTCTTAATCTTAGGATTTACTTGATTGTCTTCCAATGTTCTTCTCCTGGATTAATCTGATACCTACTCATTACTCCCACTCGACAGCAGGTGTCTGGTCTAAGGCATACAAAAGCATATCTAAGACCTCTCACTATTGATATAAGAAATTCTTTCATGGCTTTATCTTTTCTGGAATAGTTGAGACTTTTCCTTAGATAAATAAAATCTATACCTAAGAAGTTGTGAAGCTTCTATAGATTGCCATTAGAAAGAAAATGCTTCAGCATCTTACTAAAGTAAGTTGCTTGCATTAGAGTAAGTAATTACCAGGTATACCACAAGCCATAGGTTTAGATAAATTCAAACCTATAATACTAAGAACAGGAAGTCTGTTAAGTCCATTGAATAGACTTATAAACAAAAATTTCCTTTAATGTCCTTGTAATAGAAAACTTTAGGTTATTCCATGTGAATGGATTAAACCATAGTTCTATTGGCTTTCTTCTTAGTTTCTTATCTTGACAATCCATTACTTGTTTAAACTCACAATGGATTTTAATTACTAGTGTCTCCCAAGTCATAAGAAGGTGAGTTCCTAGAAACTCTCCCACTACGACAAGGTACCGTGAATTATGTCGAAGAAAACTAAATGGAATTAACCTCTTTGGTTGTGACAAGACAACAGAGGCAGTGGGATCATCATATATTATATAAGATGATAGAACACTTTTGGAATCAAGAATTAAATATCTCCTTTATTTGCTACTTGTTTTTCAGACTTAGTCATTATCTTAGAAAAGTAGTATTTGTTTGAACAAACACTTTCTTATTTATTGACAATGGGATGGTCCACCCCTAATCACTTAGAATAGCTAACAAACCATGGTTAACAGTTCTAGCTTTTCTTAAGATTTTGATTAGGTCATCCATGAGTCTAGTAATGATTTACATTAAGTATACAACCATTACATCATTCTGAAATTGTATTACCATAGAAGGAATTAGGCAACGACTAGTAACTAATCATCAATATGCAACTCGAAATTTCTGGGGAGGTAAGTTTGGATATAATTCAAAAATCAATTTAATGATCTTTGAACTGCATATCTACTAACTATTTCTCCACCCCTATCAGTTCGCAAGATCTTTAACCACTTACCTTAATGGTTTTAACCATTGCTAGAAATTAATGAAATTTTTCAAACATTTCAAATTTCTTTGCTAAAAGGTATAATCTAGAGTTATCGTTTTAAGAATACAACGAAAATCTCATGTCCACCCCTGAATGTACATCCATCTGCGAATGAGATGAACTACTTTCAGTGGATATAGGCATATTAACTCTTTGCAGAGATTGATCTTGTCAAATCCACTATGAACAAGATACAAATGCCATAGATTAAAAAAGAATGTGGTAGTCTCTTTTGATGACTTAGGTATAGTTACATCAAAGAGTTCTTAGAATAGTGCAAGTGGATCCTGGTCACAGACTACCTAACTCATATTCCATACAGTTTGAATCCATTAATAAAAGATGGATATTAAACACTTGACAAAGTGTAACTGTATTGTATCTGGAATTAGAAATATAAGAAAATTTCTGTTTGGATTCTAAAATTAAAGTCAAAGACTTAAATTCAACCAAATATAATGAGTAATTCTTTCTTGGACCACCACTACTATTTAAACTCTAAGTCAGATTTTCCCATACAAGTAGGAGATTTCTAAGATTGAGGATTTATATCAATTGGGAATAGAATTTCGGGATTATAATCATATGCGTCATATAAAATGACATGAAATGATTTATAGACCATTCATCCAATGATATGTTTTTAAAGCTAATTCGAAATGAATAAGCTAAGAGGAATTAGGATAATTTCGTTTAAAATAAGAATCCAACGATGCTTCGATTAGCGAAAGTCAAAGTAATCTTATTTATACAATCTTCTTGTTTCATATCGTAAAAATACTAGTCTAAGGTGTCATCAATTGATGAACAGCTAGATGTCGCATATACAATATTTATCTTTCGAGATCTAACACTATTATGAATGTCTAATGGTGAAAATCCACTAGGGATTTATCTCATTAGATAAACAAGCCAAGTTAGACCAACAATGAAGATTCGAAATTAAACTACAACTTAATAATAGAAAATAACATGGTTCAATATAAATTCATACACAATTCGGAAATTATAAACATATAGCAAGTAGGAATGACAGGTGAAAATACTAAAACTTACAATCCTAAATAATTTCCAAGGTTTTCAACAAACTGATATCAGTGTCCCGTTTAGGCGAGAGTCAAAGCTACCATTCATTGAATAGAGTTGTCAGCTCGTCTAAAATGTTAAACATTCTAGCAACCTTTTATTCGATCAAGATTGGAATTCAGCGTTGTCCCGTTTAGGCGAGAGTCAAGGCAATTCTATCTTATGAGCTTCCACCATTGTTTCATAATTTGCAAGTCAGGTATGGTCGCCACCATTAGGGTGATTCATACCATACAAAACACTTACAAACTACTTATCATGCGAGGTTAAACGGTGCGAAATTGCTAATGAACGTTCCTCCATTAGGGAGGATTACTCACTAAAACAAACGCGGTGTAAAACCCACAATGGAGATCGAATGTCTCTATAATAAAGCTCATTATTTAAAAAGAGTTGTATTTTCTTTGATTCTCTTTATTTATTCTATTTATTTTAAATATATATTTATTTAATTAAAATTTCCAATTTAGAATGAAAAATTCTAAATTTAAATTTTAATTTAATATTTATAAATTTTACTTAGATGGATATGAAAATAACATGAATTATTTCCATCTTAGTAATAATTTCCAATAAATATTTAGAAAAATATTCAATTTAAGTTGTTACAAAATTAATTTAAATTAATTTACAACTCAAATTTAATTTTCTATAAATATATATTGCATTTCGAAAAATTAAAGTATATAAGAATACAATTTTCGAAAAATGCATATTAAAATAAAAAATAAATCCTTAAAAAATTATTCTAATTTAATGTTGGCCCAAAATTAATTAATAAAATTAATTTACAACAAAAAATATAATTTTCCTATTTAATTAAATATATAAGTAAAATTTCAAATATTTAAGTATGATGATGAAAATCAACTTAAATATTAATTTTCTATTTAATTAAATACACTAGAAAAATACTTCAAGCAAAAATATCATCTATCTAGATTTTCCTTTGACTAATTAATTCAATTTCTAATAATATACTTTAATTCAATTTATTTTTAATTAATCAATAAATGAAAAAATCATTGATTTAAGTTAATCCAAGAATTAATTAAAATAAATAATTAATTTACAACTTAATCTATTTTTCAAGATAAAATTCGAAATTCTAGCATTTAAGAAATGCAATTTCGAAAATTGATTAATAAAATAAAGAAAAAATATTTTGAAAATTATTTAAATTTAGTTGAAAAAATAAATTTCAACTAAAAATAATTTTCTATTTAATTAAATGTCATGAAAAAGAAAAATTTAAGTATGATGATAAAAATCAACTTAGATATTTAATTTTCAAATTAATTAAATGTATTAAATTCAAGAAATAAATAATTAAGTGTAGAGAAGGCTTAATTATTAATCTCTAGTTTAATACTAGGAAAAATATACTTAAAATAAATTGTACCAAAATTAATTAAATAATTAATTTCACAATTTATAATATTTTCCTATTTAATATTAGAAATAATAAGTAGTCTAGAAATAACTATCTAGAAAATATCTTATTTGACTAAATATCTTTTCCACAAAATTTGAAAAAAAATATCTAATTTAGGTTGTATTAGAAAAAATCTAGAACTTAAATATTTTTCAAATTTAAATTTAATTAAATATCAAAAATTAAGTTGTAACCACTTAATTCAAAAATATTCCATTTTAAGTTAACATTCGAAAAGATATTAACTTAAAAAATATCTAAAGAATCTTAATAACCAATGCCTAAAATTCCTCAACTTAATTTTGAAATTTAAAATTCAAAAGATATTCAGATTTAAGTTGGTTAGTTGTAGATAACTAAATATCAACTTAAATAAGAATATTTAATGAAAAAATTTAAATTAAGCTCCAGAAAGAATCTAGATGGTTATAATTCTATATTTAATTAAATACAAGAAAATACATATAGTTTAGCTTAGAATAAAAAATTCTTTAAACTATAATTTTCTTAAATTAATTTCAAAATAAATGAAATTAATTATGTTGCTAATCAATTTTATTAGGTTAAACTAGTGTAATTAACCTAGTACAGTTGTTCGAATCAGGCAAATGGGCCTTCACAATTGGGGTGGTTTGTGTGAGGGGGTGCTGGGTTCAGTATGTCGTACCCACTTCTATGGCTCCCAACTCTCACACAAGGCCCAAAAGAGAGGAATTTAACCTTAATAAGAACAACTGTTATTAATTGAATAAGCCCAATAACTAAATGGGCCTAAATAAATTCTATCAAGAACTATGATAATTTATTTTAGCAACAACAACCTATATGTATCTATAATCAAATTAAACACATAGGCTCACACAGGCACACTTTGGATGGGTCCTATCATGTTGCTAGGTCATACACAGATGAAAGAAGATTGTAAATATACCTGTTACAAATTATTATCTTGACCAAGGGAGCCATCAGATCATTAGATCTGGCAAAAAGTAACCATGGCTATTTGCAATCAAGTAATAATAGGTTTTGAAAACTTACACATAAGCTAAAACACATACTCCTGCAACAAGGTTAGCTGGATAGTTGGATGTAGGATTTATTTAATTTTAAATTAAATTTTTAATTTCGAAAATAATTAATTAAATAATAAAAAAAAATTTCGAAAATTTTTAAAAAAAATTTGAAAAATTCGAAATTTTTTTTAAAAAAATTTAAATTTAAAATTAAACCTACAATTTTTGAAAAATTAGGTTTCAACCAACCTAAATATCATTTCAAAAATTTGCTAACTACTTTTTAAATTTTAAATGTTATTTTATAAATAAAAATTAAGTAAAAAATTAGAAAAGATAAATAAATATCTTTTCAGATTTTAAATTTAATTTAAATAAATAAAATAACAAAATTTAAAAGTTAGCATAATATCTTACATCTATTTAAAATTACATGATTATAAATATCTTATTTTAAATTTAAATAAGGTCAAAATATCTAAAAAGATTTAATTTTTAAAAAAAAATCTTAAAAGATAAGATATAATTAAAAATATCTTAAAAGATAAGATATCTTAAAAATATCTTAAAAGATTTTATAAATATCTTATAAAATCTGACCTTAAATTTAAAAAAAAATAAGATATAATCAAATTTAAAAATAAGATAGATTTTTAAGCAAGAAGATAGATACTAATTCTATTCAAATTCAAATTACACTAATATCTTGAATTAAATTTAAAAAATATTAAATTAATTCAAAATGATAATTAGAATTGAATTAAAAATAGTAATAGTATAAATACAAAACTATACAAAAAATTGGACGTTAATTCCATGAAAAAGCATGAAAAATTGAAGAAAAATAAAAAATTTCGAAACTGTACGGACAGATTTGCCATCGCAGGAAAATATCAGCACATCCCCGATTTTTTTAAATCTTCAAAAAATCATAACTAATTCAAATAAAATCCAAATTAAGTTCTGTAAAAGGCTAACTTGCTTAATTTTTTCCATACTATCCAATAAAAATAATTCCAGAGATAAAATCGCAATTATTTTTCACGAAAATTTCACAAACATCAATCAATCATCAAATAACACTCAATACAACATGATACCATCCAAAGAACATACAAACAATCGTTTTAAAGTCCAAATTTCTTGCAAGTAAATCAATTACCATGGCTCTGAGGCCAGTTGTTGGAAATTATTTTACCAGGATCTTAGATCTACTCACAAGTATGTTTATTAACATCCTAAATAAGAACTTTCTAAAACGATAAATTAAACACATATAAAGTTTAAGAAACCTTACATTGGGTGCAGCGGAATAATATGACTCCTTCCGTTCAGATATCTAGCCCTTGATTCCTTTCTGTAGCAGAGCATTATCAATATCTGAACCTGGATCTCTTTCTCTGAATCCTTGATGCTGAATCTCCTTTGCTGATGATCTTTCTTCACGATCTTCCTCACTATGATTGAGGTATCACTTGATGTGTGTGGGCACTACTCATACACTAAGAAATTTTGAAATTTAAAGGAAGAAGAAAGAAGAAGTGGTAGCTAAAGATAGGGAGAGAGAAGGCTCAGTTTTTCTGATTCAGAAAGTGTCAGAAGAAAAGTCTCTTTTTCTGAAGCCTTCACTATCTATTTATAGCATTCCACTAGGGTTAGGTTTGAATTATATGGCATTAAAATAATGAAAAAATCAATTTAAAAAAGCTACAAAGGTGGCCGGCCAAGCATAAGTGGATTGGGCCTTGGGTTTTGCAATTTTGCAATTTTACCACCTTTTGTATCTGATTTTCTCAAAAATGCCAATTTCCTAATTCAATCATTTAAATGCCAATTCTAACTATTTAATAAGTATAAATAATTATTAGATAATATTGTCATTTATCATATTTATTAATTGAACCATACAAAGTATCATAATTAACAAATATGCCCCTATAAACTCTTTCTTTACAATTTCGCCCTTACTTAGTGAAAAATTTCACAAATAGACATAGTCTAATTTGAGAATTATAATTGATTAATCAAAACCAATTACATGAGTCTTACAAGCAATATTATCTCAACTAGTGGGGGGACCATGGGTCTATATAACCGAGCTTCCAATAAGTAGATCAAGAATTTAGCACTAAAATTCACTAACTTATTAATTCTTCGTTGAATCCACGCATAGAACTTAGAATTGCACTCTCAGTATATAGAATGCTCTATATGTTCCACAATATAGACACATCATTAGTTATCAATTGTTATAATCCTAATGTGATCAATGATCCTCTATATGAATGATCTACACTGTAAAGGGATTAAATTACCGTTACACCCTACAATGTATTTATTCCTTAAAACACTTGACCTCGTATAAATGATATTTCAGCTTATGTGAAATGAGTACTCCACCATTTATGTTCGTTTGGTCAAGCTCGAAGGAGATCATCCTTTGCTTACTATTCGCCAGATAGAAGCTATAGATTCCATGTTTATGCTAGCGCTCCCACTCAATTGCACTACCGTGTTCCCAAAATGTACGTATCACCCTGACCTAAAAGTAGGCTTAACTAACAAATCAAAGAACACGAATAGCCTCTCGAGATTGAGCCTAATCATATCAGGATTAAGATCATTTGATCTAGGATCAACTAGGCGATATTGACTTGAATAGATATTACGGTAAGTTTAATAAATCTAAGTCAAAGTTCAATATCGGTCCCTTCCGATGCATACTCCATGCATCCAACCTGAGCTTTACTTTAACCAATGCTCTGGAAAGAACATAGCACTTCTCCAAATGCAAGTAAACTCTGTTGTAGATTATCATATCAGTAAAATCCTATGTCTGATAAATCTAGGAAACTTTATTCACATAGTCATGTTTACTTTCCAATGTGTTGACGGCACAATAAACAGGATCAAGTATGTGAAAAGGGTTTCAGATGAATTTATACATTATGTACATATAATCATGAAATAAATCATGTGAACCATGCAACATTAAATGTTATTTCTGATCTATATTAATAAGTAAATCTGATTATATTGAAATGAGTTTTATTTAGGGCATAAAACCCAACAAGTCTTATATGTGATACATAGATTTTTTTTTTATTTAAATATGTTTCTTAGAATTAGAGCCTCATCTGAGGTGGTGCTTAGAGACATCAGTAGTACCATCTATCTCTTATGATTGATTACACTTTTTAGGAAGAAGATGTATAGGTTTATATTTCTTTATTGTCTTGAATTGAACTAGGAAGGACCGTGTTCCTTTCTTGAAAATTTAGAATAAATGATATTAGGAGTTCATAAGACTTTATTTGATAAATAGAATATTACTAGCTAAGCTTGACAACATTAAGTTTAGATATGTACATAGAATCTTCTCTTCCAATAATTGAACTCTTTTGTTTCTTTTAAATCAACCTTTCTTATAAGAGCTCACACATGAAACTAGAAGATCAGTTAGAATCAATGTGAAAGGAACAACCAATAGAGGTGGGGGCTAAGGATGTGTGTTCCGCTGACCCACAGATGGTTGATGTTCTAGAGAACCCAATAATAGTTAAGGCTAACGATCTAATAGAGGTATTGGAAGGACTACGAGCATGACTAAGACAATTTGTTGAAGAGTTTTCACAGGCTCAGCAAAAGATCACCAACACTAGTAGTGGAACTTGAAGCACATAATAAAATGTACCAATAGCCAACTAAGTACTGATGCATATATTTTCACCTATCTATGAATGGTTGAAGAAGCGGTCTCTACACCTAGCTATGAATGGAAGCCCAACACATAGGAAGTAGGGATGACTTAGAATAGTAGACGTTATACCAGAGTGGGACAGTATAATTTACGAAACCTACTTATTAAGAAGGATAAAATAATAGATCTTTAAGGAGCAAGTACTATCTTGTTGGATATTTTATAAGTTACGCACTCCTAAGTTAGATGGTAAGAAGTATGAGTACTGTATTCAAAGACATTAGAGATAAGTCTGTTATAGAAATGAGTCATGAGAGGACGATGCCATCATATAGAAAGGAGTGTAGTGTGCTGAATAGAATCCAAAATAAGAAGTTAGAAAGAGACATGATAAAATTACTAGAGGTAATAGCTTATGAAGGTATCTTAAACACTAAGAGATAAGCAGAGCATCAACAAATATTAGATTACCGAAGGAAAGTTGTAAACTTTAAACTCAAGGTCATCTACTTGGTGGATGAGACAATAGAGAAAAACATGTGCATGGCTTCGACAGAGACATTTTCAAAGGAGAAAGATAAAGAAGGTCCAGGCACGGCTAACAATTTGGGTACAACATGAATGAGAGACAACTAAGAGGGTGACTACTCGGAATGGATCACAACTCCACAACTAAGAGATTGTGGATGCAGCTTTGTGGCGGGTGTACAACAAACAACTACAGAGAGTAGATCGCAAATTCAAAACTTGAGAAAGAGGAGGAATTAGCATTCAAGGGTGACATCCCTAGATTCCAAATACTCACTGATACAACAACAATGGTGTGGAGTATAGCTCAATGAGAAAATGTTAGGAAAGCCTCACTTAGAGACAGGAGAAAAGTGAGACACAATTAGGACCAAAGTAACATATATTGAAGAATGTCATAGCATGTCAAGGACTATACAAGTTTATGATAAGTGTGGGGATTAGAAAATACTCATGCAACATAAAGGAATTCAAGGCACAACGTAAGCAAAGGATACTACAATCTAATTACGACTTATATTATGGACAATAGTATAAGTATGTTGGAGTGTCATCTAATGAGAAACTAAGAGAAAAACTCACAAAGTCCAGCCCTGCTGAAAAGAGATGATGTTTCTAGGCCCTATAGTGCCCGAGAAGAGAATAACTATGGATTTGTCGAAACCTAAAATTGTTAAAAGCAAAAAAAAAAATTAAAAAAAAAATATTAGATATTTTTTTTCAATCTAAAAAGCCAGTAATAGAGATCTTTGGAAGGACTCTCTCAAGCTGACAATAACTAACTTATTGCACACTACTAAGTTTTGTCCAATTGAAAGTGCAAAAATTTGAAGAAAAGAAGAAGATAGGTATTGATAATTTGGTGGCGTTTGGATGTAAAATGAGACGCTTGAACGAAGTATTGACTTGTGCTTAAAGGTAGTATGGGAAGTAAGAGTAAAAAATCCCTGACTAAGGAATTATAAATAGTGAGTCTCCAGTAATAAATCAAATACAAGTAGGGGTATAGGAGGTATAATGGTGATGGACAGAGTAAGGTCTGTTCGGCATAGTTTGCAAATTATATATATAGTATCCTTACCCTAATAACTTGGTTGATCAATACATTATGAGATTGGTATGATTGACTTATTATTAAAAGTCAACGGAAAGTAGATAGTTGGGTTATGATAACCCATAGTAGGGTTGAACTTATTTTAAAGGGGTTATTTGTGCATTTTTTTTTTTTGTTTTAATACATATATGGTATAGTCTTAAGTAAATAATCAGTATAAGAATGTATGTTTCAGAGATTTGGAAGTTTTAGAGGACAATTAAGAAGTTAAGATATGTTTAGGCAAATTAAAGAGGACTGCAAGATACAGGGCAAGAATATGGCTGGAATAATCAATGGTATGATAAGTATGAAGTTATGTGATACCTCAGATAGTTAGTATTACAGAAGAAGTGATCATTTAGCATAACTACAAATTTATCAAGATTACAAATTTGACCACTATCGTAAAGTATCACAAAAGTAGACAAAAGTTATTGTGTAAAACTAGCTAATCTCATAATTAAGTCGACTTGATTGGAAGAGTATTGGAGGACCAAGAACCAGAGGAGAGATCAGCAAATAAGATACAATGAAGTGGTAAAAGAATCAAGAGACTACAATAGGAATCAAAGACTATACTGTACGAGAAATAGCCTAAAGGAAACTAAGAAGCGAGCTCATACTGAGTGGTGGTTGAATGGATCATTAAAATTATTTAAGGAATTATAAAGGGCCTGAGTGCTTACTTCCCAATGTTATGAGAGCAAGTATCTATAACTGATAGAGTAACAGCTATGAAATTATAGGTGACACTATAACTCTATGGTGTAAATTAATAAATAGAAAGTTAAGCTTTTGTATGTAGTAACATTCAACGGAAGAGCATGATATAAAGAGAAGTTTGCATAAGGTCTTCTAACCTACTCTTTGTTGTTTGTTATTTTTTTTGTATTGCATAATGTGTTCTCAAGTAACATGTAAGGATGTTCAGAGGAGAATAAATAGTTTTACTCTTAATGGCATGTAAGGATGTTCATAAGAGAAGGAAAACTTTTATAATATTACGAGCATGCAATTGTAGGAGCATTTTTTTTTTATTAAGTAAAGTATAGTAGAATAACAATTCTTAAATAAAGGAGTATATTAAATGTGTTATAATTTTATCGATAAGACAAACGTTACATACATGACTATTGGGTTCATGTGGTAGAAGAGGAGGTAATGTGGTAGGTAGAAGACACAATACCCTGAGTGCTTGGAAAGTTAAAATTTCGAGGACGAAATTTCTTTTAAGGAGGGTAGAATGTAATTTCAAGATTAAAATAGTATTTAATTTTTTTGGGATATTAATGGTGCGAGGATAATTATCTCATTTATTTGTGTTGTTAGTGAGTAGAGACTATTGCTTAGAGTAGTTGAACCAATTTTCGAAAGAGAGTTAAAGTTGTATTAACTACGGAAGTAAAATATTATGGTATTTTCATAAGTACGTAATCGTTTAGTTAAAGCCCGATATGAAAGTCCATTAGGTTTTACTTATAATATATTTATTTGATTTAAATAATGGTATAAGTGGTATTAAATAATATTATTATTTAATTAATGTGAGAAAATTCGTAAGTTTAGAGAAATTCGTAGGTTTAGAAACTGTTTTACTAAAACGATCATATCTAGAGTTTTATAACTCCGATTGAGGTGATTCCAGTGGCGTTGGAAAGATAATTCAAAGATCTATAAGTTTGGTAGAAATAGCTATATCATAATTCGTAATTTTTCTAGGTCAAAACTAAGCCTAAAGTTACGAGATTGAGAGCTTACAATTTAAATTTAAAAGTTAGATATTTATTTATTTAATAATTTATCATATTATTATTTTTATAATGTTAATATTATTATTATTCATAAAACTAAACCTAATAAGAGTCAGATAGTATAGGTTTCCTTCCACCCTAAAATTATATCGTTCTATTCTTCCCACCCATCTGAGCAAGACTAACCCTAAAATTTTCAAGTCATATTTCCATTACATCCTTAGCCAAATCTATACCACTCTTCACTCTCATCTTTGATCACCATCATCTTATGTCTATCGATCCAAGCAGCTTGATGTATTTGAGGTAAGAAACTCTACATTTATTTACTGATCACAATAGGAGAATATTCGTAGGTCTCCTTTTCTTATTTTTCAGAATGAAACATGTCTCAGTAAAACTGTCATATCTCTTTAAATGCTCATCCGATTCTCGCAATCTTGGTGTCTATAGAAAGCTTATTGAATTTCCCATAATTCTTATGAAGAAAGGTTTTACTGAATCGAAATTTATCTATGTCAAAAATTATAATTTCTATGCTATTTGTTGTAAATCGTTTTTCATATTTTCTATATAAGTTGTCTTAGTAAAATCTGAATATCTCTTTGAATAATGATCCGATTCTAGCGATCTTGGTACCGTTGAAAAGATAATTCAATTTTCTAAATGTTTTATGAAGAAACTATTCACCAATTATTGATTACTCTAAGTCAAAAATTATTGTTTTATTGCTGTAGTTTGAAATCCATTTGTTTCATGATTTCTAAAAAAAACTGTTTCGGTATTATATCTATATCTCTTACGTTATAACTCGGATTTTAAAGATTTTAGTGTCATAGACAGGGAATTCGATTTTCTAAAACTTTTATGAAGTGAGTATTTTCTGATTTGGAATATTTCAGTATCAAAACTTTTAGCTCACCCCCCTTACTTTCCCCCTACAGGTATTAGACAGGGAAGTATGTATAGTGAGCAGGGTCAGTTCTGGTACGTATACTGTGAGTGGCTACGGACGGGCAAACGATCTAGGACGCCTGTTGTGCCTGTTTTATTTTTAAGCATTTGATAAATCTAAACACAATGGAAATGTATTATTTAAAATTATTTACTTACTGTATCTTATTTTTTTTCAAATGAAGGATCCTTCTCTGTTGCATTTTGATTTTTTTTTTTAAATCCTCTGTTGTATTTAAATTATTATTTTTTTTCTTTTCATCTTTTCAAACTATGCATGAAAATAGTATTTTTGTAAAATAAGGTAACATATCGGGGCGTCACAGTTATAATGTGAATGAATGGATTTTTATATTGCTTAAGAAATTAGTTTCTTTTCTTGCAAAATCTTAGTGACTCACGAAATGTAAGAATTCGTGTTTATAAAGAGGTAAGATTAGAGTGCTTTATGAAGCACTGAGGTTATGGGATTATGGTAATGTGTGAATTAGAGTGTTTTATGAAACACTGATGATGAGTATTTATAATGATTAATGTTTAGGGTGTTTTATGAAACACTAAGGTTGTTGATTAGGGTGTTTTATGAACACAGAGGTTGTTGATTATATATGGCTACAAACACTTTTAATCTTGTAATAGGTTTGTTCGTATAGATGTTGAGATGTATATGTACATTGAAAGGGTATGACCTATCGGTAGGTATAATCTGTTGTAATGAAACCTACTATCACTTTCCATGATTTTTCTTTATGTAATATCTTTTCTTGCTGAGTCACTGTGACTCATGGGTGTTTTGTGGTACAAGTAAGAAGAATAGCAAATGTATTCAGCCATGAGTAGGAGGTCATCCAGCAGTGTACATATCAGTCGTGGTGTCTTGGCTTCCTGGAAGCAAGATTGACCTTTATTTTTATATATTTGAAAATGTAATCTTGATTTTGTAATAGTTATTTTGTATATTAGGTTTAAAAAAACTTTACTAGCAGGGGATCCCCATATTACAATTGTATTTATAATGGAAGTTTTTGGTTTAAATTTAACCAAAAGTTTAAAACCTAACCACACCTTTTTCCTAAACTAATATAGATTAGTGATAATAAGTTTCTAAAGCACACACGTGGCGTCCCTGAAAGTCAGGGTGTTACATTATTATTCCTAGAAACAAAGCTAACTGAAACTTTAAGAAAGTTTGATAAGGAATTACAAATATTCCTCACTAAATGAAAAAGAGCAGAGAGATCATGTTTAGAATTCGTTATTTTATTCACAAGAATTTTTGAATGTGAAACCACTTTTGATATTGGGAGGTTCATTACTGAGCACCATCTCAAAGCAAACACTACAAGAATCATGCCTTTTAATGAGAAAAAATTTCGTCAGTAACATGTGGGTATTTCGTCAGTAATGAATATCAATGGCGACATGTCGTCAGTAAAAAATTTTTGGTGATACCTCATCGGTGATTGGTACCATTACGGACAACATTTAAAGTCGTTGGTGATAAAAAGAATTACCAACGACTTTGTCATTGGCAATAAGATGCTTGTTTTTTATTTTTTTTTTCAGTCCGTAAGTCTATCAATAACGACTTTTTTTTCATTGATAATATTTTCAATAACAAAAAAGTCATCATTGATTTATTTATTTTAAAAAAAAATTATAAATAAAAAAATAATTTATATTAAATATTAATTATTTTCATTAATATTTTTTTAATTAAACAATATAGAAAATAAATTAAATTAAAAGTAAAACATAACACCAAACTAAATATTTTTATATCAAATATCAAAAGTCAAATATAACAAGATCCTTAAATAAAAATAATACTTACTAAAGTGAATATTCATAAAACATAAATAAACATAAAACTAATAATTCATATAACTAAAATAAAAATATTTAAAGAAATTTGTTGTTGCGTCGTCATCATCATCATCATTAGCATCTCTCGAAATATGTGGTGGAGGAACATCCAGTATTTGTGGGTAGTATGGAGGCATATGCAAACTTGTCATCATCTGAGCAGTTTGTTGCCTATGTGGTGTCAACATATGTGATGTCTGCTGCCTATATTGTTGTCCTTGTGGTGTCAGCATCATCTAAAAAGTTTGCAGCATTTGTGACATTTATTGTGTCGGCATCATTTGTGGACTATTTGGCGATGGCGACTGTGACATCATATGTATGAATGTCTGAAACATCTAAAATTGTTGAAATTAATGAGCCATTTGTTCAGGGAGTTGCTGAGGCTGCGCTCTTTTTTCTTCTGCAGTACCTCGACGTGACATGAGCGTGAAAGGGTTTCAATAATAAGTTTTCTTTTTATGAGGGCTAAAATAATTTATTTTGGCTTTTTGACCCCATATTGTGTTGGGTTTTATGCCCTAAATAAAACTCATTTCAATATAATCAGATTTACTTATTAATATAGATCAGAAATAACATTTAATGTTGCATGGTTCACATGATTTATTTCATGATTATATGTACATAATATATAAATTCATCTGAAACCTTTTTCACATACTTGATCCTGTTTATTGTGCCGTCAACACATTGGAAAGTAGACATGACTATGTGAATAAAGTTTGCTAGATTTATCAGACATAGGGTTTTACTGATATGATAATCTACAACAGAGTTTACTTGCATTTGGAGAAGTGCTATGTTCTTTCCAGAGCATTGGTTACAGTAAAGCTCAGGTTGGATGCATGGAGTATGCATCGAAAGGGACCGATGTTGAACTTTGACTTAGATTTATTAAACTTACCGTAATATCTATTCAAGTCAATATCGCCTAGTTGATCCTAGATCAAATGATCTTAATCCTGTCATGATTAGGCTCAATCTCGAGAGGCTATTCGTGTTCTTTGATTTGTTAGTTAAGCCTACTTTTAGGTCAGGGTGATACGTACATTTTGGGAACACGGTAGTGCAATTGAGTGGGAGCGCTAGCATAAACATGGAATCTATAGCTTCTATCTGGCGAATAGTAAGCAAAGGATGATCTTTTTCGAGCTTGACCAAACGAACATAAATGGTGGAGTACTCATTTCACATAAGCTGAAATATCATTTATACGGGGTCAAGTGTTTTAAGGAATAAATACATTGTAGGGTGTAACGGTAATTTAATCCCTTTATAGTGTAGATCATTCATATAGAGGATCATTGATCAAATTAGAATTATAACAATGGATAACTAATGATGTGTCTATATGGTGGAACATATAGAGCATTCTATATACTGAGAGTGCAATTCTAAGTTCTATGCGTGGATTCAACGAAGAATTAATAAGTTAGTGAATTTCAGTAATAAAATCTTGATCTACTTATTGGAAGCTCGGTTATATAGACCCATGGTCCCCGCACTAGTTGAGATGATATTGCTTGTAAGACTCATATAATTGGTTCTGATTAATCAATTATAATTCTCAAATTAGACTATGTCTATTTGTGAATTTTTTCACTAAGTAAGGGCGAAATTGTAAAGAAAGAGTTTTAGGGGCATATTTGTTAATTATGATACTTTGTATGGTTCAATTAATAAATATGATAAATGACAATATTATTTAATAATTATTTATAGTTATTAAATAGTTAGAATTGGCATTTAAATGGTTGAATTAGAAAATTAGCGTTTTTGAGAAAATCAGATGCAGAGAAGATAAAACTGCAAAATTGCAAAAAGTGAGGCCCAAATCCATTAGTATAGGGCTGGCCACTTTTATAGGAATTTATCTCTGATATTTTCATTATTTTAATACCGAATAATGTTGGGTTTTATGCCCTAAATAAAACTCATTTCAATATAATCAGATTTACTTATTAATATAGATCAGAAATAACATTTAATGTTGCATGGTTCACATGATTTATTTCATGATTATATGTACATAATGTATGAATTCATCTGAAACCCTTTTCACATACTTGATCCTGCTTATTGTGCTGTCAACACATTGGAAAGTAAACACGACTATGTGAATAAAGTTTCCTAGATTTATCAGACATAGGGTTTTACTGATATGATAATCTACAACAGAGTTTACTTGCATTTGGAGAAGTGCTATGTTCTTTCTAGAGCATTGGTTAAAGTAAAGTTCAGGTTGGATGCATGGAGTATGCATCGGAAGGGACCGATATTGAACTTTGACTTAGATTTATTAAACTTACCGTAATATCTATTCAAGTCAATATCGCCTAGTTGATCCTAGATCAAATGATCTTAATCCTGATAAGATTAGGCTCAATCTCGAGAGGCTATTCGTGTTCTTTGATTTGTTAGTTAAGCCTACTTTTAGGTCAGGGTGATACGTACATTTTGGGAACACAGTAGTGCAATTGAGTGGGAGCGCTATCATAAACATGGAATCTATAGCTTCTATCTGGCGAATAGTAAGCAAAGGATGATCTCCTTCGAGCTTGACCAAATGAACATAAATGGTGGAGTACTCATTTCACATAAGCTGAAATATTATTTATACGGGGTCAAGTGTTTTAAGGAATAAATACATTGTAGGGTGTAACGGTAATTTAATCCCTTTATAGTGTAGATCATTCATATAGAGGATCAGTGATCACATTAGGATTATAACAATGGATAACTAATGATGTGTCTATATGGTGGAACATATAGAGCATTCTATATAACTGAGAGTGCAATTCTAAAAACTATGCGTGGATTCAACGAAGAATTAATAAGTTAGTGAATTTTAGTGCTAAATTCTTGAACTACTTATTGGAAGCTCGGTTATATAGACCCATGGTCCTCGCACTAGTTGAGATAATATTGCTTGTAAGACTCCTATAATTGGTTTTGATTAATCAATTATAATTCTCAAATTAGACTATGTCTATTTGTGAAATTTTCACTAAGTAAGGGCGAAATTGTAAAGAAAGAGTTTATAGGGGCATATTTGTTAATTATGATACTTTGTATGGTTCAATTAATAAATATGATAAATGACAATATTATTTAATAATTATTTATAGTTATTAAATAGTTATAATTGGCATTTAAATGGTTGAATTAGAAAATTGGCGTTTTTGAGAAAATCAGATGCAGAAAAGGTAAAACTGCAAAATTACAAAAAGTGAGGCCCAAATCCACTAGTATAGGACCGGCCACTTTTGTAGGAAATTTAAACTTATTTTTTCATTATTTTAATGCCAAATAATTCAAACCTAACCCTAGTGGAATGCTATAAATAGATAGTGAAGGCTTCAGGAAATTTACACTTTTCTTCTGACACTTCTGATTCAGAAAAAACTGAGCCTTCTCTCTCCCTATCTGGCTGACCACTCCCTCTCTTCTTTTCTTCTTCAATATTTTGAAAATCCTTAGTGTATGAGTAGTGCGCACACACAGCAAGTGATACCTCAATCATAGTGAGGAAGATCGTGAAGAAAGACTTTCAGCAAGAAGGAGTTTCAGCATCAAAGATTCAGAGAAAGAGATCCAGGTTCAGATATTGATAATGCTCTGCTACAGAAAGGAATCAAGGGCTAGATATCTGAACGGAAGGAGTCATATTATTCCGCTGCACCCAATGTAAGGTTTCCTAAACTTTATGTGTTTATTTCATCGTTTTAGAAAGTTCATATTTAGGGTGTTAATAAACATACTTGTGAGTAGATCTAAGATCCTGGTAAAATAAATTCCAACAACTGGCCTCAGAGCCATGGTAATTGATTTACTTGCAAGAAATTTGGACTTTAAAACGATTGTTTGTTTGTTTTTGGATGGTATCATGTTGTATTGAGTGTTACTTAATGATTGATTGGTGTTTGTGAATTATCGTTAAAAATAATTGAATATCTGTTTCTGGAATTATTTTTATTGGATAGTATCGAAAAAATTAAGCAAGTTACTTTTTTACGGAACTCAATTTTGATTTAATTTGAATTAGTTATGATTTTTTGAAGATTCGAAAAAATCGGAGTTGTGCTGAAATTTTCCTGCGATCGCGAAAACTGTCCGTACAGCTTACAATTTTTTCGTTTTTCTTCGATTTTTCATGCTTTTTCATGGAATTAACTTCCGATTTTTTGTGTAGTTCTATATTTATACCATTACTATTCCTAATTCAATTCTAATTATCATTTTGAATTAATTTAATATTTTTTAAATTTAATTCAAGATATTAGTGTAATTTGAATTTGAAAATAGTTAGTATCTATCTTTTTGCTTAATAATCTATCTTATTTTAAAATTTGATTATATATTATAATTTTAAATTTAAGGTCAGATTTAAAATATTTTAAATTAATTTTTTTTTAATAAATTGACCTTATTTAAATTTAAAATAAGATAACAATAATCATGTAATTTTAAAGGGAAATTTGATTTTCTATACTTAGAAAATCAAAAAAAAATTTCCCTAAACCAAAAATTTAAAACCTAAAAAAACTATTCATTTTTTTTCAAAACCCCAAAAATACCCCCCTCACAATATTCTCTCTCTCTCTCTGCATCATCTCTCTCTCCCTCTATCTCACCCCAACCGCCCACCCTCACCCGAACCACCCTCACCCACCCACGTCAACCCCAACGCCGATCACCACCCTCACCCCCGTCGACCACGACCCCAACCCCTCCGACCCCAACCCCAACCCGAAAGAGCAACCCCAGTCTCTGAAACTTTTTTTTTTTCCTGCGATTTGAGAGAGGGAAGAAGACAGAGGTCCGATGGTCGGACCTTGGGGGTCCGATGGGTCCGATGGTCGGACCCATCGGACCCCCAAGGTCCGACCGTCTTTTAATTTTTTTTTTTTTTTTTTTTTTTTTTTTTCTGCGATTTTGGAGAGAGAGGAAGAAAGAGGTCCGATGGTCAGACCTTCGGGTCCGATGGGTCCGACCATCGGACCCATCGGACCCGAAGGTCCGACCGGCTTTTAATTTTTTTTTTCCTGCGATTTGAGAGAGAGGGGAAGAGAGAGGTCCGATGGTCGGACCTTGGGGTCCGATGGGTCCGATTGGTCGGACCCCATCGGACCCCATGGTCCGACCATCGGGCATGGGGTGTGGGATTCTTGGGACCGGGTAGATAGAGAGAGAAAGAGAGATAGTTTTAGTTTGGGGGTATTTTTGGGGTTTTGAAAAAAAAAAGGTATAGTTTTTTTAGGGTTTAAATTATTGGTTTAGAAATCAAATTTTTTGATTTTCTAAGTATAGAAAATCAAATTTCCCATTTTAAATAGATGTAAGATATTTTGCTAACTTTTAAATTTTTTTATTTTATTTATTTAAATTACATTTAAAATCTGAAAAAGATATTCATTTATCTTTTTTAATTTTTTATTTAATTTTTATTTATAAAATAACATTTAATTTTTAAAAGTAGTTAGCAAATTTTGAAATGATATTTAGGTTGGTTGAAACCTAATTTTTCAAAATTGTAGGTTTAATTTTAAATTTAATTTTTTTAAAAAATTTTCGAAATTTTTTTTATTTTATTTTAATTTTTCGAAAATAAATATTTTATTTATTTAATTAATTATTTCGAAATTAATTATTTAATTTAAAATTAAATAAATCCTACATCCAACTATCCAGCTAACCTTGTTGCAGGAGTATGTGTTTTAGCTTGTTTGTAAGTTTTCAAAACCTATTATTACTTGATTGCAAATAGCCATGGTTACTTTTTGCCAGATCTAATGATTTGATGGCTCCCTTGGTCAAGTTAATAATTTGTAACAGGTATATTTACAATCTTCTTTCATCTGTGTATGACCTAGCAACATGATAGGACCCATCCAAAGTGTGCCTGTGTGAGCCTATGTGTTTAATTTCATTATAGATGCATATAGGTTGTTGTTGCTAAAATAAATTATCATAGTTCTTGATAGAATATATTTAGGCCCATTTAGTTTTTGGGCATATTCAATTAATAACAGTTGTTCTTATTAAGGTTAAATTCCTCTCTTTTGGGCCTTGTGTGAGAGTTGGGAGCCATAGAAATGGGTACGACATACTGAACCACGCACCCCCTCACATGAACCACCCCAATTGTGAAGGCCCATTTGCCTGATTTGAACAACTGTACTAGGTTAATTAAACTAGTTTAACCTAATAAAATTGATTAGCAACATAATTAATTTCATTTATTTTGAAATTAATTTAAGAAAATTATAGTTTAAAGAATTTTTTATTCTAAGCTAAATTATATGTATTTTCTTGTATTTAATTAAATATAGAATTATAACCATCTAGATTCTTTCTGGAGCTTAATTTAAATTTTTCATTAAA
Organism: Cannabis sativa; assembly: GCF_029168945.1. NCBI lineage: Eukaryota > Viridiplantae > Streptophyta > Magnoliopsida > Rosales > Cannabaceae > Cannabis > Cannabis sativa. The sequence goes on from NC_083603.1 coordinate 22,372,337, forward strand.
TATTCCTATTTAAGTTGATATTTAGTTATCTTCAACTAACCAACTTAAATCTGAATATCTTTTGGATTTAAAATTTCAAAATTAAGTTAAGGAATTTTAGGCATTGATTATTAAGATTCTTTAGATATTTTTTAAGTTAATATCTTTTCGAATATTAACTTAAAATTGAATATTTTAGATATTTTTTAAGTTAATATCTTTTCGAATATTAACTTAAAATAGAATATTTTCAAATTAAGTGGTTACAACTTAATTTTTGATATTTAATTAAATTTAAATTTGAAAATATTTAAGTTCTAGATTTTTTCTAATACAACTTAAATTAGATATTTTTTCAAATTTTGTGGAAAAGATACTTAGTCAAATAAGATATTTTCTAGATAGTTATTTCTAGACTACTTATTATTTCTAATTTTAAATAGGAAAATATTATACACTGTGAAATTAATAATTTATATAATTAATTTTGGTACAATTTATTTTAAGTATATTTTTCCTAGTATTAAACTAGAGATTAATAATTAAGCCTTCTCTACACTTAATTATTTATTTCTTGAATTTAATACATTTAATTAATTTGAAAATTAAATATCTAAGTTGATTTTCATCATGATACTTAAATATTTCTTTTTCATGACACTTAATTAAATATAAAATTATTTTTAGTTGAAATTTAATTTTTCAACTAAATTTAACTAATTTTCAAAATATATTTTTTCTTTATTTTATTAATCAAATTTCGAAATTGCATTTCTTAAATGCTGGAATTTCAAATTTTATTTGAAAAATAGATTAAAGTTATAAATTATTTATTTTAATTTTGGACCAACTTAAATCAATGATTTTTTCATTAATTGATTAATTTAAAATAAATAAATTAAAATATATTATTAGAAATTGAATTAATTAGTCAAAGGAAAATCTTGATAGGTGATATTTTTGCTTGAAGTATTTTTCTAGTGTATTTAATTAAATAGAAAATTAATATTTAAGTTGATTTTCATCATCATACTTAAATATTTGAAATTTTTCTTATATATTTAATTAAATAAGAAAATTATATTTTTTGTTGTAAATTAATTTTATTAATTAATTTTGGGCCAACATTAAATTAGGATAATTTTTCCAGGATTAATTTTATATTTTAACATGCATTTTCGAAAATTGTGTCCTAGAATACTTTAATTTTTGGAAATGCAATATATATTTATAGAAAATTAAATTTAAGTTGTAAATTAATTTAAATTAATTTTGTAACAACTTAAATTGAATATTTTTCTAAAATATTTATTGGAAATTATTACTAAGATGGAAATAATTCATGTTATTTTCATATCCATCTAAGTAAAATTTATAAATATTAAATTAAAATTGATATTTAGAATTTTTCATTCTAAATTGGAAATTTTAAATAAATATATATTTAAAATAAATATATTAAATAAAGAGAATCAAAGAAAATACAACTCACTTTAAATAATGAGCTTGATTATTATTAAGATATTCGATCTCCATTGTTGGTCTTACAAAAGTTAAATGTTTTCAATATAACCTCGAGACGCTAGACTTCGTCCCCCTATGGATGGTTATTCGTTGAACGCATTTAACACCGTAAGATTTCATTTGATAAGTGTTTTGTGAGTTTTCGTCTCTATTTAGACTCTCCCCTACGGTGACTACTTAGAGATAAACTCATAAAACATGAAACAATGGTGGAAGCTCATAAAATGAGAATAACCTTGACTCTCGCCTACCGGGACAACGTTGGATTCTTATTTTGATCGAATAAAAGGTTGCTAGAATGGTTTCTATTTTAGATGAGCTGACAACTCTATTCAATAAATGATACTTTGACTCTCGCCTACCGGGACACTGTATCAGTTTCTTGGAAACCTTAGAAATTATTTAGGATTGTATGTTTTAGTATTTTCACTGGTCATTCCTACTTGCTATATGTTTAATAATTTCTGAATTGTGTATGAATTTATATTGAACCATGTTATTTTCTGTTATTAAATTGTACTTTAATTTCGAATCTTCATTGTTGGTCTAACATGTTTGTTTTTCTAATTAGATAAATCCCTAATGGATTTTCACCATTAGACATACATAATAGTGTAAGACACCTTAGACTAGTATTTTTACAATATGAAACAAGAAGATTACATAAATAAGATTACTTTGTCTTTCGCTAATCGAAGCATTGTTGGATTCTTATTTATAAACGAAATTATCCTAATTCCTCTTAGCTTATTCATTTCGAATTAGCTCAATAATATATCAATGGATGAATGGTCTATAAATAATTTCATGTCATTATATTTTCTCTTAAGAAATTAAATGACGCATGTGATTATAATCCCGAAATTCTATTCGCAATTGATATAAATCCTCAATCTTAGAAATCTCCTACTTGTATGGGCAAATCTGACTTAGAGTTTGTATTAGTAGTGCTGGTGCAAGATAAAATTACTCATTATATTTGGTATAAATTTAAGTCTTTGACTTTAATTTTAGATTCCAAACAGAAATTTTCTTATATTTCTAATTCCAGAATACAATACAGTTACACTTTCTCAAGTGTTTAATATCCATCTTCTATTAATGGATTCAAACTGTGTGGAATATGAGTTAGGTATTCTGTGACCAGGACCCACTTGCAATATTCTAAGAACTCTTTGATGTAACTATACCTAAGACATCAAAAGACTCAACCACATTTTTTCTTTTATATCTATGGCATTTGTATCTTGTTCATAGTGGATTTGACAAGATCAATCTCTGCAAAGAGTTAATATTCCTATATCCACTGAAAGTAGTTCATCTCATTCGCAGATGGATGTCCATTCAGGGGTGGATATGAGTTTTTCGTTGTATTCTTAAAACGATAACTCTAGATTATACCTTTTAGCAAGAAATTTGAAATATTTGAAAAATTTCGTTAATTTCTAGCAATGGTTAAAACCATTAAAGTAAGTGGTTAAAGATCTTCCGAACTGATAGGGGTGGATAAATAGTTAGTTGATATGCAGTTCAAAGATCATTAAATTGATTTTTGAATTATATCCAAACTTACCTCCCCAGAAATTTCGAGTTGCATGTTGATGATTAGTTACTAGTCATTGCCTAATTCCTTCTATGGTAATACAATTTCAGAATGATGTAATGGTTGGGTACTTAACGTAAATCATTACTAGATTCATGGATGACCTAATCAAAATCTTAAGAAAAGCTAGAACTGTTAACCATGGTTTGTTAGCTATTCTAAGTGATTAGGGGTGGACCATCCCATAAGCAATAGATAAGAAAGTGTTTGTTTAAACAAATACTACTTTTCTAAAAAAATGACTAAGTCTGAAAATAAAGTAGCACATAAAGGAGATATTTAATTCTTGATTCCAAAAGTGTTCTATCATCTTGTTTGACATATGATGATCCCACTGCCTTTGTTGTCTTGTCACAACCAAAGAGGTTAATACCATTTAGTTTTCTTAGACATAATTCAGGGTACCTTGTCGTAGTGGGAGAGTTTCTAGGAACTAACCTTCTTATGACTTGGAAGACACTAGTGATTAAAATCCATTGTGAGTTTAAACAAGTAATGGATTGTCAAGATAAGAAACTAAGAAGAAAAGCCAATAGAACTATGGTTTAATCCATTCACATGGAGTAACCTAAAGTTTTCTATTACAAGGACATAAAAGGAAATTTTCGTTTATAAGTCCATTCAATGGACTTAACAAAACTTCCTGTTCCTAGTATTATAGGTTTGAGTTTATCTAAACCTATGACTTGTGGTATACCTGGTAATTACTTACTCTAATGCAAGCAACTTACTTTAGTAAGATGCTGAAGCATTTTCTTTCTAATGGCAATCTATAGAAGCTTCACAACTTCTTAGACATAGATTTTATTTATCTAAGGAAAAGTCTCAACTATTCCAGAAAAGATAAAGCCATGAAAGAATTTCTTATATCAACAGTGAGAGGTCTTAGATATGCTTTTGTATGCCTTAGACCAGACACCTACTGTTGAGTGGGAGTAATGAGTACGTATCGGATTAATCCAGGAGAAGAATATTGGAAGACAATCAAGTAAATCTTAAGATTAAGAAGAGGAACTATATGTTAGTCTATAAGGGTGTGTTTAAAACTCTTAGACTACACCATATCAGATTTCGAGATTTGCCTTTGTGCTAGAAAATCTTTCTGATAAGATGGTGATTACTCTGGGGGTGGAATAATGATTTTGGAGAAGTGTAAAAACCTATTTGAAGTCTCTAGGTCCACCAGAGAGAGACTGAATGTTAAAGCTGCAGGAAAGGTACTTATTCAGTCTAAGGAAAGTTCTATACATCTTTGGCACCATTCCAAATTGCCTTAAACTACTAGTGTTAATTTCCTGATTAACCAAAAGTAGTTGCCAAAGGTATAGAATCCAGTATCCCAAGAGAGTAGACATATAGAGAGGAATTTCACATTATCTATGATTTTGTGATTAAGGGAAGAGTAATGGTGGAGAAAAGGTTGTGTTTAATTCAACCTTTCAGATTACGAGGAGTTTACTACTACTACACTTGATTTGTATATCAAGGTGTTGAGATTATTTGAAACGCACTTTTTGTTTTATATTAGTGCAAGTGGGAGTTTGTTGGGTTTTATGCCCTAAATAAAACTCATTTCAATATAATCAGATTTACTTATTAATATAGATCTAGAATAACATTTAATGTTGCATGGTTCACATGATTTATTTCATAATTATATGTACATAATGTATAAATTCATCTGAAACCCTTTTCACATACTTGATCCTGTTTATTGTGCCGTCAACACATTGGAAAGTAAACATGACTATGTGAATAAAGTTTCCTAGATTTATCAGACATAGGGTTTTACTGATATGATAATCTACAACAGAGTTTACTTGCATTTGGAGAAGTGCTATGTTCTTTCCAGAGCATTGGTTAAAGTAAAGCTCAGGTTGGATGCATGGAGTATGCATTGGAAGGGACCGATATTGAACTTTGACTTAGATTTATTAAACTTACCGTAATATCTATTCAAGTCAATATCGCCTAGTTGATCCTAGATCAAATGATCTTAATCCAGTTATGATTAGGCTCAATCTCAAGAGGCTATTTGTGTTCTTTGATTTTTAGTTAAGCCTACATTTAGGTCAGGGTGATACGTATATTTTGGGAACACGGTAGTGCAATTGAGTGGGAGCGCTAGCATAAACATGGAATCTATAGCTTCTATCTGACGAATAGTAAGCAAAGGATGATCTCCTTCGAGCTTGACCAAACGAACATAAATGGTGGAGTACTCATTTCACATAAGCTGAAATATCATTTATACGGGGTCAAGTGTTTTAAGGAACAAATACATTGTAGGGTGGAACGGTAATTTAATCCCTTTACAGTGTAGATCATTCATATAGAGGATCATTGATCAAATTAGGATTATAACAATGGATAACTAATGATGTGTCTATATGGTGGAACATATAGAGCATTCTATATACTGAGAGTGCAATTCTAAGTTCTATGCGTGGATTCAACGAAGAATTAATAAGTTAGTGAATTTTAGTAATAAATTCTTGATCTACTTATTGGAAGCTCGGTTATATAGACCCATGGTCCCCGCACTAGTTGAGATAATATTGCTTGTAAGAATCATATAATTGGTTTTGATTAATCAATTATAATTCTCAAATTAGACTATGTCTATTTGTGAATTTTTTCACTAAGTAAGGGCGAAATTGTAAAGAAAGAGTTTTAGGGGCATATTTGTTAATTATGATTTTTTGTATGGTTCAATTAATAAATATGATAAATGACAATATTATTTAATAATTATTTATAGTTATTAAATAGTTAGAATTGACATTTAAATGGTTGAATTAAAAAATTGGAGTTTTTGAGAAAATCAGATGCAGAAAAGATAAAACTGCAAAATTGCAAAAAGTGAGGCCCAAATCCACTAGTATAGGGCCGGCCACTTTTATAGGAATTTACCTATGATATTTTCATTATTTTAATGCCAAATAATTCAAACCTAACCCTAGTGGAATGCTATAAATAGATAGTGAAGGCTTTAGGAAAATTACACTTTTCTTCTGACACTTCTAATTCAGAAAAACTGAGCCTCTCTCTCTCTCTCCCTATCTTTAGCCGCCACTTCCCTCTTCTTTTCTTCTCCAATATTTCGAAATTCTTAGTGTGAGAATAGTGCCCACACACAGTAAGTGATACCTCAACCATAGTGAGGAAGATCGTGAAGAAAGACATTCAGCAAAAGGAGTTTCAGCATCAAAGATTCAGAGAAAGAGATCCAGGTTCAGATATTGATAATGCTCTGCTACAGAAAGGAATCAAGGGCTAGATATCTGAACGGAAGGAGTCATTATGTTTCGCTGCACCCAATGTAAGGTTTACTAAACTTTATATGTGTTTATTTCATCGTTTTAGAAAGTTCATATTTAGGGTGTTAATCAACATACTTGTGAGTAGATCTAAGATGCTGGTAAAAAATAAATTTCCAACATATTTTAGGGTGGATCTCAAAAGATATGAAAGATCTCCCTCTAAGCCGTACATACAACTTTCATCGAATACGGCTTTCCACAGAATTCTCTATGTATCTATGACATCGGGTATGGAATTCTGGCTGCTAAAACAATTGCTAAAATAAAAGTGGAGAATGCTGCGACTGTTGATGCTAAAAACCCATTGGTTGAGAAGATGAGCCAAATCTATCTCCAGGCATATAAAAGTGAGACGGTTGTGGACGCGGTGGTTGCGTTAGAGCAGCCTCATTCATCACTGTCTCCACATGTACACGTTGTTTAGGTGTCAATATTTGTGTCACCGCCTGAAGATGTCTTTGCAGCTGAAATATAGTTTGCCTTAAGTCAGGTTGTTCAGTGACTGTAGCAGGTTGTGAGCGTCATCATGATGATTGTCCTTTCAATTTGTGACCCACTCCTCGCTCATGGCCACACCTCTCTCCAAGAGTCTCACAAAGTATCTCAATCTCAACATCTTGTGTACACTCAAAAGGACTAGATTGACCGTCATATTTTGTCTTCATCCGTACCTATTTTAAGAATAAGTTAGAAACCAAACAAACTTACAATTATTTGAATATATTTGAAAGTAATTAGTTTGCATAATCTTATATTTTTTTGGCATACTCGTTGACAAACTCGTCTGTGCCCTTCTTTGTGTGACAAACTTTCCAATTCCCAATGCGACCCATGTTTTGCTGATAAATATAAATTGTATGAAAATTGCAATTAAATTAAAATTCATAAAATAAATAGTATATTTATATTAACTTACATTTTTATGAAGGGTCTCAGCCATAGTTATGGACCCTTATGTTGAAGGAAATTGCATATTCTGCTAATTGAGAGCATTTCGCTTTGAACGAGTAGTAAACTCAGGAGATGTGAAGAACTGACATATTAGCCGTCATTGTTCTTCATTGAGTTCATTGGGTGGGGGTCTTGACTGCAATTTCAATGTCTTCTGGATTTTTGTAAAATTCTTTGAAATGTACGAGTCTAATGTTCTTTCTCATCTTATATTTTTTGGCCATTTCAGCTAACGAAATAGCTAGTAATTTTGGATGACTTTCAATTTGGTAATAATATAGCATTTGACAAAAAAATGTTGTAATAACATACTGATAATTTCATTTATTAATTTAGATATACATTTCAAAAAGTTTACCCAAAGTTTGGTTAAAATGAGGTGTTCGTATTGCACTGAGACACTTGCCCAACTAGGATTATGTCTAGGAACATGCAATGTAACCTATTTCTATACAAATTGAGGGAAGGCTTTACTCTCCAACCCTACAATTCTATTGGAGACGTTGTCAAATTCTAATGGCAACGACATCTGATCTTTTCTTCTACTATCTTCGAAGTTAGTCAAAACATTCCTCCAGCGGCCTTTTCTAGATTCACGAGAGGTCTCGCATGAGGCAGGTACACTAGTAAGATCTAACAGGTCATCCCCACCGCCATCTCCACCATGATAACTAGCTACATTTACCGACATTTTATGCTGAAAAGAATAACGAAATTATGAGCCCTTAATCAAAACAACTAATCAACTTAGTTTAAGCAATAATAGTACAAGTAGTCATTCCTCGAAACAAAATAACATTAGAAAAACTAGTCATCAATACAAACAATATCCAATACATTAATCATAATCATCATCACTAATCCAATTTGATAACGCAATCACTTGTTCTAATATGTCAGAACAAGTAAATCGTCTTAGAGGACATCTCTTCTCAACATTTCCATCAAATTCACGGTCCTTCCTCATATGATGATTGGATGGAAAGAAACGTCTATGGCCAATATAAGAGGTCTTACCAATCACTCGAACAGAACTAGCATCTTCGTTGCATGTAGGATTGTTGGGCTTTGTGCTCTACATAAAACTCTATTTTAATGTAATCTTTTCTATTCAAATATCAATAAAGAAATAGATTTAATTTCATTACTTGTTTAATGTGTTATTTGGTTCATGTGATCATTTATTTACTTATTTGATTAATAAATTCATCCAAACCCTTATCACACTAATATTCTTGTTTATTGTGTTGTCAACACAGTGGAAAGTAAACAAGATTGTGTAATTAAATGTATTCCTAGATTTATCAGTACACATGGTTTAACTGATATAATAATCTACACCGTAGTTTACTTGCACCTTGGATAACTGCTATGTCCTTTCCAGGGCATTGGTTAAAGTAACTTGGGTTGGATGTATGGAGTATGCATCGGAAGGGACCGACATTGAACTTGGATTAGATATGATAATCTTACCGTAATATCTATTCAATTCAATATCACCTAGTTGATCCTAGATCAAATGATCTCAATCCTGAGATGATTAGGTTCGATCTCGAGAGTGTTATTTGTGTTCTTTGATTTGTTAGTTAAGCCTACCTTTTGGTCCGGGTGATACGTACATTTTGGGAACATGATAGTACAATTGAGTGGGTGCGCTAATCATAGATATGGAATCTATAACCTCTCCAGACATAGAAGTGAAACGATGATTTCCTTCGAGCTTGGCAAAATAGAGATAAATGATAGGGTGCTCATTTTAGTGATTATATTAGTTCACTATAATATCATTTAAAGGTGACTAAGTTTTTTAAGGATAAAATACATTGAAAGGGTGTAACGGTAATTTTGTCCATATGCAATGTAAATCATCTATAGAGGATCATTGATTATTGGGATTATAACAATGAACAATTAATAGCGTATCTATATCAAGGAACATATAGAGTGTTCTATATAACTGAGAGTGCAATTCAAAGTTCTATAGTGGTTCAATGAGCAATTAATAAGTTAGAGAATTTACTTAGTAAATTCTAAATCTGCTTATTGGAAGCTCGATTATATAGGCCCATGGTCCCCATATTAGTTGAGACAAACTCTTGTAAGACTTAGTTAATTGATTTTAATTAATCAATTTTAATTCTAAAATTAGACTATGTCTAGTTTATGAATTTTCACTATGTTATGGCTTAATTGGGAAGAAATTGTATTTTAGGATTAATTTATTAATTAAAAGACTCCGTGGAGTCTAATTAATAAATATTATAAATTACAATTTTATTTGATAATTATTTTAATTATTAAATAAATAGTTTTGCTATTTATAGGGTTGAAAGTGCAAAAAATGGTATTTGTGAAAAATAGATAAAATAGTTAAGAAAAATGACAAAAAACTAAACTAATGTAGGGCCCATTATATGGCCGGCCATTAGGTGCATTTTTCACTCTAATTTTATCAATTTTTTATTCCTAATAATTCAACTCTAACCCTATTGGAATTTATTATAAAGGGAAGGCTATGGTCTCATTATCCAACTAATGCTTCAAAAACTAAAAACTTAGTTTTCTCTCTTGGTTGATGAGACCTCTTCCTTTTCTTCTCTCTATTTCGAAAATACCATAGCTATTCTTCACAAACCAAAAATTCAGCCATTAGTGATTGAGTGCATTCCCACACTTGACAAGTTGGTCCTCAATCATAGTGTGCAAGACTGTGAAGAATCCAAACACAAGGAAATATTTTTGGGCTCAAATCTTGGTGATACTCTGCTACAGAAAGGATACAATGGTTAGAGATCTGAGCAGAAGGGAACATTTAATTCCGTTACAACCAATGTGTTTATTTACATCGTTTTAGAAATTCATATTAGGATGTTAAAGACATATATGTTAGTAAATCTAGATCCTAGTAAAATATATTCCAAAAACTGGTATCAGAGCCATGGTGATTGATTTACTTTCAAGTAATATGGATTTAAAACTATGTATGTGTGATTTGGATGTGATTCATGTTGATATATGTGTTTATTGGTGATTGATTGATGTTTGAAAAATTTTTACGTAAAATAATTGGATTTTTGTTCTGAAATTATTTTTATTGGATAGTATGAAAAAAATTAAGCAATTTACTTTTTACAGAACTCAATTTCGATATTATTTGAATTAGTTATGAATTTTTGAAAATCGAAAAAATCAGAAGGTGGTGTCACCCCACGTGCGTGCGCGGACACGAGTGATCACTCGAGTGTCACGCACATTCAGAGAGGGCATGTGTAACGCCCTAATGCTAAGGCACACTATAGTACTTTTTCAATTACATTGTTTCTTTGCTAATCAAAGAATTTTCTTAAAAACCATGTCAAGTTAATACTTTTATATTATTATATAAACTTTATAATATACAAAACTATTTACAAGTTCTGGGATCCCATTTTCAAAATTTTTAACATAATATTTGAAAATACATAATATTCAGGTCGCACAGCAACTAAAAAATAAAATTCTCAAATGTCCCGAGACCGAACACTCCAGGTCGCGCTACTTTGACATGTACAACCTCATCCTAGCTCAGGTTCACTCCTGTTCATCTTTCGCCTTTCCTTTACCTACACAGAGAAGCAGAACTGTGAGTCGACAGACTCCGTAAGAGAAGCATATAACATATCATATAATTTCTGACTTGTATTTAGGCGCCCATACACCTATTTAAAAGGCTTAACAGTTGAGTAAGAACGTTCCATACTAGGGTATAGCCACTGTACCACATACACTACGTACCTCACTGTACGAGTGTTGGTAGGGTTTGTTTCATACCCTGAGTACCACTGAGTGATATACCACACACTCTTAGTACTTTCTCATACCTGTGCTGGTATCATTGTAATGTACTTTCAAATAACATTAACTATACCAATGCACTCTATACCTTAACTGTACAATTGTTGGTAGTGCACAAACACTTTAAGCATGCATATACACATAACATATACATACACACAGATATTGATATCACACATTATATCAGTTCTTACCTTCTTTCTAGATTCAAGTGTGCTGGCCGACCTGAACGGAAAGTCTCGTGCTAGATGGATGCCCTATTCACATTATGAACCCGGGTAAGTTACATGATCAAAACCCTAATCCCGAGAAACCCGAACCTACAACCCTAGGTTCTGTTATACCCTCTACAAGTTACTCAAGCTCTGGATATAGGGAAACATCCAACCACGGCACTGAAATGGACGAAAATCGAGAAAATGAAGTGTTTTGGGGACCCTGCCAAAACCGGCTAGAGAGGTCTGGCAAAACCGGCTCACCGGTTTGCACCAATTCACCCCAAACCTTCCAATTTTCCACCAAATGCCACCAAACTTTCCAGAGTACCTAATTAGGGTATACACAACATTTTCCAGCCAACAAACCATAGAAAAACTCAATGAATCAGAACATGCCATTAGAGATCAAAGCTTTGAACTCAAAGCTCAAACTTGCATAAATCCAACCCAACACACTAAAACCAGCTGCAAGAACTTGAAACCAACTCAAATGAACCCTAAAATTTGAATCCTAAACATCCCTAACCCTAACAGCCCCTATATCACAAAATCACAACTCAAACCAAATAAAAACTTAAAAATTAAAAAAGGGTGCTACTAGGGCTTACCTTAGCTCCAAGAACACTTGAATTCCTAGATGGATTCCAGAAAAATAATGGTGAAAAGAGGTGATCTCCCCTGGTTTGCTTCAGCCGAAAGAGAGGATGCTCTCTATTTTAGGTTTTCTTTTCTAATTGTTCTCTTTTCCTTAATTTCCTCTAAATGAATTGAAGGCTAAACCTTAACCTTAGGTGAAATAAACTAATGCTAGGTGTCACTCTTATAGGCAGCCACCCAATGCACCATTTAACCAAATGACTAAATTGCCCTTTAACTTAAAATTAGGGTATTTCTAAAGCTAGGGGTAAAGTGGTCAAATTCTATAACCCCGCTTAACCTCAATATTCTATTTTCTCTAAAATATTTCCCACTAAAAAATAAGGTTCTAAACTTACCCATGTGATCAAACTAGCCATCCATCGTATTTTCTGTTGTCACCGAGGAAAAATTACAAAAATTGCATAATTCACATATAAGATAAATAATACCCCTAGAGTTTAATAAAATCTCCGAAATTAAGAAATTATAACTCTAATACTCACTAATAATAATGGAGTCCACAAATAATAAAATTCATAAATTATTATTAAAATAACTGAAATTAGTGCTAATTGCCTTTACTAATCCAAATTATTAAAGCGGTCATTACAATTATCCCCCCGTTAAAAGGATTTCGTCCTCGAAATCTAACCTTAATAGCTCTGGATGTTGAGTCCTCCTGTCAGACTCTAATTCCCAGGTGGCTTCTTCCACCTTACTGTTCCTCCAGAGCACCTTAACTAAAGCAATGGTCTTATTCCGAAGAACCTTTTCTTTTATGTCAAGAATCTGAACAGGATGCTCTTCATAGGATAAGTGTGATTGCAGTTTAAGGGCTTCATAACTCAAGATATGAGTCGAGTCTGACACGTATTTCCTCAACATAGAAATATGAAATACGTCATGAACAGCCGACAGTGCTGGAGGTAAGGCTAGTCGTTACGCTACCTGCCCGACCTTCTCAAGTATTTGAAATGGCCCAATGAACCTAGGACTCAACTTACCCTTCTTCCCGAACTGCCTAATACCCTTCATTTGTGAAACTCGCAGGAAAATATGTTCCCCTGCCTGAAATGTAATATCTCTGCACTTCGGATCAACATAACTTTTGTGCCTGCTTTGAGAAGCAAGCATCGGAGTCTTGATCTTATCAATAACTTCATTAGCCCTTTAAACTAATTCTGGACCCAAGTACTTCCTTTCTCCAGTTTCATCCCAATGAATAGGGGAACGACATTTCCTACCATATAACATCTCATAGGGAGCCATCCCTATTGTACTCTGGTAGCTATTGTTGTAGGAGAATTCAATTAAAGGCAAGTACTTACTCCATGAACCCTCAAAGTCCATGACACAAGCTCGCAGTAAGTCTTCCAGTATCTGAATTGTTCTTTCTGACTAACCATCAGTCTAAGGGTGAAAGGTTGTGCTAAACTTCAACTTAGTACCCATAGCCTTCTGAAGACTCACCCAAAACATTGATGTAAATTTTGGATCCATATCTAAAACAATAGACTTAGGGGCTCCATGGAGAAGAACTATGTAACATTCTCGCCTTAAGCCTCCATTGGGTCCTTATACCCACGGAATAATAGCTCTTATACACGAGTACGTCACTCTGGATGCTTCCTGGACTGACGACTGACCCTACAGATCAACACAAGTTTTTCCAGCGTGCTTTGTCCTCACTCGCACGCTTCTTGGAAAAACTCCTCAGGAGGTCACCCATCCTAAAATTGCCCCAAGTGAAGCACGCTTAACTGTTGAGTTCTTTCGTGATGGGCTACCGAAAAACAAGATGCACCTTGTTGATATAGGTAGTACCAATCAATCCATTTAAGCTCTCTTCAATTGTGTAGTCCCATACTTACACAGTCTCAGAATCATCCCATTTGACCTTCCCCAGGCAGTGTAGGATTGCACAGCTTACCCGGTATTTCCCCTTACGGATCACGGGACTACTGACTGTCACAATCATCCCCTTACGGGGTCCAACGTCCTCATCGACCACACTTCCGGCTGGACCAAGGCTCTGATACCATTTGTAACATTCTCGCTTTAAGCCTCAATTGGGTCTTTACACCCATCGAATAATAGCTCTTATACACGAGTACGTCACTCTGGCTGCTTCCTGGACTGACGACTGACCCTACAGATCAACACAAGTGTTTCCAGCGTGCTTTGTCCTCACTCGCACGATTCCTGGAAAAACTTCCCAAGAGGTCACCCATCCTAAAATTGCCCCAAGTCAAGCACGATTAACTGTTGAGTTCTTTCGTGATGGGCTACCGAAAAACAAGATGCACCTTATTGATATAGGTAGTACCAATCAATCCATTTAAGCTCTATTCAACTGTGTAGTCCCATACCTACACAGTCTCAGAATCAGCCCATTTGACCTTCCCCAGGCAATGTAGGATTGCACAGCTTACCCGGTATTTCCCCAGACAGATCACGGGACTACTGACTGTCACAAACTATATCCTTTACATATAGTTCAGCGTACTGATCCACTGAATAAGTAACTTTTTGTTGGGTTTTATGCCCTAAATAAAACTCATTTCAATATAATCAGATTTACTTATTAATATAGATCAGAAATAACATTTAATGTTGCATGGTTCACATGATTTATTTCATGATTATATGTACATAATGTATAGATTCATCTGAAACCCTTTTCACATACTTGATCCTGTTTATTGTGCCGTCAACACATTGGAAAGTAAACATGCCTATGTGAATAAAGTTTCCTAGATTTATCAGACACAGGGTTTTACTGATATGATAATCTACAACAGAGTTTACTTGCATTTGGAGAAGTGCTATGTTCTTTCCAGAGCATTGGTTAAAGTAAAGCTCAGGTTGGATGCATGGGGTATGCATCGGAAGGGACCGATATTGAACTTTGACTTAGATTTATTAAACTTACCGTAATATCTATTCAAGTCAATATCGCCTAGTTGATCCTAGATCAAATGATCTTAATCCTGTTATGATTAGTCTCAATCTTGAAAGGCTATTCGTGTTCTTTGATTTGTTAGTTAAGCCTACTTTTAGGTCAGGGTGATACGTACATTTTGGGAACACGGTAGTGCAATTGAGTGGGAGCGCTAGCATAAACATGGAATCTATAGCTTCTATCTGGCGAATAGTAAGCAAAGGATGATCTCCTTCGAGCTTGACCAAACGAAAATAAATGGTGGAGATCTCATTTCACATAAGCTGAAATATCATTTATACGGGGTCAAGTGTTTTAAGGATAAAATACATAGTAGGGTGTTACAGTAATCTAATCCCTTTACTGTGTAGATCATTCATATAGAGGATCATTGATCAAATTAGGATTATAACAATGGATAACTAATGATGTGTCTATATGGTGGAACATATAGAGCATTCTATATACTGAGAGTGCAATTCTAAGTTCTATGCGTGGATTCAACGAAGAATTAATAAGTTAGTGAATTTTAGTGCTAAATTCTTGATCTACTTATTGGAAGCTAGGTTATATAGACCCATGGTCCCCCCACTAGTTGAGATAATATTGCTTGTAAGACTCATGTAATTGGTTTTGATTAATCAATTATAATTCTCAAATTAGACTGTGTCTATTTGTGAATTTTTCACTAAGTAAGGGCGAAATTGTAAAGAAACAGTTTATAGGGGCATATTTGTTAATTATGATACTTTGTATGGTTCAATTAATAAATATGATAAATGACAATATTATTTAATAATTATTTATAGTTATTAAATAGTTAGAATTGGCATTTAAATGGTTGAATTAGGAAATTGACATTTTTGAGAAAATCAGATGCAGAAAAGGTAAAACTGTAAAATAGCAACAAGTGAGGCCCAAATCCACTAGTATAGGGCCAGCCACTTTTGTAGGAAATTTAAACTGATATTTTCATTATTTTAATGCCAAATAATTCAAACCTAACCCTAGTAGAATGCTATAAATAGATAGTGAAGGCTTCAGGAAAATTACACTTAAATTTTCTATTTTTTTCTTCAGAGAAAAACCTGAGCCTTTCTCTCTCCCTATCTTTAGCTGCCACTTCTTCTTTCTCTTCCCTTTTGAATTTCGAAATCCTTAGTGTATGAGTAGTGCCCACACACAGCAAGTGATACCTCAATCATAGTGAGGAAGATCGTGAAGAAAGATCATCAGCAAAGGAGTTTCAGCATCAAAGATTCAGAGAAAGAGATCGAGGTTCAGATATTGATAATGCTCTGCTACAGAAAGGAATCAAGGGCTAGATATCTGAACGGAAGGAGTCATTATATTCCGCTGCACCCAATGTAAGGTTTTCTAAACTTTATATGTGTTTAATTTATCGTTTTAGAAAGTTCTTATTTAGGATGTTAATAAACATACTTGTGAGTATATCTAAGATCCTGGTAAAATAATTTCCAACAACTGGCCTCAGAGCCATGGTAATTGATTTACTTGCAAGAAATTTGGACTTTAAAACGATTGTTTGTATGTTTTTGGATGGTATCATGTTGTATTGAGTGTTATTTGATGATTGATTGATGTTTGTAAATTTTTGTGAAAAATAATTGCGATTCTGTTTCTGGATTTATTTTTATTGGATAGTATGAAAAAATTAAGCAAGTTAGCCTTTTACAAAACTCAATTTTGATTTTATTTGAATTAGTTATGATTTTTTGAAGATTCGAAAAAATCAGAGCTGTGCTGAAATTTTCCTGCGATTGCGAAAACTGTCCGTACAGTTCACAATTTTTTCGTTTTTCTTCGATTTTTCATGCTTTTTCATGGAATTAACTTCCGATTTTTTGTATAGTTTTGTATTTATACTATTACTATTCCTAATTCAATTCTAATTATCATTTTGAATTAATTTAATATTTTTTAAATTTAATTCAAGATATTAGTGTAATTTGAATTTGAATAGAATTAGTATTTATCTTCTTGCTTAAAAATCTATCTTATTTTTAAATTTGATTATATCTTATCTTAATTTTAAATTTAAGGTCAGATTTTATATATATTTTTTAAATTAAATCTTTTTTAGAGATTTTGACCTTATTTAAATTTAAAATAAGATAATTATAATCATGTAATTTTAAATAGATGTAAGATATTTTGCTAACTTTTAAATTTTGTTATTTTATTTATTTAAATTAAATTTAAAATCAGAAAAAGATATTTAACTTATCTTTTCTAATTTTTATTTAATTTTTATTTATAAAATAACATTTAAATTTTAAAAGTAGTTAGCAAATTTTGAAATGATATTTAGGTTGGTTGAAACCTAATTTTTCAAAATTGTAGGTTTAATTTTAAATTTAAATTTTTTTAAAATTTTGAATGATTCAAATTTTTTTAATTTTTTCGAAAATTATTTTTTAATTAATTAATTATTTCGAAATTAATTATTTAATTTAAAATTAAATAAATCCTACATCCAACTATCCAGCTAACCTTGTTGCAGGAGTATGTGTTTTAGCTTGTTTGTAAGTTTTCAAAACCTATTATTACTTGATTGCAAATAGCCATGGTTACTTTTTGCCAGATCTAATGATCTGATGGCTCCCTTGGTCAAGTTAATAATTTGTAACAGGTAAATTTTACAATCTTTTTTCATCTGTGTATGACCTAGCAACATGATAGGACCCATCCAAAGTGTGCCTGTGTGAGCCTATGTGTTTAATTTGATTATAGATACATATAGGTTGTTGTTGCTAAAATAAATTATCATAGTTCTTGATAGAATTTATTTAGGCCCATTTAGTTATTGGGCTTATTCAATTAATAACAGTTGTTCTTATTAAAGTTAAATTCCTCTCTTTTGGGCCTTGTGTGAGAGTTGGGAGCCATAGAAGTGGGTACGACATACTGAACCCAGCACCCCCTCACATGAACCACCCCAATTGTGAAGGCCCATTTACCTGATTTGAACAACTGTACTAGGTTAATTACACTAGTTTAACCTAATAAAATTGATTAGCAACATAATTAATTTCATTTATTTTGAAATTAATTTAAGAAAATTATAGTTTAAAGAATTCTTTATTCTAAGCTAAACTATATGTATTTTCTTGTATTTAATTAAATATAGAATTATAACCATCTAGATTCTTTCTGGAACTTAATTTAAATTTTTCATTAAATATTCTTGTTTAAGTTGATATTTAGTTATCTACAACTAACCAACTTAAATCTGAATATCTTTTGAATTTCAAATTTCAAAATTAAGTTGAGGAATTTTAGGCATTGGTTATTAAGATTCTTTAGATATTTTTTAAGTTAATATCTTTTCGAATATTAACTTAAAATGGAATATTTTTAAATTAAGTGGTTACAACTTAATTTTTGATATTTAATTAAATTTAAATTTGAAAATATTTAAGTTCTAGATTTTTTCTAATACAACTTAAATTAGATATTTTTTCAAATTTTGTGGAAAAGATACTTAGTCAAATAAGATATTTTCTAGATAGTTATTTCTAGACTACTTATTATTTCTAATATTAAATAGGAAAATATTATAAATTGTAAAATTAATTATTTAAATAATTAATTTTGGTACAATTTATTTTAAGTATATTTTTTTTCCTAGTATTAAACTAGAAATTAATAATTAAGCCTTCTCTACACTTAATTATTTATTTCTTGAATTTAATACATTTAATTAATTTGAAAATTAAATATCTAAGTTGATTTTTATCATCATACTTAAATATTTTTTTTTCATGACATTTAATTAAATAGAAAATTATTTTAAGTTGAAATTTATTTTTTCAACTAAATTTATATAATTTTCAAAATATATTTTTTCTTTATTTTATTAATCAATTTTCGAAATTGCATTTCTTAAATGCTAGAATTTTGAATTTTATCTTGAAAAATAGATTAAGTTGTAAATTAATTATTTATTTTAATTAATTATTGGATCAACTTAAATCAATGATTTTTTCATTTATTGATTAATTTAAAATAAATTGAATTAAAGTATATTATTAGAAATTGAATTAATTAGTCAAAGAAAAATCTAGATAGGTGATATTTTTGCTTGAAGTATTTTTCTAGTGTATTTAATTAAATAGAAAATTAATATTTAAGTTGATTTTCATCATCATACTTAAATATTTGAAATTTTTCTCATATATTTAATTAAATAGGAAAATTATATTTTTTGTTGTAAATTAATTTTATTAATTAATTTTGGGCCAACATTAAATTAGAATAATTTTTCCAGGATTTATTTTTTATTTTAATATGCATTTTTCGAAAATTGTATTCTTAAATACTTTAATTTTTCGAAATGCAATATATATTTATAGAAAATTAAATTTGAGTTGTAAATTAATTTAAATTAATTTTGTAACAACTTAAATTGAATATTTTTCTAAATATTTATTGGAAATTATTACTAAGATGGAAATAATTCATGTTATTTTCATATCCATCTAAGTAAAATTTATAAATATTAAATTAAAATTTATATTTAGAATTTTTCATTCTAAATTGTAAATTTTAAATAAATATATATTTAAAATAAATAAATTAAATAAAGAGAATCAAAGAAAATACAACTCACTTTAAATAATGAGCTTGATTATTATTAAGATATTCGATCTCCATTGTTGGTCTTACAAAAGTTAAATGTTTTCAATATAACCTCGAGACGCTAGACATCGTCCCCCTATGGATGGTTATTCGTTGAACGCATTTAACACCGTAAGATTTCATTTGATAAGTGTTTTGTAAGTTTTCGTCTCTATTAGACTCTCCCCTACGGTGACTACTTAGAGATAAACTTATGAAACATGAAACAATGGTGGAAGCTCATAAAATGAGAATAACCTTGACTCTCGCCTACCCGGACAACGTTGGATTCTTATTTTGATCGAATAAAAGGTTGCTAGAATGGTTTCTATTTTAGATGAGCTGACAACTCTATTCAATAAATGATGCTTTGACTCTCGCCCTCTTAGGGACCTTTGTATCAGTTTGTTGAAAACCTTGGAAATTATTTAGGATTGTATGTTTTAGTATTTTCACTAGTCATTCCTACTTGCTATATGCTTATAATTTCTGAATTGTGTATGAATTTATATTGAACCATGTTATTTTCTATTATTAAGTTGTAGTTTAATTTCGAATCTTCATTGTTGGTCTGACTTGGCTTGTTTATCTAATGAGATAAATCCCTAGTGGATTTTCACCATTAGACATACATAATAGTGTTAGATCTCGAAAGATAAATATTGTATATGCGACATCTAGCTGTTCATCAATTGATGACACCTAAGACTAGTATTTTTACGATATAACAAGAAGATTACATAAATAAGATTACTTTGTCTTCCGCTAATCGAAGCATCGTTGGATTCTTATTTATAAACGAAATTATCCTAATTCCTCTTAGCTTATTCATTTCGAATTAGCTCAATAATATATCATTGGATGAATGGTCTATAAATCATTTCATGTCATTATATTTTCTCTTAAGAAATTAAATTATGCATATGATTATAATCCCGAAATTCTATTCCCAATTGATATAAAGTCTCAATCTCAGAAATCTCCTACTTGTATGGGCAAATCTGACTTAGAGTTTGTATTAGTAGTGGTGGTCCAAGATAGAATTACTCATTATATTTGGTATAAATTTAAGTCTTTGACTTTAATTTTAGATTCCAAATAGAAATTTTCTTATATTTCTAATTCCAGATACAATACAGTTACACTTTCTCAAGTGTTTAATATCCATCTTCTATTAATGGATTAAAACTGTATGGAATATGAGTTAGGTATTCTGTGACCAGGATCCACTTGCACTATTCTAAGAATTCTTTTATAAACCTAAGTCATCAAAAGACACTAACACATTTTTTTTAATCTATGGCATTTGTATCTTGTTCATAGTGGATTTGACAAGATCAATCTCTGCAAAGAGTTAATATGCCTATATTCACTGAAAGTAGTTCATCTCATTCGCAGATGGATGTACATTCAGGGGTGGATATGAGTTTTTCGTTGTATTCTTAAAACGATAACTCTAGATTATACCTTTTAGCAAAGAAATTTGAAATGTTTGAAAAATTTCATTAATTTCTAGCAATGGTTAAAACCATTAAGGTAAATGGTTAAAGATCTTGCGAACTGATAGGGGTGGAGAAATAGTTAGTAGATATGCAGTTCAAAGATCATTAAATTTATTTTTGAATTATATCCAAACTTACCTCCCCAGAAATTTCGAGTTTCATATTGATGATTAGTTACTAGTCGTTGCCTAAATCCTTCTATGGTAATACAATTTCAGAATGATGTAATGGTTGGGTACTTAATGTAAATCATTACTAGATTCATGGATCACCTAATCAAAATCTTAAGAAAAGCTAGAACTGTTAACCATGGTTTGTTAGCTATTCTAAGTGATTAAGGGTGGACCATCCCATTGTCAATAGATAAGAAAGTGTTTGTTCAAACAAATACTACTTTTCTAGGATAATGACTAAGTCTGAAAACAAGTAGCAAATAAAGGAGATATTTTTCTTGATTCCAAAAGTGTTCTATCATCTTATATAACATATGATGATCCCACTGCCTCTGTTGTCTTGTCACAACCGAAGAGGTCAATACCATTTTCTTAGACATAATTCACGGTGCCTTGTTGTAGTGGGAGAGTTTCTAGGAACTCACCTTCTTATGACTTGCGGAGACACTAGTGATTAAAATCCATTGTGAGTTTAAACAAGTAATAGATTGTAAAGATAAGAAACTAAGAAGAAAGCCAATAGAACTATGGTTTAATCCATTCACATGGAGTAACCTAAAGTTTTCTATTACAAGGACATAAAAGGAAATTTTCGTTTAGAAGTCCATTCAATGGACTTAACAAAACTTCTTGTTCCTAGTATTATAGGTTTGAGTTAATCTGAACCTATGGCTTGTGGTATACCTGGTAATTACTTACTCTAATGCAAGAAACTTACTTTAGTAAGATGCTGAAGCATTTTCTTTCTAATGGCAATCTATAGAAGCTTCACAACTTCTTAGGTATAGATTTTATTTATCTAAGGAAAAGTCTTAACTATTCCAGAAAAGATAAAGCCATGAAAGAATTTCTTATATCAACAGTAAGAGGTCTTAGTTATGCTTTTGTATGCCTTAGACCAGACACCTGCTGTTGAGTGGGAGTAATGAGTAAGTATCAGATTAATACAGGAGAAGAACATTGGAAGACAATCAAGTAAATCTTAAGATTAAGAAGAGGAACTATATGTTAGTCTATAAGGGTATGTTTAAAACTCTTAGACTTCACCATATCAGATTTCGAAATTTGCCTTTGTGCTAGTAAATCTTTCTGATAAGATGGTGGTTACTCTTGGGGTGGAATAGTGATTTTGGAGAAGTGTAAAAACCTATCTGAAGTCTCTAGGTCTACCAGAGAGGGACTGAATGTTAAGGTTGCAGGAAAGGTACTTATTCAGTCTAAGGAGAGTTCTATACATTTTTGGCATCATTCCAAATTGCCTTAAACTACTAGTGTTAATTTCCTGATTAACCAAAAGTAGTTGCCAAAGATATAGAATCCATTATCCCAAGAGAGTAGACATATAGAGAGGAATTTCACATTATCAATGATTTTGTGATTAAAGGAAGAGTAATGGTGGAGAAAAGGTTGTGTTTAATTCAACCTTTCAGATCCTATTACGAGGAGTTTACTACTACTACACTTGATTTGTATATCAAGGTGTTGAGATTATTTGAAACGCACTTTTTGTTTTATATTAGTGCAAGTGGGAGTTTGTTGGGTTTTATGCCCTAAATAAAACTCATTTCAATATAATCAGATTTACTTATTAATATAGATCAGAAATAACATTTAATGTTGCATGGTTCACATGATTTATTTCATGATTATATGTACATAATGTATAGATTCATCTGAAACCCTTTTCACATACTTGATCCTGTTTATTGTGCCGTCAACACATTGGAAATTAAACATGACTATGTGAATAAAGTTTCCTAGATTTATCAAACACAGGGTTTTACTGATATGATAATCTACAACAGAGTTTACTTGCATTTGGAGAAGTGCTATGTTCTTTCCAGAACATTGGTTAAAGTAAAGCTCAGGTTGGATGCATGGGGTATGCATCGGAAGGGACCGATATTGAACTTTGTCTTAGATTTATTAAACTTACCGTAATATCTATTCAAGTCAATATCGCCTAGTTGATCCTAGATCAAATGATCTTAATCCTGTTATGATTATGCTCAATCTTGAAAGGCTATTCGTGTTCTTTGATTTGTTAGTTAAGCCTACTTTTAGGTCAGGGTGATGCATACATTTTGGGAACACGGTAGTGCAATTGAGTGGGAGCGCTAGCATAAACATGGAATCTATAGCTTCCATCTGGCGAATAGTAAGCAAAGGATGATCTCCTTCGAGCTTCACCAAACGAAAATAAATGGTGGAGATCTCATTTCACATAAGCTGAAATATCATTTATACGGGGTCAAGTGTTTTAAGGATAAAATACATAGTAGGGTGTTACAGTAATCTAATCCCTTTACTGTGTAGATCATTCATATAGAGGATCATTGATCAAATTAGGATTATAACAATGGATAACTAATGATGTGTCTATATGGTGGAACATATAGAGCATTCTATATACTGAGAGTGCAATTCTAAGTTCTATGCGTGGATTCAACGAAGAATTAATAAGTTAGTGAATTTTAGTGCTAAATTCTTGATCTACTTATTGGAAGCTCGGTTATATAGACCCATGGTCCCCCCACTAGTTGAGATAATATTGCTTGTAAGACTCATGTAATTGGTTTTGATTAATCAATTATAATTCTCAAATTAGACTGTGTCTATTTGTGAATTTTTCACTAAGTAAGGGCTAAATTGTAAAGAAAGAGTTTATAGGGGCATATTTGTTAATTATGATACTTTGTATGGTTCAATTAATAAATATGATAAATGACAATATTATTTAATAATTATTTATAGTTATTAAATAGTTAGAATTGGCATTTAAATGGTTGAATTAGGAAATTGACATTTTTGAGAAAATCAGATGCAGAAAAGGTAAAACTGTAAAATAGCAACAAGTGAGGCCCAAATCCACTAGTATAGGGCCAGCCACTTTTGTAGGAAATTTAAACTGATATTTTCATTATTTTAATGCCAAATAATTCAAACCTAACCCTAGTGGAATGCTATAAATAGATAGTGAAGGCTTCAGGAAAATTACACTTAAATTATCTATTTTTTTCTTCAGAGAAAAACCTTAGCCTTTCTCTCTCCCTATCTTTAGCTGCCACTTCTTCTTTCTCTTCCCTTTTGAATTTCGAAATCCTTAGTGTATGAGTAGTGCCCACACACAGCAAGTGATACCTCAATCATAGTGAGGAAGATCGTGAAGAAAGATCATCAGCAAAGGAGTTTCAGCATCAAAGATTCAGAGAAAGAGATCCAGGTTCAGATATTGATAATGCTCTGCTACAGAAAGGAATCAAGGGCTAGATATCTGAACGGAAGGAGTCATTATATTCCGCTACACCCAATGTAAGGTTTCCTAAACTTTATATGTGTTTAATTTATCGTTTTAGAAAGTTCTTATTTAGGATGTTAATAAACATACTTGTGAGTAGATCTAAGATCCTGGTAAAATAATTTTCAACACTTTTACTGGCAGAAAATGAGCTGATTTCGTAAATCTGTCCACTATGACCCATACTGAATCATACATTCCTGTGGTTCTAGGCAATCTAGTTACAAAATCCATCGTAATGTCCTCCCACTTCCACTCAGGAAGGACCAAAGGTTGCAATAACCCTGCCGGCCTTTGATGTTCATCTTTAATTTGCTGGCAGGTTAAGCATTTGGACACATAGTCCACCACATCTCTTTTCATTCCATGCCACCAGAAGTAGGGTTTTAAATCCTGATACATTTTGGTGGTTCCCGGATGCAATGAATAAGGTGTGGTGTGAGCTTCATCAAGAATCTCTTTCTTAAGCTCATCAACGCCACGAACAATAACTCGAGCTTTATACAATAGCATTCCATTATTCAAGACTGAAAAGTCTCTAGGCCGATCAGCCATTACCTCATCTCGAACCTTGACTAACTCAGGATCTTCTAGTTGAGCTTTTTTTATTCTCTCTAACAGATCAGACTGGAGTGTCAAGTTGTGAAACTTTCCAACTACAAACTCAATCCCTGAACTAACCATCTCAGAGGCTAGTTGAGAGGCTATCAAAACCGTGGTGCAAACCTGCCTGAGACCTCTTTGTTGGAAATTATTTTACCAGGATCTAGATTTACTAACAAGTATGTTTGATTAACATCCTAATATGAATTCTAAAACAATGACATTAAACACATATAAAGTTTAGAGAACCTTACAGTGGGTGGAGTGAAATATTATGACTCCTTCCATTCAGATCTCTAGCCCTTGATTCCTTTCTGTAGCAGAGCATAATCAAGATCTAAATATGGATCTTCTTTTCTCCTTCTTTGATGCAAATTTTCCATAGTCTTACATACTATAATTGAGGTACCACTTGATGTGTGTGGGCACTACTCATCACTCAAGGATTTTCGAACATTTAGAGAGAAGAAAAGAGAGAGAGGCGTGTTGCTTTTCTGAGGGAAACAATGTGTGAAGTTATGTGTAAGTTGTATGTTTCCTGAAGCCAACACTTTCTATTTATGGAAAACCCTCTAGGTTTAGGTTAGAATTGTATGGCATTAAAATAATGAAAACTACAAATGGTAAATCCTAGTGCATGTGGCCGGCCATACAAAGGGATTGGGCCTCACTTTGCAACTTTCCCATTTTGTTATTTTCCATTCCCATTTTCTCAAAAATGCCAATTTTCCAATTTAACCTTTTAAATGCCAATTCTAATTATTTAATAACTTAAAAATAATTATTAAATAATATTGCCATTTAATATATTTATTAATTTAGACATATAAAGTCTCTTAATCAATAAATAAACCTAAAATCTCTTTTCTTTACAATTTCGTCCTTGCTTAGTGAAAATTCATAAAGTAGACATAGTCTAACTTTTAGAATTATAATTGATTAATTAAAATCAATTAACTGAGTCTTACAAGCAGTATGGTCTCAACTAGTATGGGGACCATGTGTCTATATAACCGAGCTTCCAATAAGTTGAACCGAATTTACCAAGTAAATTCCCTAACTTATTAATTCCTCATTGAATCCACATTTAGAACTTGGAATTGCACTCTCAGTCATATAGAACGCTCTATATGTTCCATGATATAGACACGTCATTAGTTATCCATTGTTATAACCCTAATGTGATCAATGATCCTTTATATAGATGATTTACACTGTAAAGGGATTAAATTACCGTAACACCCTACAATGTATTTTATCCTTAAAACACTTAACCCTGTATAAATGATATTTCAGCTAAGTGAAATGAGATCTCCACCATTTATTTTCGTTTCGTTAAGCTCGAAGGAAATCATCCTTTACTTTCTATTCCCCATATAGAAGCTATAGATTCCATATTTATGTTAGCGCTCCCACTAAATTGCACTACCGTGTTCCCAAAATGTACGTATCACCCTGACCCAAAAGTAGGCTTAACTAACAAATCAAAGAACACGAATAACACTCTTGAGATTGAACCTAATCATATAAGGATTAAGATCATTTGATCTAGGATCAACAGGTGATATTGAATTGAATAGATATTACGGTAAGTTTTAATATATCTAATCAAAGTTCAATATCGGTCCCTTCCGATGTATACTCCATACATCCGATACTGGTAAACTTTGCCAATGTCCTGGAAAGGACATAACACTTTTCCAAGGTGTAAGAATACCTATCGCTGATCATACCATGTCAGTCTAAATCCAGTGTTCTGACAAATAAGGGAATAAACTTTTGAACATATACTTAAGATTATATTCCACTGTGCTGACAACACTATAATCCTTAACAAACTCATATGCTCTGGACTTAAAAAGAATTCATACATTATATACATATAATCATGAAATAAATCATGTGAACCATGCAACATAAAATGTGTTGGAAATTATTTTACCAGGATCTTAGATCTACTCACAAGTATGTTTATTAACATCCTAAATAAGAACTTTCTAAAACGATAAATTAAACACATATAAAGTTTAAGAAACCTTACATTGGGTGCAGCGGAATAATATGACTCCTTCCGTTCAGATATCTAGCCCTTGATTCCTTTCTGTAGCAGAGCATTATCAATATCTGAACCTGGATCTCTTTCTCTGAATCTTTGATGCTGAAACTCCTTTGGTGATGATCTTTCTTCACGATCTTCCTCACTATGATTGAGGTATTGCTTGATGTGTGTGGGCACTACTCTAATCACTAAGGATTTCGAAATTCAAAGGAAGAAGAAAGAAGAAGTGGTAGCTAAAAATAGGGAGAGAGAAGGCTCAGTTTTTCTGATTCAGAAAGTGTCAGAAGAAAAGTCTTATTTTTCTGAAACCTTCACTATCTATTTATAGCATTCCACTAGGGTTAGGTTTGAATTATATGGCATTAAAATAATGAAAAAATCAACTTAAAATACTTACAATAGGTGGCCGGCCATACACTAATGGATTGGGCCTTGCTTTTTGCAATTTTGCAATTTTAACACCTTTTGTATCTGATTTTCTCAAAAATGCCAATTTCCTAATTCAACCATTTAAATGTCAATTCTAACTATTTAATAACTATAAATAATTATTAAATAATATTGTCATTTATCATATTTATTAATTGAACCATACAAAGTATCATAATTAACAAATATGCCCCTATAAACTCTTTCTTTACAATTTCGCCCTTACTTAGTGAAAAATTCACAAATAGACATAGTCTAATTTGAGAATTATAATTGATTAATC
Organism: Cannabis sativa; assembly: GCF_029168945.1. Taxonomy (NCBI): domain Eukaryota; kingdom Viridiplantae; phylum Streptophyta; class Magnoliopsida; order Rosales; family Cannabaceae; genus Cannabis; species Cannabis sativa. The sequence goes on from NC_083603.1 coordinate 22,400,337, forward strand.
AAAACCAATTACATGAGTCTTACAAGCAATATTATCTCAACTAGTGGGGGGACCATGGGTCTATATAACCGAGCTTCCAATAAGTAGATCAAGAATTTAGCACTAAAATTCACTAACTTATTAATTCTTCGTTGAATCCACGCATAGAACTTAGAATTGCACTCTCAGTATATAGAATGCTCTATATGTTCCACCATATAGACACATCATTAGTTATCCATTGTTATAATCCTAATGTGATCAATTATCCTCTATATGAATTATCTACACAGTAAAGGGATTAAATTACCGTAACACCCTACTATGTATTTTATCCTTAAAACACTTGACCCCGTATAAATGATATTTCAGCTTATGTGAAATGAGATCTCCACCATTTATTTTCGTTTGGTCAAGCTCGAAGGAAATCATCCTTTGCTTACTATTCGCCAGATAGAAGCTATAGATTCCATGTTTATGCTAGCGCTCCCACTCAATTGCACTACCGTGTTCCCAAAAAGTACGTATCACCCTGACCTAAAAGTAGGCTTAACTAACAATTCAAGGAACACGAATAGCCTTTCAAGATTGAGCCTAATCATAACAGGATTAAGATCATTTGATCTAGGATCAACTAGGCGATATTGACTTGAATAGATTTTACGGTAAGTTTAATTAAATCTAAGTCAAAGTTCAATATCGGTCCCTTCCGATGCATACTCCATGCATCCAACCTGAGCTTTACTTTAACCAATGTTCTGGAAAGAACATAGTATTTCTCCAAATACAAGTAAACTCTGTTGTAGATTATCATATCAGTAAAACCCTGTGTCTGATAAATCTAGGAAACTTTATTCACATAGTCATGTCTACTTTCCAATGTGTTGACGGCACAATAAACAGGATCAAGTATGTGAAAAAGGTTTCAGATGAATTTATATATTATGTACATATAATCATGAAATAAATCATGTGAACCATGCAACATTAAATGTTATTTCTGATCTATATTAATAAGTAAATCTGATTATATTGAAATGAGTTTTATTTAGGGCATAAAACCCAACAAACTCCCACTTGCACTAATATAAAACAAAAAGTGCGTTTCAAATAATCTCAACACCTTGATATACAAATCAAGTGTAGTAGTAGTAAACTCCTTGTAATAGGATCTGAAAGGTTGAATTAAACACAACCTTTTCTCCACCATTACTCTTCCTTTAATCACAAAATCATTGATAATGTGAATTCCTCTCTATATGTCTACTCTCTTGGGATACTGGATTCTATATCTTTGGCAACTACTTTTTGTTAATCAGGAAATTAACACTAGTAGTTTAAGGAAATTTGGAATGGTGCCAAAGATGTATAGAACTTTCCTTAGACTGAATAAGTACCTTTCCTGCAGCTTTAACATTCAGTCTCTCTCTGGTAGACCTAGAGACTTCAGATAGGTTTTTACACTTCTCCAAAATCACTATTCCACCCCCAGAGTAACCACCATCTTATCAGAAAGATTTTCTAGCACTAAGGCAAATTTCGAAATCTGATATGGTGTAGTCTAAGAGTTTTAAACACACTCTTATAGACTAACATATAGTTCCTCTTCTTAATCTTAGGATTTACTTGATTGTCTTCCAATGTTCTTCTCCTGGATTAATCTGATACCTACTCATTACTCCCACTCAACAGCAGGTGTCTGGTCTAAGGCATACAAAAGCATATCTAAGACCTCTCATTGTTGATTTAAGAAATTCTTTCATGGCTTTATCTTTTCTGGAATAGTTAAGACTTTTCCTTAGATAAATAAAATCTATACCTAAGAAGTTGTGAAGCTTCTATAGATTGCCATTAGAAAGAAAATGCTTCAGCATCTTACAAAAGTAAGTTGCTTGCATTAGAGTAAGTAATTACCAGGTATACCACAAGCCATAGGTTTAGATAAACTCAAACCTATAATACTAGGAACAGGAAGTTTTGTTAAGTCCATTGAATGGACTTATAAACGAAAATTTCCTTTTATGTCCTTGTAATAGAAAACTTTAGGTTACTCCATGTGAATGGATTAAACCATAGTTCTATTGGCTTTTTTCTTAGTTTCTTATCTTGACAATCCATTACTTGTTTAAACTCACAATGGATTTTAATCACTAGTGTCTCCCAAGTCATAAGAAGGTGAGTTCCTAGAAACTCTCCCACTACGACAAGGTACCGTGAATTATGTCGAAGAAAACTAAATGGTATTAATCTCTTCGGTTGTGACAAGACAACAGAGGCAGTGGGATCATCATATATCAAATAAGATGATAGAACACTTTTGGAATCAAGAATTAAATATCTCCTTTATTTGCAACTTGCTTTTCAGACTTAGTCATTATCTTAGAAAAGTAGTATTTGTTTGAACAAACACTTTCTTATCTATTGACAATGGGATGGTCCACCCCTAATCACTTAGAATAGCTAACAAACCATGGTTAACAGTTCTAGCTTTTCTTAAGATTTTGATTAGGTCATCCATGAATCTAGTAATGATTTACATTAAGTACCCAACCATTACATCATTCTGAAATTGTATTACCATAGAAGGATTTAGGCAACGACTAGTAACTAATCATCAATATGCAACTCGAAATTTCTGGGGAGGTAAGTTTGGATATAATTCAAAAATCAATTTAATGATCTTTGAACTGCATATCTACTAACTATTTCTCCACCCCTATCAGTTCGCAAGATCTTTAACCACTTACCTTAATGGTTTTAACCATTGCTAGAAATTAATGAAATATTTAAACATTTCAAATTTCTTGCTAAAAGGTATAATCTAGAGTGATCGTTTTAAGAATACAACGAAAAACTAATATCCACCCCTGAATGTACATCCATCTGCGAATGAGATGAACTACTTTCAGTGGATATAGGCATATTAACTCTTTGCAGAGATTTATCTTGTCAAATCCACTATGAACAAGATACAAATGCCATAGATTAAAAAAAAATGGTAGTGTCTGTTGATAACATAGGTTTATAAAAGAATTTTAGAATAGTGCAAGTGGATCCTGGTCACAGAATACCTAACTCATATTCCATACAGTTTGAATCCATTAATAAAAGATGGATATTAAACACTTGAGAAAGTGTAACTGTATTGTATTCTGGAATTAGAAATATAAGAAAATTTCTATTTGGAATATAAAATTAAAGTCAAAGACTTAAATTGAACCAAATATAATGAGTAATTCTTTCTTAGACCACCACTACTAATACAAACTCTAAGTCAGATTTGCCCATACAAGTAGGAGATTTCTAAGATTGAGGATTTATATCAATTGGGAATAGAATTTCGGGATTATAATCATATGCGTCATTTAATTTCTTAAGAGAAAATATAATGACATGAAATGATTTATAGATCATTCATCCAATGATATATTATGGAGCGAATTCGAAATGAATAAGCTAAGAGGAATTAGGATAATTTCGTTTATAAATAAGAATCCAACGATGCTTCGATTAGCGAAAGACAAAGTAATCTTATTTATGTAATCTTCTTGTTTCATATCGTAAAAATACTAGTCTAAGGTGTCATCAATTGATGAACAGCTAGATGTTGCATATACAATATTTATCTTTCGAGATCTAACACTATTATGTATGTCTAATGGTGAAAATCCATTAGGGATTTATCTCATTAGAAAAACAAACATGTTAGACCAACAATGAAGATTCGAAATTAAACTACAACTTAATAACAGAAAGTAACATGGTTCAATATAAATTCATACACAATTCAGAAATTATAAGCATATAGCAAGTAGGAATGACTAGTGAAAATACTAAAACATACAATCCTAAATAATTTCCAAGGTTTTCAACAACCGATACAAAGGTCCCTAAGAGGCGAGAGTCAAAGCATCATTTATTGAATAGAGTTGTCAGCTCTTCTAAAATAGAAACCATTCTAGCAACCTTTTATTCGATCAAAATAAGAATCCAACGTTGTCCCGGTAGGCGAGAGTCAAGGTTATTCTTATTTTATGAGCCTCTACCATTGTTTCATGTTTCATAAGTTTATCTCTAAGTAGTCACCGTAGGGGAGAGTCTAATAGAGACGAAAACTTACAAAACACTTATCAAATGAAATCTTACGGTGTTAAATGCGTTCAACGAATAACCATCCATAGGGGGACGAAGTCTAGCGTCTCGAGGTTATATTGAAAACATTTAACTTTTGTAAGACCAACAATGGAGATCGAATATCTTAATAATAATCAAGGTCATTATTTAAAGTTAGTTGTATTTTCTTTGATTCTCTTTATTTAATTTATTTATTTTTAAATATATATTTATTTAAAATTTCCAATTTAGAATGAAAAATTCTAAATATAAATTTTAATTTAATATTTATAAATTTTACTTAGATGGATATGAAAATAACATGTATTTCTTCCATCTTAGTAATAATTTCCAATAAATATCTAGGAAAATATTCAATTTAAGTTGTTACAAAATTAATATAAATTAATTTACAACTCAAATTTAATTTCTATAAATATATATTGCGTTTCGAAAAATTAAAGTATTTAAGAATACAATTTTCGAAAATGCAAGTTAAAATAAAAAATTAATCATGGAAAAATTATTCTAATTTAATGTTGGCCCAAAATTAATTAATAAAATTAATTTACAACAAAAAATATAATTTTCCTATTTAATTAAATATATAAGAAAAATTTCAAATATTTAAGTATGATGATGAAAATCAACTTAAATATTAATTTTCTATTTAATTAAATACACTAGAAAAATACTTCAAGCAAAAATATCATCTATCTAGATTTTCCTTTGACTAATTAATTCAATTTCTAATAATATACTTTAATTCAATGTATTTTAAATTAATCAATAAATGAAAAAATCATTGATTTAAGTTGGTCCAAGAATTAATTAAAATAAATAATTAATTTACAACTTAATCTATTTTTCAAGATAAAATTCAAAATTCTAGCATTTAAGAAATGCAATTTCGAAAATTGATTAATAAAATAAAGAAAAAATATATTTTGAAAATTATTTAAATTTAGTTGAAAAAATAAATTTCAACTAAAAATAATTTTCTATTAATTAAATGTCATGAAAAAGAAATATTTAAGTATGATGATAAAAATCAACTTAGATATTTAATTTTCAAATTAATTAAATGTATTAAATTCAAGAAATAAATAATTAAGTGTAGAGAAGGCTTAATTATTAACCTCTAGTTTAATACTAGGAAAAACATACTTAAAATAAATTGTACCAAAATTAATTATTTAAATAATTAATTTCACAATTTATAATATTTTCCTATTTAATATTAGAAATAATAAGTAGTCTAGAAATAACTATCTAGAAAATATCTTATATAACTAAGTATCTTTTCCACAAAATTTGAAAAAAATATCTAATTTAAGTTGTATTTGAAAAAATCTAGAACTTAAATATTTTTCAAATTTAAATTTAATTAAATATCAAAAATTAAGTTGTAACCACTTAATTTGAAAATATTCCATTTTAAGTTAATATTCGAAAAGATATTAACTTAAAAAATATCTAAAGAATCTTAATAACCAATGCCTAAAATTCCTCAACTTAATTTTGAAATTTGAAATTCAAAAGATATTCAGATTTAAGTTGGTTAGTTGTAGATAACTAAATATCAACTTAAATATGAATATTTAATGAAAAATTTAAATTAAGCTTCAGAAAGAATCTAGATGGTTATAATTCTATATTTAATTAAATACAAGAAAATACACATAGTTTAGCTTAGAATAAAAAATTCTTTAAACTATGTTTTTCTTAAATTAATTTCAAAATAAATGAAATTAATTATGTTGCTAATCAATTTTATTAGGTTAAACTAGTGTAATTAACCTAGTACAGTTGTTCAAATCAGGCAAATGGGCCTTCACAATTGGGGTGGTTCATGTGAGGGGGTGCTGGGTTCAGTATGTCGTACCCACTTATTCTATGGCTCCCAACTCTCACACAAGGCCCAAAAGAGAGGAATTTAACCTTAATAAGAGCAACTGTTATTAATTGAATAAGCCCAATAACTAAATGGGCCTAAATAAATTCTATCAAGAACTATGATAATTTATTTTAGCAACAACAACCTATATGTATCTATAATCAAATTAAACACATAGGCTCACACAGGCACACTTTGGATGGGTCCTATCATGTTGCTAGGTCATACACAGATGAAAGAAGATTGTAAATATACCCGTTACAAATTATTAACTTGACCAAGGGAGCCATCAGATCATTAGATCTGGCAAAAAGTAACCATGGCTATTTGCAATCAAGTAATAATAGGTTTTGAAAACTTACACATAAGCTAAAACACATACTCCTGCAACAAGGTTAGTTGGATAGTTGGATGTAGGATTTATTTAATTTTAAATTAAATTATTAATTTCGAAATAAATAATTAAATAAATAAAAAAAAAATTCGAAAATTTTAAAAAAAATTTGAAAAATTCGAAATTTTTAAAAAATTTAAATTTAAAATTAAACCTACAATTTTTGAAAAATTAGGTTTCAACCAACCTAAATATCATTTCAAAAATTTGCTAACTACTTTTAAATTTTAAATGTTATTTTATAAATAAAAATTAAATAAAAAATTAGAAAAGATAAATAAATATCTTTTTCAAATTTTAAATGTAATTTAAATAAATAAAATAACAAAATTTAAAAAATTAGCAAAATATCTTTTATCATTTAAAAATTACATGATTATAAATATCTTATTTTTAAATTTAAAAAAAGATAAGATATAATCAAATTTTAAAATAAGATAGATTTTTAAGCAATAGATACTAATTCTATTCAAATTCAAATTACACTAATATCTTGAATTAAATTTAAAAAATATTAAATTAATTCAAAAAGATAATTAGAATTGAATTAGGAATAGTAATAGTATAAATACAAAACTATACCAAAAATCGGAAGTTAATTCCATGAAAAAGCATGAAAAATCGAAGAAAAACGAAAAAATTGTGAACTGACAGATTTGCGATCGCAGGAAAATATCAGCACAGCCCCGATTTTTTTCAAATCTTCAAAAAATCATAACTAATTAAAATAAAATCCAAATTCAGTTCTGTAAAAGGCTAACTTGCTTAATTTTTTCCATACTATCCAATAAAAATAATTCCAGAGATAAAATCGCAATTATTTTTCACGAAAATTTTACAAACATCAATCAATCATCAAATAACACTCAATACAACATGATACCATCCAAAGAACATACAAACAATCGTTTTAAAGTCCAAATTTCTTGCAAGTAAATCAATTACCATGGCTCTGAGGCCAGTTGTTGGAAATTATTTTACCAGGATCTTAGATCTACTCACAAGTATGTTTATTAACATCCTAAATAAGAACTTTCTAAAACGATAAATTAAACACAAATAAAGTTTAAGAAACCTTACATTGGGTGCAGCGGAATAATATGACTCCTTCCGTTCAGATATCTAGCCCGTGATTCCTTTCTGTAGCAGAGCATTATCAATATCTGAACCTGGATCTCTTTCTCTGAATCTTTGATGCTGAAACTCCTTTGTTGATGATCTTTCTTCACGATCTTCCTCACTATGATTGAGGTATTGCTTGATGTTTGTGGGCACTACTCTAATCACTAAGGATTTCGAAATTCAAAGGAAGAAGAAAGAAGAAGTGGTAGCTAAAGATAGGGAGAGAGAAGGCTCAGTTTTTCTGATTCAGAAAGTGTCAGAAGAAAAGTCTTATTTTTCTGAAGCCTTCACTATCTATTTATAGCATTCCACTAGGGTTAGGTTTGAATTATATGGCATTAAAATAATGAAAAAATCAACTTAAAATACTTACAATAGGTGGCCGGCCATACACTAATGGATTGGGCCTTGCTTTTTGCAATTTTGCAATTTTAACACCTTTTGTATCTGATTTTCTCAAAAATGCCAATTTCCTAATTCAACCATTTAAATGCCAATTCTAACTATTTAATAACTATAAATAATTATTAAATAATATTGTCATTTATCATATTTATTAATTGAACCATATAAAGTATCATAATTAACAAATATGCCCCTATAAACTCTTTCTTTACAATTTCGCCCTTACTTAGTGAAAAATTCACAAATAGACATAGTCTAATTTGAGAATTATAATTGATTAATCAAAACCAATTACATGAGTCTTACAAGCAATATTATCTCAACTAGTGGGGGGACCATGGGTCTATATAACCGAGCTTCCAATAAGTAGATCAAGAATTTAGCACTAAAATTCACTAACTTATTAATTCTTCGTTGAATCCACGCATAGAACTTAGAATTGCACTCTCAGTATATAGAATGCTCTATATGTTCCACCATATAGACACATCATTAGTTATCCATTGTTATAATCCTAATGTGATCAATTATTCTCTATATGAATGATCTACACAGTAAAGGGATTAAATTACCGTAACACCCTACTATGTATTTTATCCTTAAAACACTTGACCCCGTATAAATGATATTTCAGCTTTATTTTTGTTTGGTCAAGCTCGAAGGAAATCATCCTTTGCTTACTATTCGCCAGATAGAAGCTATAGATTCCATGTTTATGCTAGCGCTCCCACTCAATTGCACTACCGTGTTCCCAAAAAGTACGTATCACCCTGACCTAAAAGTAGGCTTAACTAACAATTCAAGGAACACGAATAGCCTTTCAAGATTGAGCCTAATCATAACAGGATTAAGATCATTTGATCTAGGATCAACTAGGCGATATTGACTTGAATAGATTTTACGGTAAGTTTAATTAAATCTAAGTCAAAGTTCAATATCGGTCCCTTCCGATGCATACTCCATGCATCCAACCTGAGCTTTACTTTAACCAATGTTCTGGAAAGAACATAGTATTTCTCCAAATACAAGTAAACTCTGTTGTAGATTATCATATCAGTAAAACCCTATGTCTGATAAATCTAGGAAACTTTATTCACATAGTCATGTTTACTTTCCAATGTGTTGACGGCACAATAAACAGGATCAAGTATGTGAAAAGGGTTTCAGATGAATTTATACATTATGTACATATAATCATGAAATAAATCATGTGTACCATGCAACATTAAATGTTATTTCTGATCTATATTAATAAGTAAATCTGATTATATTGAAATGAGTTTTATTTAGGGCATAAAACCCAACAAAATATTATTTCTGATCTTTATAAGTAAGTAAATGAACGGCTAGATGTTGCATATACAATATTTATCTTTTGAGATCTAACACTATTATGTTAGTCTAATGGCGAAAATCCATTAGGGATTTATCTCATTAGAAAAACAAACCAAGTTAGACCAACAATGAAGATTCAAAATTAAACTACAATTTAATAACAGAAAATAACATGGTTCAATACAAATTCATACACAATTCAGAAATTATGAAGCATATAGCAAGTAGGAATGACAAGTGAAAATATTAAAACATACAATCCTAAATAATTTCCAAGGTTTTCAACAAACTGATATCAGTGTCCCGTTTAGGCGAGAGTCAAAGCTACCATTCATTGAATAGAGTTGTCAGCTCATCTAAAATGATCAACATTCTAGCAACCTTTTATTCGATCAAGATTGGAATCTGCGTTGTACCATTTGGGCGAGAGTCAAGGCTATTCTATCTTATGAGCTTCCACCATTGTTTCATATTCTTGCAATTCTTATACAGTCGCCACCATTAGGGCGATCAAAACTATATAAAAAACTTACAAGATTACTTATCTTTCGAGATTAAACGGTGCTAACTTGCTAATGAACGTTCCTCCATTACGGAGGATTACTCACTAAAACAATAGCTATGTAAAACCAACAATGGAGATCGAATATCCTTATAATAATAAAGCTCATTATTTAATGAAGGTTGTATTTTCTTCTAATATTTATTTTAATCAATTTATTTTAAATATATATTTATTTAATTAAAATTTCCAATTTAGAATGAAAAATTTCAAATATAAATTAATTTAATATTTATAAATTATACTTAGATGGATATGAAAATAACGTGAATTATTTCCATCTTAGTAATAATTTCCATAAATATTCAAAAAAATTATTCAATTTAAGTTGTTTCAAAATTAATTTAAATTAATTTACAACTCAAATTTAATTTTCTATAAATATATATCGCATTTCGAAAAAATGAAGTGCATAAGAATACTACTTTCAAAAATGCTTTAAAATAAAATAAAAATAAATCTTGGAAAATTACTCTAATTTTATGTTGGCCCAAAATTAATAAAAATTAATTTTCAACAAAAATATAATTTTCCTATTTAATTAAATATCTAAGAAAAATTTCAAATATTTAAGTATCATGATTAAAAATCAACTTAAATATTAATTTTCTATTTAATTAAATATACTAGAAAAATACTTCAAGCAAAACAGATAATATCTATCTAGACTTTTATAGACTAATTAATTCAATTTCTAATTATAATATATTTTAGTTCATTTATTTTAATTAATCATTAAATGAAAAAGTCATTGATTTAAGTTGGTCCAAAATAAATAATTTTCAACTTTAATCTATTTTTCAAATAAAATTCAAAATTTCTGCATCAAAGTGATGCAATTTCGAAATTTTGGGAAATGATTAATAAAATAAAATAAAATATATTTTAAAAATTATTCAGCTTTAAGTTATTCTGAAATAAGATTCCAAACTTAAAATAATTTTCCACTTTAATTAAATAACATGAAAATAACAATATTTAAGTATCATGATGAAAATTAACTTAGATATTGAATTTTCAATTTAATTAAATGTATTAAATTCAAGAAATAAATAATTAAGTATAGAGAAAACTTAATTATTAATTCTAGTTTAATACTAGGAAAATATAATAAACTTAGATTGTACCAAAATTAATTATTAAACAATTAATTTCACAATCAATGATATTTTCCTATTTAATTTTAGAAATAATAATTAGTACTAGAAATAACTATCTAGAATATATATCATTAACTAAGTGTTTTTCTAAAATTAACTTTCAAATATTAAATGAAAAATAAATTTCACATATTTTAAAAGTTAATTATGTTGCTAATTCAATTTTAATTAGGTTAGACTAATATAATTAACCTAATACAATTATTTAAATAAGACAAATGGGCCTTCACAATTGGGGTAGTTCATGTGAGGGGGAGCTGGGTTCAGTATGTCGTACCCAGTTCTATTGGCCCCCTACTCTCACACAAGGCCCAAAAGAGAGGAATTTAACCTTTAAATAAACAATTGTTATTCATTGAATGAGCCCAAATCTAATTGGGCCTAAATAAATTTACTTATGTCAAAATTTATTTTAGCAACCTAGTCCATTTACTTAGTAAAACTTAAATGGGCTTCCTATATGCATCTAAGCCCAAAAGCAAACATATAGGCTCACACAGGTCAAGAGATTTGGATGGGCCCTATCATGTTACTAGGTTTACACAGATGAAAGAAGTACAAAAATTTACCTGTTACAAATTATTTATAAGATCTCTTGACAATTGGACTATGATTAAAATCAGATCATTGGATCTGTCAACAAGTTAATCATAGCAATTTAGATCAGATAAATAATAGGTTTGTTAAAAAAAAATTGAATAAACAATATAAAATAAACAAACATTGTCCATGTAACAGACGTGAAAGAAAGATATTAATATAATTAAATTATTATTCTTAAACTAACAAAATAAAGGAAACTAATTTTAAAATATCTAGGTTTATTTGAATCAAATTAAATTAAATATCTAATAAGATCAATGATTTGAAAGGAAAGAATCTTTAATATCACTCTCAGATCTTATAATTTAATAAAATAAACCAATTTTAAAATAGATTCGGTTAGATAATTATTATTTTATGAATAAAATAATAAATGAATAATGATTACCATAATTATATGTCAAAATATCTCAAATTAAGAAATATTCAAATCTCTACAAAATATCTATGTTATTTAAATATTTAAGATATGATTTATAAATTTCTAATAAGGGAAAAAATGATATATATATAGAAAATTATCATTTTTAAACTTATAATAAATAATTAAATATTTAACAAAATAACAAATTTTGAATTTGAAAATATTATGGTAAGTATATCTATAAAAATATCTATGCTAATTTCAAATTTATTAATTATTTTTTTTTTTGAATAATTTATTAATTATTTAATTTGTCATATAAGATAATTTTAATATAATATTTTAAATAAAAAGAAAGAGTTATCTTTAAATTTAAAATATATTAAATATCAAAATATCTAATCTTATAATTAAATAACAAATAAATATTAAAGAAGTTAACAAATTTTTAAATCTCACCATAATAGGAAATATTTAAAATTGGAAATATTCCAAAAAAATGAAATATTTAAAATTAGAAAAATTCCAAATTGAAAATATTTAAAATTGGAAATATTTCAATTCAGAAATATTTAAAAATGATAAAATGAATTTTGGGAAACAATCCCATGAAAAATTGGATTTTTTGGGGAAAAACCACAAAAAAACGCAATTTGGGGAAAGGCAGCCCACGAGGCTGCACGCAGCCTCCTACGCGCGCAGACAGGGAGTGAGGCGCCGAGAAACATCGGCGTTTGCAGGGTCGTCATGGGGCGGATGCAGGATGGAGGGGCCTGACCGAGTGCCTGGTGCTCACGAGCACCCACTCGGCAGCCTTGAATCCCGATTTTCCAAAAATCATAACTTTCTCAATTATTATCGGAATCGAGTTCCGTAAAAAACAAAATTGCTTAATTTTTCACAAGGAATCCAAATAACATATTTTAAAAAATTGCAAAAATATTTTTTATGGAAAAAGTCGTACAACAAAAACTTTCATCACATAAACACATAAACCAACATGAAATCATCCAAATCAACACAGAAACATATAAAACATTGTTTTAATTCATATTTCATGAAAGTAAATCATTACCATGGCTCTAGTGCCAGTTGTTGGAAATTATTTTACTAGGATCTAGATTTACTAACAAGTATGTTTGATTAACATCCTAATATGAATTCTAAAACAATAAAATTAAACACATATAAAGTTTAGAGAACCTTACAGTGGGTGGAGCGGAATATTATGACTCCTTCCATTCAGATCTCTAGCCCTTGATTCCTTTCTGTAGCAGAGCATAATCAAGATCTGAATCTGGATCTTCTTTTCTCCTTCTTTGATGCAGATTTTCCATAGTCTTACATACTATGATTGAGGTACCAGTTGATGTGTGTAGGCACTACTCATCACTCAAGGATTTTCGAACATTTAGAGAGAAGAAAAGAGAGAGAGGCGTGTTGCTTTTCTGAGGGAAACAATGTGTGAAGTTATGTGTAAGTTGTATGTTTCCTGAAGCCAACACTTTCTATTTATAGAAAACCCTCAAGGTTTAGGTTAGAATTGTATGGCATTATATTAATGAAAACTACAAATGGTAAATCCTAGTGCATGTGGCCGGCCATACAAAGGGATTGGGCCTCACTTTGCAACTTCCCCATTTTGTTATTTTCCATTCCCATTTTCTCAAAAATGCCAATTTTCCAATTTAACCTTTTAAATGCCAATTCTAATTATTTCATAACTTAAAAATAATTATTAAGTAATATTGTCATTTAATACATTTATTAATTTAGACATATAAAGTCTCTTAATCAATAAATAAACCTAAAATCTCTTTTCTTTACAATTTCGCCCTTGCTTAGTGAAAATTCATAAAATACACATAGTCTAACTTTTAGAATTATAATTGATTAATTAAAATCAATTAACTGAGTCTTACAAGCAGTATGGTCTCAACTAGTATGGGGACCATGGGTCTATATAACCGAGCTTCTAATAAGTTGAACCGAATTTACCAAGTAAATTCCCTAACTTATTAATTCCTCATTGAATCCACATTTAGAACTTGGAATTGCACTCTCAGTCATATAGAACGCTCTATATGTTCCATGATATAGACACGTCATTAGTTATCCATTGTTATAACCCTAATGTGATCAATGATCCTTTATATAGATGATTTACACTGTAAAGGGATTAAATTACCGTAACACCCTACAATGTATTTTATCCTTAAAACACTTAACCCTGTATAAATGATATTTCAGCTAAGTGAAATGAGATCTCCACAATTTATTTTTGTTTGGTTAAGCTCGAAGAAAATCATCCTTTACTTTATATTCGCCAGATAGAAGCTATAGCTTCCATATTTATGTTAGCGCTCCCACTCAATTGCCCTACCGTGTTCCCAAAATGTACGTATCACCCTGACCCAAAAGTAGGCTTAACTAACAAATCAAAGAACACGAATAACACTCTTGAGATTGAACCTAACGATATCAGGATTAAGATCATTTGATCTAGGATCAACAAGTGATATTGAATTGAATAGATATTACGGTAAGTTTTAATATATCTAATCAAATTTCAATATCGGTCCCTTCCGATGTATACTCCATACATCCGATACTGGTAAACTTTGCCAATGTCCTGGAAAGGACATAACACTTTTCCAAGGTGTAAGAATACCTTTCGCTGATTATACCATGTCAGTCTAAATCCAGTGTTCTGACAAATCAAGAAATAAACTTTTGAACATATACTTAAGATTATATTCCACTGTGCTGACAACACTATAATCCTTAACAAACTCATATGCTTTGGACTTAAAAAGAATTCATACATTATATATATATATAATCATGAAATAAATCATGTGAACCATGCAACATAAAATGTTATTTCTGATCTTTATAAGTAAGTAAATCTGATTATATTGAAATGAGTTTTATTTAGGGCACAAAACCGAACACTCTTCTACTCAAAGCATTAGCCACAATATTGGATTTCCCGGGGTGATACAGAATTTCACAGTCGTAGTCTTTAACAAGTTCCAGCCACCTCGTTTGCCTCATGTTCAAATCTTTTTGAGTTAAAAAGTATTTGAGACTTTATGATCAGTATAAATTTCACATTTTTCACCATAAAGATAATGCTGCCATATCTTTATAGCAAAAACCACAACAGCAAGCTCTAGGCCATGAGTTAAGTAGCGGTGCTCATAATCTTTCAGTTGACGAGAGGCATAGGCTATGACTCTATCAGCTTGCATCAGAACACATCCCAGACCCTGTCTGGATGCATCACAATAAACAACGAATTTCTCTTGATCTGATGGCAAAGCTAACACCGGAGCTGTTATCAATCGTTGCTTCAATTTTTGAAAACTTGCTTCGCATTTATCTGACCACACAAATCTCTAATTTTTCTTAGTCAATTCAGTCAGGGGCATAGAGATTTTAGAAAATCCCTTGACAAAACGTTGATAATACCCTGCTAAACCGAGAAAACTTCTAACCTTCGTCCCAAATTTTGGCCTTGGCCAATTCTTCACTGACTCAATCTTACTTGGATTAACCATAATTCCATTCTTCCCAATAATATGTCCCGGAAAAGATACCTCAGACAACCAGAATTCGCACTTTTTGAACTTTGCATACAACTTGTGATCCCTAAGTCGCTGCAATACCATTCGAAGATGATGCTCGTGCTCCTTTTCTGACTGAGAGTATACAAGGATGTCATCGATAAACACTATGACGCAGTTATCTAGGAAATCCTTGAATACCCTATTCATGAGATCCATAAAGGCCGTGAAAGCATTAGTCAATCCGAATGACATTACCAAAAACTCATAGTGCCCATATCTGGTTCAAAAAGCAGTCTTTGGTATGTTTTCTTCCCGTATTCTGAGTTGATGATAATCGGATCGTGGGTCAATCTTTGAAAACACTATCTTTCCCTGAAGCTGATCAAATAAATCATCGATTCTGGGTAACAGGTACTTGTTCTTAATTGTCAACTTGTTTAGCTCCCGATAATCAATCAAATTCTAAGAGAACCATCTTTCTTTTTCACAAACAGAACTGGAGCTCCCCAGGGTGATACACTGGGTTGGGTAAACCCAATATCAAGCATCCCCTGAAGCTGCAACTTAAGCTCCTTGAGTTCTGCTGGAGCCATTCTATATGGAGCTTTAGAAACAAAGCTCCAGGTGCCAGATCAATCACAAAATCAATTTCTCGTTGCAGCGGTAATCCCAGCAATTCCTCGAGAAACACGTCGAGAAAGTCATTTACCACTCTAACTACCTCAGGCCCAAATGTTTAAGGTCTGCTGGAGTCAATCACCACTGCTAAAAATCCTACACATCCACTGTGTAGTAGATCTCTAGCCCTCAATACAGAAATAACCGGGATCCGAGACCCCTGAACTGATCCAACATAAACAAATGGATCTTCACCTTCTAGCTGAAAAATCACCATTTTCCGCTTACAATCTATATTGGCTGAATACTTTGGACAGAAAATCCATCCCAAGTATGATGTCAAACTCAGTTAATTCCAACTCTATAAGGTCAGCACTCAATTCCTTATCCTCGATCCTAACCGGCATAGACCTAATACGCATATTAGAGATAACCAACTCCTTGCTAGGCATTAGGGTTCCAAACCCTCTTTCTAGAATATCACAAGGCCTACCCAAAAGATCAATTATTCGTGTAGCCACATATGAGCGTGTAGCTCCCGAATCAAATAATACTGTAAACAAGGAGTTGCTGACGGGAAGCTGACCTGTCACGACAGAAGGACTGGCTGCAGCATCAGCTTGAGTGATAGCAAATACTCGAGCAGGTACCGGTTTTACCTCAGCTTTCGGCTCTTCTTTCTTTACCTGGGGGCAATCTTTCTTGAAATGCCCCACCATGCCACACAGAAAGCATGCCTTCCGGTTGCACTCTCCCGGATGATGTTTCTTGCAACGAGGGCACTCAGGGTAAGAGTAACCCTGTCGTCCACCTCTGCCTTGGTTCCCACGGAACAACTTGCTTTGCCCCGAACCACCAGATGCTGGGGTAACTTTCCTCTTCTGGTTAGTGGTGGAATCACCACAATCCCTACCATAGGCAGGAGTAGGAAAAGTGGGGGTTCTACCAACATTTGGAGTCACACGGGGCTCCTGAAGGAATTTCACAGCACCCTCAGCCCGTAGGGCTTTCTCAACCATTTCAGCATAAGTGGTTGCTTCATTAGAAGTGATCACCAGATCATCCCTGATCTTCACATTCAGACCGGCCAAGTTCTTTTCTTTCTTACTGAAATCAGTTAGCACGATACCCACGACAAGTTTAGCCAGACAGTCAAACTTTGTAGTATACTCTGTGACTCACATTCCCTCAGTCTGAACTAGCTCCGTGAACTCTTTTCGCTTAGCAATGCGGACGGCTTCATTATAATATTTGGAGTTAAATAACTCCCGGAATTCTTCCTAGGTGATAACTTTGACGTCCCGAGTGTGGGTTATCAACTCCCACCACACGAGAGCGTCCTCCTGGAACTGGAAAGTGGCGCACGTCACCCGATCATTACCAACCACTCACATAAAGTTTAGAATATGCTCAATTACTGTAACCCATTGTTCTGCCTTCATCACATCAGGACCTCCGTGAAACACCGGAGGTGCTTGCTTACGGAATCTTTCGTACAACGGCTCCATACGGTTGCGAGCAACAGGTTGTTCTGCTGGCACCGCTGGAACTGCAGTGGCCTGAGCAGCTTGCTGAGGAGGCACGGCAGGAAGACCCTACTGCCTCAACCTCTGAATATCTTCATCCTGCTGGCGGATTCGATCTTGCATTTTTGCAAACCATTGCTCCTAATCCAGAGGAGCTTGTGGTGGATTTACAAGGCGACCACCCTGGGCTCTGCCTCGGCCACGGCCGCGACCATAGGGATTCTGAGGATTTTGATTTCCCTGACCACCTCCGGTCTCAACCATGTTACCCTGACTTCTTGTATTTCGCTGGGCGTCCATTTTATAGGACTTAGCCTGGGAACCCATAAGCCAGGCAGGTTAGACAGTGATCATAAAACTTAATATTGCTCTTATGGACTTAAAGGTAACATAGTATAATAAATAATTATACTCTAATATACTTCCTAGCATGCTTTAATAATTATTTAAAATACTAAACAAGTACGGACTTACTGAACCGTGAACCGAGCTTTCTCTGATGAAGATTGTACATGTCTTGGCAAGCTTCGGTAGACAAACATGGCGCCTCTGATACCAAAATTGTAACGCCCTAATGCTAAGGCACGCTACAGTGTTGTCTTTGCTAATCAAAGAATTTTCTTGAAAAACTTGTCAAATTAAAACTTTTATATTAATATATAAACTTTATAATATACAAAATTACAAGTTCTGGGATCCCGTTTTCAAACTTTTTAACATAATATTTCAAAATACATAATATTCAGGTCGCACAGCAACTACAAAATAAAATCCTCAGATGTCCCAAGAACGAACACTCCAGGTCGCGCTGCTTCGACATGTACAACCTCATCCTAGCTCAGGTTCACTCCTCTTCAGCTTTCACCTTTCCTTTACCTACACAGAGAAGCAAAATTGTGAGTCGACAGACTCCGTAAGAAAAGTATATAACATATCATATAATTTCTAACTTATATTTACGCGCCCATACACCTATTGACAAGGCTTAACAGTTGAGTAAGAACGTTCCATACTAGGGTATAGCAACTATACCACATACACTACGTACCTCACTGTACGAGTGTTGGTAGGGTTTGTTTCATACCCTGAGTACCATTGAGTGATATACCACACACTCTCAGTACTTTCTCGTACCCGTGCTGGTATCATTGTAATGTACTCTCAAATAACATTCACTATACCAATGCACTCTATACCTTAACTGTACAAGTGTTGGTAGTGCACAAACACTTTAAGCATGCATATACACATAACATATACATACACTTAGATATTGATATCACACATTATATACAGTTGTTACCTTCTTTCAGAATTCAAGTGTGCTGGCTGACCTGAACGAAAAGTCTCGTGCTAGATTGATGTCCTATTCACATTATGAACCCGGGTAAGTTACATGATCAAAACCTTAATCCCGGGAAACCCAAACCTACAGCCCTAGGTTCTGTTATACCCTCTAAAGGTTACTCAAGCTCTAAAAATACGGAAACTCCCAACTGCGGCACTGAAATGGACAAAAATCGAGAAAATGATGTTTTTGGGGACCCTGCCAAAACTGGCTAGACGGTTTTAGAGGTCTGGCAAAACCGGCTAGCCGGTTTGCACCAGTTCACCACAAAACCTTGCATTTCTTGCTCAATTTTCCAACAAATTCCATTAAACTTTCCAGAGTACCTACTTAGGGTATACACAACATTTTCCAGCCAACAAACCATAGAAAAACTCAATGAATCAAAACATGCCATTAGAGATCAAAGCTTTGAACTCAAAGCTCAAACTTGCATAAATCCAACACAACACACTAAAACCAACTGCAAGAACTTGAAACCAACTCAAATGAACCCTAAAATTCGAATCCTAAATATTCCTAACCCTAACAGCCCCTATGTCACAAAATCACAACTCAAACCAAATAAAAACTTAAAAATTAAAGAAGGGTGCTACTAGGGCTTACCTTAGCTCCAAGAACACTTGAATTCCTAGATGGATTCCAAAAAAATAATCGTGAGAAGAGGTGATCTCCCCTGGTTTGCTTTAGCCGAAAGAGAGAAAGAGAGGAAGCTCTCTATTTTAGGTTTTCTTTTCTAATTTTTCTTTTTTCCTCAATTTCCTCTAAGTGAATTGAAGGCTAAACCTTAACCTTAGGTGAAATAAACTAATGCTAGGTGTCACTCCTATAGGCAGCCACCCAATACACCATTTAACAAAATGACCAAATTTCCCTTTGACTTAAAATTAGGGTATTTCTAAAGCTAGGGGTAAAATGGTCAAATTCCATAACCCGCTTAACCTCAATATTCTATTTTCTCTAAAATAATTTCCACTAAGAAATAAGGTTCTAAACTTACTTATCTCATCAAACTAGCCATCCATCGCATTTTCCGTTGTCGCCGAGCAAAAATTACAAAAATTACATAATTCACATATAAGACAAATAATACCCCTAGAGTTTAATAAAATCTCCGGAAAATTATAACTCTAATACTGACTAATAATAATGGAATCCACAAATAATATAATTCATAAATTATTATTAAAATAACTGAAATTAGTGCTAATTGCCTTTACTAATCCAAATTACTAAAGCGGTCATTATAGCATGTCCAAAGTTTCTCGCGTAGCATGTCTGAACACCCCCTTACGTGCGCGCGCAGATGGTATGCACTGCATACCATCTGCACCAAATGCAATTTTTTCATGGAATTAATTTAGAATTTTTTGTGTAGTTTTGTATTTTGATTTTTATTTTTCAAATTTCAAATCTAATTATCAGAATTAAATGAAATATTTTTTTTAATTAATTTAAGATATTAGTAATTTTTGAACCTTGAAAATAGGTAAAAATCTATCTTTTTGCTTAGTTGGTTATCTTATTTTTAAAATTTGATTATTTTATCTTATTTTTAAATTTAAGGTCAGATATTTTATATTTTAAATTACTTAATTAATTTTTTTATAAAATGACCTTATTTAAAATTTAAAATAAGATTATTTTAATCAGGAAATTTTAAGTTGTAACAATATATTTTACTAACTTTCAAAATTTTGTTATTTTATTTAAATTAAATTATAAAATTAGATAAATGATATTTATTTATCATTTTATTTTATTGGATATTTAATTTTTTTTTAGAAAAAATAACATTAAATTTGAAAAGTTGTTAGCATTTTTTGAATAGATATTTAAGTTTGTTGAAAACCTAATTTTTCAAATTTATAGGTTTAATTTTAAAGTTAATTATTCAATTTAATTGTTTTTTATTTTTTTTCGAAAATAATAATTTTTTTTATTTTTTTAATTTTTCAAAATTATTTAATTGTTTAATTAATTTAAATTAAATAAATCCTATATATATAACTATCCAATTTGTTGCATGTGTGTGTTTTATATTGTATATTATTAAAACAAGTTTTATAAAACCTATTATTGTTTGATCTAAATTTCCATGGTTAACTTGTTGACAGATCCAATGATCTGATTTTAACCAATGGTTCAATTGTCAATAGGTCAAATAAATAATTTGTAACAGGTAAATTTTACAATCTTCTTTCATCTGTGTATAAACCTAGTAACATGATAGGATCCATCCAAATCAGTGTGCCTGTGTGAGCCTATATGTTTGCTTTGGGCTTAGATGCATATAGGGAGCCCATTTAATTTTTGTAATTAAAATGGATTAGGTTGCTAAATAAAATTGTCACACTTGATAGATTTTATTTAGGCCCAATTAGTATTTGGGCCTATTCAATTAATAATAGATGTTTAAATTAAGGTTAAATTCCTCTCTTTTGGGCCTTGTGTGAGAGTTAGGGGGCCATAGTAGTGGGTACGATATATTGAACCCAACCCTCCCTCACATGAACAACCTCAATTGTGAAGGCCCATTTGCCTGATTTGAATAACTGTACTAGGTTAATTAAACTAGTTTGACCTAATAAAATTGATTAGCAACATAATTAATTTCGAAATATATGAAATTAATTTTTCATTTGATTATTTTGAAATTAATTTAAGAAAAACACACTTAGTTTAATAAAACTTTTTCAAGATAAACTATATGTATTTTTCTTATATTTAATTAAATTAAGAAATTACAACTAATTAGATTCTTCTAGATACTTAATTATTTAATATTTCATTAAAATATATTTAAGTTGAAAATTAGTTATTTATAACTAATTTTGGATCAACTTGAATTAGAATATTTTTGAAATTAATAATTAAGTTGAGGTTTTCTAGAAAATTAGTTATTCAGATATTCTTTAAATATTGTTTTAAGTTAAAAATTTGTTAATTTTGGATCAACTTAAAATAGAATATTTTTTAAATTAAAGTGATTAGTTCAAGATACTTAATTTGTTATTTAATTAAATTTTTTGAAAAATAATTTAAGTTGAAAATTTTGTTATTTTACAACTTAAATTAGATATTTTTCAAGTATTTATTATTTTTTTTGAATTTTTTTCGAAATTTTATATATTTTTATATAATGATTTTCGAAAATTAAATTAAAGTTAAAAATTAATTTTTTAATTAATTTTGGATCAACTTAAATTCAGTAATTTTCATTAATTAAAATATATAGATTAAAATAAATGATTAATTAAAAATACATTATTTTAAATAATGAGCTTTAATCAAGAGATATTCGATCTCCATTGTTGGTCTTACAATGGTTAAATTTTCCCTAACGGTGACTACTTAGTGATAAATTTACAAAACATGAAACAATGGTGGAAGCTCATAAAATGAGAATAACCATGACTCTCGCCTACCGGGACAACGTTAGATTATTATTTTGATCGAATAAAAGGTTGCTAAAATGGTGTCCATTTTAGATGAGCTGACTACTCTATTCAACTGATGTTATCTTTGACTCTCGCCTACTGGGACACTGTATTTCATTATGTTGGAAACCTTGGAAAATAATAAATATGTTTAATTTTTGGTATTTTTGGAAACATATTTACTTTACATTCTGAACTTGTGTATGAATTTATTGAACCAATAATTTATTTCTATTTATTGATATTTGTAGTATCAAAATGTACAACCCACACCCCAATCCTCATCTAGAATATTCCTTTAGGAATGAACTTTAAAGTGTGAAGATGACTCCTGGTCAGGGTATCACTTCACACTTGCTCATGATGAACATGAAATTCCAGAAAGTAGCTAAGTTGGGAATTGTTTTATCTGAAGAGCAGAAAGTTTATTTTATTCTCAACAGCTTATCACCTAAGTTTAACCAATTTGTTTTAAACAATTGGAACTTATCCGACATAAACAAGTTGGACGTTGAATTGCGTGCTTATGAACGGACATTGTCACTTGCATGGAGATCCTTCTCCAGTAATGCAGATAAGGGCAAAAGAAAAGCTGAAGATATTGAGGATAATTCCTCCAACAATCCTACTACTTCAAGCTCAGTTGAGAAGAATAGAGAAAGTGATTCCACTTCCTCAGATTATCCTTCACAACAGATTGAACCAGCAATAAGAACAATCCAAAAATAGTTAAGCAATGAAGCTTTAGTTTTTGAATCATGTGTTTTAGAAGATGATAAATCCATCTGGACTCTTGATTCTGGATCTACAAACCATGTCTGTTGTTCATTGCAATTGCTTGAAAATTGGAATTATTTTAAATCCGGAGAGTTGAAACTTAATGTTTGTAATGGCGAAATGGTATCTGTTAGAGCTAGAGGAAAAGCCAAACTCAAGTTTCAGAGTACAATTTTGGATTTAGACAATGTCTTATTCCTTCCAAATTTCAGTAGAAACTTTCATGTTTACAGTTGCAACAATACAAATTGAATTTTTTAAGTTTTTGTTCTACCATTTCTCGAAATGACATTCAAAATTGTGTTGCATCTATGGAACAGGGGCTTTATGTTCTAAGACCAGATGAACCATTTGCGCTTAATAATGATCTTTTTAAAGTAGTTAAACCTAGAAACCACAAAAAGCAAAAGATCGATAATGAAGATGAAACATATCTATGGCCCTTACGCCTTGGTCATATAGGCTATGATAGACTTCACAAGTTAACCAAAGGTGGTCCATTGAAAAATGTCACCTTAAGTGAATTACCAGTTTGTGAATCTTGCCTAGAAGGCAAAATGACAAAACGTTCTTTCTCTGCAAAGGGAGAGCGTGCCAAGGAACCATTAGGCATAGTGCATTCAGATCTTTGTGGACCACTGAATGTCAAAGCTAGAGGTGGTTATGAGTACTTTATCACTTTCATCGACGATTGTTATAGATATAGTCATATTTACCTTATGCATAAGAAATCTGAAATGTTTGAAAAGTTTTAGGAGTTTCTAGCATTGGCACAAAACCAATTGGCTAAAACTTTAAAGATCTTGCGAACTGATAGGGGTGGAGAATATATAGATATGCAGTTCAAAGATCATTTAATTGAACTTGGCATTGAATACCAATTGACTGCCCCTAGCACTCCACAGCAAAATGGAGTTGCAGAAAGAAAAAATCGCACGCTTTTGGAAATGGTTAGGTCCATGCTTAGCTACTCAACTCTACCTACGTCCTGTTGGAAATTTATTTTACCAAGATCTTAGATCTACTCACAAGTATGTTGTTTAAACACCCTAAATATGAACTTTCTAAAATGATAAATTAAACACATATAAAGTTAAGAAAACCTTACATTGATGCAGCAGAATTAATGTCTCCTTCCACTCAGATCTCTAACCCTTGTATCCTTTCTGTAGCAGAGTATAATCAAGATATGAGCCCGAATGTCCTTCTTCTTCAAGTTTGATCCTTCACAGTCTTCCAATCTATGATTGAGTTACTGCTTGCTTTGTGTGGGCACTTACTCTTTCACTGGGGTTCAAAATTGATGAAGGGAAAAGAAGAGAAGAGGTTTCGGCCAGGTATAGAAAGTGGGGAAGGCTCAGTTTTTCTGAAGAGAGAAATTTCTGTCAGAAAGGCTTGTGAAAACTTGTCAAAGCATGTGTTGTGACTGAGCCATCACTTTCTATTTATAGGCAACTACTAGGTTTAGGTTAAGAATTATTTGGCATTAAAATAATGAAAATATTAATTTGAAAAAACTCATTAAGTGGCCGGCCATGGTGTTGTAGTGGGCCCCACTTGATTTTGCAGTTTTATCAAATTTTATCTCTATTTTCTCAAAAACGCCAATTTTCCAATTCTAACCTTTTAAATGCCAAAACTAATTATTTAATAACTAAAATAGATTATTAAATAATATTGTCATTTAATTTAATTATTAATTAGACATATAAAGTCCATTAATAAATAAATAAACCTAGAAACTCTTTTCTTTACAATTTCACCCCTGCTTAGTGAAAATTCATAAAATTAGACATAGTCTAACATTAGAATTATAATTGATCAATCACGAATCAATTAATGAGTCTTACAAGCAGAATGTTCTCAACTAGAATGGGGACCATGGATATATATGCTAAGCTTCCAATAAGTGAACCAAATTTACCAAGTAAATTCCTACTTATTAATTCTTCGTTGAATCCACTCTTAGAACTTAGAATTGCACTCTCAGACTTATATAGAGCATATTATATGTTCCACGATATCAATATGCTATCTCATTTAACCATTGTTATAATCTTATTGTGATTTAAAGATCCTCTATATAGATGATCTACATCGAGATGGGATTTCTTTACCGTTCTCACCCCTCAATGTATTTTGCCCCTTAAAACACTTAGCTACCTGTAAATGGTGTTTAGTGATCTAATAATTAGTCAGTTAAACAAGAGCTCATCCATTTACTTCTATTTGCTAAGCTCGAAGGGAATCATCACTTGACTTCTATACACCAGTAGAAGCTATAGATTCCATATTTATTTTCAGCACTCCCACTCAATCATACTATCATGTTCCCAAAATATACGTATCACCCTGACCCAAAAGTAGGCTTAACTAATAAATCAAAGAACATGAATAGCACTCCTGAGTTGAGCCCAAGCATATCAGGATTTAGATTCTTTTAATCTTAAGATCAACTGCTGATATTGACTTGGAAAGATATGTATAACGGTAAGTTTGTAATATCTTAACTTAGTTGCAATATCGGTACAGTCCAATGTATACTCCATACATTCGAAACTAGTATACTTTACTAATGTCCTGGAAAGAACATAACACTTACTCCAAGTGTAAGTATACATCATCGCTGATTATCACATTAGTGTAAACCCAATAACACTGATGAAACAGGGACCAAGTCTTTTGATTCATATGAACACAATCACATTCCACTATGTTGACGATATTGTAATTGTGAATAAACATATGATCTGGATTTAACTGATTTTGTGTGTAATAGTAATAAACATATTAAACCATTAGCATGTAAAATTCATGCAAACATCAATCACTTCAAATTTCTTATATTGATATCTAATCAGATTGTAAAGAGTTTTATTTAGGGCATAAAACCCAACAAACTCCCACTTGCACTAATATAAAACAAACTGTGCATATAGGTCAATCTGATGTCTTGATCCTTAGATCAAGTGTAGTATATTTGAATGCACCCAAACTCCTGGAAACTAGTTCATAAAAACTCTTATGAAACATCCTTTACTATATGCTTTACTCATCAAGGGATACTGAAATCTTTACTGTTTTAAAAGTACATCTGAATAAACAGAAGACATATCTCTCATATTTTAAAATATGTAATTGAGATAATACAGTGTAGACTTTTCTTCAGCAATATAACTTTCTGGTATTTTCAAATAGACAAAGTTATAATTCTTCTCTGGTAGAGCTTGAATTATTATTCAATAATTCCTCCAGCCCCAAAGTAAGCACCATCTCATAGAAATCGAAATGAGTTGGTGAGATACTAGGACAACTGATACACAGTTCCTTAATATCTAACATATAGATCACTTTCATAAATCTTTCTTGAATATCTTCTAATGTTCCCTATTTGATTACATCTCAGATAGCTCCCACTCAATAGCAGATGTCTGGTTAAATAATACTTTTAACCTCTTATTGTATGGAGAGTTATCTAGTTGTGATTTTTGTATTAGTCTGAAACTTTAGGTTAAGACTATGTCATCAACATAGCAGACTAGTATTTGAAGTGAAAAATACATGCCAGAGATAAAGTAATCAAGATTAAGATACCATCAAATTTTATGAGGATTAAGAATTCTTGGTTCAAGTCATTCGAATGGACTGAACTAGAGTTCTTTATCTTATTCTCATAATTCTGATAAGCTATTCCTATCCATGTGAATGGTTAGATTTGCTTTTCAGTAGTGTTCTTAAGTACCTATCACAAGTATCAACCTAATTAAGATGGGTATAGAACTTTAAAATTCTCCCACTCAATTAAGGTAGTGTGAAACTTTATCAAAGAACTTTCAAAGGTATCAAACTTTTACTTACAACAGTAAGAAACGAAATGGAACATACATAGCTGACTCATTATATTACTTCCATGTTTAAAGAAAAATATATGTGTTAAATAGGGAATTGTCGAATAGACTCCACCCCTAAGAATATACATATAGGGTACTTGTGGATAACCTCCACCCCTAAGTATATAGAGATTATGATCCACCCCTAAAGGTTGTAAAGATCATGATTCTCTTAGTGTGATAGAGTTTATGTAGAGTTAAATACTATCCAGAGTTCATTAGATATAAAAGATCGTTGAACTGCATAGTTTTCTTAACTTTTCTCCACCCCTATCAGATCATAAGATCCTTTTATTAAACAAATTCTTAATAATTGTATGAGAATTAACAATTATTAATAAACATAGAAATAGTTTCTAGTGTTTATTTAATATAACTCTATGAAGAGTTGTAAATATTATAGAATTTGCATGAATAATAAAAACACTTACACATACAAACATACAAATATAATGTGGTAATTGATGAAGATAAATTAAATGAAGCTCAATCTCATAATTTGCAATATTGAATTTCGAAAATAAGAAACTTTATTAATAATAAATGTAAAAAAAAAAAAAGATGTATTGCAACAATATGAGAAACACAGGGATAAATATCCCTAACTAAAATTTGAAATCCAAATTGTCTTAAAACTAAAACAATTAATTCAAAAAAAATTGAAGAGCTTCATCTTCATCTGGACGATTTCACCCTTTGATCCAGCTTTCTGATCCAACTCATCTGAGTTCAAGGAGCTTGGCCTATAAGAAGAAGAAAACAAATAAACAAAGTTTAGTCCAGAATCATAAATCCAATTGGATAACAATTCACTAAAACTCTTAAAGTTTATAAATAGAAATACCTTGTTTCTTTGCAAGGAGTTTAGGACATTGGGGTTTCCAATGACCTTTCTCATTGCAGTAGAAACACTTTCCTTTAAGTGTAGCATCACCAGAAGGAGCAGCCTTTTTATTCTTCATGGCTTTTGTTCGCTTCTTGGTGTTCTTCCACTTCTTCTTCGATTAGGGTTTCGAAGCAAAGGCAACATTTGCTTCAGGTTTCATCGTCCCATTACCATTCCCAGGATTGTGAGGTTTACTCCCTTTCTTCTTGGGTCCTCCAATCAAATTTTCATAAGTTTGAAGGTCATTGACTAATTCATGAAAGTCAATTTCCTTCTTATTCATGACATAATTTGATGTGTATGGTAGAAATGCTGGAGTCAGGCTATTCAAGATAAGACTTACTTGAGTAGCACTGTCCATTTCAGCACCATGATCCTGGGCTTCTTGGAAATAACTTGACATGAGGAGAACATGGTCACGCACGTTTTGATGAGGTTCCATCCGTGCATTAATGTACTTCTTAGTCGCGTCAAAGCGTGACTGAAGTGATGCCTTACCGAATAGCTCATTTAACTTCGTCATAACTTCAGCAGCCTTCTCGGTTTTAGAAAACTGAGTTTTGAGGGTGTCAACCATGCTAGAAAGCATAAAGTATAGAGCTTTGTCATTTGCTTTCTGCCAACGCTCATACTTTTCTTTCACAGCTTTGGAAGCATTGTCCCTAGGCACTTCAGGTGACGGCTCAGTTAAAACAAACAAGGCACTTTCTCCTATGAGAGCAATATTAATGTTCTCATTCCACTTATTAAAGTTAGATCCATTCAGCTTATTTTCAGTCAACAGTGATAACATGGGATTCATTTTGATAATACAGGATACTACAAAATAATAGAAATCAACAAATAGAAATAAATAATGGTTTAACTCAAAATCAATTCAGAAATTATAAGCGCATAGCAATTAGGAATGATATGAGAAAATACTTAAAAAATTCAATCCTAAAAAATTTCCAAGGTTTTCAATAAACTGATATCAGTATCCCGTTTAGGCGAGAGTCAAAGCTACCATCCATTGAATAGAGTTGTCAGCTCATCTAAAATGTTAAACATTCTAGCAACCTTTTATTCAATCAAGATTGGAATCCAGCGTTGTCCCGTTTAGGCGAGAGTCAAGGCTATTCTATCTCATGAGCTTCTACCATTGTTTCGCAATTTGCAAGTCAAATATGGTCGCCACCATTAGGGTGATCTATACCATATAAAACACTTACAAACTGCTTATCATTCGAGATTAAACGGTGCGAAATTTCTAATGAACGTTCCTGCATTAGGGAGGATTACTCACTAAAACAAACGCGGTGTAAAACCCACAATGGAGATCGAATATCTTAATAATAATAAAGCTCATTCTTTAAAATGTATTTTCTTTATTATTCTAATAAATAAATTCTCATTAAATTCGAATTTTAGAATGGAAATTCTAAAGGAAGAATTTAATATAATATTTATAAAATTATATTTAGATGGTGATTGAAATAAAATTAATTATTTCCATCTTAGTAATAATCTTAAATATAAATATTAAGGAAATTAATTTAAGTTGAATTAAATTAAATAATTAGCAACTTAAAAATTTCCTTTGAGAATATATTTATTGAATGCGAAAATTTAAAGTATATAAAAAAAAATACAATTTTCAAAAATAATAAAAATAGAAAAGAAATACTTCAAGCAAAAATATCACCTATCTAGATTTTCTTTTGACTAATTAATTCAATTTCTAATAATATATATATATATATATATATTTTAAATTCCATTTATTTTAAATTAATCAATAGATGAAAAAATCATTGATTTAAGTTGGCCCAAGAATTAATTAAAATAAATAATTAATTTACAACTCAATCTATTTTTCAAGATAAATTCGAAAAAAAAAATTGCATAAATAAAATGCAATTTTCGAAATTGATTAAGAAAATAAAGGAAAAATATAGATATATTGAAAATTATTTAAATTTAAGTTGAAAAATTAAATTTCAACTTAAAAATAATTTTCTATTTAATTAAGTGTCATGAAAAATAAATAAATATTAAGTATCATGATGAAAATCAACTTAGATATTTAAATTTTCAAGTTAATTAAATGTATTAAATTAAAGAAATAAATAATTAAGCGTAGAGAAGGCTTAATTATTAATTTCTATTTAATACTAGGAAAAATATACTTAATAAAATTGTACCAAAATTAATTATTTAAATAATTAATTTCACAAAGTATAATATTTTCCTATTTAAATATTAGAAATAATAAGTAGTCTAGAAATTACTATTTAGAAAATATCTTATTTGACTAAGTATCTTTTCAACAAAAATTTGAAAAATATCTAATTTAAGTTATATAGAAAAAATCTAAAACTTAAATAATTTTAAATTTAGATTTAATTAAATATCAAAATTAAGTTATAACCACTTAATTTGAAAATATCTTCTTAAGTTAATATTCGAAAAGATATTAACCTAAAAAAAATATCTAAAATATTCCATTTTAAGTTAATATTCGAAAAGATAACTTAAAAAATATCTTAAGAATCTTTAATAACTAATGCCTAGGATTCCTCAACTTAATTTAAATTTAAATAAAATATTCAAATTTAAGTTAGATAAGAAAAATCAGTTGATACAACTAATTTATAACTTAAATAGGAATATTTAATTAAATAAGTTCCAGAAAGAATCTAGTTAGTTAAAATTCTATATTTAATTAAATACAAGAAAAATACAAATAGTTTGTCTAGAGATAATATTTAAAACTAAAAGTGTTTTTCTTAAAATTAACTTTAAAATATTAAAATGAAAATAAATTTCATATATTTTAAAAGTTAATTATGTTGCTAATTCAATTTTATTAGGTCAAACTAATATAATTAACCTAGTACAGTTATTCAAATCAGGCAAATGGGCCTTCACAATTGGGGTAGTTCATGTGAGGGGGTGCTGGGTTCAGTATGTCGTACCCACTTCTATGGCTCCCAACTCTCACACAAGGCCCAAAAGAGAGGAATTTAACCTTAAAATAAATAACTGTTATTAATTGAATAGGTCCAATAACTAAATGGACCTAAATAAAATCTATCATGGTGTGACATTTTATTTAGCAACAACCTATATGCATCTATATTAAAACAAAATAAACATATAGGCTCACACAGGTACACACTTGGATGGATCCTATCATGTTGCTAGGTCATACACAGATGAAAGAAGATTGTAAAATATACCTGTTACAAATTATTAACTTGACCAAGGGAGCCATCAGATCATTAGATCGTGCAAAAAGTAACCATGGCTATTTGCAATCAAGTAATAATAGGTTTTGAAAAACTTACACACAAGCTTAAACCACATACTCCTGCAACAAGGTTAGCTGGATAGTTGGAAGTAGGATTTATTTAATTTTAAATAAATAATTTCGAAAAATAAATAATTAAAAAATAAAATTTAATTTAATTTTCGAAAAATAAAATTTAAAAAAAATATATTTTTAATTTAGAAAATAAAAAAAAATTATAAATTTAAATTTCGAAATTATTTAAAAAATAAATATTTAAAATTAAACCTACTATTTTGAAAAATTAGGTTTCAACCAACCTAAATATCATTTCAAAAATTTGCTAACTACTTTTAAAAATTAAATGTTATTTTATAAATAAAAAATTAAATAAAAAATTAGAAAAGATAAATGAAATATCTTTTTCAGATTTTAAATTTAATTTAAATAAAATAAAATAACAAAATTTAAAAGTTAGCAAAATATCTTACATCTATTTAAAATTACATGATTATAATTATCTTATTTTAAATTTAAATAAGGTCAAAATATTTAAAAAAAAAAATTAATTTTAAAATAGTTAAAATCTGACCTTAAATTTAAAAATAAGATAAGATATACTCAAATTTAAAAATAAGATAGATTATTAAGCAAAAAGATAGATATTTACTATTTTCAAATTCAAATTACACTAATATCTTGAATTAAATTTGAAAAATATTAAATTAATTCATAATGATAATTAGAATTGAATTAGGAATAGTAAATATATAATTACAAAACTACACAAAAAATCAGAAGTTAATTCCATGAAAAAGCATGAAAAATCGAAGAAAAACGAAAAAATTGTGAGCTGTACGGACAGTTTTCGCGATCGCAGGAAAATTTCAGCACAACTCCGATTTTTTCGAATCTTCAAAAAATCATAACTAATTCAAATTAAATCGAAATTGAGTTCTGTAAAAAAGTAACTTGCTTAATTTTTTCCATACTATCCAATAAAAATAATTCCAGAAACAGAATCGCAATTATTTTTAACGAAAATTTACAAACACCAATCAATCATCAAATAACACTCAATACAACATGATACCATCCAAAAACAAACAAACAATCGTTTTAAAGTCCAAATTTCTTGTAAGTAAATCAATTACCATGGCTCTGAGGCCAGTTGTTGGAAATTTATTTTACCAGGATCTTAGATCTACTCACAAGTATGTTGTTTAAACACCCTAAATATGAACTTTCTAAAACGATAAATTAAACACATATAAAGTTAAGAAAACCTTACATTGATGCAGCAGAATTAATATCTCCTTCCACTCAGATCTCTAACCCTTGTATCCTTTCTGTGGCAGAGTATAATCAAGATCTGAGCCCGAATGTCCTTCTTCTTCAAGATTGATCCTTCACAGTCTTCCAATCTATGATTGAGTTACTGCTTGCTGTGTGTGGGCACTTACTCTTTCACTAGGGTTCGAAATTGATGAAGGGAAAAGAAGAGAAGACGTTTCGGCCAGGTATAGAAAGTGGGGAAGGCTCAGTTTTTCTGAAGAGAGAAATTTCTGTCAGAAAGGCTTGTGAAAACTTGTCAAAGCATGTGTTGTGACTGAGCCATCACTTTCTATTTATAGGCAACTACTAGGTTTAGGTTAAGAATTATTTGGCATTAAAATAATGAAAATATTAATTTGAAAAAACTCATTAAGTGGCAGGCCATAGTGTTGTAGTGGGCCCCACTTGATTTTGCAGTTTTATCAAATTTTATCTCTATTTTCTCAAAAACGCCAATTTTCTAATTCTAACCTTTTAAATGCCAAAACTAATTATTTAATAACTAAAATAGATTATTAAATAATATTGTCATTTAATTTAATTATTAATTAGACATATAAAGTCCATTAATAAATAAATAAACCTAGAAACTCTTTTCTTTACAATTTCACCCCTGCTTAGTGAAAATTCATAAAATTAGACATAGTCTAACTATAGAATTATAATTGATCAATCACGAATCAATTAATGAGTCTTACAAGCAGAATGTTCTCAACTAGAATGGGGACCATGGATCTATATGCTGAGCTTCCAATAAGTGAACCAAATTTACCAAGTAAATTCCTAGTTATTAATTCTTCGTTGAATCCACTCTTAGAACTTAGAATTGCACTCACAGACTTATATAGAGCATATTATATGTTCCACGATATCAATATGCTATCTCATTTAACCATTGTTATAATCTTATTGTGATTTAAAGATCCTCAATCTAGATGATCTACATCGAGATGGGATTTCTGTACCGTTCTCACCCCTCAATGTATTTTGCCCCTTAAAACACTTAGCTACCTGTAAATGGTGTTTAGTGATCTAATAATTAGTCAGTTAAACAAGAGCTCATCCATTTACTTCTATTTGCTAAGCTCGAAGGGAATCATCACTTGATTTCTATACACTAGTAGAAGCTATAGATTCCATATTTATGTTCAGCACTCCCACTCAATCATACTATCATGTTCCCAAAATATACGTATCACCCTGACCCAAAAGTAGGCTTAACTAATAAATCTAAGAACATGAATAACACTCCTGAGTTGAGCCTAAGCATATCAGGATTTAGATTCTTTTAATCTGAAGATCAACTACTGATATTGACTTGGAAAGATATGTATAACGGTAAGTTTGTAATATCTCAACTTAGTTGCAATATCGGTCCAGTCCAATGTATACTCCATACATTCGAAACTAGTCTACTTTACTAATGTCCTGGAAAGAACATAACACTTACTCCAAGTGTAAGTACACATCATCGCTGATTATCACATTAGTGTAAATCCAATAACACTGATGAAACAGGGACCAAGTCTTTTGATTCATATGATCACAATCACATTCCACTGTGTTGACGATACTGTAATTGTGAATAAACATATGATCTGGATTTAACTGATTCTGTGTGTAAATGTAATAAACATATTTAAACTATTAGCATGTAGAATTCATGCAAACATCAATCACTTCAAATTTCTTATATTGATAACTAATCAGATTGTAAAGAGTTTTATTTAGGGCATAAAACCCAACACGTCCTTCTGGGGATATGCTATTCAGATGGCAACTGACATTTTAAATGTTATTCCATCTAAATCAGTCCCTAAGACACCTTTAGAATTATGGAATGGTCGTATACCTAGTTTACGCCATTACAGATCTAGGGATGCCCTGCTCATGTCTTAAGAAAGAAAGATGGCAAACTTGAAAAGTCAACTGAGATTTGCATGTTTGTTGGAAATTCTAAAGAGACTAGGGGTGGACTATTTTATAGTCGCAAGGATGATAAAGTATTAGTTTCTACAAACGCCACTTTCCTTGAAGATGACTATATTAAGAATTTCAAGCCGCAAAGCAAAGTAGTATTGGAGGAAATGCTTTCAGATATAACTCCTTCTAATGTTCCATCCTCTTCTACTCAAGTAGAGGATTATCCCACTCCCTAGGTTGAACCTTTGCAATTTGATACAACCGAGAAATCTACCACTAATGTTCCTGTTCAGAAGACCACAACTCCTCATCGTAGTGGGAGGGTTTCCACAAAACCATCTCATTATGGCTTGGATGGTGAAATCAATATGGTCATTTGTGATGGTATTGATGACGATCCATTAACCTATAAACACGCAATGGCAAGTCCAGGACAGAAATAATGGTCAGCCGACATGGATTCAGAAATGGATTCCATGAAAAAGAACAAAGTCTGGGAATATGTAGATGCACCTGATGATTATCGTCCAATTGGATGTAAGTGGGTCTACAAGAAGAAAAGAGGTGCAGGAGGCGAAGTCGAAACTTTTAAAGCTAGACTGGTCGCTCAAGGTTATACCCAAAGAGAAGGTGTGGACTATGAGGAAACTTTTAGTCTGGTCGCCATGCTCAAATCCATCCAAATTATTCTCTCCATAGCAGCCGCTTCCGATTATGAAATTTAGTAAATGGATGTCAAGACAGCTTTCCTTAACAAAATTCTTGAAGAAACCATCTATATGGAGCAACTAGAAGGCTATGTTCTTCCAGGGCAGGAAAAGAAAGTTTGCAAACTTAACAGGTCCAGTTATGGACTTAAGCAAGCTTCTCGCTCTTGGAACAAAAGGTTTGATGAAATAATCAAGACCTACGGCTTTCAACAAAATGAAGATGAACCTTGTGTTTACCAACTCAAGGATAATCAAGTGGTAGTAATCCTGGTCCTTTATGTTGATGACATTTTGATTATTGGCAACAATATCAAGAAAATGACTGACATCAAGGAATGGCTTGACACTCAATTCGAAATGAAAGATTTGGGTGAAGCTGCTTATGTTCTTGGTATTCAAATCATCGTTAAACTGGAAGAACAGATCCCTTGCTCTCTCTCAAAGCTTACATTGATAAGGTTTTGGAGAGATTCTCAATGACCAATGCCAAAGGGGCACAGATTCTTTCTAGATTTGGTATCCGTCTATCTAAGGAATAGTGTCCCACTGATCCTCAAGAGATAGAGGACATGAGAAAGGTTCCTTATGCTTCAGCAGTTGGGAGTCTATTGTATGCAATGTTATGCCCTAGACCTGACATATGCTATGCAGTAGAAATTGTGAGTAGGTATCAGACAAACGCAGGGGAGGAACATTGGATTGCAGTTAAGCATATTCTGAAATATTTGAAAAGTACTATTCATTATGTGTTAGGCTACAAGGGCGGTGCTTTAAATCCCGTAAGCTATACCGACTCAGATTTCCAGGCTTGTCTTGATGACATAAAGTCTACATCTGGGATGGTTTTTACTCTTGGGGGTGGAGCAGTTGTTTGGAGAAGCGCTAAGCAAACTGCAATATCAGACTTTACCATAGAGGCCGAGTACATAGCTGTCGCTGAGGCTGCTAAGGAACTTGATTTGCTAAGAAAGTTCTTCTCAGGACTTGGTGTTGTTCCTGGAATGGAAAAACCACTAGTTTTACTTTGTGAAAATACTGGTGCTATAGCAAATAGTAAAGAGCCTCGAAACCACAAGAGAAGCAAACACCACATCATCAGAGAATATGTGGCAAGAGGGGACGTACTGGTGGAGAAAGTGGACACTGAAGACAACTTAGCTGATCTATTCACCAAAGTATTGACTGCAACTACATTTGAAAAGCGCATATTGAATTTAGGATTAATTGAAATGTACTGATAGTTTTAAGTTAGTGCAATGGGAGTTTGTTGGGCTTTGTGCCATAAATAAATTCTATTTCAATGTAATCTTTTCTATTCAAATATCAATACAGAAATAGATTTAATTTCATTACTTGTTTAATGTGTTATTTGGTTCATGTGATCATTTATTTACGTATTTGATAAATAAATTCATCCAAACCCTTATCACACTGATATTCTTGTTTATTGTGGTGTCAACACAGTGGAAAGTAAATAAGATTGTGTAATTAAATGTATTCTTAGATTTATTAGTACACAGGATTTAAGTGATATGATAATCTACAACATAGTTTACTTGCACCTTCGATAAGTGTTATGTCCTTTCCAGGGCATTAGTTAAATGATAGAGATAAATGATAGAGCGCTCATTTTAGTGATTATATTAGTTCACTAAAATATCATTTATAGGTGGCTAAGTGTTTTAAGGATAAAATACATTGAAAGGGTGTAACGGTAATTTTGTCCATGTGCAATGTAAATCATCTATAGAGGATCATTGATTATTGGGATTATAACAATGGATAATTAATAGCGTATCTATATCGTGGAACATATAGAGTGTTTTATATAACTGATAGTGCAATCCCAAGTTCTATAGTGGTTCAACGAGGAATTAATAAGTTAGAAAATTTACTTGGTAAATTCTAGATCTGCTTATTGGAAGCTCGGTTGTATAGGCCCATGGTCTCCATACTAGTTGAGACAAACTGCTTGTAAGACTCAGTTAATTGATTTTAATTAATCAATTATAATTCTTAAATTAAACTATGTCTAGTTTATGAATTTTCACTATGTTATGGCTTAATTGTGAAGAAATGGTCTTTCAGGGTTAATTTATTAATTAAGAGACTTTGTGGAGTCTAATTAATAAATATTATAAATGACAATTTTATTTGATAATTATTTTAATTATTAAATAAATAGTTCTGGCATTTATAGGGTTGAAAGTGCAAAAAATAGTATTTGTAAAAAATAGATAAAATAGTTGAGAAAAATGGCAAAAACCAAACTAATGTAGGGCTCATTATATGGCCGGCCATTAGGTGCCTTTTTCACTCTAATTTTATCAATTTTTTATTCCTAATAATTCAACCCTAACCCTATTAGAATTTACTATCAAAGGAAGGTTATGGTCTCATTATCCAATTAATATCTCAAAAGCTAAAAACCTAGTTTTCTCTCTAGGTTGAACACACAATAGTAATTTTGAGAAGAAATGAGAAGAAGAGCTCTTTGAATCTTTACCCTAATAAAAACCACAAAAATCATTTCCCTCGAAAAATAACAAATCTTAAAAATAAAATAGGAGAAAATAAATTCATACCCTAAAATGGGGGACGACAGTGGTGGACGGCACAACAACCACCATCGACCGAACCTGCTATCAGCGAAGGAAGAAGATGAAAAAGAGGGTTTAATCTTTTGGAGGAGATTTAATATTTTTGCAAGTAGAAGATGAAATGTTGACAAGGGAAAATGGGAAACGATATGAGGGATTCAAGGTTTTAATTGTTTTTTTAACACTATTAATGGCGACATAACACTGACGACAAAGTCATCAGTGATCATGGACTGTTCACTAATGAGGTGGCAGTCCATCACTGACGAATTTGTCGCCAGTGATTGTTTTATTGGGAAAATTTCTGCCTGTTCCAACGACTATTTTTCAAAAAAAAAATTACTAATGATAATTTCGTCATTATATATATCTCAATGACTCATTGATATATTTTGTCTCCATTGATCTATACTTCAGCAAAAAAAAAATACATTTTCATTACTGAGGATACTTAAATTTCATTGGTAATAATGTTACTTTTAGTAAAGGACTTTTTGGCGTGAGTGATAGTGCCGTTAGTGATACCCATTATTCTTGTAGTGAAAGTTTAGAGCCAAAGCTTCAGCATGAGTTGAATCAAATAACCCCGAAATTGGAATGGCCAACCCTGTAATGATATTATCATAATCATCTTTGACAACTTATCTCAATCCTAGTTTTCTTCTTTTGTAATCTGTTACCGCATCAGTACAAAGTTTGAAAGAACCCCGATCGACAATCACAGGATCATGATCCCCCATAGAATAATGTTGAGTGACCATAGGGGTTTTCATTTGAGCATTCCTGCAATCTTCAAGATAAGATCTTAACCATACAATAGTGTTAGAAGTAGACAAATAATTTTTACCAGAAAGAGTCTTATTCCTATTATCCCAGGTAACCCACAAAAACAAAATCCCTAATACAATACTCAAATCATCTTTATTAGGGGACTCAAAAGCAATAAGATTAAAGTCTCTAATATCACAACGCTAATAATTCACGTAGAAACTTTTAAAGGGAGACTTGCACCAAAATTTTCTAACTCTGGAACAATCTAGCAAGGAGTGTGTCACAGTTTCCATAGGATAGGTACAAAGAGAACAATCAGGACTAGGGGTAATGTGTTTAGAAAAAAGAATAGAGACTGTATTCCACGTGTCCTCAATCTTGAATTACGTGGACATGCCATGTTAGGTGGACAAAATTGAGGATAATATTTTCCCCTAGTCCCTGTTTGAACATCTGTTCAGATAGGGACTTTCCAACTCTCGTCCTGCCTGTAGTAGCCTCTGTCGAGCAGCTTTGCCTTAGCCAAGTATCTGGCTTTTCACATGGCATGCTTTTAGATCTTTGATCTTCTCTCTCCATATATGCCTCATCTTCTTTTCTTCGACTTCTCTTCTTTGAGTTTATCATTGATAAGTTCCAAGCTTTATAAGGTTTTAGAATTTTTTTTATTCTCACGTAGTATTTTCACATTATAATTTTCTTGATAGCTTTAAGATGTATAATGTTTCACTCTTCTGTGAAAAATATTTGATTCTAAACTTTATTGTGATTCTTGACTCTTTGAGTCATGAAGAATATGAAGAACGTGAAGAACACGTTTGAGTCTTGGAAAAACACATATTTTAATCCATTACATGCCCTGGCCGACCCTTGGGATCTTGTTTAAGTCTTGGCCGACCCATGGTGTTTTCATGGGGGATGGTTGGTTCTAAGGTTTGTCCTAGGAACTTGGCTAGTTCATGCATGGGTCACAGGTCTCTGGCTGACCCTCTTAATGCTTTCGGACCCTGGCTGACCTAGGCCTTGGTCCCAAGTGGGTGGCCAGTTTTTCATCCTCTTTTGACCTCAGTAAGAATCCTATCATGACCTTGTGAATATATACAACCTTTGTCTCATACGTGGTTCCATTTTAAACTTTATATGACACTTTATGATGAGTCTCTTATAATGAAATGCTCAACTTAAGACTAAACACTTATCTAAGTTGTTACACTAGAAACCGTACTTCACTAATACCCAGCCTTGTACAATGACATTATTTGGAAGTACCCTTGCATACAGTTTATCAGAGTCTTGTCTATGGCTTGGAACCTTTATAGGAACTCTACCCTTTGGCTTGGAGCCTACTAGGAACTTTGCCTTTTGGCTTGGAACCTATTAGGAACTCTGCCTTTTGGCTTGGAACCTGCTAGAAATTCTACCTTGCCTTAGAGATTTAGCCTGGTACATGGTTCCTATAGGATCTCTATCTGGTTCTTCTTTGGTTTTACTATTCTCGCGGGGCCTCGACCTTATGCATTTTGAATCGCATGGTTCTTCAAAGGCCTTGGCATTATGCATTTGAACAAATTTTTTATTCATATTTGGGCTTAGGGATTTCATGTTCTTGCTTTTGGCCTATAGGCCCTCTATTTTCGAACATTACTTATGTTTATCCTTAAAGCCTTTCACTATGGACATATGACTATCCTGGTTGTCTTCTTATTGCCTTGACATGTAAGTATCCAGATTTACTTTTCTTTATCCCAAGGTAAAGTATTCCTACACTTGACTTAGTGATAGCTTTAGTAGCTTATACTAAGCTTTAAATTTGTCTACATAAGCTCTCTGTGCTAGTTTGATGTTTTGTACGGTGTGGGTGCCCCCAAGTGAGCACACATACTTATAGTCCCTTGGTCACTTGCAATTCACCAATTTTCATAGACCTTGCGTGGGAATTTTCTTGGGGCGCTACTGGGTGTATGCATGTGGAACTGAAAAAAGATTAACTTTAAGAAGTTATCTTATTAGCAAGTAGTTTAGACAAATATCATTGAACTGAAACACCATTTTTATTCATCAGTTGGTCTTGCACATGTGTTGTTGTTGTGAAATGTACATGTTTTGTGTAACAAAAACTTACAGCTTAATGTCTACTTTTGAAATCACGTTGTGGCTACCCCTATGCGACTTACCATGCAAGGGCCATCACTGAAGAGTGATGGGGAGGCCATCGCTAAAGAGCCATAAGTACTTAGCTCTTTTTGAATTCCTGGATGGTGAAACATTAGAGCAACCACTATTGAAGAGTACAAGTTGGTTAGAGAGATTACTTACTAAGATGTTCTCCATTCTAATATTTTGGTTGACGAGCCAACTCCAAGTTCTCATTCTACTCGACAGGCTTGTATGCACATTTTCTTATTATCTTCTAACTTGGTGTAGACCTTTTTACTTTGGTCCAAACATGCTTGCTGCAGAATCTTTATTATGAAGGAATATTCTTTTGAACACTAAGTCTCTTACGAAGAATTTCCTCCCCTTGACTTGTTTGTTGAAGTACCTAGCATTTTTTTGCTGGCAAACATGCTACTTTAAGTTGGCTTGGTCACTTCTTTCTTTCTTTTCGTTAGGGGATCCTGCTAGCAAGATGTAGTTTACTTCTTTGTCATAGTAGACCAAAAGTATAAGAGTAGACTGTTGGCAAATCAGGCCGGCCAGGGTACAGACTAGGTGGACAGCCACGTTGAGGGAGCATCACCTAGCTAGTTTAATGAGGTGATGGCTGACCAGCCTATGTAGGTAGTGGTCGACCATGTTGTTGATTCCATGGTCGGCCAGCCTGTTGAGGCCATGGTCAGCCAACCTTTTAAAGGCCAGGTCAGAACTATAGTCTAGGACAATTTTATCTCGCCTATAGTCAGTTGGCTTTGCCCCCATCATGATTGTTGTAGAGCCTTCATGCACTTCTGTCAATATCTTTTTAGCTTATCTCTTGGTAACGCACAATAGAGGTGGTATTGGGATACCATGTCTGCGTGTTACGCCTTCAAGGATTGGACACCCAACAACTATCCCTCTTATCCATGCTTTTTGGCAAGGTTTAAGTTTGGAAGTATGCTGCTATAGGTGTCATCCATATTGTTCAGTCATCCAACATATCTATTTCTTTTAAACTAGAGATGCTCAGTTCATTTAAGAACTGAACAGGTACAAAGTTTTCCTTGGCTGTCAAGGCGCTGCTGGTAAGTCGAGTGAGTGAATCGGCTGTTGCGTCATCTTTGGGGACTTGCCTATTAGTATACCCTTTGAGCTAACTTAACAAATGTTGGAATTAGCTCAAATAAGCCATCATCTTTTTGCCTTGAGTTGGGTATTCACTTAGGACATGACCTACGACTAGTTGAAAGTTATGGTGTATGTCTAGGTATTTAGCCCGTGCTTCATGTGCTACCTTGAGGCCAGCAATAGGAGCTTCATATTTAGCCTCATTATTAGAAGCTTTGAAACTAATCTCTATTGCCTCATGAAGCCATTCTCCCCCAAGTGCCCTGAGGGCCATGCCTGCACCGGGCGGGTGGTCAATGCACCTTTTAGGTTGAGTTGTCTTGCTCTTTCTCTTGCTTCTTCTATGGCTCTTGCTTTTCTCCCCAATCTTGAATGATTTGGGAAGACATGCTTGTATATTCAGCCATGAAGCTTACGAGAGCTTGGCCTTTCATGGCCATGTTAGCTTGATAAGTGGCCTTATATTGGACGACCTCGATGGTCTGGGTGGTACAGGTTTTTGTTACACCTATCGCCATGGCCAGTCGGCATGCATTTCTTTGGGAGTTTTGGTAGGAGATTGAAGCATGTGCTCTTCTCCTACTTATCCCTTAGACTTCATGGCCTAAGGAAATTGTTGAATTTCCCTTTTTTGCCACTATTTTGGCCAGAGCCATCATTGTTGCGTTTGCCTCAAATATTCTCTTTGTTGGAGACTTGATAGATATTGTTTGTGCTGGCTGGCATGTTGGACAACACTTGGGGTAGTATGATGCCCTATGTCTGTAATGACCGCTTTAGTAATTTGGATTAGTAAAGGCAATTAGCACTAATTTCTATTATTTTTATGATTATTTATGAAATTAATTATTTGTAGACCCCAATATTTAGAAATAAATATTAGAGTTATAATTTCTTAATTCCAGAGATTTTATTAAACTCTAGTGATATTACTTGACTTATATGTGAAATATGTTATTTTTGTAATTTTTGCTCGACGACAACGGAAAATGCGATGGATGGCTAGTTTGATCACATGGGTAAGTTTAGAACCTTATTTCTTAGTGGGAAATATTTTAGAGAAAATAAATTATCGGGATTGAGCGGGGTTATGGAATTTGACCATTTTACCCCTAGCTTTAGAAATATTTAAGTTTTAACCTAAAGGGCATTTTAGTCATTTAAAGGGGTGGTGTGGTGGCTGCCTTGGGAGGTGACATGTGGCCTCCTTTATTCAGCAAAGAATTAATAAGGGAAACCCTATTTCTCATTTGAAGGAAAATCAAAAAATTAGGAAAAAGACTTTTCCTCTCTCTCTCTCTCTCTCTCTCTCTCTCTCTCTCTCTCTCTCTCTCTCTCTCTCTCTCTCTCTCTCTCTCTCTCTCTCTCTCTCTCTCTCTCTCTCTCTCTCTCTCTCTCTTTCGGCTGGGACAAAACCAGAGGGAATCACTCTCAAAACTTGGAGTTTTGCTGGATTGAAGCTAAGGAATCAAGCACTCTTGAAGCTAAGGTAACCCTAGACACTCATAACTAAGTTTTCTCAAGGTTTTAGTTGGTTTCATGTTGTGATTTTAAGAATTAGTGGCTGTTAGGGTTTGGGATGTTTAGAATTCGAACTATACGGTTCAATTGAGTTGGTATTAGCTTCTTGTAGCTGGTTTTGATGATTGGAATAGGTGTTGTGCAAGTTTGAGCTTTGAGTTCAAAGCTTTGATCTCTAATGGCATAAATTGATTCATTGGGTTTTTCTGTGAAATACTTGTTGGAAAATATTGTTTATGCATTGTTTAGGTACTCTGGAAGGTTTGGTAGCATTTGGTGAAAAATTGAGCAAAGAATGAAAAGTTTGGGGTGGACTGGTGCAAACCGGCTAGCCGGTTTTACCAAATCGCCAAAACTGGCTAGGGCAGGATCCCCAAACGTTTCATTTTCTCAATTTTTGTCCATTTTAGTGTCGTGGTTGGGTGTTCCCCTATTTCTAGAGTTTGTGTAACCTTTAGGGAATATAGCAGAACCTAGGGTTATGGGTTCGAGTTTCCAGGAATTAGGGTTTCAATCATGTAACTTACCCAATTTCATAATATGATTAGGGCATCCATCTAGCATGAGACTTTTCGTTCAGGTCGGCCCGCACACTTGAATTCGGAAAGAAGGTAAGAACTGTATATAATGTGTGATATCAATAACTGAGTGTATGTATATGTTATGTGTATATGCATGCTTAAAGTGTTAGTTGCACTACCAACACTTATACAGTTAAGGTATTGAGTGTATTGGTATAGTGAATGTTATCTGAGAGTACTATGATACCAGCATAAGTACGGAGAAGTACTGGGTGCGTGTGGTATATCACTCAGGGGTACTCAAGGTACGAAATAAACCCTACCAACACTCGTACAGTGAGGTACGTAGTGTATGTGGTATAGTGGTTGTACCTAAGTACTGAACGTTCTTACTCATCTGTTGAGCCTTGTAAATAGGTGTATGGGCGCCTAAATACAAGTCGGAAATTATATGATATGTTATATGCTTTTCTTGCTGAGTCTGTCGACTCACAGTTTTGCTTCCCTGTGTAGGTAAAGGAAAGGCGAAAGCTGAACAGGAGTGAACCTGAGCTAGGATGAGATTGTACATGTCGAAGCAGCGCAACCTGGAGTGTTCGGTCTCGGGACATCTGGGAATTGTATCTTGTAGGCTGAGCGACCTGATTAATATGTATTTTGGTATATTACGTTTTAAAAGTTTAAAAACGGGATCCCGACACTTGTAAATATTTTGATATAATATAAAGATTAATATTTAATATAAAATTTTTAATTTGACACGTTTTTCAAGAAAAATTCTTTGATTAGCAAAGTTTGCACTGCAATTGGAAAAGCACTGTAGCCTGCCTTAGCATTAGGGCGTTACAATGTCTGTTCAACAGTGACCTACCCTCTTGTTTGGACTTGTTGGACAACCTTTTCCAACTTAATGAAGCTATCTGCTCACTCGAGGAACTCTTTCATGATGCTCGTCGAGATCTTTCTGGTA
This sequence comes from Cannabis sativa, assembly GCF_029168945.1. Lineage (NCBI taxonomy): Eukaryota > Viridiplantae > Streptophyta > Magnoliopsida > Rosales > Cannabaceae > Cannabis > Cannabis sativa. The sequence goes on from NC_083603.1 coordinate 22,445,217, forward strand.
TCTTTCCAAAATTCACTCAAGGGCAAGATGCCTCTGAGTATGGCCGCATATCAGCCTTCTTCTATCAGGCCTTTGACCTTGGTGGCCTCAGCCATGAACCTTTGAATGTAGTCTTTAAAAGGCTCATACTGTCTTTACTTTATTTCAACGAGATCCTCCAATTGTGAAGGTATTTGTCTTGAGGCAGAGAATTGAATATAGAACTCTTGAGAGATTTCTTCCCAAGAATTAAATCTTCCTAGGGCCAGCTTGAAATATCACTTTTGGGCTATTTCTACTAGGGTTGCCAGAAATATTTGGCATTGCACATCTCAGATACTTATTGGAGATCTGTTTGGATCTCAAAGTATTTTAGGTGTGTTAGGGGATCTTCTTTCCCTATGTACATATTCTAAGTTGGCATCTTCAACTTTGGAAGGGGAAGTGCATTTATGTATGCAAGAATGGTGAGCCCCTTGACCAATCCAGTTTAAGGTTTGATGGTTTTAGGCCAACCAAGCCCTTAATCATGTCTTATTTGATCCAACTATGCTTGCACAGAAGGATCTAATGCTGTAGGTATTGGAAATTATTTTACCAGGATCTTAGATCTACTCACAAGTATGTTGTTTAACATCCTAAATATGAACTTTCTAAAACGATAATAAACACATATAAAGTTAAGAAAACCTTACATTGGTTGCAGCGGAATAATATGTCTCCTTCCACTCAGATCTCTAACCCTTGTATCATTTCTGTCGCAGAGTATTATCAAGATCTGAGCCTGAATGTCCTTCTCTTTGAATTTAATCCTTCACGATCTTCCAAACTATGATTGAGGTACCACTTGCTGTGTGTGGGCACTACTCTATCACTAGGAGGTTTCGATACTATGAAGAAGAAAAGAGAGAGAGAGGTTCGGCTATAGAGAGAAAGTGGAAGGCTAGTTTTTCTGAAAAAACAATCACTTGAAAACTCATTAATTTAGACTGAGCCATCACTTTCTATTTATAGGCAACTACTAGGTTTAGGTTTGTAATTATTTGGCTTTAAAATAATGAAAATACTAATTGGAAAAAGCCAATCAAGTGGCCGGCCATAGGTGTTAGTGGGCCTCACTTGGATTTTACAGTTTTCACAATTTTATTTCTATTTTCTCAAAAACGCCAATTTTTCAATTCTAACCATTTAAATGTCAAAACTAATTATTTAATAACTAAAATAGATTATTAAATATAATGTCATTTAATATAATTATTAATTGGACATATAGAGTCTCTTAATTAATAAATAACCCTAGAATCTCTTTTCTTTACAATTTCACCCCGGCTTAGTGAAAATTCAGAAATTAGACATAGTCTAATCTTTAGAATTATAATTGATTAATCATAAATCAATTATTGAGTCTTACAAGCAGTATGGTCTCAACTAGAATGGGGACCATGGATCTATATTGCTGAGCTTCCAATAAGTCGAACCGAATTTACTAAGTAAATTCCATAACTTATTAATTCCTTGTTGAATCCACACTTAGAACTTGGAATTGCACTCTCGGACTTATATAGAGCATTCTATATGTTCCACGATATAGATATGCTATCTCATTTAACCATTGTTATAATCTTAATGTGATCAAAGATCCTCTATATAGATGATTTACATCGAGATGGGATAAATTTACCGTTTTCACCACTCAATGTATTTGGCCCCTTAAAACACTTAGCTGCCTGTAAATGATGTTTTAGTGATCTAAGAAATAGTCACTGAAACAAGAGCTCACCCATTTACTTCTATTTAGCTAAGCTCGAAGGGAATCATCACTTGACTTCTATACACCAGTAGAAGCTATAGATTCCATATTTATGTTCAGCGCTCCCACTCAATCATACTATCATGTTCCCAAAATATACGTATCACCCTGACCCAAAAGTAGGCTTAACTAATAAATCAAAGAACATGAATAGCACTCCTGAGTTGAGCCTAAGCATATTAGGATTTAGATTCTTTTGATCTAAGATCAACTAGTGATATTGACTTGGAAAGATACAACGGTAAGTTTATAATATCTTAACTAAGTTCAATATCGGTCCAGTCCAATGTATACTCCATACATTTGAAACTAGTATACTTTACCAATGTCCTGGAAAGAACATAACACTTACTCCAAGTGTAAGTACACATCATCGTTGATTATCACATCAGTGTAAATCCAAAACACTGATGAAACAGGGACTTAGTCTTTTGAATCATATAATCACAATCACATTCCACTGTGTTGACAATACTGTAATTGTAAATAAATATATGTTCTGGACTTCATTGATTTTGTGCAAATATTAAATATATTAAACCATAAGCATGAAAAATTCATGCAAACATAAATCACTTCAAATTTCTTAGATTGATAACTAATCAGATTGTAATGGATTTTATTTAGGGCACAAAACCCAACAAACTCCCACTTCACTAACATAAAACAAATTGTGCATTCCAATCAATCTGTTGTCTTGATCTTCAGATCAAGTGTAGTATATTTGAATCCACCCAAACTTCTGGAACAGGTTCATAAAAACATTATGAAACATCCTTTACTATATGCTTTACTCATCAAGGGATACTGAAATCCTTACTGCTTATTAAGTACATGTGAATAAACAGAAGACATATCTCTCATATTTTAAAATTTGGAACTGAGATAATACAGTGTAGAATATTCTTCAGTAAAATAACTTTCTAGTAATTTCGAATTTACAAAGTTATAAATCTTCTCTGGTAGAGCTTGAATTATTATAGAAGGGTTTTTACACTCTTGTAGAATAACTCCTCCACCCCCAGAGTAACCACCATCTCAAATTCTTGAATGAGTTGGGGTAGATATAAGGATAACTAATATACAATTCCTTAATATCTAACATATAGATCACTTTCATAAATCTTTCTTGAGTATCTCCTAATGTTCATTATTTGATTACATCTCAGATGGCTCCCACGCAATAATAGATATCTGGTTAAATAATATTTTTAACCTCTTATTGTTTGGAGGGATATCTAGTTGTGACTTATTGTATTAATCTGAAACAGTAAGTTTCTTTTAAGACTAAATCATCAACATAGCAGTCTAGTATTTGAAGTGTAAAATACTTGCTAGAGATTAAGTAATCAAATTAAGATACTATAAAATGTTATGAGGATTAGAAAACTTGGCTCAAGTCATTCGAATAGACTATGCAAGAATTCTTCTATCTTATTCTCATAATTCTGATAAGTTATTTCTATCCACATGAATGGTTAGATTTGCTTTCTCAGTAGTGTTCTTAAGTTCCTATCACGAGTGTCAACCAAATAAAGATGGGTAAAGAATTTTAAAATTCTCCCACTCAATTAAGGTAGTGTGATACATTATCAAAGAACTTTATTAGTGTCATTATTTATTACAACAGTAAAACTAAAATGGAACATATAATCAAGATCAAGGATTTATTCTGATAATAGCTAATTTATTATATTACTTCCATGTTTATAGAAAATATGTGTTACAGGGAGTACTGTGGAATAAAGTCCACCCCTAAGTATTTAGAGATTATGATCGACCCCTAAAGGTTATAGAGATCATGATTCTCTAAGTGTTATAGAGATCATGTGGAGTTGAAAATATAATCTAGAGTTCATTAGATATAAAAGACCGTTGAACTGCATATTATTCTTAACTTTTTCTCCACCGCTATCAGGTCAAAAGATCTTTTAATTAAATAAATTCTTAATAATTGTATTAGAATTAACAATTATTCATAAACATAGAAATAATTTCTAGTGTTTATGTGGTAATAACTCTATGAAGAGTTTAAAATATTATAGAATTTGTACCAATAATAAAAACACTTACACATACAAACATATAAACATAATTGGTAATTGTTGTTTAAGATAAAGTAGATGTAGCTCAACTCATAAATTGCAATTTATTTGTAAAAAAATAATTATAAAATTAAAGAAAATTGTTTGCAACATTATGAGAAAAGGACAGGGAATAAAAATCCAAACTAATAATTGAAATCTAAATAGTTTTTAAACTGAAACAATTAATTCAAAATAAATAAACAAGCTTCATCTTTATCTTGGACGAACTTCACCCCTTTGTCCAGCTTTCGATTCAACTCACTAAGATAGCACCTGAGTTCAAGCAGCTTGGGCTATAATAAGAAGAAAAACAAATAAACAAGGTTAGTAGTCCAAAATTAATAATCCAATTGGATAATAATTCACTAAAACTCATCAGTTTATAGAAAGAAATACCTTGTTTCTTTACAAGAAGTTTAGGACATTGGGATTTCCAATGGCCTTTCTCATTGCAGTAGAAACATTTTCCTTTTAGTGCATCACCAGTAGCAGCAGCCTTTTTGTTCTTAACTGTTTTCACAGCTTGAGCTCGCTTCTTGGTATTTTTCCACTTCTTCTTTGTCTTGGGTCTTGAAGTAGAGGCCACATGTGCCTCAGGTTTAATCGTCCCATTACCATTTCCAGAATTCTGAGGTTTACTCCCTTTCTTCTTGGGTCCTCCAATCAAATTTTCATATGTCTGAAGGTCATTGACTAACGTATGAAAGTCTTGCTCCTTTTTATTCATGACATAATTTGATGTATAGGGCAGAAAAGCTGGAGTCAGACTATTCAAGATAAGACTTACTTGAGTTGTCTGATCCATTTCAGCACCATGATTCTGGGCTTCCTGGAAATAACTTGCCATTTGGAGAAGGTGATCACGCACATTCTGATGGGGTTCCATCCGTGCATTGATGAATTTCTTAATCGCGTCTAAGCGAGACTGGATAGATGTCATACCGAATAGCTTAGTTAACTTTGTCATAATTTCTGCAGCCGTGTCGGTTTTTGCAAACCTTATTTTTAAGGTGTCAACCATGCTGGAAAGCATGAAGTATCGAGCTTTATTGTTAGCATTCTGCCAACGCTCGAACTTCTCTTTCACAGCTTTAGTTGCATTGTCACCCGGCTGTTCAGGAGACGGCTCAGTTAACATAAATAGGGCACTTTCACCTATGAGAGCAATATTAATGTTCTCATTCCATTTAGGGAAGTTAGATCCATTTAGCTTATTTTCAATCAAGAGTGATAACATGGGATTTGACATGGCTATACAAGATACTACAAAATAATAAATAGAAATCAAATATAGTTTAACACAAAATCTAATTCAGAAATTATTATCACATAGCAAGTAGGAATGACAAGAGAAAATACTAAAAATATACAATCCTAAATAATTTTCTAGGTTTTCAAAAAACTGATATCAGTGTCCCGTTTAGGCGAGAGTCAAAGCTACCATCCATTGAATAGAGTTGTCAGCTCATCTAAAATAATAAATATTCTAGCAACCTTTTATTCGATCGAAAAGAGAATCTGACGTTGTCCCGTTTAGGCGAGAGTCAAGGTCATTCCTATTTCATGAGCTTCCACCATTGTTTCATATTTTGGAAGTCAAATACAGTCGCCACCATTAGGGTGGTCAATACTAATATAAAACACTTACAAATATACTTATCTTTCGAGATTAAACGGTGCTAACTCATTATTTAAAATGTATTTTCTTTTATTATTTATAATATATATATATTCATTAAATATCAAATTTAGAATAAAACTCTAAATAGAATTTAATTTAATATTTATAAAATTATACTTAGATGGTTATGAAAATAAATTGAATTATTTCCATCTTAGTATTAATTTTCCAATAAATATTAAGAAAATTATTTAATTTAAGTTGTATTAATTTAAATTAATTTGCAACTCAAATTTTAATTTTCATAAGAATATATTTATTGTATTTCGAAAAAGAAAGTATAATACTATACTATTTTCGAAATACTTAAAAAATAATTACTAGAAAAATACTTCAAGCAAAAATCTTATCTATCTAGATTTTTTTTTTTTTTTTTGACTAATTAATTCAATTTCTAATAATAATATATTTTAGTTCATTTATTTTAAATTAATCATTAAATGAAAAAATCATTGATTTAAGTTGGTTCAAAAATTAATTAAAATAAATAATTAATTTACAACTTTAATCTATTTTTCAAGATAAATTCAAAATCATCTTGCATAATTAAATGCAATTTCAAATTTAATTAATAGAATAAATGAAATATATTTTGAAAATTATTCAAATTTAAGTTGTAAAGAAAAAAAAAATTCAACTTAAAATAATTTTCTATTAAATGTCATGAAAAAAATATATAAGTATCATGATGAAAATCAACTTAGATATTTAATATTTCAATTTAATTAAGTGTATTAAATTCAAGAAATAAATAATTAATTATAGAGAAGGCTTAATTATTAATCACTAGTTTAATACTAGGAAAAATATTCTTAACTTCAATTGTACCAAAATTAATTATAAAATAATTAATTTCACAATGTATAATATTTTCCTATTTAATATTACAAATAATAGCTAGTCTAGAAATAACTATCTAGAAAATATCTAAATTTTAACTAAGTATCTTTTCAAAAAATTTGAAAAATATCTAATTTAAGTTGTTATAGAAAGAATCTAAGATAAACTTAAATATTTTCAAATTTAAATTCAATGAAATATCAAAATTAAGTTGTAACCACCTAATTTTGAAAATATTCCATTTTAAGTTTAAAACTAACTTAAAAAATATCTCAAGCATCTTCAATAACCAATTCCTAGAATTTCTCAACCTAATTTTAAATTCAAAAAATATTAAAGTTTAAGTTGTAAAGAAAAATCAGTTAAAATTAACTAATTTATAACTTAAATAGGAATATTTAATAAATAAGCGTCAGAAAGAATCTAGTTAGTTATAATTCTTTATTTAATTAAATACAAGAAAAAAAACAAATAGTTTATCTAGAAATAATATCTTAAAACTAAGAGTGTTTTTCTTAAAATTAACTTTAAAATATTAAAATGAAAATAAATTTCATATATTTTAAAAGTTAATTATGTTGCTAATCAATTTTATTAGGTTAAACTAATTTAATTAACCTAGCACAGTTATCCAAATCAGGCAAATGGGCCTTCACAATTGGGGTAGTTCATGTGAGGGGTAGCTGGGTTCAGTATGTCGTACCCACTTCTATTGGCCCCAAACTCTCACACAAGGCCCAAAAGAGAGGAATTTAACCTTAAAATAAATAACTATTATTAATTGAATAGGTCAAAAAACTAAGCAACAACCTATATGCATCTATAATAAAATAAACATATAGGCTCACACAAGCACACAGATTTGGATGGACCCTATCATGTCTCCAGGTCATACACAAATGAAAGAAGAATGTAAAATTTACCTGTTACAAATTATTTACTTGACCTATTGACAACTGAACCATGGGTTAAAATCAGATCATTGCATCTGTCAACAAGTTAACCATGGCAATTTAGATCAAGCAATAATAAGTTTTATAAAACTTTCACATAAGCTAAAACACATACTCTTGCAACAAATTGAACTGGATAGTTGGATGTAGGATTTATTTAATTTTAAATAATTAAATTTCGAAAATAATAAATAATAATAAAAAAAATATTTTCGGATTTTTAATTAAAATAAAATAATATTTAAAATTAAACCTACAGTTTTGAAAAATTAGGTTTCAACTAACCTAAATATCATTTCAAAAAATTTGCTAACCACTTTTAAAAATTTCATGTTACTTTATAAATTAAATATTCAATAAAAATTAAAAAATGATAAATAAATATCATTTTCTGATTTTATAATTTAATTTAAATAAAAAAAAATAACAAAATTTAAAAGTTAGCAAAATATCTTATTTCTATTCAAAATATCATGATTATAGTAATCTTATTTTAAATTTAAATAAGGTCAAATTATTTAAAAATAATAATTTAAAAAAAAAATTAATATTTGACCTTAAATTTAAAAAAAAAAAAATAAGATAAAATAATCAAATTTCAAAATAAGATAAAAATTAAGCAAAAAGATAGATTTTTACCTATTTTCAAATTCAAATTACACTAATATCTAAAATTAATTTTAAAAAATTCAAATTAATTTATATCTGATAATTAAATTTGAAATATGAAAAGTAAAAATCAAAATACAAAACTACAAAAAAAATCAGAAGTTAATTCCATGAAATAGCATGAAAAATCGAAGAAAACAAAAAAAAAATTGCAAGTGGTTGCATACTGTCCACACGCACGAGCAGGGAGGCCTGACCGAAGTCCCTCGGCGCAGGAGGTGTTGGGTTTTATGCCCTAAATAAAATTCTTTACAATCTGATTAGTTATCAATATAAGAAATTTGAAGTGATTGATGTTTGCATGAATTCTACATGCTAATGGTTTAAATATGTTTATTACATTTACACACAGAATCAGTTAAATCCAGATCATATGTTTATTCACAATTACAGTATCGTCAACACAGTGGAATGTGATTGTGATCATATGAATCAAAAGACTTGGTCCCTGTTTCATCAGTGTTATTGGATTTACACTAATGTGATAATCAGCGACGATGTGTACTTACACTTGGAGTAAGTGTTATGTTCTTTCCAGGACATTAGTAAAGTAGACTAGTTTCGAATGTATGGAGTATACATTGGACTGGACCGATATTGCAACTAAGTTAAGATATTACAAACTTACCGTTATACATATCTTTCCAAGTCAATATCAGTAGTTGATCTTCAGATTAAAAGAATCTAAATCCTGATATGCTTAGGCTCAACTCAGGAGTGTTATTCATGTTCTTAGATTTATTAGTTAAGCCTACTTTTGGGTCAGGGTGATACGTATATTTTGGGAACATGATAGTATGATTGAGTGGGAGTGCTGAACATAAATATGGAATCTATAGCTTCTACTGGTGTATAGAAGTCAAGTGATGATTCCCTTCGAGCTTAGCAAATAGAAGTAAATGGATGAGCTCTTGTTCAACTGACTAATTATTAGATCACTAAACACCATTTACAGGTAGCTAAGTGTTTTAAGGGGCAAAATACATTGAGGGGTGAGAACGGTAAAGAAATCCCATCTCGATATAGATCATCTATATAGAGGATCTTTAAATCACAATAAGATTATAACAATGGTTAAATGAGATAGCATATTGATATCGTGGAACATACAATATGCTTTATATAAGTCTGAGAGTGCAATTCTAAGTTCTAAGAGTGGATTCAACGAAGAATTAATAAGTAGGAATTTACTTGGTAAATTTGGTTCACTTATTGGAAGCTCAGCATATAGATCCATGGTCCCCATTCTAGTTGAGAACATTCTGCTTGTAAGACTCATTAATTGATTCGTGATTAATCAATTATAATTCTAAAGTTAGACTATGTCTAATTTTATGAATTTTCACTAAGCAGGGGTGAAATCGTAAAGAAAAGAGTTTTCTAAGTTTATTAATTTATTAATGGACTTTATATGTCTAATTAATAATTACATTAAATGAAAATATTATTTAATAATATATTTTAGTTATTAAATAATTAGTTTTGGCATTTAAAAGGTTAGAATTGGAAAATTGGCGTTTTTGAGAAAATAGAGATAAAATTTGATAAAACTGCAAAATCAAGTGGGGCCCATTACAACACCATGGCCGGCCACTTAATGTGGGATTTCAAATTAATATTTTCATTATTTTAATGCCAAATAATTCCTAACCTAAACCTAGTAGTTGCCTATAAATAGAAAGTGATGGCTCAGTCAAATCATAAGTTTTCACAAGCCTTTCTGACAGAAATTTCTCTCTTCAGAAAAACTGAGCCTTCCTCACTTTCTATACCTGGCCAAAACCCTCTCTTCTCTTTTCCCTTCATCAATTTCGACCCTAGTGAAAGAGTAAGTGCCCACACACAGCAAGCAGTAACTCAATCATAGATTGGAAGACTGTGAAGGATCAAACTTGAAGAAGAAGGACATTCGGACTCATATCTTGATTATACTCTGCTACAGAAAGGATACAAGGGTTAGAGATCTGAGTGGAAGGAGACATTAATTCCGCTGCATCAATGTAAGGTTTTCTTAACTTTATATGTGTTTAATTTATCGTTTTAGAAAGTTCATATTTAGGATGTTTAAACAACATACTTGTGAGTAGATCTAAGATCCTAGTAAAATAAATTATCCAACAACTGGCCTCAGAGCCATGGGAATTGATTTACTTGCAAGAAATTTGGACTTTAAAACGATTGTTTGTTTGTTTTTGGATGGTATAATGTTGTATTGAGTGTTATTTGATGATTGATTGGTGTTTGTAAATTTTCGTGAAAAATAATTGCGATTCTGTTTCTGGAATTATTTTTGTTGGATAGTATGGAAAAAATTAAGCAAGTTACTTTTTTACAGAACTCAATTTCGATTTAATTTGAATTAGTTATGATTTTTTGAAGATTCGAAAAAAATCGGAGTTGTGCTGAAATTTTCCTGCGATCGCGAAAACTGTCCGTACAACTCACAATTTTTTCGTTTTTCTTCGTTTTTTCACGCTTTTTCATGGAATTAACTTCCGATTTTTTGTGTAGTTTTGTATTTATATATTTACTATTCCTAATTCAATTCTAATTATCATTATGAATTAATTTAATATTTTTTAAATTTAATTCAAGATATTAGTGTAATTTGAATTTTAAAATAGTAAATATCTATCTTATTTTTAAATTTTATTATATCTTATCTTATTTTTAAATTTAAAGTCAGATTTTAACTATTTTTAAATTAAATTTTTTTTAAATAATTTGACCTTATTTAAATTTAAAATAAGATAACTATAATCATGTAATTTTAAATACATGTAAGATATTTTGCTAACTTTTAAATTTTGTTATTTTATTTATTTAAATTAAATTTAAAATCTGAAAAGATATTTCATTTATCTTTTCTAATTTTTATTTAATTTTTATTTTTAAAATAACATTTAATTTTTAAAAGTAGTTAGCAAATTTTTGAAATGATATTTAGGTTGGTTGAAACCTAATTGTTCAAAATTGTAGGTTTAATTTTAATTTTTTTTTAAATAATTTCGAAATTTATATTAATATTTTCGAAAATAAATATTTTTTATTTTTATTTTATTTATTTTCAAAAATTAAATTTTTTTTTAATTATTAATTTCGAAATTTATTTATTTAAAATTAAATAAATCCTACTTCCAACTATCCAGCTAACCTTGTTGCAGGAGTATGTGGTTTTAGCTTGTGTGTAAGTTTTCAAAACCTATTATTACTTGATTGCAAATAGCCATGGTTACTTTTTGCCAGATATAATGATCTGATGGCTCCCTTGGTCAAGTTAATAATTTGTAACAGGTAAATTTTACAATCTTCTTTCATCTGTGTATGACCTAGCAACATGATAGGATCCATCCAAAGTGTGCCTGTGTGAGCCTATATGTTTATTTTGTTTTAATATAGATGCATATAGGTTGTTGCTAAATAAAATATCACACCATGATAGATTTTATTTAGGTCCTTTTAGTTCTTGGACCTATTCAATTAATAACAGTTATTTATTTTAAGGTTAAATTCCTCTCTTTTCGGCCTTGTGTGAGAGTTGGGAGCCATAGAAGTGGGTACGACATACTGAACCCAGCATCCCCTCACATGAACTACCCCAATTGTGAAGGCCCATTTGCCTGATTTGAATAACTGTACTAGGTTAATTATATTAGTTTGACCTAATAAAATTGAATTAGCAACATAATTAACTTTTAAAATATATGAAATTTATTTTCATTTTAATATTTTAAAGTTAATTTTAAGAAAAACACTTTTAGTTTAGATATTATTTCTAGACAAACTATTTGTATTTTTCTTGTATTTAATTAAATATAGAATTTTAACTAACTAGATTCTTTCTGGAGCTTATTTAATTAAATATTCTTATTTAAGTTATAAATTAGTTGTATCAACTGATTTTTCTTATCTAACTTAAATTTGAATATTTTATTTAAATTTAAATTAAGTTGAGGAATCCTAGGCATTAGTTATTAAAGATTCTTAAGATATTTTTTAAGTTAATATCTTTTCGAATATTAACTTAAAATGGAATATTTTAGATATTTTTTAGGTTAATATATTTTCCAATATTAACTTAAAAAGATATCTTCAAATTAAGTGGTTATAACTTAATTTTGATATTTAATTAAATCTAAATTTGAAACTATTTAAGTTTTAGATTTTTTCTATATAACTTAAATTAGATATTTTCTAAATTTTTGTTGGAAAGATACTTAGTCAATTAAGATATTTTCTAGATAGTAATTTCTAGACTACTTATTATTTCTAATATTTAAATAGGAAAATATTATACTTTGTGAAATTAATTATTTAAATAATTAATTTTGGTACAATTTTATTAAGTATATTTTTCCTAGTATTAAACTAGAAATTAATAATTAAGCCTTCTCTACACTTAATTATTTATTTCTTGAATTTAATACATTTAATTAACTTGAAAAATCTAAATATCTAAGTTGATTTTCATCATGATACTTAAATATTTATTGATTTTTCATGACACTTAATTAAATAGAAAATTATTTTTAGGTTGAAATTTAATTTTTCAACTTAAATTTAAATAATTTTCAATATATATTTTTTCTTTATTTTATTAATCAATTTCGAAAAATGGCATTTTATTTATGCAATATTTTTCGAATTTTTTAATTTTGAAAAATAGATTGAGTTGTAAATTAATTATTTATTTTAATTAATTCTTAGACCAACTACAATCAATGATTTTTTCATTTAATTGATTAATTTAAAATAAATGAATTTTTAATATATATATATATTATTATTATTAGAAATTGAATTAATTAGTCAAAAGAAAATCTAGATAGGTGATATTTTTGCTTGAAGTATTTCTTTTCTATTTTTTATTATTTTTTCGAAATTTGTATATTTTTTGTATACTTTAAATTTTCGAACTCAATAAATATATTCTCAAAGGAAATTTTTAAGTTGCTAATTATTTAATTTAATTCAACTTAAATTAATTTCCTTAATATTTATATTTAAGATTATTACTAAGATGGAAATAATTAATTTTATTTCAATCACCATCTAAGTATAATTTTATAAATATTATATTAAATTCTTCCTTTAGAATTTTAATTCTTAATTTCGAATTTAATGAGAATTTATTTATTAGAATAATAAAGAAAATACATTTTAAAGAATGAGCTTTATTATTATTAAGATATTCGATCTCCATTGTAGGTTTTACACCGCGTTTGTTTTAGTGAGTAATCCTCCCTAATGGAGGAACGTTCATTAGCAATTTCGCGCCGTTTAATCTCGCATGATAAGTGGTTTGTAAGTGTTTTATATGGTATAGATCACCCTAATGGTGGCGACCATATTTGACTTGCAAATTGTAAAACAATGGTAGAAGCTCATGAGATAGAATAGCCTTGACTCTCGCCTAAACGGGACAACGCTGGATTCCAATCTTGATCGAATAAAAGGTTGCTAGAATGTTTAACATTTTAGATGAGCTGACAATTCTATTCAATGGATGGTAGCTTTGACTCTCGCCTAAACGGGACACTGATATCAGTTTGTTGAAAAACCTTGGAAATTATTTAGGATTGAATTTTTTTAAGTATTTTCTCATATCATTCCTACTTGCTATGTGCTTATAATTTCTGAATTGATTTTGTGTTAAACCATTATTAATTTCTATTTGTTGATTTCTATTATTTTGTAGTATCCTGTTTTGTCAAAATGAATTCCATGTTATCACTGTTGACTGAAAACAAGCTGAATGGATCTAACTTTAATAAGTGGAATGAGAACATTAATATTGCTCTCATAGGAGAAAGTGCCATGCTTGTTTTAACTGAGCCGTCACCTGAAGTGCCTGGGGATAATGCATCCAAAGCTGTGAAAGAAAAGTATGAGCGTTGGCAGAAAGCAAATGACAAAGCTCTATACTTTATGCTTTCTAGCATGGTTGACACCCTCAAAACTCGATTTTCTAAAACTGAGAAGGCTGCTGAAGTTATGACGAAGTTAAATGAGCTATTCGGTAAGGCATCACTTCAGTCACGCTTTGACGCGACTAAGAAGTACATTAATGCACGGATGGAACCTCATCAAAATGTGTGTGACCATGTTCTCCTAATGTCAAGTTATTTCCAAGAAGCCCAGGATCATGGTGCTGAAATGGACAGTGCTACTCAAGTAAGTCTTATCTTGAATAGCCTGACTCCAACATTTCTACCATACACTTCAAATTATGTCATGAATAAGAAGGCAATTGACTTTCATGAATTAGTCAATGACCTTCAAACTTATGAAAATTTGATTGGAGGACCCAAGAAGAAAGGGAGTAAACCTCATAATCCTGGAAATGGTAATGGGACGATGAAACCTGAAGCAAATGTTGCCTCTTCTTCAAAGCCCAAATCGAAGAGGAAGTGGAACAACACCAAGAAGCGAACAAAAGCCATGAAGAATAAAAAGGTTGTTCCTTCTAGTGATGCTACACTTAAAGGAAAGTGTTTCTACTGCAATGAAAAAGGTCATTGGAAATCCCAGTGTCCTAAACTTCTTGCAAAGAAACAAGGTATTTCCATTTATAAACTTTAAGAGTTTAGTGAATTGTTATCCAATTGGATTTATGATTCTGGACTAACTTTGTTTATTTGTTTTCTTCTTCTTATAGGCCAAGCTACTTGAACTCAGATGAGTTGGATCAGAAAGCTGGACCAAAGGGTGAAATCGTCCAGATGAAGATGAAGCTCTTTAATTTATTTTTGAATTAATTGTTTTAGTTTAAAGACAATTTGGATTTCAAATTTTAGTTAGGGATATTTATCCCTGTTTCTCTCATATTGTTGCAATACTTTTTTTTATTATTAATAAAGTTTCTTTTTTTTCGAAATCAATATTGCAATTTATGAGAATGAGCTTCATTTATTTTATCTTCATCAACTATTACCACATTATATTTATATGTTTGAATGTGTAAGTGTTTTTATTATTGATGCAAATTCTATAATATTTACAACTCTTCATAGAGTTATATTAAATAAACACTAGAAACTATTTCTATGTTTATTAATAATTAATTGTTAATTCTCATACAATTATTAAGAATTTGTTTAATAAAAGGATCTTATGATCTGATAGGGGTGGAGAAAAGTTAAGAAAACTATGCAGTTCAACGATCTTTTATATCTAATGAACTCTGGATAGTATTTAACTCCACATAAACTCTATCACACTAAGAGAATCATGATCTTTACAACCTTTAGGGGTGGATCATAATCTCTATATACTTAGGGGTGGAGGTTATCCACAAGTACCCTATATGTATATTCTTAGGGGTGGAGTCGATTCCACAATTCCCTATATAACACATATCTTCTTTAAACATGGAAGTAATATAATGAATCAGCTATTGTCAATATAAATTCTTGATTTTGATTGTATGTTCCATTTCGTTTTACTGTTG
Source organism: Cannabis sativa (assembly GCF_029168945.1). Classification (NCBI taxonomy): domain Eukaryota; kingdom Viridiplantae; phylum Streptophyta; class Magnoliopsida; order Rosales; family Cannabaceae; genus Cannabis; species Cannabis sativa. Next base: position 22,460,686 of record NC_083603.1, read on the forward strand.
TAAGTAAAAGATTGATACCTTTGAAAGTTCTTTGTTAAAGTTTCACACTACCTTAATTGAGTGGGAGAATTTTAATATTCTATACCCATCTTCATTAGGTTGATACTTGTGATAGGTACTTAAGAACACTACTGAAAAGCAAATCTAACCATTCACATGGATAGGAATAGCTTATCAGAATTATGAGAATAAGATAAAGAACTCTAGTTCAGTCTATTCGAATGACTTGAACTATTAATTCTTAATCCTCATAAAATTTTATGGTATCTTAATTTTGATTACTTTATCTCTGGCATGTATTTTTCACTTCAAAATACTAGTCTGCTATGTTGATGACTTAGTCTTAACTTAAAGTTTTAGACTAATACAAAAGTCACAACAAGGTAACTCTCCAAACAATCAGAGGTTAAAAGTATTATTTAACCAGACATCTGCTATTGAGTGGGAGCTATCTGAGATGTAATCAAATAGGGAACATTAGAAGATATTCAAGAAAGATTTATGAAAGTGATCTATATGTTAGATATTAAGGAACTGTGTATCAGTTGTCCTAGTATCTCACCAACTCATTTCGATTTCTATGAGATGGTGCTTACTTTGGGGGTGGAGGAATTATTGTATAATAATTCAAGCTCTACCAGAGAAGAATTATAACTTTGTGTATTCGAAAATACCAGAAAGTTATATTGCTGAAGATAAGTCTACACTGTATTATCTCAATTACATATTTTAAAATATGAGAGAAATGTCTTCTGTTAATTCAGATGAACTTTTGAAACAGTAAAGATTTCAGTATCCCTTGATGAGTAAAGCATATAGTAAAGGATGTTTCATAAGAGTTTTTATGAACTAGTTTCCAGAAGTTTGGGTGGATTCAAATATACTACACTTGATCTTGAAGATCAAGACATCAGATTGACCTATTTGCGCAGTTTGTTTTATATTAGTGCAAGTGGGAGTTTGTTGGGTTTTATGCCCTAAATAAAACTTTTTACAATCTGATTAGTTATCAATATAAGAAATTTGAAGTGATTGATGTTTGCATGAATTCTACATGCTAATGGTTTAAATATGTTTATTACATTTACACACAGAATCAGTTAAATCCAGATCATATGTTTATTCACAATTACAGTATCGTTAACACAGTGGAATGTGATTGTGATCATATGAATCAAAAGACTTGGTCCATGTTTCATCAGTGTTATTGGATTTACACTAATGTGATAATCAGCGATGATGTGTACTTACACTTGGAGTAAGTGTTATGTTCTTTCCAGGACATTAGTAAAGTATACTAGTTTCGAATGTATGGAGTATACATTGGACTGGACCGATATTGCAACTAAGTTAAGATATTACAAACTTACCGTTATACATATCTTTCCAAGTCAATATCAGTAGTTGATCTTAAGATTAAAAAAATCTAAATCCTGATATGCTTAGGCTCAACTCAGGAGTGCTATTCATGTTCTTAGATTTAATAGTTAAGCCTACTTTTGGGTCAGGAAGATACGTATATTTTGGGAACATGATAGTATGATTGAGTGGGAGTGCTGAACATAAATATGGAATCTATAGCTTCTACTGGGGTATAGAAGTCAAGTGATGATTCCCTTCGAGCTTAGCAAATAGAAGTAAATGGATGAGCTCTTATTTAACTGACTAATTATTAGATCACTAAACACCATTTACAGGTAGCTAAGTGTTTTAAGGGGCAAAATACATTGAGGGGTGAGAACGGTAAAGAAATCCCATCTCGATGTAGATCATCTATATAGAGGATCTTTAAATCACAATAAGATTATAACAATGGTTAAATGAGATAGCATATTGATATCGTGGAACATACAATACGCTCTATATAAGTCTGAGAGTGCAATTCTAAGTTCTAAGAGTGGATTCAACGAAGAATTAATAAGTAGGAGTTTTCTAGGTTTATTTATTTATTAATGGACTTTATATGTCTAATTAATAATTAAATTAAATGAAAATATTATTTAATAATCTATTTTAGTTATTAAATAATTAGTTTTGGCATTTAAAAGGTTAGAATTGGAAAATTGGCGTTTTTGAGAAAATAGAGATAAAATTTGATAAAACTGCAAAATCAAGTGGGGCCCATTACAACACCATGGCCGGCCACTTAATGTGGGATTTCAAATTAATATTTTCATTATTTTAATGCCAAATAATTCCTAACCTAAACCTAGTAGTTGCCTATAAATAGAAAGTGATGGCTCAGTCAAATCATAAGTTTTCACAAGCCTTTCTGACAGAAATTTCTCTCTTCAGAAAAACTGAGCCTTCCTCACTTTCTATACCTGGCCGAAACCCTCTCTTCTCTTTTCCCTTCATCAATTTCGACCCTAGTGAAAGAGTAAGTGCCCACACACAGCAAGCAGTAACTCAATCATAGATTGGAAGACTGTGAAGGATCAAACTTGAAGAAAAAGGACATTCGGGCTCAGATCTTGATTATACTCTGCCACAGAAAGGATTCAAGGGTTAGAGATCTGAGTGGAATGAGACATTAATTCCGCTGCATCAATGTAAGGTTTTCTTAACTTTATATGTGTTTAATTTATCGTTTTAGAAAGTTCATATATAGGATGTTTAAACAACATACTTGTGAGTAGATCTAAGATCCTGGTAAAATAAATTATCCAACAGGAGGCTGCATGCAGCCTCTCCGCGCGCGCATGGGACGATTTTAAACAAAATTGTGTCTTGACCAAGAAAACTCGGTCGAGCTCTTGTCTGAGCCAGTGCAGCCGAGGGTTGCACCCTCATCCGCGCGCGTAGGGTGGTGACACCATCCTGATATTTTCTAATTTTCAAAAATTCATAACTAATTCAAATAAAATCAAAATTGAGTTCTATAAAAAAAAAAGTAAATTGCTCAATTTTTTCCAAACTATCCAATAAAAATAATTCCAGAAATAGATTTTTAATTATTTTTCACGAAAATTCACAAACATCAATCAATCATCATATAACACATAGATCAACATGAAACCATCCAAATCACATACAAATCATTTTAAGTCCGAATTTCTTGCAAGCAAATCAAATACCATGGCTCTGAGGCCAGTTATTGGAAATTATTTTACCAGTATCTTAGATCTACTCACAAGTATGTTGTTTAACATCCTTAATATGAACTTTCTAAAACGATAATAAACACATATAAAGTTAAGAAAACCTTACATTGGTTGCAGTGGAATAATATGTCTCCTTCCACTCAGATCTCTAACCCCTGTATCCTTTCTGTTGCAGAGTATTATCAAGATCTGAGCCCGAATGTCCTTCTCTTTGAATTTGATCCTTCACGATCTTCCAAACTATGATTGAGGTACCACTTGTTGTGTGTAGGCACTACTCTATCACTAGGAGGTTTCGAAACTATGAAGAAGAAAAGAGAGAGAGAGAGAGAGAGAGAGAGAGAGAGAGAGAGAGAGAGAGAGAGAGAGAGAGAGAGAGAGAGAGAGAGAGAGAGAGAGAGAGAGAGAGAGAGAGAGAGAGAGAGAGAGAGAGAGAGGGTCGGCTATAGACAGAAAGTGGAAGGCTAGTTTTTCTGAAAAAACAATAACTTGAAAACTCATTAATTTAGACTGGGCCATCACTTTCTATTTATAGGCAACTACTAGGTTTATGTTAGTAATTATTTGGCATTAAAATAATAAAAATATTAATTGGAAAAAGCCAATCAAGTGGCCGACCATAGGTGTTAGTGGGCCTCACTTGGATTTTGCAGTTTTCACAATTTTTATTTCTATTTTCTCAAAAATTCCAATTTTCCAATTCTAATCATTTAAATGCCAAAACTAATTATTTAATAACTAAAATAGATTATTAAATAATATTGTCATTTAATATAATCATTAATTAGACATATAGAGTCTCTTAATTAATAAATAACCCTAGAATCTCTTTTCTTTACAATTTCACCCCTGTTAGTGAAAATTCAGAAATTAAACATAGTCAAATCTTTAGAATTATAATTGATTAATCATAAATCAATTATTGAGTCTTACAAGCAGTATGGTCTCAACTAGAATGGGGACCATGGATCTATATTGCTGAGCTTCCAATAAGCCGAACCGAATTTACTAAGTAAATTCCCTAACTTATTAATTCCTTGTTGAATCCACTCTTAGAACTTGGAATTGCACTCTCAGACTTATATAGAGCATTCTATATGTTCCACGATATAGATATGCTATCTCATTTAACCATTGTTATAATCTTAATGTGATCAAAGATCCTCTATATAGATGATTTACATCGAGATGGGATAAATTTACCATTTTCACCCCTCAATGTATTTGGCCCCTTAAAAAACTTAGTTACCTGTAAATGATGTTTTAGTGATCTAAGAAATAATCACTGAAACAAGAGCTCATCCATTTACTTCTATTTAGCTAAGCTCGAAGGGAATCATCACTTGACTTCTATACACCAGTAGAAGCTATAGATTCCATATTTATGTTCAGCGCTCCCACTCAATCATACGATCATGTTCCCAAATATACGTATCACCTTGACCCAAAAGTAGGCTTAACTACTAAATCAAAGAACATGAATAGCACTCCTGAGTTGAGCCTAAGCATATCAGGATTTAGATTCTTTTGATCTAAGATCAACTAGTGATATTTACTTGGAAAGATACAACGGTAAGTTTATAATATCTTAACTAAGTTCAATATCGGTCCAGTCTAATGTATATTCCATACATTCGAAACTAGTATACTTTACCAATGTCCTGGAAAGAACATAACACTTACTCCAAGTGTAAGTACACATCATCGCTGATTATCGCATCAGTGTAAATCCAAAACACTGATGAAACAGGGACTTAGTCTTTTGAATCATATAATCACAATCACATTCCATTGTGTTGACAATACTGTAATTGTAAATAAATATATGTTCTAGACTTAAATGATTTTGTGCAAATATTAAATATATTAAACCATAAGCATGAAAAATTCATGCAAACACAAATCACTTCAAATTTCTTAGATTGATAAATAATCAGATTGTAATGGGTTTTATTTAGGGCACAAAACTCAACAGTAGGAGCCTAGTTGATTGGCCTTTCTTGATTGGGTTGCAGCCTTAAATTAGCTAGGACCTAGCCGGCCATACCCTGGGAGAGGGTATGTTCAAGGCTAGCCAGCCCTAGGCTTGGCAGTTGGCTTTGGCTAGCCAGCCCTGGGTAATGTAACTGGCCATGGCTGGCTAGCCCTTCTCTGGGAAATTTTTCATGGCCGAATAGCCCAATGTTGGGCAATGTCTACGCGCTCGTTCTCGCTTGATTAGCTTTTGATGCCTCTTTATTGACAGGGGGTAGATCACACCAATTGTTTGAGTTTGGTGGATCTAATTATCTGAAGTGATTGTATTCACTTCTTGAGTTGTTATTGTCTTGGGTGTTTCCACCCATTCCTTGACCTAGTCGATTAAAGATTGGCCTTCGGACGACTTGCTCCCAAATGTTTCAGGGAGGAAGTTCACCTTGTTGGCCAGTAGGGGTGCACCACTAAGGGGCTGGCTTGCCAAACACTGGCCAAGTGGGGGTGTTGTTGTGCCTGAATTCCTTAGTCGGCCCCCCAAGTCGCTGGTTGCCAGAGTTTGGCTACTCCCACCACTAAATTTGTATGGAGGTCCGTCCTAGTTCCTAAAGAACGTTGTTGGACTGTTTGTCTATAAACCTTTCCCAATCTATCAACTAGTCTACCTTGGAGAGGATCTTTAATCAGATCCTGACCTTTCCCTGAAGATCTTTTATTGAACTGCCTGATTAGGTCACTAACTTATCTATTACGGCGGTCTACCTCTACCTAATGAGATTGGAGGACGTACTCCTCGTCACCCATCCATCTTAAAAATTTGTGACTTTGTTGTGCAAATGCATCGCAACCAACAACACATGGTTCTTCAATTTGGTCGACTGGGCAAACAAGCTCTCTAAGTCTGGCCAATTTGAGATCTTCTCCTAAATCCACGTGAGGCTCGCCAATGGCTGGCTCACCGATTCCTGGCCCTGGTTCCCCAGCATAATACTGGGAACTAGAGTTATTTGCGGTTCCCAGGGGTTGTTCCACGTTGGCCAAACCCTCAGTACAAGGTGCCAATGGTGGATCTACACTAGGCGATAGAGGTTGGCCATTGGGACCAACCGTATCAGCAGTGTCAACCTGACAAGTCGTGGTGGTCAAGTTTGTTGTTCTTGCTGGGTTGGTAAGGTTGGCCACATCTGTCAAATTCGTGGATATACAAGTTGTGGCTAGAGCACGAATATTGGGATTAGAAGTCATAGGGTCTTAAGGAAGACCTGATGAGGCAGGAGTTGTAGCTGGAGTTCTCCTTGTTTTAACCATGGTCATGGATCAGATAAATTGACATTGCTCTTAATGAAAGCACGAAACTGTTGACCTAATATTTGGCCAACTAACAGTGGAGTCGTATTTCTGACCGATATTATCAAGTGTACACAATAAGAACAGGAAAGTAAAGAGATAAGTACTTTGTAGAGGTTCAGTCCCATTAGTTAGCGGGTAATGACCTACTCCCCTTTTGGTTGTATTAACACCAGAGATAATACCTCTTAGATCACAGGGGTTGTGGATTCTGAAGTGGCTCTCTTGAGATTACAATAGTGAAAGTAGGCGAATCTCAAGTGAGAGAGATGAAAGACACTTAGTCTCTTCTATAATGCCTAGGGAGTGTAGAAGAGATAGGGAGAGAGAGCTAGGGTTTCTAACTTAGAGCTTGACAAGTTTAGATGCTTAAGACTTAGAGAAATTAGGTTTAGGTTGATGCTCTTTATATAGGAGAGCTTATAAGAGAATAATAACCTAATATCCCTAAAAATACAAAATATAATATATTTGTTACATAATAAAATAATAGACAATTGATAGGTTAATTATACCCCAAGAATAGGTAAATAGCTAATATTTATACCCTATTTTCGTGGGTGGTTGAAGCTCAATTCTTAGCTTGAATTGTTGTCTAGATGCAAGTTGCGCAACAAGTGCCTGCTAGGGTGTAGGCTACACACCAAGTGCCTGCCAGGATGTAGGTGTTGGGTTTTATGCCCTAAATAAAACTCATTTCAATATAATCAGATTTACTTATTAATGTAGATCAGAAATAACATTTAATGTTGCATGGTTCACATGATTTATTTCATGATTATATGTACATAATGTATGAATTCGTCTGAAACCCTTTTTCACATACATGATCCTGTTTATTGTGCTGTCAACACATTGGAAAGTAAACATGACTATGTGAATAAAGTTTCCTAGATTTATCAAACACAGGGTTTTACTGATATGATAATCTACAATAGAGTTTACTTGCATTTGGAGAAATGCTATGTTCTTTCTAGAGCATTGGTTAAAGTAAAGCTCAGGTTGGATGCATGGAGTATACATCGGAAGGGACCGATATTGAACTTTGACTTAGATTCATTAAACTTACCGTAATAACTATTCAAGTCAATATCGCCTAGTTGATCCTAGATCAAATGATCTTAATCCTGTTATGATTAGGCTCAATCTCAGGAGGTTATTCGTGTTCTTTGATTTGTTAGTTAAGCCTACTTTTAGGTCAGGGTGATACGTACATTTTGGGAACACGGTAGTGCAATTGAGTGGGAGCGCTAACATAAACATGGAATCTATAGCTTCTATCTGGCAAATAGTAAGTAAAGGATGATCTCCTTCGAGCTTGACCAAACGAAAATAAATGGTGGAGATCTCATTTCACATAAGCTGAAATATCATTTATACGGGGTTAAATGTTTTAAGGATTAAATACATTGTAGGGTGTAACGGTAATCTAATCCCTTTACAGTGTAGATCATTCATATAGAGGATCATTGATCATATTAGGATTATAACAATGGATAACTAATGATGTGTCTATATGGTGGAACATATAGAGCATTCTATATACTGAGAGTGCAATTCTAAGTTCTATGCGTGGATTCAACGAAGAATTAATAAGTCAGTGAATTTTAGTAATAAATTCTTGATCTGCTTATTGGAAGCTCGATTATATAGACCCATGGTCCCCGCACTAGTTGAGATAATATTGCTTGTAAGACTCATATAATTGGTTTTGATTAATCAATTATAATTCTCAAATTAGACTATGTCTATTTGTGAATTTTTCACTAAGTAAGGGCGAACTTGTAAAGAAAGAGTTTTAGGGGCATATTTGTTAATTATGATACTTTGTATGGTTCAATTAATAAATATGATAAATGATAATATTATTTAATAATTATTTATAGTTATTAAATAGTTAGAATTGGCATTGAAATGGTTGAATTTAAAAAATTGGCGTTTTTGAGAAAATCAGTTGCAGAAAAGATAAAACTGCAAAATTGCAAAAAGTGAGGCCCAAATCCACATTGCATGGCCGGCCACTTTTGTAGGGTTTTACCTCTGATATTTTCATTATTTTAATGCCAAATAATTCAAACCTAACCCTAGTGGAATGCTATAAATAGATAGTGAAGGCTTCAGGAAAATTACACTTCTTCTGACTTTTCATTCAGAAAAAACTGAGCCTCTCTCTCCCTATCTTTGGCCGACCACTCCCTCTCTCTCTTCTTCCTTGAATTTCGAAATTCTTAGTGTGAGAGTAGTGCCCACACACAGCAAGTGATACCTCAATCATAGTGAGGAAGATCGTGAAGAAAGACTTTCAGCAAGAAGGAGTTTCAGCACTAAAGAATCAGAGAAAGAGATCCAGGTTCAGATATTGATAATGCTCTGCTACAGAAAGGAATCAAGGGCTAGATATCTGAACGGAAGGAGTCATATTATTCCGCTGCCCCCAATGTAAGGTTTCCTAAACTTTATATGTGTTTAATTCATCATTTTAGAAAGTTCATATTTAGGGTGTTAATCAACATACTTGTGAGTAGATCTAAGATCCTGGTAAAATAATTTCCAACAACTGGCCTCAGAGCCATGGTAATTGATTTGCTTGCAAGAAATTTGGACTTTAAAACGATTGTTTGATGTTTTGGATGGTATCATGTTGTATTGAGTGTTATTTGATGATTGATTGATGTTTGTGAATTTTTGTGAAAAATAATTGTATATATATCTGTTTCTGGAATTATTTTTATTGGATAGTATGGAAAAAATTAAGCAAGTTACTTTTTTACAGAACTCAATTTAGTTATGATTTTTTGAAGTTTCGAAAAATCGGGGTGGTGTCACTGCACCTTGTGCGCGCGCGGAAATCATGCAACCTCCCCCTGCGCCGAGTTTTCACGCCCAAACACCCCCCCCCCATGCGCGCGCGGACATGTATGCTCAGCATACTGTCCGTACAGCTCGCAAATTTTTCATTTTTCTTTAATTTTTCATGCTTTTTCATGGATTTAACTTCCGATTTTTTGTGTAATTCTGTATTTATACATTTACTATTCCTAATTCAATTCTAATTATCATAATTAAATTAATTAATATTTTTTAAATTTAATTCATGATATTAGTGTAATTTGAATTTGAAAAATAGTAAATATTTATCTTTTTGCTTAATTATCTATCTTATTTTTAAATTTGATTATATCTTATCTTATTTTTGAATTTAAGGTGAGAGATTAAATTTTTTAAATTAAATTTTTTTTTAAATAATTTGACCTTATTTAAATTTAAAATAAGATAACTATAATCATGTAATTTTAAATAGATGTAAGATATTTTGCTAACTTTTAAATTTTGTTATTTTATTTATTTAAATTATATTTAAAATCTGAAAAAGATATTTATTTATCTTTTTAAATTTTTTATTTAATTTTTATTTATAAAATAACATTAAATTTTTAAAAGTAGTTAGCAAATTTTGAAATGATATTTAGGTTGGTTGAAACCTAATTTTTCAAAATTGTAGGTTTAATTTCAAATATTATATTAATTTCGAAAATATTTAAATTTTATTTTATTTTATTATTTTTCGAAAATAAATTTTTTTTATTTATTTAATTTTTTCGAAATTATTTATTTAAAATTAAATAAATCCTACATCCAACTATCCAGCTAACCTTGTTGCAGGAGTATGTGTTTTAGCTTGTTTGTAAGTTTTTAAAACCTATTATTGCTTGATTGCAAATAGCCATGATTAACTTGTTGACAGATCCAATGATCTGATTTTAACTCATGGCTCTCTTGGTCAAGTAAATAATTTGTAACAGGTATATTTTCACAATCTTCTTTCATCTGTGTATGACCTAGCAACATGATAGGATCCATCCAAATTGTGTGCCTGTGTGAGCCTATGTGTTTAATTTTATTATAGATGCATATAGGCTGTTGTTGCTAAATATCATAGTTGTTGATAGATTTTATTTAGGCCCATTTACTTTTGGGGCCTATTCAATTAATAACAGTTGTTCATTTTAAGGTTAAATTCCTCTCTTTTGGGCCTTGTGTGAGAGTTGGGAGCCATAGTAGTTGGTACGACATACTGAACCCAGCACCCCCTCACATGAACCACCCCAATTGTGAAGGCCCATTTGTCTGATCTGAATAACTGTACTAGGTTAATTAAACTAGTTTAACCTAATAAAATTGATTAGCAACATAATTAATTTCATTTATTTTGAAATTAATTTAAGAAAATCATAGTTTAAGAATTTTATTCTAAGCTAAACTATATGTATTTTCTTGTATTTAATTAAATATAGAATTATAACCATCTAGATTCTTTCTGAAGCTTAATTTAGATTTTTCATTAAATATTCCTATTTAAGTTGATATTTAGTTATCTATAACTAATCAACTTAAATCTGAGTATCTTTTGGATTTGAAATTTCAAAATTAAGTTGAGGAATTTTAGGAATTGGTTATTAAGATTCTTTAGATATTTTTTTTTAAGTTGATATTTTTTCGAATATTAACTTAAAATGGAATATTTTCAAATTAAGTGGTTACAACTTAATTTTTGATATTTAATTAAATTTAAATTTGAAAAATATTTAAGTTCTAGATTTTTTTCTAATACAACTTAAATTAGATATTTTTTTCAAATTTTGTGGAAAAGATACTTAGTCAAATAAGATATTTGCTAGATAGTTATTTCTAGACTACTTATTATTTCTAATATTAAATAGGAAAATATTATACATTGTGAAATTAATTATTTAAATAATTAATTTTGTACAATGTATTTTAAATATATTTTTCCTAGTATTAAACTAGAGATTAATAATTAAGCCTTCTCTACACTTAATTATTTATTTCTTGAATTTAATACATTTAATTAATTTGAAAATTAAATATCTAAGTTGATTTTTATCATGCTACTTAAATATTTCTTTTTCATGGCACTTAATTAAAAAGAAAATTATTTTTAGTTGAAATTTATTTTTTTCAACTAAATTTAAATAATTTTCAAAATATATTTTTTCTTTATTTCATTAATCAAATTTCGAAATTGTATTTCTTAAATGCTGGAATTTCGAATTTTATTTGAAAAATAGATTAAAGTTGTAAATTATTTATTTTAATTTTGGACCAACTTAAATCAATAATTTTTTCATTTAATGATTAATTAAAATAAATGAAGTAAAATATATTTAATTAGAAAATGAATTAATTAGTCAAAGGAAAATCTAGATAGGTGATATTTTTGCTTGAAGTATTTTTCTAGTGTATTTAATTAAATAGAAAATTAATATTTAAGTTGATTTTCATCATCATACTTAAATATTTGAAATTTTTCTTATATATATTTAATTAAATAGGAAAATTATATTTTTTGTTGTAAATTAATTTTATTAATTGATTTTGGGCCAACATTAAATTAGAATAATTTTTCCAGGATCTATTTTTTATTTTAACATGCATTTTCGAAAATTGTATCTTTAAATACTTTAATTTTTTGAAATGCAATATATATATTTATAGAAAATTAAATTTGAGTTGTAAATTAATTTAAATTAATTTTGTAACAACTTAAATTGAATATTTTTCTAAATATTTATTGGAAATTATTACTAAGATGGAAGAAATTCATGTTATTTTCATATCCATCTTAGTAAAATTTATAAATATTAAATTAAAATTTATATTTAGAATTTTTCATTCTAAATTGAAAATTTTAATTAAATAAATATATATTTAAAATAAATAGATTAAATAAAGAGATTCAAAAGAAAATACAACTCTCTTTAAATAATGAGCTTTATTATTAAGATATTCGATCTCCATTGTTGGTTTTACATCGCGTTTGTTTTAGTGAGTAATCCTCCCTAATGGATTAACGTTCATTAGCAATTTCGCACCGTTTAATCTCGAAAGATAAGTAGTTTGTAAGTGTTTTATATGGTATGGATCACCCTAATGGTGGCGACCATATTTGACTTGCAAATTATGAAACAATGGTGGAAGCTCATAAGATAGAATTGCCTTGACTCTCGCCTAAACGGGACGACGCTGAATTCCAATCTTGATCGAATAAAAGGTTGCTAGAATGTTTAACATTTTAGATGAGCTCACAACTCTATTCAATGGATGGTAGCTTTGACTCTCGCCTAAACGGGACACTGATATCAGTTTGTTGAAAACCTTGGAAATTATTTAGGATTGTATGTTTTAGTATTTTCACTTGTCATTCCTACTTGCTATATGTTTAATAATTTCTGAATTGTGTATGAATTTATATTGAACCATGTTATTTTCTGTTATTAAATTGTAGTTTAATTTCGAATCTTCATTGTTGATCTAACTTGGTTTGTTTATCTAATGAGATAAATCCCTAATGGATTTTCACCATTAGACATACATAATAGTGTTAGATCTCGAAAGATAAACATTGTATATGCGACATCTAGCTGTTCCTCAATTGATGACACCTTAGACTAGTATTTTTACGATATGAAACAAGAAGATTATATAAATAAGATTACTTTGACTTTCGCTAATCGAAGCATCGTTGGATTCTTATTTAAACAACGAAATTATCCTAATTCCTCTTATCTTATTCATTTCGAATTAGCTCAATAACATATCATTGGATGAATGGTCTATAAATGATTTAATGTCATTCTATATTTTCTCTTAAGAAATTAAATGACACATATGATTATAATCCCGAAATTCTATTCCCAATTGATATAAATCCTCAATCTTAAAAATCTCCTACTTGTATGGGCAAATCTGACTTAGAGTTTAAATTAGTAGTGGTGGTCCAAGAAAGAATTACTCATTATATTTGGTATAAATTTAATTGACATGCTTAGGTTCAATCTCAGGAGTGCTATTCATGTTCTTTGATTTGTTAGTTAAGCCTACTTTTTGGTCAGGGTGATACTGGTAAAATAATTTCCAAAAAGTAGGCTTAACTAACAAATCAAAGAATAAGAATAACACTCTTGAGATTGAACCTAATCATATCAGGATTAAGATCATTTGATCTAGGATCAACTAGGTGATATTGACTTGAATAGATATTACGGTAAGTTTAATAAATCTATGTCAAAGTTCAATATCGGTACCTTCCGATGCATACTCCATGCATCCAACCTAAGCTTTACTTTAACCAATGCTCTGGAAAGAACATAGAATTTCTCCAAATGCAAGTAAACTCTGTTGTAGATTGTCATATCAGTAAAACCCCAGTGTTCTGATAAATCTAGGAATCTTTAATCACATTGTCATATTTACTTTCCACTGTGTTGACAACACAATAAACAGGATCAAGTATGTGAAAAGGGTTTGGATGAATTTATAAATCAAATAGACAAATAATTGATAAGGTGAACCAAACATACAAATGAATGAAAAATACTTCTGTTTCTTTATTGATATTGAATAAAATGGATTACATTGAAATGGAGTTTTATTTAGGGCATAAAACCCAACAAACTCCCACTTGCACTAATATAAAACTAATCAGTACATCTCAATTAATCCTAAATTCTGACGGTGCTTTTCAAATGCAGTCACTGCCAAGACTTTTGTGAATGGATCAGCTAAGTTGTCTTCCGTGTCCACTTTCTCAACCAGTACATCCCCTCTAGCCACATATTCTCTAATGATATGATATTTCCTTTCTATATGTTTGCTTCTCTTGTGGCTTCGAGGTTCTTTACTGTTGGCTATTGCTCCATTGTTATCACAAAGTAAGACTAGCGGCTTTTCCATTCCAGGCACAACACCGATACTGGTGAAGAACTTTCTCAGCCAGACAAGCTCTTTGGCAGCTTCTGCTGCAGCTATGTATTCTGCTTCCATGGTAGAATCTGAAATCGCGATTTGTTTAGCACTTCTCCAAACCACTACTCCACCCCCAAGAGTAAATACCATCCCGGATGTAGATTTCCTGTCTTCAAGACATGCCTGGAAATCTGAGTCGGTATAGCCTATGGGATTTAAAGCACCACCCTTGTAGACTAACACATAATCTCTTGTACTCTTTAAGTATTTCAGAATATACTTAACAGCATTCCAATGTTCCTGACCTGGATTTGACTGATACCTGCTCACGATTCCAACTGCATAGTAGATGTCAGGTCTAGTGCATAACATTGCATACATTAGACTTCCAACGGCAGAAGCATAAGGAACTTTTGCCATGTCCTCTATCTCTTGAGGATCAGTAGGAGACTATTCCTTAGATAGACGAATACCATATCTAGAAGTCATATTTGCCCCGTTGGTATTGGTCATGGATAATCTCCCTAAAACTTTGTCAATGTAAGTTGTTTGAGAGAGAGACAGGGATCTGTTCTTCCAGTTTCTAATAATTTTAATACCAAGAACATAGGCAGCCTCACCCAAATCTTTCATATCGAATTGAGTGTCAAGCCATTCCTTGATGTTAGTCATTTTCTTGATATTGTTTCCAATAATCAAAATGTCATCAACATAAAGGACCAGGAATACTACTACTTGGTCTTCCTTGAGTTGGTAAACACAAGGTTCATCTTCATTCTGAAGAAAGCCGTAGGTTTTGATGATTTCATCAAACCTTTTGTTCCATGAGCGAGAAGCTTGCTTAAGTCCATAAATAGACTTATTTAATTTGCAAACTTTCTTTTCCTGCCCTGGAAGAACATAGCCTTCTAGTTGCTCCATATAGATGGTTTCTTCAAGAACCCCATTAAGGAAGGCTCTCTTGGCATCCATTTGCCAGATTTCATAATCAAAAGCGGCTGCTATGGAGAGAAGAATTCGGATGGATTTGAGCATGGCGAAAGGACTAAAAGTTTCCTCATAGTCCACACCTTCTCTTTGGGTATAACCCTAGGCGACCAGTCTAGCTTTAAAAGTTTCGACTTCGCCTCTTGCGCCTCTTTTCTTCTTGTAAACCCACTTACATCCGATTGGACAATAGTCATCGGGTGCATCTACATATTCCCAGACTTTGTTCTTTTTCATGGAATCCATCTCTGAATCCATGCCGGCTGACCACCGTTTCTGTTGCGGACTTACCATTGCCTGTTTATAGGTTAATGGGTCGTCATCAATACCGTCACCAACGACCATATTGATTTCACCATCCAAGCCATAACGAGATGGTTTTGTAGAAACCCTCCCACTACGACGAGGAGCGGTGATCTTCTGACCAGGAACTTTGGTAGTAGTTTTCTCAGTTGCTTCGACTGAGGGAGTGGGATTATTCTCTTCTTGAGTAGAAGAGGATGGAACATTAGAAGGTCTTATATCTGCAAGCATTTCCTCCAATACTACTTTACTTTGTGGTTTGAAATTCTTAATATAGTCATCTTCAAGGAAAGTGGCGTTTGTGGAAACGAACACTTTATCATCCTTGCGACTATAAAATAGTCCACCCCTAGTCTCTTTAGAATTTCCGACAAACATGCCAACCTCAGTTCTCTTTTCAAGTTTGCCATCTTTCTTTCTTAAGACATGAGCAGGGCACCCCCAAATTCTATAATGGCGTAAACTAAGTGTACGAAAATTCCATAGTTGTAAAGGTGTCTTAGGGACTTATTTAGATGGAACAACATTTAAAATGTCAGTTGCCATCTGAATTGCATATCCCCAGAAGGACGTAGGTAGAGTTGAATAACTAAGCATGGACCTAACCATTTCCAAAAGCGTGCGATTCCTTCTTTCTGCAACTCCATTTTGCTGTGGAGTGCTAGGGGCAGTTAATTGGGATTCAATGCCAAGTTCGATCAAATGATCTTTGAACTGCATATCCATATACTCTCCACCCCTATCAGTTCACAAGATCTTTAACGTTTTACCCAATTGGTTTTGAGCCAATGCTTGAAATTCCTGAAACTTTTCAAACGTTTCAGATTTCTTATGCATAAGGTAAATATGACCATATCTAGAGTAATCGTCAATGAAAGTGACAAAGTACTCATAACCACCTCGGGCTTTTACATTTTAAGGTCCGCAAACATCTGAATGCACTAACCCTAGGGGTTGTTTGGCACGCTATCCCTTTGCAAAGAAAGAACGTTTGGTCATCTTTCCTTCTAGGCAAGACTCGCAAACAGGTAATTCACCTAAGACGAAATTTTTCAATGGACCGTCTTTGGTTAGCCTATTTAGTATGTCATAGCCTATGTGACCTAAACGTAAATGCCATAGATATGTTTCATTATCATCATCGATCTTTTGCTTTTTGTGGTTTCTAGGTTTAGCTACTTTAAAAAGTTCGTTACGTAGGGCAAATGGTTCGTCTGGTCTAAGAACATAAAGCTCCTGTTCCATGGATGCAACACAAATATGAATGTCATTTCGAGAAATGGTAGAACCAGAACTCGAAAAATCTAATTTGTATTGTTGCAATTGTAAGCATGAAACAGAAATCAAGTTTCTACTGAAATTTGGAATGTATAAGACATTGTCTAATTCCAAAATTCTATTTTGAAACTTGAGTTTGGCTTTTCCTCTAGCTCAAACCGATACCATTTCTGTTAGAAATTATTTTACCAGGATCTTAGATCTACTCACAAGTATGTTGATTAACATCCTAAATATGAACTTTCTAAAACGATGAAATAAACACATATAAAGTTTAGGAAACCTTACATTGGGTGCAGCGGACTTAAATGACTCCTTCCATTCAGATCTCTAACCCTTGTATCCTTTTTGTCGCAGAGTATTATCAAGATTTGAACCTGGATCTCTTTCTCTGAATCTTTGATGCTTAAACTCCTTTTGCTGATGATCTTTCTTCACGATCTTCCTCACAATGATTGAGGTATTGCTTGCTGTGGGTGGGCACTACTCTAATCATTAAGGGGTTTTGAAATAATCGAGGAAGAAGAGAGAGAGAGGGTGGCGGCCAAGGTAGAGAGAGAAGGCTCAGGTTTTTCTGAATGAGAAGTGTAATTTTCCTGAAGCCTTCACTATCTATTTATAGCATTCCACTAGGGTTAGGTTTGAATTATTTGGCATTAAAATAATGAAAATATCAGTTTAAATTGCCTACAAAAGTGGCCGGCCATGGCTTTTTGGGTTTGGGCCTTGATTTTTGCAATTTTGCAATTTTAACACTTTTGTATCTGATTTTCTCAAAAATGCCAATTTTCTAATTCAACCATTTAAATGTCAATTCTAACTATTTAATAACTATAAATAATTATTAAATAATACTGTCATTTATCATATTTATTAATTGAACCATACAAAGTATCATAATTAACAAATATGCCCCTAATAACTCTTTCTTTACAATTTCGCCCTTACTTAGTGAAAATTTCACAAATAGACATAGTCTAATTTGAGGATTATAATTGATTAATCAAAACCAATTACATGAGTCTTACAAACAATATTATCTCAACTAGTGCGGGGACCATGGGTCTATATAACCGAGCTTCCAATAAGTAGATCAAGAATTTAGCACTAAAATTCACTAACTTATTAATTCTTCGTTGAATCCACGCATAGAACTTAGAATTGCACTCTCAGTATATAGAATGCTCTATATGTTCCACCATATAGACGCATCATTAGTTATCCATTGTTATAATCCTATTGTGATCAATGATCCTCTATATGAATGATCTACATCGTAAAGGGATTAGATTACCGTAACACCCTACTATGTATTTTATCCTTAAAACCCTTGACCCCGTATAAATGATATTTCAGCTTATGTGAAATGAGTACTCCACCATTCATGTTCGTTTGGTCAAGCTCGAAGGAGATCATCCTTTGCTTACTATTCGCCAGATAGAAGCTATAGATTCCATGTTTATGTTAGCGCTCCCACTCAATTGCACTACCGTGTTCCCAAAATGTACGTATCACCCTGACCTAAAAGTAGGCTTAACTAACAAATCAAAGAACACGAATAGCCTTTCAAGATTGAGCCTAATCATAATAGGATTAAGAACATTTGATTTAGGATCAACTTGGCGATATTGACTTGACTAGATTTTACGGTAAGTTTAATTAAATCTAAGTCAAAGTTCAATATCGGTCCCTTCCGATGCATACTCCATGCATCCAACCTGAGCTTTACTTTAACCAATGTTCTGGAAAGAACATAGCATTTCTCCAAATGCAAGTAAACTCTTGTTGTAGATTATCATATCAGTAAAACCCTGTGTCTGATAAATTTAGGAAACTTTATTCACATAGTCATGTTTACTTTCCAATGTGATGACAACACAATAAACAGGATCAAGTATGTGAAAAGGATTTAAGATGAATTTATAAATCAAATAGACAAGCAATTGATAAAGTGAACCAAAACATACACAAATGAATGAAAAATACTTCTGTTTCTTTATTGATGTTAAATAAAATAGATTACATTGAAATGGAGTTTTATTTAGGGCATAAAACCTAACAAACTCCCACTTGCACTAATATAAAACTAATTAGTACATATCAATTAATCCTAAATTCTTACAGTGCTTTTCAAATGCTATCACGGCCAAGACTTTGGTAAATGGATCAGCTAGGTTGTCCTCTGTGTCAACTTTCTCAACTAGTACATCCCCTCTTTCCACGTATTCTCTGATAATGTTATACTTCCTTTCAATGTCTTTGCTTCTCTTGTGGCTTCGAGGTTCTTTACTATTTGTTATTGCTCCATTATTATCACAAAGTAGGACCAGAGGCTTTTCCATTCCAGGAACGACACCTATACTGGTGAAGAACTTTCTTAGCCAGACAAGTTCTTTAGCAGCTTCGGCTGCAGCTATGTATTCAGCTTCCATAGTTGAGTCCGATATCGCGGTTTGTTTTGCACTTTTCCAAACCACTGCTCCACCCCCAAGAGTAAACACCATCCCAGATGTAGATTTCCTGTCTTCAAGACTTGCCTGGAAATCTGAATCAGTGTAGCCTATGGGATTTAAAGCACCACCCTTGTAGACTAACACAAGATTCCTTGTACTCTTTAAGTATTTCAGAATATACTTAACTGCATTCCAATGTTCATGTCCTGGATTAGACTGATACCTGCTCACGATTCCAACTGCATAGCAGATGTCAGGTCTAGTGCATAGCATTGCATACATTAGACTTCCAACTGCAGAAGCATAGGGAATTTTCGCCATGTCCTCTATCTCTTGAGGATCAGTCGGAGACTGTTCCTTAGATAGACGAATACCATATCTAGAAGGCATGTTTGCCCCATTGGTGTTGTTCATGGAGAATCTCTCTAAGACTTTGTCTATGTAGGTTGTTTGAGAGAGAGCAACTTCCGGTTTCTGATAATCTGAATACCAAGAACATAGGCTGCTTCACCCAAATCTTTCATATCGAATTGAGTGTTGAGCCATTCCTTGATGTGAGTCATTTTCTTGACATTGTTTCCAATAATCAAAATGTCATCAACATAAAGGACCAGGAATACTACTACTTGGTCTTCCTTGAGTTGGTAAACATAAGGTTCATCTTCATTCTGAAGAAAGTCGTAGGTCTTGATGATTTCATCAAACCTTTTGTTCCATGAGCGAGAAGCTTGCTTAAGTCCATAGATAGACCTATTTAATTTGCAAACTTTCTTTTCCTGCCCAGGAAGAACATAACCTTCTGGTTGCTCCATATAGATGGTTTCTTCAAGTACCCCATTAAGGAAGGCAGTCTTGACATCCATTTGCCAGATTTCATAATTGAAAGCAGCAGCTATGCAGAGAAGAATTCTGATGGATTTGAGCATGGCAACAGGACTAAAAGTTTTCTCATAGTCCACGCCTTCTCTTTGGGTATAACCCTTGGCTACAAGTCTAGCTTTAAAAGTTTCGACTTCGCCTCCAGCTCCTCTTTTCTTCTTGTAAACCCACTTGCATCCTATCGAATGATAGTCGTCATGTGCGTCTACATATTCCCAGACTTTGTTCTTTTTCATGGAATCCATTTCTGAATCCATGCCGGCCGACCATCGTTTCCGTTGCGGACTAGCCATTGCCTGTTTATAGGTTAATGGATCCTCATCAATACCGTTACCTACGACCATATTGATTTCACCATCCAAGCCATAACGAGGTTGTTTTGTTGAAACCCTCCCACTACGACGAGGTGCGGTGATCTTCTGAACAGAAACTTTAGTAGTAGATTTCTCAGTTTGTTCAACTGAGGGAGTGGGATTGTCTTCTTCACGAGTGGAAGAGGACGGAACATTGGAAGGACTTATATCTGATAGCAATTCCTCTAGAACAACTTTACTTTTCGGTATGTAGTCTTTAATATAGTTCTCTTCAAGGAAAGTAGCATTTGTAGAAACAAACACTTTGTTATCATTGTGACTATAAAATAGTCCACCCCTAGTCTCTTTAGAATTTCCGACAAACATGCATACTTCGGTACGTGATTCAAGTTTGCCTTCATTCTTTTTTTAAGACATGAGCAGGGCACCCCCAAATTCTGTAATGGCGTAAACTAGGTGTACGACCATTCCAAAGTTCGACGGGTGTCTTAGGGACTGCTTTAGATGGAACAACATTTAAAATGTCATTTGCCATCTGTATAACATATCCCCAGAAGGACGTAGACAGAGTTGAATAACTCAGCATAGACCTAACCATTTCCAAAAGAGTGCGATTTCTTCTTTCTACAACTCCATTTTGTTGTGGAGTGCTTGGGGCAGTGTATTGGGATTCAATTCCAAGTTCAATTAAATCATCTTTGAACTGCATATCCATATATTCTCCACCCCTATCAGTTCGCAAGATCTTTAATGATTTACCTAATTGGTTTTGAGCCAAAGCATGAAACTCTTGAAACTTTTCAAACGTTTCAGATTTCTTTTGCATTAGGTAAAGAAAACTATATCTAGAGAAAATCATCAATGAAAGTGACAAAATACTCATAACCACCTCGGGCTTTGACATTCAAAGGTCCGCAGACATCAGAGTGCACTAACCCTAGAGGGATTTTGGCACGCTCTCCCTTTGCAGAGAAAGAACGTTTAGTCATTTTTCCTTCTAGGCAGGACTCGCATACTGGCAGTTCACCTAAGACGACATTTTTCAATGGACCGCCTTTGGTTAGCCTATTGAGTCTATCAAAGCCTATATGACCTAAACGTAAATGCCATAGATAAGTTTGATCATCATTATCAATCTCTTTTCTTTTGAGGTTTCTAGGTTTAGCTACATTGAAAAGTTCACTATTAAGTGAGGTTTGTGTATTCGGTCTTAAAACATAAAGCCCTTGTTCCATGGTAGCAACACATATTTGAAATCCATTACGAGAAATTGAACAATTTGAACTCGAAAAATTCATTATATAAGATTGTGTTTGCAAACATGAGACACTAATCAAGTTTCTACTAAAGTTTGGAATAAATAAAACATTTTCTAAAATTAAAAATCTTTGTTGAAACTTGATGCGGGCTTTTCCTCTAGCTTTGACCGACACTAATTCGCCATTGCCAACTTTAAGCTTTAACTCTCCCCGGAAGCAACATTTTCCCAAGTTTCAAGCAACTGCAGTGAAGAACATACATGGTTAGTAGACCCAGAATCAACAATCCAGATGGATTTGTCGTTCTCTAAAACACATGATTCAAAGACAAAAGCATTACCTTCGTTTGAATTGTTTAGAAGCCTGGGACATCGTTCTTCATGATGTCCCTTTTCATTACAATTCGAACAGAGAAGATTATGTCTGATAATTGTACTTGAAGAAGCAGCTTTGCTAGATCCTTCATACCTAGTCCTTTTCCTTTGATTATGAATTGCAAACCCAGGGGGACCCATTGCAATCAGATTCCGTTCATGGGCTCGTAATTCTGCTTTGAGCTTGTCCATGTCGGAGGAGTTAGAATTGTTGATCATGTAAGAGATAACAAATTCATTATACTCTGGAGGAAGACTATTAAGGATGAGTTGGACCCATTGTTCTCTTGATAAATCAATTCCTAGTAGATTTACCTTTTAGAACTTCAGATTCATCATCAACAGGTGGGAATTTATGCAACTACCAGGATGCATTTTCACATTATAGAGTTCTTTTGCTAAGATATTAACTAGGAGAGGATCGGGGTGAGGGTTATTCATAATGACACTACAACACATCAATAAAACAGAAGTAAGGTTTTGGTTCATAAATTCATACACAGTTCAGAAAAAAAACAAATAATCACATATGTTATAGAAATACTAAATCTAACATAGTTTATTTTCCAAGGTTTTTCAACAAACTGATACAGTGTCCCATTTAGGCGAGAGTCAAAGCATCATCCATTGAATAGAGTTGTCAGCTCATCTAAAATGATAACCATTCTAGCAACCTTTTATTCGATCAAGATTGGAATTCAGCGTTGTCCCGTTTAGGCGAGAGTCAAGGCAATTCTATCTTATGAGCTTCCACCATTGTTTCATAATTTGCAAGTCAAGTATGGTCGCCACCATTAGGGTGATCCATACCATACAAAACACTTACAAACTACTTATCTTTCGAGATTAAACGGTGCGAAATCGCTAATGAACGTTCCTCCATTAGGGAGGATTACTCACTAAAACAAACGCGGTGTAAAACCAACAATGGAGATCGAATGTCTCTTGATTAAAAGCTCATTATTTTTAAAAAAATATGTATTTTGTATAATCATTTTATTCGATATTGTAATAATGAAAAATTACAAATTAAAGTTGGTTTAAATAAAAAATCAACTTTAATTAATTTTCAATTATTATTTAATTCGAAAAATAAATTCGAATAAATATCGAACAAGTTCCATAATATAATAATGAAAAATTACAAATCAAAGTTGGTTTAAATAAAAAATCAACTTTAATTAAATTTCAATTATTATTTAAATTCGAAAAAATAAATTCGAATATTAAATGGAACAAATTTGAAAATATCTTACTTAAGTTGTTTTAGAAGAATCTAAAAAAAATCAACTTAAATATCTTTCAAATCTGATTTAATTAAATAAAAATTAAGTTGTAACCACTTAATTTGAAAATATTCCATTTTAAGTTAATATTCGAAAAAGATATTAACTTAAAAAAAATATCTAAAATATTCCATTTTAAGTTAATATTCGAAAAGATATTAACAAAAAAATATCTAAAGAATCTTAATAACCAATGCCTAAAATTTCTCAACTTAATTTTGAAATTTTAAATCCAAAAGATATTCAGATTTAAGTTGGTTAATTGTAGATAACTAAATATCAACTTAAATAGGAATATTTAATGAAAAATTTAAATTAAGCTTCAGAAAGAATCTAGATGGCTATAATTCTATATTTAATTAAATACAAGAAAATACATATAGTTTAGCTTAGAATATTAAATTCTTTAAACTATGGTTTTCTTAAATTAATTTCAAAATAAATGAAATTAATTACGTTGCTAATCAATTTTATTAGGTTAAACTAATGTAATTAACCTAGTAAAGTTATTCAAATCAGGCAAATGGGCCTTCACAATTGGGGTGGTTCATGTGAGGGGGTGCTGGGTTCAGTATGTCGTACCCACTACTATGGCTCCCAACTCTCACACAAGGCCCAAAAGAGAGGAATTTAACCTTAAAATGAACAACTGTTATTAATTGAATAGGCCCAAAAACTAAATGGGCCTAAATAAAATCTATCAAGAACTATGACATTTTATTTAGCAACAGCAACCTATATGCATCTATAATGAAATTAAACACATAGGCTCACACAGGCACACTTTGGATGGGTCCTATCATGTTGCTAGGTCATACACAGATGAAAGAAGATTGTAAATATACCTGTTACAAATTATTAACTTGACCAAGGGAGCCATGAGTTAAAATCAGATCATTGGATCTGTCAACAAGTTAACCGTGGCTATTTGCAATCAAGCAATAATAGTTTTTAAAAACTTACACACAAGCTAAAACACATACTCCTGCAACAAGGTTAGCTGGATAGTTGGATGTAGGATTTATTTAATTTTAAAATAAATAATTAATTTCGAAATAATTAATTAAATAAATAAAATATTTATTTTCAAAAAATTAAAATAAAATAAAAAAAGAATTCGAAAATTCAAAAAAAAAATTAAATTTAAAATTAAACCTACAATTTTGAAAAATTAGGTCTCAACCAACCTAAATATCATTTCAAAATTTGCTAATTACTTTTAAAATTTAAATGTTATTTTGTAAATAAAAATTAAATAAAAAATTAAAAAAGATAAATTACCTTTTTGAGATTTTAAATGTAATTTAAATAAATAAAATAACAAAATTTAAAAGTTAGCAAAATATCTTACATCTTTTTAAAATTACATGATTATAGTTATCTTATTTTAAATTTAGATAAGGTCAAATTATTTAAAAAAATTAATTTAAAATATTTAAAATCTGACCTTAAATTTAAAAATAAGATAAGATATAATCAAATTTAAAAATAAGATAGATTATTAAGCAAAAAAGATAGATACTAACTATTTTTAAATTCAAATTACACTAATATCATGAATTAAATTTAAAAAATATTAAATTAATTCATTATGATAATTAGAGTTGAATTAGGAATAGTAATAGTATAAATACAGAACTACACAAAAAAATCGGAAGTTAATTCCATGAAAAAGCATGAAAAAACAAAGAAAAACGAAAAAATTGCAAGCATTACGGACGGGATGCAGTGCATACCCGTCCGCGCGCGCGTGCTGGGTGCTGGGCCGAGTTTGCTCGGCAGAATGCATGTCATGCATGATTTCCGCGCGCGCAGGTAGGTGTCAGCTCAACCCCGATTTTTTCGAAACTTCAAAAAATCATAACTAATTCAAATTAAATCGAAATTGAGTTCTGTAAAAAAGTAACTTGCTTAATTTTTTCCATACTATCCAATAAAAATAATTCCAGAAAAAGATATTCAATTATTTTTCACGAAAATTCACAAACATCAATCAATCATCAAATAACACTCAATACAACATGATACCATCCAAAACATCAAATAATCGTTTTAAAGTCCAAATTTCTTGCAAGTAAATCAATTACCATGGCTCTGATACCAGTTGTTGGAAATTATTTTACCAGGATCTTAGATCTACTCACAAGTATGTTGATTAACATCCTAAATATGAACTTTCTAAAACGATGAAATAAATACATATAAAGTTTAGGAAACCTTACATTGGGTGCAGCGGAATTTAATGACTCCTTCCATTCAGATCTCTAACCCTTGTATCCTTTCTGTCGCAGAGTATTATCAAGATCTGATCCTGGATCTCTTTCTCTGAATCTTTGATGCTGAAACTCCTTTTGCTGATGATCTTTCTTCACGATCTTCCTCACTATGATTGAGGTATTGCTTGCTGTGTGTGGGCACTACTCTAATCACTAAGGGGTTTCGAAATTATCAAGGAAGAAGAGAGAGAGAGGGTGGCGGCCAAGGTAGAGAGAGAAGGCTCAGGTTTTTCTGAATCAGAAGTGTAATTTTCCTGAAGCCTTCACTATCTATTTATAGCATTCCACTAGGGTTAGGTTTGAATTATTTGGCATTAAAATAATGAAAATATCAGTTTAAATTTCCTACAAAAGTGGCCGGCCATGGCTTATTGGGTTTGGGCGTTGCTTTTTGCAATTTTGCAATTTTAACACTTTCGTATCTGATTTTCTCAAAAATGACAATTTTCTAATTCAACCATGTAAATGCCAATTCTAACTATTTAATAACTAAAAATAATTATTAAATAATATTGTCATTTATCATATTTATTAATTGAACCATACAAAGTATCATAATTAACAAATATGCCCCTAATAACTCTTTCTTTACAATTTTGCCCTTACTTAGTGAAAATTTCACAAATAGACATAGTCTAATTTGAGAATTATAATTGATTAATCAAAACCAATTACATGAGTCTTACAAACAATATTATCTCAAGTAGTGCGGGGACCATGGGTCTATATAACCGAGCTTCCAATAAGTAGATCAAGAATTTAGCACTAAAATTTACTAACTTATTAATTCTTCGTTGAATCCACGCATAGAACTTAGAATTGCACTCTCAGTATATAGAATGCTCTATATGTTCCACCATATAGACGCATCATTAGTTATCCATTGTTATAATCCTAATGTGATTAATGATCCTCTATATGAATGATCTACATCGTAAAGGGATTAGATTACCGTAACACCCTACTATGTATTTTATCCTTAAAACACTTGACCCCGTATAAATGATATTTCAGCTTATGTGAAATGAGTACTCCACCATTCATGTTCGTTTGGTCAAGCTCGAAGGAGATCATCCTTTGCTTACTATTCGCCAGATAGAAGCTATAGATTCCATGTTTATGTTAGCGTTCCCACTCAATTGCACTACCGTGTTCCCAAAATGTACGTATCACCCTGACCTAAAAGTAGGCTTAACTATCAAATCAAAGAACACGAATAGCCTTTCAAGATTGAGCCTAATCATAACAGGACTAAGAACATTTGATCTAGGCTCAACTTGGCGATATTGACTTGAATAGATTTTACGGTAAGTTTAATTAAATCTAAGTCAAAGTTCAATATCGGTCCCTTCCGATGCATACTCCATGCATCCAACCTGAGCTTTACTTTAACCAATGTTCTGGAAAGAACATAGCATTTCTCCAAATGCAAGTAAACTCTTGTTGAGATTATCATATCAGTAAAACCCTGTGTCTGATAAATCTAGGAAACTTTATTCACATAGTCATGTTTACTTTCCAATGTGATGACAACACAATAAACATGATCAAGTATGTGAAAAGGGTTTAAGATAAATTTATAAATCAAATAGACAAGCAATTGATAAAGTGAACCAAAACATACACAAATGAATGAAAAATACTTCTGTTTCTTTGTTGATGTTAAATAAAATAGATTACATTGAAATGGAGTTTTATGTAGGGCATAAAACCCAACAATTTTGCCATTACCAACCTTAAGTTTCAACTCTCTGGATTTCAAATAATTCCATTTTTCAAGCAATTGCAATGAACAACTTACATGGTTTGTAGACCGAGAATCAAGAATCCAAATGGATTTATCATTCTCTAAAACACATGATTCGAAGACTAAAGCATCACTGCTTAATCGTTTTTGAATTGTTGTTCTTGCTGGTTTATTTTGTTGTGAAGTATAAGTTGAGGAAGTGGAATCACTTTCTTTTATCTTCTCAACTGAGCTTGAATTAGTAGGATTTATGGAGCTATGAACTATTTGCTCTTTAGAGTGAACAATTCCCAGCTTATCTGCTTTCTGGAATTTCGTGTTCATCATGAGCACATGTGAAGTATTACTCTGACCAAGAGTTTTATTCATATCTTCAAGTTCATTTGCTAAGATATTAACTAGGAGTGGTTCGGGGTGAGGGTTATTGGCACTACAACATATCAACAAAACAGAAGGTTTTGGTTCAATAAATTCATACACAAGTTCAGAAAATAACAAATAATCACATATGTTATAAAAATACTAAATCTAACATAGTTTATTTTCCAAGGTTTCCAACATAATGAAATACAGTGTCCCGGTAGGCGAGAGTCAAAGATAACATTATTTGAATAAAGTAGTCAGCTCATCTAAAATAAAACCATTTTAGCAACCTTTTATTCGATCAAAATGAGAATCCAACGTTGTCCCGGTAGGCGAGAGTCAAGGTTATTCTCATTTTATGAGCTTCCACCATTGTTTCATGTTTTATGAGTTTATCTCTAAGTAGTCACCGTAGGGGAGAGTCTAATACAGACGAAAACTTACAAAACACTTATCAAATGAGATCTTACGGTGTTAAATGCTTTCAACGAATAACCATCCATAAGGGGGACGAAGTCTAGCGTCTCGAGGTTATATTGAAAAAATTTAACTATTGTAAGACCAACAATGGAGATCGAATATCTTTTGATTAAAGCTCATTATTTTGAAAAATATGTATTTTATTTAATCATTTATTCCATATTTTAATAATGAAAAATTTCAAATTAAAGTTGGTTTTAGTAAAAAAATTTATATAAAAAAAATCCAACTTTAATTAAATTTTAATTATTATTTAAATTCGAAAAATAAATTCGAAATTTAAAAATAGAACAAATTTGAAAAAAAAAAAATATCTTATTTAAGTTGTTTAGAAGAATCTAAATAAAAACCAACTTAAATATTTTTCAAATTATGATTTAATTAAATATTAAAACTAAGTTGTAACCACTTAATTTGAAAATATTCTATTTTAAGTTTATCCATATTTGAAAAAATATCAACTTAAAAAATATCCAAAGAATCTTAATAACCAATTCCTAAAATTCCTCAACTTAATTTTGAAATTTAAAATTCAATAGATATTCAGATTTAAGTTGATTAGTTAGAAATAACTAATTTTCAACTTAAATAAGAATATTTAATGAAATAATTTAAATTAAGCTTCAGAAAGAATTTAGTTGGTTATAATTCTATATTTAATTAAAACAAGAAAATACATATAGTTTATCTAGAATATAATTCATTAAACTATGTTTTCTTAAATTAATTTCAAAATAAATGAAATTAATTATGTTGCTAATCAATTTTATTAGGTTAAACTATTTTAATTAACCTAGCACAGTTATCCAAATCAGGCAAATAGGCCTTCATAATTGGGGTAGTTCATGTGAGGGGGAGTTGGGTTCAGTATGTCGTACCCACTTCTATTTGCCCCCAACTCTCACACAAGGCCCAAAAGAGACGAATTTAACCTTAAAATGAACAACTGTTATTAATTGAATAGGCCCAAAAACTAAATGGGCCTAAATAAAATCTATCAAGGTATGAAATTTTATTTAGCAACAACAACCTATATGCATTTATAGCAAAAGTAAACATATAGGCTCACACAGGCACACAGATTTGGATGGATCCTATCATGTTACTAGGTCATACACAGATGAAAGAAGAATGTAAAATTTACCTGTTACAAATTATTCACTTGACCTATTGACAATTGAACCATGGGTTAAAATCAGATCATTGGATCTGTCAACAAGTTAACCATGGCAATTTAGATCAAGCAATAATAGGTTTTATAAAACTTACACACAAGCTAAAACACATACTCCTGCAACAAGATGAATTGGATAGTTGGATGTAGGATTTATTTAATTTTAAATAATTAATTTCGAAATAATAAATAAATAAATAAAAATTCGGCATTTTAAATAAAATAAAAAAATTTAAAAATTAAACCTACAATTTTGAAAAATTAGGTTTCAGCTAACCTAAATATCATTTCAAAAAAAATTCGCTAACCACTTTTAAAAATTTCATGTTATTTTATAAATTAAATATAAAATAAAAAAATAAATATTTTTTCAGATTTTATAATTTAATTTAAATAAAAAATAACAAAATTTAAAAGTTAGCAAAATATCTTATTTCTATTTAAAATATCATGATTATAGTAATCTTATTTTAAATTTAAATAAGGTCAAATTATTAAAAAAAAAATATTAAGTTAAAATAATCAAATTTAAAAATAAGATAAAAAATCAAGCAAAATGATAGATTTTTACCTATTTTCAAATTCAAATTACACTAATATCTAAAATTAATTTAAAAAATTCAAATTAATTTATTTCTGATAATTAGATTTGAAAATTGAAAAGTAAAAATTAAAATACAAAACTACATAAAAAATCGGAAGTTAATTCCATGAAATAGCATGAAAATCGAAGAAAACGAAAAAAAAAATTGCAAGTGGTATGGACAGTATGCATTGCATACTGTCCGCGCGCGCGTAGCAGGGTGTCTGGCCGAGGAAACTCGGCGCTGGGGTATGCCAGCAGCATTTATGCGCACGGAATGGGGTTTCAGACACCCCATGCGCGTGTTGCTCAGACAAAATCTTGTCCTAACACGCGTCTGGCCGAGGAAAATGGCCATCCGCGCGCGTGAATGGGTGACGACACCCTGATTTTTTCCCGATTTTAAAAAATTCATAACTAATTCAAATAAAATCGAAATTGAGTTCTGTAAAAAAATAAATTGCTTAATTTTTTCCAAACTGTCCAATAAAAATAATTCCAGAAACGAAAATTCAATTATATTTCATGAAAATTCACAAACATCAATCAATCATCAATACAACACACAAAACAACATGATACCATCCAAATCACAAACAAATCGTTTTAAGTCCAAATTTTTTGCAAGAAAATCAATTACCATGGCTCTGAGGCCAGTTGTTGGAAATTATTTTACCAGGATCTTAGATCTACTCACAAGTATGTTGATTAACATCCTAAATATGAACTTCTAAAACGATTATAAATAAACACATATAAAGTATGAGAAACCTTACATTGGGTGCAGCAGAATAATATGTCTACTTCCACTCAGATCTCTAACCCTTGTATCCTTTCTGTCGCGAAGTATTATCAAGATCTGAGTCCGAATGTCCTTCTTGTTGAATTGCTTTCTTCACGATCTTCCACACTATGACTGAGGTACTACTTGTTGTGTGTGGGCACTGCTCTATCACTAAGAGGATTCGAAACAATCAAGAAAGAAGAAGGAAAGAGAGTGGCAGCTAGGTTTAGTGTGATGGCTCAGGTTTTTCTCTGAAAGGAATAAAATGCAAAAGTTACTTTTTCCAGAAGCCATCACTATTTATTTATAGTATGCCACATACGGTTAGGTTTGAATTATTTGGCAATAAAATAATGAAAATATTAAATAATAAAGCCTACATAAGTGGCCGGCCATGGCTAGTAGATTTGGGCCTCACTTTTACAATTTTACTGTTTTATCATTTCAGCATCTCATTTTCTCAAAAATGCCAATTTTCAAATTCAACCATTTAAATGTCAATTTCAACTATTTAATAACTATAATTAATTATTTAATAATGTTGTCATTTATTATATTTATTAATTAGACTAACCAAAGTATCTTAATTAACAAATATACCCTAGAAACTCTTTCTTTACAGTTTCGCCCTTGCTTAGTGAAAAATTCACAAATAGACATAGTCTAATTTGAGAATTATAATTGATTAATCAAAACCAATTAAATGAGTCTTACAAGTAGTATTGTCTCAACTAGTGTGGGGACCATGGGTCTATATATCCGAGCTTCCAATAAGCAGATCAAGAATTTACATCTTAAATTCACTGACTTATTAATTCTTCGTTGAATCCACGCATAGAACTTAGAATTGCACTCTCAGTATATAGAACGCTCTATATGTTCCACCATATAGACACGTCATTAGTTATCCATTGTTATAATCCTAATTTGATCAATGATCCTCTATATAGATGATCTACACTGTAAAGGGATTAGATTACTGTAACACCCTACAATGTATTTTATCCTTAAAACACTTAACCCCGTATAAATGATATTTCAGCTAAGTGAAATGAGTACTCCACCATTTATTTTTGTTTGGTCAAGCTCGAAGGAAATGATCCTTTACTCTCTATTCGCCAGATAGAAGCTATAGATTCCATATTTATGTTAGCGCTCCCACTCAATTGCACTACTGTGTTCCCAAAATGTACGTATCACCCTAACCTAAAAGTAGGCTTAACTAACAAATCAAAGAACACGAATAACACTCTTGAGATTGAGCCTAATCATATCAGGATTAAGATCATTTGATCTAGGATCAACTAGGTGATATTGACTTGAATAGATATTACGGTAAGTTTAATAAATCTATGTCAAAGTTCAATATCGGTCCCTTCTGATGCATACTCCATGCATCCAACCCAAACTTTACTTTAACCAATGCTCTGGAAAGAACATAGCATTTCTCCAAATGCAAGTAAACTCTGTTGTAGATTGTCATATCAGTAAAACCCCAGTATTCTGATAAATCTAGAAATCTTTAATCACATAGTCATGTTTACTTTCCACTGTGTTGACAACACAATAAACAGGATCAAGTATGTGAAAAGGGTTTGGATGAATTTATAAATCAAATAGACAAATAATTGATAAGGTGAACCAAAACATACAAATGAATGAAAAATACTTCTGTTTCTTTATTGATATTGAATAAAATGGATTACATTGAAATGGAGTTTTATTTAGGGCATAAAACCCAACAGATACGTACATTTTGGGAACATGATAGTACAATTGAGTGGGAGCACTAAACGTAGATATGGAATCTATAGCTTCTATCTGGACATAAAAGTTAAACGATGATTTCCTTCGAGCTTGGCTTAATAGAGATAAATGGAAGAGCTCTTGTTTCAGTGATTATATTAGCTCACTGAAATATCATTTATAGGAAGCTAAGTGTTTTAAGAATAAAATACATTGAGGGGTAAAACGGTAAATTCATCCCCACTCGGTGTAAATCATCTATAAAGGATCTTTAATTATTGAGATTAGAACGATGGTTAAATGTTTATAGCATATCTATATCGTGG
This sequence comes from Cannabis sativa, assembly GCF_029168945.1. NCBI lineage: Eukaryota > Viridiplantae > Streptophyta > Magnoliopsida > Rosales > Cannabaceae > Cannabis > Cannabis sativa. Next base: position 22,493,490 of record NC_083603.1, read on the forward strand.
AACATATAGAGCGTTCTATATGACTAAGAGTGCATTTCCAAGTTCTATGATGGATGCAATAAGGAATTAATAAGTCTGGGAATTTACTTGGTAAATTTTAGTTCTGCTTATTGGAAGCTCGGTTGTATAGGTCCATGGTCCCCATACTTGTTGAGACCATACTGCTTGTAAGACTCAGTTAATTGATTTTAATTAATCAATTATAATTCTAAAATTAGACTATGTCTAGTTTATGAATTCTCACTAAGCGAGGGCTTAAATGTGAAGAAAAAAGATTCTAGGTCTTATTTATTAATTAAGAGACTTTATTAAGTCTAATAAATAAATATATTTAATGGAAATTTGATTTGATAATTAATTTTAATTATTAAATAAATAGTTTTGGCATTTAAGTGGTTGAATTGGAAAAATGACGTTTTTGAGAAAATAAGAAAAAATTGTTAAAAAAATGGCAAAAATTCTAAAGTGGGGCTCACATCCTATGGCCGACCACTTGGGAAGGATTTTCCATTTAATTTCTTCAATATTTTAATGCCTAATAAATTCGGGTCCTAAACCTAGGTGGTTCCTATGCCATATATGGCGTCGGTTATTAGTTGAGAATCGACGCCATATATAACCCTATGGCGTCGGTTCTAAGCTAATAACTGACGCCATAGGGGTATACATGGCGTCGATTCTTTATAACCCTTTAGCGTCACCCTGATAAGCGTTGGTAGCGAATTTTGCCAAAACTAACGCTAAAAGGGCTAAAACACCGCCTCTAAAGGGGGTTTTCGTAGTAGTGAGAGGATCATTGATTATTGAGATTAGAACGATGGTTAAATGTTTCTAACGTATCTATATCGTGAAACATATAGAGCGTTCTATATGACTGAGAGTGCAATTCCAAGTTCTATGGTAGATGCAATAAGGAATTAATAAGTCAGGGAATTTACTTAGTAAATTATAGTTCTGCTTATTAGAAGCTCGATTGTATAGGCACATGGTCCCCATACTAGTTGAGACCATACTGCTTGTAAGACTCAGTTAATTGATTTTAATTAATCAATTATAATTCTAAATTAGACTATGTCTAGTTTATGAATTCTCACTAAGCAAGGGCTTAAATGTGAAGAAAAGAGATTCTAGGTCTTATTTATTAATTAAGAGAGTTTATTAAGTCTAATTAATAAATATATTGAATGGAAATTTTATTTGATAATTAATTTTAATTATTAAATAAATATTTTTGGTAAGTGGTTGAATTGGAAAATGGCATTTTTGAGAAAATAAGAAAAAATTGTTAAAAAATGGCAAAAATTCTAAAGTGGGGCCCACATCATATGGCTGGCCACTTGGGAAGGATTTTCCATTTAATTTCTTCAATATTTTAATGCCTAATAAATTCTAAACTAAACCTAGGTGGTTGCCTATAAATAGATAGTGATGGCTCACACTTAAAGATGATGAAAATTCTTGCCTTCAAGAAAAGTTGAGCCATCTATTCTATACCATATTCGAACCACTCTCCTCTCTTCATCTCTTCATATTTTCATACACTCTAGTGATAGAGTAAGTGCCCACACACGTCAAGTGGTACTCAATCATAGTGTGTAAGGCTGTGAAGGATCCAGATTCAAGAGAAGGACATTCAGACTCAGATCTAGGTGATACTATGCTACAGACAGGATTCAAGGGTTAGAGATCTGAGTGGAAGGAGCCATAACATTCCGTTGCACCCACTATAAGGTTTCTTAAACTTTATATGTGTTTATTTACATTGTTTTAGAAGTTCATATTTAGGATGTTAAATAACATACATGGTAGTAAATCTAGATCCTGGTAAAACAAATTCCAACAAACTTGGCATTCAAAACACAAATATTCACATAGAGCTCGGAACGAGCTTTCTAACGATATATAGAACTCCTAAAATGGAGTCCGGATCACAAAGTTATGAGGATTTGAATAACGCGTTCGAATCTACCAAAAAACGAAAGGCGGGCCACGACACTCCCCACATGGGGCCATGACACCTGGGTTCGAATCCCAGGCCACAAACTGGAGGTGGGCCGCGGTGCCCAAGGAGTTGGGCCGCGGCCCCTGGGTTCCAAACCCAGAAAAAAAAAATCCAAAACCAGCAACGAAAAACATGGCCGAAACACACCATTTCAAGCCTAAAACCCAATCAATCTCTCAAACCATAAAATAGAGTTATCCATAATTATACAGAGGGTTGAAACATACACTAAGGCTCAAAATTTAGTATACAAACACCTTAATTCAGATTCAATTAATATTCCAAAGTAAAGCTCAATACTTCAGCATAGCTCATCAATGATTCATACTCAAGAACTTGAACTTCTAACATGCTTTTAACTTAAAACTCACCAGCAAAATATAAGGGTAAACCTTGAATTCACACATGAAAAAAAACCCTAAAATCTTATCTATAGCTCATCAAAAATATACTCCACCACTAAGCCACAAAATCAAGCCAAACACATCATGAATAACATCAAATCTATCCACATGCATACAAGAACAACACAACCTATTTTCATGCTTTCAACAATAAAATCTCAGCAGCAATTTCAAACAAAAATCAGTAAGAAGAGCTACCTCAAGTTCAATCACAAAGCTAGGCACCAAAACCCTCCAAAATCCAAGTTTGAATCCAAGCAATTTCCAACAAAATTCAAGAACTAGAAAAATAAATTTAGAGAGAGGGAGGGGGTCGGTTCATAGAGCTAAGAACAAAAGCTAACTTTTCTTTATTTTTTTTACGAAGAATTCTATTTTGTTGCAAATAATCCAAAAGGCCAAATTACCATAATGCATTTAGGGCCATATAACACAATATAAGCATTCAAGGGTAATTTTGTCATTTAACACCTCATCATACTCAAATAAATTCAGATTATTCACACTATTAATAAAATGCCAACAAATAATCCCAAAATTATATTTCGGCCACGAACCCGATTTGACTCAAAATACTCGGTTGTGACTATACCGCCCAAACTTGTCAGAACACACCTGAAAAATGACAAACAGACATACTATACAATAATATAGTTTATAAGCACCTCATAATATAAATTTCTCAGTTTTACCCTTCTTGGGTCAAAATTACTAAAATGCCCTTGGCTCACCAACGGGGTCTTAACATGTCATATATCAAATTAATTAACTTATAATAAATTATAAAATAATATAATTTCACAATAATATACAATTAACTAGTTAGGATTTGCTATTCCATTTCATAATCTTAGGGTATTACAATTACCCCCTCGTTATAGAAATTTTGTCCCGAAATTTTCCTGAACAACTCCGGATATTTTTGCCGCATATCCGTCTCGAGTTCCTAGGTTGCCTCTTCCACTTTACCGTTCTTCCATAATACCTTTACTAGTTTTTGTGTACCGAAAATGGTACGTTTTACATTTATCAACTCGCAAGCGCACAAATCTTTATTGTAGTATGGAGATTGTGAATAACGAGGTCGAACCCATGGGAATTGCGCGAGATCGAATAAAATACTTATTTAATCTAAGCTATTACAACTCTAACCTAGTTCTGAAAATGGTGAGATTTTCGGTAATAAAATAAAATAAAATATTTAAACGGTAAAAATGACGGCAAAATGACAGTAACAAATATTTTCAGTGATATTTGGGGATATTATTAAGGGTTTAGAATCCACTTAAGTGTATATAAAAATGTTTATGTTTATATTGATTCTCATAATTTAACCAGTAATCAAACCAATTATTTTTTAATAAAACATAGATTTTCTTTCTCTTTAAAATTATAAACTTCTAAGCATTAAATGTGAAACAATTTAATGTAAATACAAAAAATCAAAGAATATTATTTTTAATAAAATGTGGAACCAAGCATAAATAATTTCTAACTATCAAAAATACATGATATTAAAGATGAAAGAAATTATTTTAAGAAACGAAAATCATAAGCATATATTGTACTAAGAATCAAAATAAAAATAAATACTTAATTAAATACCATAGGTTTCATCGTCCTCCTTAATAATAAGGGAACTTAGAAACCCATAACAAAATTAATTAAGAAAAGAAGTAAACTAACACCGAGCGCTTAGAGCGTTGTCTCTAGATTTTTTTGTCTGAAACTCTCAAAACTGTAATTGAATTCTAAAAACCTAAGCTTCTATTGATAGAAGGGTAAAAGGACTAATGCAATTAAACTTATTACAAATTGCTGAGTATTTTTGCAATTAAAATAAACTAATTTGGAGCTGCCACGTCTCACTGTTGGATTGGTTGCATGTGGACACGTGGTAAGTGGAGAAAGGTGGTGTTGGCTAAATTTGATGTGTTATTGGACACGTGGCGCACTAAGAAGAGAAGCTGAAAATTGCTTTTCAGCATGTGGTCCACGCAAAGAAAACGAAGCCCACTCTCGGGCTAGGCGGTGAAGAGCACCCGTAGCTGGGGTGCTATGCGTGTGCCACACACGCGCGTGGAGGGTCTGGGAGACAAGCTCCTGCTGGGGCCACGGCATGCGAATGGAGGCCAGCCACGTGTCGTGGTTGTTGAGTTATGATGGCTGCTGGGCCGATTGGGCCTGATTTCTTGGGTTGTTTTGGCTCTTCAAAAATGACATTTTTTTTTATGTATTTGGGCCACATTTTCGTCATTTTATATTTCTTTTCACAAATACTACTTTCTCATTTTGAACACAAACAATATTAAATCCAAACAAATTATTTTCAACATAAAATATATCATAACAATTTCAATGAAAATATTTATTTAAAAATATAATTGATTTATATTTCTTTAAATAAAAACAATGCATTTTCTTTTTATCTTTTTATTTCTTTCTTTCTCTTATTCCTGTCATAAAATGTTATTTTTCATACAAAATTAACTCAAAACTACAATATTTTCTAATAAAAATATATTAATTTCATGAAAATATTATATAAAATTAATTTTATTTTGTATTTTTACGCTAATAAATATGCGTTTTTGACTACTTAACACTAGTGCAATTGTCTTATTTCTCAAGATTTTCTCCCTTCTATCAAGTACTTGCACCGATTGTTCCTCGTATGATAAATTTGGTTGTAGTTCCAATGCTTCATAACCCAGAATATGGGATGCATCTGAGACATACTTTCAAAGCATCGAAACATGGAACACATCTTGTACAGCTGCCAGCACTGGGGTCATAGCCAACTTCTACACTACTTGCCCTATCCTCTCAAGGATTTCAAAAGATCCAATCAACCTCGGGCTAAGCTTCCCTTTCTTACCAAAGCGTTTGATGCCTTTCATCAGCAATATCCGGTGCAATAATATGTCCTCGATCTGAAAATCAATGTCTCTTCGCTTTGGATTAGCATAACTCTTCTGTCTATTCTAAGCTACGAGCATTCGCGCTCAAATTTTATCCACTGCCTCACTTGTTCTCTGAACAGCTTCAGGGCCTAAGAACTTCCTTTCACCCACTTCATCCCACCGAATAGGTGATCTTCATTTCCTTCCATATAAAAGTTCATAAGGGGCCATCCCAATTGTTACCTGATAGCTATTTTTGTATGAGAACTCGATCAGGGGAAGGTACTTTACCAATGATCCTTCAAAGTCAAGCACACATGCTCGAATCATGTCTTCTAAGATCTGAATAATCCTCTCAGATTGTCTGTCCGTCTAAGGATGAAATGTTGTGCTAAACTTCAACCGAGTACCCATAGCTCGATGTAGACTTTCCCAAAATCTTGATATTCGAAATAATGGACTTTGGGACACCATGAAGACGAACAATTTCTCTAACATATAACTCAGCATACTGATCAATGGAGAAGTTCGTCCGAAAAAGTAAAAAGTGCGCTGACTTTGTAAACCTGTCCACAATGACCCACACAGAGTCGTACTGTCCTGTGGTTCTAGGCAAGTCAACCACGAAGTCCATAGCAATATCTTTCCATTTCCACTTCGAGATATTCAATGGTTGTAGCAACCCTACAGGCCTCTGATGTTTAGCTTTCACTTGCTGGCAAGTAAGACACTTAGCAACATACTCAGCAATGTCATTTTTCATGCCTGGCCACCAGAACATGGCCTTAAGGTCTTGATACATCTTTGTTGACCCTGGATGAACTGAGTAAGGAGTCGTATGAGAATCATTCACGATCTCTCTTTTAATATCTTCAACCATAGGCACACATACACGATTTATAAATTGTAGCATTCTCGTATCATCCACTGTAAAGTCATTAGTCCTCCCAGTTGAAACCCTATCTCGGGATTTCACTAACTTTGGATCTTGCAACTATGCTTCTCTGATTCGCTCCAAAAGAGTAGATTGCAGGGTAAGATTAGTTAATTGCCCCACAACCAACTCTATTTTAGCTCGAGTCATCTTATTTGCTAACTGCTGGGAGATTTGTTTCACTGTATTTATTTGACTCTAGCCTTTTCTACTCAAGGCATCAGCAACAACGTTGGACTTACCAGGGTGATAACGGATCTCACAATCATAATCCTTCACCAACTCTAGCTAGCGTCTTTGTCTCATGATCATGTCTCTGTGAAATATCCAGTTTATACGCATATATTGGTATTTGGTATATTAAGTGTGATAAAATTATATTGTTATTATTATTATTATTATTATTATTATTATTGTTGTTGTTGTTGTTGTTGTTGTTGTTGTTGTTGTTGTTGTTATTATCATCATTATTAATAGTATTATTAATTAGTGCGTGTGTGTGGGTGGGAAAAAATGATATATATATATAGAACACTTCTTAATGAGTATTACCCATGAATGGTTACTAAACTAAATAAAAAGATTACAAAAATTAAACAAGACTTAAGTTCCTTGTATACTCCTAAACCAAATAACATAAAAGAGAACAAATATCCTCTACATCTCTCCTACTCCTTATCATTTCTAGACTCTCCATCCATCCTACTCTTCCTCATTCTTACCAAACATAACTAAAATTTGATTTTAACAATATAGGGCTATTTACAAAAATATGGGAAAATAAAGATAAGTTTTGATAATATATGGCATAAAAACTTTATTACACTAAATATGGCATTTTTTAAAAAAAAACTTACAAATATGGGAAAAAGTCACGAGGAATGCCATAAAAAACTTTAAATTTGTGTTTCTTTTTATTTATTTTTTCTTTTTTAAAAAAATAAAATACTAAAATAAAAAAAAATGATCTCAACTATAGATATATTTTTTTTTACAGAAATTAAACTTGTTTTTTTTTATTTAAACTACTATTTTTTTTTCTTTATTTTTTTTGTTAAAAACTAATTATTTCATTAAAAGCAGCAAAAAAAAAAAAAACTAGTTTCATCAACATCATCCTAAAAAAAAAATAATATAAAAAATTATAATTTTAAAAAATAATATAAACTTTAAAAATCAGTTTCATCAACATTGAAAAAAACTAATAATTTCATTAAAAGAATAAAAAAATAGTTTCATTATGTTATTAGAATTTTTTTTCAAGTCACTTTTTTATTATTTTATTTCTAGGTTCGAAACTTACACTTATATTTTGTTATTAAATTATTGGTATGCATTATGTGTTGTTTTGATTATATTTGTGATTAGTATTTTTTTTTTGTATTTTTGTGTGTGTGTGTATGTTTTTATTTGATTGTCTGATGAAACTGGTTTCAATTAACTTTATTATTAACATTTGTATTTTGTTATGATTTTTTATAACGTCAAAACTGGTTTCACAGGTTTTAACTGTTCTGTAATGGGGTTGCTCCATTTTTATGATATTATTGTATATTTTTTAGTTTGTATAAAACCAGTTTTATTATTGTATGATATTTGAACAATAATTTTTATTTTATTTTAATTAATCAGTTTCTGACACACATATTATTTTATTATTTTCATAACTGGTTTTTTTTAAGTAACTAGTTTTTATAACTGATTTTTTTTTATTGTTGTTCATAATTGAGTTTTATTCAATTTTTTATTAATTTATTTCAAGAAACAGGTTTTTATTTGTTTGTTTTTATTTTGGTTGTTTTACTAACTAGTTTCTCAAATTCTAGTGTTTTTTTGCTATTCTTTTATGGTTTTTATTGCATTTTTGTCTCTTTAATTTTCCTTGTTTCTTTTTTTTTTTCTCTTTGATTTTAATTTATGATTCTCTTTGTTATATTTGTTGCATATTGTATGTTTAAATTAACTTTAATTTTTGAGCAAGCAAATAAAAAATTAAATGCCAAAATAAAGAATGAAGTTAGAAGTTTGATTATTAGGTATTGATATAAAATTTATATGTTCGAAACTGGTTTTTAAATTTAGTATCGTTTGTAAAAGTTTACTTATTAGGCATTGTGTATTTTTTATTATGTTATTGATCAACTATTTTTTTTGCCTCTTTTAATGAAATAATTCGTTTCTTTTAATATTGATGAAACTGATTTTTAAAGTTAGTATCGTTTTTAGATTGTAATTTTTTTCATTATCTTGTTGATGAAACTATTTTTTTTATTCTTTAAATGAAATTATTAGTTTCTTTCAATGTTGATGAAACTAGTTTTTAAAGTTTGGATTCTTTTTAGATTATGATTTTTTATATTGTTTTTCTTTTTAGGAGGATGTTGATGAAACTGGTTTTTTTTTTCTTCTGCTGTTTTTAATGGAAAAATTAGTTTTTAACAAAAAAAAAAAACAAATAGTAGTTTAAATAAAAAACAAGTTTATTTTTTGTAAAAAAAATTAAATATAAAAATGTACACTTATTATATATATTAAGAGAAAAAAATTAGTTTGAGAAAAAATATTAAAAAGAAAAGAGAGACACAAAGAGAAATTAGAAAAAAAAAATAGAGAGAGATAAGAGAAAGAAAGAAAAAAAAAAGTAGCAACTGACTTAAAAATTGAAAAGAAAAAAGAGAGCCAAAATTGACCAAAAAATATATAAAAAGACAAAAAAAAAAAAAAAACTTTTTGAAGCTTCAATAAGTAAAAAACAGTAAAAAAGAAAAAAAAATTAAGAAAAGTATAAAAGTAAAATGTTCTTGTCAAATTAAAAATGTAATGTCTGAGAAAAATGTAGTATTTGATGTAAATTTTCCAAATAAAAAGAAACCTTTAAATGTAAATGTAAAATAAATTAAAAAAATAAAACTAATTAAGCTAAAAACAAAAACATAAAATATGAGATTAGATAATAAGTTTATAAAAATATGGCATATCAAATACCATAAAAAATTTTAAATATGAAAAAATACCATAAAAAAGTGGTAAACCTATAAATACTATATTTTTCTAATTTTTTTTATGAAATTCTTTGTAATTTTCACTATTTGTAAATTTCCCTTAGATCATACCCCGTGTTCTAGGAAGTAAACATTGGGCCGAGCCCACATTGTTTGGGCCTAGTGCATGTGTAATTTATCAGCCCATATGAAGGGCATTTACTGCAACTAGGCTGGCTGGACATTCTCTTCGTCGTCGCACAGTCTCAGAGCTCGGCCGCCTCTCCATCTCAGTCTCAGAGCTCGAAACCCTAATTTCCATCTTACCTCATTACAGTTACAGGTATTCTAGCTCTATTTTATTCTCATGTATTTATTTATTTTTTCTTTAACTCATCTATTCTCGCTTTGAACACAATGTACTTTTTTTTTTCTTGGAATTTATTTTGATTCATTTCTTACAACGTTTTAATTTTGATCTGATTATATTTTATTCAATTTTCGATAATTGAAGAGAGAGAGAGAGAGAGAGAGAGAGAGAGAGAGAGAGAGAGAGAGAGAGAGAGAGAGAGAGAGAGAAATGGCGTTTCAGCTATTCGGGCGCAGCAGGAGCGTGACAAAGCGTTCTCCCAAGTATTTGGACGAAGCTCTGTACAAGAAACTCTTCAAAGATGGAAGTTCGGAAATGAGTGTTCGTCAGCAACTCAATCAGTTCCTCAAGAGCCGAAAGCGAGTGTTCAAATGGGAGGTTGATGATACACTCAAGAAGCTTCGAGATCGAAACCTTTACAGCCCCGCTATCAAAGTACGTATCTTTCAGAACTTGTTAGTAGTCACTAGATTTACACACGTGTATATTTTCGTATTTGTATAAGGGTTTATGTTATTTGAATTGGAACTCAAACTATGTATGAATATGACGCTTGGCATGATAAAGACATGTTTTATTTTATACTAGGAGTGTCTGTATATGTGCACACACTATGTAATTGTGTATGATTTGTTATCTGACATGGACTATTCCTTGTTGTTGTTTCTTTAGGGAGTGAACCAATTGATTATTTTACAGTTTGTTTGCAGTACTAGTTTTTGGTTCAGATGCAATTCAAGGATTATATTCTACATTTTTTCCAATACTGCATTGTTGTTGAGAATTAGGGTGTACTTTAAAAATATTTATGTACACACCACCATGAAATTTTTAAGTCCAAAAACAATAGTGTTTACCATCTTCGTGCCTAAAATTTGAATTGTGAAAACTATGTTTGGTGGGATCCTTACCGAAGAGGGGTAATTCAAATGGTAAGGCAGTATGCTCTCAAAGGTCTGAGTTCGAGTTCCTCTTGATTACTACATGGCAATTGCTATAGTTTCTTGGTCCCCAAATATTGTAGGGTTAGGCAGGGATTTTTTTTAATAAAAAACGTTTGGTGGGATCTTTAAACTGAATGCACATTGTTGTGTAAGGTTAAGCTGCTGAAGTCCATGTACTGTTTTGTCTGATCAATGTATCTGTGTCTACATTACTTTTTGCTATTGCAATGAGGATTTATTTGGCTTTTGGTTTTGTTATAGAAGTAATTTATTTGGTGGAAAAATATGAAAGGTATGAGACCCTTTGCTTAGCTCCTCATGAAGTTTTGTGCTTTACAAACTTATTTATTCAACAGCTCTCAGAAGCTATGGCGAAAAGGGGAACGAACAAGACAATCAGTGATCAGGCTATTCATCTTGATTTGATTGCTAAATCTAGGGGGATTCCTGCTGCAGAAACTTATTTCATTGATCTTCCTGAATCTTCTAAGAACCATCTGTGTTATGGTGCATTACTCAACTGTTACTGCAAGGAATTAATGACTGACGAAGCTGAAGCTCTTATGGAGAAGATGAAGGAACTCAGTCTTCCTCTAAGTTCAATGCCTTATAATAGCTTAATGACCCTTTATGAAAAAACTGGGAAGCCGGAAAAAATTTCTGCCATTGTACAAGAAATGAAGGCTAGTAGTGTTATGCTGGATACATTTTCATATAATATCTGGATGCGAGCTCATGCTGTTGTCAATGACATCTCTGGGGTTGAAAGGGTTATTGATGAGATGAAGAGAGATGGCCGAGCTGTCAGTGATTGGACCACATATAGCAACTTAGCATCAATTTATGTTAATGCTGGCTTGTTTAAGAAGGCAGAAACTGCACTCAAGGAATTGGAGAAGAAAAACTCGCACAAGGATCTTTCTGCTTTTCAATTTCTAATTACATTATATGGTCGAACAGGAAATCTTCTTGAAGTTTATCGTATATGGCGATCTTTAAGATTGGCGTTTCCTAAAACTGCAAATGTAAGTTACCTGAACATGATTCAAGTGTTGGTTAATTTGAATGATCTACCTGGTGCAGAGAAGTGTTTCAGGGAATGGGAATCATGGTGCTCAACTTACGATATTCGTATTGCAAATACTATTATTGGAGCTTATGCTAAAGAAGGGCTACTAGACAAGGCTCTGGAGTTGCAGGAGCATGCCCGCCGAAGAGGGGCCAAACCTAATGTGAAAACCTGGGAGATCTTTTTCGATTATTATTTGAAGAATGGAGATTTTAAGTCGGCAGTTGACTGTGTCACCAATGCGATTTCCACTGGCAGAGGAAATGGCAAAAAGTGGATTCCATCTGATGAAATTGTCAATACCTTAATGCAGAATTTTGAGCAAGAGAAAGATGTAGATGGCGCCGAAGGTTTTGTGGAGATTTTGAAAAAGGTTGTAGATACCTTAGAGGTGGAGGTGTTCGAATCATTAATAAGGACTTATGCTGCTGCCGGAAGGACAAGCCAGGCTATGCGTCGCCGGTTGAAAATGGAGAATGTGGAAGTGGGTGAAGCCAGTGAGAAACTGCTCGAGTCAATATGTGTGGAGTAATTTGATTTTCAATTGACTCTGCCAGTTTTTATTTTATTTTTTATTTTTTTTTCAATGTAAGATTGATGTGATTGACTAATAAGCTCTTTCCATTAAAGTGAAGAAGATGCTTGGTTAAACTCTTCTAGTTCTTAGGTGTTGCCAAGTTAAAAGTTTTGTTTCCTTGGTTTTATAATGACTTGTATGTAACACTACACTAGCTTACGAAAAAATTATAAATGAGTGTTAAATTAGCAGGGTTAACAAGAACAGCAAGGGATTAATTAGATGTAACACTAATTTAAATACACAATTTATATCGCTAACATTTTTTTTTTTAATTTATTTATATAACATTTCATATTATTATTTTTTTTAAGAAAAAAGTGAAAGTGTCAGAATAAAGAATGAAAATAGCAAATACAGAGATAATTTTTTTTTCATCGAATATGTTATTTAATTTATGGGCATGCAAAACAATTTATTGACTATCTTACAAGATGCAAACCAATTTATTATCTTAAAAGAAGAGTGAGTTGTCTATTGAAATTTAGACAAAGGACTCACTCTTGAAATGGAGAATAAATATTTGAACCAAAATAAGTCCCGCCAATAAAATATGAACTTCCCCTAAACATCCTGGTATTAGTTTAATAATTACACAAAAATAAAAATATTTACATGTAGTTTTAAATGTTAAGCTTTAATATTTTAAATTGTAATTAAATTGAAGTTTATAGGGATAAAGTATATAAGAAATGTTATAAATATTAATAATTATGTGGATGTCCAAATCTTTTATTTATTACCATGAATTGTAATGAACATTTCTTTTTTTCCTTAGTTTCCCTTTTTCTTAGTTTCTTAATATCCCACTCTTGTATTTGTATAAAGAGGGGTTCACCCCATTGGAATAAACAACTCAAAAATTCTCATTCACTTTCTCTTTCTCTCTTCATCTTCATCTTCTTTCTTCTCATCTACTTTATATTATTTTATATTATTTTATAACACGTTATCAGCACGAGTCTCTGCCCAAGCTTCAAGCATGAGTCTCTGCTCAAGCTTCAAGCATGAGTCTCTGCCTAAGATCCAATGTAAGTATTTTGTTAAAGTTCTTGAATTGTTTCAAAGTCACGATACACTAAATATATATTTATATATATACTCATCTGACTGAAACAATTTCAATGATCTTTTTTTTTTTATTTTATTTTTATCTATATATCTATATATTATATATGTATGTATATGTTTTTATATATTTATTATTGATTTCATATATATATATGTAATGTTCTTATCATTCATAATATTTACAATATATGTGTGCCTATGATATGATAGAGAAAATCTATATAAATTATACATATATCCAAAAGATTATGTATTATCGATAAAATATTGCATATATCCTAAAGATTATGCATCATCGATAAAATATTGCATATATCTTGAAGATTATGCATCATCGATAAAAAATTGTATATATCCTGAAGATTATGCATCATCGATAAAATATTGCATATATCCTGATGATTATGCGTCCTCAATAAAATCTTGCATATATCCTGAAGATTATGCAAACGTAATATTCATTATATAGTTGATGGACATATAATGAAAGAGATGAATACATATTTATATATATGTTCTTGTATTCTTTGAGGACAATGAAAAATAATCTAATATCGATATAGATTTTGATAAACATTTCCTGAAGTAAATGTTTTATATTTGTCAAAAAAAAAAAAAATGATTGTATTTATGTGAATACAACTAAAGAATCATTAAAAATGATATTTATTGATGCAATTTTATAGTGGATTTTGAATATCCAAAAAGAATGTTAAGAAAATTGCATTGAAACATCAAAGTATAAGAATAACAATGAGCATGACTAATGTTATTTAAATACATGAGGCATGTATTTATTGTTCATCATTCCCTGCAGAGAATGATACGAATTGAAGTCAATTACTTTTAAAGATTCCTCGTATTAGTCATGTTATTATACATTGTTATTACTTGCAATGCTGGAAATTATTGAATCTGACATATATTAAAGATTAAATTTTGCATACATCTTGGAGACTATGCAAAAATTGCATTCATATATTCTTTGAAATATCGTAAAAGAAATTGTTGAATAATTTCTTATATTTTTTATGGATGAACAAGTAATAAATTTTTAAGAAATTTATAATAATGTTCTACTTGTTCAACGTCATTCCCCGAAGTGAATGTAATGATTTTAAATAATCAATGATATTATTTACTAATCAAATATTTCCAGAAAAAGTGGAAACAACTAAAAGATGAGATACCACACATAATCAAAGTGCATGAAATTTATATATCATGTGTGGAATTGAATAATAGTGGTCGCGTACCTGTAGTACGGACATACTTATAATCAAGATAAAAGTATACTTGATTATTGAATAGAATGTGAATTGTACAAATTTATTGTACATTTAGAATATTTAAATATCATTCCCTAAAGAGAATGAATAGACATGAAATTCTATTTCAAAGAATATAGATTTCACATATATTGGCAATGCCAAAAGCAAATTAATATATACATATTTTATTATTTCTTAAAATCAATAGTTTCAAACTATTGTTAGTACAGGATATGTGTATATATATAGTTACTATATAATTCAGTTTGCATATTCACAGAAGTGAATATATAACTTACTAACATTTGTTAGTGATCCAATATAATCAAAGTGATAAAGAATCACAAAATGATTATTTGCAAAGCTTCCTGAAGAAGTCTTACATACAATTGCTACTTGGAGTAGTAAAATATATTTGTATGTACCTAGATGTATAACTTTTATCTAGTTATAAAAGTGATAAGAAATAACTTATTATATGTACTGGTTGTACATTTAAATATATAATATATCAAGTCATGATAATTAGACTGATGAATAGTCTATTAATAAATTAGACGACTTGTTAAAAAGATAACAGGAAAAATGAATGATATATTATGGTTATATCTATTTGACCATTACAATAACATGATGAAGTTGTCATGTATCTTTTAAATTATACACATCATTGAATTGATGATAGTGATTCCTGAAGAAATATAAAGTTTGATAAACATAATAGTGACTCCTGAAGAGTGTATATGTTTTGGAGAATAATATAATTATATTATTCGTGTATATAAAAATGAAACTTTTTATGATTACTTATATGTTGTAGTGATTTTACATTACCTTGTGAAAGTTTCATTGAAATACAAATTATAGTGAACCTGAAGTTCATGAATTGAATTATTTTGACATGATCAATCATATGCAATAAATTGTCAAAGAATTTGACTAAATTTTGTTGAAGAACCAGAAGATTCTTCTCATTGTTAATTTATAAGACTCAAAAGAAGAATGTGCATATATTTACACATAGAAAATATTTAAATTATATTTCCTTAACAATCTTGAGCTATTGTTAGATTTTTATTGCATAGTTTCTTATCGATGTGATAAGATTATATAATCATGCATTTACAAAATGTGTAAATTTATGTATTTCTAATTATACACGTATGACTCATTCTTAGAAATGAATTAAGTTCATAAGGATTGAACTTGAAACTAAAGTTTATTGAACCTAAAGTTCAATGTCATATAGTATATATGAGTTTAAACAAATATTGATTCATTGTGATATATTGAAATCCCTACAGGTGTATTAATATTATTAGATATCACAACTTTTAAAAAATCTCTCGATCAGGGGGAGAGAAGCAGTTGGGATCGATGATAATTTTTGAAAAATGATCCTTGCACAAAGTATATAAGAACAATATAGTTCAAAATGATATATACCAACTGCAAATCAATATTATTCAAAGTTGAGATAAAATGAGTTGAAAACGCCTGAAGCGTAAATGAACAATGTAGAAATTATTAATAAATGTTCATTTGATTTGCCCTGAAGTTGTTAAATCTAGAGGTACTCATGGAGATACTTTAATGTTATAAAGTATTAAAATGGTAACCGTGATGAAAACGGTACTCGAAAAGACTCCCAAGAGAAGTTAGACATAACACATTTCATCATAATTGAATCCCTGAAGTGATTCGTTATAGGTACCTATAAATGATAAACATATTTGAAAAATATGTAATTTAAAGAGATCTCTATAAGTTATGTCAATATGGGAGGAAATTATCATTTATTGAAATTTTTGTCGACAATAAATATTGAATGTTTGCATATGCAATAAACTAACATGAGATAGCAAGGATCATGGTATTAGATTTGTTGAGAATCATAGACTTACATTTTGATTTTTGGCCAAAATATTATGACGCAGTCCAGGCAAATTTACTCACATAAAGTGAAGTAAGACCTGTAGGGTGTGCAAATAAATATTTCTAATGAGAAATTTGCATATATGTATTTGTACATAATGAATTGTTGTACAAAGTTTGCATAGACATGAGATTGATTGAAGTAAGGCTTAAATATTGAGAAAATATAATCATTATTTGATTATAGCCTGGAATATATTTTATGAGGATTTATAAGCGTCACATAAATGTTGCAACAAAAGATTATTTATTTGGAGCTCCTAATATAGTGAGAATTTGAAATAAGCCTTATCTAAAAATTCTAGAAGAATTTAATACATGTCTTAAGTGATATAAATTCGAAGTCGCGCGCACTATATGACAAAGATCTTTGTATGAAATAAAGACATGTAAGTAAATTATTGTTTAAAAAATACGTATGATTGTCTATGCAGTATAAATACGTAAATTATACATTGTGATAGACTCTTGAAGAGTTTTTGATTAATTGAAGAACAAACTTTTATTTCTTTTGTATATCGAGAAATATTAAATGTATAAAGTTTGTTCATTAGTATTGAAGTCCTGAAGTACTTCATATGTATTAAGAATTATAGATATATGATCATTTGATATGAAAATTAAGATCATACAACAAGATGGAACAAATATATGGTATTGGAGTACCATCATTGTCACAAATGAAATTTATATTATCATTAATGTTATGTTCATATCTACTTGAAATGTTAAATTTTAGTGTGAACAAGATTGTATATACACATGAATGATACAATTAGTTGGATAAATATTAATGTTCCACGAACCCCTCATCTATAATTTAGAAGTCCATACATACTCTGGAAGAGTTATAGAAAATATATGATCAAAGATTATATATGGTGATATTTTAAAAGTGATAACAATAATCTTATGAGATATATTATCACCAAAAGAATTATGGATCATATGTGCATGAGGGGGAGACATATTCATGTTGCACTCTTTTTCCCTTAGTTCAGATTTTGTCCCAATGGGTTTTCCTGGCAAGGTTTTTAACGAGGCAACTTACAAATAGTTATGAATATGAAATATATATTGTACTCTTTTTCCCTAGCTCAGATTTTGTCCCACTGGGTTTTTCTGGCAAGGTTTTTAACGAGGCAACTATAAATCATGTTAACATACTTGCATTTTATGAAGCAAGTAGAGAATGTGTGTGAGTGAGATCATTGACATAGCATATTCGGGAAACATATGGATTGCACTCAATAAAGAAGTATCAACCCAAGCAATTCTCTATGGATAATACTGCTTGCATCGTTCAACTAAAAGGAGGTACATTGAAGGAGATAGAGTTAGAACACATTCCACGAAATTCTTCTTTATACGCTTCAAGAAAATGCATATTGGTGTTCAACATATTCAATCAAGTGTCAATCTTACAAACTTATTCACAAAGTTATTACCAACATCAACATTTGAGAAGACGACAGACAAGATCGAAATTCGTCGATTAGAAGATCTCCACAAATGCCTAAATGAGGGGGAGTTAGTTTACACTATACTCTTTTTCCTTTGATCAAGTTTTCTGCAAGATTTTTTATAAGGCAGTTATTATGGACATCCAAGGGGGAGTGTTATAAATATTAATAATTATGTGGATGTCCAAATCTTTTATTTATTACCATGAATTGTAATGAACATTTCTTTTTTTCCTTAGTTTCCCTTTTTCTTAGTTTCTTAATATCTCACTCTTGTATTTGTATAAATAGGGGTTCACCCCATTGGAATAAACAACTCAAAAATTCTCATTCACTTTCTCTTTCTCTCTTCATCTTCTTCTTCTTTCTTCTCATCTACTTTATATTATTTTATAACAAGAAATAATTTATAAAACAAAACTATGTCTGTGGGAATGAGAAAGGTTTTTTTTTTAAAAATGAGGAGTGCTAATTATAATTTTTGTCTTTAAAAATATGTTAGATTTTTTTTTTCAATTTTTTTGAGTACATGCTATTCTAAGTGAGTAATTGCATAATTCAGTGTTGTCTAAATTTCTCTAACAATATTTGGCGCTAAAAAGATCATTTTATATTTTATTAATTAAATAGGAAAATATCTTATCTTATAATTAAAATTAATAAATTAAATAAAAAATAATTAAAGTTTAAAATAACAATAATAACAAATTTTTTGAGAAGTTATTTTTTTAATTTAAAGCCTACTAATATCCAAAACTAATTTCTGGTGGAAGCTTTTACCTGCTATCGATCAGGGGTGTTGTAACCCGAAACGGTGGAAGCTTTGGGTGTTAAGGAGGCACTGAGTTGGGTTAAACAGAAAGATTGGAGGAAGGTTGTCATTGAAACTGATAGTCTTACTGTGGTGCAAGCGTTAAGTAGCTCTATTCCTATGGTTTCATACTTTGGGAGTATTATTTCTGATTGTAAGATGTTGTTAAATGACTTGCGAGAGGTTTATGTCAATTTTATTTGACGTTCTGCAAATAGTGTTGCTCATTTCTTAGCTCGAGCATCCTATTTAGTTGCTGATCGTGTTATCAGGAGTAGTGATGTTACTCTAAATTTTAATCATGTAATCACTATGGATTGCAATTAATAAAGATGATGAATTTTTTCAAAAAAAAATATATCTCAAACTAATGTAAATTAATAGTAAAAATTAATAAAAAAATGATAATTAGATTTGTATTTTAAAAATAAGATTGTACACAAAATTCTACCAACATTTGAATTTTATTTCATTGAAAAATAATTTTAGAAGTTGAAAAAATTGAAAAAAAAAAAGACACGGGGGGAGCTCGGTCAGGCTCGGACATGGGGGGCAAACTTCAGACAAGGCCCTGTCTGAAGGGCCTCTTGTCCGACCGAGCTGCCCACAAAACCTCCATCCGCTCACGTGCTAGGGTGTAACCCTAGCCTAGATATTTTTTTAAACTTCAAAAAATCATAACTAATTTAATTTAAATCCAAATTGAGTTCTGTAAAAGCCTAAATTCATTAATTTTTCACCAACTTTCCCAAAAAACTACTTTCAGAACGATAATAAAAATATTTTTTGTAAAAATTTTGTAATTTACATCCAATCATCAATCAAGCACATAAATCAACATGAACACATTCATATTATGAAAATAAATCATTACCATGGCTCTGATACTAGTTGTTGGAACTTGATTTACCATGATTTAGATTAACTAACGTGTATGTTGATTATAATTCTATAATCTAACATTCTAAGTATGAATTTCCTAAAATAATAAAATAAACATATAAGAGATTAAGAAATCCTTACATTGATGGCAATAGAATAATAATGACTCATTCTATTCAGATCTCTAGCCTTTGATTCCTATCTGTAGCAGAGCATTATCAATATCTGAACCTGGATCTTCTCTCCTTCAATATGTTTAGATACAATCTTTCTCACTATGCTAGGTATTGCTTTGACATGAGTGGGTATACTCTCAATTCACCATAGGCTTCGAAATAGTTAGAGGAAGAAGAAGGAATTTGAATAGAAGAGAGGTTCTCTTTGCTTTCTATTTTTCTATCTAATAAAGTAGTCTGATAATAATTAAAAAAAACAAGAGCCATCTTATTCTATTTTTAGGATTCCTTCTAGGGCTAGGTTTAGAATTTAAATGGAATTAAAAAAGATAAAAATGGCTTTATTGAACCTCCTTGGTCAAAACCTTAATGGGCCTTATGGATTTTAATTTTGCCATTTTATTCAACTCATCTTTCTTTTCACAAATGCTGTATTTTAATTCTAACTCTGTTAATGTCAATTCTATCTATTTAATAATTATAATTAATTATCAAATAAAATTATCATTTAACTTATTTACTAAAAAGACCTTACAAAGTTTTTTAATTAATAAATAAACCCTAAATCCTCTCTTCTCAATTAAGTCATTGTTTAGTGAAAGATTCACAAACAAAGACATAGTCTTATTTAGAATTTTAATTGATTAATTAAAATTAATTAATTGAGACTACAAAATAGTAGTATCCTCATTAGTGTGGGGATCATGGCCCTATGTAATCAAGCTTCCAATAAGTAGATCCAAAATTTATCAAGTATAGATTCAGAATTACACTCCTGATTACATAGAACGCTCCATATACCGAAAATAGATGTGATTTGAATTACCCAGTATTTCAATCCAAATAGTCAAAGATTGTCTATAGATGATCTACATTGAGTAGGGACAAATTTATCGTTCTACCCTTCAATATATTTTGTCCTTAAAACACTTTAGCTACTTGTAAATGATATTTCAGTATGTTAACACAGATTTTTATTAACCAAACTTGAGCCTCACAATGATAATTCAACACAGAAATAATAAAAGCTATAGAAAAATAAAATATGAACACCAGGTTTTTTACGTAGTTTTGCAGTTTAAATTGTGCATAGTCCACGAGTCAATCTTATTCAAATTTATGAGTATTTTTTTAGGGCCTCTTGTATAAGAGTTTTTTCGTCCCTTTTTTGAGATTATTTGCCACTATTTATAATTGTACAGTGGCAGTTAATTACAAAGCTGGCCCTAAATATGATTACAGTCATTATCTCTTAAATCGTGGGATCTGATTACATATCATAAAATGCAAATGATGTGCATGGTTCTGAAAATCATTTAGCTGTGATTTTTCTGCTTTTACTGGGTCAAAAATATCGTGTATTAAACACGTCTTTAATTGTTGAATCTGGAGTGATAGAAACTTGATTGTAGTGATCCCAATGGGAAGCTGGAACCATTCTTCTTTTCGAGGTCGACAAGTTATTTCTTACGTCGATCGCGGGTATACAAGAATCTTCTGACTTGCTAGGGTTATGAGCCTCCCTCCTATTAGTTAGATGGAACTATAGGAAGCTTTCTCGTAGTTAGATGGTCATCTCGCATTCTTGTTATTTGAGCTGATCTGACTTTTACACTTAGTTTGCTTATTGCAAGCTAAGGCATGTGTTACTTTTCTCCGGTGCCTCGCTATTCTCCTTTAGTGACATATGGTTTCTCGTTAATACACTAAGTACCTATTCGTACATTGATTCCTCGCCTAAGACCTTACAGTCAGCAAGTTACAAATATACTATGATACTTACGCAATTAATGAGTTATTCCATAAAAAGATATGGCACCGATTCACATTCCCTTTATCTTGACATGTGTCCTCCAGCCAAATTTTGGGTATAATAATTTCCCCTTAAAAAGTTCTTTAATAGTAAAAAGAGCTTTTTTAATAATTACAGAGGGCATTTTCGCTAAAATCTTTTCTTGGAAAGGACGTCTCCTTTGATTCTGGCAGTTTCATGGTTTCGAAGATCATTATGAATCGCCTATTCATATTCTGCACGATTCCTAGCCGTTAGATTTCTCAATCTTTGGTTTTCTTGTCACCGAACTTCGTGTATAAAAGGACGACTCATGCTTGTCATTTTTCACAACCCTTCTAGCTCTTTAGTGAAATCAATTTCCAGAATGGATTACTTCCTTCCTGCCAAAATGTCTCTTCTGAGTTTAGAAGTTTATCCTGTTGGGTTTTATTCCCTAAATAAAACTCATTTCATATAATCAGATTTACTTATTAATAAAGATCAGAAATAACATTTTATGTTGCATGGTTCACATGATTTATTTCATGATTATATGTATATAATGTATGAATTGTTTTTAAGTCCAGAACATATGAGTTGGTTAAAGATTATAGTGTTGTCAGCACAATGGAATATAATCTTTATTATATGTTCAAAAGTTTATTCCCTGATTTGTCAGAACACTGGATTTAGACTGACATGGTATAATCAGCGATAGGTATTCTTACACCTTGGAAAAGTGTTATGTCCTTTCTAGGACATTGGCAAAGTTTACCAGTATCGGATGTATGGAGTATACATCGGAAGGGACCGATATTGAACTTTGATTAGATATGTTAAAATTTACCGTAATATCTATTCAATTCAATATCACCTGTTGATCCTAGATCAAATGATCTTAATCCTGATATGGTTAGGTTCAATCTCAAGAGTGTTATTCGTGTTCTTTGATTTGTTAGTTAAGCCTTCTTCTAGGTCAAGGTAATACGTACATTTTGGGAACACGGTAGTGCAATTGAGTGGGAGCGCTAACATAAATATAGAATCTATAGCTTCTATTTGGCAAATACAAGTCAAGGATGATTTCCTTCGAGCTTAACCAAACGAATTAGATAAATGGTGGAGATCTCATTTCACTTAGCTGAAATATCATTTATACAGGGTTAAGTGTTTTAAGGATAAAATACATTGAAGGTGTAGCAGTAACAGTAGTGCCTTTTAAATGTAGATCATCTATATAGAGGATCATTGATCACATTAGGGTTATAACAATGGATAACTAATGACGTGTCTATATCGTGGAACATATAGAGCGTTCTATATGACTGAGAGTGCAATTCCAAGTTCTAAGTGTGGATTCAATGAGGAATTAATAAGTTAGGGAATTTACTTGGTATATTCGGTTCGACTTATTGGAAGCTCGGTTATATAGACCCATGGTCCCCATACTAGTTGAGACCATACTGCTTGTAAGACTCAGTTAATTGATTTTGATTAATCAATTATAATTCTAAAAGTTAGACTATGTCTACTTTATGAATTTTCACTAAGCAAGGGCGAAATTGTAAAGAAAAGAGATTTTAGGTTTATTTATTGATTAAGAGACTTTATATGTCTAAATTAATAAATATATTAAATGACAATATTATTTGATAATTATTTCCAAGTTATTAAATAATTAGAATTGGCATTTAAAAGGTTAAATTGGAAAAATTGACATTTTTGAGAAAATGGGAATGGAAAATAACAAAATGGGAAAGTTGCAAAGTGAGGCCCAATACCCTTTGTATGAGTGGCCCTATGCATAGGAAATTCCATTTGTAGTTTCCATTATTTTAATGCCATGCAATTCTAACCTAAACCTAGAGGGAATTCTATAAATAGAAAGTGTTGGCTTGAGGAAACAGATACACATCTTTGATCACTTTGTTTCTCTCAGAAAAAGCCTCACACGCCACCTTCTCTCTCTCTTTTCTTCTTTGTATTTTCGAAAATCCTTGAGTGATGAGTAGTGCCCACACAAATCAAGTGGTATCTCAATCATAGTATGTAAGACTATGGAATTTTTGCATCAAAGAAGGAGAAAAGAAGATCCAGGTTCAGATCTTGGTGATGCTCTGCTACAGAAAGGAATCAAGGGCTAGAGATCTGAACGGAAGGAGTCATATTATTCCGCTGCACCCACTGTAAGGTTTTCTAACTTTATATGTGTTTATTTTCACTTGTCATTCCTACTTGCTATGTGCTTCATAATTTCTGAATTGTGTATGAATTTGTATTGAACCATGTTATTTTCTATTATTAAATTGTAGTTTAATTTCGAATCTTCATTGTTGGTCTAACTTGATTTGTTTTTCTAATGAGATAAATCCCTAATGTATTTTCACCATTAGACTAACATAATAGTGTTAGATCTCGAAAGAGAAATATTGTATATGCAACATCTAGCTGTTCATCAATTGATGACACTTTAGACTAGTATTTTACAATATGAAACAAGAAGATTGTATAAATAAGATTACTTTGACTCTCGCTAATCGGAGCATCGTTGGATTCTTATTTAAAACGAAATTATCCTAATTCCTCTTAGCTTATTCATTTCGAATCAGCTTAAAGACATATCATTGGATGAATGGTCTATAAATCATATAAAGTCATATTTTCTCTTAAGAAATTAGATGACGCATATGATTAT
The DNA here is from genome assembly GCF_029168945.1 of Cannabis sativa. Classification (NCBI taxonomy): domain Eukaryota; kingdom Viridiplantae; phylum Streptophyta; class Magnoliopsida; order Rosales; family Cannabaceae; genus Cannabis; species Cannabis sativa. Next base: position 22,517,752 of record NC_083603.1, read on the forward strand.
ATTCCCAGAATTCTATCCCAAAATGATATAAATCCTCAATCTTAGATATCTCCTACTTGTATAGGAAAATCATAGAGTTAGATTAGTAGTGGTGGTCCAAGAAAGAGTTACTAATTATACAGTTACACTTTCACAAGTGTTTAATAACCATTTTCTATCAATGGATTCAAACTGTATGAGTTTAGTATTCTGTGACCAGAATCCACTTGCACTATTCTAAGAACTCTTTGACGTGACTAACCTAAGTCATCAAAAGATACAACCACATTTTTTATAAATCTATGGCATTTGTATCTTGTTCATAGTGGTTTTGACAAGATCATTCTCTGCAAAGAGTTAATATGCCTATATCCACTGAAAGCATAATCATCTCATTCGCAGATGCATGTACATTCAGGGGTGGATATGAGTTTTCGTTGTATTCTTAAAACGATCACTCTAGATTTTACCTTACGCAAAAGAAATTTGAAATGTTTGAAAAATTTCATGAATTTCTAGCAATGGAAAGTGGTTAAAGATCTTGCGAACTGATAGGGGTGGAGAAAAAGTTAGTAGATATGCAGTTCAAAGATCATTAATTTGATTTTGAATTATATCCAAACTTACCCTCCCCAGAAATTCGAGTTGCATATTAATGATTAGTTACTAGTCGTTGCCTAAATCCTTTTATGGTAATATAATTTCAGAATGATGCAATGGTTGTATACTTTATGTAAATCATAACTAGATTCATGGATGACCTAATTGAAATCTTAAGAAAAGCTAGAACTGCTAACCCTGGTTTGCATGTTTGTTAGCTATTCTAAGTGATTAGGGGTGGAGCATCCCATAGTCATTAGATAAGAAAGTGTTTGTTTAAACAAATACTACTTTTCTAAGAAAATGACTAAGTCTGAAAATAAAGTAGCAAATAAAGGAGATAATTTTTTTCTTGATTCCATAAGTGTTCCATCATCTTATTCGTTACAAGATGATCCCACTACCTCTGTTGTCTTGACACAACCGAAGAGGTCAATACCATTTAGTTTTCTTAGACATAGTTCACGGTACCTTGTCGTAGTGGGAGAGTTTCAAGGAACTTTACCTTCTCATGACTTGGAAGACACTAGTGATTAAAATCCATTGTGAGTTTAAACAAGTAATGGATTGTCAAGATAAGAAACTAAGAAGAAAGCCAATAAAACTATGGTTTGATCCATTCACATGGAGTAACCTAAAGTTTTCTATTACAAGGACATGAAAGGAAATTTTCGTTCATAAGTCTATTCAATGGACTTAACAAAACTTCCTGCTCCTAGTATTATAGGTTTGAGTTTATCTAAACCTATGGCTTGTGGTATACCTGGTAATTACTTACTCTAATGCAAGCATGAGATGCTGATGCATTTTCTTTCCAATGGAAATCTATAGAAGCTTCACAACTTCTTAGATATAGATTTTATTTATCTAAGGAAAAGTCTCAACTATTCCAGAGAAGATAAAGCCATGAAAGAATTTCTTGAATCAACAGTGAGAGGTCTCAGATATGCATTTGTATGCCTTAGACCAGACACCTGCTGTTGAGTGGGAGTAATGAGTAAGTATCAGATTAATCCAGGAGAGGAACATTGGAAGACAATCAAGTAAGTTTTAAGATTAAGAAGAGAAACTATATGTTAGTCGATAAGGGTGTGTTTAAAACTCTTAGACTACACCACATCAGATTTCAAGACTTGCCTTTGTGCTAGAAAGTCTGCTGATGAGATGGTGATTACTTTGGGGGTGGAGTAGTGATTTTGGAGAAGTGTAAAAACCTATCTGAAATCTCTTGGTCTACCAGAGAGAGACTGAATGTTAAAAGTTGCAGGAAAGATACTTATTCAGTCTAAGGAAAGTTCTATACATTTGTGGCACTGTTCCAAATTGCCTTAACTACTAGGGTTACTTCCTGAATAACCAAAGAGTAGTTGCCAAAAGTATAGAATCCAGTATCCCAAGAGAGTAGACATATAGAAAGGAATTTCACATTATCAAGGATTTTGTGATTAAGGAAGAGTAATGGTGGAGAAGAGGTTGTGTTTAATTCAACCTGTCAGATCCTATTACGAGGAGTTTACTACTATTACACTTGATTGGTATATCATGGTGTTAATGATTATTTGAAATGCACTTTTTGTTTTATATTAGTGCAAGTGGGAGTTTGTTGGGTTTATGCCCTAAATAAAACTCATTTCATATAATCAGATTTACTTATTAATAAAGATCAGAAATAACATTTTATGTTGCATGGTTCACATGATTTATTTCATGATTATATGTGTATATAATGTATGAATTCTTTTTAAGTCCAGAACATATGAGTTGGTTAAAGATTATAGTGTTGTCAGCACAATGGAATATAATCTTTATTATATGTTCAAAAGTTTATTCCCTGATTTGTCAGAACACTGGATTTAGACTGACATGGTATAATCAGCGATAGGTATTCTTACATCTTGGAAAAGTGTTATGTCCTTTCCAGGACATTGGCAAAGTTTACCAGTATCGGATGTATGGAGTATACATCGGAAGGGACCGATATTGAACTTTGGTTAGATATGTTAAAATTTACCGTAATATCTATTCAATTCAATATCACCTGTTGATCCTAGATCAAATGATCTTAATCCTGATATGGTTAGGTTCAATCTCAAGAGTGTTATTCGTGTTCTTTGATTTGTTAGTTAAGCCTTCTTCTGGGTCAAGGTAATACGTACATTTTGGGAACACGGTAGTGCAATTGAGTGGGAGCGCTAACATAAATATGGAATCTATAGCTTCTATTTGGCAAATACAAGTAAAGGATGATTTCCTTCGAGCTTAACCAAACGAAGATAAATGGTGGAGATCTCATTTCACTTAGCTGAAATATCATTTATACAGGGTTAAGTGTTTTAAGGATAAAATACATTGAAGGTGTAGCGGTAACAGTAGTGCCTTTTAAATGTAGATCATCTATATAGAGGATCATTGATCACATTAGGGTTATAACAATGGATAACTAATGACGTGTCTATATCGTGGAACATATAGAGCGTTCTATATGACTGAGAGTGCAATTCCAAGTTCTAAGTGTGGATTCAATGAGGAATTAATAAGTTAGGGAATTTACTTGGTAAATTCGGTTCGACTTATTGGAAGCTCGGTTATATAGACCCATGGTCCCCATACTAGTTGAGACCATACTGCTTGTAAGACTCAGTTAATTGATTTTGATTAATCAATTATAATTCTAAAAGTTAGACTATGTCTACTTTATGAATTTTCACTAAGCAAGGGCGAAATTGTAAAGAAAAGAGATTTTAGGTTTATTTATTGATTAAGAGACTTTATATGTCTAAATTAATAAATATATTAAATGGCAATATTATTTGATAATTATTTCCAAGTTATTAAATAATTAGAATTGGCATTTAAAAGGTTAAATTGGAAAAATTGACATTTTTGATAAAATGGGAATGGAAAATAACAAAATGGGAAAGTTGCAAAGTGAGGCCCAATACCCTTTGTATGAGCGGCCCTATGCATAGGAAATTCCATTTGTAGTTTACATTATGTTAATGCCATGCAATTCTAACCTAAACCTAGAGGGAATTCTATAAATAGAAAGTGTTGGCTTGAGGAAACAGATACACATCTTTGATCACTTTGTTTCTCTCAGAAAAAGCCTCACACGCCACCTTCTCTCTCTCTTTTCTTCTTTGTATTTTCGAAAATCCTTGAGTGATGAGTAGTGCCCACACACATCAAGTGATATCTCAATCATAGTATGTAAGACTATGGAATTTTTGCATCAAAGAAGGAGAAAAGAAGATCCAGGTTCAGATCTTGGTGATGCTCTGCTACAGAAAGGAATCAAGGGCTAGAGATCTGAACGGAAGGAGTCATATTATTCCGCTGCACCCACTGTAAGGTTTTCTAACTTTATATGTGTTTATTTTCATTGTTTTAGAATTCATATTAGGTTGTTAATCCAACATACTTGTTAGTAAATCTAGATCCTGGTAAAATAATTTCCAACATATCCTTCCAAACTCATAATACCCAGATGCACCAACCATTTGACATTTGTTCCTACAGTCTTCAAGCCTCAACCGGAGCCGAAAACGATGGATTCAAGGGTTGAGGAGCTTCTGACCAATCCAAACCAAGGGAACCCCGTGACCTGCCATGGCTGATCCTTACAAGTGATCCCAGAGGGTATAGATCTTGTGAGCAATCTCAAAGATCCTCCTCAAGGTGGTGAAGAATTCTAGAGGAAGATTGGCATGGTTTCAGGTTGATCTGGGAAGGAAGTTGGCATGGTTTCTATCAGAGAATCCAGCCAACCCGAGATCCTTACGTATGCCAAGAGATCTTTGCCTCAACCTCTCCCCAATGTTGAGAAATTTCCTGAGGCTGGGAAATAGATCTCGACTTCAGGAAATGGGATCTCCTAATGATGAGGGGAATGAGGCCTGTGCAGAGATCAAGGCTCTCTACGTGTAGCTGGTCTTTCTCAAGCTATGTGTAGTCGGTCTTTCTTCGAGCTACGTGTAGAGGGTCTTTCTCAAGCTATATGCAGACGGTCTTTCTCGAGTTCATCAGCTTCCCCTCTCATCCTTTGTTTTGGAGAATGACTTAATGGTTTGGCTCTAGTGACATTTTTGTAAAGACAAGTTTGTAACCAGTCTTAGGTTTTTCTTATCTTAAATGCCTTGTACTGTTTTCATTCGAACTTAATACAATTGTATTTGCTTGCATTTTTATTCACAATGTAAACAACTATATTTTGATCGAATGTACAACACTTTTGGGTTTTCCCATTGCTTGTAATCTTCTTGTTTAAGTAGTTAGTAATCTATCCAACTTTATGATTTTCGAGCGGTTGTCAATTCTGCCTCGCAATTGCAGTTATAATCTACCTTAAGCAAACTTAAATATACTTTAAGGATTTTATCACTTTGTATATTTTAATTTGATCGCATGAATAGTTATATTATCTATCTATTTTCTAGGTTTAAGTACTTTTATCAAGGCGTCGTGATGTCTCGTTTAGTACTTTCCTAGCTCACGAGAACCGTTAGTATTCAGTTTTATACGCGAGTTATAACTTTTGATTTTTCTCTCCCGTCAGATAGGTTATAAATCAAAAACTATAGTTGTTTGATCCCTTCTTCGTCAAAAAGGTTTGATCAAGGTGTTATAATGATTCGACCCCTTTCTCGTCAAAAAAGTTTGGTCAGGTAGTTATAACGGTTCGACTCCACTTTCGTCAAAGAGTTTTAGTCGAGAACCTTTGAATTTCATTTTTTTTGAAATGGCGGGTTTGGATTATACAATGTATTTCCAGATGAATTCTGATTAGTCATACATAAATGCCCCTTAAGTAATTTTAAAGAATGAAACTTTGTAATTACTTAATATAAATGATTCTCTTTATTCATAACTGAAGTTTAAAGCTTACATCAGTAATGCGAGTTACATCATTTATTTATTGATAGTAGGGTTGCAAATGTTCTACGTTCTAGTAGTTTTTTATTAGCGAGCTATCAGGTCGAGCCAATTTATAGACTCCGACTCCAACTACTGCTTCGATGACATTTGGACCCTCCCAGTTCAGGTTGAACACTCCTGCTGATGCATCTCTTGTATTTGCAAAGACTCGTCTTAACACCAAGTCTCCAACATTGAATAGTCTTTTCTTGACTCTTTTGTTGAAGCATCTTGTGACTTGGTGTTGATATGCAACGTTGGTGATTTGCGACTCAGTTTGATTTTCCTCAAGTAGATCCAAGGACAATTTTAAAAGTTCTTGGTTTTCTTCTTGATTATAAAACTCTCTTTTGTGAGTCGGTATGTTCACTTAAACAGGCAGCATTGCTTTCGAGACAAATGCTAGCGAGAAAGGAGTGTGTCCCGTGGTTGTTTTCTCGATAGTTCAATGGGCCCAGAGCACCTGAGGTAGCTCGCCAACCCATCTGCCTTTGGCAGCATCTAACTTCTTCATGATAGTATCCTTTAGGATTTTATAAACGGCTTCCACTTGTCCATTTGCCTGAGGCCTGGATACTGACGAGAAGCTTTTGATAATTTTATTCCTCTCCCAGAATTCAGTGAACAAGTCGCCATCAAATTAGGTTCCATTATCGGATACTATCTTTATGGGAATTCCAAAGCTACAAATAATGTTCTTGACGACGAAGTCATGGACTTTCTTGCAGGTTATTGATATGAGGGGCTCGACCTCCGTTCATTTAGTGAAGAAGTTGACTACTACCACCACATACTTAGCTCCTCCTTGCCCAGTGGGTAATGCCCCAATTAGGTCGATCCCCCATATAGAAAATGGGTAGAACGAGGTCATCATTCTAAGTTCAGTTGGCGGTACGTGAGGTATATGTGAAAATCTCTAACATTCATCACATTTCTTGACAAACTCATGTGCGTCCTTAGTTGGCAAGTAATATCCTTTTCTAATGATCTTTTTAGACAGACTTTGCCAACCCGCATGATCCCCACAGAAGCCTTCATGAATTTCTTTAATGATTTCGTTTGCTTCTGCGGGAGGAACACACCAAAGTAGGGGCATTGAATACCCTCTTTTATATAGTTTGCCTTCGATCATTGTGTAGCGAGGCACTATATACAAAAGTTTTTGCGCCTCATTTTTGTCATTCAGAAGTTGCCCATCGAGTAAATAGCTGATAATATGCGTCATCCATGTTCGAGAGCTATCTATCATCTCGACGTCTTCAGTTTCACATATACTTGGCTCGCTCAGCATTTCTACCAAAACCAGATTTAGTTCATCCATATCATTCTGCGAGGCCAATTTTGCTAAGGCATCGACGTTGGAGTTTTCTTCTCTCGGAATTTGTTCGATTTTAAAGTAATCGAATCTTTCGAAGTTCTTTCAAACTTTCTCTAAATACTTTGCCATTTTCAAGCCTTTGGCCTGGTATTCCCCGAGGACCTGGTTTATGATCAGTTGTGAATCACTATGACAGATCAGATTTTTGACTTTCAAGGCCTCTTCTATCTTTAAACCGACAATCTGTTGGGTTTTATGCCCTAAATAAAACTCCATTTCAATGTAATCCATTTTATTCAATATGAATAAAGAAACAGAAGTATTTTTCATTCATTTGTATGTTGGTTCACCTTATCAATTGTTTGTCTATTTGATTTATAAATTCATCCTAACCCTTTTCACATACTTGATCCTGTTTATTGTGTTGTCAACACAGTGGAAAGTAAACATGACTATGTGATTAAAGATTCCTAGATTTAGCAGAACACTAGGGTTTTACTGATATGACAATCTACAACAGAGTTTACTTGCATTTGGAGAAATGCTATGTTCTTTCCAGAGCATTGGTTAAAGTAAAGCTTGAGTTGGATGCATGGAGTATGCATTGGAAGGGACCGATATTGAACTTTGACATAGATTTATTAAACTTACCGTAATATCTATTGAAGTCAATATCACCTAGTTGATCCTAGATCAAATGATCTTAATCCTGTTATCATTTCCTTCGAGCTTGACCAAACGAAAATAAATGGTGGAGTACTCATTTCACTTAGCTGAAATATCATTTATACGGGGTTAAGTGTTTTAAGGATAAAATACATTGTAGGGTGTTACGGTAATCTAATCCCTTTACAGTGTATATCATCTATATAGAAGATCATTGATCAAATTAGGATTATAACAATGGATAACTAATGATGTGTCTATATGGTGGAACATATAGAGCGTTCTATATAGCTGAGAGTGCTATTCTAAGTTCTATGCGTGGATTCAACGAAGAATTAATAACTTAGTGAATTTAAGATATAAATTCTTGATCTGCTTATTGGAAGCTCAGATATATAGACCCATGGTCCCCACACTAGTTGAGACAATACTACTTGTAAGACTCATTTAATTGGTTTTGATTAATCAATTATAATTCTCAAATTAGATTATGTCTATTTGTGAATTTTTCACTAAGCAAGGGCGAAACTATAAAGAGAGAGTTTCTAGGGTATATTTGTTAATTAAGATACTTTGGTTGGTCTAATTAATAAATATAATAAATGACAATATTATTTAATAATTATTTATAGTTATTAAATAGTTGAAATTGACATTTAAATGGTTGAATTTGAAAATTGGCATTTTTGAAAAAATGAGATGCAGAAATGATAAAACAGCAAAATTGCAAAAGTGAGGCCCAAATCCACTAGCCATGGCCGACCACTTATGTAGGCTTTATCATTTAATATTTTCATTATTTTAATGCCAAATAATTCAAAATAACCCTATGTAGCATGCTATAAATAGATAGTGATGGCTTCAGGAAAAGTAACTTTTGCATCTTATTCCTTTCAGAGAAAAACCTGAGCCATCACACTAAACCTAGCCGCCACTCTCTTTCCTTCTTCTTTCTTGATTGTTTCGAATCCTCTTAGTGATAGAGTAGTGCCCACACACAGCAAGTAGTACCTCAATCATAGTGTGGAAGATCATGAAGAAAGCAATTCAACAAGAAGGACATTCGGGCTCAGATCTTGATAATACTCTGCGACAGAAAGGATACAAGGGTTAGAGATCTGAGTGGAAGGAGATATATTATTCTGCTGCACCCAATGTAAGGTTTCTCATACTTTATATGTGTTTATTTATAATCGTTTTAGATGTTCATATTTAGGATGTTAATCAACATACTGAGTAGATCTAAGATCCTGGTAAAATAATTTCCAACACAATCAAGGCTTCATATTCAGCCTCGTTATTTTTTGCGTCAAATTGGAATCTCAGAGCATAGTGAAACTTAAAAGCCTTTCGACAATAATAATATCATCCCTGCTCTTGAACCTTATTCGTTGGATGCTCCATCCACATATAACTTCCAGGTTTCCGCATCTCGCTGATCAGATGGGATTTCTTCTAGAGTTATACCTTCTATCAGGAAGTGAGCTAAAGCTTGACCCTTGATGGATGTTCGAGGATGGTATGTTATGTCGAACTACCCCAGTTCAATCAACCATTTTATCAATCTTCTAGAAACATCTTGTTTTGATAAAACTTGTCTCAAGGGCTGATCGATTAACACTTTTATGGGGTGAGCCTGGAAGTATGGCCGTAGTTTGCGAGACGCATGGACTAGGCATAACGCGAGTTTTTCTAGAAGGGGATACCTGGATTCTGCCCCTAGTAACCTTTTACTTACGTAGTAAATAGGTTGCTGGTGCTTACCGTCTTCTCGCACCATAGCTGCACTAATCACATCTTCTGAGATGGCTAAATAAAGAAATAAGGTCTCTTTAGTTATTGGTTTCGCCAAAATTGGAGGCGTTGCGAGATGCCTTTTTATGCTCTAAAAGGCCTCTTTGCACTCTCTTGTCCACTCAAACTTTTTGTTGCTTCGTAATATGTTGAAGAACGGTACACACATATCAGTTGACTTCGAAATAAATATGTTAAGTGCCGCCATTCTTCCTGTCAGGGCCTGTACTTCCTTAGGCTTTATCTGGGATGACATGTTTATTAATGCCTTGATTATTTCAGGATTTGCTGCAATACCCGTTGCATTAACTTTGAATCCCAAAAAATTTCCTGAGGAGACTCCAAAGGAACATTTTTTTGGGTTTAGCTTCATGTTATACTTTCTTAATATTTTAAAGCATTCCGCGTGGTGTGAGGTATGATCCTTACTCTTTATCGATTTCACCAACATACCGTCGACGTAAATCTCTGTGTTTCGCCCTATTTGATTTTCAAACATTTCGTTTACTAGTCGCTGATACGTTGCCCCAGCGTTCTTCAGTCCGAACGGCATGACTTTATAACAATAGAGTCCCATGTTGGTTACAAAGCTTGTATGTTCTTGATCTGGGACATACATTTTTATTTGGTTATATCCAGAATATGCGTCCATAAAAGACATAAGCTCATGTCCAGCAGTTGTATCCACTAACTGGTCGATCCTGGGAAGTGGAAAACAGTCTTTTGGGCATGCCTTATTCAGATCGGAGAAATCAATACAAGTTCTCCAAGTTCCGTTAGGTTTGGGGATGAGAACAGGATTGGCTATCCATGAGGGATAAAATACCTCGCGTATAAATTCGTTGACTAACAGCTTGTCAACTTCCTATTTTAGTGTCCCTTGCCTCTCGGAATCCAAGGGCCTCCTTTCTTGTCTCTTTGCCGGGTAGTTTGGATCAACATTTAAGTGATGGCAGATAATATTAGGGCCGATCTCTATCATATCACCATGACTCCGGGCAAATTGATCCTGGTTCGCCTTCAAAAAGCTTACTAATTGCTATTTGAGCTGCTCGTCCAGGTTCTTCCCAACGTATGCACATTTGGTGGGATTTCCTGGGTCGAGAATAACCTCCTCCAATTCTTCAATTGGTTTTAGCAGGTTTCTTTCATCTTGAACTTGGGGATCAAGATCTTCATCTTTCTTCTCGTTTTCTCCTGCCAAGATCTTCATCAGCTAATGATCGACCTTTCTATGCTGCAACTCTATGCGATAGCAATTGCGAGCCAACATCTTGTCGCCACGCACCACTCCCACACCATCTGGTGTTTGGAACTTTAAAGATAGGTGCTTGATCGAACTGACTGCCTCAGCTCGATCAGTGCTGGACGACCCAACAGTATGTTGTAAGCTAAAGGCAGGTCGACAACTAAGAATTCTTGCATAACAGTAGCAGTTAAAGGTTTCTCTCCTAAAGTTAATGCGAGCTCGATTATGCCAAGGCTAGCGATGCTATCCCCGGTGAATCCACAAAGATTCACCATACAAGGTCTTAACTTGGCCTTTTCGAGCCCCATTTTCTTTAGAGTCTCCTTATAAATGATATTTATTGAGTTTCCATTATCTATTAACACTCTCTTGATCCTCTTATTGGCTAGTTGAATGGTTATGACCAGCAGATCGACGTGAGGGTATCTCACGTTCTTCTCGTCTTCCTCTGTGAATGTAATGTGGGGTTCCTTGGTTTTCACCTTCTTGGAAGGTTCTGGGGCAAAGACTGACTGCTCGTTCTTTATTTCCTTCACATATCTCTTGTGAGCGTTATTGCTTTCTCCTGCAGTATGTGGACCTCCCAAAATAACCAGGATGTTCTCTCCTTTCACAGGAATAGGTGGAAACCTCTAGTTGTGTGGGTTATTAGGCTGACGGGGCTGGTTGTATCCCCGACCCTGTTTTTTCACATACTATTTAAAATGGCCTCGAGCAATGAGACTCTCTATCTCATCTTTCAATTGGCAACATTTGTCGGTCGTATGCCCGATATCTTTATGAAATTTACAATATTTGTTAGGATCTCTTTTGCTCCTCGAATTCCTCATAGGCTCGGGTTTGCCAAAGGCTACCTTCTGCTCATGTGTGAGGTAAATATTTTCCCGAGTTTCATTAAGCTTGGTATAAAGAGTATACAGTGGTACGTATTTGTCATACTTCTTTTGTTTCTTTCTATCCTTCGACAGTTCCCTGATTCCGTCCTTTCTTTTTGGACCAGAAGCCCCCGAGTTATTAATTCTCGTTGAAGCGGTCCCTGTTGAGACATTGCTGGGTTTACCTCCCGAGTCAGTTTTTAACAAGTTCATTTCCTTTCGGGCTTCTTCCTTCCAGACAAACACTTGAGCTCTCTCGTTGAACTCAGTGATGTTTCTTACCGGGCGTCCTTGTGAATCATCCCACAACTTGCCCCCGACGGTTAATGGATCAGTGGAGATCCCCACCCGAAGGGCTGTAAGTTGCATGCTGTCATCCAAGTTTCTAACCCTAGCAGCAGCCGTGCTAAAACGACTTAAGTATGCCTTAAGTGTTTCGTCAAGATGCTACTTTATATTGGTTAGCGAGGTCGCTTTGGGTTGCCTATCCCTAGTGGCTTGAAATTGCTTCTTGAAATCCCTGGACAGTTGCTCCCAGGAAATTATTAAATGACGAGTGAACTTGTTAAACCAGCTACTCGCTGCTCCAACAAGCGAGGTGGGGAACAAAATACAACATAAATTGTTCGTCATGTTACTCGCTCGCATTATCGTGTTAAAGTTATTCAAATGCGAGACCGAATCTGTGGTTCTGCCATAGGACGAGACATGCGGGTTTTTGAATCCTGAAGAAAAATGGGTATTCATAATATCTGGGTGATACGGCTCAAGCTCCTCGTCAGAGTCGTATCCAGATGATTTCCCTAATTCCCCCACTTGATATCTCCTGAACTTATCCTCCAGCTCTTTTATCCGCAATTGGATTGGATCCACTTGCTTTGGACCAAGCTATTGGCGAAGGTCAGGTTTCTTCTACTTCAAGTGCTCTCGCAAATCTGGTTGGGAGTAATCGCTGCCAGATCTTGTCTTACTCATTGACTGCGTCCTACTTACAGACTTTGTTTTTAAGTGGCTCGCAGATTTACTTGTTCCCATACTCTCCCAATCATTAGCTCATTGACTACTTTCTCCTCTTCGAGTTGATATCGCCTTGAAGTCACACTTGCCTCTTCACGCTCTGTTCTTTCCTCCCGAGAGCGGTTTATCGTATTTCCCCCATCAGGGTACGTACAAGTCCTCGCTCTATGGGTTTGGGAAGAACGCTGGTGATTCCTAGCAGGTGATCTCCGTTCTCCCGGCTGAGTTCCAAGATCCTCCTCATTTTCATGAGGGATTTCTCATTCATCAGTTTCCGATTGTCTCCTTTCTGGCTGTTCATCCTGATTCTCAGGGAGTGTCTCATTTTCCCTGGGTTGTTTTTCCCAGGCCTTTTCCTATCTCCTGGTTTGTGAGCCACGAGGTCTGCCTCATGGTCTTCTCACTCCAGGTTCAGCTTGATTATGAGCGTTCGTCCCCTGCGCCGCCCTGGCCGAGGCTGCCTCTCGTTCTAACTTAGAGTTTCGACGATGCGCCTCTTCCAGACGGTGTCTCAGGCGACGGCTCTCCGTCTCATAAGTTCTCTCTCCCACAGATTTGGCATCTCCACGGTTGAGCTCTTCAGCCCTCATCTTAGGATTCTGACCATTCCCACGCTGAGTTCTCCTCAAGCGCATTGTCTGCGTACTGGGACCAACCCCGGGTTGAGTTCTCTGGGGATGTGTGGTCATTCTGGACTACGAATTAGTTGATCTTCTAGAGCCCATGGGCTCTTTTCCAGAACGATGCTTAATTTCCTCATGTGGGGTGTTAATATTCTCTGGATTTTCAGCCATAAAGGAGAAGGTTTTTCTTTGAAAGAAGGGAAGGCTTTTTCTGAGCTTTTTCACAGAGGCTCTCAATGAAAGCACCAAACTATTAACGTAGATTTTTGTTAACCGAATTTGAGCATCACAATGATAACTCAACACAGAAATAATAAAAGCTATAGAAAAATAAAATATGAACACTGGGTCTTTTACGTGGTTTTGCAGTTAAAATTTTGCATAGTCCACGAGTCAATCTTATTCAAATTTCTGAGTATTTTTTTAGGGCCTTTTGTATAAGAGTTTTTTCGTCTGTTTTTTGAGATTGTTTGCCACTATTTATAATTGTACAATGGCAGTTAATTACAAAGCTGACCCAAAATATGATTATAGTCATTATCCCTTAAATTATGGGATCAGATTACATATCATAAAATGTAAATGCAGTGCATGATTTTAAAAATCATTTAGCTATGATTTTCCCGCTTTATTGGGTCAAAAATATCGTGTATTAAACACGTCTTTAACAAACTCGATGAATGTATACATGATTTATTAAATTTAAATTAATTAAATAATTAAATTATTTTTAAAAAGTAAATAAATAAACAAATAATTATTTTCAAAAATAATAAAATAAACCTATAAATTTGAAAAATTAAGTTTTTAACAAACCTAAATATCTATTTAAAAATACCAACTAACTTTCAAAATTTATATTATTTTTAAAAGAAAATAAAATAAAATGATAAATAAATATCTTTTATCTAATTTTACAATTTAATTTAAATAAAATAACAAAAATTTGAAAGTTGTCAATAAATCTTGTTAGATTTTTAAAATTTTCTAAATTATTTAATAAAATATATCTTATTTTAAATTTCAAATAAGGTCATTTTATAAAATTAATTAAATAATGTAAAATATAAAATATCAGACCTGATATTTAAAAATAAGACAAAATAATAAAATTTTAAAAAATAAGATAACCAATTAAGCAAAAAAAATTAGATTTTATCTATTTCCAAGTTCAAAATCTATTAATATCTAAAATTAATTAAAAAAATTAATTCATTTTATTCTGATAATTAGATTTGAGATTTAAAAAATAATATCTAAATACAAAATTACACAAAAAATTCAAAATTAATTTCATGAAAAAACATGAAAAAATAAAAAAATTGGAAAAAAAAAACGCATTTGGTGCGGATGCAGCCTCTCTGCGCGCGCACGACCCCCTCTTTAGACAAAAAATGCCCAAAAGAGTTAGGAACCTCGGACAGATGCTTGTCCAAAACCGCGTACACCCCTAAAAACAAGGGCTTCCGCAAGCGTATGGAGGTGGCACACCTCCTGATTTTTTCTAATTTTAAAAAATTTATAACTAATTCAAATAAAATCAAAATCAAGTTCTGTAAAAAGTGAATTGCTTAATCTTTTCCAAAATATCCAAGAAAAATAATTCTAGAACGAAATTCTAATTATTTTATGTAAAAATTTTGCAAACAACAATCAATCATCAATAAACATATAAATCAATATGAATCACATGCAAATCACACATACATCGTTTTAGCTGATCCATTCACCAAAGTTTTGACTATAACTGCATTTGAAAAGCCTAGACTGAATTTAGGATTAATTGAAATATAATGATAGTTTTATGTTAGTGCAACTGCGAGTTTGTTGGACTTTGTGCCCTAAATAAAACTCTATTTCAATGTAATATTTTCTATTCAATTATCAATAAACACATAGATAAAAAAGAATCACATCAAAATCACACAGACATCATTTTAAATCCATATTTCTTGAAAGTAAATTATTACCATGGCTCTGATACTAGCTGTCAGATTATATTTTACCAAGACCTAGATTTACTAACAAGTATGTTTTTAATATCCTAAATATGAATCTCTAAAACAATGAATCTTAAACACATATAAAGTATGAGAAACCTTACATTGGTTGCAGCAGAATTAAATGACTCCTTCTGCTCAGATCTCTAACCCTTGTTCCTTTCTGTCGCAGAGTATAATCAAGATTTGAGCCCGATACTCCTTCAATTGTTTGGATGCCTCATAGCCTTACACACTATGATTGAGAACTAACTTGCTATGGGTGGGCATGCACTCAATCACCAAGGCTCAATTTTTAATGTGAAGAACATTACAGAATTTCAAAAATAGAAGAGAGAAAAGAAGAAGAAGAAGTCTCAAACTCTCTAGTTGTCTAACAAGATGTAAACTAGGCTTAGAGTCGTTAGCTGGATTATGAGACTATTCTTTTCATTTTAAACTAATTCACTTAGGGTTAGAATTGAATTATATGGAATAAAAAAATGATAAAATAATAGCAAAAATACACTGAATGGCCGGCCACATAGTGGGCCCTACACTAATTATATTTTTGCCATTTTCTCAACTATTTATCTATTATTTCACAAATGCCATATTTTAAAATTGTAATCCTATAAATGTCCAAACTATTTATTTAATAATTTAAATTAATTATTGAATAAAATTAATTAGACTCTATAAAGTCTCTTAATTAACAAATAAATCCTAAAATCCTATTTCTTCACAATCAAGCCATATCTTAGTGAAAATTCATAAATAAGACATAGTCTAATTTAGAATTGTAATTGATTAATTAAAATCAATTAACTGAGTCTTACAAGTACTTTGTCTCAACTAGTATCAGGACCATGGGCCTATATAATCGAGCTTCCAATAAGCAGATCTAGAATTTACCAAGTAAATTCTCTAACTTATTATTTCCTCCTTGCACCACTATAAATTTGGAATTGCACTCTCAATTATATAGAACGCTCTATATGTTCCACAATATAGATACGCTATGATATTATCTATAATCCTAATAATCAATGATCCTCTATGGATGATCTACACTGAGTAGGGACAAATTTATCGTTACACCCTTCAATGTAGTTTATTCTTAAAACACTTAGATACCTATAAATGATATTCCAGTGAACTAATATAATCACTAAAATGAGTACTCAACCATTTATCTCTATTAAGCCAAGCTCGAAGGAAATCATCGTTTGACTTCTATGTCCAGATAGAAGCTATAAATTCCGTATCTATGATTAGCGCTCCCACTCAATTTAACTACCATGTCCTTAATCTATATGTCACAGGAAGACCCATTGGTCGAATTTAATGAACACATTGAAGAACACAAATAATGCAACTGAACTAGAACCTAACCATCTCAGGATTGAGATAATTTGATCTAAGATCAACTAGGTGATATTGAATTGAATAGATATTACGGTAAGTTTATTATATTTAATTCAAGTTCAATATTGGTCCCTTTTGATGCGTACTCCATAGATCCAACCCAAGCTTACTTTAACCAATTCCCTGGAAAGGACATATCACTTATCCAAGATACAAGTAAACTACAGTGTAGATTATCCTATCAGTTATACCATGTGTACTGATAAATCATAGGAATACATTTAATCACACAATCTTGATTACTTTCCACTGTGTTGACAACCCAATAAACAAGAATATCAATGTGGTAAGGATTTGGATGAATTTATAAATCAAATAAATAAATAAATGATCACATGAACCAAATAACACATTAAATAAGTAATAAAAATAAATCTGTTTCTGTTAACGCAAATTTTCATCAATCAAATTTGAGCCTTACCGTGACAATCTCACACAGAAAAATAAAAGCTATAAAATAAAAGTATGAACACAGGGTTTTTTTACGTGGTTTTACAGTTAAAATTCTGCATAGTCCATGCGTCAATCTTATTTACATTTTTGATTGTTTTCTCAGGTCCTCTTTTGTATGAATTTATCCGTCCCTTTTTTGATCTTTCTTGCCACTATATATAATCACATAGTGGGCAGTTAATTACAAAGTTGAGTGTAATCTTTTTACAACGATCATCCCCTAAAATCATGGGGTTTGATTACATATCACGTAGTGTAAATGCGGTTATGATTTGAAAATCATATAGCTGTGATTTTCCCAATTTTACCGGGTCAAAATAATCGTGTACTTAAACACGTCTTTAATCGTTGTATCTAGGGATGTCTCGATAGAAGCTTGGTTCCAGTGATCATAATAGCGACCTGGGGCTATTTTTCCTTCTAAGGTCGATGATGCACGTCTTGTGATGATCGTTGTTCTTATTTACAAAGAGATCTTCGAAGCTTGTTTGAATGTTAGCTCATGACTCGTCAGGATTGTAAGCCTCACTGAAGTTAACTAGGTGAAGTTACAGGAAGCCTTACCATAGCGAGATAGGCACCTCACTTACTAGGTCTTGAGCCAACCCAACTGTTAGACTTAGTTTGTACATTATACACTAAGGGCTTTTGCAGTTGATATGTGTCGCTTTTGTCTTCCTAGATGTAATGTACTTGACGCCTCGCTATTCGCATTTAGCGACATATGGTTTCTCGCTAATATAGTAAGCAACAGTTTGTATATTGATCCCTCGCATAAGACCTTATAGTCAACAGGTTACAAATATACTCTGATACTTACGTAATTAATGAGTTATACCATAAAAAGCGACAGCATCGATACACATTCCTTTTATCTTGACACGTGTCCCCCACTGAGAAGGTAGCCAAATTTCGGGTATAATAATTGCCCCTTAAAAAGTTCTTTTTTAGTAAAAAGTGCTTTTTAATAATTACATAGGGCATTTTCATCATAATCCCTTTTCGAAAGACGCGTCCTTTGATCATGGCAGTTGTACGGTTTTGAGGGTAATTATGAACCGTCTCTTCATATTTTTCCCTACTCCCAACTGTTAGATTTCCCAATCTTTGGCCTTCTTGTCACTGGACTTTGTGTAGAAATTGGCGACTTAAGCTTGCCATGTTTCACAAACTTCTGGCTTTTTGGTGAGATCCATCTTGAGAATGGATTGTCTCTTTCTTACTAAAATGTCCCATCTGAGTTCAGAGGTTCGCCCTCCCAAATTCATAACACCAAGATGCACCAACCAATTTTCTTCTCCCTTTGTTCCCAAGGACTTCAAACCTCAATTGGAACCAAAAATGACAGATTCCAAGGCTGAGGAGCTTTTGACCAATCCAAACCAGGGGAAGCCCGTTGATCGTTATAGGCGATCTTCACAAGTGATTCTTGAGGGTAAGTATTATCCCTTGTGAATGGTGGTTTGAGACGGATCATATTTATTATTATTTTTTTTGTTTCTCCACTGACCCCCTCTTGTTTTTTTTTTTCTGTCTCCGCAGAAATAGACATAGATCTTGTGAACGATCTTAAAGGTCCTCCTCAAGCTGACAAGGAATCCTAGAGGAAAGTTGGTGTGGTTTTGGATGAATCTGGGAGGAAAGTTGGCGTGGTTTCTATCAGAGAATCCAACCAACCCAAGACCCAAACCTGCACCAGAAGACCTTTGCGCCAACTTCTCTATGGTATCAAGGAATTTTTAGTGGCTGGGAATAAGTTCTCGGCTGCAGGAAATGGGATCTTTTGATGAGGGGAATGAGGTCTATGCAGAGGTTGAGACCTTCTACATGTAGACAGTCTTTCTTGAGCTACGTGTAGCTGGTCTTTCTCCAAGCTATGTGAAGACGGTCTTTCTTGAGTTTAGCGACTCTCCCCTTACATTCTTTGTTTAGGAAGATGACTTAATGGTTTGACCCTAGTGGACTTTTGTAAAAACAATTCATAACCCAACTTAGGTTTTTTCTTATCTTAAATGCCTTGTACTATTTTCATTCGAACTTAATACAACTGTGTTTGCTTGCGTTTTTATTCACAATGTAAACATCTATAGTTTGATCAAATGTACAGTACTTTTGGGTTTTTCCATTGCTCATAATCTTCCTGTTTAAGTAGTTAGTTATCTACCAAAATTTTTGATTTTCGAGCAGTTGTCAATTCTGCCTCGCTATGATAGTTATAATCTACCTTAAGCAATCTTGAATATACTTCTCATGATTTTATCACTTTTTATATTTCAGATTTGCTCTCATGAATAGTTAGATTATCTATTCATTTTCTAGGTTCAAGTACTTTTATCAAGACGTCTTAATGTCTAGTTTAGTACTTTCCTAGCTCGCGAGAACCATTAGTATTCAGTTTTATTTGCGAGTTATAACTGTTGATTTTCCTTTCCCGTCAGATAGGTTTTTAATCAAAAGTTATAGTTGTTTGATCCCTTCTTCGTCAAAAAGGTTTGATCGAGATGCTATAACAATTCGACCCCTCTCTCATCAAAAGGGTTTGGTTAGGAAGTTATAACAATTCGACTCCTCTTTTGTTAAAGAGGTTTAGTCGAGAACCTTTAAATTTCAATTTTTTTTCTTTCTAAATGGCGGGTTTGCATTATATCTGTATTTTTAGATGAATTCCGGTTAATCATACATAAATGCCCCTTAAGTAATTTTAAAGAATAAAACTTTGTAATTACTTAATATAAATGATTCTCTTTATTCATAACTGAAGTTTAAATTTTAAATCAGTAATGCGAGTTACATCATTTATTTATTGGTAGTAGGGTTGCAAATGTTCCACATTCCAGTAGTTCTTTATTAGCGAGCCGTTGAGTCGAGCCAATTTATAAACTCCAATCCTAAATACTGCTTCGATGACATATGGACCCTCCCAATTCGGGTTGAACACTCCTGCAAATGCATCTCTCGTAGTTGCAAATACTCGCCTTGGCACCAAGTCTCAAACATTGAATAGTCTTTTCTTGACTCTTTTGTTGAAGTATCTTGTAACTCACTGTTGGTATGCTGCATTGGTGATTTGCAACTCAGTTCATTTTTCCTCAAGTAGATCCAAGGACAATTTTAGATTTAATTTTCTTTTTGATTATAGAACTCTCTTCTGTGAGTCGATATGTTCACTTCAACAGGTAGCATTGCCTCCGAGCCAAATGCTAGCGAGAAAGGAGTGTGTCCTGTTGCCGTCTTCTAGGTAATTCTATGGGCCCAGAGTACCTGAGGTAGCTCGTCGACCCTCATGCCTTTGGCAGCGTCTAACTTCTTCTTGATAGTATCCTTCAAGGTTTTATTAATAGCTTCCACTTGCCCATTCGCCTGAGGCCTGGATACTGACGAGAAGTTTTTGATAATTTTGTTCCTCTTACATAATTCAGTGAACAAGTTGCCATCAAATTAGGTTCCATTATCAGATACTATCTTCATGGGAATTCCAAACCTACAGACAATGTTCTTGACGACAAAGTCGAGGACTTTCTTGCAGGTTATGGAAACAAGGGGCTCGGACTCCATCCATTTAGTGAAGAAGTCAACTGCTACTACTGCATACTTGGCTTCTCCTCGCTCAGTGGGTAATGCCCCAATTAAGTCAATTCCCCATATAGCAAATGGGTAGGGCGAGGTCATCATTCTAAGTTCTGTTGGCAGCACGCGAGGTATATGTGAAAACCTCTGACACTTATCACATTTTCTAACAAACTCATGGGTGTCCTTATTGATTGTTGGCCAGTAATATCCTTGTCTAATGATCTTTTTAGATAAACTTTACCAACCTGCATGATCCCCACAAAAGCCTTCATGAATCTCTTTGATGATTTCATTTGCTTCTGCAGGGAGAACACACCGAAGTAGGGGCATCGAATACCCTCTTCTACATAGTTTGCCTTCAATTGTTACGTAGCGAGGCACTGAATACAATAGTTTTCGTGCCTCGCTTTTGTCATTTGGAAGTTGTCCATCGAGTAAGTAACTGATAATAGGAGTCATCCATGTAGGAGAATTGTCTATCATCGTGACTTCTTCGGTATCACATATGCTTGGCTCGCTTAGTATCTCCATCAAAACTAAGTTCAATTCATCTAAGTCGTTCTACGAGGCCAATTTTGCTAAGGCATTGGCGTTGGAGTTTTGTTCTTTTGGAATCTGTTCAATTTTAAAGTAATCGAATCTTTCCAAGTTCTTCTGAACTTTCTCTAAATATATTCCTCCGGGGGGCGATTGGGACGTGGACATAAAGGTGTTTATGACAATCAATAATTCAATTCATTTTCAATTAGGTCTTGCTCTAGCCTCTTTGGGGGTTATTACTTCCTTGGTTGCTCAACACATGTACTCTTTACTTGCTTATGCATTCATAGCACAAGACTTTACTACTCAAGCTGCTTTATATACTCATCACCAATACATTGCGGGATTCATTATGACAGGAGCTTTTGCTCATGGAGCTATATTTTTTATTAGAGATTACAATCCGGAACAAAATAAGGATAAGTTATTGGCAAGAATGTTAGACCATAAAGAAGCTATCATATCCCATTTAAGTTGGGCAAGCCTCTTTCTAGGTTCCATACTTTGGGACTTTATGTTCATAATGATTGCATGCTTGCTTTTGGCCCAATGGATACAATCTGCTCATGGTAAAACTTCAGTGATTATCTGTTCTTCCACCGAAAGAGGGGCTGATTGAGATTGTTTGAGTAATTCACGTAATCGTTGACCTCTTGCCAATCGATTCTGAGTAGCTTTATCGAGATCAGAGGCAAATTGTGCAAACGCTTCTAATTCTGCGAATTGTGCCAATTCTAATTTTAATTTTCCGCTACTTTGCCATTTTTAAGCCTTTGGCCTGGTTTTCCCCAAGGACCTGGTTCACAATCAGCTGCGAATCACTATGGCGGATGAGGTTTTTGACTTTCAACGCCTTGGCTATCTATAAGCCAGCGATCAAGGCTTCATACTCAACCTTGTTATTTGAAGCATCAAATTTAAATCTCAGAGCATAGTGAAACTTAAAGCCTTCTGGTGACATTAATATTACCCCTGCACTCGAAGCCTGTTCGTTAAATGCACCATCCACGTATAACTTCCAGGTTTTCGCATCTCATTGAACATGTGGAATTTCTTCTAGAGTTATACCTTATATCAAGAAGTCGACCAAAGCTTGGCCCTTGATGGATGTTTGAGGATAGTATGTTATGTCAAACTGCCCCAGTTAAATTGACCATTTTATCAATCTTCCAAAAGCATCTAGTTTTGATAAAACTTGTCTCAAGGGCTGATCGGTTAACACTTTTATGGGGTGCGCCTTGAAGTATGGCTGTAGTTTACGAGACGTGTGGACTAGGCATACCGCGAGTTTTCCTAGGGGGGATATCTGGATTCTACCCCTAGTAACCTTTTACTTACATAGTAAATAGGTTGCTGGTGCTTACCCTCTTCTCGCACTATAGATGCACTAGTTGCATCCTCTGAGATAGCCAAATAGAGAAATAGTGTCTCTTCAGTAATTGGTTTTGCCAAAACTGGAGGCGTTGCTAGATGCCTTTTTATGTTTTGAAAGGCTTTTTCACACTCTTTTGTCCACTCAAACTTCTTGTTGCCTCGCAATATATTGAAGAACGGCACACACTTATCAGTTGACTTTGAAATGAATGTGTTAAGTGCAGCCATTCTTCCTTTCAGGGCTTGTACTTCCTTAGGCTTTGTCAGTGATGGCATGCCTATTAATTCCTTGATTTTTTCGAGATTTGCTTCGATACCCCTCGTGTTAACTACGAATCCTAAAAATTTTCCCGAGGAAACTCCAAAGGAATATTTTTTCGGGTTTAGCTTCATGTTATACTTCTTTAATATCTTGAAGCATTCCGCGAGGTCTGTGGTATGATCCCTACTTTTTATTGATTTTACCAACATATCATCAACGTAAACCTCCATGTTTCGCCCGATTTGGTTTGCAAACATTTTGTTTACCAATCACTAATACGTTGCCCCAACAATCTTTAGTCCAAATGGCATGACTTTATAACAATAAAGTCCCATGTTTGTTACGAAGCTTGTATGTTCTTGATCTGGGACATACATTTTTATCTTGTTATATCCAAAATATGAGTCCATAAATGACATAAGCTCGTGCCCAGTAGTTGCATCCACTAACTGGTCGATCCTGGATAGTGGAAAACAATCTTTTGGGCACGCCTTATTCAGATCAGAGAAATCAATACAAGTTCTCCAAGTTCTATTATGCTTTGGGACAAGAACAGGATTGGCTATCCACGAGGGATAAAACACCTCGCGTATAAAGTCATTAACCAACAACTTATTAGGGTCTCTTTTTCTGCCTCTTTGCTGGGTAGTTTGGATCAATGTTGCAATGATGGTAAATAATATTAGGGTCGATCCCTATAATATCTCCATGGGTCTAGGCGAATTGATCCTGGTTTGCCTTCAGAAAACTTATTAGCTGCTAGTTGAGTTGCTCATCCAGGTTCTTCCCAATGTATACACACTTTGTGGGATTTCCTGGGTCGAGGATAACCTCTTCCAATTCCTCAATTGGTTTTAATAGGTTTCTCTCATCTTGAACTCGGGGGTCAAAATATTCATCTTTCTTTTCATTTTCTTCTGCCAAGATCGTCCTCAATCGATGACTGACTTTCCTATGCTGCAACTTTATGCGATAGCAATCGCGAGCCAGTATCTGGTCGCCACGCACAACTCCCACGCCTTCTGGTGTTTGGAACTTCAAGGATAGGTGCTTGATCGAACTGACTGCCCCTAGTCCGATCAGTGCTGGACGACGCAACAATATTTTGTAAGCCGATGGCAGGTCGACAACTAGGAAGTCTTGCATAACATTAGCAGATAGAGGTGCCTTGCCCAAAGTTAATGCGAGCTCAATTATGCCGAGACTGGCAATGCTGTTTCTAGTGAATCCACAGAGATTCACCATACAAGGCCTCAATTTGGATTTTTCGAGCCCCATCTTCCTTAGGGTTTCCTTATATAGGATATTTACTGAGCTCTCGTTGTTTATTAACACTCTTTTGATCCTTTTATTGGCGAGTTGGATTGTAGTCACTAATGGATCGACGTGAGGATATTTCACATTTTTCTCGTTTTCCTCCGTGAATATAATGGGAGGTTCCTCGGTTTTCACCTTCTTGGAAGGTTTTGGGGCAAATGCCGACTGCTCGTTCTTTATCTCTTTCACATATCTTTTATGGGCGTTATTGCTTTCCCCTGCGATATGTGGCTCTCTCGAAATAACTAGCATGTCCTCCCCTTCAACAGGAAGAGGTTGTAACCCCTGGTTATTTGGGTTATTGGGCATACTAGGCTGGTTGTATCCGTGGCCTTGTCTTTTCACGTAATGCTTAAAGTGGCCTCAAGCGATGAGACTTTCTATCTCATCTTTCAATTGGCGACATTCGTCAGTAGTATGCCCAATATCTTTATGGAATTTACAATACCTATTAAGATCTCTTTTGCTCCTCGCATTCCTCATGGGCTTAGGCTTGCCGAAGGCAACCTTTTGCTCATGTGTGAGGTAAATATTCTCCCGAGTTTCATTAAGCTCCGTATAAATAGTACACACTGGCACGTACTTATCGTCCTTCTTCTGTTTCTTTTTATCCTTTGATGGTTCCTTGGAACCATCCTTTCTCTTAGAACCTGAAGCCCCTGAGTTATCAATTCTCGTTGAAACTGTACTTGTTGGAACGTTGCTGGGTTTGTTTCCCAAGCCTGTTTTCAACAAATTCATTTCCTTTCGGGCTTTTTCCTTCCGAACGAATACCTGAGCCCTTTTGTTGAACTCATTTATGTTTATTACTAGACGACCTTGTAAGTCGTCCCACAGCTCACCCCCTGCAGTTGATGGATCAGTAGAGATCCCTGCCTAAAGGACTGTAAGTTGTGTACTGTCATCAAAATGCCTAACCCTAGCCGCAGACATGCTATAACGACTTAAGTATGCCTTAAGTGTCTCACCGGGGTGTTGCTTTATGTTGGTTAACGAGGCCGTTTCGGGTCGTCTATCCCTAGCAGCCTGGAACTGTTTCTTGAAATCCCTGGACAGCTGCTCCCAGGAAGTTATTGAATGGTGACTGAACTTGTTAAACTAGCTGCTTGCTGCTCCAACAAGCAAGGTGGGGAATAAAATATAGCGTAATTTGTTCGTCACATTACTCGCTCGCATTATTGTATTAAATTTGTTTAAATGCGAGACCAGATCAGTGGTTTTGTCATACGACGAGACATGCGGGTTTTTGAATCCTGAAGGAAAAGGGGCACTTATGATATCTGGATGATACGGCTCAAGCTCCTCGTCTGAGTCGTATCCAGATTGTCTCCCTTATTCCCCCACTTGATATCTCCTGAACTTGTCCTCCAGCTCGTTTATTTGCAGTTGGATGGGATCCTCTAGCTTTGGATCGAGCTGTTGGTGAAGGTCAGGTTTCCTTCGATTCAAGTGCTCTCGTGGATCCGGTTGGGAGTAATTGCTGACAGACCTCGTCTTACTGACAGATCGCGTCCTACTCATAGACTTTATCCTACTCATAGAGTTTATCTTTGAGTGACTCACGGATTTACTAGTTCCCATACTCTCTCGATCATTAGCTCGTTGAGTACTTTCTCCTCTTCGAGTTGATCGACTATGGGTCCTTGATCGCCTCGAGGTCACACTTGCTTCTTCATGCTCTGTTCTTTCCCCCTAAGTGTGGTTTGTCGTATTTCCCCCATTAGGGTCTGTACGAGTTCTCGCTCTATGGGTTTGGGAAAAACGCTGGTGATTTCTCGCAAGTGACCTACGTTCTCCAAGTTGAGTCCCAAGATCTTCCTCATTGTCATGAGGAATTTCTCGTTCATCAGTTTTCGTTTGCCTCCCATCCTCATTTCGGTGAGATAGTTCTGGCTGATCATTTTAATTTTCAGGGGGTATCTCATTTTCCCTGGGTCATTCTTCCCAGACATTTTCCTGTCTCCTGGTTCATGAGCAACGAGGTCTGCCTTGTGGTCTTCTCACTCCAGGTTCATGTTGATTTTAAGCATTCGTCCCTTGTGCCATCTTGGTTTCGGCTGCATCATGTTCTAATTCAGCGTTCCGCCACTGCGCCTCTTCCAGATTACGTCTTAGGCAACAGTTTTCCATTTCATAAGTACCTTCTCCCGTAGGCTGGGCACCCACATGATTGGGCCCTTCATCCCTCGTCCCAGGGTTCTGGCCACTCCCATGCTAAGTTCTCCTCGAGCGTGTTGTCCGTGTACTAGGACCAACGTCAGGTTGGGTTCTCCGTGAACGTGTGGTCTAAGTGCTAAGGCCACCCTCAGGTTGAGTCCTCCTGGAGCGGGTGGTCCATCGAGACTGTGGGTTGGTAGACCTTTTGGAGCCCATGGGTTCTTTCCAACAACGATGATGAGTATCCTCATGTGGTGTATTAACATTTTCTGGATTTTCTGCCATGAATGAGAGAGTTTTTTTTTAGAAGGAAGGAGGGTTTTTTCTGAGCTTTTTCACAGAGGCAAACTGTTAACCCATATTTTTGTTAACCAAATTTGAGCCTAATCGTGACAATCTCACACAGAAAAAATAAAAGCTATAAAATAAAAGTATGAACACAGGGTTTTTTACGTGGTTTTGCAGTTAAAATTCTGTGTAGTCCACAAGTCAATATTATTCAGATTTTTGATTGTTTTCTCAGGGCCTCTTTTGTATGAGTTTTTCTGTCCCTTTTCTGATCTTTCTTGCCACTATTTATAATCACATATTGGGCAATTAATTACAAAGTTGATTGTAATCTTTTTACAACGATCATCCCCTAAAATCATGGGGTTTGATTACATATCACGTAGTGTAAATGCGGTTATGATTTGAAAATCATATAGTTGTGATTTTCCCGCTTTTACCGGGTCAAAATGATCGTGTATTTAAACACGTCTTTAATCATTGTATCCAGGGATGTCTCGACAGAAGCTTGGTTCCAGTGATCATAATAACGAGTTGGGGCCATTTTTCCTTCCGAGGTCGATGATGCAGGTCTTGTGATGATCACAATTCTTATTTACAAAGAGTTCTTCGAAGCTCCTTAGAATGTTAGCTTCTAACTTGTCAGGATTGTAAGCCTCACTGAAGTTAACTGGGTGAAGTTACAGGAAGCCTTCCCATAGCGAGATAGGCACCTTGCTTACTAGGTCTCGAGCCAACCCGACTGTTACACTGAGTTTGTACATTATACACTAAGGGCTTTCGCAGTTGATAAGTGTCACTTTTGTCTTCCTAGATGTAATGTACTTGATGCCTCGCTATTCGCATTTAGTGACATATGGTTTCTCGCTAATATATATTGATCCCTCGCATAAGACCTTACAGCTAGCAGGTTACAAATATACTCTAATACTTACGTAATTAATGAGTTATTCCATAAAAAGCGACTCCATCAATCCATATTCCTTTTATCCTGACATGTGTCCCCCACTGAGATGGTAGCCGAATTTCGGGTATAACAGTTTCTTTATTAATAATTGAATCGAAAAGATTACATTCAAATATAGTTTTATTTAGGGAACAAAGCCCAACAAACTCCCACTTGTACTAATATAGAACTATCAGTACATTTCAATTAATCCTAAATTCAGTCTGTGCTTTTCAAATGTAGTTATAGTTAAAACTTTGGTAAATATATTAGCTAAGTTATCTTCGGCATCCACTTTCTCCACCAGTACATCCCCTCTTGCCACATATTCCTTGATGATATGATATTTCCTCTCTATGTGTTTGCTTCTCTTGTAACTTTGAGGCTCTTTATTGTTGGCTATAGCTCCAGTGTTATCACTAAGCTAAACAAGTGGTTTTTCCATTCCAGGAACAACACCAAGTCCCGAGAG
The DNA here is from genome assembly GCF_029168945.1 of Cannabis sativa. NCBI lineage: Eukaryota > Viridiplantae > Streptophyta > Magnoliopsida > Rosales > Cannabaceae > Cannabis > Cannabis sativa. The sequence continues at coordinate 22,545,573 of NC_083603.1, forward strand.
GAACTTTCTAAGCCAGAATAGTTCCTTAGCAGCCTCAACGACAACTATGTATTTGGCCTCCATGGTAGAGTCTGATGTTGCGGTTTGCTTAGCACTTCTCCAAACAACTGCTCCACCCCCAAGAGTAAGTACCATCCTAGACTTAGACTTCCTGTCATATAGACAAGCCTAAAAATCTGAGTCAGCATAGCCTATGGGATTTAAAGCACCATCCTTGTAGACTAACACATAATGCCTTTTACTTTTCATGTACTTCAGAATATGCTTAACTGGCGTCCAATGTTCCTCTCCTAGATTTGTCTAATACCCGCTCACAATTCCTACTACATAGCAAATGTTAGGTCTAGTGCATAACATTGCATACATTAGACTTCCAACTATTGAAGCATAAGAAACCCTTCTTATATTCTCTATCTCTTGAGAATCAATGGGAGACTATTCCTTAGATAGACGGATACCAAGTTTAGAAGGCATCACTGCCCCTTTGGTATTTGTCATTGAGAGTCTCTCTAGCACCTTATCAATGTAAACTATTTGAGAGAGAGCAAGGGATCTGTTCTTCCGGTTTCTAATGATTTGAATACCAAGAACATAAGCTGCTTCACTTAAATCTTTCATTTCGAATTGAGTGTCAAGCCATTCCTTGATGTCAGTCATTATCTTGATATTGTTGCCAATATTCAAAATATCATCAACATAAAAGACTAGGAATACTACCACTTGATTATCCTTGAGTTGGTAAACACAAGGTTTGTCATCGTTTTGGTGAAATCCATAGGTCTTGATTATTTCATCAAACCTTTTGTTCCAAGAGCGAGAAGCTTGCTTAAGTCCATAAATGGACCTATTGAGTTTGCAAACTTTCTCTTCCTGCTCTGGAAGCTCATAACCTTTTGGTTGCTCCATATAGATGATTTCTTCAAGAATCCGTTAAGGAAAGTTGTCTTGACATCCATTTGTCAAATTTCATAATCGAAAGCAGCAGCTATGGAGAGAAGAATTCTAATGGATTTGAGCATGGCTACCAGACTAAAAGTATCCTCATAGTCCACACCTTCTCTTTAGGTATAATCCTTAGCGACAAGTCTAGCTTTAAAAGTTTTGACTTTGCCACCATCACCTCTTTTCTTCTTGTAGACCCACTTACATCCAATTGGATGATAATCATCGGGTGCGTCTACATATTCCCAGACTTTGTTATTTTCATGGAATCCATGCCGGTTGACCATCGCTTTCGTTCTAGACTTGCCATTTTGTAATTATAAGTTAATGGGTCGTCATCAATACCGTCACCAACGACCATCGTGATTTCACCATCCAAGCCATAACAAGCTAGTTTTGTGGAAACCCTCCTACTACAACGAGGAGCCGTGACCTTCTGAATAGGAACATTTGTGGTAGATTTCTCAGTTGTAACAACTTGCGTTGGTTCAACCAAGGGAGTGGGATTATCCTCTACTTGAGTAGATGATGGAACATTAGATGGAGTTATTTCCGAAAGCATTTCCTCTAATACTTCTTTACTTTGCCGCTTGAAGTTCTATATAGTCATCCTCAAGGAAAGTGGCATTTGTAGAAACGAACACTTTCTCATCCTTGTGACTATAAAATAGTCCACCCCTAGTCTCCTTAGACTTTTCGAGAAACATGCAAACTTCAGTTCGCGCTTCTAGTTTGCCTTCTTTCTTCTTAAGACATGACCAGGGCACCCCCAGATTCTATAATAGCGTAAACTAGGTATACAACCATTCCATAGTTCTACAGGTGTGTTAGGGACTGATGTAGATGGAACAACATTTAAAATATCATTTGCCATCTAAATAGCATATCCCCAGAAGGACGTTGACAGGGTTGAATAGCTCAGCATAAACCTAACCATTTCCAAAAGTGTGCAATTACTTCTTTCTGCAACTCCATTTTGCTGTGGAGTGCCAGGGGCAGTATATTACGATTCAATTCCAAGTTCAATTAACTGATCTTTGAACTGCATATCCATATACTCTCCATCTTTATCAGTTCACAAGATCTTTAATATTTTACCTAATTGGTTTTGAGCCGAAGCATGAAATTCTTGAAACTTCTCAAATGTTTCAAATTTCTTTTGTATTAGGTAAAGAAAACTATATCTAGAGAAATCGTTGATGAAAGTGACAAAATACTCATAATCTCCTCTGGATTTTACATTTAGAGGTCCCTAGATATCTGAATGTACTAATCCTAGGGGTTCTTTGGCATGCTCTCCCTTTGCAGAGAAAGAACGCTTAGTCATTTTTCCTTCATTCACAAACTAGTAATTCACCCAAGATGACATTTTTCAATGGACCATCTTTGGTTAACCTACGAAGTCTATCATAGCCTATATGACCTACTCATAAATGCCATAGATATGTTTCATCATTATTATCAATCCAAATGGATTTGTCATTCTCTAAAACACATGATTCAAAAACAAAAGCGTTATCTTTGTTCCAATGGTTCAAAAGTCTTGACATCTTTCTTTCGAATGTCCCTTCTCTCCACAGTGGGAACATAGAAGAATACGTCTGCTCATTTGTTCTCTAATTGTTTCAATTTCTGGTTCTATTTTGATTAAAGCTCTCAAAATGGAACTCGAAGTTGCATTGTCAAAAGCCTCATCCTCAATTTCTTCAACTTTCCTTTTGCCCTTGTCTGCAAAACTAGAAGGAACCCTCCTTGCAAACAACAAAGTCTGTTCATTAGCATGAAATTTTGCGCCCAGCTTGTCAACGTCGAATGAGTTAAAATTGTTGATCATGTATGATACAACAAATCCATTATCTTATGTGGAAGGCTGTTGAGAACGGATTGAACCCATTGCTCTTTTGATAAATCAATTCCCAGCAGATTTGCTTTCTGGAACTTCAGGTTCATCATGAGTAAGTGTGAATTGATGCTCTTACCAAGAGACATTTTCACACTATAGAGTTCATTTGCGAAGGCATCTAAAAGATGAGGATTGGGGTGTGGGTTATTCATTTTGACACTACAAATATCAATAAACAAAAATAAATCATTTGGTTCAACTATATTCATACACAAGTTCAGAATATAACAGTAAGTAAACATGTTTGCAATAATACCAAAATAAAACATATTCAGAGATTTTCTAAGGTTTCAAACAAACTGATACAGTGCTTTGTTTTAGTTGAGAGTCAAAGATATCATCCATTGAATAGAGTAGTCAACTCATCTAAAATGGAAACCATTCTAGCAACCTTTTATTCGATCGAAAAGAGAATCCAACGTTGCTTCGTTTTAGTCGAGAGTCAAGGTCATTCCTATTTCATGAGCTTCTACCATTGTTTCATACTTTGTAAGTCCTACTCTTAGTAGTCACTATTCGGATGGTCGTTACTAAGAATAAAACACTTACAATAATACTTATCTTTGAAAATTCTACGACGTTAAATTGCTAATGAACGCCCATCTATTAGGGATGAATCTCATTAAAATAAGAACTATGTAGAACAAACAATGGAGATCGAATATCTCTTTAATTAAAGCTCATTATTTAAAAAATATATTTTTAATTAATCACTTATTTTAGCCTATATATTTTAATAATAAAAATTACTTAATTTAAGTTGGTCCAAAATTAATTAAAATTAATTTTCAACTTTAATTTAATTTTTAAAAACAAATTTTGAATATCTCTATATATATAATTTTGAAATTCTATTAAAATATAATAAAATAAATTCTTGAAAAAAAACTATTTTAAGTCGTTCTAAAATAAAAAAAATATTTTAACTTAAAATAAATCTCAAACTTTAATTAAATAACAAGTTAAGTATCTTGAACTAATTACCTTATTTTCATAAAATATCCCTATTTAAGTTAATCTAAAATTAACAAATTTCAACTTAAATTATTTTAAAGAATATCTGAATAAATAATTGTCCAAAAAAATCTACTTAATTATAAATTTCAAAATATTCTAATTTAAGTTTATCCAAAATCAATTTGAAAAACTGATTTTCAACTTAAATATATTTTCTATGAAAATTCAAATAATTAAGTATCTAGAAAAAGCTAATTAGTTATAACTCCTTTATTTAATTAAATACAGAAAAATACATATAGTTTATCTTGAATATATTTCATTAAACTAAGTGTGTTTTTCTTAAATTAATTTCAAAAATAATCTGATGAAAAATTAATTTCATATATTTCAAAATTAATTATGTTGCTAATAAATTTTATTAGGTTATATTAGTGTAATTAACCTATTACAGTTATTCAAATAAGGCAAATAGGCCTTCACAATAGGGGTTATTCATGTGAGGGAGGGCCGAGTTCAGTATGTCGTATCCACTACTATGGCCCCCTAACTCTCACACAAGGCCCAAAGGAGAGGAATTTAACCTTAATTAAACAACCATTATTCATTGAATAAGCCCAATACTAATTAGACCTAAATAAAATCTATCATAAGTGATAATTTTATTTTAGCAACCTAGTTTATTTTAATTTATCAAAATTTAAATGGGCTCCCTATATGCATCTAGGCCCAAAGTAAACGTATAGGCATAGACACAGACACAGACACAGACACACTGATTTAAATGGATCCTATCATGTTACTAGGTTTATACACAGATGAGAGAGGATTATAAAATTTACCCGTTACAAATTATTTATTTGACATACTGATAATTGAACTATTGGTTAAAATCAGATCATTGGACCTGTCAACAAGTTAACCATAGCAATTTAGATCAAAGAATAATAGGTTTTATAAAAAAAAGTTTTGATAATAAACAATATATAAAACACACACATGCAACAAACTGGATAGATAGATATATGATTTATTTAATTTAAATTAATTAAATAATTAAATTATTTTTCGATAAATACATAAATAATCTTTTCAAAAATAATAAAATTAAATTAAATAATAAATTTTAAAATTAAACATATAAATTTGAAAAAATTAGATTTTAAGAAACCTAAATATCTATTAAAAAATGCCAACTAACTTTTCAAAATTTATGTTATTTTGAAAAGAAAATAAAATTAAATGTTTATTAAAATAAAATGATAATAAATATCATTTATCTAATTTTGTAATTTAATTTAAATAAAATAATAAAAATTAGAAAGTTGTCAAAATATCTGGTTAGATTTTTAAAATTTTCTAGATTATTTTAATAAAATATACCTTATTTTAAATTTCAAATAATGTCATTTTATAAAATTAATTAAATAATATAAAATATAAAATATCTGACCTTATATTTAAAAATAAGATAGAATAATCAAATTTTAAAAAATAAGATAACCAATTAAGCAAAAAAATTAGATATTATCCATTTTCAAATTCAAAATCTACTAATATCTAAAATTAACTAAAAAAAATCAATGAATTTTATTATGATAATTAGATTTAAGATTTAAAAAATAAAAATCTAAATACAAATTGCACAAAAAATTCGATTTTTTTTGAATAAAATTCAACAACTTTATTAACAAGTATAATCGTTAATAACAATAGAACGCACTTCAGTGGAACAATCCTCCAACTGAAGCGCACGAGCTATAGAGAAATAAGAATCTCTGGCTAAGGAATGAGCCAGCTTATTTCCAGATCGTTTGACAAAACACAACTCAACATTGTTTAAAGATAAGAGAAGAGCACGAACATCATGAACTAAAAGGCCAAAAGAAGATGACATAGTGATTTTGCTTTGCACAGCTTGAACACAAACTAAAATATTAGTTTCCAAAATTACTTGTCCCCACAAATGACGGTCAATCCAGCTTAAAGCTTGTTTTACGCCAACAATTTCAGCTATTTCAGGTTGCACTCGCCCTATCTTTCCCATAATAAAAGCTTCGACCAAGTTACCTATAGTCGCGAGCCACACAACCAAAGCCAAATCTACCTTCTTGCTCAAAGAAAGCACCATCAACATTAACCTGGATCTTATTTATAGAAGGTGTAGTCCAACGCTCAACCACACGGTCCCCATCAATTAACAGAGACAAAGAAATACCCTTTCTTTCTTGAGCGGATTGGTATTGATCAAGCAGAATTCTTGCTGAAGCAACCACATTTGCAGTAGTATGGCTCTTTTGTTGCAAAAAAAAATCGTTACGGGCACGCCAAATTGACCAACTAACCACAGCCGCTTCCTCCATCTCTCCCTGCCTGTCTCGACTGAATAAAACCAGTAGCCAATTGCAGAAAGTGTCATCCATGTTGCTGCCAACATCCACCATGGTTCTATGCCAACACGTGTTGGGTTTTATGCCCTAAATAAAACTCATTTCAATATAATCAGATTTACTTATTAATAAAGATCAGAAATAACATTTAATGTTGCATGGTTCACATGATTTATTTCATGATTATTTACATAATGTATGAATTCTATTTAAGTCCAAAACATATCAATTTGTTAATGATTATAGTGTTGTCAACACAGTGGAATATAATCTTAATTATATGTTCGAAAGTTTATTCCCTGATTTGTCAGTTCACTGGTTTTAGACTGACATGATAATCATCGATAGGTATTCTTACACCTTGGATAAGTGTTATGTCCTTTACAGGGCATTGGTAAAGTTTACCAGTATCGGATGTATGGAGTGTACATCGGAAGGGGCCGATATTGAACTTTATTAAGATTTGTTAAAATTTACTGTAATATCTATTCAATTCAATATCACCTGTTGATCCTAGATCAAATGATCTTAATCCTGATATGTTTAGGTTCGATCTCAAGAGTATTATACATGTTCTTTGATTTGTTAGTTAAGCCTACTTTTGGGTCAAGGTGATACGTACATTTTGGTAACATGATAGTATAATTGAGTGGGAGCGCTAACATAAATATGGAATCTATAACTTCTATAGGAATTTAGAAGTGAAACGATGATGTCCTTTGAGCTTGGCTAAACAGAGATAAATGGTGGAGATCTCATTTCACTTCGCTGAAATATCATTTACACGGAGCTAAGTGTTTTAAGGATAAAATACATTGAAGGTGTAACGGTAACTTAGTGCCTATTCAATGTAGATCATCTATTAGAGGGTCATTGATCATATTAGGATTATAACAATGGATAACTAATGAAGTATCTATATCATGGAACATATAGAGCGTTCTATATACTGAGAGTGTAATTCTAAGTTCTATGCGTGGATTGAACGAAGAATTAATAAGTCAGTGAATTTAAGATATAAATTCTTGATCTGCTTATTGGAAGCTCGGATATATAGACCCATGGTCCCCATACTAGTTGAGACCATACTGCTTGTAAGACTCAGTTAATTGATTTTGATTAATCAATTATAATTCTAAAGTTAGACTATGTCTAGTTTATGAATTTTCACTAAGCAAGGGCGAAATTGTAAAGAAAAGAGATTCTAGGTTTATTTATTAATTAAGAGACTTTATATGTCTAATTAATAAATTTATTAAATGACAATATTATTTAATAATTAATTTTTAGTTATTAAATAATTAGAATTGGCATTTAAATGGTTGAATTTAAAAATTGGCGTTTTTGAGAAAATGAGATGTAGAAATGATAAAATAGCAAAATTGCATAAGTGAGGCCCATTATCCAAAGCCTAGGCCGGCCACTATTGTAGGCTTTTATCATTTATTTTTTTATTATTTTAATGCCAAATAATTCTAACTTAAACCTAGGTGGTTACATATAAATAGGTAGTGATGGCTTCAGGAAAAGATGAGACATATCATTCCTTCAGAGAAAAATTTCTAGCCGCCACCTTCTCTCTTCTTTTCTGCTCTAAATTTCGAAATCCTTGAGTGATAGAGTAGTGCCCACACACATCAAGTGGTATCTCAATCATAGTGTGTAAGACTGTGGAAAATCAACCAACAAGAAGGAGATTCAGCATCAAAGGAAGGAGAGAAAGAGATCCAGGTTCAGATCTTGGTGATCCTCTGCTACAGAAAGGAATCAAGGGCTAGAGATCTGAACGGAAGGAGTCATTATATTCCTCTGCACCCAATGTAAGGTTTCCTAAACTTTATATGTGTTTATTTCATTGTTTTAGAATTCATATTAGGATGTTAATGAAACATACATGGTAGTAAATCTAGATCCTGGTAAAATAATATCCAACAACACGCACGAGCAAAATCACACCCCACCAAAGCATTATATATTGTTTCATCTGAAGAGAGACACAAAGGGCATATATAATTGAATGGAACGTGTCGTTTCTTCAACTAAAAACAAGTCGAAAGTGCTGCTCTCCATAGAAAATTACTCACTTTCGGAGGAACTTTCAAACTCCACAAGTCCCTCCAAAAACCAGTAGCACCATTATTAGACAAGGCCCCTTTTATTTCTTGTTGATACTTGTAAGCAATCTTGACCGAGTAATGTCCTAGGTTCTCAAATTTCCAACTCCAGCAATCATTGGTAGCAGTATCACTTAGTTGGATTGAAAAAATTCACTCTTGATCTCTATCATTAAAAAGATCTTTAATTATTTCCTCATCCCAAGCACGGGAGTCCGTCTTAAAAAGGTTGCTAACATAATAATTTTCAAGAGCAGGATGAGTTGACAAAACATAACTATTGGTGTGATGAGGAAGCCAAGGATCTCCTAAGATAGAGATTCGTTCACCCGTACCAATGGTTCAAGTAGCACCTGCTTGTAATAGCTCCTTAGCTTCGAAATACTCCTCCATATGAAGCTTGGGTTGTCTCCCAACTCATCTGAAAGGAGGGATCCATGAGCGTAATATTTTGCTTTAAGAACTCTACTCACCAAGGAGCAATCATTGACTAGAAAACACCAACATTGCTTTCCTAGAAGAGCCATGTTAAAATCACACAAACATCGAAAGCCAAGGCCTCCAGCATGTTTATGACGACTCAAACGATCCCAACTCATCCAACTAACACCTGTTTTATGAATAGAGTCAGTTTGCCACCAAATTTTTTCCATAAGATGTTCCAACTCCTTACAAGTATCCATAGGTAACAAAAAGGCACTCATAGCATAGCTAGGAATTGATTGTGCAACTGATTTCAGCAACACTTCCTTCCCTGTTTGAGATAAAATTCGTCCTTCCAATCCCTGGATTTTTTTTCCTTATTTTGTCTTTAAGAAAACCAAGGATGACATTCTTGTTCTTACCAACAGAATAAGGGAGACCCAAATAAGTTCCATTCTCATCCGCCTCATAGATGTCAAGCATTTGACAGATTGTATCGCGTTGATAAGTGCTGGTATTATTACTGTAGAAAACAGACAACTTGTTGTAAATAATCTTTTGAACCGAAGCCACCTCATAAGTGTACAATAATTCATTCACATTATGCGCTTCTTCCTCAGTAGCTTTACAATATATGTAACTATCGTCTGCAAAAAGAATGTGTGAAATAATTGATGCTCCTCTAGCAATTTTGCAGCTCATAATTAATCCACTCTGTTCATAGCTACACAACAAACTTGAGAATCCCTTGGCATAGAGGATAAATAGATATGGTGATAAAGGATCACCCTGACGAAGACTTTTTTGTGTGGTAATGGGACCTAACTCCTTCCCCCCATGGGAGATCATGTAAGAGATAGTACCCACACAAGACATAACCAAGTTGATCCATCTTCCATCAAAACCCATCCTCTCAAGCATGGCATGAAGACATCCCTATTCCAGACGGTCGTAAGTCTTGCTTATGTCGAGCTTGAGTGCCATAATACTGTCACGACCCCTTTTTTTTCTTTTCAAATGATGCATTATCGCATAAGAGATCATAATGTTATCAAATATTAGTCGACCTTGAAGAAACACACTTTGAGTGTCCGATATAATAGAAGGCATAACAACTTTAAGCCTATTAGCAATGACTTTTGAAACGATCTTGTAAAGAACATTACAAAGCGCAATAGGTCTTAAATCGCCCATATCCATAGGTTGTTTCTTCTTGGGAATTAATACGAGATTAGTGTTATTTAAACCAACAAGAAGATGTCCAGTGCTAAAGAAATTACGAACCAGCTGTATGACATCCCGATTAACAACCAACCAGCATTTTTGGAAGAATGCTGGTGTCATTCTGTCAGGCCCCGGGGCCTTGTTGAACTGCATCTGAAACAAGGCTTTACGGACCTCATCATCAGAAACCAGCTGCAGCAACTCCATATTCTGGTCTGCTGAAACACGAGATTGGACGCTGCTTGTAACTTCTCTCTAGTCAACATTCGAAGAAGCAAAAAGAGCAGAAACATAATCAACCATTATTTGTGGCAAACCCAAAGACCAATCCACCCAATTTCCATTAGAGTCTTTAAGTTTTTATATGAAGTTGTTGCGTCTGTTAGGTTTTATGCCCTAAATAAAACTCCATTTCAATGTAATCTATTTTATTCAACATCAATAAAGAAACAGAAGTATTTTTCATTTATTTGTGTATGTTTTGGTTCACTTTATCAATTGCTTGTCTATTTGATTTATAAATTCATCTTAAACCCTTTTCACATACTTGATCATGTTTATTGTGCTGTCATCACATTGGAAAGTAAACATGACTATGTGAATAAAGTTTCCTAGATTTATCAGACACAGGGTTTTACTGATATGATAATCTACAACAAGAGTTTACTTGCATTTGGAGAAATGCTATGTTCTTTCCAGAACATTGGTTAAAGTAAAGCTCAGGTTGGGTGCATGGAGTATGCATCGGAAGGGACCGATATTGAACTTTGACTTAGATTTAATTAAACTTACCGTAAAATCTATTCAAGTCAATATCGCCAAGTTGATCCTAGATCAAATGTTCTTAATCCTGTTATGATTAGGCTCAATCTTGAAAGGCTATTCGTGTTCTTTGATTTGTTAGTTAAGCCTACTTTTAGGTTAGGGTGATACGTACATTTTGGGAACATGGTAGTGCAATTGAGTGGGAGCGCTAGCATAAACATGGAATGTATAGCTTCTATCTGGCGAATAGCAAAGGATGATCTCCTTCGAGCTTGACCAAACGAACATAAATGGTGGAGTACTCATTTCACATAAGCTGAAATATCATTTATACGGGGTCAAGTGTTTTAAGGATAAAATACATAGTAGGGTGTTACGGTAATCTAATCCCTTTACAGTGTAGATCATTCATATAGAGGATCATTGATCATATTAGGATTATAACAATGGATAACTAATGATGCGTCTATATGGTGGAACATATAGAGCATTCTATATACTGAGAGTGCAATTCTAAGTTCTATGCGTGGATTCAACGAAGAATTAATAAGTTAGTGAATTTTAGTGCTAAATTCTTGATCTACTTATTGGAAGCTCGGTTATATAGACCCATGGTCCCCGCACTAGTTGAGATAATATTGTTTGTAAGACTCATGTAATTGGTTTTGATTAATCAATTATAATTCACAAATTAGACTATGTCTATTTGTGAAATTTTCACTAAGTAAGGGCGAAATTGTAAAGAAAGAGTTAATAGGGGCATATTTGTTAATTATGATACTTTGTATGGTTCAATTAATAAATATGATAAATGACAATATTATTTAATAATTATTTATAGTTATTAAATAGTTAGAATTGGGATTTAAATGGTTGAATTAGAAAATTGGCATTTTTGAGAAAATTAGATACAAAAGTGTTAAAATTGCAAAATTGCAAAAAGAAAGGCCCAAATCCATCAAGCCATGGCCGGCCACTTTTGTAGGCATTTTAAACTGATATTTTCATTATTTTAATGCCAAATAATTCAAACCTAACCCTAGTGGAATGCTATAAATAGGTAGTGAAGGCTTCAGGAAAATTACACTTCTGAATCAGAAAACCTGAGCCTTTCTCTCTCTACTTTGGCCGCCACCCTCTCTCTCTCTTCTTCCTTCAGATTTCGAAATTACCTTAGTGATTAGAGTAGTGCCCACACACAGCAAGCAATACCTCAATCATAGTGAGGAAGATCGTGAAGAAAGATCATCAGCAAAGGAGTTTCAGCATCAAGGATTTAGAGAAAGAAATCCAGGTTCAGATCTTGATAATACTCTGCTACAGAAAGGATACAAGGGTTAGAGATCTGAACGGAATGAGTCATTTAATTCCGCTGCACCCAATGTAAGGTTTCTTAAACTTTATACGTGTTTATTTCATCGTTTTAGATAGTTCATATTTAGGGTGTTAATAAACATACTTGTGAGTAGATCTAAGATCCTGGTAAATTAATTTCCAACAGCGTCTTCTATTAGTTGCAAAAGCATGGAAAAATTTACTGTTGTTATCACCTTATTGTAACCATAATTGCTTTGATCTTTGGCGCCAAAAAACCTCACGTTGGGTATAAGCTTCAAACAGATTTTTTTTGGCCTGTTTATAATTTTCCACCGACGTATGATCTCTCCCCTACTTCCACCTTTGCACTTCCTTTTTACATTATTGTATTTGCTCTTTAAAATTGCCCCTAAACTCCTTCCCCCAAACCACCAATCGCTGCCCACAACTCTGAATTTTCTACTGCACTTCCACTTCACCATAGTCATCCCAACAGTCTTTTATCAGTTGGTAACAAAGTGGTTCGCATAGCCATGCATTTTCAAAGCAAAAACAAGTGACTCTTTTCTGAACAGCTGTAGTTAAAAGCTCAAGTAATAGGGCGAATGATCGGAAGTCGATATTTTAAGGTTGTAAAGTTTAGCAGAACTAAACAATTACAACCAAGTAAGGTTTGCTAAACCTCTGACCAAGCAAACTTCAATCCAATTCAAAGTACCCCTACCCATTTCCCAAGTAAATGGATAACCACAAAGCTCCATGTCTTGTAATCCACTGTCATTCAAAGCTTGTTGAAAGCCATTTATTAAGAATTCAGGGTATCGACTCCCTCCCCTTTTATCTTCATGAGCACACACATTATTCATGTCCCCCATTACACACCAAGGTAAGCTTGAATTAGCAGCCAAAGAGCGCAAAAGGTTCCAAGTTATTATTCGAAGACCTCTATTCGGTTCCCCATACAGCCCCGTAAATCTCCAATCCACTATACCTTCAATCGAAACTTTTACATCAATGTAATTAATTGAGAAGCCTAGAACCGAAACCTCTTTTTCAACCTTCCAAAGCAAAGCAATACCTCCACTTCTACCTTGCACATCCACCACCATCATTCCTTCGAAACCCAAGGAAACCCGCACCCTCTCCAGCTGAGTTCGGTTACTGAGAGTTTCACAAAGGAAAATTAAACTGGGTTGCTTTTGGATCACAAGATCCTTTAGGAATAGAACAGCCCATGGCAATTCCATGATAAGATTTTCATAATGGACGGTGGGCCTGGATACCAATACCCACCAAGCACGTGTTTTTTGAACCAGCCTCAACTTGGTTCATAGCCACATCATCACCTACTTCCTTCGGCCCATGTGTCAAGCCCAACTCCATTTTTCTTCTCTTTAAGTCAACCACCAACAAACAATCATCTTCCTTCGGAGTATTATTAATTTCCTGATTCGTATCAGTCAACGTATCACTCTCCACCTTTATAGGAATATTCCTATCAATCATTGATCTTTCTAACTGTCCAGCTCGTTGACCCATGTTTTCCTCCACAATGATAGGGATCTTTATTCCTCCACCTGGAACCTATTCTTTCCTTGCCAGTGAACGGTGATCGAATCCGACAGTCGTGTTAGCATCATCAACAGGATCATCTTCCATACCTACCATGAATTGCTTCAGCCACTTTGCTCTAATTGTATGATTCTTACAAATTGGCTTGACCCTCATCCATTCCCCATATGGTTTAATTATCTTACCATCAGGGACATCAAATCGTTGAGGGAAAAATCTATCTGAGTGCCCCATTATTCCACATATGAAACAAAATGTAGGAAGATGTTCATACTTGAAGTTCACCTAAAATTCGATTGTGTTCCACAGCTTCATGCGTCTCTTAAGTGGCCTTGTAACATTGATGGTAACACAAACAAGTAAATAATCTCTCCATAACCGCAAGAAGTTCTTTTCATCCGATTCTACATACTTACCAATATAATTGGCAATGTCTTTTACTATCGTTGCCGTTTTGAACCCCGATCGAAGATCATGTAACTGTACCCACATATCGACTTCATTCAACACTATCATTCTAGGATTTTCCCCCCTCTTCAGTCTTTTAAAAATCAGCAAGAACTTGTTAAATGTCCATGGGCTACGATCAATCATACTTTGGATGTCTAACTCGTGATAGAATTGAAACAAGTATCGGTTAGTATCCAATTCTTTAACGAACATACCCTTACCCGGTTGCCAAAGAGAGGCCATCAAATGCTGCATAGCAACAAAATCTATGGATCTTTTTGTCAAGAACCTTCCAACAATACACCCTCGATCATAATAATCATTCCCGTAGTATTACTAGCATCATAGGACAATACCGCCTCTTCTTCATCATCAATGGTTATAGTCGCCATGTTCTCTTCTTCCTCCATCTACTGATAACTACTAGAAGCCATGAAATACCGAACAAATCAAAAACCAGTAATACAAACCCAATGAGAGAAAACTAAAGAACCACGTCAAAAGACAAGACTTGTTAATTTATAAAAAATTAATACTTTTTTTTTTATTTTTGAAAAAACAAATGCAAATATTTAAAACTCATTAATACGTTATTATTAATATATATGTATATATGTCAAGAAAATGGAAAAAAAAAATGAAAAGAATGCATTTGGTGTGGGTATGCATTGCATACCATCCGCGCGTGTGGGATGGTGGCCCTGACCGAGAGAACACGACGCAAGAGGCTGCATGCAGCCTTTCCACGAGAGAACAGCCCCTTGTTCAGACAAAAAATGCCCAAACGGGTGAGGAACCTCGCACAGATGTCTGTCCAAAACCGCGTGCACCCCTAAAAACAAGGGCATCCGCGCGTGTATGGAGGTGTCACACCTCTTGATTTTTTTTTTATTTTCAAAAATTCATAACTAATTCAAATAAAATCGAAATCAAGTTCTGTAAAAAGAGAATTGCTTAATCTTTTCCAAACTATCCAAGAAAAATAATTCTAGAACGAAATTCTAATTATTCTATGTAAAAATTTTGCAAACAACAATCAATCATCAATAAACATATAAATCAATATGGATCACATCCAAATCACACATACATCGTTTTAGCTGATCCATTCACCAAAGTTTTGACTATAACTACATTTGAAAAGCACAGATTGAATTTAGGTTAATTTAAATGTATTGATAGTTTTATGTTAGTGCAAGTGGGAGTTTGTTGGGCTTTGTGCCCTAAATAAAACTCTATTTCAATGTAATCTTTTCTATTCAATTATCAATAAACACATAGATCAACATGAATCACATATAAGTCACACATTCATCGTTTTAAATCCATATTTCTTGAAAATAAATCATTACCATGACTCTGATACCAGTTGTTGGATTATATTTTACCAGGACCTAGATTTACTAACAAGTATATCTTTAATATCCTAAATATAAATCTCTAAGACAATGAATCTTAAACAGAGATAAAGTATGAGAAACCTTACATTAGTTACAACGGAATTAAAGAACTTCTTCCACTCAGATCTCTAACTCTTGTTCCTTTCTGTCACAGATTATAATCAAGATTTGAACCCGACACTCCTTCAGTTGTCTGATTCTTCACAGTCTTACACACTATGATTGAGGTCTAACTTGCTATGGGTGGGCATGCACTCAATCACTAAGACTTGAATTTTAATGTGAAGAACACTATAGAATTTTGAAAATAGAAGACAGAAAAGTAGAAGAAGAAGTCTCAAACTCTCTAGTTGTCTGACAAGATGTAAACTAGGTTTAGAGTCATTAGCTAGATTATGAGACTATTCTTTTCTTTTTATAATAATTTACTTAGGGTTATGATTGAATTATATGGAATCAAAAAATAATAAAACAATAGCAAAAAATACACTTAATGGCCAGCCACATAGTGGGCCCTACACTAATTATATTTTTGTCATTTTTCTCAACTATTTATCTATTATTTCACAAATGCCATATTTTCAAATTCTAATCCTATAAATGCCAAAAGTATTTATTGAATAATTAAAATTAATTATCAAATAAAATTTTCATCTATATTATTTATTAATTAGACTCCATAAAGTCTCTTAATTAACAAATAAACTCTAAAATCATATTTCTTCACAATCAAGCCATATCTTAGTGAAAATTCATAATTAAGACATAGTCTAATTTAGAATTAAAATTAATTACTTAAAATAATTTAACTGAGTCTTACAAGTAGTTTGTCTCCACTAGTATGGGACCATGGGCCAATA
Organism: Cannabis sativa; assembly: GCF_029168945.1. Classification (NCBI taxonomy): domain Eukaryota; kingdom Viridiplantae; phylum Streptophyta; class Magnoliopsida; order Rosales; family Cannabaceae; genus Cannabis; species Cannabis sativa. The sequence goes on from NC_083603.1 coordinate 22,561,890, forward strand.
TAACCGAGCTTCCAATAAGCAGATCTAGAATTTTCTAGAATTTACTAAGTAAATTCTCTAACTTATTGATTCCTCCTTGCACCACTATAGATTTGAAATTGCACTTTCAATTATATAGAACACTCTATATATTCCACGATATAGATACGCTATGAGATTATCCATTTGTTATAATCCTAATAATCAATGATCCTCTATGGATGATCTACACTGAGTAGGGACAAATTTACCGTTACACCCTTCAATGTATTTTATTCTTAAAACACTTAACTACCTATAAATGATATTCTAGTGAACTAATATAATCACTGAAATGAGTACTCAACCATTTGTCTTTCTTAAGCCAAGCTTGAAGGAAATCATCGTTTGACTTCTATGTCCGGATATAAGCTATAGATTCTGTATCTATGATTAGCGCTCCCACTCAATTGAACTACCATGTCCTTAATTTGCACGTCACGGGAAGATCCATTGGTCAACTTTAACGAACAAATTAAAGAGCACAAATAATGCAACTGAACTAGAACCTAACCATCTCAAGATTGAGATCCTTTGATCTAAGATCAACTAGGTGATATTGAATTGAATAGATATTACGGTAAGTTTATTATATCTAATTCAAGTTTAATATCGGTCCCTTTCGATGCATACTCCATACATCCTATCCAAGCTTACTTTTACCTATGCCCTGGAAAGGACATAACACTTATCCAATGTCCAAGTAAACCACATTGTAGATTATCCTATCTTTTAAACTCTGTGTACTGATAAATTGTAGGAATACATTTAATTACACAATCTTAATTACTTTCTACTGTGTTAACAACACAATAAATAAGAATATCAATGTGACAAGAATTTGGATGAATTTATAAATCAAATCAACAAATAAATAATCACATGAACCAAATAACACATTAAATAAGTAATGAAAAAAAAAATTTGTTTCTTCATTGATAATTGAATAGAAAAGATTACATTGAAATTGAATTTTATTTAGGGAACAAAGCCCCACAATAAGATCTTTGTTGTGAGATGTTGAATATTTATGGAAAAAACATCCCGACAATACTAAAATAATTATCTTCATGAACCTTGTGATCCTTATTTAGATGAGACCACCTCACAGGTTGAGTCCTTACTTTTTTTTGACCTATCTCATAATCTATTTATTGTGTGAATTCATTATTTATGCCACATGGCATTCAATTCGACTTTTTCATTAAATAGTCCAAAAAATAGGTATAACAATTAAACTGTTGACGTAATTTTTTGTCAACTTAATGTAATAAGATTATCAATCCAAGAAAAGAAGAGACAAAAATAATAAATGAACACTAGATATTTTTACGTGGTTTTGTAGTTAAAATCTACATACTATACAAGTCCATCTTATTTCTGAGTTTGGGTTATGTTTACAGTTTGGCAAAGTACTTGTAAATCAGAATTGTTCTCCCCTTTTTCCTTCGAGTGAACCCCTATTTATAGGAATAAGATGGTGGTTACTCAATGTTATCTTAGTGAAAAGTTACAATTGATGGGTGGTTACTACTCACGTTTAACATATAACTGAATATTTAGATAAGTATAAATAACTTCTTCATATTTAAAATATAAAAAAGTGGTCTTTGAAGTGGTATTTGACTTGGTCAGATCATGTTATTGAGAGCAGGTGCACTGCTGTTGTGTAATACGAGGCAATACATGGTTGCATGTGTATTACAAGGTAAATCATCATTGTTGTGTATTACGAGATGAATCATCCTTGCTGTGTATTATGAGGTGAATCATCACTGATGTGTATTACGAGGTGAATCATCACTGCTATGTATTACGAGGTGAATCATCACAGCTATGTATTACGAAGTGGATGATCACTGCTATGTATTACGAGGTGAATCATTACTGTTGTGTATTATGAGGTGAATCATCACTGCTGTGTATTACAAGCATGTATAAGATCTTTGTTGCGAGATGTTGAATATTTATGAAAATAACATCCCGACAATGTTGAAATATTTCACTTCATGAATCTTGTCATCCTTATTTAGATGAGATCACCTCACAGGTTGAGTCCTGAGTTTTTTTGACCTGTCCCACAGTATATTTATTGTGAGAATTTATTATTTATGCGCCATGGCATTCAATTCAACTTTTTCATTAAATAGTCCAAAAAATGGGTATTTATGCTTTGATAAGTCAAGTTTGTGTACATATTCCCACGAATCTAGTTGTAGTACACATTCCGAGTACACCTGCTCTCAAATAACCGATCCTTGGTAAGCAAAACTGAAGAATTGTCATTTGAAATCAAACAACTTTCCGAGTTAAATGAAAAATTTGAAAAAAGAAATAATTTCAAAAAAATGATAAAATTAGTAAGTTGTCAGAGGATTTAAATGCAATTGAAAAAAATATAAGAATGCATCCTGGTTCTTCTATTTGGAGGAGATACAGAATTCAGGTCAAAGGAATCATGTGGGACTTGGAACATCAAAATCTCGAAGTTCAAAGAAAACTACTTTTGTTTCTGGTGAAATTTTGCCTTCTGGTATGTCTGTTCCAACTTCTCTGAAAGTTGTTGCGTCAACTGGCTCTGTTGAGTTAACAGATCAGTTACAACTAGCAGGTAAAATAGTGCACTATTGGAGATGCTCTTAGATGTTATAAATGTTGTAGGGTTTTTTTTTTATAATATAATAATCTATTAATATTTATAAACCTAATAAAATATTAAAAAAAATGGGAGAATTAAGGAGTGGATACATAGAACTATTTAGAGTGACTTTAGAGTATCATGTCAGCTTCTTATACTTCAATTTTATATTGATATGTTGATGATTTTGAGTTTATATAATTTTAGTATTTAGATTTTATATGGTATTCTAAGTTCATTTACAATTCAATTTTTTTTCTTAAAAAAAAATAAAAAAAATAAAAACTAATAGATGATGAAAATTAATAGATACTTCTTTATTTTATTTTTGGGTAGGATTTGATATATTGTTTGCGATATATTTGATATAATTTAATATAATACAAATAGAATCAAACATTTATAATTAGTATAAACTGTCAAATAGTATCAAAATATTAATAACTAGTATTCGCACACTTTCTTTTGTAATTTATACTATTCAATATCATATTTAACAATATAGTATCATATATTTAACTGTTTATTAGTATTATATTATACACTTATTGGTATTATATATAATCTAATATTAATTGGTATTATATATATAATTTGTTATGTATGCAATGTGTTATTACTACATACTTAATAGTATATCAATATATCATGTATAATTTTATATTCATGAGTATCCAAATAAATACTATTAATAATAAAAAAAAAATGATAAGTGTCAATTAGTATTTAAACACTTATTATGTTACCCAACTATTGTTATATAGGAAACTCATTAATAATTTAATGCATAACATTATATAAGAAAATATTTTGCATTTTAGAGTAATTTACAAGAACTGGATTATTTTATAAAGTTAATAAAAAAAAATTATAAATCTAAAAATAATAAATATATGTTGATTATATTATTTTATTATTAATAAAATTGTAATTATTTATTTTTATTAGTGTAAATATGTAAAAAAATTTAAATTTAATAATTATTATAAAAAATTATTCACTACTTGCTTACGTCATTTTATGATAGTGTTGATCATTATTGGTCACCCATAATAATGCTATATATTTAAGAAAAGTTAGCCTATATATATTTTTTAAATTTACGGTTTGGGTTGTTCCGGTAGTTTCTATGTGGGTTGTATATAAATTTTGGTTGCAATTTAAATTGCTCCGCACTACAAGAATTTGGGGTATTGGCAGCGGTATTATTGCTAGCGAACATACCCGCCTCTAATAATAGGGGAATTGACATTCCGCCGGTAATAACTATTAAATATATAATTTATTAAATAAATAAATAATAATTTATTTTAAAATAGATTAATATCGGAAGATTGGTATTAATACCGGCGGAATCTAGCTTCAACAAAAGAGGGCGGGAATTTTACCGACCAAACATTTAAAACAATTAATACCGGCGGGACCTGCCGGTATTAATTGGGATTCTGATCGTTGGGGATTAATACCGACAGAATCCAATTAATACCCGACCCCATTTCAGAAAACCCATTTTGCCATTTCCTCATTCCCCCGTCCCCCTTCCCCATTTTCAAACAGTCCGCCCCTTCCCCATTTCCAAACCCCCACTTCTCCGGCCATTCTTTCCCCGACACCGCCAGTGCACCGCCAGTGCACTGGTAATGCTATTGGTTTTTTGTTTTTTTATTTTTTATTTTTTTACATATTGTTATTTTTTTTTCTTAATATCTAATTTTTTCTCCATCTTTAAAGTTTGAGATAAATAGTCGGTGGGGGAGGAGAAATCTCAGTAACAGGCCGACATCGGTCAGAGGATCACTTTCGGGAGTCTAAATATTTTGAGGTTAGTTCTTACAATATTTGTGTATACATGTTTTCATAAAAATTATATTTTTTCTGTAAAAATATTTTATATATGTGTTAGATTTAAAAAATTTATAGATAATACTTATATATTATATATTTATAGAGATTTAGGATTTATAGTTTAGTATAATTTTAAATGTTATTTTGTGTACTTTTTGTAATATATATGTTTTTAAATAATATATTAATTAATAATACATGTATGTAATTTATAGTTTATATTTCTGACTAATAATTTATAATTTATTTAGTTCTGTTAGAAATAATTTTGTTATTGTATTAACTTGATAGTAATATTAATTTTTTATTAATTTATAAAATCTGTAATTATAATTTATAAATAATATAGTGTTAAAATGAACACAAAATTAAATTTATTAAAAAATTAATTAAAATCAAAATATAATGCAAAATATATGTAAATAAATTTTTAGATTAAGTTCATTTATATAAAAAAAATATAAATAAGATCTTTAATGGAATTAAATAAAATATATTCATATAAATAATTAAAAAGTAATTTTTTTAATTATTAAATAAAATTAATATTTGAAATAATAAAATATGTTTTTTGAATTAAAAAATATAATATAAAAAATATAAGAAATATTCAAAAATTAAATATAAAAAATATAGTTAAGTATTTAATAATATAGTAATTTATGTAAAAATAAGTTATTAATATTAAAATTAATAATGTTATTTTTGTAATAATAAAATTAATAATTTTATTTTTGTAATAATAAAATTTAATAGAAAAATTTATAGATAATAATTACTTGACAAATATATATGAACTAAATGTAATTAATTAAAAATATAATAATTTATAAAAAATTTAGTAGTAATAATTAATTGAAAGATTAATATAAGAAAAATAATTAATTAATTAATAATATAACAACTTATAAATAATTAAATAATTAAAATTAAATTTAATATTGTAGTGTTTCTAATAATAAAAATTTAATAAAAAAACTAGTAAGTAATATTTACTTGAAATATAAATTTACAAAATAAATTCAATTAATTATTGATATGAATTTAATTTTTTAATAATAAAAATTAATTTTTATTATAATAATTTTTAAAAAATTAATGTTAAAATTATAATAAAATATGTAGTAATAATTAATTGAAATATAAATATAAAAAATACATTTAATTTATTTTTAATTACATAGCATAAAATACATAAGATATCATGAAACAACATAAAATTTTATCATTCAATTTATCTTTATACTTGAAAATTTTATATGTATTTATAAAATTTTAGTTGAAAATCGACAAGTCTTGAGCAACTTTGCGAAATCGTAGATGACCACAATATTGGAATGGTCTAAATGCATTTTTAGAGATGGCCTCGAAATGTAAAGACTGTGATGGTAGAATTAGGTGCCCTTGTGTAAGATGTGTGAATAATAGGCTTCAAACTTTACCTGTTGTGAAAGCACACATATTCAATTGGGGTTTTTTTAGTGGTTACGAGAAGTGGAGTTACCACAGGGAAGTAGAATCTAGCGCCACTAATGTAATGAATGACCATGATGGCGCTGATGATGACCCTGAAATTGACGAGATGATTCCGATAGTGGATGACTTTCTTCAGCCGACATTCAAAATGGATGATAGTCCTGATGCAAATCAATGGCGTGATGAATTATTTGAAGAGATTGAGGCCGAGTTGTATCCCGGTTGTGATTGGATATCTTCTCTTAACTTTTTGGCAAAGTTATTGCATTTAAAAGTTAGGGGAAAGATTCCTAAAGTTATTAAAATTAGCTTTTCCAAAGAAAAATAAAATTCCATCAAACTACTATGATGCCAAGAAAAGATTAAAGAAATTAGGGCTGGGGTATGAGTCAATTCATGTGTGCAAGCACAATTGCGGTTTATTTTACAATGAACATGCAAATAAAGATTCATGTCCAGTTTGTGGCACTAGTAGATGGATAACTTCAAAAAATTTAGGAGCAAAAAAGGTGCCTCATAAGGTGATGCGTTACTTTCAGTTAATTCCGCGACTGAAGAGACTGTATACTTCAAGGGATACGACAAAATACATGGTATGTGGTAAATCAAAAGATGAGGGTGTGATGCGACACCCTGCGGATGGTGCAGCGTGGAAGGACTTTGATGTCAAACATCTGATTTTGCTAGTGAACCTCGAAATGTTCGTCTCGGTTTAGCTACCGATGGCTTTAATCCATTTGGCAACATGAGCCAAGCTTACAGTATGTGCCTTGTAGTTTTGGCAAACTATAATCTTCCACCTTGGTTATGTATGAAAGATAATAATTTTATGTTGACCATTCTTATTCCTGGAGATAAATCGCTGGGAATGGAGATAGATGTGTTTTTAAGACCCTTGGTGGATGAGTTGAAAGAGTTGTGGGTTAACGGAGTAGATACGAGAGATTGTCGAACCAACACTGTCTTCAAATTGCGCGCAGCTCTTCTGTGGACAGTGAATGATTTTACTGCTCGTAGTTATTTGTCTGGTTGGAGTGGTCAGGGATACAAAGCTTGTCCCACTTGCAATGAAGATACCTCTTCTATTCGAGTAATTGGTAAGACATCTTACTTAGGTCATAGAAGATTTTTGCTAAATAACCATTGAATGAGAAGGGATACTCAATTTGACGGACAAATTGAGAGAAGACCTCCTCCAAGACGTTTTACTTGTGAAGAAGTATTAGAACAAGTAAATAAACTCCCACCCCATCTCCCGGGAAATCATGAGCTATTTGGTGTTGTGAAGCATAGGCAAGTTGTAGAAAATCATAATTGGCGGAAAAAAAAAAGCATCTTCTATGAGCTTGACTATTGGTGTTCAAATGTTCTTAAACACAATATTGATGTCATGCATGTTGAGAAGAATGTTTGTGATAGTTTATTGTGCACAGTCTTGGACAATGAGAAATCCAAGGACACTACCAATGCAAGACACGATTTGAAGAAGCTGGGAGTTAGAGAATGGTTGTGGATTTATGAAGATGAGAGGGGGAAGCTATTGAAATTTCATGCACCTTACGTGCTTAAATCTGATGATAGGCTCCAATTTTGTAAATTTATTAAGGATGTGAAATTTCCTGATGGCTTTTGTTCGAATTTGAAAAAGAAATTAAATGAAAATTTAACAAATGTCATCGAATTGAAGTCACAAGACTGCCATGTAATAATGCAACGATTACTTTCTGTTGGTGTTTGCAAGTTTCTCCCGAACGCTATATCGACCACCATTTCTTAACTATGCAATTTTTTCAGCAAATTTGTTCAAGGACTTTAAATGTTAAAGACATGGAAGTTGCTCAACAAGCTCTTATTTTAATCTTGTGTAAAATGGAGTCCATATTTCTTCCTGCAGTTTTTGACATAATGATTCATTTTAACCTTCATTTGCCTAAACAAGAAATTTTGGGTGGACCTATTTTTTTGAGGTGGATGTATCCATTAAAAAGGTACATGAGAAAATTGAAGAGCTACGTAGGAAATAAAGCACGTCCTGAAGGGTCGATAGCAGAAAGTTACGTTGTTGATGAGGCTTTGACATTTTGTTCAATGTATTTCAAGGGGGTTGAAACAAGATTTAACCGTCTTGATCTCAATGAAGATGAGGTTGTCCCGCGAAAGCTTTCTGTGTTTCAATCTCAATGTCGGCCCATTACAAAAGGCAATCTCCGGCCACTTGATCACCATCTCGTGAACAAGTAGAGTGGTATATATATTCAACAATACACCTAAAATTCAAGCTTACTTAGAGTGACTTTCTTTTTTTATAACTCTTTTTTTCACCTTAAATTTTAATCAATCAATTCAAATCTATTTGATTCTATAGTGAACACTTGGAAGTGATCCGACAAAATTACCCGAATGGAGATCATAATGTTCTACACAAAAAACATTTTCGTCTGTGGTTTCACAAGAAGGTGAATATATATGTATAGTAAATGTTTATTATCTTAAGTGGTGTTTTTCATTCTCTAATGATGTACTTATTTTTATAGATATATGACTTGCACGAGTTTGGATCATTAGAGAATGGCGAAGAGTTTCTAGCTTTAGCATCCGGGTCTAATCACTTAGGTACTTACTATGAAGGTTGTATTGTGAATGCAGTTAGATTTATGGCTACCAAACGAGATGAGAAGAGGAGCACACAAAATAGTGGAGTGTTTGTGGCGGGAACAGAAGGTTTTAATTATTACGTCACACTTACTGAAGTGCTAATGTTAACCTTCACTGGTGTTTACTCTGTCACATTATTTAAGTGCAAGTGGTACAAGACAGATCCAAGACGGAAGAAAACTATCGTCGAGAACCTTATCATTAGTATTAATGTCAGTGGCGTATGGTATAAAGATGACCCATACATAGTTTCTAGTCAAGCAAAGCAAGTGTTTTATCTCGATGATTTCTTGAGAGGGAAAAATTGGAAAATAGTTGAGAATGTAAATCATCGACAAATTTAGGACATCGTGAATGATGATGCTAATGTTGAAGTTGATTTGGTACACGACACCAACTCCTCCAATTTTGTGTTAACAATTGATCTTGGGGAGTTAATTTTGCTACCTAATCAACCTCCGGTGGAGATTGGCACTGAACCAAGTTTGCATGTCAACGAAGATGACCGCAACATGGGCGACGAAGATGCGACTGAAGAATCTGACGAAGAAATTTTAGTTGACCTGTGTGAAGATGATGTGAATGATAATTTAGTTAATAATGATAATGATATGGATGATTAATTTTCAATCACTTTATTTTGTAATACATACAATTATTAATTTCAAGTTAATATTTCTTATTTCAAGTTAACTTTATTAATTTTAAATTATTGTTACTATTACTTATAAATGAAATATTTTTTTTTTCAAAAAATAGTAATGTTAGTTGATGTATCCACTTATCATGGTGGAGACAGGGGTGGTACCGATCCAACGGACCCTAGTAGGGTACCGCCGACTTGTCAGTCGGATCCACCGCCAAGAAGAAGGGGACGTGGCCTTGCTACCAACATGGATGTTGAGAAAAGAAGGCGGGATGCAGGAAAACCATTACCACTAAAACTTGATGTCATGATAGGCAAAGTGGTTGGTACGAAAAACCAAGCTTTTGTACGTCAAATGGGTGTTGAGGTCACAATTACGTTGCCAGGACACTACTTGAATTTTAGTGATGTCCCTCAACACTTTAAAGACCAAATTGTAAAAAGAATGAAGGTAAAACAAATTAACAAGTTTAATGTTTCAAATATTTAATTTCAATTGATACATAATTTTTTAACAAATACTATTTGTTTGTAGTATTTGTACGATATTGATGGCCATCCCGAGCCTGAAAGAGTGACGAAAACTCTTTATCATGAGATGAAGAGAAGATATTCTGAGAGAAAGAATATCAGGCACACGTGGTTTCAGGAACATTGTTCTGGGGATCTAAATGATTTGGCAAGTGTTATTGAAGTTGTACCTGATCACTGCACTACAGAGAGTTGGAAGCAAATCATTGACTTATTTTTGAGCCCAAAGTTCATTGCGCGTTCAAATCAAAACAAGAAAAATAGAGGGGGAATGCAGTATTTGTCCACGCAAGGCTCGAGGTCGATGGCAGCGTCTCGTAATGAATTTGTAAGTAAAATTATTAACTTTCTATTAGCAATTCTTTTTACTAAACACAAACTAACTCTATTTTTGAACAGGACGTCCCTCAAGACTACGCAATTCATACTTGGAAGAGAGGCCCCCTTAGAAAAGGAACAGAAGACACTTGGATTAGCGAGACATGCAAAGAACTACATGTAAGTTTCAATATTTTTTTTTAATAATATTTTTACAATTAATGAATGATGGTGTTATTGTGTTTCTAATATTTTATTTGATCAGGAGAAAATGCTTGAAGAGGTTGCTAGCATGACGGATACAGAAGATATTTCCAGCGATGGGTTTGCTAGCAAATACTAGCAATTAAAAGTTATGAATAAAGTTCTTGGGAGCCGGTCAGATTATCTAAGAGGACTTGGTTATAAATTGAAAGGCAGCTCGGAAATAAGTTCTAGTACTCAAAGTCGAGCTCAATCACAAGAACCGACTTCATCCATTACTCCGAAAGATATGGTAGTCTTCGCCGAGTTTATGTTAAAAATGCGTGATAAGATTGATCAGTCTGGCACCCCCAGTGACGCATCTCTGCATGACCCGCGATTTGACAATTTTTTACAAAAATTTTTACCACCACAACCGCAAGGTAGCGCGTCCAGTTCAGCCCCCCTCCAACGTCAGTGCCACAACAACAACAATAACAACAACAACAACAACAACAACAACAAAAACAACAACAACAACAACAACAACAACAACAACAACAACAACAACAACAACAACAACAACAACAACAACAATCGCCTCAGATGCCTCAGTTCTTATAACAACAACAACAAAATTCTCCCAACATGTCTGGTGGCTCTTCACAATCGCCTCAGTTACATTACATGTTCGGGCTTCCCTCACAGTCTCCTCCTATATTGTTTTCGGATGCCGCAGGAGGATCTCAGACACAACCTATGGTTGCCAATATTGGAGGCTCATCCCAACAACAATACCCTATTTATGGTTAATTTGGGTCATCCCAACAACAACCCGTGTACGGTCAATTTGGGTCATTGTTGCAGCAACAACCTGTGTATGGTCAAATGGGAGGATCTCCACAACAACCTATGTATGGTCAGATTTTCAGTGCGCAGAGTCAGCAACAACAACAACAACCTATTTTGGTTCGCCCGCAGACTCGATAATTTGTGGAGATCTTACCTACACCGCAGACTGGACAACCTTATTACTCTACCTCGCTGGCTCAATCCCGTGATAATCTCGACAGTTCAAGACTTAGCTCGAATGCAGATGAATTTCTAGAATATACTGATTTGAACAATGATAGTTAGGTTTTGTAATTATGTCAATTTTTATCTTTTAAAGTTTATTTAAAGACAATTTTCTAATTTTATTTAAGATAATATAGTTTATGTTGTGATGGACAAATTAATATTAATGTTTAATTTCTAATTAATAATATATTTATAAAATAATTATTATATATAATTATAATTAATTTCATTATATAAATATTCAAAATAATGTTTTTTTAAATATTTAAAAATATTAATACAGGCGGAACACTGATTGTGGTCCGCCGGTATTAATTTATCTACGTGTAAAAGTGCAGACATTAATACCGGCGGACCCCATCGCTATCAATCTGCCGGTATTAATATTATTACTAGCGGAAGACCATTTTTGTCGCTATTAGTCACTTATAGTGACCAATTAATACCGGCGAATTCTGCCGGTATTAATTATTTCCGGCGGTTTGGGCTATTAATACCGGCAGATGTCTCTGCCGGTAATACAGAAAATTGTTGTAGTGCCGTTAACTGCTATAAGAATTTTTGAATGGAATTTCGTAAAAATACAATAAGAAAAACTGTTTAAAAATATAAAAACAAAAAAACTCCTATATTTAATCATAACTTAGACTATAGGTGTTTTCATAATTAGTCTTTGTTTTATAAAATAATTAATCTTTACTTATTAAGAAAAATTATGACTAATGTAATAATCAGCTTATAATTTAGTATGCATTGGGGTTTTTTTTTTTTCTTGATAAGTATTTAGTATGTATTGGTTAGAGTTGTATTAATTACTTATTTTGTATAACTTAAGATATCATACACTAATATTCTATATTAGTTCAAACTTGAAAGTCCAAAATCCAAAGTGGCCGTCTAAAAAAGCTGGTTGTGACAAGTACCAATAAAAAGGTTAAACTCTTTACACGGTAAAGTTACTATAAAATATATATTACACAGGTTTAATCTCTCAAGGAGGAGATATAAATATATATTTATCAATGGTCAAATATTATTTTAGTATGGATTTCAATTCTCCATAGACCCAGCCATTTGAATTTTTTCATGGTTCTCAAAAGAATTTTATCTCCCCTAAAACTAGGGCTCTATAAAAAAATCACATTGAACAGTCTTTTTCGAAAATAAGGAAAGAGGAAAATTCAAAAACACAGTGCCCACCAACGGTTTTCTAGAGTGGAACAAATAGTAGTACAAACAATGAATTTTTTTAATCTCAAAAAAATTGCTTCGAATCTAGTCATCTAAATCCAATACATTTCATGGTTTGGGACGTTTTATTTTATTTTATTGTATTGTACTGTATTGTATTGGATTGTATTGTATTAATATTATTTAATACACTACTATATTTGATATTGACTTATATTAATAGATTGTATAAATTATAATATATTATCAATACACTCGACCCCAACAACAACTACGGGTCAGGTTCGGGTTCGGGTCCGGGTCTGGGTACCAGTCTCGCTCCAGGTCTAGGTCCAGGTTAAGGTACCGGGTCTTAATCGTGGGTCTCGGGTCCAAGTCATGGGTCCTGGGTCTGGGTCTGGGTCCCGGTCCGCTTTGGGTCTAGGTCTCGTATCCGGGTTTGGGTCCGCAGTCTGGCTCCCGATCCTAGGTCTAGGTCCGGCTTTGAATGCAGGGTTCGGGTCCATCTCTGGCTCTGAGTCCAAGTCCGATCTCGAGTCCGAGTCCGAGTCCCGAGTTCGGGTTTGGGTCCAAAGTCTAAGTTTGGGTCTGGGTCCTAGTCTAGGTTCGGGTTTGGGTCTGGGTCCAAGTTTAGGTCTGGGTCTGGGTTCGGGCCCCGGGTCTAGGTCCAGGTTTGGGTCCCGGGTCTGGGTCTGGGTCTGCATCTGAGTTCCAAGTCCAAGTTTGGGTCCCGTGTCCTGGGTCTGGGTCTTGGTCCCGATTTGTGTCTCGGGTCCGAGTCTGGCGTCTGGGTCCGAGTCCCGACTTTGGGTTCGAGTTCGAGTTTAGGTCCGGGTCAGAGATTAGGGTTGACAACGAATCCTTTGTAAATATTATATTACAAGCTAATACATACCATTTGTTATGTATTAGATAATACAACATACATTGTATAAAAAAAATTTGTCGTAATAATTAATACAATACATTGCTTTATCCAAACATAGTATTATTTATTATTTAATACAATACGACCCTTATACGGCTTTCCAAACTAGCCAAAATCTAATTATTAATTCAATACATATTAGATATTAGTGGTGGCTTACACTATTAGGAGGTATCATTTATTTTAGAGTAAAGAGGCTGTCAAAACTTAGAGAATCGAAGAGCAGCAACAAGCCTATCACCAATCCACCAAGTATCTTCTTCAAGCCTAAGAGCCTTCTTAGCTAAGTTGTGGGCAGCAATTTTTGCTGTCCTACGAATGTGACTAAGCTGAGCATTTGGAAAGAGGGATAGAAGTGACTTCAGCTGGAAGACAAGATCTCCAAAAACTGTATTGATATTTGAAGGATTTGTAATTGCATCAACTTAAGTTTTCAATCTTTCTCTATGAAATTTATTGGGAATTCTTCTTTGTTGAACTATTAAAGAGAGATGATTAGAGCCTTTACTTCTTGAATGTGAGCTTCCCTAACTCTTGTAAAACGCGCATCAATGGCTGCTATGGTGGCCCCTTGACTGTTTCGATGAACTCCAACAAAGCCTGATTTGTTGGATCGCCTATCAATAGTAGCATCAATTGTGAAATTAGCAAGGCCAGAGGGAGGAGGGGTCCAAATATCTAGTGTAAGAGAGTAATCCAATGCCTTTGAGTTGTTCTTCAAATCTTTCATCCTTGCTTGGTTATTATTGTCAATAAAAGATCTAGCCTCATAAAAAAGATTATGATGATGCCCCATGAAGCCATTGTGAAAGAACTTGTTCTTGTTATGCCAAATAAGCCAACACATGCAAACAAAAAACTCCAGTTCTTGTTTAGTTAAAATATTGGAAAGGTGCATTATAATCAAATCAAAATATTTAATGTGTTTAGAAAATTTGAGATGCAAGTAAAAAATCGCACATTTCCAAAGCTATCTCACACTAGAGAAAAAAAATAAGACATGAAAGATATTTTCTAGCTCATTGTTACATCTGTAACAAATTGGAGATGCCACCACTTTCCTTTTAAAAAGATTTTAAATGGTAGGGAGTGTATTTTTGGTGGCCCTATAAACAAAGTATTTAAGTTTAGAGGGCTAGAAAAAGGACCACAAAGTAGACCACCAAGCCGAGGGTTGTGATGTTGTGGGAGTTTGTTGAGCACTGTCAAGGGTGAAGCTTAGCTGGTAACAAGATTTGATAGTATAAATACCAGAACGGGTATGTTACCAAATAGGGGTATCTTAGGTTTGGTTTAGATGGAGTAGGATGTCTAAAATATCATTAACAATATCAGCAGGAAAGAAATGGTTGAGTAGGTCATGTTTCTGTTGATAAAGTAGGCAACCTGGCTAGGAGGAGGGTTAATTGTAGGCAAAAGTCTAACGTTAGGGATCCGATAATCATGCAAAGGGTGTATAGTATGACAACAACCATTTTTTTTAATGAGTCCTTATTTCAACAAAGATTTCTCCCAGCTAATACTTTGCCAAACAAAAGAAGGGGCACGACTAGTAGTTCTATCTGTGAAAGGAGAACGAGGATGATATCTTGCCTTAAGAATGTGAGCAACCAAAGAAATTGGCTAGGTAAGGAGATGCCATGCTTGCTTGGAAAGCATGGTCTGATTGAAGTGAACCAGGGATGTGAAGCCAAGACTACAATTTTTCTTCGATTTGCAAAGCATTGCCAACTACGCCAATGATTTTTAGGTCTGTTTTGAACATTTGTGCCCCACTAGAAATTGGCAATCATAGATTCAAGAGACTTGTAAATACTATCTGGGAGCCGAAAGCCAGACATGGCATAGGAGAGGATAGATTACATTACCGCTTTGATAAGGATTTCTTTTCCCCTTTTCATGAAAAATTTGTGAGCCTAATTGGAGATGTGGTTCTAAGCTCTCTCTCTGATGTAATTTAAAGCTTGTTTTTTAGTTCTTCCGAAGCATTGGGGAAGGCCCAGATATTTCTCAAACTCATTTTGTACAAGCATGCCCATGTAGTTTGAGATAAGAGTTTGATCCCTTAGGGCAGTGTTTTGTGAGAAGTAAAGAGATGATCTATTAAGATAACACATTGCCCTGTGGCCTGTTTGTACTGCAGGAGAATCTCTTTTACCACATTGCAAAATTGGATACTTGCATGACAAAACAAAATACTGTCATCAACGAAGAAAAGATGAGATATGGTAGTAGTAGTACGAGAAATTTTTAGACTATTAATATTTCCAGATTGCTCAGGTTGACAAATGAGGGAGGAAAAACCTTCAAAGCACAAGAGAAAAAGGTTGGGAAAGAGAGAATCTCCTTGCCTAATTCCCCTCGTAGGAGTCACAGAACCCATGACTCTACCATTAAGATTACATTGGTAAGAAACAGTAGAGATCCAGCGGTAGATCAGGTTAATAAAACCTTGGGAAAAGCCAAACTTTTCCATTATTTTAGTGATGAACTGCCACTTGACTCTATCAAAGGCTTTTGCCATGTCAAGTTTAATAGCCATCAAGTCTTTCTTTCCTCTTTTCCTTTGTTTTATGGCATGGACTACCTCCTAGGCAACAATAATATTATTCTAGATAAGACGACCCAGAAGGAAGACGCTTTGCTTGAGGCGAATGAGCTTATTGAGAACAGTCTTAAGCCTATTGGCAATAACCTTTGAAATGATTTTATAAATGATGTTACAAAGACTAATAGGCTTAATTTCTTTAATAGTTCTGGATGGTTTAACTTTGGGGATCAAAGTAATAAGGGTTTCGTTTAGGTTAGTAACGTTCCCTCCGAAGTTGAGAAAGTTGAGGTCAGCCTTTACAATATCAGATTTAACCAGCCCCCAATTTTTTCGATAAAAGTTTAAGTTAAAATCATTTTTCCCTGGGGCTTTTATCAAGGGGGAGTTGGAAAAAAGCTCTTTGAATTTCATCCTTAGTGAATTAGTTTTGAAGCATGAGGGTGTCTTGAGAGCTAACTATAAGGCCGATGTTAGCCAAAGACTTATTGATATTCTCGGGTGAGGGAGTAGAAGTTTGTAAAAAGTTCACAGAAATATCTCTCAATTTCCCTCGTAATATTAGATTCATTCAAGAGGGTTTGACCTTGAGCGTTAAGAAGCTCTTTGATTTGGTCTCCAACTTTCCTATTAAAGGAAAATTTATGGAAGAACTTTGTGTTCCAGTCCCCATGGTTAAGCCAATTGACCCGAGAGCATTGCTTCCAGTAAATTTCTTCTTGGTGCAAAAGATTGTCCAGTTTGGTCTGAAGAAATTTAATCTGATTGATCCTATCTTCATTACATGGTTGGCCAGAGCGAGTCAATTCAAGCTCTCTAGAGAGTCTATCAATACATCTTTTGAATTGGAATAAAGGTTTGTGACTTCAATTCTGAAGGCTATGAGTACAATTTTCTTGGATGTCCAATCAATGGTTAATTAAAATGGACTACCTTTTGAAAGAGCCCTTTGCTCCTTCAGAAGTCTTCTTTTTTGTAGACTTTGTTGGTTGAGAATTGTTGATTCCCAGTGAGAAAGTAGTTGGCACACCCACAATATCTTGACTAGTATCGAGAAGAGGAATGGCAGCAAGAAAGGGCCCTTAGAATGGCTAGAGATGTTGTTGCTTGAGTTGCCAGGGGTACTGGAGTGAGACAAATGGATAGAGCTTGAGGAAGTAGTGACATGTTGTCTAGATAGAGTGCGCATAGTAGCATTGAGAAGCGTTGTGAAAGTTGGGACAAATTTAGTGGCTTAGAGAGGCATTGTTGAGGAATTTAGGATAGGGCTGCCACTGCTCCAATGAGAAAGCTATTGCTCCATACTAACATTGTTGGACATAAACAAACCAGCTTGTTGAGAAGACGCTGCCATAGTTTTGGATGTAGCAAGTTGGAGAGGGGCAGTAGTAGCAGGGCTGGCTTAATTGGAGACACACAAACCACTGGTAGGGTTGGTGGACATGAAAGTGACCACTAAAAGTGGAGCAAAATGCATATTGTTAAAATTTTCAAGTAAATGATTAGTGAAAACTCATACCTTACCTTGAATCCTCAAATGTCCTCATTGTAATAGAGATTAGGAGGTAGCATCTTACACCAATAACATTATTATATTTTAAATAATATAAGATACTATTGATATCCTTTAAGAATTTTCATTAATGATATTGAAAAGAAATGATATTAAAAATGAATAAATTCTTGTATTTAGAAACCTAGTAACTACTACCATAATGATATTGAAAAGGAATGAATTCTCATTAATCTGTGTAAAGTTTTGAATTGATATATTTGATAAAGATACAAAATTAATTATATTTAATATTTTTGAAATTAAATTTGATATATTGATTTTAATGTGAAAATAATTGTATCAGAATATTTATTGTGTTAATAAAATAAAGAAATTGTGTTTCTATATCAATTATATTATATAATGGTATTTACATATGGAAAGTCGGGCAATCTGTAGGAAAATTACAACTGTCTTGGGTACGAATTTTAGACTTGATATCTTTAGAAATATGATATGGATGTGAGACGTGACATGATAGAATTTTGAAATAGCTTTGAAACACAAGTTTAATTGCATTAATCACATACATATTCAGCACACAACGCCCAGATTGACAACTCAACGCCCAAGTTGACATCTTGACGTTTACTTGGACGTTGGGTAAGTGAAAAAAAGTCCCAAATTTCTTTGATGCCTAAGTGACATGTTTACATCACTTAGTCAAATTCTTTGTTCTAGTGAAGTTGCTCACCAATTCTGGGTGATGTTGATTTTCAGTGAAATCAAGTAGGCTAAAAACTTCCCAATGATTATTTCATTTTTATTTTTCTTGATTTGATATTTATCCTATTCAAAGTTGACCGTGTATATCATACATGTTAAATGAGAATTGTATTTCTTTATTTATTTAAGGAAACTTTGTTTAAAACTGTCCAAGTTCATCTGTATCTGTTCCAACAAATTTATAGGCCTCTTGAAATGTCTCTAATATCCTAATTTTTTTTCTCATGACGTGGCATGCTTACATGGATCGATGTTGTACCACATGGCAATAAAGCTCACTAAAAGGAAGGCCAAGTCAACATTCGAGCCAATGAAGAGCCCGACACTTAAACGTGGATCAAGTGATAGTCTAGCTCGTTCTAGGGAGCTGGCAAGCTACCCCTGGCTGGCCCCATGGCCGGTCAGGCTAGGGATACCATTATGGCTGGCCAGCTTGGCAAGTACAAGGCCATGGCGGGCCAAGGATTGCACAGTAGGTCCCACAAGACACACCTGAACGTGGACATCATAAGTGGGCTGCGAATTGGACCCTAAAAGCCCAATATAATAGATGAGAACAATCTAGAATCTAAGGGCATTTTTGTCTTTTGTAAATATCTAGCTAAATATCCTATTTTCAAGGGATTTGAATTGCAAACCTAGGGTTTAGGCGTCCTATATAAAGGCCTTAACTTCTAGCTAAAAACCTAAGTTGCCTAAGCCTCCCCTAAGCTAGAAATCTCAAACTCTCTAAGTGTCAGACTCTCTCTCTCTCTCTTCCTCACCCTCTCACACGCCCAAGCCTAGGTTGCACAACACCGAAGGTTGTCCAACACTTGAGTTCTGCCAGACACCGATTCATACATTGTAATCCTAAAGGGTACTATAGCAGATCCCACCTATAGCGATCTGGATAGTAATTCCCTTAGTATAATATAACTAAAAGGGGAGTAGGTCTTTACCCGCTATCACAAGGGGGTCAAACCTCTATAACAAATCCCATTTTCTATTGCTTTTACTCATATTTGTGCACAAACTGTTGAGTTTTATGTCCTAAATAAAACTCATTTCAATATAATCAGATTTACTTATTAATATAGATCAGAAATAACATTTAATGTTTCATGGTTCACATGATTTATTTCATGATTATATGTATATAATGTATGAATTCATCTGAAACCCTTTTCACATACTTGATCCTGTTTATTATGTTGTCAACACATTGGAAAGTAAACATGACTATGTGAATAAAGATTCCTAGATTTATCAGACATAGGGTTTTACTGATATGATAATCTACAACAGAGTTTACTTGCATTTGGAGAAATGCTATGTTCTTTCCAGAGCATTGGTTAAAGTAAAGCTCAGGTTGGATGCATGGAGTATGCATCGGAAGGGACCGATATTGAACTTTGACTTAGATTTATCAAACTTACCGTAATATCTATTCAAGTCAATATCGCCTAGTTAATCTTGGAACAAATGATCTTAATCCTGTTATGATTAGGTTCGATCTCAAGAGGCTATTCATGTTCTTTGATTTGTTAGTTAATCCTACTTTTAGGTCAGGGTGATACATACATTTTGGGAACACGGTAGTGCAATTGAGTGGGAGCGCTAACATAAACATGGAATCTATAGCTTCTATCTGGCGAATAGTAAGTAAAGGATGATCTCCTTCGAGCTTGACCAAACGAAAATAAATGGTGGAGATCTCATTTCACATAAGCAGAAATATCATTTATACGGGGTTAAGTGTTTTAAGGATTAAATACATTGTAGGGTGTAACGGTAATTTAATCCCTTTACAGTGTAGATCATTCATATAGAGGATCATTGATCAAATTAGGATTATAACAATGGATAACTAATGATGTGTCTATATGGTGGAACATATAGAGCATTCTATATACTGAGAGTGCAATTCTAAGTTCTATGCGTGGATTCAACGAAGAATTAATAAGTTAGTGAATTTTAGTAATAAATTCTTGATCTACTTATTGGAAGCTCGGTTATATAGACCCATGGTCCCCGCACTAGTTGAGATAATATTTCTTGTAAGACTCATATAATTGGTTTTGATTAATCAATTATAATTCTCAAATTAGACTATGTCTATTTGTGAATTTTTCACTAAGTAAGGGCGAAATTATAAAGAAAGAGTTTTAGGGGCATATTTGTTAATTATGATACTTTGTATGGTTCAATTAATAAATATAATAAATGACAATATTATTTATAGTTATTAAATAGTTAGAATTGGCATTTAAATGGTTGAATTTAAAAATTGGCGTTTTTGAGAAAATCAGATGTAGAAAAGATAAAACTGGAAAATTGCAAAAAGTGAGGCCCAAATCCACTATGCATGGCCGGCAACTTTTGTAGGGAATTTAAACTGATATTTTCATTATTTTAATGCCAAATAATTCAAACCTAACCCTAGTGGAATGCTATAAATAGATAGTGAAGGCTTCAGAAAAATTATACTTCTGATTCAGAAAAAACTGAGCCTTTCTCTCTCCCTATCTTTCGCCGACCCTTTCTCTTTCTTCTTCCTCTTCAATTTCAAAATTCTTAGTGTGAGAGTAGTGCCCACACACAGCAAGTGATACCTCAACCATAGTGAGGAAGATCGTGAAGAAAGACTTTCAGCAAGAAGGAGTTTCAGCACCAAAGAATCAGAGAAAGAGATCCAGGTTCAGATATTGATAATGCTCTGCTACAGAAAGGAATCAAGGGCTAGATATCTGAACGGAAGGAGTCATTATATTCCGCTGCACCAATGTAAGGTTTCCTAAACTTTATATGTGTTTATTTCATCGTTTTAGAAAGTTCATATTTAGGGTGTTAATCAACATACTTGTGAGTAGATCTAAGATCCTGGTAAACTAATTTCCAACAGAAACTTCATTAGCATAAGATCTGCATGACCCCGATGTCGGTTGATCACTTTTGAGGGTAAATATTTGGTTCTTTCATTAAGAACGGGGATATCGTGATCTGATCAAACGCCATGGTGAACACAAGAATAACTCCTATGGCACCATCTCCATCTTTGAGTCTCCCTCTGGATCCACAGATTGCATATCTAGACACTTGGGTTCCAGTCACAACTGGGATCCCCATGAATACTGCAGATATGGTCAGTCCTGTCACCACAATAGGTTCAACAAGTCTGGCCATCACAGCTGGCCAACCTGACGTGAGCATCTCGGTGGATCTAAGTGGCATGACCATCAGCAGATCCACCATTGGCACCTCCCAGTGAAGGAAGGACCCAGGAGGCGACAACCTCCATGAACAACAACTGGACCTCAAATCCAATTCTACGCTGGAGAAGCAGGCCCTAACCAAAGTGCCTTCCACAGGGGTCATCTCATTTATGATAATATCCTTATGGCCTAAGAAGTTTTCCACTCTATCAAAAGTAGAAAGAAGGGTAAGATTGGATGGATGACTGTCAAATTGGACATGGCCAAGACTTTAGAGAGAGTTGAATGGAGATTTCCGAATAAGATTATGCAAAAATTTGGTTTTCGTTCAAAATTTATCTCCTTAATCATGACTTGCCTGTCCTCTGCAAATTTTAAGTTTAATATCAATGGCTAAGCCCTTGGAAATGTCATTCCATCGAGAGGGATTTTCCAAGGGGGTCCCCTTTCACCTTACCTCTTTCTCCTTTGCTCTAAGGATCTTTCCTCCATTCTTAAGCAATCTGAAATCACTGAAACAACTTTTGGTCTTAAGATTGCTCGCATTACCTCAAAAATTTCACATCTTCTTTTTGCTGATGATAACATCTTATTTTGTTGCTCAAACATCGAGGCCTGCAATGCCATTAAAAAGGCTCTGGCCAAGTATGAGATTATCTTAAGAATTAGTAAATTTCAATAAATCTTCAATATTTTTCCCCCAATACCAGTCTTACTTACCAAACCCTCATCTAGGATTATATGAAAATCTCATCTACTAATCATCTTGATCAGTACCTTGGACTACCTCAGTGTTTTGGCAGATCCAAAATTCACTCTTTTAACCCTCTTAAGGATATAATTTGGTCTTATCTTTCCAAAAGCCAAGGGAAACTTCTCTCCAAGGGAGGTAAAGAAATTCTGCTAAGAGCTGTCATCCACGCTATCCCTACCTATGTCATGTCTGTCTTCAAACTTACAATCTTTTTTTGGAATTTTGTTGAAAAACAGATGGCCAAATTTTGGTGGGGATCGAATAATGGTGACTGTAAAAATTCACTAGAAGAATTAGAGGGCCCTTTGCAACTCAAAGACTTTTGGGGGCCTTGGCTTTAATCCCTCAAACCCTTCAATCAGGATATGCTTGCTAAACATGCTTGGAGAATTCAAACCAACCAAGCTTCCCTTCTAGCAACCCTTTTTAAATCTAAATACTTTCCTAGGTCCTCTTTTCTTGATGCACCCCTAGGACACTCCACCTCTTATGTATGGCAAATCTTGCACTGGGGCAAATCTTTCCTCAAAGTTGGGCTCTGTTGGAGAATTGGTAATGGTGCCACCACTCGAATCCTTGATGATAATTGGATCCCTAATTACCATTTTCTTCCCATCTCCCTGCCTAATCACCTTACCAATGATTCTAACCTGCTCCCTTAATGGTGATTGGAACATTCCCCTCCTACACAACAACTTTCCTAGTGATATTGTCCATGATGTCTTGTCTCTACCCCCTCTTGACATCAACCACATTAATACCCTCTTCTGGAAGCACACTACCTCAGGCCACTATTTCGTCAAAACATGGTATCATCTTGCCAAATCCCTTGCTAATATATCTAAACCCTCTACCTCAAACAATGACATTCTCAAGTCTTGGTGGAAGTCCCTCTAGGCGAAAAACAAATCCCCTAAGATAAAGCACTTTATCTACCATCTCTGTCATAATGCCCTTGCCACAACTAAAAATTTGTTTCACAAAAATTGTCACCCTCCCCCACTTGTCCTCGTTGTGACCTGCATCTTGAGTCTGTCAACCATGCTTTATTTGAGTGTAAGGGTATTAAGAGGGTGTGGTCAGGTACAATTTTTAAATACACTCTTAGTGATTGGAGAGGAAAACTCGTCTTCCCTCTCATAACCAAACCAGACATAAGGAATGGCTCCCTCTAGAGACCAGAAAACTGAAGCTTAATGTCGACGACGCTATTTCAAGCAAAGAATGAAAAACAGGTGCTGGTTCTTTGATTCTAAACTCCTCAGGGCAAGTCGTGGCTACTATGGCTAAGAGTCGTTATGGTCTGATGCTCCCAAAAACAAATGAGGGTTGGCATTATTACAAGCTATATGATGCTGTCGAGAGAGCAATATTGAAATTCATCAAGTGGAATCAAACTGCTTAAATCTCATTATAGACATCCAAACAAATGGAACTACTTTATCTGCGTGTGGAGCAATTGTGAGTTATCTTCGCGAGGTGTTATCTTCACTCCCCACTGTCTCCCTTCAACATACCCCTAGGCAAGGGAATACATTAGCACATAATTTAGCATAAAAGGCTATTGGGGTAGATAGCACTTGGTTTTGGAATGACAATGATCCCTACCTCTACTTGTTGTAATTTTTTGTGGGTTGTTTTCACACAAAAAAAAAATAACTAAAACATATAAAAATATCCAAATAAAATTACTAGTTACACAATCACGAAAAATTTCAAAAAAAAAAAAATTTATGAAAAATTTCAACAAACATTTTCTTTGTTTGGGGAGAATATCCTTGATGAACCAATGACCAGCCGTGTCCTTTTGCAACAGTGGGACTTTGACGGTGATGAACTGAAATTAAAGAAAACCATCGGCCATGCGATTAAAGAAAAACAAAAAAAAAAATCATCCAACAAAAACAAGATATATGAACGAAAAATACCTTAATGTGAGGTAGAGAACAAAAAACCAACGAAAAATGGTCAATGAAAACTATCACCGTCGACGTCATCGCCTGTGGGTTTCTAAACCCTCAAAACCTATTTCTCTAAAATTATTCCAAACCCAAACTAAAATAATTGTTATAGGTTTTTATGCTAGCATTAGGAAAATAAGAGTTTAACAAAAACAAAAAAAAAAAAGATAAAAAAATGGGAAAGAAATGGTCCAGCGAAGAGGTTGGTGGAGTTTTAGCGAAGAGTGTCCACGAAGAAGAAAAGAAACTGAAGAAGAAGAGGAAGGGTTTCAGTTTGCAATATAGGATATATACATCCTATAACTTCAGTTATTATGTAATAACCGAAGTTATTGATGTCCATGTGGACACCTATAAGTTCAGTTATTC
Source organism: Cannabis sativa (assembly GCF_029168945.1). Taxonomy (NCBI): domain Eukaryota; kingdom Viridiplantae; phylum Streptophyta; class Magnoliopsida; order Rosales; family Cannabaceae; genus Cannabis; species Cannabis sativa. The sequence goes on from NC_083603.1 coordinate 22,586,506, forward strand.
TATAATAATCGAATTTATAAGTCTTCGATCACTAACTCATAGAAATGGGCCTATATCTTCAGTTTTCATTTTTCTCCATATAAAAACTGACGTTATATGTTATATTTGTAGAAGTGTCGTGCGTATGTACAAAATATTAGTAGTAGATTTCTCAAAACAACTTAAAAGATAAGAATTTGATTTTTATGTATTGAAATATATCAATGACATCGTCGCACATGGAAATCCTAACAGATTTATGGTCGATGAAAAATTTGTAAGTCTTAATAATTAGTTATCTTATTCATTATATTAATAAACAATCTAATATATTGTAATACCCTAGAATTATGAGATAGGATTAGCAAAACCCTAATTAGATAATGATGTATTATTGAGAAATTACATTATTATATAATTTATTATATGTGAATTTATATGATTTACAATATGTTAAGACCCTCTTGGTGAGCTAGAGGCATTTTAGTAATTTTGACCCGAGAAGGTAAAACAGTAAAATTAATTTATTAACATGCTTATGGGACTATATTATTATATAATATGCATGTGTTGTCTTTTTCAGGTGTGTTCTGACAGGTTGACGTGGTATTGTCATAACCGGGTATTTCGGGCCCAACGGGTTCGAGCCCGAAATGCAATTGGGATTTAATTATTGGCTTTTTAATTATTAGTGAGAATAATCTGAAATTTATTAGAGTTTAAGTGAGCATGAATTGACTTAAATGCCCTTGTGTGTGTATGCATGCTTTATTAACCCTAGGGGTAAAATGGTCTTTTTGGACGTTTGATTTATGTTTAATAAAATGAATTTTGGCAAGATAAAGATTGAATTTTCTGGCTGTGTTTTTCCCAAAACCTGAACCCCTCTCTCTCTCTAACCCTCTTCATTTTTAACTTTAATTTGGAGAAAAATTGCTCGAATCTTGCTATCTTTGGAGCTTGGAATTTAAAGAAGCTCTTGCTATATTTGAGGTAGTGTTTCTATTGATTTTAATCTAGAATCCTTACTGAATTTAAGGTTGAAAAGCATGAAATTAATTGTAGTTGAACTTATGTTGTATGTTGATGTTCTTGGTTGCATGAGTGTTAATCTTAATAGAGTTTGAGTGTGACTGCTTGGCTTTGTTGTTGGATTGTTTTTGTTGGGTTTGGGCTGTGATTTCAGGGAATTTAAGAGGGTAGAATTAATGTTTTATTGGGTGTTATGCTGGTGGAAAATGTCTGGGGTTGAAGGATTTAAAGCTCAAGTTCATGAGCTTGAACTTTGTTAGTTTGAAGCTTGATTTGGGTATTGTGCAATCTGAATTTTGAGAGTTTGTTGTTGATGTTTAATGCATGAAATGGTGTTTTAAACTCTCTGCTTAATGATTGAAAATCTATGTGATGGTTCTAAGTTTTGGTTTGAGTTTTGATGTGTTTTGGGCATAATTTTCGTGGCTAAAAACTGAGTTTTTTGGGTTTTTAAACCCAGTGGTCGCGACTATCATAGGTCTGGTCGCGACCATGATAATGGCAGTTTATTAATTTGTTTGAGTTTTTGTTTTTGCCATAACTTTTGACTCGGAATTCCGTTTGGGATGTTCTTTATATCGTTGGAAAGCTCCTTTTGAGCTCCATGTGATTATCTATAATATGAATGGCAATTTTATATTTTTGTGGAAGTGGATTTAGGGATTAACCGTATTTGTGTAAATCCCAATATTGTGACTAGGATTACCGGCACCTAGTCAGGAGCACCCGGGGATTTGGAATCTCTACTATTGCGGGACATTAAGTAAGACAGTAGTTAGCACATAGAGTTATGCGCAGTGGCGCTTATATTGGAAATGATATATGTGAGTAATCAGTAACCGGGATTAGGGTTATTACCCTAACATGAGCGGTTTAATTTCCTAGGGTTATTACCCTAGTGATATATTGTTGGAAATATTTTACCAGGATCTAGATTTACTAACAAGTGTGTTTCATTAACACCCTAATATGAATTTCTAAAACAATGAAATAAACACATAAGGGTTTAAGAAAACCTTACATTGGGTGCAGCGGAATATATTGACTCCTTCCGTTCAGATCTTTAGCCCTTGATTCCTTTCTATAGCATAGCATTATCAAGATCTGAACCTGGATCTCTTTCTCTCCTTCTTGAGTCCGATTCTCCTTCTTGTTGATTGGATTCTTCACAGTCTTACACACTATGATTGAGATACCACTTGATGTGTGTGGGCACTCACTCTATCACTAAAGGCTGAATAATATGAAAAAGAAAAGAGAGGAAGAGGGTGGCTGTTAGGGTATAGGTAGAAGGCTTAGAGTTTTTTTCTGAAGGAATGAGATGCATCATCTTTTTCCTGAAGCCATCACTACCTATTTATAGGTAACCACCTAGGTTTAGGTTAGATTTAATTTGTTGGGTTTTGTGCCCTAGATAAAACCCATTTCAATATAATCAGATTTACTTATTAATAAAGATCAGAAATAACATTTTATGTTGCATGGTTCACATGATTTATTTCATGATTATATATAAACATATTTATCACACTATATAATCAGCGATAGGTATTCTTACACCTTGGAAAAGTGTTATGTCCTTTCCAGAACATTGGCAAAGTTTACCAGTATCGGATGTATGGAGTATACATCGGAAGGGACCGATATTGAACTTTGATTAGATATATTAGAATTTACCGTAATATCTATTCAGTTTAATATCACATGTTGATCCTAGATCAAATGATCTTAATCCTGATATGATTAGGTTCAATCTCAAGAGTGTTATTCGTGTTCTTTGATTTGTTAGTTAAGCCTACTTTTGGGTCAGGGTGATACGTACATTTTGGGAACACGGTAGTGCAATTGAGTGGGAGCGCTAACATAAATATGGAATCTATAGCTTCTATTTGGCGAATAGAAAGTAAAGGATGATTTCCTTCGAGCTTAACCAAACGAAAATAAATGGCGGAGTACTCATTTGAAATATCATTTATACAGGGTTATGTGTTTTAAGGATAAAATACATTGTAGGGTGTTACGGTAATTTAATCCCTTTACAGTGTAAATCATCTATATAGAGGATCATTGATCAAATTAGGATTATAACAATGGATAACTAATGACGTATCTATATCGTGGAACATATAGAGCGTTCTATATGACTAAGAGTGTGATTCCCAGTTCTAAGAGTGGATTCAATAAGGAATTAATAAGTTAGGGAATAAACTTTCGAACATATAATCAAGATTATATTCCACTATGCTGACAACACTATAATCATCAACAATTACATATGTTCTGGACTTAATAGCATTTATACATTAAATATAATCATGAAATAAATCATGTGAACCATGCAACATAAAATGTTATTTCTGTTCTTTATTAATGAGTAAATCTGATTATATTGAAATGGGTTTTATTTAGGGCACAAAACCCAACATATATGTTGTATGAATGCTATGCCATGATATATATATACACATATGAGAATATGAATATGTAAGATTTAGGGTTACGTGTTCAAGGCAAAGCCAAGTTAGACTCGGTAATTAGAACCGAGAGGAACCGTTTTAAGGCCTTACTGTAATTAGACGTGTGAGCGCAATATGTAGGTCTACGCTAGTTGACATAAATAGGCATGTGAGCGTAACATGCAGGTCTGTGTCATACAGGCATATGTGAATGACATTACTGATTATATAGTGTGATAAATATGTTTATCATTATTTTATACTGTCTTGCTGGGCTTGGCTCACGGGTGCTCTACTGTGCAGGAAAGGGTAAAGTTGTTTCTGATCAGCCATGAGTATGGGAGCTGAACGAAGAATGTACATGTTCAGGCCACACTAGAGCAAGCGAGTTGGGGTCTACCAGTGATGTGTTTTTGAGACTCTGTTTTACCGGTTAGGTCGGCTAAAAGAAAAGGACTTGTAGTAATGTTTCGTAAATATTTGTAGGATCCCGGCTTCTGTAACTTTTGAATTATAAAGTTTAAAGTCTTACAAGATTATTTTTATTCCAATTGTTATTAAAGTTTAAATTCCGCACCCTTTTGTTAGTAATCCCGTTTAGGGGATTAGGGTTTCTTAAGTATATTGGGTAGAATGCCTAGTTATTTAGGGCGTTGCAATTTGGTATCAGAGCGCCAAGGTTTTTTAAACTTCATGTAGACCAGCCGAACATGTACATTCATCGTCAGAGACAAGCTCGTCTCATGGTGCAGTAAGTATTGAGAGTAAATACTTTACTGTTTATCTGATCATCTGTTTACCGCTTTCCATTTTAGGCAGTATGCAAGCATCTAGAGTATATATGGGTTATGTGATGCCATGCTTTAAATGCTATATGATTAAGTGTTTATTTATAAGGAATAAATAGTTGAGTTAGGGTTTAAGGCAATAACTGCATAAGTTTCGTATTGGTGCTTAACTCGCTGGGGTTGTTGATTACAGGGGTACTAGTAATGGACCCTCCGCAATCATTTGGACCACAGGGCGAGCAAGTAGAGCCTGTGGTTGCCCAAACTGATCCACCGGCACCGCCTCCACCTCCGTAGAATCTGAGGGGATAATGCGGGGGTTGGCAATGCTAATCCTCCTACTGACTGGCAGCAGATGTTCCAAGAAATGCGAGGTATCATACTTCGTTAAGAAGAAGAGTTGCGTCGATTAAGGCAACCTGCTGCCCCTATAGAACAAGTGTTATTACCAGCACCTGTGCCAGTGCTGGGTAACTAGGGGTTTATTATGCCGCATAGAGATTCTGTATTTGAGTGGTTTGTGAAGCTGCAACCTCCGACTTTTCAGGGAGGTACTGATATAATAAAAGCTGAGTAGTGGATGAGTACTATTACCTGTATCCTTAATAATATGGGGGTGATGGGAACTTAGAGAGTGAACTGTCCAACCTTCATGCTATAAGATCATGCTCGCGTCTGGTGGGATATTGTGGGTCAAACCCGGGATGTCAATGTAATGACTTGGGAAGTGTTTAAAAATTTATTTGAAGAAAAGTTTTACAACATCGCTGTGAGAACTTCACACATGGAGGAAATTGTGAAGCTTACTCAGGGGAAGATGTCTGTGGCCGAGTACACTCTGGAGTTTAATCAGCTGTCCAAGTTTGCTAGTGATCTGGTGCCCACAGATTTCACAAGGAATCAGAAATATGTGAGAGGACTGAATGCCACGATCAGTCGAGACTTGAAGATTACCACTTCACATGACACTTTGTACAAGAAAGTGGTAGAGCTAGTCTTGATTGCTGAGGAGGCTGAGAACCATGTAATAAAAAAGCAGACTGCAAAGGATGCCGTCACGGCATCGAACCCTCCTGCTAGTGGTATTGTCAGTAAGGGGACCAACAGTGGCAACCCTGATCACAAACGGAAGGCTGAAGCTTCCGGAGCATCAGGAGGTAATAGAATGTTTTGGGGAAATAGATGTGGTCGTCAGGGCGGCGGGTCCTCATTCTGATCTTATCCTGAGTGTCCTAAATGCAAGAAACACCATCCAGGTGAGTGTTGGGCCAAAAAATGTTTTCAGTGTGGCATGGTGGCCCACTTTATCAGAGATTGTCCTTAGGCCAAGAAAGAGGAACCTAAGAAGAATGCTACTCAGAACTCGGGGCGACTTTTTACTATGACTTAGGCTAACGCTGATGCTAGTCTGTTAGTAGTGACAGGTCAGTTGTCTATTAATGGATGTTCTTATACTGTGTTGTTTGATTCGGGAGCTACTCACTCTTATGTGTCGAGTAGAGTTATAGAAAGTTTCCATAAGCCATGTGATATTTATGCTTCGGATTTCGGTACCATGTTACCCTCCGGAGACCTTATAGTATCCACTAGGTGGATTCGGTCTTTTTCCTTCTGGATTGACGATTGTGAATTGACTGCCAATCAAATTGAATTGCAACTGTCTTATTTTGACATAATCCTGGGAATGGATTTTCTGTCTAAGTATGGGGCAACGATCGACTATAAGCGGAATATGGTGGTGTTTGAGCCTGATAGTGTTAACCCATCAGTGTTTGTGGGTAAGGTTCAGGGGACACGCATACCAAGAATAACACTGTTGAAAGCTAAGGACCTGATGAGCAGAGGTTGTCTGTGATTCATAGTCACTGTAGTGGATACCAACCAACCTGTGACATCAGGACCTGAGAATACAAGATTGGTGTGCGAGTTCCTTGACGTCTTACAGAAGATTTACCGAGATTGCCACCTACCCGAGAGATTGAATTTGTACTTGAGTTGGTTCCGGGAGCGGATCCAGTATCAAAAGCACCGTATCGAATGGCTCCTGCGAAATTGAAGGAATTGAAGATACAATTGCAAGAATTATTGAATTTGGGATTCATTAGACCGAGGTACTCACCTTCGAGTGCTCCGATATTATTTGTGAAAAAGAAGGACGGGTCTCGGCGAATGTCTATTGATTACCGAGAGTTTAACAAGCTTACCATCAAGAGCAACTATCCTTTACCTCGAATTGATGATCTGTTTGATCAACTAAAGGGGAAGACGGTCTTCTCCAAGATCGATCTTCGCTCAGGCTATCATCAGCTGAGAACTCGAGAGGAAGATATTCCAAATATTGCGTTCTGTACTCGGTATGGACATTATGAATTCGTTACGATGTCTTTTGGACTCACCAATGCCCCGACGACATTCATGGATCTTATGAATTGGGTGTTCAAGGATTACCTGGATAGATGTATGATCGTGTTTATCGATGAGATCTTGGTATATTCTGAATCAAAAGAAGAGCATGAGTTGCATCTTAGAGCAGTTTTACAATGGTTACGGGATCACAAGCTATATGCTAAATTCAAAAATTGTGAATTCTTTTTATCTCGTGTCTCTTTCTTGGGGCACATAGTAGATAAATATGGGATCATGGTGGATCCGACAAAAATTGAAGTTGTTCGGGATTGGCCGACACCAAAATCAGCTACTGAGGTTAGAAGCTTTTTGGGATTAGCTGGGTATTATCGGCGGTTCGTTAAGGGTTTTTCAAAGATTGTTGTACCGTTAACGGAGCTGACCCGAAAGAACCTAAAGTTTTTTTGGATTGATCGGTGTGAGAAAAGTTTCCTGGAGTTAAAGCAGCGCTCAATTACCGCTCCAGTACTAACCCTTCCTTTAGATAAGGAAAAGTTTGTGGTTTTTTGTGATGGGTCGAGACAGGGTCTCGGCTGTGTGCTTATGCAAGTTGGAAAGGTAATAGCCTATGGTTCTCGGCAGTTAAAGGAGTACAAGTAGAGGTGCCCTACTCACGATCTAGAACTCGCAGCAGTGGTATTTGCGCTAAAGATTTGGCGGCATTACCTATATGGCGAGAAATGTGAGATATACACTGATCATAAGAGTCTGAAATACTTCTTTACCCAAAAAGATCAGAACATGAGACAGAGACACTGGCTAGAATTGGTGAAGGATTATGATTGTAAAATCCTTTATCACATGGTAAAGCCAACGTGGTTTCTGATGCCTTAAGCAGAAAGGGGCAGAGTCAGATAAATATTGTGAAACAAATCTCCCAGCAGTTAGCAAATGAGATGACCCGATGTAAGATTGAGTTGGTTGTAGGGCAGTTAGCTAATATTACCCTGCAATCTACTCTTTTAAAGCTAATCAAAGAAGTACAAATGCAAGATCCAGAGTTGGTAAAAACCTGAGATAGGGTTTCGGCTTGGAAGGCTAGTGATTTTTTAGTGGATGAAACGAGAATGTTGCGATTCAAAAATCTTGTTTGTGTGCCTATGGATGTGAGTATCAAAAGAGAGATCATGAATGAATCTCATACGACTCCTTATTTAGTTCATCCAGGATCAACGAAGATGTATCGGGATTTAAAGGCTATGTTCTGGTGGCCAGGAATGAAGAATGACATTGTTGAGTATGCTGCTAAGTGTCTAACTTGTCAGCAAGTAAACGTTGAACATCAGAGGCCTGCAGTGTTGCTGCAGCCATTGAACATACCAGAGTGGAAATGGGAAGATATTGCTATGGACTTTGTGGTAGGTTTGCCATGAACCACAAGACAGTTTGACTCTGTGTAGGTCATAGTGGACAGGTTTACAAAGTCAGCGCACTTTTTACCTATTCACACGAATTTCTCCATTGACCAGTATGCCAAGTTATATGTCAGAGAAATTTTTCGTCTTCATGGTGTCCCAAAGTCCATTATTTCAGATAGAGATCCAAAGTTTACATCGAGATTCTGGGAGAGTCTGCATCGAGCTATGGGTACTCAGTTAAAGTTAACCACTACATTTCATCCTGAGACGGATGGGCGATCTGAGAGGACTTTTTAAATCTTAGAAGACATGCTACGGGCATGTGTGCTTGACTTTGAAGGATCATGGGTAAAGTACTTACCCCTGATCGAGTTCTCTTATAACAACAGCTATCAGGAAACAATTGGGATGGCCCTTTATGACCTTTTGTATGGAAGAAAATGTAGATCACCTGTTCATTGGGATGAAGTAGGTGAAGAAAGTTCTTGGGTCCTCAGGCTGTTTAGAGAACGAGTGAAGCAGTTGACAAGATTAGAGCGCAAATACTCGCGGCTCAGAGTAGACAGAAGAGTTATGCTGATCCAAAGCGTCGGGATATAGATTTTTAGATTGGGGACATGGTATTTCTCCAAATATCTCTGATGAAAGGCATTAAATGCTTTGGTAAGAAAGGAAAGCTTAGCCCGAGGTTCATTGGACCTTTTAAAATCCTTGAGAGGATAGGGGAAGTAGCGTACAGGTTGGCTATGCCCCTAGCGCTAAGAGCTGCACATGATGTGTTCCATGTTTCAATGCTTCGGAAGTATGTCTCAGACTCGTCCCATATTCTGAGTTATGAAGCACTGGAACTTCAGCCGAATTTATCTTATGAGGAACAACTGGTATAGATACTTGATAGAAGAGAGAAAGTCTTGAGAAACAAGATGATTGTACTGATAAAAGTATTATGGAGGAATAGTAAGGTGGAAGAAGCAACCTGGGAACTCGAGACGGATATGCAGCAGAAATATCCAGAGTTGTTCAGGTAAATTTCGAGACGAAATTTCTATAACGAGGGGGTAATTGTAATACCCTAGAATTAGGATTGGATTAGCAAAACCCTAATTAGATAATTATGTATTATTGAGAAATTATATTATTATATAATTTATTATACGTGAATTTATATGAATTATGATATGTTAAGACCCCTAGGGGCATTTTAGTAATTTTGACCCGAGAAGGGTAAAACAGTGAAATGAATTTATTAACGTGCTTATGGAACTATATTATTATATAGTATGCATGTGTTGTCTTTTTTAGGTGTGTTCTGACAGGTTGGCGCAGTATTATCACTACCGGGTATTTCGGGCCAAACGGGGTTCAAGCCCGAAATACAATTGGGATTTAATTATTGAAATTTTAATTATTAGTGAGAATAATCAGAAATTTATTAGAGTTTAAGTGAGCATGAATTGACTTAAACACCCTTGTGTGTGTATGCATGCTTTATTAACCCTAGGGGCAAAATGGTCTTTTTGAACCTTTGATTTATTTTTGTTAAAATGAATTTGGGGAAGATAAATATTGAATTTTTTGGCTGTGTTTTTCCGAAAACCTGAACCCTCTCTCTCTCTCTCTCTAACCCTCTTCATTTTCAACTTTAATTTGGAGAGAATTTGCTTGAATCTTGCTATCTTTGGAGCTTGGAATTTAAAGAAGCTCTTGCTATATTTGAGGTAGTGTTTCTATTGATTTTAATCTAGAATCCTTACTGAATTTAAGGTTGAAAAGCATGAAATTAATTGTAGTTGAACTTATGTTGTATGTTGATGTTCTTGGTTGTATGAGTGTTAATCTTAATAGAGTTTGAGTGTGATTGCTTGGCTTTGTTGTTGGATTGTTTTTGTTGGGTTTTGGCTGTGATTTCAGGGAATTTAAGAGGGTAGAATTCATGTTTTATTGGGTGTTATGCTATTGGAAAATGTTTGGGGTTGAAGGATTTAAAGCTCAAGTTCATGAGCTTGAATTTTGTTTGTTTGAAGCTTGATTTGGGTATTGTGCAATCTGAATTTTGAGAGTTTGTTGTTGATGTTTAATGCATGAAATGGTGTTTTAAACTCTGAGTTTAATGATTGAAAACGTATGTGATGGTTCTAAGTTTTGGTTTGGGTTTGGATGTGTTTTGGGCATAATTTTCGTGGCTGAAAACTATGAGGCTGTTTGGCTGTGTTTTCAGTTTTTAGTTTTCAAAAAACAGTTTTTAAAAGTGAAAACAGAAAACAGTTTTTTGTCATTTTAAAAACTAAATGGTGTTTGGCTAATATTTTTTAACAACATTTTTTAAACAACAAAAATTGAAAACATGTTTGGATAGTAAAAACAACAAGTTTTTAAAAATTACTTTATTAAAAAAAATATAAACAAAAAAAAAGATGACTGTTATTATTTTTTTTTAGTGTTGTGTTGTTTTTTTTTTAAAAAAATAAATATTACAAATTTTAATTTAATTCAAAAACATATTAATATCTAATTTATTTAAGAAAAAAATTTAAATAATAAGTAAATATAATATTATAATACTTAAAAATAATTATGAAATTCTTAAAGAATTTTTTAATCTAAAATAGATATAAAATAACCATTAGTCTAGAATATATCCTTATAAAAATAAATTTAATCTTGAATGTATCATCAAACATTAAAATATAATTGACTAATTTCTATTATTATAAGCCGTCCACATAGTTTGAGCAATACGATCTCGAACACGTGCCATTACTGCAGCAGATTCATCAGACAAATTAACTTCATATCTTGACACACTGGTTTCCCATCCTTCTTTGTTGTCTTCACTCTCAAGTTCTTTTTCTTCCCATTCTCTAAACATATGATCATATTGGGTGCATTGTCGAATAAAATTATGAAGTGTACAACAAGCAATTACTATTAAAGTTTGTCGACTCAATTTGTAAGGTGGCATCATCTTTAATATAGGAAAACGAGCTTTCAGCACACCAAAGCACTGTTCAATGACATTTCTAAGTGAAGAATGTCTATAATTGAATAGTTCTTTCATGCCACGCGGTCCATTACGTCCACTATTGTATTCTTGCAAATGGTATCTTTCACCACGATATGGTGGGAGAAAACCTTTTGTACATGGAAATCCAGAATCCAAAACATGATATTCACCTACAAAAGAATTCATTTTCTATAAGCACCATCACTAAATAATAAAATAATAATTCAATTTTGGTTACAAATACCTTCTTTAGGCAGTGGAAACTTATATTCAGGTGTTGTAATTGTTGAGTTTTATGCCCTAAATAAAACTCATTTCAATATAATCAGATTTACTTATTAATATAGATCAGAAATAACATTTAATGTTGCATGGTTCACATGATTTATTTCATGATTATATGTACATAATGTATAACTTCTATTTAAGTCCAGAACATATCAATTTGTTAATGATTATATTGTTGTCAACACAATGGAATATAATCTTAATTATATGTTCGAAAGTTTATTCCCTGATTTGTCAGAACACTGGATTTAGACTGACATGGTATAATCAGCGATAGGTATTCTTACACCTTGTATAAGTGTTATGTCCTTTCCAGGACATTGGCAAAGTTTACCAGCATCGGATGTATGGAGTATACATCGGAAGGGACCGATATTGAACTTTGATTAGATATATTAGAATTTACCGTAATATCTATTCAATTCAATATCACATGTTGATCCTAGATCAAATGATCTTAATCCTGATATGATTAGGTTCAATCTCAAGAGTGTTATTCGTGTTCTTTGATTTGTTAGTTAAGCCTACTTTTGGGTCAGGGTGATACGTACATTTTAGGAACACGGTAGTGCAATTGAGTGGGAGCGCTAACATAAATATGGAATCTATAGCTTCTATCTGGCGAATAGAAAGTAAAGGATGATTTCCTTCGAGCTTAACCAAGCGAAAATAAATGGTGGAGATCTCATTTCACTTAGCTGAAATATCATTTATACAGGGTTAAGTGTTTTAAGGATAAAATACATTGTAGGGTGTTACGGGAATTTAATCCCTTTACAGTGTAAATCATCTATATAGAGGATCCTTGATCACATTAGGGTTATAACAATGGATAACTAATGACGTGTCTATATCGTGGAACATATAGAGCGTTCTATATACTGAGAGTGCAATTCTAAGTTCTATGCGTGGATTCAACGAAGAATTAATAAGTCAGTGAATTTAAGATATAAATTCTTGATCTACTTATTGGAAGCTCGGATATATAGACCCATGGTCCCCATACTAGTTGAGACCATACTTCTTGTAAGACTCAGTTAATTGATTTTGATTAATCAATTATAATTCTAAAGTTAGACTATGTCTACTTTGTGAATTTTCACTAAGCAAGGGCGAAATTGTAAAGAAAAGAGATTCTAGGTTGATTTATTAATTAAGAGACTTTATATGTCTAATTAATAAATATATTAAATGACAATATTATTTGATAATTAATTTTTAGTTATTAAATAATTAGAATTGGCATTTAAATGGTTGAATTTGAAAATTGGCGTTTTTGAGAAAATGAGATGCAAAAATGATAAAACAGTAAAATTGCATAAGTGAGGCCCATTATCCAAGGCCCATGGCCGGCCACACTTATAGGGATTTATCATTTATTTTTTCATTATTTTAATGCCAAATAATTCTAACTTAAACCTAGGTGGTTACCTATAAATAGGTAGTGATGGCTTCAGGAAAAAGATGATACTTCTCATTCCTTCACAGAAATTTTTCTAGCCGCCACCTTCTCTCTTCTTTTCTTCTCTAAATTTTGAAATCCTTGAGTGAATGAGTGAGTGCCCACACACATCAAGTGGTATCTCAATCATAGTGTGTAAGACTGTGGAAAACCATCCAACAAGAAGGAGAATCAGCATCAAAGGAAGGAGAGAAAGAGATCCATGTTCAGATATTGATAATGCTCTGCTACAGAAAGGAATCAAGGGCTAAATATCTGAACGGAAGGAGTCATTATATTCCGCTGCACTCAATGTAAGGTTTCCTAAACTTTATATGTGTTTATTTCATTGTTTTAGAATTCATATTAGGATGTTAATGAAACATACTTGTTAGTAAATCTAGATCCTGGTAAAATATATCCAACAGTAATTGCATCTATAAACACCCTGGAATCATTTTCAGTGCCCTCCCAACAAGCAGATACAAAAGTAAAGAACATGTTGAAGTTACAAGCACATAAAACATTTTGTGTTACTACATTTTTTCGACCTTTGTAACTGACTTGCTTATCTGCAGGGACACATGCACTCACTTGTGTTCCATCAATTGCACCTATACAATTCTGATTAAAAAAATAGATAAAAGTTAATAAAAAAATACACTCTAATAATGTGTGAAAGTATTATTTATCTTACACTAGATGTAGTTAAATACCTGAAACCATGGATAGTATTTCGAGGAATTGACAATACGAGAAGGTAATGGAGACTGAGTTGGACGAATGATATCTTGTCCTAATTTACATATTGCCTTCAATGTTAGACGAAAATGCTTATCAATGGTTTCAAGTGAATTTTGAAATCGATCTGCTATAAGTCTCATTTTCATATTTTGACCAACAATCATAAGAAAAATAGCAACTGACTCTTCAACTTTAACCTCTCGGGTGTCCTTAATGTATTCTTTTTGTTTTAAACAAGTACAAAGCTCAACAAATACATTCTTATCCATTCGTAACAATTTGCAACATGTTCTCTCATGACCACCTAATAATTGTTTCACAAAATCCTCTCCACTTAAAACAGATGTTCGTTGAGGGATTTTCTCAATAAACTTCTCATTATAATCACTTAGAAGGTATAGCATCAAAAAATCTAAAAGGTCATCGAAATCGCTATCTGTAGAAGATGAACTAGAACTAGAATCATCCATTTGATTATTCTTAGTCCTGAAAATCATATTAGCATGCAAAAAATTAACTTAGAAAAAAAACATAACCAAAAAGATATATAGAAAAGATAAATAATGTTTGAAATCAATAACAAAGTCATCCGGTGTTCAAATAAAGAAATAGGTACCAGTTAGCATCATCATAGCATAAAAAACTATAATAATATAAAAAAAGAGAGAGAGAGAGAGAGAGAGAGAGAGAGAGAGAGAGAGAGAGAGAAATAAGTATCAATAATCATCTTAGCATAACAAACTATATAATATCAAAGCCTATCTAGCCAAGCCCTCTTTCTAGCAGTAGACATATTAATAAAAATCTCCCTCCAATCCGAATCTTTGAATTTCTCGACAGCTTTCATGTAAACATCATCATCAACTCCTTCAATTCCTTCAAGGATCTGCATGCATTTTGTGAGAGAAAATTCATCTTTTTCACTTCCTCCTACTTCTCTTTTACTCTTGTATTTTTCGGCTGTAGCTAAAGTAGCCTCAGCTCTTACTTTAGCTACCTCGGTCCATGCAACAATTGCATCACTCATTTGTTGTGATCTTTGTCTTTTCACTCGCTCTGCACTTGTTGATGTTGAATTTTTTGCTGAACGTTTAAAAATATAATCAACAAGATGAGAGCCTATACAACTAGCACTATCATTATCATCAATATCTTGTATGTCTACATGATCTAAATCATTTTCCATCTCCCTTTCATCATCAGTATTGGGTGGACCTGACACAGGAAAACGATGGTGTAAACCAGTCGCAGTTGATTTACTAAAAATTAGTTCCAACAATCTAAAATGATCACATCCTTTCTTTCGATATTGTGCTGCCCTTGGATGTGCCTAAACAAAGAAAAGGAACTAACTTATCACTTTATTTGATTAAAGACTAACTCTTTTAAATAATAAACTTAATTAGTTCTTACCCTTATATAATTCTGCCATACTTCTTCAGGAGCAATCACAATATCTTTCTCACGACTCCATCTAAATCCAGTTTGTTTCGACAATTCAGAAAACTCGTGATACCTGGTGCGTAACCTATGAAACTTTTGCTTAACTTGTTTCATTACATACTTTCGCTTACTTATACTTTGCAAATCCTCAAGAATTCTTGCCCATGTCTTTGAGCTAAACTGACCACGTGTCATATTTCCCTTATTCACTTCATCAACCATGATATCAATAAACATTTTCTCCATAGTTGGTCCCCACAAACATGTATCATCATCTATGTTCTCAGTTGTCATATTTCAAATCTAGCAATATGCCATAGCAAAAATTATCTTCCTGTGTATGTAAGTCTAAATTCTAAGTTATAACAATAATTCTACATAACCCCCTATCACATAATCTAAAAATCTCAACTGCACTTGCTGCAAACAAAAAGAGTATTTTGGAATCATCACTGAAATCATAATCAATTTTAAAGCCATGCCCTCTCTTGTAAACAAAAGGCAAAAATACCAGAAAAGAAAAGATAGTGAGAAAATCCAATTAGAGAAACTGAATACAATCCAGTGATTAGCTCTACTAATCAAAGATATACTGAGCTAAAAATAGACCATGATAGTTGTAATCAACAATTAAAAAAACTAATTAAAACATAATAAGTTTCTCTGCATAAGTGGACTAAACAGTAAATAGAACAAATTGCAGACTCGAGAAGGATACAGCCAGATGCAACTAGAACATAATCTATTATTGAGGTTTTGAGGTTGTTCTTCTTTGATTGCCTTCGACAATGAGAAGTTTGTTATAGTTTTTATTGTATTATATTTGTTTTTAAAAAAAAAAAAACAAAACAACTGGTTTTAGAATAGTCTTCTCCCAAAGTCAATATATAATTAACTATGGCCCACTAATATTTATGCATAGTTAAACCTACATGCAGTTTCCTGCATATATTGTGAATGTCTAACTACAGTAAATAATCACTAGTGTGTCTCTCGGCCTCACTGAGGAGATAAAGAAGGCATTAAAGGGGGCTTTGAAATATTTGGTTTGAACTTTATAATTATTCTATACAAATCAATAATCATGATTCGTATGCTTTTGCAAGTTCAGTGTCATGTTTTATAAGGCAACCAATACCATCCTACTTCACCTGTTAGCTTTGTTGGTCAAAGAAATTTACTAACAGGTTTAAGACAAAACTTCATACTAGACAGAGATGGACCAATATAATTGAAATGATATATTTTCTTGTCAGTAGTACAATGCTAAAATAAAGGAATATATAGCATAATAATTAAAGAAAATCAAATGACCAACGTTAGGGACTTTTCTTTTCATTTCTTGTGCTATTTTCCTAGTAGTTTAGAACAACTAAGATGGTACTCAAAAAGGGACGGCCCTCTTGCTATAAGCACATGGAGTCTTCTAACTGCACATTCTTTCAATAAACACACTCATTTCCCAAAGTTTATTTTAACTATTCAGAAAGGGAAGTTAGAAACCTTAGGTGATCAAATTCTATTCACAAACAAAAACAGCTAATTTTTCAAAGATCAGACAAACTATTCTCAGAGTGTAGAACCCAAAATTAAGCAATAAATAAATCATAAATCAATTTAATGCTAAGCAAGAAAAAATTGTAAGAAGGGGTTGATAAGGGTCGTGTTCTAAAAGTATTGCTCTGTATTGAAACCCAAAAAATCCATAAGACAATGAATCAAAAAGTATTGTTCAAACTGAACTAACCTTATTTGTCACCTTGTCTTCTCTTCAGAACTCAAATCTGGAGTAAGCCCATTGCAATTCAAAACCTAATTAAAGTAAATCAGAAAAATAAAACAGAAAAATCAAAAGGCCATTTCTAGGACACAGAAGAAGAAGAAAATGAAGATAAAGAAGAAGAAGAAGAAGATGATGATGATGATGATGATGATGATGATGATGATGATGATGATGATGATGATGATGATGAAGATGAGAAGAGTTGTAAATACTTTCTAGGAAGAAGAAGAAGATACCTGATTACACTGTAGGATAGAGAGATTACATTCAGAGAACTCGTTCTCTTTTTTTTCGTTTGAGAATTTCTGCTGAGTTTTTAAAAATTCAGAGAACATCATTTTGATGTTTTTCAGTTTTTTGTTTTTTTTAATCCAGTTTTTAAAAATGATTTTTAAAAATTTCAGCCAAACACTGTCAATTAGTTTTAAAAAACTATTTTTAGTTTTTAAAAAGTGAAAACAGTTTTTAAATTGCAAAGCCAAACAAGCTGGTTTTTGGGTTTTTAAACCCAGTGGTCGCGACTATCATAGGTCTGGTCGCGACCATGATAATGGCAGTTTATTAATTTTTTTGAGTTTTTATTTTTGCCATAACTTTTGACTCAGGACTCCGTTTGGGACGTTCTTTATATCGTTGGAAAGCTCTTTTTGAGCTCTATGTGATTATCTGTAATTTGAATGCTAATTTTATATTTTTTTAGAAGTGGATTTAGAGATTAACCCTATTTGTGTAAATTCTGTTATTGTGACTAGGATTACCGACACCTGGTCAGGAGCACCCAGGGATTTAGAGTCTCTACTATTGCGGGACATCTAGTAAGACAGTAGTTAGCACGTAGAGTGATGCATGGTGGCACTTATATTGGAAATGATATATGTTAGTAGTCAGTAATCAGGATTAGGGTTATTACCCTAACATGAGCGATTTAATTGCCTAGGGTTATTACCCTAGTGATATATGTTGTATGAATGCTATGCCATGATATATATATATATATGAGAATATGAATATGTAAGATTTAGGGTTATGTGTTCAATGCATAACCAGGTTGGACTCGGTAATTAGAACCGAGAGGAATCGTTCTAAGGCCTTATTGTAATTAGACGTGTGAGCGCAACACGCACTACAAGAAATGTCACTTTTACCAGCACATTTCGCAAACTACGCTGGCAAAGAGATCAAAGTTTTACCAGCGTAGATTTGTAGTGGCTAAAATCTAACTTTTACCAGCACATTTACGCGTTGGGAAAAGTCTGTTTTGCCAGCGCTTTTCATTTTATGCTGGCAAAAATTCTAATACCAACATTGATTTGCCAACCCCCTTTTGCCAACACATCATGGGTAAATTCTATTTTACCAGCGCAGTACTAACTTTTGCCAGCACAAAAATGTGGTGGCAAAAGTGACATTTCTTGTAGTGACGTAGGTCTACGCTACGTAGACATAAATAGGCATGTGAGCGTAACATGCAGGTCTGTGTCATACAGGCATATGTGAATGGCATTACTGATTATATAGTGTGATAAATATGTTTATCATTATTTTATACTGTCTTGCTGGGCTTGGCGCACGGGTGCTCTACTGTGCAGGAAAGGGTAAAGTTGTTTCTGATCAGCCATGAGTATGGGAGCTGAACGAAGAATGTACATGTTCGGGCCACACTAGACCAAGCGGGTTGGGGTCTACCAGTGATGTGCTTTTGAGACTCTGTTTTGTCGCTTAGGTCAGCTGAAAGAAAAGGACTTGTAATAATGTTTTATAAATATTTTTGGGATATCCCAGCTTTTGTAACTTTTGGATTATAAAGTTTAAAGTATTACAAGTTTGTTTTTATTCCTATTGTTATTAAAGTTTAAATTCCACACCCTTTTGTTAGTAATCCCATTTAGGGGATTAGGGTTTCTTAAGTATATTGGGTTGTGTGCCTAATTATTTAGGACGTTACATATATATACTAATAAAAATATTTACTTATTTTTACATTTTGGGGAAAATGTTACATTATAGTGAGAGTGGATAACACAATTGCTTACAGTGATTCACGATGCTGATGTACAAAATAATTGTATAAGATTTTTTTCTTTTATTTTAGTCATTATGTTTAATTAAATAACTTGTAAACACTTTAATTAATTTTAAAATATTTGTGTAATATATTTACTTAGAATAATATATATATACATTTAGTTATATGAAATTGATATTTAATTTAAATAAATTAATAAAAATAAAAAAAAAATTAAATATGTGAAAATATATAGATTTTATATGAAAATCAGTGGTAGATTTAGTAACTATAAGGCGTCGATTATTAGCTAATAACTGACGTTATAAATCACGACGACGTCAGTTATTAGCTAATAACCGACACCATATATGCTAGATTTTCAACATGACCACCTTATATTGTCGGTTATTTTATAATAACCAATGATATAGACTCGTTTTCTGACATTGGTTAATTTCTCCCTTACGGTATCACTTAGAATAATGTTGGGAACGAATTTTATCAAAATTGGTGCTGTATATCCCAGTTCTATATATTTTAATTTCAGTTAGAATATGTGAAAATTAACCATATACGTATGCAGAATATAAGGTGAAATGATAGATTTTTTTTCTCTTTAATAAAATCTAAATATATTAATTAAGTAGTAGATAAGAAAATAAAGAACACTCACTGACACTGTGAAAACTCATTCAGGATAAAAGACCTACATACAGAGAAAAAATAAATAGTAAAAAAATGAGATTGTTAGTATGATATCTACAATAGCCTAATTTTTCTCAATACTTCTTTTACCTCACCCCGCCAGCTTTTCAGATCGACTGAACCAATTGGAATTCCATCAAGTAAGAAATACAACAATAGCTTAAATAATATTTCAAATAATCCTTTTATTATTCTATATAAGATATAAAGTTTAAAACAATTAGAATTATTTAATTACAATCTTATATATCAAAATAATAAGTAGGAATAGGATCCGCACAATGTACGTATTAATCATCTTGATGTTTGGCCAATTTTTTTATTTTTTTTTTTGACTGATCATATTTTCATATATTGATCGCTAGGCCGGTCATTATAATAATCTAACTAAACTATATGAGTTACATTAATACTTTTTTATTAGAATATTATTGCAGCAGGCTTTTAAGTAGGGACACATGCATATATGCATTTCTTATAAGTTTAGAGTAAGTATTGGATCTCAAATATATTAAACTAGAAAACAAATCCGCGCTTCGCGCGATTTGTGACAGTACAATGACAATTTTAAATAATGTATACTGTAAAATAGAACATATGACCCTAATTTCATAAAAACAAATAATTTTAGCCAAATAATCTTTTGATTCTATAAGTTCAAATTTAGTCAAGTAATTTTAACCCTAGTTCTAAATTTTTCTTCTTCTAGCGCTGAAACTTTTATTTCCTAACACTAACAATTTTGACCCAATTTTTAATATAATTTTAATTCTAAAAACGCTAAATATTTAATACATTTAATTCTTGTTAAAAAAAATGCAATGCTGATAAATATTTATAGATTATCTGCAAATGAAAAAAAAAAAAAATCATGACTTTCCAGCGCTCAAAGTTTTTAAAGTGTACTTACTTATATTTATATCTAAATAAAAATTTAGAAATCTTAATTGTTAATGATAGAGCGTAATTTATTTATTATTTTATTTTTTTATTTGATACTTTTGTGAGGACCATGCTATATTTGTTTATTTAGTTACAAAAAAAAACTTGGTGCCCAAAATTATGAAAGGAATAGCATAATATATTGTGCATGAGAAAATTATTGTTGCGAGTGATTTCAATAAAATATAAGGATGGTATGTATATTTATCATTCTCCATATAAATAGTACAATAATATATATATATATATATTTACAATGTATATAATCTTGAAAGAGATAAAAAAAAAAACTCTTCAAAATTGATAAAAAGGTAACAAAAAGGACCAAAAATAATTAAGGAATTGAAACTTAAAAAGGAAAAAAAATTATATATATATATATATATATATATATCTTAGCAAAAATTAAGTCTAGTCTTCTTTTCAACTGAAAATTTACAAACTCTTCGTGTCACTATTAATTTCCTCATGCATAGAGATCTACATTGTGATTGCGTACTCAAATATTGCTTTAAAATTTATATCATATATATATAAAGCGATTCTCTTCATATATTTAATTGACAAACATGTATAATGTTATGTTATTGTCTTAATATATTATTTTCATAATAAATATATAAGGGAAAAAAACAAAAAAATACAAAAAAGGAAAAAAAATTACAAAAATACTTTGGGCCGGCCCATTAAACATTTATACAGTCCACATACAAATATTTACAAAAATACCACATGCACTAAGCCTTCGGTATGCACGGAGCGAACCATGAAGATGAAAATACGCGCTCGTTTCAAAACCGCAAAACAACCAAAATGAAACCAAAACGAGAAAAATACAACTATTAATTCTGGCAAAATCAACTGGAAAAGAATACCTGCAATGATCTAAACTGAAAATGACGAAAAAAAAATCAAAAAAACTGTGAAGAAACTGAAATTACACATTTGTTTTCTATTTTATTCGATCAAAATAACTCCCCCTAATATCGAAATCTATATTCATGAAATGTAGATCTGTAACAAACAGATCTGGAGCTCCCACTAAATCCAAAACAATGTATGATGTGAAAAATTTAAAAAAAAACCTCATGAATAATACATCTACGTTATATAAAGTTGCATTTTGATTTATTTTTTGTTTTGGTTGCCTTATAGTTGCATTATCGTTTTATGATAGTTTATATATTATGCAAGAATTTAATTTGATGGGGACTAAGAAATAGTAGTTATACATAGTAAGTTTTGTGCAAATAGTTGCATATTAATTTTATAGTGAAATAACATATGCAAGTAGCAAAACTATAACAAAACTACAAAACAACTGTATGCAAGTGCAAATAGTTGCCTTATAGTTGCATTATCGTTTTATGATAGTTTATATATTATGCAAGAATTTAATTTGATGGGGACTAAGAAATAGTAGTTATACATAGTAAGTTTTGTGCAAATAGTTGCATATTAATTTTATAGTGAAATAACATATGCAAGTAGCAAAACTATAATAAAACTACAAAACAACTGTATGCAAGTGCAAATAGTTGCCTTATAGTTGCATTATCGTTTTATCGTTAGGAGAGTTCATTAAGTCTCATGGTTACTCTGACTTGTTTATGAAAGCATTTCTTGTGAGATCACTTTACTAATTACTCAACTCTATTTGTACATATTTACTAATTTGACATTAACAATATTTAATTATATATGATTATTTCATATTATAGATTCCAATGGTTTGTTCGATATGGTGTTGCCATTCAGACATTATTATGAGCTTCTCTGCATTCTCTCTTCTATCATACTGTCGCAATCACGATCTCTTTCAGGTATATATAAATAAATTTAAATATATGTAGAGAGAAAAGTTTCTCCTGTGTGGATATATATTTATATATATATACTTACTTTTCGAATGACATGTGTGTATGTTGCTTTTTATTTTCTTTTTTTTGGCTAATGCAGCTATATGATAATCCTCAATGGCTTACTATCAAAGGACGTGCACAATGTTTTGTGAAAAAAGTATGTAACTTATTTTTATGAAAAAAAAAACTACTAAGGCATTATATTATTTTAATTATTTTTTTAAAAAGAAATAAATAACTACAGGTAAGAGAAGAGCTAGCGAATAGAGGTACATCAAATTAAAACATGTTCTGAGGTACAAATGATTTCAACCATTGATGAGGGTTAGTGCTCTCAACTACTTTTAATTACATTTGACATTATTTTGATATGGCTTGACGCGTAAGGAACAGTGTCCAACAAAGTTCATACAAAATATGATTATTAAAAAACTGAAAATAAAATTAAAAATAAAAAATTAAAAACTGAAATAAAATTAAAAATAAAAAGAAAAGAAGAAAAAAAGAGAGTGAAATGATAGATTGATTGATAGAAAATAAAAAAAGAGAGGGAAGAGAGTAGGATTTGATTGATGATGGATGGAATGATGAGTAAGTGGTAAATGTGTAATAAAAATAAGTTTGTAAGTATAAATGTAGTAATAAGCGTGTGAGGGTAATTATGTAATAAAGTGTGTAAAAAGGATTTTTCATGTAAAAATTTCAATATATAATAATCAGGATGTGCACAAAAATTTTATATAAAACATCCAGTTATAATAATTAAAAATAAAAATTTCATACTTTGATATTATTCATAAATATACTTACAATTTGACTTCTTCCCAATTCCAAGATGATAATTTTTCTATAGTAAAAATGCTTAAAGTTCTAAGATATATATTGTAGTATATATAGGATAGTTTGAGTCGGATATATTATAGTAAGAAAGTTGAAAGAGTTTTTTTTTTTTTTCATTTTTTTGTGAAAGAAAGTTGAAAAGTTTTGTGATAATAAAAAGTCTCATAAATATACAAAAGAATACAATTTATCTTTAATTAATTGAAGAATACAAAAAGTTTCACTATTAATGTAGTAAAAATATTTAAACAAACAATTCTTCACCAACCATAAGAAAGCCTCACAAAATTAGAAAAATAGAAAGAGAGAATTATAAGATGCCACCTAAGATCTTTTGTGCTTTCCTTTATTTATTGATATTGATTGATTATATGGTGACTATTCAATGGTTACATTTTTATTGTGCCTATATGGTTACATTTTTCTTTAACCTGTAATAGCAGGTTACTAATAGGTAGACTTTCTTTTTTTAGATTTAATTAATTATAATTAACTATTTTCTTAAAATAATTAATTAAATAGACATTCCTTTTTTAGAATTATTTAATTATAATTAACTATTTTCTTAAAATAATTAATTAAATATTTAACAAGACCTCTTTTAGCAATTAATATTTATATTTAAATCATTACGTGAATTATTTTAATAATTAAGCCATTTAATTATAATATTTACAATAAAATTTATTTTTTTTTTACAAAAATTAAACTTCTTTTGACACAAATTAAAATTCTCTTCTTATAATAAATTTTCAAATAATTAATTATTTTTAAATGATATTTAATTATTTTGTTACAATTATATGAACTAAGTATGAGACCTCAAGCTAATCAATTGATAAAAAGTGCAGTCACTTTTTCTCTAAAATATCCTTCAACTTATATCATTTTTTACTTTTTTAAATATTTAAATAAAAAAATTAAATAATTAAGTGTAATAATTTAAAATTAAGATTACAAGTATAATAAAATTTAAATTATGAAATTACATGTGTATAATTTTAAATTATAAAAAGTTTTGCTATAAAATTTTAAATAATTTAAGTATAAAAAAATAAATTGCTAAAAGATCCTTATATAGTAATAAATTGCAAAAAATTAATTAATAATTATAATTAATTTAATTTTAAAATATAATTACTCTTAATTAAAGTTTTATAAGGAAATAAATGATTAGGTTACTTTCAGGTTACAAGTTATTTATTATTTATTTTTATTTAATTTCCAAATTAATCACAACCATTTAATAGTAATCCAATGGCTTAAAAAAATGTAACCATGATGGTTACAATAAAAATGTAACCATTGAAACCTCTTCCTTAATTATAACACCAATAAAAATATATGGTTTTATTTTTATCAATAATTTACTTATTTAGTAGCTCAAAAATAACTTTGACATACGGTCAACTATATATAGGCATTACCTGTCACGTTATCGTTATCGTGATGTAGTTTTCTGTGCTTAATGAAGAAAGCGCGAAAAGAAAAATTCTATAGAGGAAAAGGATAAGTGATTCAAAGACAAAAGACTAAACAACACGAAGGATAAAACAAAGGAAGACAAATAATGAATAAATATTAATGATAGACATAAATGTATATAATTGACTCGTAGTTCACTCTTCGTTCCGTCACTTCTGACATATTCAAATGTTTTCTCTTTGGGTGGCCCCGGCCTCCTGCTTCTGCAGCCTGAGATGGTCACATTTTCCATTTCATTTCTTCATGATATATTGATCTTCGCACCCCACTGAGTTCACATGTACATATCAACAAAAACCATCATCATCACATATAAACAGTATACCATCGATCAGTGGTTGCCACTGAATTGGCTCAATCCCATAGCTGATGAACCACAGGAATTATGTGACAAGAGTTTCCTTTGGGCCATTACTACCCCTGATCCCGATCCTAGAAAATCCCTAGTCAGACCACCATTTTCGATGCCTTTAATATTTGATGATGACAATGAAATGTTACTTCCTAATGATCTCATCAAGTTTGAACCGTCTAAATATCCATGATGAGCCATGGTTGTGGCCACATTGACATGACTATTAGTAGCTGAAGAAGAAGAGGGGTTCATGATCATCATTACACCTGTTGATGATGAGCTAGTGGTAGTAGTAATATTAGTAGTACTAAATGAGGGGTTGCTTGATGATCTAGTTGAGCCCATTTGAGCGGCTTTTTGGAGAAGAGCTGTGGCTGACATTGGAGCAATAACATGCTTCGATGATGATAATGATGAAGAGTTGTTAAGCACTCGATTTGCTTCTTCTTTTAATCCTACCAAACTTGACATTGAAGAAGAACAAGAGCCAAAGAGAGTAGTACTACTAGTAGTTGATCCTATGACCAGTTCTTGCACACTACTACTTCTATTATAGACATAATCCATAGGATTATTGTCATTATTATTAATGTTATTACTATTATGCGATGAATTATTTGCTTGGTTAAGCCAATGTGATAATCTTGACTTGCTGAGATGATGATTGAAGTGATCTTGTTGAAGCTGAAAACCATGACTAGTACTTGTAGTACCACTCATAATACCGAGTCCATGTAATATATGGTCCATATTAACCATAGTGGTAGTACTTGAACTAGGACTACTAGTAGTAATAGCATTAGTATGATCATCAACATTATTATTACGATTACCGAAGCTGAGATTGCTGGATACAACCGAAGTAAGCCTAGCACTCTCTTCTGCTAGGGCATCACAAAACGCTCTATGTGTAATGAAGCTATCTTTCCTGGTATACATCATCAGAAGAAATACTTTATAAATATATATATATATATATGTCTATATAATTAATAATGTTATTTCGCAAAAACAGCTATGATCATTTATATGTTTATAAAACATCAATGCAATGCTATATTTTCAAATGATACTGAGAATTATTATAAAAGAGATCGTGGGGGAATTCTATATGTTTATATATATATATATATATATATATAGGTACCTGGAAAAGAGGGTTCCACAATCACATTTGTATTCTCTAGTACCACAAGTCTTGGAATGAGCTTTCCAGTCAGATTGAACTGCATATTTTTTAGAACACTTATCACACTTCCACTTCTTCTCACCGTGTTTTCGACTAAAGTGCTTCTTGATTCCGGTGAGGTCACCCAAGGCTCGACCAGGGTCATGGTGGACACAACTCTTTTCAGGGCATATATACACCTTCTTCTTCAGCTGATCTTTGTTAGTCCTTTGCCTAAGCTTCCATGGAAGGTTGTGACCTCTTCTGTGAAGCTGCAAGTTCTGGTCTCTCTGGAACCCTTTGTTGCATATTTCACATACGAATCTGTTTGTAGCCATAAGTGTTTTTGGAGATAAAGCAACAACCTCCGCATCTGGATCTGTAATTAATGTATATATACTTAGTACAATTTACACATGTATAATTAGTAAAAATTATTAACATAAATATATAAATAATTTGCCTGGTGTTCCTGGGAGATTTCTCTTCTTTTTGGTAGCAGCAGCAGCAGTAGTAGTAGGGTTAGGTTTTTGATTATCATGATGAAGAAGATGAGCAGTAGTAGTGCCAAACCAGCCATTCATATTGGAAGAAAAGCTTCCAGTACTACGAGCCATAATATGCATCTAATAATAAAGAGTTTTATATGATACGTAGTACTAGCTACAAGAGTATAAACAAAACAAAGCTCTATAAAGCTCTCGACATATAGAGTTATAATAAGTCTTTAGTATATATGTGTGTAGTATGTGTGTTTATAAGTATATATATATACTACACACATATATATCTACAAAACCCATGTATATCCCAAACGACTCTAAGGCAAAACGACAGAGATGAAAAAAAAAAAAGAAAAGGAGAACGAATGAAAGTTCAAACTTGAATAAAGGGATCTTGAGTCTAAATAATATACTTAATAACCTCCTTGGGTGGTGGAGAGAGAGATCTGGCTAAGTGTTTTTTTGTTTTCAGCTTGTTTTGTTTCGGGTTTTGTAAATATGAAAAAACCAAAAACTGTGTTTGAAGACCAAAGACAGAGAATAATCTACTTATATATAAATATTTTCTTCACTCTCAAGTGAATGTATTTTTTATTTCTTTTCTTTTCCTTCATATATATCTTCATAGTTGGTCAGCCATAGTAGATTTGGATGGGCCACCACCCTTTTTTTTTCTTTTCTTTTCTTTTTCTTCTTCTTCTTTAATTATTATCTTTCTATCTCAGAGAGAGAGACAGAGAAGTACTCATAGTCTTATATGAATGATCGCTGTAAATGACAGTAGTGCTTTGAGAAATTTCTCTCTCTTATTTTCTTGAGGTTTGTGAGAAAATAACTTTTAAAGCTCAAACTCCAATTATGTATAAATAAATATTGTATTGCTATTGGGCAGTATATTTTTTAAGTGATATTTTACCATTGATTTGTAATATTTTCTAAAATTTATTATTTTAATTTATGTAAGATTTGATACTTAACTACATCACATCAATAATAGTGTGATACCAAAAATATGTACTAAGCAACAGTAATATAAATCAAAATGGTAGCTTTAGAGTATGTATACGTGTAGAGTAGGTTGTAGATTTAAGAGAAAGAGAAGGTACCCATGCTGCCTCATACTATAGGGAGGTGTAATATCTCTTCAATATAATATAGTGTCTCATTTATTTTATTTTATTAAAATTTATTAAAAAACCGTTAATCAATTATATGCTAGTTTCCTATGCTTGAAGAAAAAAGTGAGTTGCCTTTATGAGATTAATTGGATATTGTATATGTTATGATTAAACGATAATTAGTAACAAAAGGTTAGAGAAAAAAAAAAGAAAAACAATAATAAAAAGTTATGTTTTCGAGGCATGATGATCAATAGGATCGTCCGCGATAGGGTTGTGGACAGAGGAAGCAGAAGGTGTGGGGCTTGGTTTGGGTCCCAAACCATAGAGTGTGTGTGAGCCGTCTCTGCTGCACTATCTATCATCCAAAAAGAGTAATGACTATGAGAGTGGATGTGCCACCACAACAAGCCATATTGATACAGTTAAATAAATTCAGTTAGTCTTCTGTTATAACTGTCAATTGTTTATTAGTTGACAAGTCCTCTGTCTTTTGGTTTCTTTGTAAAACTATCTCTATAAATAAAGGTTTCAACTCTTAAGCTTATAACTTTTACAAGCTTATGAGTTCTTTGTATTCATTGACTAAATACTTGTATTGATAAGTTCACATGGTATCAGGAAGCCATCGACGAAAGTCATTAATGGATCCTTCAATCATCGACAACCCACCTCGCACCTCTTCTCAGCCTCAATGGCCACCACCACCACCTCCAACTGCTCCTACTCAGACCTGGAATCCCTTTCAGAACTCCCTGAATTCATCTCTTACTGTCAGACTTAACAGATCTAACTTCTTGGCATGGAAATCGTAAGTAATTCCTACAATGATTGGTCACGGATTTGATGATATTCTTCTCACTGGAATTCCTCCACCAACTCAACTCGTTAATGGTGCCGTCAACCCTGAGTTTCTGGCCTGGCAACGAAAAGACCAACTTCTTCTTAGTTGGCTACGCTCTTCCATGTCTAAAACGGTTCTTGGCTCCCTGGCTCATTACAACACTTCATTTTCAGCATGGAAAGCATTGGAGCAACGCTTTGCCTCTCAGCCCAAAGCAAGATTATTACAGATCAAATCACAACTTTCTACAATTCAGAAAGGTAATCTCTCCATTTCTGATTACTATGACAAAGTTAAGGTTCTTGCAGATTCTTTATCCACAGTTGGACATCCCATGGAGGAAAGTGATTTGATCATGCATCTTCTTAATGGCCTAGGCCCTGAGTATATCCAGTTGTTGTCCATGTCACAAGCTTGGTGGACAATCTCTCCTTCGAATCCATACAATCCCTTCTCTTGACTCATGAAAGTCGTCTTGAACGACATTACACTGTCAGTGATCCTTCCTCCAAACCAACTGCCAATCTCTCTACAAATTCATCAAGATTTGGATTCGAAATGCCTCACTCACGATCTACTGGTTATAATGGTCGTGGATATGGAGGCCAACCCAATCGACCCACAGGAAGGTATCTTGGTCGAGGAATCGCACCCTTCATACTTCTCTATCAAGTCTGCTTCAAAATAGGGCACACAGCTGCTGTGTGTCATTACAGGTTTGACAAGTCTTTTGTCACTCCGAAACCTGGTGACTCTCATGCATATCTAACAGAACTTGACGAAGAAGATCCCCTCACCTATAGCTCTCCCATAATTCAAGAGTTTGCTCATGATCCCGACTGGTATGCTGACTGTAAAGACCGCTTAGTTTAATTTGGAAATTAGCAGTTAATCACGTTTAATTATGAAATTATTTATAGCTATTTAAATAATTATTTATACTGTTATTGTTGAATTCTGAGATGCATTTTATGTCAGTTAGTAGTTTTCATAATTTTGCATTTCCGGTGCCCGGTAACATGGAACTCGGTGTTTGGCTCAGTAAAATCACAACTTAGTATGTTAGTAGTGTGGGACGGATTATTAGACATTGGGAATGTCGGGAATGGCCGGGAATTTAGATTTTCCCAAAAATACCCCTTTAGTGTTATTTATGTGATTTTAGTGTGAAGGGGCAAAATGGTCATTTTGCCCCATTGTTAGTTTGTCTTTTGTGACTTAATAAATTGGAAAATATATGTTATTTAATGATTCTTTTTGGCTGAAGTAAAATGTGTTAAGTGCCTTAAATTTCATTTTCTTTTCAAAACTTAGAAAAAAATAGAAAAATTTCAAAGCTCTCTCTCTCTCTCTTTTCGGCCAAGTCTAGGAGCTGCTAGGGCTGGGTGTTCTTGTTTGATTCTTGTGATTTTCAGCAACTCTTTGTGTAATCCAAGTCAAGGTTTGATCTCTAGTAACTTTTCTTTGTGTTTTCTTGAGTTGTAAGAAAAGTTTGATAGTTGCATGCTTGATATTATGTTGTTGTTGTTGCTGTGTTTATGTGATGTTTTCAGAGGTTTAATCTTGTAGTTTTAAGTAGATTAGAGCTAGTGTATGCATGATAATTGTGTTGGTTTCAAGATTGAAAGTTTTTAGCTTAAAGTTTAGTTTTCAAAGTGAAATTCGAAATCTATTGCTGTGATTATTGCATGAGTTAGAGTTTGTTTTCTGCAGTGTTTTTATGCATGATTATGTGGTTTCAATCTAGTTTTGAGGGTTGTAAGTGAGCTTTAGTCAAGTTTGAGTTTGAAACTCAAAGCTTGGAGCTCTCATGGCACTTTTTGTTTCTGTACAATCTGGGTGAGTTTGTTGCCTTAGAAATGTTATTTGGGTCCTATAGAACAGGTCTGGAAGGTTTGAGGTTGTTTGGATTAGATTTGAGCATTGTGTGAATTTTTGAAATTCTGTCTGCGAGGAACCGGAATTCCGGTTGTGCATTCGGAATTCCGGATGGGTTTCGAAAATTCCGAGAACCAGAATTCCAGTTGGGCAACCGGTCTACCGGTTGGGGAAATTTCAAGAACCCTAGTTTTCCTCGATTTTATGTTATTTGGGGCATTGCCATGTTTTTTATCCATAGGGAAACTTTTAGTTCCTAGTTTAAGTCCTCGGGAAGTGATTTAGCGTATTACTTATAGTGTTGTGATTTTTATGGTTTAGGAGCCTGTAATCCGCCGCGCAGATAGTTCCAAATCGGGTTGATCAAAGACACCTGAATTCGGAATCCAGGTAAGATTAGTATAACAGTATGCATATGTAGATTACATGTTTAGCGTGCATGTAGGAAGCCTGTTAGATTACATTAGATATGTATGTTGGCTTTGAACCATCCGACTGTGTCACGTCGGTACAGGCTGGAGTATGACCAGCAGCCGGAGTATGACCGGTTCGACCGATTAGGCTGATACTTAGGTTGGAGGTTCCGTACTATTTGACGTATCACGTCGGTACAGGCTGGAGTATGACCAGCAGCCGGAGTATGACCGGTTCGACCGATTAGGCTAATACTGTAACACGTCGGTACAGGTTGGAGTATGACCAGCAGCCGGAGTATGACCGGTTCGACCGATTAGGTTGTTACTTGTCAATAGTATCGTCCCTATGAACGTTCAGAACTCAGTACCGTGTTGGACACGGCAGTTAGGGGGACTCAGTATCGTGTTGGACACGGCAGTTAGGGTTATGGTCAGGGGTATGGGCGTCTGACCATGACCGGGATTTATGTATGGGTATTATTATGCTTTTCTTACTGAGTCTATTGACTCATAGTGCTATGTTTATGTGTAGGTAAAGGCAAGGCTAGGGCTGATGGACCGTGAACGAGCCTATGAAGATTGTACATGTCGGGGCGGTTAGGCCTGGAGCGTACGATCATCGGGACAGCGAGGCTATTTTTGTAATTAGTCGCTAGGCGACAAATATTTTGTATAGACAATAAACTTTTGTAAATGGTTTTGTAATCGAGATCCTGAGTCTTTTGTATAAATATTTTACAAGTTTAATTAAAAAGCAAAAATTTTAATTAATCACGTTTTCCATAAACCTCGTTGATTAGCAACAAGCTGCACAGCATGTTTAAAAATCACGTAATACGCCTATGCTAGTTAGGGTGTTACAATTTGGTATCAGAGCCGCCAGGTTGTCTTCCGAAGATCGTCACGACATGTACAATCATCATCAGCAGTTAGCTCGTTCCACGGTTAAGTAAGCCTTTATTGCTTTAGTAGTTTATTTATTTATTTTATGAATAAGAAAAGCCTAATAGGAAGCATGTTAGTAGCCTGATAGTAGAATAGGCGCATGTTTCGTTTTTAATTTCCAAATTAAGCGGCATTAGTAAGCTCTCCTTGAACACGACCTGATATGCCAACTCTTGGTTTTGCAGGCGGTTCCGACTAGATGGACGCCAGGCGGACTACCAGGATTCAGGGCAATTCGGTAGGGTCGAATCAAGGTCAGGGAGCTCAGTTTCCCCCGCAAGCTAGGGGCCGAGGTAGAGGTCCCCGGGGCAGGGCTCGTGGTCGGGGTGTTGAGAACCCGCCACAGGCTGCCCAGGATCCCCAAGCCGACCAGGGAGCCCAGAATTGGGAGGTTAGGTTTGCTGAAATGCAAGCCAGGATAGAAGAGCAAGACCTCGAGATACAGAGATTGAGGCAGCAGGGGGCTCCTGCAGTGCCTGTGCCAGTAGTTCCAGTGGCACCCGCCCCTGCTGCTCAGGCCGAAATAGTTGTGGCGGCCAACAGAATGGAACCTTTGTATGAACAGTTCCGGAAGCAAGCACCTCTAGTCTTTCTGGGAGGTCCAGATGTAATGAAAGCCGAACAGCGGCTAACAGTAATCACCAAAATTCTGAACTTTATGGGTGTCACCGGTAATGACAGAGTGGTGTGTGCCACTTTCCAGTTCTAGGAAGACGCTCTTGTCTGGTGGGACATGGTGTCTCAGATCCATGACGTTACTACCATGACCTGGGAAAGGTTCCAGGAACTCTTCAACGCCAAATATTATAACGAGGCGGTCAGAAGCGCCAAGAGGAAAGAGTTCACCCACCTGACCCAGCGAGAGAATATGAGCATGACAGAGTATACTACTCAGTTCGACCGGTTGGCGAGGTTAGCCTCGGGAATAGTGCCAACCGACTTCAGCAAGAAAGAGAAATACCTGGACGGGTTGAATGCGAAGATTAAACATGACTTGATGATCACCACTGACGACAAGACCACCTACGCTGAGATGGTGGAGAAGGCACTGCGAGCTGAGGGCGAAGTTGGGTGTATGTCGGAGTCAGCTAGTACTCCGGCGTGTGGCGGGGCTCCTACCCCTCCTGCATCAGGCTTTAGCAGGGGGAGTAGTGGTTCGGCCATGGACCAGAAGAGGAGAGCATCCACTGCATCCGGTGGCTCGAGTCAGAACAAGAGGTTCCGGGGGAACCAAAATAGAGGTAGTCGTTCTAGTGGTGCAGAGACCCGGTTCTCCTATCCCGAGTGCCCCAGCTGCAAAAGGCACCATCGGGGTGAGTGCAAAGGTCAGGGATGCTTTCACTGTGGCATGCCCGGACACTTCAAGAGGGATTGTCCCCAGCTCCGATCAGAGGCACCGGGGGCTCCGGCGATACCCACTCCAGCTAGGGTGTTCGCCATCACTCAGGCTGATGCAGATGTCAGCCCATCAGTTGTAACAGGTCAGCTTTCTGTTAATAACTCGCTTTACTCAGTTTTGTTTGATTCTGGGGCTACACATTCTTATGTGGCATCCAGAGTCTTTAGTAAATTGGATAGACCGTATGATAGATATGAATCAGGGTTTGGAACCCTATTACCTGGCGGAGAGTTGGTTATCTCCAAAAGGTGGATTAGGTCTATGCCGATCAGAATAGATGGTAGAGAGTTAAGTGCTGACTTGATAGAGATGAGCTTAGTAGAGTTCGATATTATTTTAGGAATGGATTTCCTATCCAAATATTCGGCGAGTATTGATTGCAAACGGAAGATGGTGATCTTCCAACCGGAAAGTGAAGAACCTTTTGTGTTTGTTGGTTCAGTTTGGGGATCTCGGATCCCGGTGATTTCGGCCATGTCAGCTAGAGAATTATTGCATGGCGGTTGTTTAGGGTTTCTGGCCGTGGTAGTGGACACCACTCGGCCAGATACCATTCGGCCAGAGGACATCAAGGTGGTTCGGGAATTTTTAGATGTTTTTCCCGAAGAACTTCCAGGGTTACCACCTCAGCGGGAGATTGACTTCGTGATAGATTTGGCACCAGGGGTGGAACCGGTTTCCAAGGATCCATATAGAATGGCTCAAGCTGAACTTAAGGAGTTAAAGATTCAGCTCCAGGGGTTGCTTGACATCGGGTTTATTCGGCCCAGTGTGTCACCCTGGGGAGCCCCGGTTTTATTCGTCAAGAAGAAAGATGGAACTATGAGGATGTGCATCGATTACAGAGAATTGAACAAGCTGACAGTGAAGAATAAATATCCATTACCTAGGATCGATGATTTGTTCGATCAGCTTCAGGGGAAGACGGTCTTTTCCAAGATTGACCTTCGCTCGGGTTATCATAAGTTGAAAATCCGAGAGGAGGACATTCTAAAGATAGCTTTCCGAACTAGGTATGGACATTATGAATTCCTGGTTATGTCGTTTGGACTAACCAATGCTCCTGTAGCGTTTATGGATTTGATGAATAGAGTATTCAAGGATTTCCTCGATATCTGTGTGATTGTGTTTATCGACGACATCCTTGTGTACTCTCAGTCAGAAGATGAGCATGAGTTACATCTTCAGATGGTTTTGCAACGGCTTCGGGAACACAAACTTTATGCCAAGTTCAAGAAATGCAAATTTTGGCTATCTCAGGTGTCCTTCTTAGGGCATATTGTGAGCAAAGATGGGATCAAGGTGGATCCCGAGAAGATCGAATCCGTCAGGGATTGGCCGAGACTGAAGATAGTGACAGAGATTAGAAGTTTCTTGGGTTTAGCTGGGTATTACCGTAGGTTCGTGGAAGGGTTCTCAAAAATTTTTATGCCCTTAACCGAACTAACAAAGAAGAATCAGCGGTTTGTCTGGTCAGACAAGTGCGAAGCTAGCTTTCAGGAGCTGAAACAGAGGTTGATTACCGCTCCAGTACTAGCTTTGCCTTCGGACAACGAGAAGTTCGTAGTTTATTGCGATGCATCCAGACAGGGTCTGGGGTGTGTGCTGATGCAAGCCGATCGGGTTATCGCTTATGCCTCCCGTCAGTTAAAGGATTACGAACAGCGATACCCGACTCATGATTTAGAGTTGGCCGCGGTGGTTTTTGCATTGAAGATTTGGCGGCATTACCTTTACGGAGAAAGGTGTGAAATCTATACCGACCATAAAAGTCTCAAGTATTTCTTTACTCAGAAAGATTTGAACATGAGACAGGGACGTTGGTTGGAATTAGTGAAAGATTATGACTGCGAGATTCTTTATCACCCTGGGAAGGCCAATGTAGTGGCCGATGCCCTGAGCAGGAAGGGTCCCGGGCAAGTAACTAGCATGGTTTAGATTTCACCTCAGCTAGCAGAGGATATAGTTAGATCCAGCATTGAGTTTGTGGTAGGTCAGCTTCATAACTTAACACTACAATCTGATCTATTGGAAAGAATTAAAGCCGCTCAGATGACCGATCCAGAGTTAGTGAAGATCAGAGATGAGGTTTTGGCTGGTCAAGCTATGGATTTTTCAGTGTCAGACAGCGGAATGCTTCTGTATAAAGCTAGGGTTTGCGTTCCGAGTAGTGTGGAACTCAGGAACGAGATCTTTGAGGAGGCTCATTCCGCCCCTTATTCTCTGCATCCCGGCACCACTAAGATGTACCAAGATCTTAAACCGTACTTCTGGTGGAGCGGTATGAAGAAGAATTTGGTAGAATTCGTATCGAGGTGCCTCACTTGCCAGCAGATTAACGCTGAACATCAGAGACCAGCAGGGTTGTTGCAGCCTCTAACCCTACCTGAATGGAAGTGGGAAGATATCGCGATGGATTTCGTGGTTGGGTTACCTAGAACCACGAGTTTGTTTGATTCCATCTGGGTAGTGGTGGATCGATTCACGAAATCTGCTCATTTTCTGCCTGTCAGAACAACTTTTACAGTGGATCAGTTGGCAGAATTATATGTCAGAGAGATTGTAAGACTTCACGGGGTACCGAAGTCTATAGTTTCGGATAGGGATCCGAAGTTCACCTCCAAATTTTGGCAAAGTTTGCAACGAGCAATGGGTACAAAGCTGAAATTCAGTACAACATTCCATCCTCAGACAGATGGTCAGTCCGAGAGGACAATTCAGATATTGGAGGACATGTTACGAACCTGCGTTATGGATTTCGAAGGCTCTTGGAATAAATATCTACCGTTGATAGAATTTTCTTACAACAACAGTTACCAGAGTACGATAGGGATGGCTCCCTATGAACTGTTATACGGTAGGAAGTGTAGGTCTCCCATCCACTGGGATGAGACAGGGGAGAAAAAATACTTAGGTTCAGAGTCAGTGCAGCGGACCAATGAGGCAATAGAGAAGATAAAAGCTAGAATGCTTGCCTCACATAGTAGACAGAAAAGTTATGCAGATCCGAAACGCATAGATGTTGAGTTCCAAGTAGGGGACCATGTGTTTTTACGGGTATCTCCGATGAAGGGGATCAAACGTTTCGGGAAAAGAGGCAAGTTATGCCCTAGATTTACAGGACCTTTCGAGATTCTCGAGAAGATAGGTCAAGTGGCATACCGGTTAGCATTGCCTCCAGCTTTATCAGCAGTTCACAACGTATTCCATGTCTCGATGTTGAGAAAATACGTTTCAGATCCCTCTCATGTACTCGGTTATGAGAGCCTTGAACTGCAGCCAGATATGTCATATGAAGAACAGCCAGTGCAGATCCTGGATAGAAAGGATAAAGTCCTTCGGCATAAGACCATAGCATTGGTCAAAGTTCTCTGGAGAAACAGCAAGGTGGAGGAAGCCACCTGGGAGCTGGAGTCAGATATGAGAGCTCAATATCCAGAGTTGTTTAGGTTAGATTTTGGGGACGAAATCCTTTTAAGGGGGGAATAGTTGTAAAGACCGCTTAGTTTAATTTGGAAATTAGCAGTTAATCACGTTTAATTATGAAATTATTTATAGCTATTTAAATAATTATTTATACTGTTATTGTTGAATTCAGAGATGCATTTTATGTCAGTTAGTAGTTTTCATAATTTTGCATTTCCGGTGCCCGGTAACATGGAACTCGGTGTTTGGCTCAGTAAAATCACAACTTAGTATGTTAGTAGTGTGGGGCGGATTATTAGACATTGGGAATGTCGGGAATGGCCGGGAATTTAGATTTTCCCAAAAATACCCCTTTAGTGTTATTTATGTGATTTTAGTGTGAAGGGGCAAAATGGTCTTTTTGCCCCATTGTTAGTTTGTCTTTTGTGACTTAATAAATTGGAAAATATATGTTATTTAATTATTCTTTTTGGCTGAAGTAAAATGTGTTAAGTGCCTTAAATTTCATTTTCTTTTCAAAACTTAGAAAAAAATAGAAAAATTTCAAAGCTCTCTCTCTCTCTCTCTCTCTCTCTCTCTCTCTCTCTCTCTCTCTCTCTCTCTCTCTCTCTCTCTCTCTCTCTCTCTCTCTCTCTCTCTCTCTTTTCGGCCAAGTCTAGGAGCTACTAGGGCTGGGTGTTCTTGTTTGATTCTTGTGATTTTCAGCAACTCTTTGTGTAAGACAAGTCAAGGTTTGATCTCTAGTAACTTTTCTTTGTGTTTTCTTGAGTTGTAAGAAAAGTTTGATAGTTGCATGCTTGATATTATGTTGTTGTTGTTGCTGTGTTTATGTGATGTTTTCAGAGGTTTAATCTTGTGGTTTTAAGTAGATTAGAGCTAGTGTATGCATGATAATTGTGTTGGTTTCAAGATTGAAAGTTTTTAGCTTAAAGTTTAGTTTTCAAAGTGAAATTCGAAATTTGTTGCTGTGATTATTGCATGAGTTAGAGTTTGTTTTCTGCAGTGTTTTTATGCATGATTATGTGGTTTCAATCTAGTTTTGAAGGTTGTAAGTGAGCTTTAGCCAAGTTTGAGTTTGAAACTCAAAGCTTGGAGCTCTCATGGCACTTTTTGTTTCTGTACAATCTGGGTGAGTTTGTTGCCTTAGAAATGTTATTTGGGTCCTATAGAACAGGTCTAGAAGGTTTGAGGTTGTTTGGATTAGATTTGAGCATTGTGTGAATTTTTGAAATTCTGTCTGCGAGGAACCGGAATTCCGGTTGTGCATCCGGAATTCCGGATGGGTTTCGAAAATTCCCAGAACCGGAATTCCGGTTGGGCAACCGGTCTACCGGTTGGGGAAATTTCAGGAACCCTAGTTTTCCTTGATTTTATGTTATTTGGGGAAATTAAAATTTTATATTGTATACTTTATTTAAAATTAAAACTGTTTTTAAATTCAATTATATCAATTACGTATTCTGATACTGTTATATTTTTAAATTCTATACCAATCACAGATTTAATATCTTAAAATTCAAAAACAATTTTTAGAATCAATCACATTTTTAAAAACATGTTTTCAATCACAAAATTCAAAGTTTCATTTCTGAATTATAATTTTTGAAAACACAGTTTTCAAATCACAAACCAATCAGCCCCTATATTCTTTATTTTCTCTTTCGATATGTAATTAATTTGACTGCCGCTATTTATGTAATTGTTATCATATGTAAGTGCATAACTGAAACTTTCCCTTAGAGAAAATTACACTTACTATGGGATTTTAAAAGTTCTTCTGATAAATATGACACATTTATGTTTGACCAATTCATATGGTATTTTTTTATTTTTAGGTCTTTTTATGGTATTTGATATGCCATATATATGTAATTAGGTTTTCAAATCCCATATTTAATGTTTTTATTTGTTTAGGAAGTTTTATTTGTCATTGATGCCGGAAAAGTCACCAGAGTTTGCTACCGGTGCCGGGAAAGTCGCCAGAGTAGCGGTCGATGCCGGGGAAGTCGTCGGAGTTGCTGCCGGCGCTCAGAATTGGCATTGTCGCGCGGAAAAATTACTGAAAAAATCACCAAGAAACCGGTTTCTAAGAAACCGTTTCTTGGTAATTTTTCCGTTGACAATGCCAATTCTGACGACTATTCTGACGCTAGCAGCTACTCCGGCGACTTTTCCGGCACCGACAACAAACTTCAAAAAAGTCATCAGAATTAACATAGTCACCGACAAAATTACCAAGAAACTGGTTTCTAGTTTCTTGATGAAGAAACCAGTTTTTTGGGGATTTTTCCGACGACAATGGCAATTCTGACGACTTTTTTGGCGTTGGTAGCAACTCTGACGACTAATACATCGGTAGCTACTCCAGTGACTTTTTTAGTACTGACAGTAAACTCTGGGAAATTCGTCGGAATTAGCATTATCGCCGAAAAAATTATCGGAAAAATCACCAAGAAACTGGTTTTTTTTCTTCATCAAGAAACCAATTTCTTGATGAAGAAACCAGTTTCTTCGTAATTTTTTTTGTATTTTTTTCTCTATTTGGTTGATTGATGAAAATGGTTTCAATTATTTTCAGTGTATATCATTTTTGTTTTGTTTTCATAAGCTTTGTTATTGTTGTGTAACAAAATTAGTTCCTTGATGAAGAAACCACTTTCTTGGTGAAGAAACCAGCAGCAACTCCGGCGACTTTTACGGCACCGGCGGCTACTCCGACGACTTTTTCCGTGCCGACAGTAAACTCCGGTGACTTTTCCGGCACGAGTGACAACTTCGGCGATCACTATAGTTTTATTTATTTTATTTTTTTTAAAAAAATAAATATGAAGGGAATTTTAATAATTTTTATTGTAATTTAATTAAGTTTTTATTTTTTGTGAATTTAGATTCAGATTTCTTTTTAATGTTTTATATGGTTTTTTTAACATATTTTTAGTTTAATTAGTTAGATAATGTCATATTTAGTGGCATTTATTTTTTATGCCATATTTTTCTCTTTCGATATGTAATTAATTTGACTGCCGCTATTTATGTAATTGTTATCATATGTAAGTGCATAACAGAAACTTTCCCTTATATATGTGTGGGCTTAGGGCCCAATTCCTCATTTCCACCAAAACTTGGGCCCGTCAAAGTCTATTCCACGTGTAATTAATTGATTGGTGAGAGTAACGTGGAATGACATTGAGAATCCTCGCTCAAAAACCAGCAAAATCGTATATTACATTACTTATTATATATTTTGTCTTTCTTAATTTCATTTCTTCATCTTCTTCCTCTTCGATTCGAGCATAAATCAATATATATATATACTCTAATATATGTAACATACGTATACGAATTCTGAGTGTGAATGGTGGAGAATCGAATGGAGGCAGTAGCTTGGAGAGGATTAGCTTACGCAGGGTTCATACTGCATTTCGTCTTGGTCTGCCAGCTTCTCCTTCTTCAACCTCTTTCTGCTTTAGGTTTCTCCACTTCTCAATTTTTCGATACATTTTTCAATTATAATGATGTTTGTTAAAATGGTGTTATTTAAGCTTCGATCTGGTGTTTATTATTCTCTTTAGATTTGTTTTGTACTTAATTAGGTAGATTTTGGTTGATTGGATCGTGGGATTTTGTTTGGCAAAAAAGAAAAAAGAGTGTATCTCTTTGTTTTGATATGGGATTTAACATAAGTTAAAGATTTAGCAATTAATTAGGAAGAATAATATTGGACCAAAATATAATATCGATTCTGCCTGATTGATTTGCATATGTTAGAAATGGGCTGGAAGTTGATACGTTCGTTTACATATACATGTGTGTATGTGTAGATGTATTCATCTTCTTAAAAGTTAAACATTTATACATATATATATATATATACCGGTACCTGTGTTAATAATTGTAAAGAAAGAGTGTATGAAATGTACTACTTGAATATACCAGGTAGCAAAGCTAGTAATGCTGCTGAGTTGTTCGAGAAGGTTTCACAGAATGTGAAGGTGAAGCGTTACAGTGAGGCTCTTGATGACCTTAATGCTGCAATTGAGGCAGACCCAACTCTTTCAGAAGCCTATTTTCACCGGGCATCAATTCTTCGACAGCTATGCAGGTTCATCCTCTGCTGTTACTATGATAATGTTTAGTTAGAAGCTTCTTTATTCAACTATTATGTTTCTGAGTTCATTTGGTTTTTATTTTCTCATCCCATTGTGATTTTCTATGGTTGGATGTTAATTATAGACTGGACACATCGACCATTACAACATCTGACATACCATCTGATACTTCTCCAAAAAAAAAAAAAAAAAAAAAACCTTTATAAAGGGAAGAATAACTTTGCAAGAGAATAAGGAAAATTATTGAAAACCAACTTGTCATCCTAACACCGAAAATTCAATGATATGATTAAATGAACTTTAAAATTAGCACCTTGTCTTTAAAAGCAAAAAATTAATTATACGAAAGAGTATATTGTATTGGAAGTTTATTTACAGTATACAAAGCAATTTATTTTCCTGAAATAGAATACACGAGTCATTCAGCGTTTACTAGTTCTGTTCACATTGTTCTCCTTACTTCTTAGCTTCAACGGCTGCCCACCATTGACAATCAATGATAATTGTTCATGTTCACTGTAATTCTCAAGTTAGTTTATTCTTCACTTTCGTTATTAGTAAAATGAGTGAGAGAAAATATTTTAAGATTACAAAAGAAATGTCTTATTTCAGATTTTTTAGATAGCTCTCTCTCTCTCTCTCTCTCTCTCTCTCTCTCTCTCTCTCTCTCTCTCTCTCTCTTTCTCTTTCCAATTTCTGATTGGAAAATTATATGATTCAGGCGGTTTTTGGCTAATGTAGATATGAGGAATCAGAGAAAAGTTATAAAAGTGTTCTGGAGCTAAAACCTCGACATTCTGCGGCAGAAAAGGAGCTTTCTCAATTGCACCAGGCTCAGAGTGCACTTGCTACAGCTTTATCTCTCTTTGAGTCGGGTGATTTTTCGAAATCTTTGGAATATGTTGACAAAGTTGTACTCGTTTTCTCTCCAGCATGCTTGAAGGTAAAATTATTTTCTCTCTTTATTGGCAGCACTTTCCTTTGTAATTTTACGATGGATGGCCACTTAGCTAATAGCATCAGATGGTCAAATTGAGTAACTCTATGAACATTGATTAATGCAGGCCAAACTACTCAAGGTGAAATTGTTGATATCAAATAAAGACTATTCTAGTGCCATCTCTGAGAGTGGATTCATTCTTAAAGAACATGAGGATGATCTGGATTCATTATTACTCCGCGGTCGTGCCTACTACTATTTAGCAGACCATGATGTTGCTATAAGGTATGTATAAGAACAGCTTAAATGAAGTGCTGGACTGCTAGTACAGAAATCTTTTTTAATTTTGAGTGCACTTATACATGTGAGAATCAAAGTAATATGGATGAATATGTGTTTCTATTTCAGGCATTACCAAAAGGGACTCCGCCTTGATCCAGAACACAATGAATTGAAGAAAGCATATTTTGGACTAAAAAATTTACTCAAGAAGACAAAAGCTGTAAGTCTCAAATCTACAGTGAACCGAAGAAAGTATAGTTAGAAAGAATTTTGCTTTTCTCTTTTCCTTTGGTATATAGCGGACCTTTACAGCATATGTCTGCACGGATAATTTATCAGTTTTTATTTTTTTATAAATTCGTGGTATTGATATTGTGCAGGCAGAAGATAATGCAAATAAGGGAAAGTTGAGGGTTGCAGTTGAGGATTACAAAGCAGCTCTTGCCTTGGACCCTAACCATCTTGCTCATAATGTACATCTTCATCTGGGTTTGTGTAAGGTATTGGTCAAGCTTGGAAGGGGAAAGGATGCTTTAAGCAGTTGCAACGAAGCTCTTAATATTGATGGGGAACTCCTCGAAGCCTTAGTTCAGGTAAGTTTGGTTTAACAACTTATCATAAGGATTCACATGAATGAAACCATTGCTTATGTTCGATATTGTTTGATATTGCTAATCTTGTGTATACCTGGCTGTTCTATTTCTCAGAGGGGTGAAGCTAAGCTTCTGACTGAGGATTGGGAGGGTGCTGTTGAAGATCTGAAATCAGCAGCTCAACAATCATCTCAGGTTAGCTCTTTTGCCATTTCTTTCATGAGCAAATTTGTTCAGAATCAGAGGTCAGCATTTCTTTAGCTCTAGTTAATTTTGCATGAAGATTAATTAGTTTCAATTCTTGCAGGACATGAATATTCGAGAAGCTTACATGAGAGCTGAGAAAGCGTTAAAGATGAGCAAACGCAAAGACTGGTATAAGATCTTGGGAGTTTCAAAGACAGCCGCTGTTTCTGAGATCAAGCGTGCTTACAAGAGGCTTGCTCTGCAATGGCATCCAGACAAAAATGTGGAAAACAGAGAAGAAGCAGAGGCGAAGTTCAGAGAAATCGCTGCTGCATATGAGGTTTGAATACATACAATTTCACTCTGAAATGCAATCTTCATCAAAATGATTGTCTTAAATGTTGTGTCATCCTTTACAGGTTCTTGGCGATGAAGATAAACGAACAAGATACGATAGAGGAGAAGACCTTGAAGATATGGGCATGGGCGGGGGAGGAGGTGGTGGCTTTAATCCATTTGGTGGTGGAGGACAGCAATACACATTTACATTTGATGGCGGCTTTCCTGGTGGTGGTGGCGGTGGATTTGGTGGCGGCGGAGGCGGCTTTGAATTCCATTTTTGATTCCACAAAGATAGAGAGGGTGCATTCCTTTAAGGAATAACCTCCATACTAATTGCTGACAGCTTTTGGCGAGTAGATATAGAATCAGTTCATCTAAATGTTAAAGATATATTCCATTTGAGTTTTTTTTGGTAAACTCTCAATGTAGTCTTCCCCTTATAAATATATTCTGTTTGTTGGCATCATGAGAATATGAGATCATCTTTGCACAGAGGGAAACTGAATATTGTTGAAATTTTTTTAATTTTAGCATATTGTCGTTAGTTGGAATCGTGTCGTTTTGTTAGTTCCCTACAAGAGTGATGCTGTGAGAGATCCATTCGCTTTGTAGGAGTTGCCATTCTGTTTTTCTTAAGTTTGTCGTTTTGATAAGTTTGTAATAAGGGGTTATGGAATACAAAACTAATATATTTACTCT
This sequence comes from Cannabis sativa, assembly GCF_029168945.1. Taxonomy (NCBI): domain Eukaryota; kingdom Viridiplantae; phylum Streptophyta; class Magnoliopsida; order Rosales; family Cannabaceae; genus Cannabis; species Cannabis sativa. The sequence goes on from NC_083603.1 coordinate 22,630,273, forward strand.
TCCAAATAATCTTTTGTTAAGAAAGTTTTTCTTGGCTATTCTCTTCCATTATCTATTTTATTATTGTTGATATATACATTCTTTTTTGGTTTTTTTTTTTTTTTTTTTTTTTTTTTTTTTTTTTTGTATTTTTACGTAATTCTACATAGAAACTCTCATTGCAATTAGCGCTGCAATCTAAATTGCAACAAAAAATCGTATAGAAACCCCTATTGCAACTACCGCTGCCACCACTTTAAAAACCCATACCGTAAATTTGAAAAAAAAAAAAAAAAATTAAAAAAATAGTATATGTGGTAATTTCCCTTCTTTTTTTTTAATATTTCTTTTTTCCTCATTGTTCTGAAAGCCTCTTAAGAAAAAAAATCCAATTTTCTTCATTTCACTATAACTTTCCGTTTGTTATTTTTTAACTAGGATCTTAATTTACATTAGGATCTTAATTTACATTGAAGTATGTTAATTATTCCTAATCTAATACCCAAAATACAGAATTTCTAAAGCAATAATCTGAACACATAAAGGGATATAGAGATCTTTACATTAGTTGTAGCAGAATATTATGATTTCTTCCCTCCATATCTCTATCCCTTGATTTATGTCTGTAGTGGAGTATAATTAATATTTGAACATGCATTCTCTTTCTGACCACAAATAAACTATGTAGTCTTCCTCACTATTCTGAGTATTGCCTTAAATATTATGGACAATTTCTCAACACCAAAGAGCACAAATTTCTATGAAGAAAACCAAGAGAATTTTTGAAAAATAAATAGAATAAGAATTGTCTTTCTTTTGATTCAATTTGTCAGACAAGAGAGAGTCATAAGTTGTAGAATCAAAGGCCATTATATTTTATTTGTAAGGAGATACTAGGGTTAGGTTTTGGAATAAATGGGCTAATCAAAAAAGATATAATGACACTAAAATAAAGCCCATGGCCGAAATCTCCTTTAAGGGCCGATGAGTTTGATTTTTGTCATTATTTTATTTTCTTAAATGAAACAATATTTTCTATCTTAAAAATTTTCATTTATCTATTTTAATTATTTAAAGGGCATTTTACATAAATGTATACATTTTTTTAAATAATTACAAAAAATGTGCAAAAAAATACAATTTTAAAAATATACACATTTCAAAACATATTTACAAAAATTCATACATATTTTTAATTAAATTATAATAAATATATTAATGATTTAACTTTCTATATATAGATTTGTATAATAAATATTTATAACCAATTGATATGATATTAATGAAAATGCCACAACTAATTAGCAAAATATATATATTAATAATTAAAAAACATAAAAGATTCTAATTATAAATTTGTTATCATACAACTCACGTGAATATCATAACTGTTATATTTTTAAAATTGAAATCATATATAATCCTAATTGCAAGGGAAATGAAAACTAATTATGATATTATTTTAATAATCTGATTATGTTATATGATTATTAAAAAACTTATAGCTATACGTATATTATCATAATCTAATCATAATTATCAAATTCTAATTATGTTATATGATTATTAAAAAGATTATATTATCAGATTTTATTGGAAAAATATTAAAAATTGATATTAATTATACATATGATCATATCAAGCCAATTTAATATATTTTAATGTTAATTAACATATATTTTGAATTAGTGATATATATATATGTTCCATATTTTACTTTTCATTCATTCATTCTTTTTTATTTTATATATGTTGTTTTTTTTTTCTTTTTTTCTTTTTTTGTGGTGTTTCTTATTATGTTTTGTTGTGTATGGTATTATAATATTTTTTTAATATGTTTATATGTTTTTAGTGTTTTTTTTAAATTTATATATGTTTTTGTTAAACTTGATGGGTTGTTTTTGTTTATTTTTTTTAATGTATTTTTTTGGTGGAAGAATTATTCATGCTCCATTTATAAAGGTTCTTTTTTTTTTGTATTTTTATCTTTTTTAGTTTTTTTGTTGTTTTTTTTTTGTGTTTCTTATTATGTTTTGTTGTGTATCGCATTGTAATATTTTTTTTAATATTGTTTATTTGTTTTTAGTGTTTTTTTTAAAAAAATTTATATATGTTTTTGTTAATCTTGATGGGTTGTTTTTGTTTATTTTTTTAATGTATTTTTTTGGTGGAAGAATTATTCATGCTCCATCTATAAATGTCATTTCTTTGTTTTTTTTATCTTTGTTAGTTGTTTTTTTTCTTTTGTTGTTTTGTGGTTTTTTTATTATGTTTTGTTGTGTATTGTGTTGTAATATTTTTTTAATATTGTTTATTTGGTTTTAGTATTTTTTTTTTTAATTTATATATGTTTTTGTTAAACTTGATGGGTTATTTTTGTTTATTTTTTAATGTATTTTTTTCGCTTTTTATTATTAATTTAAAACTGTTTATTATTTTTAATCGTTAATTATTTTTTTATGTCTTATATTTAAAATATTACATCTGTATATTTTTTATAAATCATCTTCTCATCTATGTTATTGTTTTGTTTATTTTTTGGTTTTATTTTTTTTTTTTTTCATGTGTGTATTTTAAGTACTTTTCATATAAATTTATTCATCGTGTTTATTTTCATGTGTTTATTTATATTAGGATTGGGATTTTTATTTCATGTGTTAATCAATAAAATTATGATTATATATGTTTTAAATTTTAAAAATATTGCATTTATGTTATAAATGATGTTGCCGTGAGTTGTATGAGAACAACAAATAATATTGTTTATAAATAGAATTTTTAAATTATTAATATACAAATTTTGTTAATTAGTTGTGGCCTTTTCATTAATACCATATCAAGACATAAATATTTATTATCCAAATCTAAATATAGAAAGTTGAATCATTAATATTTCAATTATAATTTAATTAAAAATATGTATGAATTTTTGTAAATATGTTTTCAAATGTGTACATTTTTAAAATTGTGTTTTTTTGCACATTTTTTGTAATATAATTATTTTTGTTGTACACTAATGAAAAAACCCCTTATTTAAATACTAACTTTATATATTTGATAATTATAATTAATTATTTAACAAAATTACCATTTAGACCCTCCAAAGTCTCTTAATTAACAAATAACCCCTAAATTTTCTTTTTTTCTCTCAAATATACCATTCCTTAGTAAAATTCATTGTTGACTGGAAAAATAGCCAACTCACTCGAAGTCTAATAAATGCTGGTAAATCACTAATAAAGAGATTAAAATAATAAATAAATAAAGAACACACATAATTTATAGAGGTTCGGCCCCCTTGTATATGGATAATGACCTACTCCCCTTTAGTTGTATTACTTGCGTGATAATACCGGACAGATTACTAAAGAAGACAAAGTGATTTCTAGCTTCAACTCTCAAACTGTTTACAAATATCTTTCAATAAAGTGATCTTAGATGCATAAGTACGAGTATAACTCTTATGTTTTAGGCCGCTCCCCTTGTGAATGTCGTCACTATTTATTGGGGGAGAGTTGTTACTTATGGCTCCGTAAAAGGAGTAAACAAATGATAAAATATCCCTATTTTTTAGGATGTAGTTATAATATATTAAATGCCCTTTATTCTCGGATAGATTTGTTGGATTCAAGTTTGTAGGATTCAGTTGTAGATATTTGAGGAAGCTTGTTGAGGATGAAATAAAGGATCGCATATCTTTGTTCGGTATCCTTAACAGTGCTAGATCTGGTCGGCATGTTGGCCATCCGGTCAAATCTCTTGACACTTGTCTCCTTTATGAGATTGGCTTGTAGAATCACCCTTGTAGGGTGTTGCCCCCATCTTATTTGGCCAACAAGTAGATGATCCGATCATATGCTACATGGGACATCTGCATCTTATGGCTCTCACTCCTTATATAGAACTGCCAGGCATATTTCTACCAGGAGAGTTTTCTGCCAGGTAAAAAAGATGGCTGGATCATGCCACGTGGAAGGACCACGTCAGCTGTACAAACTTTGGGATAACATTTGTCCCCAAGTCCCTATACAGGTATTTATACAAATGGACACTTTTAATACCTGTAAAGGTGCTGGCTGTCATGTGGGCTTCCAAGTTGGGGTAGTCCATAAAAAAACATACATGCGCCCTGGGGAAGTCCCCTTTCAAAGTTGCCTGAAAGGAGGGGTCGAGTTCTACTACCTCACGTCTTCCTCCTCCACCTCCCTATGCTCCTCCGGCCAACCAACCCATGGTGGTCGGCTTGGACGGACATCCTCCTGCTCTCAGGAGGTCTAGCAAAGAACGTCAAAAAATCAACTGGGAAGCTAGTTTGGCCCAGGCTAAAAAGGCAAAGGAGGTTATTCATAATTATTTGGACATGTGCCTGGTCCAGGTGGACGAGCAACGGTAAGAGTCAAATAATGAGTCCGTTAAAATCCTGGGCTCTGGTATTCTAAAGGAGCTTTCTTTGGTAATTGATATTTTTCTGCCAGGAGCATTTTTGTATATTGCAGTACACTATCTAACTTTCACTTCTTCACTGTTTTAGGTGACTTTGAAGTTTAGGCATACTTATGCTCGCCTCAAGAGGATTGGTACCGTCACCAAGAAAAAGATTGACGAGCTGGAGGCCCATCTTGGTGAGGTGAACAAATAGTAGTTCACTGCCAACAATGAGATAAAAGAGCTCAAAAGAAAAATTGAAGACATGCCCTCTAGTACAATGTTGGATGAGGACTTGGAGGATGGTGAGAGGCGAGTGAGAAACTTGACGGGCGAGGGAGAGGCCTTGGGTCGGATGTTAGGTGCTCGAGATTAGGAGATCACCGGACTCAAGGAGGAGTCTGAGGCAAAGCTAGCAAAATTAGAGAGGACCTGGGCTGTAGAAAAGGAAGAGTATGACAACTTAGCCATCGAAACTTTCTATGAGTTCTGGAAACAGAACCCCGTGGGTGATTACTACTATATGAAGTCTGGCTTGCTTGAAGGGATGATAGCCCAAGGTAAGGAAATTGAGTCATCCAAACCACTAGGGGAGAATACCTCCGCCTAAGATACCACCGGCCAGCCTACTAATGCTATCGGCCGGGTTACCGATGCGGCTAATCAACCCATTACTCTAATGGACCCCCTATGGAGGTACCTTTTAATCCTGTCACCCAGGACTAGGTCAATGACAACATGAACCTGCAAACTCCTTTTGATGTGCTAGAGCTTTAAAGCTATTATTATTATTTTTTTCTATCTCTTTATTTTTTGCACGACCAAAAAGCCCACAACATTTGAGACACATAGCTAGCTAGACGACTTTTAATCCTGACTTTATTTTTGTCAAGACATATAGATGGCCGACAGCCTTTAATCCTGGACTGATTACCTTTTATGTTTAACAAAGCCTTATTTGCACATACTTAGCTTTCAATTTCTTGCATTAACTTTGCTTTGAACTTTTGTTTTGCTTAAGTATTTTTTTTCTATGCTTGTCATATGTTGTATGGGTGTAGGTGCCCCCAAGTGATTAAGCAGACTTATGGTCTCTTGGTCACTTGCAATTAACCAAGTGTATGAGCCTTTGTCTGTCCTGTTTCTTGGGCGGACCTATTTGCATGCATGTTAGACAAAATATTAACTTTAATAAGTCAATTATTAGCAAGTTATTTGACACAATCTAAGTGAAAGAATCACTTTTATTCACTCATTGGTCTTACAAATATGTTGATTTTGGGCAACGAACATATATTAAAATAAAAGCTTAAATTCCTTAAGGCTACTTTTAAAATCAAAATTATTCACACATTTTTGCACGACATACCGTGTAGAAGCCATCACTTAAGAGTGATGTTTTATGTACAAATTCTTGTGCGGCATACCACCCAAGGACCATTATTTAAGAGTAGTGTTTTTTTTACGAATTGGCTTATTGGTAGTACTTTCTAAGATGTTCTCCATTCCAATATCTAGGTAATAGGACCAATTCCATTTTCTCATTGTACCGGCCAAGTTTGTATGCGCCTAAACATGTGATGTCTGTAACTTGGTATGGCCCTTCCCAGTTTGGGCCAAGTACCCCTGTTATAGGCTCGTTTGTGTTTAGAAATAATCTTTGAAGTACCATGCTTCCTACAAAGAATTTCCTGTTCTTGACTTGCTTGTTAAATTATCTAGCCACTTTTTGTGATAAGCTTGTAGCTTTAAGTTGGTCTGATCTCTTTTTTCTTTGATTTCGTCAAGTGATTCTGTTAGGAGAGTGTGGTTTACTTCTTGGTCATAGGATACCCTCCTATGATACGGTGGTTCCAATTCGACGGGTAGCATTACTTCATAGCCATAAGCTAATACAAAAGGTGCCTGCCCAGTTGTCATCCTCTCAGTGGTCTTGTAAGACTAAAGTACTTCTGGAAGTTGTTCGAGCCAGTTGCCCTTTGCCTCTTCAAGATGCTTTATCAGTGTGTCTTTAAGGGTTTTGTTTACAACTTCTACTTGCATGTTTGCTTGTGGGTGAGCAACTGTATGGAAGCTTTTGATAATGTTGTGCCGATTGTAGAAGTTGATAAACATATCACTGTCAAACTGATTACCATTGTCTGATACAATCTTGTTTGGGAGACCATACCGGCAGATGATATTTTTACAACAAAATCTAAGGTTCTGGCCGAGTTTCTCAGCCAACCCTAGTTCGTGTGCAGCAGCCATGAACACTAAACTTCGAAACACCATATCTCACTCAATTTTAATCCAAATTGAAATTCGTAAAATTCTAATTTTCTTATTTTTCAACCAACTAACAAATTAAAATAATTTAAAAGAAAAATAAAATTATTATCAATAAAAAATTTTGCAATATCGCATTCAATCATCAAGGCAGATAAACAAACCATGAATCATCCAAATCAACTATGAAAACATACAAATTATTATAAATCTATATTTCATGAATAATAAATCATTACCATGGCTCAAGTACCAGTTGTTAGAAAATCTTTAACCCAGATCTTAATTTACTATTTAAGTATGTTGATTATCACTAATCTAACATCCTAAATACAGAATTTCTAAAACAATAATGTAAACACATATGGGATATAGAGATCCTTACATTGGTTCCAGCGAAATATTATAACTCATTCCGTTCAAATATCTAACTCTTGATTCCTGTTTGTAGCAGAGTTTAATCAACTATCTGAACCTAGATTCTCCTTCTGACAACAAATATACTACATAGTTTCCTCACTATTTTGAGTATTACCTTGAATTACGTATGCAATCTCTCAACAAAAGGAGCACAAATTTATATGAAGAAAAGCAAGAGAATTTTTGAAAAATAAATAGAATAAGAATTTCCTTTCTTTTGATTCACTTTTTCAAACAAGAGAGAGTCATAAGTTGTAGAATCAAATGTCATTATATTTTATTTATAGAGGGGAAATTATAGTAAATGGCCCCAAATCAGAGGAGTATGTTAGTTTATGTCCTCTTTTCAAAAAAATATAGTAAATGACCCTAAATCATAAAACTATGTTAGTAAATGTCCTTTTTTTCAATTTTTTTTTTTTTTAGAATTAGAAGCAAATTATTTAAACATTATGGTATATCTATATTAGTTTTGTTAAAATCTTTTTTATTTTAAAGTTATGTCAATTTTTTTTAATTTTTTATGAGTTGTTTTGGGTTGTTGGTATATAGATTTTGTTGTACGGTATATTTCTATTTTGTTGTGTGGTATATTATTATTCTTAGATGATATTTTTTTTTTTTATTATGATATGTATAATAGTGGTATATAATTTTATCAGCATAATAAAAATATTTTAATGTATATATATAATTTTATTGACATGCTACATATATTTAATTATTATTTTTATATTTTTTGATTGTATGATTATTTATTTTAAATAGTATTTAATTAGTTTTTATTTTATTATATACAATGGTCATGGTATATATATTTTAATTGTGGTATATAATTTGATTAGTATAGTATACATACATATATATATGTATTAGTAATTTATATTTTTATTATTATTATTTTTTGTATATATGTTTTGGTGTATGGTATATGTATTTTTTGTTATACGGTATATAATTTTTTTTAAATAATATTTAAGTTTTATTTTCTATTGTACTTTTATTGACATGATATATAATTTTATTAGCATCCTATATATTTTTATTTTTATTTGTTATTATTATTATATATATTTTTATTGTAAGGTATATATTTTATGTTATATGGTATATAAGTTTTATTGTATAGTATATCATTTTATTTTAGATAATGCATGTTTAGTTTTTATTTTAGTATACATAAAGGTGATATATAATTTTTTTTAATATGATATATATAATTTTTTTTAATAATATTATATTATATTATTTTATTTTTTATTGTAGGTATATACGTTTTATTGTATGGTATATGATTTTTGTTGTCTATAATATATTATTTATATTTAATATAATATTTAGTTTCTATTTTATTGTATATAAATTTTTTGGTATGTATTCATATTTTAATGGTGATATATATAATTTTGTTAGCATGATATATATATTTTTTGAGTATTAATTTAGTATTGTTATAATTTCTTTGTGGTATATAATTTTATTACTACGGTATATTAATTTTCTGTATTACAATATATCTAATACTGTTGTATATATTTAAATGATCTAATATATTTATTTATTTTTGTTACAATATAATAATATGCAATACTAAAAAAATTATGTAACTTAATTTTGTTATTATATATATTTATTTTTTTAAAAAATATGTGATAAATCTATTTTTATAATTTTTATTAGCTAATTTATTAAATTTGGCCATTTTCTTAATTTTTTTAAAAAGTGGACATTTACTAACTTAGTTACCAAATTTAAGGTCATTTTGCATCTCAACCTTTTATAGAGAGATGCTAGGGTTATATTTTAGAATAAATGACCCAATAAAAAAGATATAACGACACTAAAATAAAGCCCATGGTCAAAATTCCCTTTAAGGGCCTATGGGTTAAATTTTTGTCATTATTTTTTTTTTTTTGTTGGGAATTTTTGTCATTATTTTGTTTCCTTAAATGAAATAATCTTTTCTATCTTCAAAAATATCATTTATTTATTCTTATTATTTAAATGCTAATTTTTTCTAATTAATAATTATAATTTATTATCTAAGAAAATTACCATTTAAATATATTTATTAATTAGACCCTCTAATATCTCTTAATTTACAAATAACCCCTAAATTCTCTTTTCTTCTCAAATATACCATTCTTTAGTAATATTCATAAATAAAACATAGTCTTACTTAAAATTCTAATTGATTTATTAAATCCAATTAATTGAGACTACAAAACAAAATTATCTCAGTTAGTGTAGAAACCATGGGCCTATGTAACTAAACTCCTAATAAGGAGATCTTGAAATTTACCGAGTAAATTACCTAACTTATTAATTCCTCCTGACTCCACTATAGATTCACACTCCTAATTACACAGAATGCTCTATACACCAAGTATAGATACACTATGAATTATCCATTATTTTAGTCATTACAATCATTGATCTTTTATAGACGGTTTACAATCATTAAAATTAGTGTTTTACCCTTTTATGTATTTTGTCCTTAAAATACTTAGCTACTTGTAAATGATATTTCGAGAAACTAATATAATTATCAAAAATGCTCTATCATTTATCGCGTTAAGCCAAGGTCTAATGAACCATCGTTTCACTTCTAATAAACATGGAAGCTATAGATGTTCATCTTTATGATTAACACTCCTACTCAATTGTACTACTAAGTTCCCAAGATGTAATTGAGATGGTTCTACAGTAAGCTGGTAACAAACAAGTCAAAAAAACTCGTGTAATATATTTAAGGTAAAGCTTAACCATCTTAGGATTGAGATCAAATGATCTATAACCAAGTAAGTGACATTGACTTAAAAAAGATATAACAGTAGGTGTATGATATCTTTTTCACTATTAATATCGGTCCAGTCTAATGTATAGCCAATACATTCTATCCTAGTTTACTTTACTAATGCCTTGGAAAAGACATTCCACTTAGCCAAGTGTAAGTAAACTTTATCGTTAATTATCACGTCAGTATAAATTTAGTCAACTGATAAATCGTGGGACTAAATAATTTGAAGCATACAATTACAATTACTTTTCATTATGCTGACATCATTGTAATTGTGAACAACTATATGTTCGGAATTTAATAAAACTTATGTATTAAAGTATAATCATGTATAAAACATTTGAACAAATCATATGATAAGGTCAAGATATGATTTCTGATCTTTACTGAAAGTAAATAAGATCTCAATAAAATTAAATTTTATTTAGGGCATAAAATCCCAATACTTTAATCAACAAACATTTATTTTTATTTCTTGAAAGAAAAAAGTTAACTATTGATTTTGTTGTGGAATAGATGTGAGACTTAAGAACTTAATAAGGTAAACTCCTCTTTATTTCTATAATTTTGTTACTGAATTTTGGGTCAAATTGAGTAGAAATTGATGGAAAAGTAGAATTTCATTATTTCTAAAGTACTGTTTTTGTTGATAATAGTTCTCAAAGGAAGATTTTATTATTGTTAGCTTCTAATTTTAATGAAAATACTCTTTTAATTTGTAATTTTTGGATTTGGAATCAAACTATTTTGACCTAATTTTAAATTATTGTTGAGCTTGAAACTTTCTAAAGTAAAAGAGATTGGTTAAGTAAGTTTTTATTGATAAAATATACCCATTTTACACATCTTCAAGTATGAATTTAGTTATAGCTCGTCTGAATGCTATTAGATTGATTTTGATGTTTTGAGGAAAATGTAAAAATTGAAATTTTCATGTTTTGATCTTTGGATTTCTTGTTCTAAGTAAGATTTGGATGTTAGAAATGAGTTCTAAGTTGTTAAATTAATGATGAACTATTATGTTTATATACTACTCTGTGTACTTATTTTGAGCAGATTTCGAATATGGTTTAATTAGGGTGAAAATTCGCAACAGAAAATACTATATATTTTTTTTGTAATCTTGGCACTACTTGCAACTTTACGGTACAACTATGCTAACCCTTGTTTCGGATGTAGTTTTTTAATTTTGTAAAAGGGGCGTAACTTTTAATTATGATGTCAAAATTAAACGTCTTTTATATTATTAGAAAGCTTGCAACAAGATCTAGAAGTTAGATGTATAAGGTGAATCAAATTTTACTTAATTGGTAGATAAAAATTATAGTATTGAGATGTTAATTGACTTTTGATTGAATATGCTTAGGGTTTCATAAAAACACTTGAACGGGATTGCAGCGAGTCACTTTATCTCATTGCTGTACCACAGGTAAGAAAAGTGATATTTGTATATTGATAGTGTAATAGCACTTGTTGCATGACAATAAATGGTATTGACAATCAGATTATAAAACTAGAGTTTTAGACCCTTCTTAAGCTTTTTAATATGATATACATAAAATGTAAAGTTTAACTTTGTTTTCTAAATTGTGATATGTTGGTGTTGACCATTAAAGACCTTATTCATGAGGAATAGGTTGAGTAAGCCATAAGAAGGCTATGGTGCTTAAAAGAACAAGTTTGGGTGTCGACCCCTTACCGTGCCATATTATATGAATAAGTTGTTAAGCATTTGGCTGGGGGCATATTATATAAATAAAGTTAATTTAGAATAATAAGTCTATGTTCATTTCTTGTTATTAGTGTTGCTACTTAAATTTAGAATGTTTAGCCCACTTTTCTTACTAAGCCTTAGCTCACAAAAAGAAAGTCTAAAGCTAACACTCAATAGTTTGAGGCTTGTGGTGGGATTTGTTCATGTTTGGCCTACTTGACCTATGGGGTTGAACTAGGAAAACTGTTATGATAAAAGTGTTTTATTTTGTCGCCTAAGTCGAGTTTTGAGTACAAAACTATTGTAAATATTTTATTAACCTGTTTTGGGATCACCAGTCTTTTAGTTTGCAACTAAAGTGTAATAGTTGGAACGTTTTAGCAAGAAACGATTGTTTAAAGTATGTTTGAAATTTTAGATTACACTTTTTGAATCTTTAGGCCTTGCTTATCTAATATTTTAAGTTAATCTTGTAATGTTCCTATTAGGATATGGTGTTACAGAAATTTAGAGGAACTCCAAAAATATTTCTAAAGATTTTTCAAAATTCATATATTCAGCCTAATATTTAAGAACCTCACAAGGTTCTAACCACATAACTAATGGTTTCAACAAATATCTTATAAATATGTTCTTTATTTATAGAATTTTCATTCCTATTTCAACATGAATGATTACCATAAAATATTCGACTGTTACCAATGTTAAATTGATCATCTATGGACTAAAATAAATAATTTGAGAGTTATAGGAGATGTTAGAACCGTGCACAACTTTCACAAATCGTTCAAAAATACATTCTAAAATTGGACAGATTGGTAACTAGTAACCAATTACTTTATTTTTCAGCATTTTACTAAATAATTCAAAATGATTCCAAACTTCTCACATTCACTTTATATCATTTATACACTGTAAATTAGTGTCCAACAATTTTTTTTTTTTAATTACTACCATTTAATTTCTTTCAAATACAATTAGTAACTTAAGTTACTAATTTTAAAAAAATATTAATGAAGATGAGTTGCAACTTTTTATGATCCTCAATGTAAATCTTCATTATAATTTAATAATAATGAAGATGATTTATAACTCTTTTTAAATCATCATTGTCAATTTCATGTTTTTATGTTACCATTTGACAAATATCACATTAAATTATTTATTGTAAATATTATATTACATAGACTAATAAAGAAGTGCAGGAGTCCAACTATTAGCTACGACTTTTCAGTAAGAACAATTATTTGATTTTTATTTTGAACAATTATTCGTTTCTTTTTTAACTATTAAGATCTAACCTTCCTCCTCTTAATGGAATTGTCATTTAAAAAAAAAAAAAAAATCTAACCTTTCTCTATTTATTCATATAATAGAGCAAGAAAAGAAGTTTTCTCTGTAATGCATATAATTCAATAAGGTTTTTTAATATAATAAAATTTAATATTCAAAGAACTTAATTATTTTTTATTTTTATTTATCTACTTGGATTTATCATTATTTTAGTTTTTTCTTACAAAGTAACTCTAGTGAGCCAGACAAAATTAATTGTAGAAAAAGAATAATGGTTTCAATCAATAAAACTTCAAAAGGGAATTGCAATTGTTCCAATGCCACACAAAAGGATTCAAAAATTAAAAATAAAAAATTAAAAGACGGCAAGAAGAGCTGCTCCAACAAATAAAAGCCCACCGATTGAGCCTGATTTGAGGCCCAAAGCACCAGAATCGTCATCATCATCGGGGCCCTTAGACTTGGCCGGAGCATCATCGGAATCTTGGTCAACACTCTTAACAGGCTTAGAATCAGCCACGGGCGCCGGTGCCGGAGCTGTAGCCGTTCCAAAAATATCTAAAGGAAGCAAAACTTGGTCGACTTCGAATACTGAAAGCTGGCCATCAGTATAGACGGTATTACTGACGGTAGCATTGACCACACCAGTAGTAATGTTGACCTGGTTACTAGTCGAGGTTGTTACATTAAGTGGGTACTGGCCATTTTCGCTATTACCAGCTTGGGTATGAATTGGGTTGGAGACAGTTTGGAATTGGGAGATGGTATAAAAGGCTGGGAGGACATGGTACTGAACTAGGTGAAGTTGTTGTTCACTGGTCAAGGAGTTGAGAGTGCCTGTCTTGAGGCTAGAGAAGGCTGAGTCGGTGGGTGCAAAGACTGTAATGCCCTGACTTGAACCACTAAGTTGGGAATTGATTTGGTCAGATACTTGGGTACCCTTTAGAAGCTTGATGAATGTGGTGTATTGCCCTGCTTTTTTAAGAACAGCTATTATGTCAACAGGGCCTCCTGGCGCCGGTGACTTCGCCGGACTTTGGCCTGAGATAGGTTTGCAAAGGAAGAAAATGGCTGTGGTTATTAGTAGAGCTAATCTTGTGATTTTCTCCATTTTGTTTTGGTTATTACACTACCAACGAATAGGAAAGCTGAACAAGTTTAGAGGAAAAGGGGATTAGGAGTTTGAGATGGTATATTATAGTATAAGGTGGTGTTTTTATATCTTGAGATTTGAATTGAGAAGGGTATTTTGGGTATTATATTTTGGAAGTTAGGTAAAAGGGTTTGTAATTTAGGTAGAAAGATTGAATCAAATAAATACCCCACATTATACATATATAAAAACTTATACAACTATATATATATTATTAGATGGAAAATTATAATTTTGCTTTGTGATGCAGGAAAAACAGCAAAATGTACCTGAGAAAGAAAAAGAGAGATTTTTTTTTTTTTCGCTTAAGAGAGAGAGATTTGATTTTGGAATATGAGTGCAAAGTGGGTGAGGGTGATGGGGTAATGTTTATGCATTTGTTGTTGCTTGAGAAAACAGTTACTAAATTTGTTATATTTTTGTGTACTGTTTTAGCATGTTGTGGTACACGTAATATGACTGGAATTGGAATGGGACCAATTTTTGCTTTAGTGATTATTTATATGACCCATTGATAAATAATTACCCCTTTTTTTAATTATAAAAGATCAAAAGATAATTTGTATTGTAACAAGTCTAGTATTTATGCTGCGGGGGATGAGGTAACTGCGGCGATTCGCCTTTAATGAGACAATAATTCTTTGGCTTGGCGGTTAATGGGGTAGGGATAGAAAATAATTTTAATACTTAACCAAATTATATTGTATACTCACTTTATTTTATTTATTTTTATTTTTATTTTTATTTTTATATTCTTTAAGATATACTTACTTTTATAAATAATGTTCCTATTAGATCTCTTAAGTTAATGTAAATTATATGTTAGATCTAACTAGAAAGTGAAGGTATATTGAAAAACTTACTTATAAAAGTGGGATATTTTAATAAAATAAAACATGAAGGTAATTTTGATTAATGGATAAAAACATAGGTATTCCTTAACTTATCCCATAATACTATCCACACTATATTCGACCCCAATATATAGTTTTCTTTTATTTAAATTTAAAAAAATTTCAATTATTTTTAAATTATTATATTTTCTTTTTCTATTTACCTTAATAGACACTCGATGGGTATTCCATAAACGATGGTTATTTCCCTACCTCGAATCCGCTAGTTATTAGATAGGGATTGAGCAGGGATGGGGGACATAAATATGTAGTAGAGATGAGAGCGAGAATTGCATTCTCCGTACATTAACCGTCCAATTTTTATCCCTAGTAACAACTATAAATAGATTTTTAGTGATTGTAAGGTTTTAATTAGGGGTACACATGAGTTTGGTTGGCGGCATTAGAGGTATTTTAATGGGCCATCCTAATGACTCCGGTTTGAAGAAGTTATAAATCATTTAATTTTTTTTATTATACAACTCAATCCTACTTAATACAATAATATAGGGGTGGATTGAGTTGGATTCATTGGGTTGAGATGAATATTTTAAGCTTTAATATTTAACGATAAAATAATTTAACCTAGTGTATACACAAACAAACGATACATGTATATATACGTGTATGTGTATATGTAAACATAGTGCTTTTAAAAAAATCGAAGGTGGTGGTGATATCATTGTGTGGGTAGCAAAATAAAATAACAGTGATTGATTCTCACGTTAGACTTGTTTGTAAAAGTAGTAGAGTAACTATGGACTACGTATTAGTAGTGTGTTTTGGTCAATTCACTTTGTAAGGTTATCGTGATAATATAATCTATTCATTAAAATATAAAATGTAATATATATATATTTTTATATATTTTGTGAATGTAAAATATCTTTTATAGAGTATTTGTAGTATAAATACCTAAGTTTAACTCTCAGTTGCAAATAAATACCTAAGTTTAATTTTTTGCGGTAATAATACCCAAGTTATATTTCTAGAACTCTATAGGTATCTGACCGTTAAATGTCAAATCATTATCCACGTATAATTTTATTATTGGTATATTTAAACTAATTTTTTTTAAACAAATAAAATTTCATGATGTGAACCAATCAAGGATTGCCACGTGGCAATTTACTTAACACTTAACAGTCAGGTACCTACAGAAGTTCCAGAAATATACCTTAGGTATTATTATTGCTAAAAATTAAACTTATGTATTTATTTACAGCTGGAAGTTAAACTTAATTATTTATGCAGAAAATTATTCTATTTTATATATGAAATTTGTCTTAAATTTGAAACGCTTCTTAAGAAATGGGTTGAGTTGGGCTATATGGAGTTAGAGTGTGCCCAACCTATAACCAACCCATAATTATATATATGACCTATCAATGAGCCATGACCTATTCTTAACATAACCTTTTATTACTAAAAATTAGTTGGGTTGATCAGGTTGAATAGCTTGGCCCATATTTTGTGCAGCTTAGTTTTAAACTTTCATCAAATCTATCCTTTTTATTTATTTATTTATTTATTTACAAATCTTGTTAGAATTTGGAAGTGTGTGGTTAAAGTTTATAGGGTTTCATCTCAAAATTAATTAGTTATGAGAAAAGTAACTCATTCATCTTATACACCATTCTCACGTGTTGGTTTTAGAAAGTGTGTCTATCAATGAGCCATGACCTATTCTTAACATAACCTTTTAATACTAAAAATCCGTTGGGTTGATCAGGTTGAATAGCTTGGCTCATATTTTGTGCAGCCTTAATTTTAAACTTTCATCAAATCTATCATTTTTATTTATTTATTTATTTATTTACAAATCTTGTTAGAATTTGGAAGTGTGTGGTTAAGGTTTATAGGGTTTCATCTCAAAATTAATTGTTTATGAGAAGAGTAATCCATTCATCTTATACACTCTTCTCACGTGTTGATTTTAGAAAGTGTGGGTATAATGAATGAACTTCAAGAGACCACATGACTGAACGTGATACTTGAAGGAATTCCACAGCTAAATCAAAAAATTTGTGGGTGTACATATTAGAAATTTTGTGGATTTTTTGAGACAGATTAAAGATCCTAATACTAGAAATTGACACACATTGATCGAAAAGTTTCAAATGGAGGTCAAAAGTGGAGACAACATAAGCTTTTTTTATTGCACTGATACCATATTAAAATTGTAAGATGTATGAGATTTTATCTCAAAATTAATTAATTATAAAAAGAACAATCTATAAATCTTATATGTGGTATTATCTTTCCACACATTACTACGTGAGAAATACTTCTACTATTCTACTGATATACGAGCTTTTATCAACTCTTCCTACTTGGTTCATATGTGAATGATTATAAACCCACATATAAAATATATATAATATAACATTTTCACAAAGCATGTGTGCTAGACCCATTCTTGCTATGCATCGAAAACTTTAGACTAATAGGCACGTACTATGCACGTGTGATAAATATATATAAATTAATGTTTTTTTGACATAATAAATTAATATTTTAATATGATTAAAAAAGAAAATAAAATAAAATTTATTTTTGTTTATTTAAAATTTCTAATTAATTTAAGAAAAAAATCAGGGTAATATCATTTTAGACTCTCTATTCTGCAAAAAATTATCGATTTGACTATCTATTTTTTAGACTTTATGTTTTTTTTTAAATGGTACAAAATAGACTTTAATCTCAATTTGTAGTAAATTATTTTTTTAATATTACCAGTTTGAAGCCAATATCTAGCATGAATAAATGCAAAAAATGTAATCAGTTTAGTACTAATACATCTAGGTCAAATTATTAATAAGTATTAACTTTAAATAAAATTAAGCTTGGGTCTGTTTTGTAACAATTTAGAAAATATAAAGTTTGAATTGTCATTTAAAAAATAAAACGTTCAATCAATAATTCTTGTAAAATACAAAATTCGAAATAATATTTACTTAAACAATGAAGAAAAAAAATTATAAATTAATAATACTTAAGTAATGGTTACACTCTAAATGTATTAATTTTATAATTAAAATTTATATGTATGTCCATATATGTAAAGACCGCTTAGTTTAATTTGGAAATTAGAAGTTAATTAAGATTTAATTATGAAAATTATTTATAGATATTTAAATAATTATATATCTTGTTATATTTGAATTCTGAATGCATTTTATGTCATATAGTGAAATTTCATAATTTTGCATTTTTGGTGCCCGACAACATAGAACGCCGTGTGTGGCTCAGGAGAATCACAACTTAGTATTTTTAGTTTAGTGGGGCAGTTTATTTAGACAATGGGAATGTCGAGATTAGTCGGGAATTTAGAGTTTTCTGAAAAATACCCTTTTAGTGCCTTTTAACCCTTTTAGTGTGGGAGGGGCAAAATAGTCATTTTGCCTCATAAGCTTTTGTCCTTTTGTGGACTTAGTGTTATGTTTATGTGTGAATTATTTGATGTATGCTAGCTGAAATAAAGGAAAGAGTATGCATTTTATCATTTATTCAAAATTGGAAAAAAAAAAATAGAAAAGAAACAAAATCCAAAATTTTCTCTCAAGCCCTCTCTCTCTTTCGGCCTCACTTTGAGAAGAAAAGAGGTGGTGTTTTCTTTGGTAATTCAAGCTATTTTCTCTAGATTTAGTGATCACAAGTTGTTGGTAATATTCTTATAGCTTTCTTTTAAGTTTCTTGAATTTTTGAGAAAAATATGATAGTTGCATGCTTGAGAATTTGTGACTGTGGCTGTTGTTTGAGTTTGTTAGTGATTTCTGAAGCTTAATTATGTTTTAATATGTTGATTCAAGCATGGTCTTGTTGTTGTTTGTTGATTTTAACTAAGTATGGAGTTTTGAACCCAAAACTATAGTTTTCAAGGTAAAATGATGAATTTTGTTGCTGTGCTTGTTGTAGATGATTGATGTTGTTTTCAGAGGCTTATTTATGCATATTTGAGTAGATTCAAGCAGGTTTTGATGCATGTTAGTGGGGTTTAACCAAGCTTGAGTTTTGAACTCAAAGCTTGGAGCTTTAATGACAATTTTTGTATCTGTGCTTACTGGGTTGTTTTATTGCTTTGGATATGTTCCTTGGGATGTATAGAGCAAGTCTGGAAAGTTTGATATGGTTTGGGGTTGTTTTGGTTAAGATATGAATTTTTATGGTTTCCTGCACTGAACCGGAATTCCGGTTCAGTATGGCCTGTAGGAACCGAAATTCCGGTTGGTGTCCTGGGTTCCTCCCAGAAGCGGAATTCCGGTTGTAGAACCGGTCTGCCGATTCGGGAAAAATTGGGAACCCTAGTTCGTTCCATTTTTGTGTTGTTTAGGGTATTGCCATACTTTTTATCGATAGGGAAACTGTTAGTTTCTAGTTTAAGTCCCCAGAAAGTGATTTAGCGTGTCACTTACCAATGTTGTTATTATTATGGTTTAGGAGCCTATAATTCGCCGAGCAGTTCGTTCCACTCACGTTGATCGACACACCTGAATTCAGAATCGAGGTAAGATTAGTATAACAGTATGCATATTTATTTACATGTTTAGCGTGCATGTTAGGAAGCCTGTTAGATTACATTAGATATGTATGTTGGCTTCGTATCACCCGACAGTATCACATCGGTATGGCTAGAGTATGACTAACGTACCGAGTATAGGCTGATATTATGGTCGATGGTACTGTAACTTTTTGACCGTATCACATCGGTAAGGCTAGAGTATGACTAGAAGCTAGAGTATGACTAGCGTACCGAGTATACGCTGATACTGTAACACATCGGTAAGGCTAGAGTATGACTAGCGTATTGAGTATAGGCTATTACTCTGTCAAAAGTACCGTCGTACGAACGTTCGAGACTCAGCACCGTGTGGGACACAGGGATTAGGGTTGTGGTCAGGGGTATGGGCGTTTGATCATAACCCGAGATATATGTATGTTTTATGACTTATGCTTTTCTTATTGAGTCTGTCGACTCACAGTGCTATGTTTATGTGTAGGTAAGGGCAAGGCCAAAGCTGAGGAACCGTGAGGACGAGCCGATGAAGATTGTGTTGGGTTTTGTACCCTAAATAAAACCCATTTCAACATAATCAGATTTACTTATTAATAAAGATCAGAAATAACATTTATGTTGCATGGTTCACATGATTTATTTCATGATTATAAGTATATAATGTATGAATTGTTTTTAAGTCCAAAACATATGAATTTGTTAAAGATTATAGTGTTGTCAGCACAGTAGAATATAATCTTAATTATATGTTCGAAAGTTTATTCCCTGATTTGTCAGAACACTAGATTTATACTGACATGGTATAATCAGTGATAGGTATTCTTACACCTTGGAAAAGTGTTATGTCCTTTCCAGGACATTGGCAAAGTTTACCAGTATCGGATGTATGGAGTATACATCGGCAGGGACTGATATTGAACTTTGATTAGATATATTAAAACTTACCGTAATATCTATTCAATTCAATATCACCTGTTGATCCTAGATCAAATGATCTTAATCCTGATATGGTTAGGTTCGATCTCAAGAGTACTATACATGTTCTTTGATTTGTTAGTTAAGCCTACTTTTGGGTCAGGGTGATACGTACATTTTGGGAACATGATAGTATAATTGAGTGGGAGCGCTACCATAAATATGGAATCTATAACTTCTATAGGAATTTAGAAGTGAAACGATGATATCCTTCGAGCTTGGCTAAACAGAGATAAATGGTGGAGATCTCATTTCACTTTGCTGAAATATCATTTATACGGAGCTAAGTGTTTTAAGGATAAAATACATTGAAGGTGTAACGGTAACTTAGTGCCTTTTCAATGTAGATCATCTATTAGAGGGTCATTGATCACATTAGGATTATAACAATAGATAACTAATGACGTGTCTATATCATGGAACATATAGAGCGTTCTATATGACTGAGAGTGCAATTCCAAGTTCTAAGAGTGGATTCAATAAGGAATTAATAAGTTAGGAATTTACTTGGTAAATTCGGTTCGACTTATTGGAAGCTCGGTTATATGGACCCATGGTCCCCATACTAGTTGAGACCATACTGCTTGTAAGACTCAGTTAATTGATTTTAATTAATCAATTATAATTCTAAAAGTTAGACTATGTCTACTTTATGAATTTTCACTAAGCAAGGGTAAAACAGTAAATAGAGAGTTTAAAGGGTATATTTATTAATTGGGAAACTTTGATTAGTTTTTATTAATAAATAAAATAAATGACAATATATTATTTAATAATTAATTATAGTTATTAAATAATTAGATTTGACATTTATTTGGTTGAAAGAGAGAATTGGCAATCTTTGAGAAAATGGGAAACTAGAAATGATGAAATAGGAAAGTTGGAAAAGTGGAAGGCTTGTTTCCTCAATGTATGGTCGGCCACCTTTGCTTCCTTTTCTCATTTATTTTTCATTTTTTAATGCCAAGTAATTCAACCTTAACCCTATGTGGTATTCTATAAATAGAAGGTAAAGGCTTCAGGTTTGAGACACACTTTACTGATTATTTTCTCAAACACTCTGAAGCCGCTACTTTCCCTCTCTTTCTTCTTTGTTTTTTGAAATTCCTTTGAGTGATAAGTAGTGCCCACACACATCAAGTGGTACCTCAAGCATAGTATGTAAGACTGTGGAAAATCAGCATCAACAAGGAGAAAAAGAGATCCAGATTCAGATCTTGATTATGCTCTGCTACAGAAAGGAATCATGGGCTAGAGATCTGAATGAAAGGAGTTATTATATTCCGCTGCACCCAATGTAAGGTTTTCTTAAACTCTTATGTGTTTATTCCATTGTTTTAGAATTCATATTAGGATGTTAATAAAACATACTTGGTAGTAAATCTAGATCCTGGTAAAATAATTCCAACAACTGACACCAGAGCTATGGTAATGATTTACTTTCATGTAATATGAATTAAAACGATGTTTTATATGTTCTGTGTTGATTTGGATGGTTTCATTTTGGTTTATGTGCTTATGTGATGAATGTTTATGTTGTATGAATTTTTTCCATGAAAAATATTTTTTCTATTTTTGAAAATATTTTATTTGGATTCCTTGTGAAAAATTAAGCAATTTTGTTTTTTGCAAAACTCGATTCCGATAAAAATTGAAAGATTTATGATTTTTGGAAAATCGGGGTTCAATGGTGTCCCCAAATTGCAATTTTTTTGGGTTTTTCCCCCAAAAATTCATTTTTTTATGGGATTGTTTCCCAAAATCCGATATTTCTAATTTTAGATTTTTCCAATTTGAAATATTTTCAATTTTAAATATTTCCAAATTTGAAATATTTCCCTTTTAAATATTTCCAATCTAGAATATTTCTAATTTTAAATATTTTCTATTATAGTCAGATTTAAAAATTTGTTAATTTCTTTAATATTTATATATTATTTAATTATAAGATTAGATGTTTTGATATTTAACATATTTTAAATTAAAAGATAACTTTGTCTTTTTATTTAAAATATTATATTAAAATTATCTTATATGACAAATTAAATAATTAATAAATTTGAAATTAACATAGATATTTTTATAGATATACTTACCATAATATTTTCAAATTCAAAATTTGTTATTTTGTTAAATATTTAATTATTTATAAATTATAAGTTTAAAAATGATATTTTTCTATATATACCATTTTTTTTCTTATTGGAAAGTTATAAATCATATCTTAAATATTCAAATAACTTAGATATTTTGTAGAAATTTGAATATTTCTTAATTTGAGATATTTTGACATATAATTATGGTAATTATTATTTATTTATTATTTTATTCCTAAAATAATAATTATCTAACTAAATCTATTTTAAATTGGTTTATTTTATTAAATTATAAGATCTGAAAGTGATATTGAAGATTCTTTCTTTCAAATCATTGATCTTCTTTGATATTTAATTTAATTTGATTCAAATAAACCTAGATATTTTAAAATTAGTTTCCTTTATTTTGAAATTTTTAGGGTTTGTTTTAACAACCCTAAATTTTTTAGAATTTAGTTGATTAGTTTAAGAATAATAATTTAAATATATTAATATCTTATTTTCACATCTGTTACATGGACAATGTTTGTTTAATTTTATATTGTTTATTCAAAATATTTTTTTTTTAACAAACCTATTATTTATCTGATCTAAATTGCTATGATTAACTTGTTGACAGATCCAATGATCTGATTTTAATCATAGTCCAATTGTCAATAGATCTTATAAATAATTTGTAACAGGTAAATTTTGTACTTCTTTCATCTGTGTAAACCTAGTAACATGATAGGGCCCATCCAAATCATTTGACCTGTGTGAGCCTATGTGTTTGCTATTGGGCTTAGATGCATATAGGAAGCCCATTTAAGTTTTACTAAGTAAATGGACTAGGTTGCTAAAATAAAATTTGACATAAGTAATTTTATTTAGGCCCAATTAGATTTAGGCTTATTCAATGAATAACAATTGTTTATTTAAAGGTTAAATTCCTCTCTTTTGGGCCTTGTGTGAGAGTTGGGGGCCAATAGAAGTGGGTACGACATACTGAACCCAACTCCCCCTCACATGAACTACCCCAATTGTGAAGGCCCATTTGCCTTATTTAAATAATTGTATTAGGTTAATTATAATAGTCTAACCTAATTAAAATTGAATTAGCAACATAATTAACTTTTAAAATATATGAAATTTATTTTTCATTTTAATATTTTAAAGTTAATTTTAGAAAAACAATTAGTTAATGATATATATTCTAGATAGTTATTTCTAGTACTAGTTATTATTTCTAATATTAAATAGGAATATATCATTGATTGTGAAATTAATTGTTTAATAATTAATTTTGGTACAATCTAATTAAGTTTAGTATATTTTCCTAGTATTAAACTAGAATTAATAATTAAGTTTCCTCTATACTTAATTATTTATTTCTTGAATTCAATACATTTAATTAAATTAAAAATTCAATATCTAAGTTGATTTTCATCATGATACTTAAATATTGTTATTTTTATGTTATTTAATTAAAGTTGAAAATTATCTTAAGTTTGGAATCTTATTTCAGAATAACTTAAATCTAAATAATTTTCAAAATATATTTTATTAATCTTTTTCCCAAATTTTCGAATTTGCATTTCTTTAATGCAAAAATTTCGAATTTTATTTGAAAAATAGATTAAAGTTGAAAATTATTTATTTTAATTTTGGACCAACTTAAATCAATGATTTTTTCATTTAATGATTAATTAAAATAAATGAACTAAAATATATTATAATTATAAATTGAATTAATTAGTCAATGAAAGTCTAGACAGATATTATCTGTTTTGCTTGAAGTATTTTTCTAGTGTATTTAATTAAATAGAAAATTAATATTTAAGTTTATTCTTAATCATGATACTTAAATATTTGAAATTTTTCTTAAATATTTAATTAAATAGGAAAATTATATTTTTGCTGTAAATTAATTTTATTAATTAATTTTTGGCCAACATAAAATTAAGATAATTTTTTCAGGATTTATTTTTATTTATTTTAAAGCATTTTCGAAAGTAGTATTCTTATACACTTCATTTTTCGAAATGCAAAATATATTTATAGAAAATTAAATTTGAGTTGTAAATTAATTTAAATTAATTTTAAAACAACTTAAATTGCATATTTTTCTAAATATTTATGGAAATTATTACTAAGATGGAAATAATTCACGTTATTTTCATATCCATCTAAGTATAATTTATAAATATTACATTAAAATTTATATTTAGAATTTTTCATTCTAAATTGGAAATTTTAATTAAATAAATATATATTTAAAATAAATTGATTAAAATAAATATTAGAAGAAAAAACAATTTTCATTAAATAATGAGCTTTATTATTATTAGGATATTCGATCTCCATTGTTGGTTTTACATAGCTATTGTTTTAGTGAGTAATCCTCCCTAATGGAAGAACGTTCATTAGCAAGTTAGCACCGTTTAATCTCGAAAGATAAGTAATCTTGTAAGTTTTTTATATAGTATTGATCACCCTAATGGTGGCGACTGTATAAGACTTGCAAGAATATGAAACAATGGTGGAAGCTCATAAGATAGAATAGCCTTGACTCTCGCCTAAACAGGACAACGCGGATTCCAATCTTGATCGAATAAAAGGTTGCTAGAATGTTTATCATTTTAGATGAGCTGACAACTCTATTCAATGGATGGTATCACTGACTCTCGCCTAAACGGGACACTGATACCAGTTTGTTGAAGACCTTGGAAATTATTTAGGATTGTATGTTTTAGTATTTTCACTTATCATTCCTACTTGCTATGTGATTAATAATTTCTGAATTGTGTATGAATTTATATTGAACCATGTTATTTTCTGTTATTAAATTCTAGTTTAATTTCGAATCTTCATTGTTGGTCTAACTTGGTTTGTTTTTCTAATGAGATAAACCCCTAATGGATTTTCACCATTAGACTAACATAATAGTGTTAGATCTCGAAAGATAAATATTGTATATGCAACATCTAGCTGTTCATCAATTGATGACACCTTAGACTAGTATTTTACAATATGAAACAAGAATATTGTATAAATAAGATTACTTTGACTCTCGCTAATCGGAGCATCGTTGGATTCTTATTTAAAACGAAATTATCCTAATTCCTCTTAGCTTATTCATTTAGAATTAGCTCAATGACATATCATTGGATGAATGGTGTATAAATCATATAAAGTCATTCCATATTTTCTCTTAAGAAATTAAATGATGCATATGATTATATTACCAAAATTCTAACCCAAAATGATATAAATCCTCAATCTTAGAAATCTCCTACTTGTATAGGCAAATCATAGAGTTAGATTAGTAGTGGTGGTCCAAGAAAGAATTACTAATTATACAGTTACACTTTCACAAGTGTTTCATAACCATTTTCTTTCAATGGATTTAAACTGTATGAGTTTAGTATTCTGTGACCAGAATCCACTTGCACTATTCTAAGAACTCTTTGTTGTAACTAAACCTAAGTCATCAAAAGATACAACCACATTTTATAAATCTATGGCATTTGTATCTTGTTCATAGTAGTTTTGAGAATATCAATCTCTGCAAAGAGTTAATATGCCTATATCCACTGAAAGTAAGTTCATCTCATTCGCAGATGGATGTACATTTAGGGGTGGATATGAGTTTTCGTTGTATTCTTAAAACGATCACTCTAGATTTTACCTTATGCAAAAGAAATTTGAAATGTTTGAAAAATTTCATGAATTTCTAGCAATGATGAAGGTAAGTGGTTAAAGATCTTGCAAACTGATAGGGGTGGAGAAAAAGTTAGTAGATATGCAGTTCAAAGATCATTAATTTGATTTTTGAATTATATCCAAACTTACCTCCCCAGAAATTCAATTTGCATATTGATAATTAGTTACTAGTTGTTGCCTAAATCCTTCTATGGTAATATAATTTTAGAATGATGCAATGGTTGTATACTTAATGTAAATCATTACAAGATTCATGGATGACCTAATCGAAATCTTAAGAAAATCTAAATCTGCTAACCCTGGTTTGCATGTTTGTTAGCTATTCTAAGTGATTAGGGGTGGATCATCCCATAGTCATTAGATAAGAAAGTGTTTGTTTAAACAAATACTACTTTTCTAAGAAAATGACTAAGTCTGAAAATAAAGTAGCAAATAAAGGAGATAATTTTTTCTTGATTCCATAAGTGTTCTATCATCTTATTCGTTACAAGATGATCCCACTGCCTCTGTTGTCTTAACACAACCGAAGAGGTCAATACCATTTAGTTTTCTTAGACATAATTCACGGTACCTTGTCGTAGTGGGAGAGTTTCAAGGAACTTCACCTTCTTATGACTTGGAAAACACTAGTGATTAAAATCCATTGTGAGTTTAAACAAGTAATGGATTGTCAAGATAAGAAACTAAGAAGAAAGCCAAGAGAACTATGTTTTAATCTATCCACATGGAGTAACCTAAAGTTTTCTATTACAAGGACATAAAAGGAAATTTTCGTTAATAAGTCTATTCAATGGACTTAACAAAACTTTCTGTTCCTAGTATTATAGGTTTGAGTTAATCTGAACCTATGGCTTATGGTATACCTGGTAATCAACTTACTTTAATAAGATGCTGAAGCATTTTCTTTCCAAT
Organism: Cannabis sativa; assembly: GCF_029168945.1. NCBI lineage: Eukaryota > Viridiplantae > Streptophyta > Magnoliopsida > Rosales > Cannabaceae > Cannabis > Cannabis sativa. The sequence goes on from NC_083603.1 coordinate 22,657,419, forward strand.
GGCAATCTATAGAAGCTTCACAACTTCTAAGCATAGATTTTATTAATCTAAGGAAAAGTCTCAACTATTCAAGAAAAGATAAAGCCATGGAAGAATTTCTTAAATCAACAGTGAGAGGTCTCAGATATGCTTTAGTATGCCTTAGACCAGACACCTGCTGTTGAGTGAGAGTAATGAGTAGGTATCAGATTAATCCAAGAGAAGAACATTGGAAGACAATCAAGTAAATCTTAAGATTAAGAAGACGAACTATATGTTAGTCAATAAGGGTGTGTTTAAAACTCTTAGACTACACCACATCAGATTTCAAGACTTCCCTTTGTGCTAGAAAGTCTGCTGATAAGATGGTGATTACTCTGGGGGTGGAGTAGTGACTTTGGAGAAGTGTAAAAACCTATCTGAAATCTCTTAGTCTACCAGAGAGAGACTGAATGTTAAAGTTGTAGGAAAGATACTTATTCAGTCTAAGGAAAGTTCTATACAATTGTGGCACCGTTCCAACTTGTCTTAACTACTAGTGTTATTTCCTGAATAAGCAAAAGTACTTGCCAAAGGTATAGAATCCAGTATCCCAAAAGAGTAGACATATAGAGAGGAATTTCACAATATCAACGATTTTGTGATTAAGGGAAAGTAATGGTGGAGAAAAGGTTGTTGTTAATTCAACCTGTCAGATCCTATTACGAGAAGTTTACTACTACTACACTTGATTTGTATATCAAGGTGTTAATGATTATTTGAAATGCATATTTTGTTTTATATTAGTGCAAGTGGGAGTTTTTTGGGTTTTGTGCCCTAAATAAAAACAATTTCAACATAATCAGATTTACTTATTAATAAAGATCAGAAATAACATTTATGTTGCATGGTTCACATGATTTATTTCATGATTATATGTATATAATGTATGAATTCTTTTTAAGTCGAGAACATATGAATTTGTTAAAGATTATAGTGTTGTCAGCACAGTGGAATATAATCTTAATTATATGTTCGAAAGTTTATTCCCTGATTTGTCAGGACACTGGATTTAGACTGACATGGTATAATAGTGATAGGTATTCTTACACCTTGGAAAAGTGTTATGTCCTTTCCAGGACATTGGCAAAGTTTACCAGTATCGGATGTATGGAGTATACATCAGAAGGGACCGATATTGAACTTTGATTAGATTTAATAAAACTTACCGTAAAATCTATTCAATTCAATATCACCTGTTGATCCTAGATCAAATGATCTTAATCCTGATATGGTTAGGTTCGATCTCAAGAGTACTATACATGTTCTTTGATTTGTTAATTAAGCCTACTTTTGGGTCAGGGTGATACGTACATTTTGGGAACATGATAGTATAATTGAGTGGGAGCGCTACCATAAATATGGAATCTATAACTTCTATAGGAATTTAGAAGTGAAACGATGATATCCTTCGAGCTTGGCTAAACAGAGATAAATGGTGGAGATCTCATTTCACTTTGCTGAAATATCATTTATACGGAGCTAAGTGTTTTAAGGATAAAATACATTGAAGGTGTAACGGTAACTTAGTGCCTTTTCAATGTAGATCATCTATTAGAGGGTCATTGATCACATTAGGATTATAACAGTGGATAACTAATGACGTGTCTATATCATGGAACATATAGAGCGTTCTATATGACTGAGAGTGCAATTCCAAGTTCTGAGAGTGGACTCAAAAAAGAATTAATAAGTTAGGAAATTTACTTGGTAAATTCGGTTCGACTTATTCGAAGCTCGGTTATATAGACCCATGGTCCCCATACTAGTTGAGACCATATTGCTTGTAAGACTTAGTTAATTGATTTTAATTAATCAATTATAATTCTAAAAGCAAGGGTAAAACAGTAAATAGAGAGTTTAAAGGGTATATTTATTAGTTGGGAAACTTTAATGAGTTTTTATTAATAAATAAAATAAATGACAATATATTATTTAATAAATAATTATAGTTATTAAATAATTAGATTTGACATTTATGTGGTTGAAAGAGAGAATTGGCAATCTTTGAGAAAATGGGAAACTAGAAATGATGAAATAGGAAAGTTAGAAAAGTCGAAGGCTTGTTTCCTCAATGTATGGCCGGCCACCTTTGCTTCCTTTTCTCATTTATTTTTCATTTTTTAATGCCAAGTAATTCAACCTTAACCCTATGTGGTATTCTATAAATAGAAGGTAAAGGCTTCAGGTTTGAGACACACTTTACTGATTATTTTCTCAAACACTCTGAAGCCGCCACTTTCCCTTTCTTTCTTCTCTGATTTTCGAAATTCCTTTGAGTGATGAGTAGTGCCCACACACATCAAGTGGTACCTCAATCATAGTATGTAAGACTGTGGAAAATCAGCATCAACAAGAAGGAGAAAAAGAGATCCAGATTCAGATCTTGATTATGCTCTGCTATAGAAAGGAATCAAGGGCTAGAGATCTGAATGGAAGGAGTCATTATATTCCGCTGCACCCAATGTAAGGTTTTCTTAAACTCTTATGTGTTTATTTCATTGTTTTAGAATTCATATTAGGATGTTAATAAAACATACTTGGTAGTAAATCTAGATCCTGGTAAAATAATTCCAACAGATTGTACATGTCGTGACGGTTAGGCCTGTAGTGTATGATCCTTGGGACATCAGGGCTTCTGTAGTTAGTCGCTGGGCGACAAGTATTTTGCAATGAACAGTTAACTTTTTGTAAAGTATTTTGTAAATGGGATCCCAAAGTATTTTGTATGGAATGTTATAAGTATTTAATTAAATAAGCAGAAATTTTAATTAATCACGATTTCCATAAACCTCGTTGATTAGCAACGAGCTGCACAGTACGTTTAAAAATCATGTAACACGCCTATGCTAGTTAGGGTGTTACAATTTAGTATCAGAGCCGCCAGGTTGTCTTCCTAAGATCATCACGACATGTAGAATCATCATCAACAGTTAGCTCGTTCTACGGTTCAGTAAGCTTTTATTGCTTTAGTAGTTTATTTTAATTATTATGAATTAAGAAAAGCCTGTTAGGAAGCATGTTAGTAGCCTGATAGTAGAATAGGCGCATGTTTTTAATTGCCAAATTAAGCGGCATTAGTAAGCTCTCGTTGATCATGATCTAATATGCCAACTCTTGGTTACGCAGGCTGTTCAGACTAGATGGACGCCAAGCGAAATACTAGGAGTCAAGGCAATTCAGTCGGGTCAAATGAAGGTCAGGGAGCTCAGTTTCCCCCAAATGCTTGGGGCCGAGGTAGAGGTCCCAAGGGCAGGGCTCGTGGTCGGGGTGATGCTAACCCGCCACAGGCTGCCCAGGCTGCCCAAGCCACTCAGGAAGCCCAGAATTGGGAAAATAGGTTTGCAGAAATGCAAGCTAGAATTGAGGAACAAGATAATGAGATCCAGTGATTGAGATAGCAGGGTGCTCCTGCAGTGGCTGTTCCAGAAGTTCCAGTGGCACCTGCCCCTGTTGTCCAGGCCGAACCAGTGTTAACGGTAAATAGAATGGAACCTCTGTATGAAAGGTTCCGCAAGCAAGCACCTCTAGTTTTTTTGGGAGGTCCGGACGTCATGAAAGCCGAGTAGTGGCTAACTGTGATCGCCAAGATATTGAATTTCATGGGCGTCACCGGGAATGACAAAGTGGTGTGTGCCACGTTTCAGTTTCAAGAGGACGCATTGATATGGTGGGACATGGTGTCTATGATACACGATGTCACCACGATGACCTGGGAAAAGTTCCAGGAACTTTTCAATGCGAAGTACTATAATGAGGCCGTCAGAAGTGCCAAGAGAAAAGAGTTTACTCACCTGACCCAGAAAGAGAGCATGAGCGTCACTGAGTATACAATGCAGTTTGATCGGTTGGCGAGGTTGGCCTCGAGAATTGTGCCAACTGATTTCAGTAAAAAGTAAAAGTATTTGGATGGACTTAATGTGAAGATTAAACATGACTTGATGATTACTACCGACGACAAGACCACCTATGCTGAAATGGTGGAAAAAGCACTGCGAGCTGAGGGCGCAGTTGGATGTATGACTCAGTCAGTTAGGACTCCAGTGGGTGGCGGGGTTCCTACCCCTCCTGCATCAGGCTTTAGCAGGGGAGGTAGTGGTTCGACCATGGGTCAGAAAAGGAAAGCATCCACTGCAACCGGTGGCTCGGGCCAGAACAAGAGGTTCCGAGGGAACCAGAGTCGAGGCAGTCGTCAGGGTAGTTTTGAGACCCGATATACCTATCCAGAGTGCCCCAGTTGTAAAAGGCACCATCTGGGTGAGTGTAGAGGGCAGGGGTGCTTCTACTGTGGCATGCCAGGACACTACAAGAGGGATTGCCCTCAACTTAGAGTAGAAGCACCAAAGGCTCCGGCAAGACCCACTCCAGCTAGGGTGTTCGCCATTACTCAGGCTGAGGCAGAAGCCATCCCTTCAGTGGTGACAGGTCAGCTCTCAGTTAACAACTCTTTTTACTCCGTATTGTTTGATTCGGGGGTACACATTCTTATGTGGCAGCCAGAATCTTTAGTAAATTGGATAGACCACATGATAGATATGAATCAGGGTTTGGAACCCTATTACCTGGCGGAGAGTTAGTTATCTCCAAAAGGTGGATTAGGTCTATGCCGATCAGAATTGATGATAGGGAGTTAAGTGCTGACCTAATAGAGATGAGTTTAGTAGATTTTGATATCATACTGGGAATGGATTTCCTATCCAAGTACTCAGCCAGTATTGACTATAAGAAGAAGATGGTAATCTTCCAACCAGAAGGTGAGGAACTGTTTGTTTTTGTCGGTTCGGTTCAGGGATCTCGGATCCCTGTGGTTTCGGCCTTGTCAGCTAGGGAGTTATTGTGTGGTGGTTGTCTAGGGTTTCTGGCCGTGGTGGTGGACACCACTCGGCCAGACACTATTTGGCTAGAGGATATCAAAGTGGTTCGGGAATTTCTAAATGTTTTTCCCGAAGAACTTTTAGGTTTACCACCTCAGCGGGAAATTGACTTTGTGATAGATTTAGCACCCGGAGTGGAACCGGTTTCTAAGGCTCCTTATTGAATGGCTCCAACTGAGCTTAAGGAATTGAAAATTTAGCTCCAAGGGTTACTTGACATAGGGTTTATTCGGCCTAGTGTGTCACCCTGGGGAGCTCCAGTATTATTTGTCAAGAAGAATGATGGGTCTATGAGAATGTGTATTGACTATCAGGAGTTAAACAAGTTAACAGTTAAGAATAAATATCCATTTCCTAAGATCGATGATCTTTTCGATCAACTTTAGGGGAAGACGGTCTTCTCCAAGATTGATCTCCGATCGAGCTATCATCAGTTGAAAATCTGAGAGGAAGACATTCGGAAGATGGCTTTCCGTACTAGGTATGGACATTACGAAGTCTTGGTTATGTCGTTTGGACTAACCAATGCTCCTGCAACATTTATGGATTTGATGAATAGAGTATTCAAGGATTTCCTCGATATTTGTGTAATTGTGTTTATCAACGATATCCTTGTATACTCTCAATAAGAAGAGGAGCATGAGTTACATCTTCGGATGGTTCTGCAACGGCTTCGGGAACACAAGCTTTACACCAAATTTAAGAAATGTGAATTTTGGCTATCTCAGGTGTCTTTCTTAGGGCACATTGTTAGCAAGGATGGGATCAAGGTGGATCCAGGGAAAATAGAATCCGTCAGGGATTGGCCTAGACCGAAGACAGTGACAGAAATTAGAATCTTCTTGGGTTTAGCCGGTTATTATCGTCGGTTTGGGGAAGGGTTTTCTAAGATCTCAACACCCTTAACCGAGCTTACTAAGAAGAATCATCGGTTTATATGGTCGGATAAATGTGAAGCTAGTTTTCAGGAGCTAAAATAGAGATTGATTACAGCTCCAGTGCTAGCTTTGCCTTCTGACAAAGAGAAATTCATGGTGTATTGTGATGCATCCAGGCAGGGTCTGGGGTGTGTACTGATGCAAGCCGACCGGGTCATCGTTTATGCCTCCCGCCAGTTAAAGGATTATGAACAACGATACCCGACTCATGACCTAGAATTGGCCGCGGTAGTTTTGGCTTTGAAGATCTGGCGGCATTACCTTTATGGAGAAAGGTGTGAAATTTATACCGACCACAAAAGTCTCAAATACTTCTTTACTCAGAAATATTTGAATATGAGACAGAGGCGTTGGTTGGAGTTAGTAAAGGATTACGATTGTGAGATTCTTTATCACCCCGGGAAGGCCAATGTAGTGGCCCATGCCTTGAGCAGGAAAGGTCCCGGGCAGGTAGCCAGCATGATTCAAATCTCACCCTAGTTAGCAGAAGACATGGTCAGATCTAGGATTGAGTTTGTGGTAGGCAAGCTTCACAACTTGACGCTGCAATCTGATCTATTAGAAAGAATTAAAGTCGCTCAGATGACTGATCCAGAGTTAGTAAAAATCAGAGAAGAGGTTTTAGCTTGTCAAGCCAAGGATTTTTCAGTGTCAGACAATGGGATGCTATTGTTTAAAACTAGGGTTTGTGTTCCAGATAGTGTGGAACTCAGAAATGAAATCTTCGAAGAGGCTCATTCTACCCCTTATTCCCTACATCGCGGCACCACCAAGATGTATCAAGATCTTAAACCTTACTTCTGGTGGAGCGGTATGAAGAAGAATTTGGTAGAATTCGTATCGAGATGCCTAACCTGTCAACAAATTAAGGCTGAACATCAGAGACCAGCAGGGTTGTTACAACCTTTAACCCTACCTGAATGGAAATTGGAGGATATCACGATGGACTTCGTGGTTGGGTTACCTAGAACCACAGGTTCTTTTGATTCCATCTGGGTTATGGTGGATCGATTCACGAAGTCTGCTCATTTTCTGCCTGTTAAAACAACCTACTCAGTGGACCAGTTGGCAAAATTGTATGTTAAAGAGATAGTAAGGCTTCACGGGGTACCAAAGTCTATAGTTTCGGATAGAGATCCGAAGTTCACCTCCAAGTTTTGGCAAAGTTTGCAACGGGCAATGGGTACAAAACTAAAGTTCAGTACAACATTCCATCCTCAGACAGATGGGCAGTCCAAAAGGACGATTCAAATATTGGAGGACATGTTACGAGCGTGTGTTATGAATTTTGAAGGCTCTTGGAGTAAATATCTACCGTTGATAGAATTTTCATACAACAACAATTATCAGAGTACGATAGGGATGACTCCCTATGAGTTGTTATACGGTAGGAAGTGTAGGTCTCCCATTCATTGGGATGAGACAGGAGAAAATAAATACCTTGGTCTAGAGTCAGTGCAGCGGACCAATGAGGCAATCGAGAAAATTAAAGCTAGAATGCTTGCCTCTTAGATTAGATAAAAGAGTTATGCAGATCCGAAACGCAGGGATTTTGAGTTCCAAGTAGGGGACCATGTGTTTTTACGGGTGTCTCCAATGAAGGGGATCAAACGTTTCGGGAAAAGAGGCAAGTTATGCCCTAGGTCTACAGGACCTTTCGAGATTCTCGAGAAGGTTGGTCATGTGGCATATCGGTTAGCGTTGCCTCCAGCTCTTTCAGCAGTTCACAACGTATTCCATGTCTCTATGTTGAGAAAATACATTTCAGATCCTACTCATATACTTAGTTATGAGAGCCTTGAGCTGCAGCCAGACATGACATATGAAGAACAGCCAGTACAGATCCTTGATAGAAAGGATAAAGTCCTTCGGAATAAGACCATAGCGTTGGTCAAGGTACTCTGGAGAAACAGCAAGGTGGAGGAAGCCACCTGGGAGCTAGAGTGAGACATGAGAGCTCAATATCCAGAGTTGTTCAGGTTAGATTTCGGGGACGAAATCCTATTAAGGGAGGGATAATGGTAAAGACCGCTTAGTTTAATTTGGAAATTAGTAGTTAATTAAGATTTAATTATGAAAATTATTTATAGATATTTAAATAATTATATATGTTGTTATATTTGAATTCTGAATGCATTTTATGTCATATAGTGAAATTTCATAATTTTGCATTTTCGGTGCCCAGCAACATGGAACACGGTGTATGGCTCAGGAGAATCACAACTTAGTATTTTTAGTTTAGTGGGGCAGTTTATTTAGACAATGGGAATGTCGGGATTAGTCGGGAATTTAGAGTTTTCCCAAAAATACCCTTTTAGTGCCTTTTAACCCTTTTAGTGTGGGAGGGGCAAAATAGTCATTTTGCCCCATAAGCTTTTGTCCTTTTGTGGAATTTGTGTTATGTTTATGTGTGAATTATTTGATGTATGCTAGCTGAAATAAAGGAAAGAGTATGCATTTTATCATTTATTCAAAATTGGAAAAAAATAGAAAAGAAACAAAATCCAAAATTTTCTCTCAAGCCCTCTCTCTCTTTCGGCCTGTCTTTGAGCAGAAAGGAGGTGGTGTTTTCTTTGTAATTCAAGCAATTTTCTCTGGATTTAGTGATCACAAGTTGTTGGTAAGATTCTTATAGCTTTCTTTTAAGTTTCTTGAATTTTTGAGAAAAATTTGATAGTTACATGCTTGAGAATTTGTAACTGTGGTCGTTGTTTGAGCTTGTTAGTGATTTCTGAAGCTTAATTATGTTTTAATATGTTGATTCAAGCATGATCTTGTTGTTGTTTGTTGATTTTAACTAAGTATGGAGTTTTGAACCCAAAACTATGGTTTTCAAGGTAAAATGATGAATTTTGTTGCTGTGCTTGTTGTAGATGATTGTTGTTGTTTTCAGAGGCTTATTTATGCATATTTAGATTCAAGCAGGTTTTGATGCATGTTAGTGGGGTTTAACCAAGCTTGAGTTTTGAACTCAAAGCTTGGAGCTTTAATGGCAATTTTTGTATCTGTGCTTACTGGGTTGTTTTATTGCTTTGGATATGTTCCTTGGGATGTATAGAGCAAGTCTGGAAAGTTTGATATGGTTTGGGGTTGTTTTGGCTAAGATATGAATTTTTATGGTTTCCTGCACTGAATTGGAATTCCGGTTCAGTATGGCCTGTAGGAACCGGAATTCCGGTTGGTGTCCTGGGTTCTTCCCAGAACCGGAATTCTGGTTGTAGAACCGGTCTGCCGGTTGGAGTAAAATTGGGAACCCTAGTTCGTCCCATTTTTGTGTTGTTTAACGTATTGCCATGCTTTTTATCGATAGGGAAACTGTTAGTTTCTAGTTTAAGTCCCCGGGAAGTGATTTAGCATGTCACTTACCAATGTTGTGATTATTATGGTTTAGGAGCCTGTAATTCGTCGAGCAGTTCATTCCACTCAGGTTGACCGGCACACCTAAATTCCGAATCGAGGTAAGATTAGTATAACAGTATGCATATGTATTTACATGTTTAACGTGCATGTTAAGAAGCCTGTTAGATTACATTAGATATGTATGTTGGCTTCGTACCATCTGACAGTCCACATCGGTACGGCTAGAGTATGACTAACGTACCGAGTATAGGCTGATATTATGGTCGATGGTACTGTACTTTTTGACCGTATCACATCGGTAAGGCTAGAGTATGACTAGCGTACCGAGGATAGACTGATACTGTAACACATCGGTAAGGCTAGAGTATGACTAGCGTACCGAGTATAGGCTGTTACTCTGTCAAAAGTACCATCGTACGAACGTTCGAGACTCAGCACCGTGTGGGACACGGGGACTAGGGTTGTGGACAGGGGTATGGGCGTCAGATCATAACCCGGGATATATGTATGTTTTATGACTTATGCTTTTCTTACTGAGTCTGTCGACTCACAGTGCTATGTTTATGTGTAGGTAAGGGCAAGGCCATAGCTGAGGAACCGTGAGGACGAGCCGATGAAGATTATACATGTCGGGGCAGTTAGGCCTGGAGCGTACGATCCTCGGTGCATCAGGGCTTCTGTAGTTAGTCGCTGGGCAACAAGTATTTTGTAATGAACAGTAAACTTTTTGTAAAGTATTTTGTAAATGGGATCCCAAAGTATTTTGTATGGAATGTTATAAGCTTTTAATTAAATAAGCAAAAATTTTAATTAATCACGATTTCCATAAACCTCGTTGATTAGCAACGAGCTGCACAGTACGTTTAAACATCACGTAACACGCCTATGCTAGTTAGGGTGTTACAATATATTACTAAATAGACTAGACATAATGAGAGAGAAAATAAAATTTTGAAAAAATATTTACTATCAATTAAATCACATAAGTTTAATAAAATAAAAAATTAACATATAGACAAAATAATTTGATAATGCTATAAATAAGGAAACAAGTATCCTTATTTTGGATTCCAAAAGAAGGCGTACAGAAGGGGGGGAAGTTAATGGGCTTGAGGGAGTGAGTAGTTTGGGCCAAAAATTTAATGAAGGAAGAGAGGCCCATGATGCTAAGGAGCCAGAGTTTGTTGGTGAGGATGTAATGGATACTGATGTGTTGAAAAGTAACACAAAAAACTTGTTTGGGGCGGGTTCTATTTCACAGGCCCGCCAGGTATTATGAATGTGTTAAGCTGCAATTGCCGTGGGCTTGGGAACCAACGGACTTTTCAATTCCTTAAAGAGATTGTTTCTCAAAAGAATCCCAATTTCATTTTTCTCTGTGAAACAAAATGTAATAAAAAAAGAATATAAAGTGTGGGCCGCATGTTGAAGTTTGAAGGGGTGTTTTGAGTTGAGGCCCAAGGTAATTCGGGTGGACTGGCTTTATTGTGGAAACATCATGATGATGGAAGAATCTTGGGTTTCTCTAATAGTCACATTGATTTTTTGGTCGAATCGTCTGAGAGAGGGATGTGGAAATTAACTGGTTTTTATGGTGAACCAATTCGGGGGAATAGACACAATTCATGGGACTTGCTTCGTACTCTGGCTTCTGATCCTACCCTTCCTTGGTGTGTCATAGGTGATCTGAACAACATTGTTAGACAAGAAGACAAATGAGGAGGAAGACCTTATCTGCAAAGCCTTATCAATGGTTTTCAACAAGCTTTAAACGACTGTAATCTTAATGACTTGGAGCTATTGGGTCATCCATTTACATGGGAGAAAGGCAGGGGGTCGAGAAACTGGATTGAGGTTAGGTTGGATTGGGCGCTGATCAACTCTCAATGGGAAAACTTATTTCAAGGTGCTTCTCTGTTAAACTTAGAAATTTCATCTTCCGATCATTGTCCTATTTTTCTGGAACCGGAACCGATTCGTACCTTCCCATCAAATCGCAAATTCAAATTTGAAAAGGCTTGGCTTAAGGAACTTTTGTGTTTTGAGATTGTGAGAGATTGCTGGGAAAGGGGCAGTGGTAATGATTTTTCTCATAAACTAGCTAGTTGTGCAGAAAAGTTAAGTGATTGGGGTAAGGAAGTGACGGGTAATTTTAAGTTGAGAATTAGTCGTTGCAAGAAGGAGTTACATAGGTTGGGTAATAAGAGAGACATCGCATCCATTGAAAGACATAAGGAGGTTAAGGACGAGTTATTTCAGGTTCTTGACCAAAGAGAAGCCTTTTGGAAGCAACGCGCCAAGCAAATGTGGTTGAAGGAAGGTGACCATAACAGCAGCTACTTTCACAAAGCGGCTTCAACCAGGAAAAGGAACAACCAGATTGTAAGTTTGAAGAATAATCAAGGGGTTCGGGTTGATTGGGAGAATGGTCTCTCTCAGGTCATCGCTCTTTCAAGCTTCCAATTCTTTTTGCCCAGAGGTCATCGATTGTGTGCATAAGTCGGTTCCTGATTTGTCCATGCTGAGCTTCGTGTCCCTATATTTGAGGAAGAGGTCAAAAAATCCATCTTCCAAATGCATCCCGATAGAAGTCCTGGTCCCGATGGTATGACACCGACCTTCTACCAGAAGTGTTGGAGCATTGTTGGCCGAGATGTTGTAGAGGTGGTTCGAAATTTCTTTTCAACAGGTGAGTTTGAAAGTGATTGTAGCAAGGTCAATATTGTTTTGATTCCTAAGAAGAAGAATCCGGAAGACATGACTGAACTTCGCCCTATTGCGCTCTGTAATGTGGTGTATAAAACAATTACGAAGGTCATGGTGAATCGTATGAAGCCGTTCATGAATGACATTGTTGCCGACACTCAAAGTGCTTTCATCCCGGGGCGACTTATCTCTGACAACATTCTAATTTCCTTTGAAGTGCTACATTATTTGAAAAGGAAAAGGAAAGGCAAAGAAGGCTTTATGGCTTTGAATAAGGCGTACGACAGGATTGAATGGCCTTTCTTGGAAGCAATGTTAAGGAAACTGGGTTTTGAAGATTGGTGGGTTTGTTTGCTGCTGAAATGTGTAACATCGGCTAATTATATGGTGGTTCATGGGAATCACGAGATGGGACCGATCATTCCTACTCGGGGAATTAGGCAAGGAGACCCGTTATCCCCGTATCTATTCATCTTATGTGCGGAAGGCCTCTCGGCTTTACTTCATAGATATGAAAGTCGAGGTTTGATTCATGGGTGTAAAGTGGCTAATGGAGCTCCTCGGATTTCTCACATGCTCTTCCCTGATGATAGCTATCTATACTGTAAAGCCACCATGTTGGAAGCTACAAGAATAAGAGAAATTTTGCACAAGTTCGAAACAGAATCGGGTCAAAAAGTGAATTATGCAAAATCCTCAATTTTCTTTTGTACCAATACAGATCATCAGTCTAGAAATAATATAAGAAACATGCTTGGTATGTCGATAGCGGGGGAAGGCAATCTGTACTTGGGTTTGCCAAGCACTTTAAGCAAGAACAAGTCAGCGGTTTTAGGCTACCTCAAAGAAAGGGTTCGAAAGAGGATTGAAGGTTGGGAGAATAAGTTTTTGTCTCGTGCTGGTAAAGAAGTATTGATTAAAACGGTTGGTCAATCTCTTCCAAGCTATGCTATGAGTGTTTTCTTGTTGCCATTGGAGATCACTAGGGATATGGAGAAAGCTATGAATAAGTTTTGGTGGCAAGGGTCAAATAAAGCGAAAAATGGAATTCATTGGTTCTCTTGGGACCGTCTTTGTTCTCATAAATCCAAAGGAGGCCTGGGTTTTTGTTATTTGAGGGATTTTAATTTAGCTATGCTTGGTAAACAAGGGTGGAGGCTACTCACTCGGCCTAACTCTTTGGTTGCTAAAATCTTTAAAGCTAGATATTTTCCTCATGGTACTTACTTCACGGCTGAACTAGGGAGTAACCCAAGTTTTGTGTGGCGCAGCCTCTTTGAAGTGCAAGATCTAGTTCGAAAAGGAACCCGTTGGTGTGTTGGTAATGGTGAGGATATTGATGTCCTCCATGAGTCGTGGCTGCCGAATGAAGAACATCCTTTCGTCACCTCAACTCACCCGGGTTTGATTGGAACAAAGGTGTGTAATCTGTTGGAAATTGGAGGTGGAAGTTGGGATGCTGAGATTTTAAATGACTTGTTTGTAGATCATGACAACAAGCTCATAATGGACATCCCTTTGAATGTTAGCCGAGGCAGGGATAGGCTGAACTGGAGCTATGAAACCTCAGGTGTTTACTTGGTTAAGAGTGCCTACAAGCTTCTCCAAAAGTTAAATGGCAAGTGGAACCAAGAGGAGGACGAGCAAACAAAATTCTGGAAGAAATTTTGGAAATTAAAAGTCCCTCCCAAGGTTAAAAACCTGGTCTGGTACGCGGGTAGAGAATGCTTGCCCACTTTGCAACAGCTAAGAATAAAAAGGGTAGATGTTCAAACACTTTGTCCAATTTGTCAAGCTGCTGATGAATCAATTGAACATGCTTTAATCTTGTGTACAAGAGCAAGATAGGTTTGGGAAAGGGTCGGTATTGGAACACAATTGAAAGCTGCTGGTCTAAGCAGTTTTCTTGACTGGTGCATCAAATGTTTTGCTGCGGCTGATGCAGAAAAAAAGAAGCAGTTGCTGGTGCTGTGCTGGGCGATTTGGAGCGCTCGTAATGACTTCATTAAGAAGAAAAAAGATGTTATTGCAGCAGCGATTGTGGTGTTGGCAACAGGTTTCCTTGATCAGTGGAGTAATGCTCAGAATTCTCTTGTAGAGACTTCATGGTCGGGACTTACGACAAGTGACGGAGCTGAGCAATGGCCAGTACCAAGTGAAAATAGAGTCAAGGTCAATGTCGATGCTGCTTTTTTTGATGGCAGTAACAAGTATGGTTGTGGCTTTGTAGCTAGAGATCATCATGGCATGCTAATTGAAGGCAAGACACTTCTCTTCTCGGGTATAGTTTCACCAGAATTAGTAGAATCTATTGGTGTACGAGAAGCTTTGAGTTGGATAAAAATACATGGGTGGCAGAATGTTATACTTGAAACCGATTGCCTTACGGTGGTTCAAGCAATAAGAAGCTCGGTTGACATGATTTCATTATTTGGCCAAGTTATTCATGATTGTAAAGAATTGTTATCCGATTTGAAAACTATTTCTGTTTTATTTGTTAAGCGATCAGCAAATATGGTAGCTCATATTTGTGCAAGAGCTTCTATATTTTTTCCTGGTTGTACTTTCGATATGGAGTCTGTTCCATTTGACTTGCTACCATCCTTGGTAGCGGATTTTAATGGTTAATAAAGATGCATTTTCCATTAAAAAAAATCAAATCAAAGCCTGGCTGAATTGAAATGTGGTGGCCAATTATTATGGGAAAGTATAAGTGTTTTGCTGATAAGTTTATAGTGTATTAGATTTGGAGAGTGCAAAATTGTAGAACTTTGGGAACATAAGGTCCTTAGAGTTTGAGTGTACAATGATTAGAATCAAACATGATATTTGTAATGGAGTTAGGAGCTTTCATAATGAAAAAATTACTCAGACAGATAGAGATTGGTTGATAAGATCACATGTATAGTTTTGTTATTGTCTTTAGTTTTGGCTTCCATAATTGGGAGTGCTATTCTTAACTCGTGGTTGTAATAGAGTTTTTTTAGCGTATGCTTACCAAGAAAAAAATACACATTATTAAAATTTGAGACACTATTTTTTTATTTTGGGGTATTATTTGCAATTGTAGTATTTTAATTACATTTTTGTTTAATAGTTTAATATTTTATTCTTTTAAAAATCTTAAAATTATGCCTCTAATAAAATCTATTTTTATTTTCTTAAACTTTAGTGTTTTTTTAATATTAATTTATGTATTAGTTTTTTTCATGTGAAAAAATTATGATAGAGGTACAATGCCACTAATTTTTTTTTTTTTGAAAGAACTTGAATTGCAACCACAAGGAAAAGATACAAAGCAGTACAAGGTTACAATAAAGTCATAGAAACTCTTGAATTGAGCCATTCCAAAGACCCTCCCTCTCAAGCCTAACAGCAGCCTTAGCCAAATTGTGGGATAGAACATTGTGGTTCCTTGACTCATGAATAACCGCTGCATTAGGAAAACAAGAGAGACAGGATAAAATTTGATCCACCAAGTCTGAGAAATCAGAGTTATCCTTCCAACAATGCTTCACTCTTTTAACTAGAAGTAAACAGTCACTTGCAATGCAATCTAAGGGAAACCTTACTGCCATGCACCAACTCACAGGCCAAAGCAAGGCCTTTGCTTCAGCCAGTAATGGAGGTAGAATACCGTCAAAGAAAGATGACATGGCTGCCACAATTTCCCCTTTACTTTTAATAAACTGCTACTCCAATTCCAACTTTGCGCAAATGGTCACTCAAAGCAGCATCAACATTTAGTTTAAAGGATCCCGGCTTAGGCATAATCGATGTTGAATTACCACTACTACAGGAAGAGAGAAGTTGAGGACCAGTGCGATCATGAAAAATCTGTGCATCATCAAAGTCTTGCAGCAAACATGAAACCTGAAAATCAGTAGAAGATAAAGAATACTTATTTTTGTTAATTAAACTGATATTACGACGGTTCCAAATTTCCCAGATGATTCCAAGAAAGAGACGGAGTTCTTCCTTAGAAAAATCTTGGAAACCCTTCAACAAGAACTCACAAATGTCACCACTCCTATTAAGCAAATAAAAGTTTTTGAACCTAGAATCCTTCCATTCTCTTGAAGCTCTGGAACACTCTATTAGAGCATGGGTAACAGATTCAGAACACCTAGAGCAACAAGAACACACAGGGCTTTGAACAATTTTTTTATGGAAAAGATTTAAGGCTGTAGGAAGACTATGGTGAAAGGTTCTCCAAAGAAAGTGTTTTATTTTTTGTGGCAGTTTTAAATTCCAAAGGGGTTTCCACCATTTGACAAGAGTGACATTACTAGAAGATGTTGGCAAAGAATAAATAGAATTGGCCAAATGATAAGCCGAACTCACAGTGAGAAAACCAGAAGGGTGATGCTCCCAAATGAGAGTGTCCTCCATAGAAATATCACTAATAGGAACAGATAAAATGGCATGCATCACCTCCTCATCAAAATAGGTAGATAATCTCTCCTTATTCCAGCAGCCATCAGTGTTGATAAAAAAGGAAACAGTAGGGTCAGGGGGGCAACATTATTTTTGAAAGATATGAACCGCCAACCAGGGATCCAATACGAATTAATGGTGGAGATGGACTGGCCATCTCCAACCTTCCACAAAAGACCTCTTTTAAGAAGATCCCGACCCCAAAGTAAGCTACGCCAAGTGAAAGAAGGACAATGACCCTTAGTAGCCTCTAGGAAAGAGTTTTGCTTAAAATACTTGGCTTTTAAGAGGCGAGCAAGAAGAGAATTTGGCATGGAAAACACTCGCCAAGCTTGCTTTGAAAGTAAAGCCTGGTTATGGTGCACAAAAGAACGAAAACCCAAACCCCCAGAAAATTTAGATTGACAAAGCTTCTCCCAAGATTTCCAGTGAACTTTCCCCTTATTCCCAGAAGAGCTCCACCAAAACTTAGCCATAACACTCTCAATCTTTTTACATATAGAAATGGGAATTCTGAAGCAAGACATAGCATAAGAGGGTATGTCTTGAACAACAGCTTTAAGAAGCACTTCTTTGCCAGCCTTGGAGAAGAAATGGTTAGTCCAAGAATTCATATTAGAGCTAATCTTCTGAAGAAGGAAATTAAAATGATCAGTTTTTGATCTACCAAAACACTGAGGAATACCTAAGTACTTGTTGATGAAAGGCTTATTATCAAGACTAGGAGTTGTGCGAAAGAAATCCGATTCAGAAGCAATAGTGTTAGGAGAAAAAAGAGCACAAGACTTAGAGAAATTGACAACTTGCCTTGTGATACAGATCAAGAGCATTTTTAATGGCCAGGCATGAACGGGTCGTAGTAGTGGAGAAAGGAGGCTATCATCAGCAAAAAGAAGGTGCAAAATGACAGGAGCTGAGCGACAGATAGAAATACCTTGGAAAAGCTTATGATGTTCCTGTAGCCTAATGGCAGCAGATAAAGCTTCAGAAACAAGCAGAAAAAGATAGGGAGATAATGGATCTCCCTACCTAAGGCCTCTAGAGGAAGAAAATTTATTAGTGAGGGAGCCATTAATAAGAAGTTGAAAAGAAACAGAAGAAATGCAGTTAAGAATAAGATTAATGAATCTATCAGGAAAATGGAGGTGCTGCATAATAGCCTTCACGAAACCCCATTCAACGCGATCAAAAGCCTTCTCCATATCTAACTTAAGAGCAACCCAGCCAGACTTACCTAATTTCCTATGATTAATAGCATTAACAATCTCATTAGCAATAAAAACATTATAAAAAATAACCCTATTCTGAATGAAAGCACTTTGGTTTTGAGAGATAATGCCATTCAGAACATCTTTTAGCCTATTAGCTAAGACTTTAGAGACAATCTTATAAACAGTAGAACAAAGACTTATTGGCCTAAAATCTCTTATTTTAGTAGCATTCTTTTTCTTAGGAATAACAACAATAACCGTATCATTAATAGTAGAAATATCAGCATTATTATTGAGAATAGAAAGAACCGCAACACACAGGTCCGAACCAAGAGTAGACCAATTTTTTTGATAGAACATGGCATTAACACCATCCAAACCCGGTGCTTTGTCACCAGCCATTTGAAAAAGGGCAGCCTTCACTTCATCAGAAGTGAAAGGCTCATTTAGCATTTGAACGTCTACGTCACTAAGGCAATTCAGAATAAAGCTTAAGAGCAGCTGAACGCCTACATCATTAGAACCTTGAGAAGTAAAGAGAGTACTATAAAAATTAAGAAAATGCCTACTGATATCTATAGGATTATCAATATGTTCACCACTATCAAGAACAAAGCTTCAGATAAGGTTATTTTTGTGCCGAGAGGAGGCTATAGAGTGAAAATATTTAGTGTTTTTATCACCAACTCTGAGCCAACTGACTCTCGAACACTGCTTCCAAAAGATCTCCTCTTTAAAAAGAAGAGAGTCAATCTGGGACTGAAGATCTTTGGCTTTTTTATTGTTCAAATCAGAAAAAGGTTGGCAAGACAAAACCTGATCAAGGCTACGTTGAAACAAATTAATTCTATGCTTAAAATTATTTTTATTAGTACCCCATTTCTTAACAGACCTAAGACAGGACTCTTGCCTAAGCATGAAAGTACGAAGAGGATCTGAAGGGCAAAAATTAGACAAGGTGTCCTTCCATCCATCCTCCACAACAGAAAGAAAGTCTGGTTCAGAAAACCAGAAGTTCTCACACATAAAATGATGACTACGAGTATGCTTATGATGAGGATCACTAAGTAAAATTTTAAGAGCCCGATGGTCAGAACCAAAAAACCCTAAATGGTGGAGGGAAGCAAAAGGGAAAAGATTGAACCAAGAATCGTTAGCTATGCACCAATCAAGCCTTTCAAAAGATTTACCATGCTTCCAAGTAAACTTATTACCAATACAAGGCATAGGAGAAAGGTTAGATTTAGAAATAAAACTCTGAAAATTATGTATGGCATACACAGGAGGATTATTAGTACTAGATTTATCATTAACAGTGAGATAATCATTTAAGTCACCAAGAATAAGCCAAGGCATACTAGGTGCAATATCATACAAACGATGCAAAAGAGTCCAAGTATGAGGCTTTTCCGAAACATAAGGAGAACCATAAAAACAAGAAACATGCCATTTAGTATTAGAATTATCAGTCATAGATACAAAACAGTCCACATGATTAGAGGAGTAATTGTTAATATGTACATCAATAGCAGCAGTCCAAAACAGAAGTAAACCCCCTCCTAAGCCCCTTCTAGGAATTTCCAAAATATTATCAAAAGAAAGCCTAGACTTAAAACTAAAACTAGAACCAACCCCTAGTTTAGTTTCCATTACAAAAAGAAAACAAGGCTTATGCTGCTTCACAAGAAGGGAGAGATTTCGGAATGCTCGGAGACTCCCCGAACCCCGAGCATTCCAACAAATAAAACTCATTTTTCTAGGCGGGGTTGCTCAGCAACACCCAGTGGTACAACATGATCAGAATCATCAGAAGAAATCAGCTCAACACCCCTAGCAGCCCGAGCTCGTTTCAGCATACTTCGAACGGACGAACCAACAACAACCTCCTACCTAGCAAAAGATCTCTTAGTACCCGAGCCTCCACTAATAGTAAGAGGCCTAGGAGGAAGCTGAGGAACAAAGGAAGTAGGAGGCTGAATCCCCTTTCCTTTGTCCATAGGCGCCAAACACAAAACAGCAGAAATAGGGGTTTGAATCCCCTTCCCTTTGTCAGTATGGATGACAGAAGGAGCCTCATTCATAGTCACCTGAGAAACGGCACATAAAAGCCTCTGGAAACCAGAGAAAAGAGAGGCAGAAGCCTCCACATGTTGGGATGAAATAGGGGATGAGACGATAGTCTGGCTAGCAAAGGATTCCTGAGTAAAAGCATGACTTTGGGGAAAACCCTGATTTTGAGTAAAAACAGGAGGTTGAGATGAAGTAACTGGGGAAAGAAATTGGTTGACAGGATCTTGAAGATCTTGATTCGGCCTCAAGGATCGAAGGTTCATTTCCTCAAAAGGGATAGAATTAGCTAGCTCAAAAGGATCTCTCTTGAAATGTGATTTCAGAGGTGCTCTAATATTCTCCTTGTAAGGGAGAACAGGTGGAACACATCCCTCATCACAACTCTGAAGGAAAAAGGCACACTTCGAGAAAGTATGATCAAGCCCTCCACAGAAATAGCAATAATTTTGAAGCCCCTCATATTTGAACAGAAGCCACTTAGTTCTACCCAAACTTCGGAAAAAAACCTGCATTCCCCTTCTAATAGGCTTAGAGACATCGATCAGGATCTGTATTCGAAGGAAAGGACCCGAGATTTCAAGTAGGTTTTGTTTATGGATCTCAATCAGATCTCCAACATCATCAGCAACAAACTTAGCAAGAGCAGGGGTGCGAAAACCGAAAGGAATGTAATGGATTTGCATCCAGAAAGGGACAAATCGAAGTTGCTCCGATTGGAAAAGGTCAAGGCCCTCTGGATTAGCAAAGACCATAAGGCATTGATCAAAATGCCAAGGCTGGCCTTCAACAACCCTACACCTATCACCATCACAACCAAAATGAGCCATGAAAAGCCCAGAATGGTATTCAGAAAAATTAACAGGATAACGTAAAGTCCACGCCTCCCTCATAGCTTTATCTAACCAGTCAAATTTGAGAGTTTTTTGAGTGAGAATGTTGACAACTAAACAGATTGACTCAGACGAAGGACCACTACCCAAAGAAACCCCATCAAAATCATGAATAAGGGCCTCCTCATCATTCAAGGCAAGATGACGAGGAGAACTACGACATAGAACTCGCCATAACACTTAAGAACAGACTTAGACAAGAAACAAGAGAATGACAAACAGAGCAAATAATCCCCAGGGAAAAATTGAAAACTTTAAGCAAAAAGTAGTAGTCTATATATAGGAGAACAAGATACCTGCAGAAGAGAAACATCGGAGAAAGGGTAGAAGATACCCAATCCATCCCTCCATTAAATGTAGTCTGGCATGATCCCTCGATAGCAGAAATAATCATCACCCAAATCCCCTGAGTTCCCCCAGTGACGGTTTGTTGAGAAGAAATGTGGAGGAGGAACAAATAAGGATTAAGAAGAGACTGTAGGTTTATTAAATGAAGATAGATTTTGTTAGATTTACTGGGATGCATTAAATGCCTTTGATTAATTAGCCAGAAAAGACAAAAAATTAAAGGAGAAAGAAGGGAAAATCGACGGCTACACCTAATCATCACTAAGATGAGGAATTGGAGAGTCCAGAGAGAAAGGAAAAACCCTAATAGAGGATTCCAGAGCTATAAAAGCCAAACTTGTGTATATGCATGCCACTAATTTTTTTATTGAGGGCATAAGTACAAACAATTTAAAAAAATAGGAGGTTTTACTGTAAATATACTAAGGACTACAACAACTTTTGACAGAAGGAATTTGGCAGCACAAATGATTGATAAAATGGAATTTTGCTACAAATTTTTTTATTAAAGGGTTAAGTGTGTCACTAACTAGGAGTATTGCCAAGAATCATCATATATATAATTAATATCAAAATTATTATAGTATTTTTTTACTAGAATAAATACATGCAAATTAATATTGGAATAATAATTAATTAATTAATTATCATTAATATTGTTACACCTAAAACTCAGCTACACTTCAGAGGATGATACGTGTCAAGTAGTGGAATATGAACCACCTGGTATAATAAATTTATATCATTTAATGTAAAGAAAAATAATGTTTCGTTAAAGGATTAATAGAAACTATTCAAAACTCGCTAACTATGTAGTCTTAAGCGAGACAAGGATAGAAAGCTATTAAAACCTATATCGACGAGACACATACCTACCTCGGAATACACACGCCAAAAAGATAACTCATTTATTCGCCAAAATAAATGTAGTATGCAAAGAAATCTTGGGATACATAAAGCGAGACGTCCACCTTGCTATTCACAAGAAACTTGACGAGGCGAATGATTTGTTAATCACTTAGCGTATTTTTCACATTACAATAGCTAAGGATAACAACTTAGAAAGATGTGATTGTCCAGTCTGCAAGGCCTTTTGGTAAAAGAGCAGTTCTTAAGTTTGCTCAATACACTGGTACTCATGCCATTGCTGGAAGGCATATGATTGTCCAAATCATCATTAACCATCTACAAGTTAAGCGAAATGATATTGTGTAAATCAGCATTAACCATTGAAAGGATAAGAATAACAAGTAGTTATGTAGTTATTGATTGTTATCCACACGTGGACTAAATGAAACGTGAGTATTAACCAAGTTTCATTAAATGATTATAATTTGAATTTAAATGTAAATAACTGCAGGCTATATTCCTATAAATAGGGGCAGATCCCACAGGAAAAGAAGAGAAGATTCCTTTTAGAGAAAAATTGAGATACGATCAGTAATATATTGTATTAAATACTTAAAAAATATCTTGAATAAGATAGACTCGTGGAGTATGCAGATTTAACTGCAAAACCACGTAAAAAAATCTGGTGTTACTATTATACTTTTTAGACTTTATTTATTTCTTATTATTTATGTGTTAAATTTATTACGAAAAGGCTAATTATTGGTTAACGAAAATCTGCGTTAACAGTTTGGTGCTTTCATTGAGAGCCTACATGATAAACCTCAGAAAAAATCCCTCTTAACAAACAAAAAAAATCCATGGCTGATCCCAACCAAAACGATGAAAGTCGTCCTGATGAGACTACGCATCGTTCTTAAAAAGAACCAATGGGCTCTCAGAGACCACCCACTTTTGGAACAACACGTTCAAAAAGAAATTATGGTTGTAATCAAACCCAAAAGGAAGGAACGAAGAAACCAATACTACTACAGGATATGTACCCTGAACTGAGGATGCTTATGATCCCACAAGGTATGTACCATTAGTGAAATTGGAAAATCGATAACTTCGACAACGCTTGGCTGAGTCTAACCAATGAAGCACTAAGTTGGAAAGAATACACAGAATCAACCTGATCCTGGAGTAAGAAGGCCGCAAGGTAGACCTCAAGGTTCAAGAACTAGGAGGCATGAAGCAAATTAAGGAAATCTCCAAAACACCTAGGAGGAGCAATTTGAAGGAACTAGGGATGTTCCAGTAGATGAACATCAGAATAACCAAGAACATCGTCGAGAAGTGGCTCAAAGATCCCAAGGATTTACGAATCAGGGAAATGAGCGTAATGATGTGCCAGAGGCTTCTCGTAGGAATGAAAACATAAGGCAACCCCAGACTAGGGAACAAGAAATCCCTCATAATAATGAGAGAAATCCTGGGACTCAACCTAGAACAAGTTGGTTACCATCGAGACACCCCTAGCGTCCTTCTCGATCTGAGAAGGAGGAGGCATACACATACCTAAACAGAGGGCATGCATCTAACCTTTTCAGAAAGAGAAGGCCTATGCAAGACGAAGCAAGTTCTAGCTCGGGATACTTAAGGTCTCAAGGGCAAAGTCGATCAGGAAGGCAAACGCAAGAAGGAAGCAAACCTCAGTGTTATGCTGATCAAGAAAGCATGAGTAATACGAGAAGTTATCAACCTCGGAAACGACATGGGAAAGGCTCCAGCTCGGTGTCAGAGTTATTGTTGCTATCCCAGCGAGATGCACCTTGTAGCGTATCTGAATCCATGTCACCATTGATCCAGTAAAAGCGGATAAATCACAGCTGCATGATTTTCAAATAATAATAACTGTATTTATTTACATGGTGCGTAATTAAAGTCCACAATTTTGAGGAAATATTATGGTGGGATTCGTATCTGATTGTAATTAACTGCTTCCCTATATTACTATAAATAGGGGCAGAATGTACTGAAAAAAGGAAAAAAAAAATCGTTGAGAGAAAAGAACCTGAGTTTGTATCCGAATAATCTAAATAAGATTGACTCATGGACTATGTAGAATTTTAACCGTAAAATCATGTAAAAAGCTTCGTGTTTTGTTTTCTGCTTTATCTTCTATAATTTCTTTGCAAATTAATCATGAAATAGGCTTTATTATCGTAACAAAAATCTGCGTTAACAATTAGGGTATTTATCAAAATTATTTTTTTAATATTATTTCAAATTATTTATTATAAAATAATAAGATATCTTGTCATACATACTTCTTGAGTTCTAGATATTTTGTTGAAAAAATTACTTTAAAGAGAATAATTTGACAAGAGAATATTAAAAAATATTTATTTTTACTAATAATTTTTTTAACTAATAACTTACTACCATATTAGTTTGGATTTAATGGTAATGAGCAAGAAAATAAGGTCATTTTTGTAATTTAAGAAGCCCAAAATAACATTCCCTCTTTTATATAGTTATAAATTACAAATAATTCATTTTTTTTACTAATAACTCACTACAATATTAGTTTGGATTTAATGGTAATTAACAAAGAAAAATAAAGATAATTTTGTAATTTAGTGTAGCAAGCCCAAAATAACATTCCCTCTTTTATATAGTTATAGATTTTAAGAATCTATGAATATTCTATTAAATTTCACGGTGTTAGTAGGATTAGTTTAATAAATATATATATATATATGGAAGAGGTTTCAATGGTTACATTTTTATTGTAACCATCATGGTTACATTTTTTTAAGCCATTGGATTACTATTAAATGGTTGTGATTAATTTGGAAATTAAATAAAAATAAATAATAAATAACTTGTAACCTGAAAGTGACCTAATCATTTATTTCCTTATAAAACTTTAATTAAGATTAATTATATTTTAAAATTAAATTAATTATAATTATTAATTAATTTTTTGCAATTTAATACTATATAAGGATCTTTTAGCAATTTATTTTTTTATACTTAAATTATTTAAAATTTTATAACAAAACTTTTTATAATTTAAAATTATATACATATAATTTCATAATTTAAATTTTATTATACTTGTAATCTTAATTTTAAATTATTACACTTAATTATTTAATTTTTTTATTTAAATATTTAAAAAGTAAAAAATGAAATAAGTTGAAGGATTTTTAGAAAAAAAATAGATGCGCTTGTTATCGATTGATTAGCTTGAGGCCTCATACTTAGTTCATATAATTGTTACAAAATAATTAAATATCATTTAAAAATAATTAATCATTTGAAAATTTATTATAAGAAGAGAATTTAGTTTAATCTTTGTAAAAAAAATAAATTTTACTGTAAATATTATAATTAAATGGCTTAATTATTACAATAATTCAAGTAAGGATTTAAATATAAATATTAATTGCTAAAAGAGGTCTTGTTAAATATTTAATTAATTATTTTAAGAAAATAGTTAATTATAATTAAATAATTCTAAAAAAGGAATGTCTACTATTTAATTAATTATTTTAAGAAAATAGTTAATTATAATTAATTAAATCTAAAAAAGGAAAGTCTACCTATTAAAAAAAAAATGTAACCATATGGTTACAATAAAAATGTAACCATTGAATAGTCACCCATATATATATATATATATATATATAAGGAATAAGTTTCAATGGTTACATTTTTATTGTAACCATCATGGTTATATTTTCTTAAGCCATTGGATTACTATTAAATGGTTGTGATTGATTTGAAAATTAAATAAAAATAAATAATAAATAACTTGTTACCTGAAAGTAACCTAATAATTTATTTCCTTATAAAACTTTAATTAAGACTAATTATATTTTAAAATTAAATTTATTATAATTATTAATTATTTTTTTTGTAATTTATTACTATATAAGGATCTTTTAGCAATTTATTTTTTTGCACTTAAATTATTTAAAATTTTATAGCAAAAATTTTTATAATTTAAAATTATACACATATAATTTCATAATTTAAATTTTATTATACTTGTAATCTTAATTTTAAATTATTACACTTAATTATTTAATCTTTTTATTTAAATATTTAAAAAGTAAAAAGTGAAATAAGTTGAAGAATTTTTTAGAAAAAAATGGCTACACTTGTTATCGATTGACTAGCTTGATGCCTCATACTTAGTTCATCTAATTGTAACAAAATAATTAAATATCATTTAAAAATAATTAATTATTTAAAAATGTATTATAAGAAGAGAATTTTAATTTGTGTAAAAAAATAAATTTTATTGTAAATATTATAATTAAATGACTTAATTGTTAAAATAATTAGAGAAAGGATTTAAATATAAATAAAAAAATTATTTATAAATATTAATTGCTAAAAGAGGTTTTGTTAAATATTTAATTAATTATTTTAAGAAAATAATTAATTATAATTAATTGATTCTAAAAAAAGAATGTTTTCCTATTAGTAACGTGCTATTACAAGTCAAAGAAAAATGTAACAATGATGGTTACAATAAAAATGTAACCAAAATGTAACCATGATGGTTACAATAAAAATGTAACCATTGAATAGTCACCGGACTATTCAATGGTTACATTTTTATTGTAACCATCATGGTTATATTTTTTTTTTACCTGTAGTAGCAGGTTACTAATAGGAAAACATTTTTTTTTAGAATTAATTAATTATAATTATTACTTTCTTAAAATAATTAATTAAATATTTTACAAAACCTCTTTTAGCAATTAATATTTATAAATAATTTTTTTTATTTATATTTAAATTCCTACTCTAATTATTTTAACAATTAAGCCATTTAATTATAATATTTACAATAAAATTTATTTTTTTTTACAAAAATTAAACTTCTTTTTACACAAATTAATAAATTTCTCTTCTTATAAGAAATTTTTGAATAATTAATTATTTTTAAATGATATTTAATTATTTTGTTACAGTTAGATGAACTAAGTATGAAGCCTCAAGCTAATCAATCGATAACAAGTGTAGCCATTTTTTTTCTAAAAAATTCTTCAACTTATTTTACTTTTTATTTTTTAAATATTTAAATAAAAAATTAAATAATTAAGTGTAATAATTTAAAATTAAGATTACAAGTATAATAAATTTAAATTATGAAATTATATGTGTATAATTTTAAATTATAAAAAGTTTTGCTATAAAATTTTAAATAATTTAAGTGCAGAAAAATAAATTGCTAAAAGATCCTTATATAGTAATAAATTGTAAAAAATTAATTGATAATTATAATTAATTTAATTTTAAAATACAATTAATCTTAATTAAAATTTTATATGAAAATAAATTATTAGTTAACTTTAAGGTTACAAGTTATTTATTATTTATTTTTTATTTAATTTTCAAATTAATCACAACCATTTATTAGTAATCCAATGGCTTAAAAAATTGTAACCATGATGGTTACAACAAAAATGTAACTATTGAAACCTCTTCCATATAAATATTAACATTATTTATTATAGATTAATTTAAATATATATAAATATTAATATATGATTTATAATATTATTATTTTTTTATTGTTATTTTTAATAGTAGGAGTAGGTTCAATTTTAATATTTTTAAACTTTATATTTATTTTTTTCAAATTTTTTTAAATTTAAATATTATTTTTTTAAAATAAAATTAAAAATTAATATGTAATTTTTTTTAAATTTATAAAATTTTAAAAATACACATAATAAAAATAAAATTAATAATATAATTAAATATATGTGTACGTAACAATACCTTAGTATATTTATATATATATATTAAAAATATGTATCTGGCAAATTATTGGATTTTTTTTTTTTTTTGCGTGGGGTTATTTTCTCCTTTCATTTTTAACATAATTCATTAATTAAGACTTGAAATTTTTAAAAAATAATCTGAAATAATACAAAATACCTTTTTTCAGTCATAACTTTTGAGATAGAGTTTCAATTTCAATAAATTAGATACAGTTCGAATCCAAAGATAATTGAAAAATCTATAAGTTTGTATAAAATAAAAATTTCTAGATTCACATTATTTGGGAGGTCAGAAACTAATAACAAATTACAGGTTGGTTAATTACAAAAGTTTATAAAAATGTCTCAGTAATTTCGATTTCAATAAATTAGATACACTGAAAAGATAATTTAATTTTATATTTTAAAAAATAAAACATTTATAACTTTGTATCAAATAACTTAGGTCCAAGGGGCAAGTGTCATGACCACTCTTATCCTCCTACTTTGATCATTGACCTTTGGAGTGCGTCATGCATGAAAGATTGTAACAATTATATTATGTAGTTTTTTTTTTTTTTTTTTTGGAAAAGGGATTATATTATATAGTTTAAGGAGAATTATTTTATATATTATTTTTATTTTTTCAATTTATGGTTTAGGTTATTCTAATAGCTATTATATAAATTATAATGTGAATTGTAATTACGATTTAAGTTGCTCTATTAGTTGCTATGTAGATTTTTATGTGAATTTTCATAAAAAAAATATTTTAAAGTATAAAAATAAAAAAACTTCAAATAAATATCGAAAAATATAATTTGCTTGGTGATGCAAAAACAACAATATGTGTAGAATAAAAAAGGAGATTTGATTTTGGAATATGAGTGCAAAGTGGGTGAGAATGATGGGGTTATGTTTATGCATTCGTTGTTGCTTCAGAAAGCAGCTTCTAAATTTGATGTTTTGGGGTACTATTACACCTAGTATGATTGGAATTGGGATGGGACCAAATTTTGTTTAGCTTTCATTTCTATGTGCCCCCATTGATAATTAGTGCTAGATGGTAAACACTCGTATATATTTTATCCATATAGGGTGGGTATCAATCTAATTTAATTGGAAGAATCTATTTAATCCAATCTAATTATAAAAAATTAAATATTCAATTACAATTGGATTGGATTAAATGTTAAAAATTGGATTAGATCATTTATTAAATGTCAATATCAAAATCTAATTAATAACCGATTCAGTTTAATTACATTTATATATGTTAAAACATAATTTATATGATAAAAAATATGAAGAAAAATATAATATATATTAATTATAATTTTATTAGATTTTTTCTGTGCTGAATTTGTAACACTTGATTATTTTGTGTATTTATTTTTATGATGTTTTGCTCTATTTTATTATTTAGCAATATTGTTGTTTTAATTATTTTAATTTTTAGTTGCATTACACTTGTAACGATTGTATGTTTATGGCGTACTAAACGTAAATAAAGGGTGATATTTAATTTATATGTATTTTTTTTCATATTTTTAAATTCATATTAAAATTTAGGTGTGTAATTGGATATCAAATTAAAAAATCAATTTAATCTAATTAATAATTAGTAATTAGATTAGATTTTAAGGTCTAATTAAATTGAATCAAATGATAATTTTTTAAATTTAATTACTAATTAATTAAAATAGTGAAAAAAAAACCCTATATTATATATATGATTATAAACCCTCATTTTTCCTCAAAGGGAGGCTAATTTACAGCTATAAATAGTTTCTAGTGGTTGTAAGGTTTTAATCTTCAATCAACTCTTACCAACTTCATATAGAAAAATTGCAAGTGCTTTTATTAACCTTTTTTTTAAATAGTAAACACTCACCATATTAAGTCCTATCATTGATAAATTTTAGACACCTTTGTCTTAGATGGGGTGGAACAAGCCCAACATTTAACGGGGCCAACACCTGTCAAAATATATATAAAAAATAATTTTTATATATTTTGTTAATAATTTTTCACATATAATTTTAAAATTTTCAAAAAAATTGGGGAAAGGGTTGTCACCATTAGACCCACACTAATACTATGTTTGATAGGAAGGAGAGATAAGTGGAAGGAGAATGATAAAAGAAGAGGCTAAATTACTTGTTTGGCAAGAGGAGAAGGAGAGATGAAGATGAAGGAAGAATCTCTCCCTCCAAACTTTAAAAATTAAATCGAAGAATTATGGAAAAAGACAAAATACGATTTGCAAAATATAATAATTACCCTTAAAAATATAGTAACTTTTTATTTTCAAAAGAATAATTTTATAATTTTACTAATTAATTTTTGTCCATCCCACATCACACCTAATATCAAATAATATAAAAGAGATTAACATTCATCTCCATTCATTTTACAGTCTCTCCCTCCCCCTAAACATAGCCTAAGTAATACTCTTGCACTTTCTTTTGAAAATATGTTAGTTTTGTATTTTTAATGTAAGAAATTAGGGAAATTTACACTCTTTACTAACTTTTCCCCATATATTACAAAAATACTGTGACCCGCCCAAATTTACGTTTTAACTGTTTTTTTTTTTTTTTTTTTTTTTTTTTTAATTTCAGCAGTATACTGCCAAATTGTATATGTTATTGTTTTGTTTTTTTTTGATTGATTGGGACATGTGCTCAAGTTGTTTATTTAATTTTTTATTTTAATGGATGTACAAATTATTATTTATTATTTTTAATATTTAATAATTATTATTTTTTGAGATAATTTAATAATTATTATTTTGATAAAAAGGTTGATGGGATGTGTCATAAAAGTGACATGTTTTACTTTTTCTTTTATTTAAATAAATTTAAAAATCACACCCCATGTCTCACTCTTTTTCTTTTATTTAAATAGATTTTAAAATCTCACTCCCATTTCTCACGATTCATCTTCTTCTTCATCTTTATCTTCTAGCTTTTCACATAAATCTCACCCCCATGTTCTAATATTCATCTTCTTCTTCAAGTTTTTTTTTCTTCATCTTTACCGTTGTTTTAGTATTGTTCTACTGTTGTTTTTCATGATTTTTATTTTTTTTTCATGCTCAGTTCTTCTTCTTCATCTTCTTTTCTTTTCTTCCTTTTTTTTTTTTTTTTTTTTTTAATTTTTTGAAGTTCTTAATTATGTTTTTTTTTTTTGAAAATATAAGAGTTAGTGTGGTTTTTTTTGTTTTAATTTTCTAGAACTTTCTTGCAAATATAGTGCATTTAGTATTGAGGATGTGCACAACATAGTTAATTTTTGATCATTTTTTTCTTTTATTGTTTTATTTGTTTTAGTATTGTTTTACTGTTGTTTTTCATGATTTATTTATTTGATGCCGATTTCACTGCCCTTGCTCCATCTCGCTGGAATTAATAGGTATTTTCTGGGTGTTCTCGTGTTGTTGTAATGGTTCTGTATGTGAGTGTGGAAGATGGAGGCTATAAATACATTTCTTCTTCGTTCTCTTTGGCTATTTTTGTGGTTTTTTTCTTTTGGTTCTCCTATAAATATATTTGACGAGCTCACTCACAAGAGAGTTTGAGGTTTGTGTTTCTTTTATATTTTTCTAAGTAGTTATATTTGCTTCATTTGTTTTTGTGTTGTTTCAGTGTTGTTTTAGTAGTTTTTTTTATTATAATTTTCTAGGAATAGACTTGCAAATATAGTTGATTTTGTATCTGGTGTTGAGGTTGTGCAGCAGATTGTTTGTTTTTTTAATCATTTTTTTCTTTTGTTTTGTTTGATTGTTTTAGTGTTGTTTTACCGTTGTTTTGCCATGATTAATTTATTGACGTCGATTTTACTGCTTTTGTTCAATCTTGTCGGAATTAATGGTTATTTTCCAGTTGTCTTGGTGTTGTTGTGGTGGTTATGTCTGTGATTGTCAAAGATGGAGGCCTCATACTTTTGTTTTGGTATTGACAGTATAAAAGAAAAAAAAAAAAAGGGAGGACAGTATAAATGTTAATTCTGCCGTGTGGCAGTAAAATTGAAAAGTATTACCCCAAATCCAATATTTTTGTAAAATGCCCAGAAATTATAATAATTACAACTTGAAAAATTCTAAGTCTAGAAATCATGTTTTTAGTTAAGGTCCAAAATAAACATGGGCTGTATTAATCAACATGACCCATTAGAAACTAATAACCTCCAAATTTATATTGGGATTTTGTATGTTCATATAAAGCCCAGTCCAAGTCCACCATTAAATTAATCACAAAAATACTAGAAAATTGGGAAAGTTTACAAAATACTGGGACATAAAGATTTTTACATTTTTACTGCATTAAGTTTACAAAATACTGTATTAAAGGTTTAAAACAACTTAACAAAAAACATCAAAACAACTATAAAATAACAAAAAAAATAACTACTAACTAACAAAAAAAAAAAAAAAATAACAAAATATTGACATAATTAGAATAAGCAAAACAATATCAACTCCTTAATATTGTTTGTATAACGAATTTTTTTACTTAATTTTAACAACTTGATTTATCTTTTTGTACTATTACATTATTTTTTTTTCATAATATTTGTTGTTACAATTTTATTCTTTCAACTTTTTTTTTTTTGAGTTATTGATAATTAAAATAATTATTTATTTCTTAAAAAGTTAAATAAATAATTGCATTAATAATAGATATAACAAAATATAATTATTTTAAAATAGGGTGTATAATATAATAAGTAATATACAATTAATATGTTAATATTTACTACTGCACATCATGTAAATTAAAAAACAAAAAATCTTATCATTGTATTTTAAGAAAATGTGTTAAAAATAAACTAAATATATGTATCTAAATCTACAAAGCAACACACATACAATAAAAAAATTATCAAGAATAAACTAAAAATATACACCATAAAAAGTACACGTGAATAAAAAAAACAATTGAAAAATTATGAAAACCACTTAAAAACAACTAAAAAATAGAAAAACAAAATGCACATACATACAACAAAAATATTGTTCGAAATAAACTAAAAACATACACGATAAAAAATACACATAAACTAACAACAACTGTACCAAAATACTACATAAAAATAACAGAAAAATAATTATAAAACAACTATAAAACACCTAAACAATAATATAAAATAACTATATAATAACAAAAAATAGCTACAAATTAACAGAAAATAACAAGACATCAATCTTGTTAAAATATGCAAATCATTCATAAATTAATTCTAAATAAGCTACAAAACATCCAAAAAATATACTACTTTTATAAATCATGTAAAAGATAAAAAAAATATAGGAAAATGCTTTTAATATTTTTGTAAGAGAGAGAAAGAGTGTTTAAGAATATGAGTAAAAGAATAAAAGTTAAAGAATCATATATTAGTAAAGGTTAAAAGAAATTAAATATGATTTTTTTTTTTTTTTATAAAATGTGATTAATTAAAGAAAAATAGTTTAAAATAGTTAGAGTGAGAATAGTTAGTCATATAATTAACTAATATTTTTCAAAATATGATATTTTCAAAAATCTATTAGTAATATGAAATTAATTAAATTATTTTTAAGCTTATATTATAGTAATTTAGTTAATGTATTACAAATGGATTATTTTAATGATTAAAATCTATTTTTTTAAAATAGTTTTAATGATGACAAACACTTTTTAAAATAGTGAGTGGTTGAGGATTGCCATCTGTTATGAAACTCATGGTGTCTATTATCAGTCCAACACTGAGGGTATGGGGAGGGCTGTTGGGTTTTATGCCCTAAATATAACTCATTTCAATATAATCAGATTTACTTATTAATATAGATCAGAAATAACATTTAATGTTGCATGGTTCACATGATTTATTTCATGATTATATGTACATAATGTATAAATTCATCTGAAACCCTTTTCACATACTTGATCATGTTTATTGTGCCGTCAACACATTGGAAAGTAAACATGACTATGTGAATAAAGTTTCCTAGATTTATCAAACACAGGGTTTTACTGATATGATAATCTACAACAAGAGTTTACTTGTATTTGGAGAAATACTATGTTCTTTCCAGAACATTGGTTAAAGTAAAGCTCAGGTTGGATGCATGGAGTATGCATCGGAAGGGACCGATATTGAACTTTGACTTAGATTTAATTAAACTTACCGTAGAATCTATTCAAGTCAATATCGCCAAGTTGATCCTAGATCAAATGATCTTAATCCTGTTATGATTAGGCTCAATCTTGAAAGGCTATTCGTGTTCTTTGATTTGTTAGTTAAGCCTACTTTTAGGTCAAGGTGATACGTACATTTTGGGAACACGGTAGTGCAATTGAGTGGGAGCGCTAGCATAAACATGGAATCTATAGCTTCTACCTGGCAAATAGTAAGCAAAGGATGATCTCCTTCGAGCTTGACCAAACGAAAATAAATGGTGGAGATCTCATTTCACATAAGCTGAAATATCATTTACACGGGGTCAAGTATTTTAAGGATAAAATACATAGTAGGGTGTTACGGCAATTTAATCCCTTTACTGTGTAGATCATTCATATAGAGGATCAATGATCAAATTAGGATTATAACAATGGATAACTAATGATGTGTCTATATGGTGGAACATATAGAGCATTCCATATACTGAGAGTGCAATTCTAAGTTCTATGCGTGGATTCAACGAAGAATTAATAAGTTAGTGAATTTTAGTGCTAAATTCTTGATCTACTTATTGGAAGCTCGGTTATATAGACCCATGGTCCCCCCACTAGTTGAGATAATATTGCTTGTAAGACTCATGTAATTGATTTTGATTAATCAATTATAATTCTCAAATTAGACTATGTCTATTTGTGAATTTTTTCACTAAGTAAGGGCGAAATTGTAAAGAAAGAGTTTATAGGGGCATATTTGTTAATTATGATACTTTGTATGGTTCAATTAATAAATATGATAAATGACAATATTATTTAATAATTATTTATAGTTATTAAATAGTTAGAATTGGCATTTAAATGGTTGAATTAGGAAATTGGCATTTTTGAGAAAATCAGATACAAAAGGTGTTAAAATTGCAAAATTGCAAAAAGCAAGGCCCAATCCACTAAGTGTATGGCCGGCCACCTGTTGTAGTATTTTAAGTTGATTTTTTCATTATTTTAATGCCATATAATTCAAATCTAACCCTAGTGGAATGCTATAAATAGATAGTGAAGGCTTCAGAAAAATAAGACTTTTCCTGACTTCTTCTGATTCAGAAAAACTGAGCCTCTCTCTCTCTCCCTATCTTTAGCTACCCCTTCTTCTTTCTTCTTCCTTTGAATTTCGAAATCCTTAGTGATTAGAGTAGTGCCCACACACATCAAGTGATACCTCAATCATAGTGAGGAAGATCGTGAAGAAAGATCGTCAGCAAAGGAGTTTCAGCATCAAAGATTCAGAGAAAGAGATCCAGGTTCAGATATTGATAATGCTCTGCTACAGAAAGGAATCAAGGGCTAGATATCTGAACGGAAGGAGTCATATTATTCCGCTGCACCCAATGTAAGGTTTCCTAAACTTTATATGTGTTTAATTTATCGTTTTAGAAAGTTCTTATTTAGGATGTTAATAAACATACTTGTGAGTAGATCTAAGATCCTGGTAAAATAAATATCCAACAAGGGCCTCGAGACGACTTTTTTTTTGGGAAATTTACATGGTATACTAACTTTTGCTATTTTTTAAAAAAAAATACTGTCAGACGGTATTTTTTACTTTTTTACTGCATTTTTTTTTATAAGTTTTATACTGCAATATACTATGTTAAGTTTTCAATGGTGTTCTACTGGTGTTTTTTTTTTGTTGTTCTACTATTGTTTTGAGTTGTTCTGCTTTGTGTTTTACTGGTGTTTTATAAAAACACATTATTTTTGAAAACTTTTCCGTGTGACAGTATTTTTATAAAATTAACCCAAATTCCAGTATTTTTGTAAATTTTCCTTTTTTTTCCCCATAAGAAAGATGTTGAACCATACATTTTCAAGGTTAACTTCCTTTTAGGATAGGACAAAGTGATGTATTTTAGTGTGATACCTACCCTTAAGTCAGTGTTACTAAGTTAAGTCATGGAATCTAAAATAATGGGTTACACTAACAAAGTCATGTCCTTATTTTTGACACTAGGGGACATAACTTGACCAAACAAACTGTACTTTATTTTGTAAGAAATAAGAGTTATTTTAATTGCAATTAATAAAGACAAGAACAAGTCTTGTTTCGATATTAATTTGACCGACCCTAAGGTAGAACTTTAATCTTTAGATAATCTTATCGTGGATTTCTAAATTGTTTTATGTATTTTTTTAAGTTTTCCCTTGCATCATATTTAAATTTCGAACTTGAGATTTATTTTTTTTTGTAGTACTTATATTGTTTTTATATCCTATTGCTTATTTCCTGTATTATTTATTTTTATTTCAGTCTAATAACGATAAAAAGAGGACGACATTTCAATATGAATACATATCCCTATTACAATATAACTAAGTTTCATGGTGACTTCCAATCTGAATGGAGAATTGAAATAGGACTTCTTTTGCAAAGAGAAAATCTATTTCAACGTGTCTATGTGGAAACTCCCTGGATCTCATTCTGTGAACATACTGGTTATGCAGTCAGGGGAGCATTTAACCGAAGACATGATAATAATATTCGTGCTAGGTTTATCCTGCTGACTTCATTTAATGAAGAGATAAAGGAACGATATGTTATATTATTTGTTATAATATAATATAGATTAAAATATTAAATATGACATATTATATATTAATATGAGATTAATATATATGGTATAATAATAGACATAAAAGTTGTAACATATGCGGAGTTACAAATTTGAAAATAGATTTTAACTTAAGGATCACAATTGATAATATGTAATTAAGTGAGTATTACATATGGAAGTTGTGAAATTAATGAGATAAGTTTCTAGCTGTTAGAAACTATTATAATACTCATTATATAATTTAAATGGGTATTGGGACATTGGAAAAATGTTTGACTCGGAGAGGAGTTACAAAAACTCAATATTGATTTTTCTAGAAATGGTTGTTTTATGGTTGTTAATGTGTTGTTTTATGGTTATTTTACGAACACTTGGAATTAATTTTTTAAAACATCCATAAATATACATGAATTGATTGAGCATGTTTCCATCTCTCTTGTCTAACATTTTTATTCCATTAAATACCAATTAAAGTACTGGTAACAACCATGTGGTGAAAAGACTTTAATTTTCATATGTGATCCTCAAAACATTATAAATAGAGGTCTTGGGTTCATTTTGTAAGACACCAAGTTTCTATAAAGAGAGCACATTGCTAGAAATACTTTAGGCTTGATAAATCCAGAAAGCTATTTTCATTCTTTTATTTTCCTTAAGTGCTTGTTGTAGGGGGAAATAAACTTTTGGACAAACGTGTAAGACCTTGTTCAAGTTTTGTGGTTCCCCTATTATACACTTATGTTGTATGTGATGTTGAGATTGCTCTCACATCTCTTATATATATATATTTATGCTATTTATATATTGTATTTTATGTGTAGCTTATTGCTTTGAGTTGTAATCTCTCTCTTCCTCTTTATTCTCTATTTTATGTGTATATTTTGTTTAGTGTTGTGACATTATTTAATCCATGTTTATGTCTTTTGTATTATTTGTCATAGAGTTGTAATCTTGTTGATGTGATATTTCTATTGGAGCACAATAATTTCCAACATTCAAAAGCTCATCCTTTTTCTACCTTGCTTCAATCGAAGGTAAAAAATCAACAGGTGATAATACAAGGGTAAGAGTTGTGATATTTTATGATTTAATATTTTTTATATAATAAAATATATATTAACATATTTTCTTATGTTAAGGTATGGATTTTTTATGTTATTATATGTGAGATAGATGTATATATTGTTGGGAATATCTTACTAGGATCTAGATTTACTAACAAGTATGTAAATTTAACATTCTAAATATGAATTCTCTAAAACAATGAAATAAACACATAAGGGTTTAAGAAAACCTTACATTGATTGTAGCGGAATATAATGACTCCTTCCGTTCAAGATCTCTAGCCCTTGATTCCTTTCTATAGCAGAGCATTATCAAGATCTAAACCTCGATCTCTTTCTCTCTTTCGGGTCTGGTTACCACCGTCTTACTCACTATGATTGAGTACTTGACTTGCTATGTGTGGGCATGGCACTCACTCACTATAGGTTCGAATGGTGAAGAACAATGAAGGAGGTTAGAAACACTAAGGAAGGAACTCTCTCATCTAGGTTTGGTTAAAGGCATTAATTTGACAAAGTGTCAAAAGTGGATGAGATGAGAGTATCATGTTCCTTTTATAGTGTTTCAACTAGGGCTTAGGGTTGAATTATATTGATTAAAAAAGAATAAAAAAAATGGGCAATAAACACTTGTGGCCGTACACAATAGTGGACTATTTTCTAGTTACAATTTTGTCACTTTTTTTAAACCACTTATTCTTCCTTTCAATAATACCATATTATTCAATTCAATCCAATAAATGCCAAAAATATTTATTTAATAATTATAATTAATTACTAAATAAAATTGTCATTTATGTAATTTATTAATTAGACCATATAAAGTCTCTTAATTAACAAATTAACCCCAAAACCTCTTTTTCTTCACAATTAAGCCCTTGCTTAGTGTCTAATTTTAGAATTATAATTGATTAATTAAAATTAATTAACTGAGTCTGCAAGCAGTATTATCTCAACTAGTGAGGGGACCATGGACCTATATAACCGAGCTTCCAATAAGCAGATCTAGAATTTACCAATTAAATTCCCTAACTTATTAATTCCTCATTGAACCACTATAGAACTTGGAATTGCACTCTTAGTTATATAGAACGTTCTATATGTATCACGATATAGATATGTTATGATTATCCATTGTTACAATCCTAATAGTCAAGAATCCATATAGATGATCTACACTGAATAGGGACAAATATACCGTTCTACCCTTCAACGTATTTTATCCTTAAAACACTTAGCTACCTATAAATGATATTTCAGTAAACAAATATAATTACTGAAATGAGATCTCCATCATTTATCTCTATTCAGCCAAGCTCGAAGGAAATCATCATCTCACTTCTATGTCCAGATAGAAGCTATAGATTCCATACCTATGATTAGCGCTCCCACTCAATTGTACTCTCATATTCCCAAAATGTACGTATCACCCGGACCAAAAGTTAGGCTTAACTAACAAATCAAAGAACACAAATAACACTCTTGAGATCGAACCTAACCATGTCAGGATTAAGATCCATAGACCTAAGATCAACCATTGATATTGACTTCGAAAGATATAGCGGTATGTTTATGATATCTTATCTAAGATCAATATCGGTCCCTTCCAATGTATACTCCATACATCCGATACTGGTACACTTTGCCAATACCCTAGAAAGGACATAACACTTATCCAAGGTGTAAGTATACCTATCACAGATTATCATGCCAGTCTAAATCTAGTGAACTGACAAATCATGGGAATTAAACTTTTGAACATATAATCATGATTATATTCCACTATGCTGACGACACTATAATCATGAACAAATATATATATTCTGGACTTAATAGAATTTATACATTCAACATAATCATGAAATAAATTGTAAAGCCCGCTTAGTTAATTTGGAAATTAGCAGTTGTTTGTGATTAATTATGGAATTATTTATAGCTATTTAAATAATTTATTATGCTGTTATTTATGGGATTCAGAAATGCATGGTTATGATTAGTCAGTAGTTTTTATATTTTGCATTTCCGGTGTCCGGTATTTTGGAACTCGGCGTTTGGCTCAGTAGAAATCACAACTTAGTATGTTAGTATTTTGGGGACGGGTTTTAGACATTGGGAATGTCGGGAATGGCCGGGAATTTAGAATGTCCCAAAAATACCCCTTTAGTATGATTTTCATGATTTTATGGTGGAGGGGCAAAATGGTCTTTTTGCCCCATTAGTGTTTTGTCTTATGTGAGTTTATTAATGAAATAAATGTTTATTTTATGCATGTTATTTGGCTGAAAGAAATTAGTGTTAAAGATTCATTTTTATTCATTTTTGTCATTCAACTTAGAAAATAGAAAAAAATTTCAAAAAGGCTCTCTCTTTTCCTCTCTTCCTCTCTCGGCTGGTAGGGTGATTCTAGGGCTGGAATTTCTGAATTTTCAAGCTAGTTCTCTTGCATTCTAAGTGTTCTTCATCCTTGGTAAAGTCTCTAAACTTTTCCTTTTATAATTTAAGAAAAAAATGATGAAAATGATGATGCATGCATGATTATTTGAAGTTGTTGCTGCTGTATTTTGTTGATGTTTTCTGTGGTTTAAAGCATGATTTTTAGTTGGTAATTAAGCTCTTGTGAAGTATGATTCCTAGGTTGAGCATGCTAGAGGTTTATTATGCAAAAGTTTGATTTTTCAACATGAATTATTGTGAATCTGTTCTGTGATGTTGCTGTTGTTTCTAATAGTTTTCAGAGGTGATAGTATGCTAGATTGAGTAGAATTAAGCTAGTGGAATGCATGTTTAGGTGGATTTGCTCAAGCTTGAGTTTGGAACTCAAAGCTTGAGCTCCAATGGTGATTTTTGCTTATGTGTTTTCTGGGTGGTTTTGAGGCCTTAGATTTGTTCTTTGGGGTGTTTAGAGCAGGTCTGGAAAGTTTGGAACCAATTGGGGTTGAATTGGTTGAGTTATGGAAATTTTGGTTGGCTGCCTGCGAGGAACCGGAATTCCGGTTGTGCATCCGGAATTCCGGATGAGGGTTCTGAATTTTCCAGAACCGGAATTCCGGTTGGGCAACCGGTCTACCGGTTGGGGAAAATTCAGGGACCCTAGTTTTCCTCGTTTTTATGTTTTAGGGGGTATTGCCATGCTTTTTATCGATAGGGAAACTTTTAGTTCCTAGTTTTAGTCCCCGGGAAGTGATTTAGCGTGTCACTTATAGCGTTGTGATTTTTATGGTTTAGGAGCCAGTAATCCGCCGCTCGGCCTTCGGCTCGTCAAAGTTGACCCAAGACACCCGAAATCGGAATCCGGGTAAGATTAGTATAACAGTATGCATATGTAGATTACATGTTTAGCGTGCATGTAGGAAGCCTGCTAGATTACATTAGTTATGTATATAGGCTTCGAACCATCCAACCCTGTCACGTCGGTACGGTGGAGTATGACCGACGGCGGAGTATGACCGGTTCGACCGATCAGGCTGACATTTGGTTGGTGGTTCAGTGCTATTGACCTATCCCGTCGGTACAGGCTGGAGTATGACCAGCAGACGGAGTATGACCGTTTCGACCGATCAGGAGGATACTTGTCAATAGTACCGTCCCTATGAACGTTCAAAACTCAGTACCATGTTGGACATGGCAGTAGTGGCTCAGTACCATGTTGGACATGGCAGTAGCGAGACTCAGTATCGTGTTGGACACGGCAGTTAGAATTATGTATGATATTATTATGCTTTTCTTACTGAGTCTGTCGACTCACAGTTTATGTTCATGTGTAGGTAAAGGCAAGGCTATAGCTGATGGACCGTGAGCAAGCTTATGAGATTGTACATGTCGGGGCGGTTAGGCCTGGAGCGTACGATCCTCGGGACAGCTAGGCTGAATTTTTTGTAACTGGTCGTTAGACGACTTTTAATTTTATGTAATAGTTAAACAGTTAAAACTTTTGTAAATGATTTTATAAATCGGGATCCCGAGTCTTTGTAATATGGTTTATAAGTTTAATTAAAAAGCAAAATTTTAATTAATCACGTTTTTCCATAAACCTCGTTGATTAGCAACGAGCTGCACAGTACGTTTAAAAATCACGTAATACGCCTAGGTAGTTAGGGTGTTACAATTTGGTATCAGAGCCGCCAGGTTGTCTTCCGAAGATCGTCACGACATGTACAATCATCATCAGCAGTTAGCTCGGTTCACGGTTCAGTAAGCCTTTATTGCTTTAGTAGTTTATTTTATTTAGTTATGAAAAAGAAAAGCCTGTTAGGAAGCATGTTAGTAGCCTGATAGTAGAATAGGCGCATGTTTCGTTTTTAATTTCCAAATTAAGCGGCATTAGTAAGCTTGCCTTGAATACGACCTGATATGCCAACTCTTGGTTTCGCAGGCGGTTCTAATCAGATGGACGCCAGGCGGACTACCAGGAGTCAGGGCAACTCCGTGGGGTCGAATCAAGGACAGGGAGCTCAGTTTCCCCCACCTGCTAGGGGCCGAGGCAGAGGTCCCCAAGGCAGGGCTCGTGGCCAGGGTGATGAGAACCCGCCACAGGCTACCCAGGCTCCCCCAGCCGATCAGGGAGCCCCGAACTGGGAGTTACGGTTTGCGGAGATGCAAGCCCGGATCGAAGAACAAGACCTCGAGATTCAGAGGTTGAGACAGCAGGGTGCTCCTGCAGTTCCTGTGCCCGTAGTTCCAGTGGCACCAGCCCCTGCTGCCCAGGCCGAGATAGTGGTGGCGGCCCATAGATTGGAACCTCTGTATGAGCGGTTCCAGAAGCAAGCACCTCCGGTTTTTCTGGGAGGTCCGGACGTGATGAAAGCCGAACAGTGGCTGTCGGTGATCACCAAGATACTGAATTTCATGGGTGTCACCGGCAACGACAGAGTGGTGTGCGCCACGTTTCAGTTCCAGGAGGACGCGTTGGTATGGTGGGACATGGTGTCTCAGATCCATGATGTCACCACCATGACCTGGGAAAGGTTCCAGGAACTCTTTAATGCAAAGTACTACAATGAGGCGGTCAGAAGCGCCAAGAGGAAAGAGTTCGTTCACCTGACCCAGCGGGAGAACATGAGCGTCACTGAGTATACTACTCAGTTTGACCGGTTGGCGAGGTTAGCCTCGGGAATTGTGCCGACTGACTTCAGCAAGAAGGAGAAGTACTTGGACGGGTTGAGTCCCAAGATCAGGCATGACCTGATGATCACCACAGACGACAGCACCACCTATGCTCAGATGGTGGAGAAGGCACTGCGAGCTGAGGGCGCAGTGGGGTGCATGTCAGAATCAGCGAGTACTCCGGTTAGTGGCGGAGCTCCTACCCCTCCTGCATCAGGCTATAGCAGGGGGAGTAGTGGTTCGGCCATTGATCAGAGGAAGAGGGCACCCACTGCTTCCGGCGGCTCGAGTCAGAACAAGAGGTTCCGGGGGAACCAGAGCAGAGGGAGTCGTCCTGGTGGTAATGAGACCCGATTCTCCTATCCCGAGTGCCCTAGCTGCAAGAGGCACCATCGGGGCGAGTGCAAAGGTCAGGGATGCTTTCATTGTGGCATGCCCGGACACTTCAAGAGGGAATGTCCCCAGCTCCGACCAGAGGCACCGAGAGCTCCAGCGATACCCACTCCAGCTAGGGTATTCGCTATCACGCAGGCTGATGCAGATGCCAGCCCATCAGTAGTCACAGGTCAGCTTTCTATTAACAACTCGCTATATTCAGTGCTGTTTGATTCTGGGGCTACACATTCTTATGTGGCGGCCAGAGTCTTTAGTAAATTGGGTAGACCCTTTGATAGATATGAATCAGGGTTTGGAACCCTGTTACCTGGCGGAGAATTGGTTATCTCCAATAGGTGGATTAGGTCTATGCCGATCAGGATAGATGGTAGAGAGTTAAGCGCTGATCTGATAGAGATGAGCTTAGTCGAATTCGATATTATTTTAGGAATGGATTTCCTATCTAAATATTCGGCGAGCATTGATTGTAAAAGGAAGATGGTGGTCTTCCAACCGGAAAGTGAAGAACCGTTTGTATTTGTGGGTTCAGTTCAGGGATCTCGGATCCCGGTAATCTC
Organism: Cannabis sativa; assembly: GCF_029168945.1. Taxonomy (NCBI): domain Eukaryota; kingdom Viridiplantae; phylum Streptophyta; class Magnoliopsida; order Rosales; family Cannabaceae; genus Cannabis; species Cannabis sativa. The sequence goes on from NC_083603.1 coordinate 22,700,781, forward strand.
GGCTATGTCAGCGAGAGAATTGTTGCACGGCGGGTGCTTAGGGTTTCTGGCCGTGGTGGTGGACACCACTCGGCCAGACACCATTCGGCCAGAGGACATCAGAGTGGTTCGGGAATTTTTGGACGTTTTTCCCGAAGAACTTCCAGGGTTACCACCTCAGCGGGAGATTGATTTCGTGATTGACTTGGCACCAGGGGTGGAACCGGTTTCCAAAGCCCCGTATAGGATGGCTCCAGCTGAACTTAAGGAATTAAAGATTCAGCTCCAAGGGTTGCTTGACATAGGGTTCATTCGGCCCAGTGTGTCACCCTGGGGAGCCCCGGTTTTGTTCGTCAAGAAGAAGGATGGATCTATGAGGATGTGCATCGACTACAGGGAACTGAACAAGCTGACGGTGAAGAATAAATATCCATTACCTAGGATCGATGACTTGTTCGATCAGCTTCAGGGGAAGACAGTCTTTTCTAAGATTGATCTCCGTTCGGGTTATCATCAGTTGAGAATCCGAGAGGAGGACATTCCAAAGACGGCTTTCCGCACTAGGTATGGACATTACGAGTTTCTGGTTATGTCATTCGGACTAACCAATGCTCCTGCAGCATTCATGGACCTGATGAATAGAGTATTCAAGGATTTCCTCGATATCTGTGTGATTGTGTTTATCGACGACATCCTCGTGTACTCTCAATCAGAAGAGGAGCATGAGTTACATCTTCAGATGGTACTGCAACGACTTCGAGAACATAAGCTTTACGCCAAGTTCAAGAAATGTGAGTTCTGGTTGTCTCAGGTGTCCTTCCTAGGGCACATTGTGAGTAAAGATGGGATCAAGGTGGATCCCGGGAAGATTGAATCCGTCAGGGATTGGCCGAGACCGAAGACAGTGACAGAGATCAGAAGCTTCTTGGGATTAGCTGGGTACTACCGTAGGTTCGTGGAGGGGTTCTCCAAAATTTCAATGCCCCTAACCGAGCTTACAAAGAAGAATCAGCGGTTTATCTGGTCAGATAAATGTGAAGCTAGCTTTCAGGAGCTGAAGCAGAGGTTGATTACTGCTCCGATGCTAGCTTTGCCTTCGGACAAGGAGAAGTTCGTAGTCTACTGCGACGCATCCAAACAGGGTTTGGGGTGTGTATTGATGCAAGCCGATCGGGTTATCGCTTATGCCTCCCGTCAGTTAAAGGATTATGAACAGCGATACCCGACTCATGATTTAGAATTGGCCGCAGTGGTTTTTGCACTGAAGATTTGGCGGCATTACCTTTACGGGGAGAAGTGTGAGATCTATACCGACCATAAAAGTCTCAAGTATTTCTTTACTCAGAAAGATTTGAACATGAGACAAAGGCGTTGGTTGGAATTAGTGAAGGATTATGACTGTGAGATCCTCTATCATCCCGGAAAAGCCAATGTAGTGGCTGATGCCCTGAGCAGAAAGGGTCCCGGGCAAGTAGCTAGCATGGTTCAGATCTCACCCCAGCTAGCTGAGGATATGGTTAGATCCAGCATTGAGTTTGTGGTAGGTCAGCTTCACAACTTGACGCTGCAATCTGATCTATTAGAAAGAATAAAAGTCGCTCAGATGACAGATCCGGAGTTAGTAAAAATCCGAGATGAGGTGTTGGCTGGTCAAGCCAAGGAATTTTCAGTGTCAGATAGTGGGATGCTTTTGTATAAAGCCAGGGTTTGTGTTCCGAACAGTGTGGAACTTAGAAATGAGATCTTTGAAGAGGCTCATTCTACCCCATATTCTCTGCATCCCGGCACCACCAAGATGTACCAAGATTTGAAACCGTACTTCTGGTGGAGCGGTATGAAGAAGAATTTGGTAGAATTCGTATCGAGATGCCTCACATGTCAGCAGATTAAGGCTGAGCATCAGAGACCAGCAGGGTTGTTGCAGCCTCTAACCCTACCAGAATGGAAATGGGAAGATATCACGATGGATTTTGTGGTCGGGTTACCGAGGACCACGGGTTTATTTGATTCCATCTGGGTAGTGGTGGACCGATTTATGAAATCTGCTCATTTTCTGCCGGTTAGAACAACATTTACAGTGGATCAGTTGGCAGAGTTATATGTCAGGGAGATAGTGAGACTTCACGGGGTACCGAAGTCTATAGTTTCGGACAGGGATCCAAAATTCACCTCCAAATTTTGGCAAAGTTTGCAACGGGCAATGGGTACAAAGCTAAAATTCAGTACAGCATTCCATCCTCAGACAGATGGTCAGTCCGAAAGAACAATTCAGATATTGGAGGATATGTTGAGAGCCTGTGTTATGGACTTTGAGGGTTCATGGAGTAAATATCTACCGTTGATAGAATTTTCGTACAACAACAGTTATCAGAGTACGATAGGGATGGCTCCCTATGAACTGTTGTACGGTAGAAAGTGTAGATCCCCTATCCACTGGGATGAGACAGGGGAGAGGAAATACCTGGGTCCAGAGTTAGTTCAGCGGACCAACGAGGCAATAGAGAAAATAAAAGCTAGAATGCTTGCCTCACAGAGCAGACAGAAGAGTTATGCAGATCCGAAACGCAGAGATGTTGAGTTCCGAGTAGGGGACCATGTGTTTTTACGAGTATCTCCGATGAAGGGGATTAAACGTTTCGGGAAAAGAGGCAAGTTATGCCCTAGATTTACAGGACCTTTCGAGATTCTCGAGAAGATAGGTCAAGTGGCATATCGGTTAGCATTGCCTCCAGCCTTATCAGCAGTGCACAACGTATTCCATGTCTCAATGTTGAGAAAATACGTTTCAGACCCCTCTCATATACTCAGTTATGAGAGTCTTCAGCTTCAGCCAGACATGACTTATGAGGAACAGCCAGTGCAGATCCTAGATAGAAAGGATAAAGTCCTTCGGAATAAGACCATAGCATTGGTCAAGGTCCTCTGGAGAAACAGTAAGGTGGAAGAAGCCACCTGGGAGCTAGAGTCAGATATGAGAGCTCATTATCCAGAGTTATTCAGGTTAGATTTCGGGGACGAAATCCTTTTAAGGGGGGAATAGTTGTAAAGCCCGCTTAGTTAATTTGGAAATTAGCAGTTGTTTGTGATTAATTATGGAATTATTTATAGCTATTTAAATAATTTATTATGCTGTTATTTATGGGATTCAGAAATGCATGGTTATGATTAGTCAGTAGTTTTTATATTTTGCATTTCCGGTGTCCGGTATTTTGGAACTCGGCGTTTGGCTCAGTAGAAATCACAACTTAGTATGTTAGTATTTTGGGGATGGGTTTTAGACATTGGGAATGTCGGGAATGGCCGGGAATTTAGAATGTCCCAAAAATACCCCTTTAGTATGATTTTCATGATTTTATGGTGGAGGGGCAAAATGGTCTTTTTGCCCCATTAGTGTTTTGTCTTATGTGAGTTTATTAATGAAATAAATGTTTATTTTATGCATGTTATTTGGCTGAAAGAAATTAGTGTTAAAGATTCATTTTTATTCATTTTTGTCATTCAACTTAGAAAATAGAAAAAAATTTCAAAAAGGCTCTCTCTTTTCCTCTCTTCCTCTCTCGGCTGGTAGGGTGATTCTAGGGCTGGAATTTCTGAATTTTCAAGCTAGTTCTCTTGCATTCTAAGTGTTCTTCATCCTTGGTAAAGTCTCTAAACTTTTCCTTTTATAATTTAAGAAAAAAATGATGAAAATGATGATGCATGCATGATTATTTGAAGTTGTTGCTGCTGTATTTTGTTGATGTTTTCTGTGGTTTAAAGCATGATTTTTAGTTGGTAATTAAGCTCTTGTGAAGTATGATTCCTAGGTTGAGCATGCTAGAGGTTTATTATGCAAAAGTTTGATTTTTCAACATGAATTATTGTGAATCTGTTCTGTGATGTTGCTGTTGTTTCTAATAGTTTTCAGAGGTGATAGTATGCTAGATTGAGTAGAATTAAGCTAGTGGAATGCATGTTTAGGTGGATTTGCTCAAGCTTGAGTTTGGAACTCAAAGCTTGAGCTCCAATGGTGATTTTTGCTTATGTGTTTTCTGGGTGGTTTTGAGGCCTTAGATTTGTTCTTTGGGGTGTTTAGAGCAGGTCTGGAAAGTTTGGAACCAATTGGGGTTGAATTGGTTGAGTTATGGAAATTTTGGTTGGCTGCCTACGAGGAACCGGAATTCCGGTTGTGCATCCGGAATTCCGGATGAGGGTTCTGAATTTTCCAGAACCGGAATTCCGGTTGGGCAACCGGTCTACCGGTTGGGGAAAATTCAGGGACCCTAGTTTTCCTCGTTTTTATGTTTTAGGGGTATTGCCATGCTTTTTATCGATAGGGAAACTTTTAGTTCCTAGTTTTAGTCCCCGGAAGTGATTTAGCGTGTCACTTATAGCGTTGTGATTTTTATGGTTTAGGAGCCGATCCGCCGCTCGGCTTCGGTTCCGGTCGGGTTGGACACACACGAAATCGGAATCCAGGTAAGATTAGTATAACAGTATGCATATGTAGATTACATGTTTAGCGTGCATGTAGGAAGCCTGCTAGATTACATTAGTTATGTATATAGGCTTCGAACCATCCAACCCTGTCACGTCGGTACAGGCTGGAGTATGACCGACGGCGGAGTATGACCGGCTCGACCGATCAGTCGACATTTGGTTGGTGGTTCGATGCTATTGACCTATCCCGTCGGTACAGCTGGAGTATGACCAAGAATGAGTATGACCGGTTCGACCGATCAGGAGGATACTTGTCAATAGTACCGTCCCTATGAACGTTCAAAACTCAGTACCATGTTGGACATGGCAGTAGTGGCTCAGTACCATGTTGGACATGGCAGTAGCGAGACTCAGTATCGTGTTGGACACGGCAGTTAGAATTATGTATGATATTATTATGCTTTTCTTACTGAGTCTGTCGACTCACAGTTTATGTTCATGTGTAGGTAAAGGCAAGGCTATAGCTGATGGACCGTGAGCGAGCTTATGAGATTGTACATGTCGGGGCGGTTAGGCCTGGAGCGTACGATCCTCGGGACAGCTAGGCTGAATTTTTTGTAACTGGTCGTTAGACGACTTTTAATTTTATGTAATAGTTAAACAGTTAAAACTTTTGTAAATGATTTTATAAATCGGGATCCCGAGTCTTTGTAATATGGTTTATAAGTTTAATTAAAAAGCAAAATTTTAATTAATCACGTTTTTCCATAAACCTCGTTGATTAGCAACGAGCTGCACAGTACGTTTAAAAATCACGTAATACGCCTAGGTAGTTAGGGTGTTACATAAATCATGTGAACCATGCAACATAAAATGCAATTTCTGATCTTTATTAATTAGTAAATCTGATTATATTGAAATGGGTTTTATTTAGGGCACAAAACCCAACAAACTCCCACTTGCACTAATATAAAATAAAAAGTGCATTTCAATTAATCTCAACACCTTGATATCCAGATCAAGTGTCGTATGTAGTATTCTCATTGTAATAGGATCTGAATATAACCTTTCCTCCACCATTACATTTCCTTAATCACAAAATCCTTTATATTGTGAAATTTCTCTCTATAAGTCTACTCCTCTAGGGATACTGGATTCTTTACTCTTTGGCAACTACTTCTGCGTTAGTCAAGAAGTAACACTAGTAGTTAATAAATGTTGGTACAATGCCAAAAATTGTATAGAACTTTCCATAGACTGAATAAGTGTCTTTCCTGCAACTTTAACATTCAGTCTCTTTGGTAGATATAGATACTTCAGATAGGTTTTTACACTTCTCCAAAATCACTACTCTACCTCTAGAGTAATCACCATCTCATCAGCAGACTTTCTAGCACTAAGGCAAGTCTACATATCTGATTTTGTGTAGTCTGACTATCCATTACTTGTTTAAACTAACAATGGATTTTATCACAAGTGTCTTCGAAGTCATAACAGGGTGAGCTCCTTGAAACACCCCCCCCCCCACTACGACAAGGTACTGTGACTTTCTGTCTAAGAACATAAGTGGTATTGTCGTCATCGGTTGTGTCAAGAAAACAAAGGTAGTGGGTGTTGGGTTTTATACCCTAAATAAAACTCATTTCAATATAATCAGATTTACTTATTAATATAGATCATATATAACATTTAATGTTGCATGGTTCACATGATTTATTTCATGATTATATGTACATAATGTATGAATTCATCTGAAACCCTTTTCACATACTTGATCCTGTTTATTGTGTTGTCAACATATTGGAAAGTAAACATGACTATGTGAATAAAGTTTCCTAGATTTATCACACACAGGGTTTTACTGATATGATAATCTACAACAGAGTTTACTTGCATTTGGAGAAATGCTATGTTCTTTCCAGAGCATTGGTTAAAGGAAAGCTCACGTTGGATGCATGGAGTATGCATCGGAAGGGACCGATATTGAACTTTGACTTAGATTTATTAAACTTACCGTAATATCTATTCAAGTCAATATCGCCTAGTTGATCCTAGATCAAATGATCTCAATCCTGTTATGATTAGGCTCGATCTCAAGAGGCTATTCGTATTCTTTTATTTGTTAGTTAAGCCTACTTTTGGGTCAGGGTGATACGTACATTTTGGGAACACGGTAGTGCAATTGAGCGGAAGCGCTAACATAAACATGGAATCTATACCTTCTATCTGGCGAATAGTAAGTAAAGGATGATCTCCTTCGACCTTGACCAAACGAAAATAAATGGTGGAGATCTCATTTCACATAAGCTGAAATATCATTTATACTAGGTTAAGTGTTTTAAGGATAAAATACATTGTAGGGTGTAACGGTAATCTAATCCCTTTACAGTGTAGATCATTCATATAGAGGATCATTGATCAAATTAGGATTATAACAATGGATAACTAATGATGTGTCAATATGGTGGAACATATAGAGCATTCTATATACTGAGACTGCAATTCTAAGTTCTATGCGTGGATTCAACGAAGAATTAATAAGTCAGTGAATTTAGGTTATAAATTCTTGATCTACTTATTGGAAGCTCGGTTATATAGACCCATGGTCCCCCCACTAGTTGAGATAATATTGCTTGTAAGACTCATATAATTGGTTTTGATTAATCAATTATAATTCTCAAATTAGACTATGTCTATTTGTGAATTTTTCACTAAGTAAGGGCGAAATTGTAAAGAAAGAGTTTTAGGGGCATATTTGTTAATTATGATACTTTTATGGTTCAATTAATAAATATGATAAATGACAATATTATTTAATAATTATTTATAGTTATTAAATAATTAGAATTGGCATTTAAATGGTTGAATTTGAAAAATTGGCGTTTTTGAGAAAATAGAAGTAAAATTTGTGAAAACTGCAAAATCAGTGTAAGGCCCATTACACTCTATGGTCGACCACTTGGGATGGTTTTTCAAACTGATATTTTCATTATTTTAATGCCAAATAATTCAAACCTAACCCTAGTGGAATGCTATAAATAGATAGTGAAGGCTTCAGGAAAATTACACTTTTCATTCAGAAAAAACCTGAGCCTCTCTCTCTACCTTGGCCGCCCACTCTCTCTCTCTCTCTTCTTCCTTAAGATTTCGAAACACTTAGTGATTAGAGTAGTGACCACACACAGCAAGTGATACCTCAATCATAGTGAGGAAGATCGTGAAGAAAGACTTTCAGCAAGAAGGAGTTTCAGCACTAAAGAATCAGAGAAAGAGATCTAGGATCAGGTCTTGATAATACTCTGCGACAGAAAGGATACAAGGGTTAGAGATCTGAACGGAAGGAGTCATTTAATTCCGCTGCACCCAATGTAAGGTTTCCTAAACTTTATATGTGTTTATTTCATCGTTTTAGAAAGTTCATATTTAGGGTGTTATTCAACATACTTGTGAGTAGATCTAAGATCCTGGTAAAATAATTTCCAACAACTGGCCTCAGAGCCATGGTAATTGATTTGCTTGCAAGAAATTTGGACTTTAAAACGATTGTTCGATGTTTTGGATGGTATCATGTTGTATTGAGTGTTATATGATGATTGATTGGTGTTTGTGAATTTTCGTGAAAAATAATTGAATATGTGTTTTTGGAATTATTTTTATTGGATAGTATGGAAAAAAAATTAAGCAAGTTACCTTTTTACAGAACTCAATTTTGATTTAATTTGAATTAGTTATGATTTTTTGAAGTTTCGAAAAATTTCGAGATTGAGCAACAGGGACACACGCGTGAAAATCATGCAAATCCTCCCTGCGCCGTGTCCTCTCGCCCATGCATCCCCATTGCTCGCGCGGACGGATATGCACAACATACCGTCCGTACAGCTCGCAATTTTTTTGTTTTTCTTCGATTTTTCATGCTATTTCATGGATTTAACTTCCGATTTTTTGTGTAGTTCTGTATTTATACATTTACTATTCCTAATTCAATTCTAATTTTCATAATTAAATTAATTAATATTTTTTAAATTTAATTCATGATATTAGTGTAATTTGAATTTGAAAGATAGTAAATATCTATCTTTTTTGCTTAATTATCTATCTTATTTTTTTTAAATTTGATTATATCTTATCTTATTTTTAAATTTAAGGTCAGATATTTAATTTTTTTAAATAATTTGACCTTATTTAAATTTAAAATAAGATAACTATAATCATGTAATTTTAAATAGAAGTAAGATATTTTGCTAACTTCTAAATTTTGTTATTTTATTTATTTAAATTAAATCATAAAATCTGAAAAAGATATATTTTTTTTTTATTTTTATTGAATATTTAATTTATAAAATAACATTAAATTTTTAAAAGGTAGTTAGCAAAATTTGAAATGATATTTAGGTTAGTTGAAACCTAATTTTTTAAAATTGTAGGTTTAATTTTAAATAATATTTTATTAATTTCGAAAATATTTAAATTTGATTTTATTTTATTATTTATTTTTCGAAAATAATTTTTTTTATTTTATTTAATTAATTTTTTGAAATTATTTATTTAAAATTAAATAAATCCTACATCCAACTATCCAGCTAACCTTGTTGCAGGAGTATGTGTTTTTAGCTTGTTTGTAAGTTTTTAAAACTTATTATTGCTTGATTGCAAATAGCCATGGTTAACTTGTTGACAAATCCAATGATCTGATTTTAACTCATAGCTCCCTTGGTCAAGTAAATAATTTGTAACAGGTAATTTTCACAATCTTCTTTCATCTTTGTATGACCTAGCAACATGATAGGATCCATGCAAATTGTGTGCCTGTGTGAGCCTATATGTTTAATTTTATTATAGATGCATATAGGTTGTTGTTGCTAAATAAAATATCATAGTTCTTGATAGATTTTATTTAGGCCCATTTATTTTTGAGCCTATTCAATTAATAATAGTTGTTCATTTTAAGGTTAAATTCCTCTCTTTTGGGCCTTGTGTGAGAGTTGGGAGCCATAGTAGTGGGTACGACATACTGAACCCAACACCCCCTCACATGAACCACCGCAATTGTGAAGGCCCATTTGCCTGATTTGAACAACTGTACTAGGTTAATTAAATTAGTTTAACCTAAAATTGATTAGCAACATAATTAATTTCATTTATTTTGAAATTAATTTAAGAAAACCATAGTTTAAAGAATTTTATTCTAAGTTAAACTATATGTATTTTCTTGTATTTAATTAAATATAGAATTATAACCATCTAGATTCTTTCTGAAGCTTAATTTAAATTTTTCATTAAATATTCCTATTTAAGTTGATATTTAGTTATCTCTAACTAATCAACTTAAATCTGAATATCTTTTGGATTTAAAATTTCAAAATTAAGTTGAGGAATAATTATTTAATTAAATTTAAATTTGAAAATATTTAAGTTCTAGATTTTTTCTAATACAACTTAAATTAAATATTTTTTTCAAATTTTGTGAAAAAAGATACTTAGTCAAATAAGATATTTTCTAGATAGTTATTTCTAGACTACTTATTATTTCTAATATTAAAAAGGAAAATATTATACATTGTGAAATAATTATTTAAATAATTAATTTTGGTACAATTTATTTTAAGTATATTTTTTTCCTAGTATTAAACTAGAGATTAATAATTAAGCCTTCTCTACACTTAATTATTTATTTCTTGAATTTAATACATTTAATTAAATATCTAAGTTGATTTTCATCATGATACTTAAATATTTCTTTTTCATGACACTTAATTAAATAGAAAATTATTTTTAGTTGAAATTTATTTTTTCAACTAAATTTAAATAATTTTCAAAATATATTTTTTCTTTATTTTATTAATCAATTTTCGAAATTGCATTTCATAATGCAAGATGATTTTGAATTTATCTTGAAAAATAGATTAAGTTGTAAATTAATTATTTATTTTAATTAATTCTTGGATCAACTTAAATCGATGATTTTTTCATTTATTGATTAATTTAAAATAAATTGAATTAAAGTATATTATTAGAAATTGAATTAATTAGTGAAACGAAAATCTAGATAAGTGATATTTTTGCCTGAAGTATTTTTCTAAGTAATTATTATTGAAGTATTTCGAAAATATAAAGTTTTTATACTTTCTTTTTCAAAATACAATAAATATATTCTCATGAAAATTTATTTTGAGTTGCAAATTAATACAACTTAAATAATTTTCTTAATATTTATATATCAAAATTACTACTGAGATGGAAATAATTCAATTTATTTTATCACCATCTAAGTATAATTTTATAAATATTAAATTAAATTTTAATTTAGAATTTTAATTCTAAATTCGATATTTAATGAATATATTTTATTATAAATAATAATGAAAATACATTTTAAATAATGAGCTATATTATTAAGATATTCGATCTTCATTGTTGGTTTTACATCGCGTTTGTTTTAGTGAGTAATCCTCCCTAATGGAGGAACGTTCATTAGCAATTTCGCACCGTTTAATCTCGAAAGATAAGTAGTTTGTAAGTGTTTTATATGGTATGGATCACCCTAATGGTGGCGACCATATTTGACTTGTAAATTATGAAACAATGGTGGAAGCTCATAAGATAGAATTGCCTTGACTCTCGCCTAAACGGGACAACGCTGAATTTCAATCTTGATCGAATAAAAGGTTGCTAGAATGTTTAACATTTTAGATGAGCTGACAACTTTATTCAATGGATGGTAGATTTGACTCTCGCCTAAACGGGACACTGATATCAGTTTGTTGAAAACCTTGGAAATTATTTAGGATTGTATGTTTTAGTATTTTCACTTGTCATTCCAAATTGCTATATGTTTAATAATTTCTGAATTGTGTATGAATTTATATTGAACCATGTTATTTTCTGTTATTAAATTGTAGTTTAATTTCGAATCTTCATTGGTTGTCTAACTTGGTTTGTTTATCTAATGAGATAAATTGCTAATGGATTTTCACCATTAGACATACATAATAGTGTTAGATCTCGAAAGATAAATATTGTATATGCAACATCTAGCTGTTCATCAATTGATGACACCTTAGACTAGTATTTTTACGATATGAAACAGGAAGATTGTATAAATAAGATTACTTTGACTTTCGCTAATCGAAGCATCGTTGGATTCTTATTTAAACAACGAAATTATCCTAATTCCTCTTAGCTTATTCATTTTGAATTAGCTCAATAACATATCATTGGATGAATGGTCTATAAATCATTTCATGTCATTCTATTTTCTCTTAAGAAATTAAATAACGCATATGATTATAATCCCGAAATTCTATTCCACAATGATATAAATCCTCAATCTTAGAAATCTCGTACTTGTATGGGCAAATCTGACTTAGAGTTTAAATTAGTAGTGGTGGTCCAAGAAAGAATTACTCATTATATTTGGTATAAATTTAAGTCTTTGACTTTAATTTTAGATTCCAAACAAAAATTTTCTTATATTTCTAATTCCAGAATACTATACAGTTACACTTTCACAAGTGTTTAATACCATTTTCTATTTATGGATTCAAACTGTATGGAATAGAGTTTAGTATTCTGTGACCAGGATCCACTTGCACTATTCTAAGAACTCTTTGATGTAACTAAACCTAAGTCATCAAAACGACACAACCACATTTTTATTAATCTAAGGCATTTGTATCTTGTTCATAGTGGTTTTGACAAGATCAATCTCTGCAAAGAGTTAATATGCCTATATCCACTGAAAGTAGTTCATCTCATTCACAGATGGATGTACATTCTGGGGTGGATATGAGTTTTCGTTGTATTCTTAAAACGATCACTCTAGATTATACCTTATGCAAAGAAATTTGAAATGTTTGAAAAATTTCTAAATTTCTAGCAATGGTTAAAACCATTAAGGTAAGTGGTTAAAGATCTTGCGAACTGATAGGGGTGGAGAAATAGTTAGTAGATATGCAGTTCAAAGATCATTAAATTGATTTTTGAATTATATCCAAACTTACCTCCCCAGAAACTTCGATTTGCATATTGATGATTAGTTACTAGTCGTTGCCTAAATCCTTCTATGGTAATACAATTTCAGAATGATGTAATGGTTGTATACTTAATGTAAATCATTACTATATTCATGGATGACCTAATCAAAATCTTAAGAAAAGCTAGAACTGTCAACCATGGTTTGTTAGCTATTCTAAGTGATTAGGGGTGGACCATCCCATAGTCAATAGATAAGAAAGTGCTTGTTTAAACAAATACTACTTTTTCTAAGAAAATGACTAAGTCTGAAAAGTAGCAAATAAAGGAGATATTTTTTTTCTTGATTCCAAAAGTGTTCTATCATCTTATTTGACATATGATGATCCCACTGGCTCTGTTGTCTTGTCACAACCGAATAGGTCAATACCATTTAGTTTTCTTAGACATAATTCACGGTACCTTGTCGTAGTGGGAGAGTTTCTAGGAACTCACCTTCTTATGACTTGGAAGACACTAGTGATTAAATCCATTGTGAGTTTAAACAAGTAATGGATTGTCAAGATAAGAAACTAAGAAGAAAAGCAAATAGAACTATGGTTTAATCCATTCACATGGAGTAACCTAAAGTTTTCTATTACAAGGACATAAAAGGAAATTTTCGTTTATAAGTCTATTCAATGGACTTAACAAAACTTCCTGTTCCTAGTATTATAGGTTTGAGTTTATCTAAACCTATGGCTTGTGGTATACCTGGTAATTACTTACTCTAATGCAAGCAACTTACTTTAGTAAGATGCTGAAGCATTTTCTTTCTAATGGCAATCTATAGAAGCTTCACAACTTCTTAGGCATAGATTTTATTTATCTAAGGAAAAGTCTCAACTATTCCAAAAAAGATAAAGCCATGAAAGAATTTCTTAAATCAACAGTGAGAGGTCTTAGATATGCTTTTGTATGCCTTAGACCAGACACCTGCTGTTGAGTGGGAGTAATGAGTAGGTATCAGATTAATCCAGGAGAAGAACATTGGAAGACAATCAAGTAAATCTTAAGATTAAGAAGAGGAACTATATGTTAGTCAATACGGGTGTATTTAAAACTCTTAGACTGCACCACATCAGATTTCGAAATTTTCCTTTGTGCTAGAAAATCTTTCTGATAAGATGGTGATTACTCTGGGGGTGGAATAGTGATTTTGGAGAAGTGTAAAAACCTATTTGAAGTCTCTAGGTCTACCAGAAAGGGAGTGAATGTTAAAGTTGCAGGAAAGGTACTTATTCAGTCTAAGGAAAGTTCTATACATTTTTGGCACCATTCCAAATCGCCTAAACTACTAGTGTTAATTTCCTGATTAACCAAAAGTAGTTGCCAAAGGTATAGAATCCAGTATCCCAAAAAAGTAGACTTATAGAGAGGAATTTCGCATTATCAATGATTTTGTGATTAAGGAAGAGTAATGGTGGAGAAAAGGTTGTGTTTAATTCAACCTTTCAGATCCTATTACGAGGAGTTTACTACTACTACACTTGATTTGTATATCAAGGTGTTGAGATTATTTGAAATGCACATTTTGTTTTATATTAGTGCAAGTGGGAGTTTGTTGGGTTTTATGCCCTAACTAAAACTCATTTCAATATAATCAGATTTACTTATTAATATAGATCAGAAATAGCATTTCATGTTGCATGGTTCACATGATTTATTTCATGATTATGTGTACATAATGTATGAATTCATCTGAAACCCTTTTCACATACTTGATCCTGTTTATTGTGTTGTCAACATATTGGAAAGTAAACGTGACTATGTGAATAAAGTTTCCTAGATTTATCAGACACAGGGTTTTACTGATATGATAATCTACAACAGAGTTTACTTGCATTTGGAGAAATGCTATGTTCTTTCCAGAGCATTGGTTAAAGTAAAGCTCACGTTGGATGCATGGAGTATGCATCGGAAGGGACCGATATTGAACTTTGACTTAGATTTATCAAACTTACCGTAATATCTATTCAAGTCAATATCGCCTAGTTGATCCTAGATCAAATGATCTTAATCCTGTTATGATTAGGCTCAATCTCAAGAGGCTATTCCTGTTCTTTGATTTGTTAGTTAAGGCTACTTTTGGGTCAGGGTGATACGTACATTTTGGGAACACGGTAGTGCAACTAAGTGGGAGCGCTAACATAAACATGGAATTTATAGCTTCTATCTGGCGAATAGTAAGTAAAGGATGATCTCCTTCGAGCTTGACCAAACGAAAATAAATGGTGGAGATCTCATTTCACATAAGCGGAAATATCATTTATACGGGGTTAAGTTTTTTAAGGATAAAATACAATGTAGGGTGTAACGGTAATCTAATCCCATTACAGTGTAGATCATTCATATAGAGGATCATTGATCAAATTAGGATTATAACAATGGATAACTAATGATTTGTCAATATGGTGGAACGTATAGAGCATTCTATATACTGAGAGTGCAATTCTAAGTTCTATGCCTGGATTCAACGAAAAATTAATAAGTCAGTGAATTTAGGTTATAAATTGTTGATCTGCTTATTGGAAGCTCGGTTATATAGACCCATGGTCCCCCCACTAGTTGAGATAATATTTCTTGTAAGACTCATATAATTGGTTTTGATTAATCAATTATAATTCTCAAATTAGACTATGTCTATTTGTGAATTTTTCACTAAGGGCGAAATTGTAAAGAAAGAGTTTTTAGGGGCATATTTGTTAATTATGATACTTTGTATGGTTCAATTAATAAATATGATAAATGACAATATTATTTAATAATTTTTTATAGTTATTAAATAGTTATAATTGGCATTTAAATGGTTGAATTAGAAAATTGGCATTTTTGAGAAAATCAGATGCAAAAGTGATAAAACTGTAAAATTGCAAAAAGTGAGGCCCAAATCCAATCTTCCATGGCCGGCCACTTTTATAGGAATTATCCTCTGATATTTTTATTATTTTAATGCCAAATAATTCAAACCTAACCCTAGTGGGATGCTATAAATAGATAGTGAAGGCTTCAGGAAAATCACACTTTTCATTTAGAAAAAACTGAGCCTCTCTCTCTCTCTACCTTGGCCGACCACTCCCTCTCTCTTTTCTTCCTTAAAATTTCGAAACATTTAGTGATTAGAGTAGTGCCCACACACAACAAGTGATACCTCAATCATAGTGAGGAAGATCGTGAAGAAAGAGTTTCAGCAAGAAGGAGTTTCAACACTAAAGAATCAGAGAAAGAGATCCATGTTCAGGTCTTGATAATACTCTGCGACAGAAAGGACATAAGTGTTAGAGATCTGAACGGAAGGAGTCATTTAATTCCGCTGCACCCAATGTAAGGTTTCCTAAACTTTATATGTGTTTATTTCATCGTTTTAGAAAGTTCATATTTAGGGTGTTATTCAACATACTTGTAAGTAGATCTAAGATCCTCGTAAAATAATTTCCAACAGTGGGACCATCTTATTTCGAATAAGATGATAGAACACTTTTGGAATCAAGAAAGAAAATATCTCATCTACTTTGCTACTTTATTTTCAGACTTAGTCATTTTCTTAGAAAAGTAGTATTTATTGAAACAAACTTTCTTATCATAATGACAATAGGATGGTCCACCCCTAATCACTTAGAATAGCTATCAAACATGCAAACCTTGGTTAATAGTTTTAGCTTTTCCTATGATCACGATTAGGTCATCCATGAATCTAGTAATGATTTACACTAAGTACATAACTATTCCATCATTCTGAAATTATCCTATCACTAGGGTATATCCCTAGAAGGACTTATGCAACTACTAGTAACTAATCACAAACCTTATACTATCATCAATATGCAAATTGAATTTCTGGGGAGGTAAGTTTGGATACAATTCACAAAATCAACTAAATGATCTTTGAACTGCATATCTACCAAATATTTCTCCACCCCTATCAGTTCGCAAGATCTTTAACCACTTACCTTAATGTTTTTCAACATTGCCAGAAATTCATAAAATTTCTCAAACATTTCAAATTTCTTAGCGTAAGGTAAAATCTAGAGTGATCGTCTCAAGAATTTAACGATAACTCATGCAAAGACTGCTTAGCTTTAATTTGAAAATTAGTAGATAATTAGAGTTTAATTATGAAATTTGATTATTAGTATTGAATTATTAATTTATAATGATTTATTTGAATTCAGAATGCATTATATATGTCATATATAGAAATTTCATAATTTTGCATATTTAGTGCTCAGACATATTGGAACGCGGTGTTTGGCCATTAGAATCACATCCTAGTACTTTTAGAATAGCGGGGCAGTATTGTTAGGTTATTTTTAGTATTAATTTTAGATTAAGTTTAGTATATTTTTAATTAAGTTTTAATCGTGTTTGGAGCATTTTTACGCTTGTTATCTTTTATTTGTGCAGATTTAAAATAGAAGAGGATTAGAAAAATATCAGAGAAAAAGATGGAAAAAAGATAAAAATATCTAACAAAAAGATGATATTTAAAATAGAGAAAATTGTGCAAGAAAATAAAGCTAAAATTTCAAGTCTGAATTCGACTATCTTTTGGTTAGATTTTGGAAAACATCAAAACATAAAAGTTCTAGATCTCTCTTTTATCTTTCCGGAACATCTTGAATCGTTCAATTCCGAGTAATATCGAGAGAGTTATGGCCAAAATACTATCAGTTAATGCAGTAGAAAGAATATCTCGTTTGAGGTTTCCCAAAAATTTAAATCCGAATGGGAATTTAAATATGTGCGTTTTTTTTTCGATCTTTTTAGGCCTTCAATGCCAATATAAAGGGAAGAAGGGAGTTGATTTCAGCAAGCAATTTTAGAGAGAAAAAAAAGAGAGAATACAGATGCAAAGTGGAGAGATCAACTGCAATATTGGAGGCATTCTTCAGAGGGTTTTTAACATTCTTCTCTTCTCTATTTTCATCTCTTTTCTTAAAGTTAATATGTGTGATTGTGCACTCATAAACATGAGTAACTAAACATTTAATTAGGGTTAGATGGAGATTGTTTAACATTATTTTATGGTTTTAATATGATTTATTTTCCCCCTAATTTCTATGTATTCTATTTCATTTGTGCTTAACTACTTTTAATTGCCTGATCACCAATTAACTGTCTATGATTTTGATGCGAGATCTGAGAAGTGAGTGTCAATTATGCTATAATGAAATAGAACTGAATCTCGATATAGGACGAGAGTACCTATATGGTTTAGATAGCTTATAGGGTTTCTGTGTTTCATGCATGTTGCATGTTAAATTTATCACGAGAGTAGAAAGTTTGCATGTAATTGAGATTTATATATCTGAGAAGACTATAAATTACCTTAGTAAACCTGCTATTGCATAGAAATTAACATTAGGAAAATAATCATATTAGGCCATAATAAATAGAAACAATTGAAATCGAAACCCTAGTTTTAATTAACTGTCAATTTTCTTAAATAATTGCTTCTTACTAGTTTTCTTATTTTTAATTCTTTCTTAATTTTTATTTAACCAAATAGAAGTAAAAGTTTAATTTCAACGTACTTAACTACAATCCTTGTGGGATCGACCTCACTTTTGGTGAGTTTACTACTTGAAACGATACGTACACTTGCGTGTGCAAAATATCACAACAAGTTTTTGGCGCCGTTGCCGGAGAATTGTATAAAGATTAATATTACATAAAATTATACTAACTTCTACTTTCGTCTATTTCTCTTGCTAAATTTCTAATCTGTTTCTTGCAATATTGTCTCTATCTATTTCAGGGATTTTAAGTGTATGCGCTGTCAAGGTCAAGGAGTCATATTGCCCGTTAATCCTAAAATTGAGAAGACTTGTAGGAGAAATAGAAGGAACAAAAGGCACGAGAGAGTTTCAGCACCTACTGAAACACCAGAAATCATGGCTAATAACGCTAATGTTACAAATAATGGAGGCAACAACGATAATAATGGAGGTGGTGTTGAAGATTAAGCAAATGGCCGCAGCTTGAGAGATTATATCCTCCCAACTCTTGCGGGGGTTCAGTCATGCATCAGACCACCAGCAGTGGATGCTAACAACTTCAAAATTAAGCCTGCCATACTTCAAATGGTGTAGTCTTCAATCTAGTTTGGTGGACTCCCTTTTGAAGACCCCAATCTAAACTTGTCAAACTTCATGGAATTATGTGAGGCTTTCAAAGCCAATGGAGTTAGTGATGATGCCATCCGTTTGAGACTGTTTCCATTCTCATTGAGAGAACGAGCCAAGAGTTGGTTGAACTCCTTGCCTCCAAACTCATAGCCACATGGAATGACTTGGCAACAAAATTTCTGTCTAAGTTCTTTCCTCCAGCAAAATCTGCCAAGTTGCAAGGAGAAATCAACAATTTTTGTCAGCAGGATAATGAATCTCTCCATGAGTCTTGGGAGAGGTTCAAGGATCTCATCAGAAAGTGCCCTCATTATGGTATTGAGAAGTAGATGCTGGTTCACAACTTTTACAACGGGCTGGTAGGTAACAGAAGAACCCTTATAGATGCAGCAACTGGTGGAGCTTTTATGAGGAAAAGTGCAAATGAGGCCTATGATTTGCTGGAAGAGATGGCCCTGAATAACCAGCAGTGGCCAACTGAAAGGAGCCAAACAAAGAAGGTGGCTGGTATGCTTGAGGTGGATGCCATTACCAAGTTGACAGCCCAGGTAGAGGCCCTAACAAAACTGATGTTTGTTCAAGCAAAACAAGCTCAAGTGGTCTGTGAGCTATGTGGAGGTCCTCATCCCTATGCAGAGTGCCAGGAAAATGTGAATAATTTGCCAATGGATGAAGCAAAAGCCATTGGAAATTACTCTCAAAACAACAACAACTATGGGTTTAATCAAGGAGGAAATGAAAGGAATAGTGGGTTCTATCAACAGAGAAATCAAAACCAAACACAGAACCAGCAACAAACTCAGCAACAAAGCTCTAGTAGAAATTCTGGTCTTCAGACAGATTTATTATTGCAATTTATGATTGAGACTAGATCTTCCATTACAGATCTACAAACTTAGATGGGGCAACTGGCAACTCAGATAGCAACTCCTCCTCAGGGGAACTTGCCTAGTACAACCGATGTTAATCCTAAAGAAAACTGCAAGGCAATTACCCTGCGAAGTGGAAAGAACTATGATGGGCCTGATATGGTACAACCAATGGATGAAGAAATTAAAGATCAACCGGCACCAACTCCAACATCAACAGAGAAGAAGGCTACTGATAGTCTTGCCCCATAACAAAAGTCTCCGCCAATCAGTATAGATCATCATGTGAAGATACCCTATCCGTAGAGACTCCGAAAGACCAATCTATTGGGTTTTATGCCCTAAATAAAACTCATTTCATATAATCAGATTTACTTATTAATAAAGATCTGAAATAACATTTAATGTTGCTTGGTTCACATGATTTATTTCATGAATATTTACATAATGTATGAATTCTATTCAAGTCCAGAACATATCAATTTGTTAATGATTATAGTGTTGTCAACACAGTGGAATATAATCTTAATTATATGTTCGAAAGTTTATTCCCTGATTTGTCAGTACACTGGATTTAGACTGACATGATAATCAGCGATAGGTATTCTTACACCTTGGATAAGTGTTATGTCCTTTCCAGGACATTGGCAAAGTTTACCAGCATCAGATGTATGGAGTATACATCGGAAGGGACCGATATTGAACTTTGATTAGATATATTAATATTTACCGTAATATCTATTCAATTCAATATCACCTGCTGATCCTATATCAAATGATCTTAATCCTGATATGATTAGGTTCAATGTCAAGAGTGTTATTTGTGTTCTCTGATTTGTTAGTTAAGCCTACTTTTGGGTCAAGGTGATACGTACATTTTGGGAACACGGTAGTGCAATTGAGTGGGAGCGCTAACATAAATATGGAATCTATAGCTTCTATCTAGCGAATAGAAAGTAAAGGATGATTTCCTTTGAGCTTAACCAAACGAAAATAAATGGTGGAGATCTCATTTCACATAAGCTGAAATATCATTTATACGGGGTTAAGTGTTTTAAGCATAAAATACATTGTAGGGTGTAACGGTAATCTAATCCCATTACAGTGTAGATCATTCATATAGAGGATCATTGATCAAATTAGGATTATAACAATAGATAACTAATGATTTGTCAATATGGTGGAACGTATAGAGCATTCTATATACTGAGAGTGCAATTCTAAGTTCTATGCGTGGATTCAACGAAAAATTAATAAGTTAGTGAATTTAGGTTATAAATTCTTGATCTGCTTATTGGAAGCTCGGTTATATAGACCCATGGTCCCCCCACTAGTTGAGATAATATTGCTTGTAAGACCCATATAATTGGTTTTGATTAATCAATTATAATTCTCAAATTAGACTATGTCTATTTGTGAATTTTTCACTAAGTAAGGGTGAAATTGTAAAGAAAAGAGATTCTAGGTTTATTTATTAATTAAGAGACTTTATATGTCTAATTAATAAATATATTAAATGACAATATTATTTAATAATTAATTTTATTTATTAAATAATTTGAATTGGCATTTAAATGGTTGAATTTGAAAATTGCCGTTTTTGAGAAAATCAGATGGAGGAATGATAAAACAGCAAAATTGCATAAGTGAGGCCCATTATCCAAGCCCATGGCCGGCCACAATTTATGGGTTTTATCATTTATTTTTCATTATTTTCATGCCAAATAATTCTAACCTAAACCTAGGTGGTTACCTATAAATAGATAGTGATGGCTCTTATTCACACTTGAAATTCTGTCAGATGAAAACTGAGCCTCTATCTATTCTCTATAGGCCGAACAACTTCTCTCTTATTTTCTTCTCTTAATTTCAAAATCCTTGAGTGAATGAGTGAGTGCCCACACACATCAAGTGGTATCTTAATCATAGTGTGTAAGACTGGAAAATCAACCAACAAGAAGGAGAATCAGCATCAAAGGAAGGAGAGAAAGAGATCCAGGTTCAGATATTGATAATGCTCTGCTACAGAAAGGAATCAAGGGCTAGATATCTGAACGGAAGGAGTCATTATATTCCGCTGCACCCAATGTAAGGTTTTCTTAAATTCTTATGTGTTTATTTCATTGTTTTAGAATTCATATTAGGATGTTAATGAAACATACTTGTTAGTAAATCTAGATCCTGGTAAAATATTTCCAACAACTAGCCTCAGAGCCATGGTAATGATTTACTTTCATGAAATATGAATTAAAACGATGTTATATGTTGATCTGGATGGTTTCATGTGGTTTATGTGCTTATTAGATGATAGTTTAGAAATCGCAATATATGTTACTGATATGTTTTTTATTTCGATCTCAAATTATTTTTTCTGGAAAGTATACAAAAAATTAATAAATTTAGGCTTTTACAGAACCTAATTTGGATTTGTTATGAATTAGTTATGATTTTTTGAAAGTGAACGAAAATATCAGGATTTGAATCCACACGCGCGCGCGGACGCTTGGACAGCTCCTTGTCTGAAGGGCAGCTCGCGCCCACGTCTCATTGTCAAATGAGGCTGCCTGCAGCCTCTTTGCTCGGCCAGACACCCCATTCCGCGCGCGCAGGGGTATGCAATGCATACCCCTGTGCCTCAAACTTGTTTTCGTCATAACTTTTGATTCAAAAATCGTTTTTCATTGAAACAAAAGCCAAATTTTGGTAGAAATTTGTGTAGAACCTAAATTTTCAATTAAAAATCTAATTTTCAGAATAAAATTAATTTTTATTAATTTTTTAATTAATTAAAATTAGTTTCTGATATTAGTAGGCTTTGATTTTTGAAAATTTGATTTCTCACAAAAGAGCCTAATGGTTATTTTTAAAATTTTAGATTATTTTATTTATTTTAATTATAAGATCAGATATTATTTTTTAAATGATCTTACTTTGATATTAAAATATTATCTTTTAAAAAATAATCTTGTACTAATTTCAAAATTTTCTAACCATATCATATCTTTTTCAAATTTGTTATTTTCAAAATATATTTTATTAATTAAAATTATAAGATTAGGAATATGTTAGGTTTAACATTTTATCTTATTAGACATTTTTTTTTTATTAAAATTATATTTTGGCAAAAATAACATGAAGATTTGAAAAATTGGTTAGTTTAGTTTGATAGATATTTTACGGTTTCAAACCATAAATTTTTCAAACTTATTATTTTATTATTTTTTTAAAAAAAATATTCTAACCATATAAAATATCTTATTTTTCAATTAGTTTATTTATGTAATATTAAAATTTATTAAATTATAAGACTCATAATATATAATAAAATATCTAAATTTAAAATTCAAGATATTATATTATATTATCTTATTAGAAATTTTAAATAAATTTAAATTTTGAATAACCTTGATATTTGAAAAATTGGTTAGATATTTTTGATTTTTTGTTAGAATTTAAGAAATTTAGGAGTTTGTTGAATTTTTGAATTTTTTCAAGAGGTTTTTTCTATTTTGGGTTAATATTACTTTAAATAAACATTTATACTGTTACAAGCAAAAATAAACATTTCTATTCTTTATTAATTTCAAATTTACTATTTTCAAAGTTTCTTATTTACAAAAATACGGTAGAAAAACTCCCCCAGATGCGCAAGGAGAAGTGTGACACACATGTGGCTATGTGGGCGAGTGAGACTCACACGCGAGTGAGGGACAAAGCCTTCAGAGTTGCCTGACGCTCACAAACTGTAGCGTCAGAATGCAGCAGTGGTTGCCACGTGGCGAATTCGGACAAAGTGGATTTTACGTGTAGGGCTTCTTTTCTCAGCGCAAAACAACTAAACAACAACACAAAAACAACTAAAAAACAACTTAACCATAACATATAAATCAATTAAAGTTGTTTGCAACATCTTATTTCAACTTTAAAATATTATATAAAATTAAGTTATTTTTATGTTGTTCTAAAGTTGTTATGCATTGTTATACATTACACTAACTGTTCAACAAGTAAAAAAAATAGAGTTTTACATGTTAAAATAAAAACTTATATTATCTCTTATATTAAGACATGGAAAATAATAAGAGAACACGAATTATGTTGATTTTGAATTAAGTGAAAAATTGATAGGAAGAGATTATAAATATAAAGAAAAATTACTTATATTTAGTAATAACATTATTCGTTGTTTTATCGTTATTTTAAAGTTGTAAACATGTTGTTTAATTTCGTTATTTTTTGAGCATGTTGCTTTGACGTTGTTTGTATGTTGAGTTTCAGTGGTCAAAATCTGTAAATTTCTTAAATTATATATACAGTTATTTTTATGTTTTTATATCGTTGCTAAATGGTTGTTAACAATTTAAAAAAGCCACTAACAACTATTACCTTTTAAATATATATATATATAATTATACCAATACTTGATGTAGAAATTTAAAAAATAATAATAGTTGTTTCTTAATGCACTAAAAATATAAACAAATTAATATATATACATATATATAATGTTCAATATCCTGTACAAAATACATATGAAGGTCACTAGATAAAAATTTAGAAAAATATCAAAGCAAAATTTCTTAATTGATATTGCTCTTCAGCGCATACAGTCAAAACAAAATACACTTCTCAATTATTAATCCATGCACAGTAGCTTCAATCTACTTGGAAGAGTTAGGAATATTTTCTTGTACACTTTTAATGTGTGTGATTTACTTCATTCTACCAAAAGAATAAAAATGAATAAGAAGCTTATTCTGATCACCTATAAAATTCCTCATCATTCATCACTAGAAATTAAGTTTATTGCATTGAACTCCACCAGCAAAACAACAATATAAAAAATAGATGCATTTAGAAAATAACATATAAACAACATATAAGCAACTGGTAAACAGCGCTATGTCAACATAATCATTAAAAAAACTATAAATAAATTAACTAATTCATAAAATCAAAATGAATAAAAAATAATAGCATAACAACAATAGGAAAATCTCAACTTAAAGAAGAAGAAAAGTACAATTGAACATGTCTTCTTTCTTTAGGCTAGTGAAAACTTAGTATTTTTGTGCATTTCATCAAACACATAGCATGTGTATTTTTATATACGTGCCATAAATAGTGAAGGTATTTACAAAATAACATATAGACAACTCATAAACAACGCTAACACAACGCTATATCAACATTATCATTAAAAATCTGTAGAAAATTGACTAAATCATAAAATCAAAATGAACAAAAAATAATGACAGAACTATGAAAAGCTCAACTTAAAAAAAAAAAAATACAATTGAATATGTCTTCTTTCTTTAGGCTAGTGAAAACTCAATTCTTTTGGGCATTTCATCAAACACATAGCATGTGTATTTTTATATACATTTGAATATATATATATATACACACATACAAAAAAAAAATCCAAACACCAATATAATATATTTACAGAAAAAGGTTTGCAACCATCAATTAATGTACAAAAAAAAAACTAAAATTGTAATGACCGCTCTAGTAATGTGAATTAGAAAAGGCAATTAACACTAATTTTTATTATTTTATTAATATTTGTGAATTAATTTTTAATGTGGACCCCAATATTTAGAAATAAATATTAGAGTTATAATTTCTCAATTTTGGAGATTTTATTAAACTCTAGGGGTATTATTTAGCTTATATGTGAAATATGTTAATTTTGTAATTTTTGCTCGGCGACAACGGAAAATGCGATGGATGGCTAGATTGATCACATGGGTAAGTTTAGAACCTTATTTCATAGTGGGAAATATTTTAGAGAAAATATTTTATCGGGATTGAGCGGGGTTATGGAATTGACCATTTTGCCCCTAGTTTCAAAGGAATACCCTAGTTTAAGTCTAAGGGCATTTTAGTCTTTTGTTAATGGTGGATTAGGTGGCTGCCATGAGTGTGTGACACCTAGCACATTTGTTTTCAGCATGATTTAATTAAAACCCTTTGAGAAAATTAAGAGATAAAGAAGAAAAATTGGAAAATTGGATTATCTCTTGAATTCTCTCCCTCTTGCTTTCGGCTGGGACAACTAAGGACCTAAACCAGAATTTTTCATCTTGTTTTTCTGGGATTTAGCAAGGAATCAAGGAGGATTTAACTAAGGTAAGCCCTAGAACTCTTGCTTATGTAATTTTTGAGCTTTTTACTTAGTTTGAACATGTGATTTTGGGAGTAAGTGGCTGTTAGGTTTAGGTAGGTTAAGGATTCGAATTTTAGGGCTCTTTTGAGTTGATTTTAGCTCCTAGTAGCTGGTTTTGCAGTGTGTTGTTGATTTTATTCAAGTTTAAGTTCTAAGAGCAAAGCTTTGTTCATTAATGGCAACTTGAGTTGTAATGGTTTATTCTGTGAATTACTGGTTGGAAATCATTGTGTATGCATTGTATAGGTATACTGGAGAGTTTGGTAAAGTTTGGGATTGAATTGAATCAAGGGGGATGATTTTTGGTTCCCAGCAGTAGAACCGGAATTCCGGTTCTGGGTGGTCTGTACCAACCGGTCGACCGGTTGGTGACCCTGCACCGGATGCCGGTTGGGAACCTATTCGCTCGTTGGGGGAATTTCCAGAACCCTAGTTTTGGCCAATTTTTGGATATTTAGGGTATTGTCATGAGGTTTATCGATAGGAAAACTTTTAGTTTCAAGTTTTAAGTCCCGGAAAGTGATTTAGCGAGTCACTCATCTGTATTACTATTATTGTGATTAGGGCATCCATCTAGCACGTGAATTCCGTTCGTGCCTGGCCAAAGACACTTGAATTCGGAAAACAGGTAAGAACTGTGTATAATGTATGATGTGATTATCTGAATGTGTGTATATGTGTTTATATATGCATGCTTGAATTATGTTAAACACTACCAACACTTGTATGAATAAGTTATAGAGTGTATTGGTACAGTGATTGTTGTGATTGTGAGTACGATACAGTGATACCAACACAAGCATAGGAAAATGCTAAGATGTGTGGTACATCACTCAGTGTTACTCAGTGATCGGGATAAACCCTACCAACACTCGTACAGCGAGGTACGATGTGTATGTGGTATAGTGGTTGTACCCTGGTAATGAACGTTCATACTCATCTGTTAAGCTCTGTAAATAGGTGTATGGGCGCCTATTTACAGGTCGGAAATTATATGGTATGTTATATGCATTTCTTACTGAGTCTGTTGACTCACAGTTTCTGCTTCCATGTGTAGGTAAAGGAAAGGCGAAGGCTGAACAGGAATGAACCTGAGCTCGGGTGAGATTGTACATGTCAAGCGGCGTGACCTGGAGTGTTCGGTCTCGGGACATCTGGGTGTTATATTTTGAAAGTCGCTATGCGACCTGTGAATTTTGTATTTTGAAATGTAAAGTTTAAAAAGTAAATTTTACGAAATTTGAGATCGGGATCCCGGAATTTGTAAATATTATATTATATTACAAAGTTTAATATTTAAAGCAAAAGTTTTAATTTGACACGTTTTTCGAGAAATTTCTTTGATTAGCAAAGATTGCACAATAATTGAAAAAGCACTGTAGCGTGCCTTAGCATTAGGGCGTTACAAAAATGACATTCAAAATTAATAATATATTTATGAAAATTAAACAAAAAAAAAATAACTTACAAATTAATAGAAGCAAATGAGAATGGAGATGAACGATACGGGGGAGGAGATGGACTTTGCGCGGCCATTGAGGGATGAGGAGGAGGAGGAGGTCAATCTTATTGACAGCAGGGGACTTGGAGATGAGTTTTCTGCAATTGAAGATAGGGATGAAATAAAAGATAGAGGAAAAAGAGGTTTCGTATAATTGTAATTAACAAAACTTAAAAATGTATAAATGAAAAAGTTAAATTGTATAAAAGTAAAAAATGACATGTGGCATTAAAAATGTAAATAATTTGTCAAATTTATCATTTTGTGTAAAAAAACCTTTTTTCAAATATTCTCTAACAACCTAAATTTGAATCCTAGTTAAGATATTTATTTTAAAATTTAATTTTATTTTAAATTTTAAAATTGAGATATTTTAGCTTACTTTCCAGATATTCCAAACAGTTATTTGTTTGTATTGTTTGATTATATTATTATGTATTCAAAATTTTTTTTACAAACCTATTGTTTATTTGATCTAAATTGCTATGATTAACTTGTTAACAGACCAATGATCTGATTTTAATTATAGTCCAATTGTCAATAGATCTTATAAATAATTTGTAACAGGTAAATTTTGTAATTTCTTTCATCTGTGTAAACCTAGTAACATGATAGGGCCCATCCAAATCATTTGACCTGTGTGAGCCTATATGTTTGCTATTGGGCTTAGACGCATATAGGAAGCCCATTTAAGTTTTACTAAGTAAATGGACTAGGTTGCTAAAATAAATTTTGACATAAGTAAATTTATTTAGGCTCAATTAGATTTGGGCTTATTCGATGAATAATAATTGTTTATTTAAAGGTTAAATTCCTCTCTTTTGGGCCTTGTGTGAGAGTTGGGGGCAAATAGAAGTGGGTACGACATACTAAACCCAGCTCCCCCTCACATGAACTGTTGGGTTTTCTGCCCTAAATAAAACTCATTTCAATATAATCAAATTTACTTATCAATATAGATCAGAAATAACATTTAATGTTGCATGGTTCACATGATTTATTTCATGATTATATGTACATAATGTATAAATTCATCTGAAACCCTTTTCACATACTTGATCCTCTTTATTGTGTTGTCAACATATTGGAAAGTAAACATGACTATGTGAATAAAGTTTCCTAGATTTATTAGACACAGGGTTTTACTGATATGATAATTTACAACAGAGTTTACTTGCATTTGGAGAAATGCTATGTTCTTTCCAGAGCATTGGTTAAAGTAAAGCTCACGTTGGATGCATGGAGTATGCATCGGAGGGGACCGATATTGAACTTTGACTTAGATTTATTAAACTTACCATAATATCTATCCAAGTCAATATCGCATAGTTGATCCTAGATCAAATGATCTTAATCCTGTTATGATTAGGCTCAATCTCAAGAGGCTATTCGTGTTCTTTGATTTGTTAGTTAAGCCTACTTTTGGGCCAGGGTGATACGTACATTTTGGGAACACGGTAGTGCAATTGAGTGGGAGCGCTAACATAAACATGGAATCTATAACTTCGGTCTGGCGAATAGTAAGTAAAGGATGATCTCCTTCGAGCTTGACCAAACAAAAATAAATGGTGGAGTACTCATTTCACATAAGCTGAAATATCATTTATACGGGGTTAAGTGTTTTAAGAATAAAATACATTGTAGGGTGTAACGGTAATCTAATCCCTTTACAGTGTAGATCATTCATATAGAGGATCATTGATCAAATTAGGATTATAACAATGGATAACTAATGATGCGTCTATATGGTGGAACATATAGAGCATTCTTTGTACTGACAGTGCAATTCTAAGTTCTATGCGTGGATTCAACGAAGAATTAATAAGTCAGTGAATTTAGGTTGTAAATTCTTTATTTGCTAATTGGAAGCTCGGTTATATAGACCCATGGTCCCCCCACTAGTTGAGATAATATTGCTTGTAAGACTCATATAATTGGTTTTGATTAATCAATTATAATTCTCAAATTAGACTATGTCTATTTGTGAATTTTTCACTAAGTAAGGGCAAAATTGTAAAGAAAGAGTTTTAGGGGCATATTTGTTAATTATGATACTTTGTATGGTTCAATTAATAAATATGATAAATGACAATATTATTTAATAATTATTTATAGTTATTAAATAGTTAGAATTGGCATTTCAATAGTTGAATTTAAAAATTGGCATTTTTGAGAAAATAGAAATAAAATTTGTGAAAACTGCAAAATCCAAGTAAGGCCCATTACACAACATGGCCGGCCACTTGGGATGGTTTTTCAAACTGATATTTTCATTATTTTAATGCCAAATAATTCAAACCTAACCCTAGTGGAATGCTATAAATAGATAGTGAAGGCTTCAGGAAAATTACACTTTTCATTCAGAAAAACCTGAGCCTTCTCTCTCTATACTTGGCCGCTCACTCTCGCTCTCTCTTCTTCATTAAGATTTCCAAATACTTTGTGATCAGAGTAGTGCCCACACACAGCAAGTGATACCTCAATCATAGTGAGGAAGATCGTGAAGAAAGACATTCAACAAGAAGGAGTTCAGCACTAAAGAAGGAGAGAAAGAGATCCAGGTTTAGATATTGATAATGCTCTGCTACAGAAAGGAATCAAGGGCTAGATATCTGAACGGAAGGAGTCATATTATTCCGTTGCACCCAATGTAAGGTTTACTAAACTTTATATGTGTTTATTTCATCGTTTTAGAAGTTCATATTTAGGGTGTTAATCAACATACTAGTGAGTAGATCTAAGATCCTAGTAAAATAATTTCTAACATGAACTACCCCAATTGTAAAGGCCCATTTGCCTTATTTAAATAATTGTATTAGGTTAATTATATTAGTCTAACCTAATTAATATTGAATTAGCTACATAATTAACTTTTAAAATATATGAAATTTAATTTTTCATTTAATATTTTAAAGTTAATTTTAGAAAAACACTTAGTAAATTGAAATTATTCTAGATAGTTATTTCTTGAACTAGTTATTTTTTCTAATATTTAATTAGGAAAATATCATAGATTGTGAAATTAATTGTTTAATAATTAATTTTGGTACAATCTAAGTTAAGTATATTTTTCCTAGTATTAAATTAGAATTAATAATTAAGTCTTCTCTATACTTAATTATTTATTTCTTGAATTTAATACATTTAATTAAATTGAAAATTTAAATATTTAAGTTGATTTTCATCATGATACTTAAATATTATTATTTTCATGTTATTTAATTAAAATTGAAAATTATTTTAAGTTTGAAATCTTATTTCATATAACTTAAATTTGAATAATTTTCAAAATATATATTTTTTTATTTTATTTTATTAATCTTTTTTCCACAATTTTGAAATTACATTTCTTAAATGCAAAAATTTTGAATTTTATTTGAAAAATAGATTAAAGTTGTAAATTATTTATTTTAATTTTGGACAAACTTAAATCAATGATTTTTTTTCATTTAATGATTAATTAAAATAAATGAAGTAAAATATATTTAATTAGAAAATGAATTAATTAGTCAATGAAAGTCTAGATAGATATTATCTGTGTTGCTTGAAGTACTTTTCTAGTGTATTTAATTAAATAGAAAATTAATATTTAAGTTGATTTTCATCATGATACTTAAATATGTGAAATTTTTCTTATATATATAATTAAATAGGAAAATTATATTTTTTGTTGTAAATTAATTTTATTAATTAATTTTGGGCCAACATTAAATTAGATTTTTCGAGGATTTATTTTTATTTTATTTTAACAAGCTATTTCGAAAATTGTATTATTAAATACTTCAATTTTTTGAAATGCAATATATATTTATAGAAAATTAAATTTGAGTTATAAATTAATTTAAATTAATTTTGTGACAACTTAAATTGAATATTTTTCTAAATATTTATTGGAAATTATTACTAAGATGGAAATAATTCATGTTATTTTCATATCCATCTAAGTAAAATTTATAAATATTAAATTAAAATTTATATTTAGAATTTTTCATTCTAAATTGGAAATTTTAATTAAATAAATATATATTTAAAATAAATTGATTAAAATAAATTGATATTAGAAGAAAATACATTTTTTTTTTAAATAATGAGCTTTATTATTAGGACATTCGATCTCCATTGTTGGTTTTACATAGCTTTGTTTTAGTGAGTAATCCTCCCTAATGGAGGAACGTTCATTAGCAAGTTAGCACCGTTTAATCTCGAAAGATAAGTAGCTTTGTAAGTGTTTTATATGGTATGGATCACCCTAATGGTGGCGACTGTATTTGACTTACAAAATATGAAACAATGGTGGAAGCTCATAAGATAGAATAGCCTTGACTCTCCCCTAAACGGGACAACGCTGGATTCCAATCTTGATCGAATAAAAGGTTGCTAGAATGTTTAACATTTTAGATGAGCTGACAACTCTATTCAATGGATGGCAGCTTTGACTCTCGCCTAAACGGGACACTGATATCAGTTTGTTGAAGACCTTGGAAATTATTTAGGATTGTATGTTTTAGTATTTTCACTTGTCATTCCTACGTGCTATATGTTTAATAATTTCTGAATTGTGTATGAATTTATATTGAATCATGTTATTTTCTGTTATTAAATTGTAGTTTAATTTTGAATCTTCATTGTTGGTCTAACTTGGTTTGTTTATGTAATGAGATAAATCCCTAATGGACTTTCACCATTAGAAATACATAATAGTGTTAGATCTTGAAAGATAAATATTGTATATGCAACATCTAGTTGTTCATCAATTGATGACACCTTAGACTAGTATTTTTACAATATGAAACAAGAAGATTGTATAAATAAGATTACTTTGACTCTCGTTAATCGAAGCATCGTTTGATTCTTATTTAAACAACAAAATTATCCTAATTCCTCTTAGCTTATTCATTTCGAATTAGCTCAATAACATATCATTGGATGAATGGTCTATATATCATTTCATGTCATTCTATTTTCTCTTCAGAAATTAAATGACGCACATGATTATATTCCCGAAATTCTATCCCAAAATGATATAAGTCCTCCATCTTAGAAATCTCCTACTTGTATGGGCAAATCTAACTTAGAGTTTAAATTAGTAGTGGTGGTCCAAGAAAGAATTTCTCATTATATTTGGTATAAATTTAAGTCTTTGACTTTCATTTTAGATTCCAAACAGAAATTTTCTTATATTTCTAATTCCAGGATACAATACAGTTACACTTTCACAAGTGTTTAATAACCATTTTCTATCAACGGATTCAAACTGTATGGAATATGAGTTTAGTATTCTGTGACCAGGATCGACTTGCACTATTCTAAGAACTCTTTAATATAACTAAACATAAGTCATCAAAAAGACACAACCACATTTTTTTTAATCTATGGCATTTGTATCTTGTTCATAGTGGTTTTGACAAGATCAATCTCTGCAAAGAGTTAATATGCCTATATCCATTGAAAGTTGTTCATCTCATTCGTAGATGGATGTACATTCAGGGGTGGATATGAGTTTTTTGTTGTATTCTTAAAACGATCACTCTAGATTATACCTTATGCAAAGAAATTTGAAATGTTTGAAAAATTTCTGATTTCTAGCAATGGTGATTAACCATTAATGTAAGTGGTTCAAGATCTTGCGAACTGATAGGGGTGGAGAAATAGTTAGTAGATATGCAGTTCAATGATTATTAATTTGATTTTTGAATTATATCCAAACTTACCTCCCCAGAAATTTTGATTTGCATATTGATGATTAGTTACTAGTCGTTGCCTAAATCCTTCTATGGTAATACAATTTCAGAATGATGCAATGGTTGTATACTTAAAGTAAATCATTACTAGATTCATGGATGACCTAATCAAAATTTTAAGAAAAGCTAGAACTGTTAACCGTGGTTTGCATGTTTGTTAGCTATTCTAAGTTATTAGGGGTGGACCATCCCATAGTCAATAGATAAGAAAGTGTTTGTTTAAACAAATACTACTTTTTTAAGAAAATGACTAAGTCTGAAAATAAAATTGAAAATAAAGGAGATATTTTTCTTGATTCCAAAAGTGTTCTATCATCTTATTTGACATATGATGATCCCACTGCCTCTGCTGTCTTGTCACAACCGAAGAGGTTAATACCATTTAGTTTTCTTAGACATAATTCACAGTACCTTGTCATAGTGGGAGAGTTTCTAGGAACTCACCTTCTTGGAAGACACTAGTGATTAAAATCCATTGTGAGTTTAAACAAGTAATGGATTGTCAAGATAAGAAACTAAGAAGAAAAGCCAATAGAACTATGGTTTAATCCATTTACATGGAGTAACCTAAATTTTTCTATTACAAGAACATAAAAGGAAATTTTGTTAATAAGTCTATTCAATGGACTTAACAAAACTTCATGTTCCTAGTATTATAGGTTTGAGTTTATCTAAACATATGGCTTGTGGTATACCTGGTAATTACTTACTCTAATGCAAGCAACTTACTTTAGTAAGATGCTAAAGCATTTTCTTTCTAATGGCAATCTATAGAATCTTCTCGACTTCTAGGCATAGATTTTATTTATCTAAGGAAAAGTCTCAACTATTCCAGAAAAGATAAAGCCATGAAAGAATTTCTTAAATCAACAGTGAGAGGTCTTAGATATGCTTTTGTATGCCTTAGACCAGACACCTGCTGTTGAGTGGGAGTAATGAGTAGGTATCAGATTAATCCAGGAAAAGAACATTGGAAGAAAATCAAGTAAATCTTAAGATTAAGAAGAGGAACTATATGTTAGTCGATAAGGGTATGTTTAAAACTCTTAGACTACACCACATCAGAGTTTGAGACTTGCCTTTATGCTAGAAAGTCTGCTGATAAGATGGTGATTACTTTGGGGGTGGAGTAGTGATTTTGCAGAAGTGCAAAAACCTATTTGAAGTCTCTTAGTCTACCAGAAAGAGACTGAATGTTAAAGTTGCAGGAAAGGTACTTATTCAATCTAAGGAAAGTTCTATACATTTATGGAACCGTTCCAACTTGCCTTAACTACTAATGTTACTTCCTGAATAACCAAAAAGTAGTTTCCAAAGGTATAGAATCCAGTATCCCAAGAGAGTAGACATATAGAGAGGAATTTCACATTATCACGGATTTTGTGATTAAGGAAGAGTAATGGTGGAGAAAAGGTTGTGTTTAATTCAACCTGTAAAATCCTATTACGAGGAGTTTACTACTATTACACTTGATTTGTATATCAAGGTGTTAATGATTATTTGAAATGCACATTTTTTTTTATATTAGTGCAAGTGGGAGTTTGTTCGATTTTATGCCCTAAATAAAACTCATTTCATATAATCAAATTTACTTATTAATAAAGATCAGAAATAACATTTTATGTTGCATGGTTCACATGATTTATTTCATGATTATTTACATAATGTATGAATTCTATTTAAGTCCAGAACATATCAATTTGTTAATTATTATAGTGTTGTCAACACAGTGGAATATAATCTTAATTATATGTTCGAAAGTTTATTCCCTGATTTGTCAGTACACTGGATTTAGACTGACATGATAATCAGCGATAGGTATTCTTACACCTTGGATAAGTGTTATGTCCTTTCCATGACATTGGCAAAGTTTACCAGCATCGGATGTATGGAGTATAAATCGGAAGGGACCGATATTGAACTTTGATTAGATATATTAGAATTTACCGTAATATCTATTCAATTCAATATCACCTGTTGATCCTAGATCAAATGATCTTAATCCTGATATGATTAGGTTCAATCTCAAGAGTGTTATTCGTGTTCTTTGATTTGTTAGTTAAGCCTACTTTTGGGTCAGGGTGATACGTACATTTTGGGAACACGGTAGTGCAATTGAGTGGGAGCGCTAACATAAATATGGAATCTATGGCTTCTATCTGGCGAATAGAAAGTAAAGGATGATTTCCTTCGAGCTTAACCAAACAAAAATAAATGGTGGAGATCTCATTTCACTTAGCTGAAATATCATTTATACAGGGTTAAGTATTTTAAGGATAAAATACATTATAGGGTGTTATGGTAATTTGATCCCTTTACAGTGTAAATCATCTATATAGAGGATCATTGATCACATTAGGGTTATAACAATGGATAACTAATGACGTGTCTATATCGTGGAACATATAGAGCGTTCTGTATACTGAGAGTGAAATTTTAATTTCTATGCGTGGATTCAACGAAGAATTAATAAGTCAGTAAATTTAAGATATAAATTCTTGATCTGCTTATTGGAAGCTCAGATATATAGACCCATGGTCCCCATACTAGTTTAGACCATACTGCTTGTAAGACTCAGTTAATTGATTTTGATTAATCAATTATAATTCTAAAGTTAGACTATGTCTTCTTTGTGAATTTTCACTAAGCAAGGGCGAAATTGTAAAGAAAAGAGATTCTAGGTTTATTTATTAATTAAGAGACTTTATATGTCTAATTAATAAATATATTAAATGAAAATATTATTTAATAATTAATTTTAGTTATTAAATAATTAGAATTGGCATTTAAATGGTTGAATTTGAAAATTGGCGTTTTTGAGAAAATCAGATGCAGAAAAGATAAAACTACAAAATTGTAAAAAGTGAGGCCCATTATCCAAGCCCATGGTCGGCCGCACTTTATGGGTTTTATCATTTATTTTTCATTATTTTCATGCCAAATAATTCTAACCTAAACCTAGGTGGTTACCTATAAATAGATAGTGATGGCTCTCATTCACACTTGAAATTCTGTCAGATGAAAACTGAGCCTCTATCTATTCTCTATAGGCCGAACCACTTCTCTCTTCTTTTCTTCTCTTAATTTCGAAATCCTTGAGTGAATGAGTGAGTGCCCACACACATCAAGTGGTATCTCAATCATAGTGTGTAAGACTGTGGAAAATCAACCAACAAGAAGGAGAATCAACATCAAAGGAAGGAGAGAAAGAGATCCAGGTTCAGATATTGATAATTGTAACGCCCTAATGCTAAGGCACGCTACAGTGCTTTTTCAATTATTGTGCAATCTTTGCTAATCAAAGAAGTTTCTCGAAAAACGTGTCAAATAAAAACTTTTGCATTAAATATTAAACTTTGTAATATAATAAAATATTTACAAGTGCCGGGATCCCGATTTTAAACTTTGTAAAATTAACTTTTCAAAATATACATTTATTACAGGTCGCACAGCGACTACCAAAATAAAAATCCCCAGATGTCCCGAGACCGAACACTCCAGGTCGCGCTGCTTTGACATGTACAATCTCACCCGAGCTCAGGTTCACTCCTGTTCAGCCTTCGCCTTTCCTTTACCTACACATGAAAGTAGAAACTGTGAGTCGACGTACTCGCAAGAAATGCATATAACATATCACATAAATTCCGACCTGTAAATAGGCGCCCATACACCTATTTACAGGGCTTAACAGATGAGCAAGAACGTTCTAACTGCTTGTGCTACTGATCATGATATCACTCCTACTAACACTATAATCGTGCTGTAGGACCGGCACTATGTTCGTGCCGCTATGATAGCATCAATAACATCCAAAAGTATGATTGGCCATGATATCACTCTTAACCAGTACGATGCTCGTATCGCCGAACCGACACAATGGTTGTGTCGCTATGATAGTACCAAAACATACTTTCCAGGGTGAATAACACTCTTAACCAGTACGATGCCTGTACTGCTGAACCGACACAATGGTTGTGTCGCTATGATATCACCCAAACACATACAAGGATACACATAGCATGCATATATATATATATATCATACATATACATACACCCAGATATTTATATCACACGTTATATTCAGTTCTTACCTGTTTTCCAGATTCAACTGAGTTGGTCGATCTGAACGGAAAGTCCCGTGCTGAATGGATGCCCTAATCACATATTGAAACCGGGTAAATCACACGTTCAAAACCCTAAATCAGGAAACCCGAGTCCACAACTTAAGGCTCTGCTATACTCACTAAGAATTACATTAACTTAGGAAATAGAGAAACACCCAACTATGGCACTGAAATGGACGAAGGTTGAAAAAAACTGGTTTTTCAGGAACCCTGCAAAACCTACAGACCGAAATCCCAAAACCGGAAAACCGGTTTCTGGCTCGCCCGTAAAACGAGTTAACCGGCTCGCGAACCGGTAAACCGGTTTTCCCTGCAGAAAAACCCCAAACTTCGAAACTTCACCAATTCGACCCCAATTTCCACCATACCTTCCAGAACACCTAAATAGGGTATACACAATATATTCCAACAAGAAAAACCCAGAAAAACTCATTGAATCCAAACATGCCATTAAAGATCAAAGCTTAAGTTTCAAAGCACAAACTTATGCAATTCCATCACAACTCAACAAAACCAATATCCAGCACCTAGAATCAACTTAAAATCACCCTAGAAATGAGATTATTCAAACTTTAAACCCTAACAGCCCCTATCTTTCAAAATTACATACTCAAACCAATTAAAACTAGAGAAACACATAACTTAGAGAGTGTCTAGGGTTTACCTTAACTTGAATCTCCCAAGGTTTCCTTGCTGAAATCACCAAAAATCAGCAGCCCCTTCCCTTGTTCTTGCTGCCTTCGAAGAGAGAGAGAAGAAAGAGCTTCTCCTTTGAATTCTTATTTCCCTTCTAATTTTCTAAATGGGATAAATGATAAATTCATTTAGGGAAAATCCATTTCCCTTGGCTGAAAACAAGTGGCCACGTGCCACACTTTTAGGCAGCCACACAACCCCAAAGAAATTACCAATTTGCCCTTTAGGTTAATAACTTAGGTGTTTTCAAAAGCTAGGGGTAAAATGGTCAAATTCCATAACCCCGCTCAAACCCGATAATTTATTTTCTCTAAAATATTTTCCACTAAGAAATAAGGTTCTAAACTTACCCATGTGATCAATCTAGCCATCCATCGCATTTTCCGTTGTCGCCGAACAAAAATTACAAAAATATTATATTCCACATATAAACTAAATAATACCCCTAGAGTTTAATAAAATCTCCGGAATTGAGAAATTATAACTCTAATATTTATTTCTAAATATTGGGGTCCACATTAAAATTTAATTCACAAATAATAATAAAATAATAAAAATTAGTGCTAATTGCCTTTTCTAATCCAAATTAATAGAGCGGTCATTACAATTATCCCCCCGTTAATAGGATTTCGCCCTCGAAATCTAATCTGAATAGCTCTGGATGTTGAGTCCTCATATCCGACTCCAATTCCCAGGTGGCTTCTTCCACCTTACTGTTCCTCCAGAGCACCTTAACCAGTTCAATAGTCTTGTTTCAAAGAACTTTTCCCTTTTTATCCAAAATCTGTACAGGTTGTTTCTCATGGAATAAATCTGGTTACAGTTCAAGGGCTTCATAACTCAAGACATGAGTCGGGTCTGATACGTATTTCCTCAACATAGATATGTGAAATACGTCATGAACAACCAATAACGCTGCTAGCCGATATGCTACCTACCCGACCTCGAGTATCTGAAATGGCCCAATGAACCTAGGGTTTAACTTACCCTTCTTCGCGAAGCGCCTAATACCCTTCATTGGTGAAATCCGCAGGAAAACATGTTCCCCTGCCTGAAATGTAACATCTCTGTGTTTCGGATCAGCATAACTTTTCTGCCTGCTTTGAGCAGCAAGCATCCGAGCCTTGATCTTATCAATAGCTTCATTGGCCCTCTGCACTAACTCTGGACCCAAGTATTTCCTTTCTCCTGTCTCGTCCCAATGAATAGGAGAACGACATTTTCTACCATATAACATCTCATAGGGAGCCATCCCTATTGT
The DNA here is from genome assembly GCF_029168945.1 of Cannabis sativa. Taxonomy (NCBI): domain Eukaryota; kingdom Viridiplantae; phylum Streptophyta; class Magnoliopsida; order Rosales; family Cannabaceae; genus Cannabis; species Cannabis sativa. Next base: position 22,739,683 of record NC_083603.1, read on the forward strand.
ACTCTGGTAGCTATTGTTGTGGGAGAATTCAATTAAAGGCAAGTACTTACTCTAAAAACCCTCAAAGTTCATAACACAGGCTCGTAGTAAGTCTTCCAAAATTGAATAATTCTTTCTGATTGACCATCAGTCTGAGGGTGATAGGCTGTACTGAATCTTAATTTGGTACCCATAGCCTTCTGAAGACTCACCCAAAACTTCGATGTAAACTTTGGATCCCTATCTGAGACAATAGATTTAGGGGCTCCATGGAGACAAACTATCTCCTTCACATACAATCAGTGTACAGGTCCACTGAATATGTAACTTTCACTGGTAGAAAGTGAGCTGACTTTGTGAATCTGTCCACGATGACCCATACTGAATCATACATCCCTGTAGTTCTAGGTAAACCAGTTACAAAATTCATTGCAATGTCCTTCCACTTCCTTTCAGGAAGGGCTAAAGGTTGCAGTAACCTTGCCGGCCTCTGATGTTCAGCTTTAATCTGCTGGCAGGTTAAACACTTGGTCACGTAGTCCATCACATCTCTTTTCATTCCATACCACCAAAGGTAGGGTTTCAAATCCTGATACATTTTGGTGGTTCCCGAATGCAATGAATAAGGTGTGGTGTGAGCTTCATCAAGTATCTCTTTCTTAAGCTCATCAACACTAGGAACACAAACTCGAGCTTTATATAACATTCCACCGCTCGAGACTGAAAAGCCTCTAGGCCGACCAGCCAATACTTCGTCTTGAACTTTAACTAGCTCGGGATCTTCCAGTTGTGCCTTTCTGATTCTCTCCAACAGATCAGATTGGAGTGTTACATTATGTAATTTCCTGATCACGAACTCAATTCCTGCATTATCTGTTTCAGAGGCTAGTTAAGGGGGCTATCAAAACTGTGGTACAAATTCGCCGGGACCTTTTCTGCTTAGAGCATCGGCTACAACATTGGCTTTCCCGGGGTGACACAAAATTTCACAATCGTAGTCCTTAACCAGTTCCAACCACCTTCTCTGCCTCATATTCAAATCTTTCTGAGTGAAAAGGTATTTGAGACTTTTATGATCAGTATAAATCTCACACTTTTCACCGTAAAGATAATGTCGCCGTATCTTCAAAGCAAAAACCACAGCAGCGAGCTCTAAATCAAGAGTTGGATAGCGCTGCTCATAATCCTTCAGTTGACGAGAGGCATAGGCTATAACTCGTCGCCTTACATCGTAACACATCCCGCACTCGTCTAGACGCATCACAATAACCACAAATTCCTCTTGATCTGATGGCAAAGTTAACACCGGAGCTGTTATCAAACGTTGCTTCAACTCCTAAAAGCTTGTTTCACACTTATCTGACCACACAATTTCTGATTTTTCTTGATCAATTCGGTTAGGGGCATAAAAAGTTTAGAAAATCCTTCGACGAAACGTCGATAATACCCTGCTAACCTGAGAAAACTTCGAATTTCCGTCACAGACTTGGGCCTCGGCCAATTCTTCACTGATTCTACCTTGTTTGGATCAACCATAATTCCATTTATTTTATTTTTTATTTTTTTTTTCAACAATATGACCCAGAAAAGACACCTCAGACAATCAGAATTTGCACTTTTAAACTTTGCATACAGCTTATAATTTTTAAGTCGCTGCAATACCATTCTGAGATGATGCTCGTGCTCCTCTTCTGATCAAGAGTATACAAGGATGTCATCGACAAACACTATAACGCAGTTATCGAGGAAATCCTTGAATACCCTATTCAAGAGTTCCATAAAAGCCGCAGGAGCATTAGTCAATCAGAATGACATTACCAGAAACTCATAATGCCCATATCTGGTTCTAAAAGCAGTCTTCGATATGTCCTTCTCTCGAATTCTAATTTGTTGATAACCAGATCGTAAATCAATCCTTGAAAACTCTGTCTTTCCCTGAAGCTGATCAAACAGATCGCCGATTCAGGGCAACGGGTACTTGTGCTTAATTGTCAGCTTGTTTTGTTCTCGATAATCAATACTCATTCTGAGGGAACCATCTTTCTTTTTTTTCACAAAAAGAACCGGAGCTCCCCAGGGCGACACACTAGGTCGAATAAACCCAAAGTCAAGCATCCCTTGATGTTGTAACTTAAGCTCCTTGAGTTCTACTGGAGCCATCCTATATGGAAACTTTAGAAACAAGTTCGACTCCAGATGTCAGATCAATTACAAAATCAATCTCTCGCTGTGGCGGCAATCCCGGTAACTCCTCGGGACGCCGAGAAAATCTTTTACCACTCTAACTTCCCCAGGCCCAAATGTTTCAGGTCTGCTGGAGTCAAAAACCGCCGCTAGAAATCCTACACAGCCATTGCATAGTAAATCCCTAGCCCTTAATACAGATATAACCGGGATCCAAAACCCCTGGATTAATCCAACATAACCAAATGGATCTTCACCTTCCGGTTGAAAAATCACCATTTTCCGCCTACAACCTATACTGGCCGAATACTTGGACAAAAATCCATTCCCAGTATAATGTCAAACTCAGTTAATTCCAGTTCTATACGATCAACGCTCAACTCCCTATCTTCGATCCTAATTGGCATAGACCTAATACGCCTATTAGAGACCACCAACTCCTCACTAGGCACTAGGGTTCCAAACCCTCTTTTTTTTTTTAAATATCTCAAGGCCTACCCAAAAATGAATTACTCTTATAATTACATATAAGCGTGTAGCTCCCGAATTAAACATCACAATATAAAAGAAGTCGCTTACAGAGAACTAACCTGCCACTACAGAAGGGCTTGCTGCATCATCAGCTTGAGCATTAGCATTCACCGGGGTAGGAACAAATACCGCTTTCTGCTCTTGCTCTTCTTTCTCCATCTGTGGGCAATCTTTCTTAAAATGCCCAACCTTGCCACATAGAAAACATACCTTTCGGTTGCATTCTCCGGGATGGTGTTTCATGCAACGTGGGCATTCAGGGTAAGAATAACCCTGGCGTCCTCCCTTGCCTTGAAACCTTCGGAACCGCTTGTTCTGTCTCAAACCCACCACTGATGACGTAGGTTCCCTCTTTTGCTCAATCATGGAGCTCCTGCCACTTTCACCAAAATTTGAATTCAGGCAAGTAATATTCTGACCCTCTACCATAATTTCGTGAGGTCTCATAATAATTTCCTCAGGGCTTCCAACCCAAGAAGCATTCTTCATATTTGAACCTCCCTGAAAGTCTGAAGGTTCTTGGATCCAAATCTTTCCATGTAATGGTTCCACTTGAGTACCAGCCATTCCATGCTTCGCTGGTAATACCGAATCAAAAATGATTGGCATATGTGGTAAAGATACTACAGGAGACCTCTGCTATTTCAACCTCTGAATCTCTTCTTCATGTCGTTGAATCACAGCTTCCATTTTCGCAAACCTTTGCTCCAAATCCAACGGAGCCTGTGACGGATAACCATCACTCCCGTCGGACGCCCTCCAAGGGATTTCACCTTGGTTACGGGGACAATTTGGACTCCATTCTCTCCAACCGTTACTAGCCCTGGCCACTTTACTCTGACCCTCCATATAGCACCAGGTGTCCATTTTATAAGACTAACTCCGTCGCTAGTAAGTCGACCGTCGTGCAACGGCCTATTTACATACTTACTACCGCACTTACAGATTTTAAGGCAATGCACTTAACACAAACAGTTATAATCTAATATGCATCCTAACATGCTTTCACATTCGTAACTTTTAAAAAGAAAATACTAAACAGGTACGGGCTTACTGAACCGTGAACCGAGCTTTCTCTGATGAAGATTGTACATGACTTAGCAAGCTTCGGTAGACAAACCTGGCGGCTCTGATACCAAAATTGTAACGCCCTAATGCTAAGGCACGCTACAGTGCTTTTTCAATTATTGTGCAATCTTTGCTAATCAAAGAAGTTTCTCGAAAAACGTGTCAAATAAAAACTTTTGCATTAAATATTAAACTTTGTAATATAATAAAATATTTACAAGTGCCGGGATCCCGATTTTAAACTTTGTAAAATTAACTTTTCAAAATATACATTTATTACAGGTCGCACAGCGACTACCAAAATAAAAATCCCCAGATGTCCCGAGACCGAACACTCCAGGTCGCGCTGCTTTGACATGTACAATCTCACCCGAGCTCAGGTTCACTCCGTTCGGCCTTCGCCTTTCCTTTACCTACACATGAAAGTAGAAACCGTGAGTCGACGTACTCGCAAGAAATGCATATAACATATCACATAAATTCCGACCTGTAAATAGGCGCCCATACACCTATTTACAGGGCTTAACAGATGAGCAAGAACGTTCTAACTGCTTGTGCTACTGATCATGATATCACTCCTACTAACACTATAATCGTGTCAGTAGACCGCACTATGTTCGTGCCGCTATGATAGCATCAATAACATCCAAAAGTATGATTGGCCATGATATCACTCTTAACCAAGACGATGCCCGTATCGCCGAACCGACACAATGGTTGTGTCGCTATGATAGTACCAAAACATACTTTCCAGGGTGAATAACACTCTTAACCAGTACGATGCCTGTACTGCTGAACCGACACAATGGTTGTGTCGCTATGATATCACCCAAACACATACAAGGATACACATAGCATGCATATATATATATATCATACATATACATACACCCAGATATTTATATCACACGTTATATTCAGTTCTTACCTGTTTTCCAGATTCAACTGAGTTGGTCGATCTGAACGGAAAGTCCCGTGCTGAATGGATGCCCTAATCACATATTGAAACCGGGTAAATCACACGTTCAAAACCCTAAATCAGGAAACCCGAGTCCACAACTTAAGGCTCTGCTATACTCACTAAGAATTACATTAACTTAGGAAATAGAGAAACACCCAACTATGGCACTGAAATGGACGAAGGTTGAAAAAAACTGGTTTTTCAGGAACCCTGCAAAAACCGGCAGACCGAAATCCCAAAACCGGAAAACCGGTTTCCTGGCCTGCCCAGAAAACAGGTTAATCGGTTCTGCAGAACCGGTAAACCGGTTTTCCCTGCAGAAAAACCCCAAACTTCGAAACTTCACCAATTCGACCCCAATTCCCACCATACCTTCCAGAACACCTAAATAGGGTATACACAATATATTCCAACAAGAAAAACCCAGAAAAACTCATTGAATCCAAACATGCCATTAAAGATCAAAGCTTAAGTTTCAAAGCACAAACTTATGCAATTCCATCACAACTCAACAAAACCAATATCCAGCACCTAGAATCAACTTAAAATCACCCTAGAAATGAGATTATTCAAACTTTAAACCCTAACAGCCCCTATCTTTCAAAATTACATACTCAAACCAATTAAAACTAGAGAAACACATAACTTAGAGAGTGTCTAGGGTTTACCTTAACTTGAATCTCCCAAGGTTTCCTTGCTGAAATCACCAAAAATCAGCAGCCCCTTCCCTTGTTCTTGCTGCCTTCGAAGAGAGAGAGAGAGAAGAAAGAGCTTCTCCTTTGAATTCTTATTTCCCTTCTAATTTTCTAAATGGGATAAATGATAAATTCATTTAGGGAAAATCCATTTCCCTTGGCTGAAAACAAGTGGCCACGTGCCACACTTTTAGGCAGCCACACAACCCCAAAGAAATTACCAATTTGCCCTTTAGGTTAATAACTTAGGTGTTTTCAAAAGCTAGGGGTAAAATGGTCAAATTCCATAACCCCGCTCAAACCCGATAATTTATTTTCTCTAAAATATTTTCCACTAAGAAATAAGGTTCTAAACTTACCCATGTGATCAATCTAGCCATCCATCGCATTTTCCGTTGTCGCCGAACAAAAATTACAAAAATATTATATTCCACATATAAACTAAATAATACCCCTAGAGTTTAATAAAATCTCCGGAATTGAGAAATTATAACTCTAATATTTATTTCTAAATATTGGGGTCCACATTAAAATTTAATTCACAAATAATAATAAAATAATAAAAATTAGTGCTAATTGCCTTTTCTAATCCAAATTAATAGAGCGGTCATTACAATAATGCTCTGCTACAGAAAGGAATAAAGGGCTAGATATCTGAACGGAAGGAGTCATTATATTCCGCTGCACCCAATGTAAGGTTTTCTTAAATTCTTATGTGTTTATTTCATTGTTTTAGAATTCATATTAGGATGTTAATGAAACATACTTGTTAGTAAATCTAGATCCTGGTAAAATATTTCCATCACAATCTAGACAAGCAGTTCTCAAAATTTCTAGGGGTCTTTAAAAGATTACACATCAACATTCCTTTAGCTGAAGTCTTGGAACAAATGCCTAGTTTAGTGAAGTTCATGAAGGAGATATTGTCCATGAAGAGAAAAATGGAGGACTATGAAACAATGGCATTAATGATTAGTGTAGCGTCATTCTGCAAAAGAGACTCCCTCCCAAACTCAGAGATCCTGGGAGTTTCACTATTCCTTGCACCATTGGAAGAATTGAAGGAATAAATGCACTGTGTGATTTGGGAGCCAACATAAACTTGATGCCTCTGTCAGTTTTCAGAAGATTACAGCTTGGTGAGGCAAAACCTACTACAGTAACTCTACAATTGGCTGATCGATCACTAGCGCATCCTAGAGGAGTCATTGAGGATGTGTTAGTCAAGGTTGACAAGTTCATCTTCCCAGCTGATTTTATTGTTCTAGACATAGAAGAAGATAACAACGTCCCAATAATTCTTGGGGGACCATTCTTGGCAACTGGTCATGCTTTGATCGATGTTCAGAAGGGTGAATTGAAGCTCCGAGTACAAGGAGAAGAAGTGGTTTTCAATGTGTTAAAGGCGATGACTTTTCCAAAGGCAAGTGATAACTGTTTCTTTGTTGATATGATTGATACCATTGTGAATGAGAAAAAAGTTGATAGACGATCCTCTAGAATTGAGCTTAATTGAAGATGACTTGACGGAGCAAGAAGGAAAGGAGGTAATGGAGTATGTCAAATGGCTTGATTCCTATGGGCCATTGAACTGGAAGTATTATGAAGAGTTGGGGGTAGTACCAAAAGAGCTTGTATCATCTACAGAGAAACCTCCAGAGTTAGAGCTGAAAGTGCTTCCTAATCATCTACGATATGAATTCTTGGGAGAAGATAAAAAGCTTCTGGTGATAGTGACTGCTTCACTTTCGGATGTGGAGACTAATAAGTTGCTTAGAATACTCCGAACACACAATAAGGCCATTGCATGGACATTGGGTGATGTTAAGGGAATTAGTCCCTCTACAGTTATGCATCGAATTTCAAACTGACTATTGATGCACAACAAAGACTTAATCCACCAATGAAAGAAGTTGTCAGAAAAGAGGTGGTAAAGTGGCTAGATGCTAGTGTGGCATATCCTATTTCAAATAGCAAGTGGGTCAGCCCAGTTCAAGTGGTACCTAACAAAGGAGGGATGACTGTGGTAAAGAATGAGAAGAATGAGTTAATCCCTACTAAAACAGTTACTGGTTGAAGGATTTATATTGACTACAGAAAACTCAACAAAGCAACCCGAAAAGACCACTTTCCCTTGCCCTTCATTGATCAGATGTTAGACCGGTTGGCGGGGTAGGAATATTACTGTTTCTCAAATGGCTACTCTGGGTATCATCAAATAGCCATAGCACATGTGGATCAAAAGAAGACTACTTTCACATGTCCTTATGGTACTTTTGCTTTTAGGAGAATGCCATTTGGACTATGTAACGCTTCTGCGACATTTTAAAGGTGTATGATGGCTATCTTTTCGGACTTAATAGAATCATGCATTGAGATCTTTGTGGATGATTTCTCAGTCTTTGGTTCTTCATTCGATCATTGCCTTGAGAATTTGGAGAAGGTGTTAATCAGATGCGAAAAGTCAAACTTGGTCCCAAACTGGGAGAAGTGTCACTTTATGGTAACAGAAGGGATAGTTTTGGGACACAAGATCTCAAAAGCAGGTATTGAGGTGGACAAAGCAAAGGTGTCAACAATAGAGAATTTACCTCCTCCAGTTTCTGTGAAAGGAGTAAGAAGTTTCTTGGGTCATGCTGGTTTCTACTGAAGATATATTAAAGACTTCTCAAAGATCTCCAAACTATTGTGCAATTTACTTGTTAATGGCGTTCCTTTTGAGTTTCGGGAAGAATGTTTGTAGGCATTCCAAGTTCTTAAGGAGAAATTGATTTCAGCACCAATAGTCACTTCACCAAATTTGGAGTTGCCCTTCGAGTTGATGTGTGATGCAAGTGACTACGCAATCGAAGCGGTCTTGGGTCAACGGGTTGACACGGTGTTTCATACAATCTACTATGCTAGTAGAACCCTATATGATGCTCAACTAAATTATGCCACGACGGAGAAAGAGATGCTGGCAGTTGTGTTTGCTTGTGATAAGTTCCGCCCCTATCTAATTGGAAATAAGGTGATAGTTTACATGGACCACTCAGCAATTAAGTACCTTATGACCAAGAAGGATGCAAAGTCAAGGTTGATTTGGTGGGTGCTTCTACTCTAGGAATTTGACATAGAGATAAAAAATAAGAAGGAAACTGAAAAATCTGGTAGCAGATCATCTGTCAAGATTAGAATTAGAAGAAAGCTAGAATACAAAAGAGGTGCAAATAAATGAACAATTTCCTGATGAACAACTCTTTAGTTTGAGGGAAAACCTGATGGTACCTTGGTATGCTGATTAAGTCAACTTTTTGGCTGCCAATATAACTCCTCCTAAGCTATCTCGTCAACAATTAAAGAAATTCTTTTCAGAGGTAAAGCATTACTATTGGGAAGAGCCAATTCTCTACAAACACTGTGCTGATCAGATAATTAGGAGATGTGTGCCGGAAGAGGAGATGTACTCTATTCTCAACCACTGCCATGCTTTACCATGCGGGGGACATTTCAGTGGCACAAGAACTGCTGCTAAGGTGTTGCAAAGCGGATTCTTTTGGCCTACTCTTTTCAAGGACGCTAGTAGTTTTGTGAAGGCATGTGATCGTTGTCAGCGAACAGGAAATATCTCAAGGAAAAACGAAATGTCTTTGACAGGAATCTTGGAAGTAGAATTGTTTGATGTGTGGGGGATAGATTTTATGGGTCATTTTCCTTCATCTTTTAGCAATTTTTACATCTTATTGGTTGTGGACTATGTTTCAAAATGGGTTGAAGCTGCAGCAACACCAGTCAATGACGGTAAAACAATTCTTCTCTTCCTTACTCGGTTCGGTACTCCCCGAGCAATTATAAGCGATGAAGGGAGTCACTTCTGCATTAAATAGTTTGAAGCACTCCTCTCGAGATATGGCGTCTGCCATAGAACTGCTCTACCGTACCATCCACAAAGTAATGGCCAAGCAAAAATTTCTAACCGGGAGATAAAAGATGATATTGAAGAAAACAGTGCATAGATCAAGAAAAGACTGGTCACGAAAATTAGATGATGCACTATGGGCGTATAGAACAGTGTTTAAAACACCGATTGGGATGTCACCGTATCGGTTGGTGTTTGGAAAAGCTTGCCATCTGCCGGTGGAATTAGAGCATAAGGCCTTTTGGGCTATGAAGACCCTCAACATGGACTTGAAAGCTGCAGGAGAGAAAAGACTGCTGCAATTGAATGAGTTGGAGGAGTTCAGAAATGAGGCTTACAAGAATGCAAAGATTTACAAGGAAAGAACAAAGAAGTGGCATGACCAAAGCTTAGTCAGAAAGGAGTTTCAACCTCGGCATCAAGTTTTACTTTTCAATTCAAGGTTGAAATTGTTTCCTGGCAAGTTAAAGTCAAGATGGTCGGGCCCGTTTACCGTGGTCAAGGTGTTTCCTTATGGAGCTGTAGAACTGAAAGGAGAATGTCTAGGAACCTTTAAGGTTAATGGACAGCATTTAAAGCTCTACTTGGGAGGTCAAATTGACCAAGCCAAGTCCGCCATTATTCTGGCACCTCTCTAAAAAGAACAACTCAGCGTCCGGCTAGATGACGATAAAGACAGCGCTCTTGGGAGGCAACCCAAGTGTTTTTCTTTAATTTTTCAGACTTTTTGCTATTGTTTTTAGTTTATGTTTTAGTGTTTTTAGTATTTTAAATTTTTGGTAAAGTACCAGACATTATATTTTTCCAGTTGAATCGTGAAAAACGTGAAAAAAATAAAAAAAAATAATTTTATTTTTCGGGACTCAAAACCCAGTGGTCGCGACCACGGTGTTCCTGGGCCGCGACCCTTTTTGGTAGTCGCGACCCTGGTCGTGACCTGGGAAATAACAGAAATGTAAGAAATTTTTAAGTCCCAGTAGTCGCGACTACGACAGTTACAGAAAACCTGGGAAATTAAAATTTAAGCTGGTCGCGACCAGCCCATGGGCTTGTCGCGACCAGGTGACGAAAATTCTATAAAAAAACCCCTATTTTCCCCCCATTCAACCCTAATTCAAACAGAAACCATCTTAGCCGAAACACCACTTCCCCCAGCCAAAAAATGTTGGGTTTTATGCCCTAAATAAAACTCATTTCAATATAATCAGATTTACTTATTAATAAAGATCAGAAATAACATTTAATGTTGCATGGTTCACATGATTTAATGTATGAATTCTATTTAAGTCCAGAACATATAAATTTGTTAATGATTATAGTGTTTTTAACACAGTGGAATATAATCTTAATTATATGTTCGAAAGTTTATTTCCTGATTTGTCAGTTCACTTGATTTAGACTGACATGATAATCAGCGATAGGTATTCTTACACCTTGGATAAGTGTTATTGTTGGGTTTTATGCCCTAAATAAAACTCATTTCAATATAATCAGATTTACTTATAATAAATATCAGAAATAACATTTAATGTTGCATGGTTCACATGATTTATTTCATGATTATTTACATAATGTATGAATTCTATTTAAGTCTAGAACATATCAATTTGTTAATGATTATAGTGTTGTCAACATAGTGGAATATAATCTTAATTATATGTTCAAAAGTTTATTCCCTGATTTGTCAGTTCACTGGATTTAGACTGACATGATAATCAGCAATAGGTATTCTTACACCTTGGATAAGTGTTATGTCCTTTCCAGGGCATTGGCAAAGTTTACCAACATCGGATGTATGGAGTATACATCGGAAGGGACCGATATTGAACTTTGATTAGATATATTAAAATTTACCGTAATATCTATTCAATTAAATATCACTTGTTGATCCTAGATCAAATGATCTTAATCCTGATATGATTAGGTTCAATCTCAAGAGTGTTATTTGTGTTCTTTGATTTGTTAGTTTAGCCTACTTTTGGGTCAGGGTGATACGTACATTTTGGGAACACGGTAGTGCAATTGAGTGGGAGCGCTAACATAAATATGGAATCTATAGCTTCTATTTGGCGAATAGAAAGTAAAGGATGATTTCCTTTGAGCTTAACCAAACGAAAATAAATGGTGGAGATTGTTGGGATTTATTTTACCAGGATCTTAGATCTACTCACAAGTATGTTGTTTAACACCCTAAATATGAACTTTCTAAAACGATAAATAAACACATATAAAGTTAAGAAAACCTTACATTGATGGCAGCGGAATGATGTCTCCTTCCACTCAGATCTCTAACCCTTGTATCCTTTTTTTCGCAGAGTATTATCAAGATCTGAGCCCGAATGTCCTTTTCTTTGTGTGTGATCCTTCATAGTCTTCCAATCTATGATTGAGGTACCACTTGCTGTGTGTGGGCACTACTCTATCACTGAGGGTTTTGAAATTTAGAAGAGGAAAAGAGAGAGGGTTGGTTCGGCTATAGAAGAGAGAGGGAAGACTCAGAAAAAGTAATTTTCTGACAGAAAGACTTATGAAAACTTGTTATTTGACTGAGCCATCACTTTCTATTTATAGGCAACTACAAGGTTTAGGTTAGTAATTATTTGGCATTAAAATAATGAAAATATTAATTGGAAAAAGCTATCCAAGTGGCCGGCCATAGGTGTTAATGGGCCTTACTTGGTTTTTGCTGTTTTCACAATTTTTATTTCTATTTTCTCAAAAACGCCAATTTCTAATTCTAACCATATAAATGCCAAAACTAATTATTTAATAACTAAAATAGATTATTAAATAATATTTTCATTTAATTTAATTATTAATTAGACATATAAAGTCTATTAATTAATAAATAAACCTAGAATCTCTTTTCTTTACAATTTCACCCCTGCTTAGTGAAAATTCACAAATTAGACATAGTCTAACTTTAGAATTATAATTGATTGATCACAAATCAATTATTGAGTCTTACAAGCAGTATAGTCTCAACTAGAATGGGGACCATGGATCTATATGCTGAGCTTCCAATAAGTGAACCGAATTTACTAAGTAAATCCCTACTTATTAATTCTTCGTTGAATCCACTCTTAGAACATAGAATTGCACTCTCAGTCTTATGTAGAGCATATTATATGTTCCACGATATAGATATGCTATCTCATTTAACCATTGTTATAATCTTATTGTGATCAAAGATCCTCTATATAGATGATTTACATCGAGATGGGATAATTTTACCGTTCTCACCCCTCAACGTATTTTGCCCCTTAAAACACTTAGCTACTTGTAAATGATGTTTAGTGATCTAAGAATTAGTCACTTAAACAAGAGCTCATCCATTTACTTCTATTTAGCTAAGCTCGAAGGGAATCATCACTTGACTTCTATACACCAGTAGAAGCTATAGATTCCATATTTATGTTCAGCACTCCCACTCAATCATACTATCATGTTCCGAAAATATACGTATCACCCTGACCCAAAAGTAGGCTTAACTAATAAATCAAAGAACATGAATAGCACTCCTAAGTTGAGCCTAAGCATATCAGGATTTAGATTCTTTTAATCTTAAGATCAACTACTGATATTGACTTGGAAAGATATGACGGTAAGTTTATAATATCTTAACTAAGTTGCAATATCGGTCCAGTCCAATGTATACTCCATACATTCGAAACTAGTATACTTTACCAATGTCCTGGAAAAAACATAACACTTACTCCAAGTGTAAGTACACATCATCGTTGATTATCACATCAGTGTAAATCCAAAACACTGATGAAACAGGGACTTAGTCTTTTGATTCATATGATCACAATCACATTCCACTGTGTTGACTATACTGTAATTGTGAATAAACATATGATCTGGACTTAACAAATTTTGTGTGTAAGTGTAATAAACATATTAAACCATTAGCATGTAAAATTCATGCAAACATAAATCACTTCAAATTTCTTATATTGATAACTAATCAGATTGTAAAGGATTTTATTTAGGGCACAAAACCCAACAAACTCCCACTTGCACTAACATAAAACAAATTGTGCAAATAAATCAATCCGTTGTCTTGATCATCAGATCAAGTGTACTATATTTGAATCCACCCAAACTTCTGGAAACTAGTTCATAAAATCATTTATGAAACATCCTTTACTATATGCTTAACTCATCAAGGGATACTGAAATCCTTACTGCTTAAAGTACATCTGAATAAACAGAAAACATATCTCTCATATTTTAAAATATGGAATTGAGATAATACAGCGTAGACTTTTCTTCAGTAAAATAAATTTCTGGTAATTTCGAATTTACAAAGTTACAAATCTTCTCTAGTAGAGCTTGAATTATTATAGAATAACTCCTCCACCCCGAGAGTAACCACCATCTCAAAATTTGAATGAGTTGGGGTAGATATAAGGATAACTGATATACAGTTCCTTAATATCTAACATATAGATCACTTTCATAAATCTTTCTTGAATATCTTCTAATGTTCCTTATTTGATTACATCTCTGATAGCTCCCACTCAATAGCAGATGTCTGGTTAAATAATACTTTTAACCTCTTATTGTTTGGAGAGTTATCTAGTTGTGACTTATTGTATTAGTCTGAAACTTTAAGTTTCTTTTAAGACTAAATCATCAACATAGTAGACTAGTATTTGAAGTGAAAAATACTTGCTAGGGATTAAGTAATCAAAAATTGAGATACCATAAAATGTTATGAGAATTAAGAATTCTCGGCTCAAGTCATTCGAATAGACTGAACTAGAGTTCTTTTATCTTATTCTCATAATTCTGATAAGTTATATCTATCCACGTGAATGGTTAGATTTGCTTTTCAGTAGTGTTCTTAAGTTCCTATCACAAGTCTCAACCTAATGAAGATGGGTAAAGAATTTTAAAATTCTCCCACTCAATTAAGGTAGTGTGATACATAATCAAAGAACTTTTATAGGTATCATTATTTACTACAACAGTAAAACTAAATTGGAATATACAATCAAGATCAAGGATTTATATTGATAATAGCTAATTCATTATATTACTTCCATGTTTAAAGAAAATATGTGTTACATAGGGTATTGTGGATAAACTCCACCCCTAAGTATATAGAGATTATGATCCAGCCCTAAAGGTTGTAAAGATCATGGTTCTCTAAGTGTTATAGAGATTATGTGGAGTTGAATACAATCCAGAGTTCATTAGATATAAAAGATCGTTGAACTGCATAATTTTCTTAACTTTTCTCCACCCCTATCAGATCAAAAGATCCTTTTATTAAACAAATTCTCAATAATTGTATTAGAATTAACAATTATTAATAAACATAGAAATAATTTCTAGTGTTTATTTAATATAACTCTATGAAGAGTTGTAAATATTATAGAATTTGCATCAATAATAAAAACACTTACACATACAAACATATAAATATAATGTGGTAATTGAGGTTGAAGATAAAGTAAATGAAGCTCAATCTCATAAATTGTAATTTGTTTGAAATAGAAAATAAAATAAAATATTATTAATAAAAAAAATATTGCAACAATATGAGAAAAACAGGGATAAAAATCTCTAACTAAAATTCGAAATCCAAATTGTCTTTAAACTAAAACAATTAATTCAAAAACAGATAATTGAGCTTCATCTTCATCTTGGACGATCTTCACCCTTTGTCCAGCTTTCCGATCCAACACACTAAGATAGCATCTGAGTTCAAGTAGCTTGGCCTACAAGAAGACGAAACAAATAAACAAAGTTACTCCAGAATCAATAATCCAATTGGATAATAATTCACTAAAACTCTTAAAGTTTATAGAAAAAATACCTTGTTTCTTTGCAAGAAGTTTAGGACATTGGGGTTTCCAATGACCTTTCTCATTGCAGTAGAAACACTTTCCTTTGAGTGCATCACCAGAAGCAGCAGTTGTTTTTCATGGCTTTGGCACACTTCTTGGTGTTTCTCCACTTCTTCTTAGATTTGGGTTTAGAAGCAGAGGCAACATTTGCCTCAGGTTTGACCGTCCCATTACCATTGCCAGAATTTTGTGGTTTACTCCCTTTCTTCCTGGGTCCTCCAATCAAATTTTCATATGTCTGAAGTGTTCGAAATTAGTTTACCAGGATCTTAGATCTACTCACAAGTATGCTGATTAAAACCTTAAATATGAACTTTCTAAAACGATGAAACTAACACATATAAAGTTTAGTAAACCTTACATTGGGTGCAGCGGAATAATATGACTCCTTCTGTTCAGATCTCTAACCCTTGTATCCTTTCTGTTACAGAGTATTATCAAGATCTGAACCTGGATCTCTTTCTCTGAATCTTTAGTGCTGAAACTCCTTCTTGCTGAAAGTCTTTCTTCACGATCTTCCTCACTATGATTGAGGTATCACTTGCTGTGTGTGGGCACTACTCTAATCACTAAGTGTTTCGAAATCTTAAGGAAGAAGAGAGAGAGAGAGTGGGCGGCCAAGGTATAGAGAGAGAGGCTCAGGTTTTTCTGAATGAAAAGTGTAATTTTCTTGAAGCCTTCACTATCTATTTATAGCATTCCACTAGGGTTAGGTTTGAATTATTTGGCATTAAAATAATGAAAATATCAGAGGATAATTCCTATAAAAGTGGCTGGCCATGGCAGTATGAATTTGGGCCTCACTTTTTGCAATTTTGCAGTTTTATCACTTTTGCATCTGATTTTCTCAAAAACGCCAATTTCCAAATTCAACCATTTAAATGCCAATTCTAACTATTTAATAACTATAAATAATTATTAAATAATATTGTCATTTATCATATTTATTAATTGAACCATACAAAGTATCATAATTAACAAATATGCCCCTAAAACTCTTTCTTTACAATTTCGCCCTTACTTAGTGAAAAATTCACAAATAGACATAGTCTAATTTGAGAATTATAATTGATTAATCAAAACCAATTATATGAGTCTTACAAGCAATATTATCTCAACTAGTGGGGGGACCATGGGTCTATATAACCGAGCTTCCAATAAGCTGATCAAGAATTTATAACATAAATTCACTGACGTATTAATTTGTCGTTGAATCCACACATAGAACTTAGAATTGCACTCTCAGTTATATAGAATGCTCTATATGTTCCACCATATAGACACATCATTAGTTATCCATTGTTATAATCCTAATTTGATCAATGATCCTCTATATGAATGATCTACACTGTAAAGGGATTAGATTACCGTTACACCCTACTATGTATTTTATCCTTAAAACACTTAACCCCGTATAAATGATATTTCAGCTTATCTGAAATGAGTACTCCACCATTTATTTTCGTTTGGTCAAGCTCGAAGGAGATCATCCTTTGCTTACTATTCGCCAGATAGAAGCTATAGATTCCATGTTTATGTTAGCGCTCCCACTCAATTGCACTACCGTGCTCCCAAAATGTACGTATCACCCTGACCTAAAAGTAGGCTTAACTAACAAATCAAAGAACACGAATAGCCTTTCGAGATTGAGCCTAATCATAACAGGATTAAGATCATTTGATCTAGGATCAACTAGGCGATATTGACATGAATAAATATTACGGTAAGTTTAATAAATCTAAGTCAAAGTTCAATATCGGTCCCTTCCGATGCATACTCCATGCACCCAACTTGAGCTTTACTTTAACCAATGTTCTGGAAAGAACATAGCATTTCTCCAAATGCAAGTAAACTCTTCTTGTAGATTATCCTATCAGTAAAACCTTGTGTCTGATAAATCTAGGAAACTTGATTCACATAGTCATGTTTACTTTCCAAAGTGTTGACAACACAATAAACAGGATCAAGTATGTGAAAAGGGTTTTAGATGAATTTATAAATCAAATAGACAAGCAATTGATAAGGTGAACCAAAACATACACAAATGAATGAAAAATACTTCTGTTTCTTTATTGATGTTGAATAAAATAGATTACATAGAAATGGAGTTTTATTTAGGGCATAAAACCCAACATGAAGGTCATTGACTAACTCATGAAAGTCTATGTCCTTTTTATTCGTGACATAATTTGATGTATAGGGCAGAAATGCTGGAGTTAGACTATTCAAGATAAGGCTTACTAGAGTAGTGTGATCCATTTGAGCACCATAATCTTGGGCTTCTTGGAAATAACTTGCCATGAGGAGAACATGATCACGCACGTTTTGATGGGGTTCCATCCGTGCATTGATGTATTTCTTAGTCGCGTCAAAGCGAGACTGAAGAGATGCCCTACCCAATAGCTCAGTTAAGTTCGCCATAACTTCAAAGAAATTTTCGCCTTTAGAAAACCGAGTTTTAAGGGTGTCAACCATGCTGGAAAGCATGAAGTATAGAGCTTTGTCGTTAGCTTTCTGCCAACGCTCATACTTTTCTTTCACAACTTTGGTTGTATTGTCCCCCGGCACTTCTGGAGACGGCTCAATTAACACAAACAAGGCACTTTCTCCTATGAGAGCAATATTAATGTTCTCATTCTATTTTGGAAAGTTAGATCCATTTAGCTTATTTTCGGCCAAGAGTGATAACATGGAATTCATCATGGTTATACAGGATACTACAAAATAATAAATAGAAATCAACAATGGTTTAACACAAAATCCAATTCAGAAATTATAAGCACATAGCATGTAGGAATGATAAGAGAAAATACTAAAGAAAATACAATCCTAAATAATTTCCAAGGTTTTCAACAAACTAATATCAGTGTCCCGTTTAGGCGAGAGTCAAAGCTACCATCTATTGAATAGAGTTGTCAGCTCATCTAAAACGTTAAACATTCTAGAAACCTTTTATTCGATCAAGATTGGAATCCAGCGTTGTCCTGTTTAGGCGAGAGTCAAGGCTATTCTATCTTATGATCTTCTACCATTGTTTCATATTTTGCAAGTCAAATACAGTCGCCACCATTAGGGTGATCCATACCATATAAAACACTTACAAAGCTACTTATCTTTCGAGATTAAACGGTGCGAACTTGCTAATGAACGTTCCTCCATTAGGGAGGATTACTCACTAAAACAAACGCTATGTAAAACCAACAATGTAGATCGAATATCTTAATAATAATAAAGCTCATTCTTTAAATGTATTTTCTTTATTATTTATAATAAAATATATTCATTTAATATCGAATTTAGAATTAAAATTCTAAATTAGAATTTAATTCAATATTTATAAAATTATACTTAGATGGTGATTGAAATAAATTGAATTATTTCCATCTTAGTAGTAATTTCGATATATAAATATTTAGAAAATTATTTAAGTTGTATTAATTTAAATTAATTTGCAACTTAAAATAAATTTTCATGAGAATATATTTATTGTATTTTGAAAAAGAAAGTTTAAAAACTTATTTTCGAAATACTTAAATAATAAATACTTAGAAAAAATACTTCAAGCAAAAATATCACCTATCTAGATTTTCCTTTGACTAATTAATTCAATTTCTAATAATGTACTTTAATTCATTTATTTTAAATTAATCAATAAATGAAAAAATCATTGATTTAAGTTGGTCCAAAAATTAATTAAAATAAATAATTAATTTACAACTTAATCTATTTTTCAAGATAAATTCAAAATCATCTTGCATTATTAAATGCAATTCGAAAATGATTAATAAAATAAAGAACTATATTTTGAAAATTATTTAAATTTAAGTGGAAAAAATAAATTTCAACTTAAAAAAAATAATTTTCTATTTAATTAAGTGTCATGAAAAAGAAATATTAAAGTATCATGATGAAAATCAACTTAGATATTTAATTTTTCAATTTAATTAAATGTATTAAACTCAAGAAATAAATAATTAAGTGTAGAGAAGGCTTAATTATTAATTTCTAGTTTAATACTAGGAAAAAATATACTTAAATTAAATTGTACCAAAATTAATTATTTAAATAATTAATTTCACAATGTATAATATTTTCCTATTTAATATTAGAAATAATAAGTAGTCTAGAAATAACTATCTAGAAAATATCTTATTTGATTAAGTATCTTTTCCACAAAAATTTGAAAAAGTATCTAATTTAAGTTGTTATAGAAAAAATCTAGAACTTAAATATTTTCAAATTTAAATTTAATTAAATATCAAAAATTAATTTGTAACCACTTAATTTGAAAAATATTCCATTTTAAGTTTAAAATTAACTTAAAAAATATCTTAAGAATCTTTAATAACTAATGCCTAGAATTCCTCAACTTAATTTTAAATTTAAATACAATATTCAAATTTAAGTTAGATAAGAAAAATCAGTTAAAATAACTAATTTATAACTTAAATAGGAATATTTAATTAAATAAGCTTCAGAAAGAATCTAGTTAGTTAAAATTCTTTATTTAATTAAATACAAGAAAAGTACAAATAGTTTGTCTAGAAATAATATCTAAAACTAAAAGTGTTTTTCTTAAAATTAACTTTAAAATATTAAAATGAAAAGAAATTTCATATATTTTAAAAGTTAATTATGTTGCTAATCAATTTTGTTAGGTTAAACTAATTTAATTAACCTAGCACAGTTATTCAAATCAGACAAATGGGCCTTCACAATTGGGGTAGTTCATGTGAGGGGGAGCTGGGTTCAGTATGTCGTACCCACTTCTATTGGCCCCCAACTCTCACACAAGGCCCAAAAGAGAGGAATTTAACCTTAAAATAAATAACTGTTATTAATTGAATAGGTCCAATAACTAAATGGACCTAAATAAAATCTATCATGGTGTGACATTTTATTTAGCAACAACCTATATGCATCTATATAATAAAATAAACATATAGGCTCACACAGGCACACATTTGGATGGATCCTATCATGTTGCTAGGTCATACACAGATGAAAGAAGATTGTAAAATTTACCTGTTACAAACTATTTACTTGACCAATTGAACCATGGGTTAAAATCAGATCATTGGATCTGTCAACAAGTTAACCATGGCTATTTGCAATCAAGCAATAATAGGTTTTATAAAACTTACAAACAAGCTAAAACACATACTCCTGCAACAAGGTTAGCTGGATAGTTGGATGTAAGATTTATTTAATTTTAAATAAATAAATTTCGAAAAATAATTAAATAATAATAAAAAAAATATAAATTTTCGAAATTAATTAAATAAAAAAAAAAATCAAAATTGTATGTTTCAACTAACCTAAATATCATTTCAAAAGAAAATTGCTAACTGCTTTTAAAAATTTAATGTTATTTTATAAATTAAATATTCAATAAAAAATAAAAAAAGATAAATAAATATCTTTTTTAGATTTTATGATTTAATTTAAATAAATAAAATAACAAAATTTAAAAGTTAGCAAAATATCTTACTTCTATTTAAAATATCATGATTATAGTTATCTTATTTTAAATTTAAATAAGGTCAAATTATATAAAAAAAAAATATTTAATTTAAAAATTTAATATCTGACCTTAAATTTAAAAATAAGATAAGGTATAACCAAATTTAAAAATAATATAGATAATTAAGCAAAAAAGATAGATATTTACTATTTTCAAATTCAAATTACACTAATATCATGAATTAATTAAAAAAAATTAATTAATTTAATTATGATATTTAGAATTGAAATAGGAATAGTAAATGTCTAAATACAAAACTACACAAAAAATCAGAAGTTAAATCCATGAAATAGCATGAAAAATCGAAGAAAAATTAAAAAATTGTGAGCTGTACGGACAGTATGCTGAGCATACTGCCCGCGCGCACGTATGGGAGTGCAGGAGGAGTGCTGCATGATTTCCGCACGCGGAGAAGGGGTTTCAGACACCCCTGCACGTGTTGCTCGGACAAAACCTTGTCCGAACACGCGTATGACCGAGGATCACTCGGTTCCGCGCGGGTGGGTGAGTGCATCATCCCTGATATTTTTCGAAACTTCAAAAAATCATAACTAATTCAAATTAAGTCGAAATTGAGTTCTGTAAAAAGTAAATTGCTAAGTTTTTTCCATACTATCCAATAAAAATAATTCCAGAAACAGAATTTCAATTATTTTTCACGAAAATTCACAAACATCAATCAATCATCATATAACACACAACACAACATGAAACCATCCAAATCACAAACAAATCGTTTTAAAGTCCAAATTTCTTGCAAGAAAATCAATTACCATGGCTTTGATACCAATTGTTGGGATTTATTTTACCAGGATCTTAGATCTACTAACAAGTATGTTGTTTAACACCCTAAATATGAACTTTCTAAAACGATAAATAAACACATATAAAGTTAAGGAAACCTTACATTGATGGCAGTGGAATAATGTCTCCTTCCACTCAGATCTCTAACCCTTGTATCCTTTCTGTCGCAGAGTATTATCAAGATCTAAGCCCGAATGTCCTTCTCTTTGTGTGTGATCCTTCACAGTCTTCCAATCTATGATTGAGGTACCACTTGCTGTGTGTGGGCACTACTCTATCACTGAGGGTTTAGAAATTTAGAAGAGGAAAAGAGAGAGGCTTGGTTCGGCTATAGAAGAGAGAGGGAAGGCTCAGTTTTCTGAAAAAGTAATTTTCTGACAGAAAGACTTATGAAAACTTGTTATTTGACTGAGCCATCACTTCTATTTATAGGCAACTACTAGGTTTAGGTTAGTAATTATTTGGCATTAAAATAATGAAAATATTAATTGGAAAAATCTATCCAAGTGGCTGGCCATAGGTGTTAATGGGCCTTACTTGGATTTTACAGTTTTAACAATTTTGATTTCTATTTTCTCAAAAACGCCAATTTTCCAATTCTAACCATTTAAATGTCAAAACTAATTATTTAATAACTAAAATAGATTATTAAATAATATTTTCATTTAATTTAATTATTAATTAGACATATAAAGTCTATTAATTAATAAATAAACCTAGAATCTCTTTTCTTTACAATTTCACCCCGGCTTAGTGAAAATTCACAAATTAGACATAGTCTAACTTTAGAATTATAATTGATTAATCACAAATCAATTATTGAGTCTCACAAATCAATCACAAATCCGCATACTAGCTGAGACCATACTGCTTGTCAGACTCAGTTAATTGATTTTAATTAATCAATTATAATTCTAAAGTTAGACTATGTCTACTTTATGAATTTTCACTAAGCAAGGGCGAAATTGTAAAGAAAAGAGATTCTAGGTTTATTTATTAATTAAGAGAATTTATATGTCTAATTAATAAATATATTAAATGACAATATTATTTAATAATTAATTTTTAGTTATTAAATAATTAGAATTGGCATTTAAATGGTTAAATTTGAAAAATTGGCGTTTTTGAGAAAATGAGATGCAGAAATGATAAAGCAGAAAAATTGCATAAGTGAGGCCCATTATCCAAGGCCCATGGCCGGACACACTTATAGGCTTTTATCATTTATTTTTTCATTATTTAAATGCCAAATAATTCTAACTTAAACTTAGGTGGTTACCTATAAATAGATAGTGATGGCTCTCATTCACACTTGAAATTCTGTCAGATGAAAACTGAGCCTCCTATTCTTTTCTCTATAGGCCGAACCACTTCTCTCTTCTTTTCTTCTCTAAATTTCGAATTCCTTGAGTGAATGAGTGAGTGCCCACACACATCAAGTGGTATCAATCATAGTGTGTAAGACTGTGGAAAAACAACCAGCAAGAAGGAGATTCAGCATCAAAGGAAGGAGAGAAAGAGATCCAGGTTCAGATATTGATAATGCTCTACTACAAAAAGGAATCAAGGGCTAGATATCTGAACGTAAGGAGTCATTATATTCCGCTGCACCCAATGTAAGGTTTTCTTAAACTCTTATGTGTTTATTTCATTGTTTTAGAATTCATATTAGGATGTTAATGAAACTACTTGTTAGTAAATCTAGATCCTGGTAAAATATATCCAACAGTTATGTCCTTTCCAGGACATTGGCAAAGTTTACCAGCGTCGGATGTATGGAGTATACATCGGAAGGGACTGATATTGAACTTTGATTAGATATATTAAAATTTACCGTAATATCTATTCAATTCAATATCACCTGTTGATCCTAGATCAAATGATCTTAATCCTGATATGGTTAGGTTCGATCTCAAGAGTACTATACATGTTCTTTGATTTGTTAGTTAAGCCTACTTTTGGGTCAGGGTGATACGTACATTTCGGGAACATGATAGTGTAATTGAGTGGGAGCGCTAACATAAATAAGGAATCTATAACTTCTATAGGAATTTAGAAGTGAAACGATGATATCCTTCGAGCTTGGCTAAACAGAGATAAATGGTGGAGATCTCATTTCACTTCGCTGAAATATCATTTATACGGAGCTAACTGTTTTAAGGATAAAATACATTGAAGGTGTAACGGTAACTTAGTGCCTATTTAATGTAGATTATCTATTAGAGGATCATTGATCAAATTAGGATTATAACAATGGACAACTAATGACGTATCTATATCGTGGAACATATAGAGCGTTCAATATACTGAGAGTGCAATTCTAAGTTCTATGCGTGGATTCAACGAAGAATTAATTAGTCAGTGAATTTAAGATATAAATTCTTGATCTACTTATTGGAAGCTCGGATATATAGATCCATGGTCTGTTGGAAATTATTTTACCAGGATCTTAGATCTACTCACAAGTATGTTAATTAACACCCTAAATATGAACTTTCTAAAACGATGAAATAAACACATATAAAGTTTAGTAAACCTTACATTGGGTGCAGCGGAATATAATGACTCCTTCCGTTCAGATATCTAGACCTTGATTCCTTTCTGTAGCAGAGCATTATCAATATCTGAACCTGGATCTCTTTCTCTCCTTCTTTAGTGCTGAAACTCCTTCTTGCTGAAAGTCTTTCTTCACGATCTTCCTCACTATGATTGAGGTATCACTTGCTATGTGTGGGCACTACTCTAATCACAAAGTATTTCGAAATCTTAAGGAAGAAGAGAGAGAGAGAGAGAGTGAGCGGCCAAGGTATAGAGAGAAGGCTCAGGTTTTTCTGAATGAGAAGTGTGAAAGTTAAGTGTAAATTTCCTAAAGCCTTCACTATCTATTTATAGCATTCCACTAGGGTTAGGTTTGAATTATTTGGCATTAAAATAATGAAGATATCAGTTTGAAAAAACATACCAAGTGGCCGGCCATGATATGTAATGGGCCTTACTTGGATTTTGAAGTTTTCACAAATTTTACTTCTATTTTCTCAAAAACGCCAATTTTTTAAATTCAACCATTTAAATGCCAATTCTAATTATTTAATAACTATAAATAATTATTAAATAATATTGTCATTTATCATATTTATTAATTGAACCATACAAAGTATCATAATTAACAAATATGCCCCTAAAACTCTTTCTTTACAATTTCGCCCTTACTTAGTGAAAAATTCACAAATAGACATAGTCTAATTTGAGAATTATAATTGATTAATCAAAACCAATTATATGAGTCTTACAAGCAATATTATCTCAACTAGTGCGAGGACCATGGGTCTATATAACCGAGCTTCCAATAAGTAGATCAAGAATTTATTACTAAAATTCACTAACTTATTAATTCTTCGTTGAATCCACGCATAGAACTTAGAATTGCACTCTCAGTTATATAGAATGCTCTATATGTTCCACCATATAGACACATCATTAGTTATCCATTGTTATAATCCTAATGCGATCAATGATCCTTTATATGAATGATCTACACTGGAAAGGGATTAAATTACCGTTACACCCTACAATGTATTTTATCCTTAAAACACTTGACCCCGTATAAATGATATTTCAGCTTATGTGAATTGAGTACTCCACCATTTATGTTCGTTTGGTCAAGCTCGAAGGAGTTCATCCTTTGCTTACTATTCGCCAGATAGAAGCTATAGATTCCATGTTTATGCTAGCGCTCCCACTCAATTGCACTACCGTGCTCCCAAAATGTACGTATCACCCTGACCTAAAAGTAGGCTTAACTAACAAATCAAAGAACACGAATAGCCTTTCAAGATTGAGCCTAATCATAAC
Source organism: Cannabis sativa (assembly GCF_029168945.1). Taxonomy (NCBI): domain Eukaryota; kingdom Viridiplantae; phylum Streptophyta; class Magnoliopsida; order Rosales; family Cannabaceae; genus Cannabis; species Cannabis sativa. The sequence goes on from NC_083603.1 coordinate 22,765,040, forward strand.
AGGATTAAGAACATTTGATCTAGGATCAACTAGGCGATATTGACTTGAATAGATATTACGGTAAGTTTAATAAATCTAAGTCAAAGTTCAATATCGGTCCCTTCCGATGCATACTCCATGCATCCAACCTGAGCTTTACTTTAACCAATGCTCTGGAAAGAACATAGCATTTCTCCAAATGCAAGTAAACTCTTGTTGTAGATTATCATATCAGTAAAACCCTGTGTCTGATAAATCTAGGAAACTTTATTCACATAGTCATGTTTACTTTCCAATATGTTGATAGCACAATAAACAGGATCAAGTATGTGAAAGGGTTTCAGATGAATTCATACATTAAGTACATATAATCATGAATTAAATCATGTGAACCATGCAACATTAAATGTTATTTCTGATCTATATTAATAAGTAAATCTGATTATATTGAAATGAGTTTTATTTAGGGCATAAAACCCAACAAACTCCCACTTGCACTAATATAAAACAAAAAGTGCATTTCAAATAATCTCAACACCTTGATATTCAAATCAAGTGTAGTTGTAGTAAACTCCTCGTAATAGGATCTGAAAGGTTGAATTAAACACAACCTTTTCTCCACCATTACTCTTCCTTAATCACAAAATCATTGAGAATGTGAAATTCCTCTCTATATGTCTACTCTTTTTGGGATACTGGATTCTATACCTTTGGCAACTACTTTTGGTTAATCAGGAAATTAACACTAGTAGTTTAGGCAATTTGGAATGGTGCCAAAGATGTATAGAACTTTCCTTAGACTGAATAAGTACCTTTCCTGCAACTTTAACATTCAGTCCCTTTCTGGTAGACCTAGAGACTTCAGATAGGTTTTTACACTTCTCCAAAATCACTATTCCACCCCAAGAGTAATCACCATCTTATCAGAAAGATTTTCTAGCACAAAGGAAAATTTCGGAATTTGATGTGGTGTAGTCTAAGAGTTTAAAATACACCCTTATTGACTAACATATAGTTCCTCTTCTTAATCTTAAGATTTACTTGATTGTCTTCCAATGTTCTTCTCCTGGATTAATTTGATACCTACTCATTACTCCCACTCAACAGTGTCTGGTCTAAGGCATACTAAAGCATATCTGAGACCTCTCACTGTTGATATAAGAAATTCTTTCATGGCTTTATCTTTTCTGGAATAGTTGAGACTTTTCCTTAGATAAATAAAATCTATGCCTAGAAGTCGAGAAGCTTCTATAGATTGCCATTAGAAAGAAAATGCTTCAGCATCTTACTAAAGTAAGTTGCTTGCATTAGAGTAAGTAATTACCAAGTATACCACAAGCCATAGGTTTAGATAAACTCAAACCTATAATACTAGGAACATGAAGTTTTGTTAAGTCCATTGAATAGACTTATAAATGAAAATTTCCTTTTATGTCCTTGTAATAGAAAACTTTAGGTTACTCCGTTTGAATGGATCAAACGATAGTTCTCTTGGATTTCTTCTTAGTTTCTTATCTTGACAATCCATTACTTGTTTAAACTCACAATGGATTTTAATCACTAGTGTCTTCCAAGTCATAAGAAGTGAAGTTCCTAGAAACTCTCCCACTACGACAAGGTACCGCGAATTATGTCTAAGAAAACTAAATGGTATTGACCTCTTTGGTTGTGACAAGACAACAGAGGCAGTGGGATCATCACATGTCAAATAAGATGATAGAACACTTTTGGAATCAAGAAAAAAATATCTCATTTATTTGCTACTTTTTTGACTTAGTCATTTTCTTAGAAAAGTAGTATTTGTTTAAACAAACACTTTCTTATCTATTGACTATGGGATGGTCCACCCCTAATCACTTAGAATAGCTAACAAACCATGGTTAACAGTTCTAGCTTTTCTTAAGATTTTGATTAGGTCATCCATGAATCTAGTAATAATTTACATTAAGTATACAACCATTACCTCATTCTGAAATTGTATTACCATAGAAAGACTTAGGCAACAACTAGTAACTAATCATCAATATGCAAATCGAAATTTCTAGGGAGGTAAGTTTGGATATAATTCAAAAATTAATTTAATGATCTTTGAACTGCATATCTACTAACTATTTCTCCACCCCTATCTGTTCGCAAGATCTTTAACCACTTACCTTAATGGTTTTAACCATTGCTAGAAATTTATGAAAATTTTCAAACATTTCAAATTTCTTTGTATAAGGTATAATCTAGAGTGATCGTTTTAAGAATACAACGAAAAACTCATATCCACCCCTGAATGTACATCCATCTGCGAATGAGATGAACTACTTTCAGTGGATATAGGCATATTAACTCTTTGCAGAGATTCATCTTGTCAAAACCATTATGAACAAGATACAAATGCCATAGATTAATAAAAATGTGGTTGTGTCTTTTTAATGACTTAGGTTTAGTTACTTGAATGAGTTCATAGAATAGTGCAAGTGGATCCTGGTCACATAATATCAAACTCATATTCCATACAGTTTGAAACCAATGATAGAAAATGGTATTAAACACTTGTGAAAGTGTAACTGTATAGTATCCTGGAATTTGGAATATAAGAAAATTTCTGTTTGGAATCTAAAATTAAAGTCAAATACTTAAATTTATACCAAATATAATCAGTAATTCTTTTTTGGACCACCACTACTAATTTAAACTCTAAGTCAAATTTGCCCATACAAGTAGGAGATTTCTAAGATTGAGGATTTATATCAATTGGGAATAGAATTTCGGGATTATAATCATATGTGTCAATTAATTTCTGAAGAGAGAAAATAGAATGACATTAAATGATTTATAGACCATTCATCCAATGATATGTTATTGAGCTAATTTGCAATGAATAAGCTAAGAGGAATTAGGATAATTTCGTTTATAAATAAGAATCCAACGATGCTTCGATTAGCGAGAGTCAAAGTAATCTTATTTATATAATCTTCTTGTTTCATATTGTAAAAATACTAGTCTAAGGTGTCATCAATTGATGAACAGCTAGATGTTGCATATACAATATTTATCTTTCGAGATCTAACACTATTAATATGTGTAATGGTGAAAATCCACTAGGGATTTATCTCATTAGATAAACAAACCAAGTTAGACCAACAATGAAGATTTGAAATTAAACTACAACTTAATAACAGAAAATAACATGGTTCAATATAAATTCATACACAATTCAGAAATTATTAAACATATAGCAAGTAGGAATGACCAGTGAAAATACTAAAACATACAATCCTAAATAATTTCCAAGGTTTTCAACAAACTGATACAGTGTCCCGGTAGGCGAGAGTCAAAGTATCATTCATTGAATAGAGTTGTCAGCTCATCTAAAATGCAAACCATTCTAACAACCTTTTATTCGATCAAAATAAGAATCCAATGTTGTCTCGGTAGGCGAGAGTCAAGGTTATTCTCATTTTATGAGCTTCCACCATTGTTTCATGTTTTATAAGTTTATCTCTAAGTAGTCACCGTAGGGGAGAGTCTAATAGAGATGAAAACTTACAAAACACTTATCAAATGAGATCTTACGGTGTTAAATGCGTTCAACGAATAACCATCCATAGGGGGACGAAGTCTAGCGTCTCGAGGTTATATTGAAAACATTTAACTATTGTAAGACCAACAATGGAGATCGAATGTCCTAATAATAATAAAGCTCATTATTTAAGGAGAGTTGTATTTTCTTTGATACTTATTTTAATCTATTTATTTTAAATAAATATTTATTTAATTAAAATTTCCAATTTAGAATGAAAAATTCTAAATATAAATTTTAATTTAATATTTATAAATTTTACTTAGATGGATATGAAAATAACATAAATTATTTCCATCTTAGTAATAATTTCCAATAAATATTTAGAAAAATATTCAATTTAAGTTGTTACAAAACTAATTTAAATTAATTTACAACTCAAATTTAATTTTCAATAAATGTATATTGCATTTCGAAAAATTGAAGTATTTAATAATACAATTTTCGAAATTGCTTGTTAAAATAAAAATAAATCCTGGAAAAATTATTCTAATTTAATGTTGGCCCAAAATTAATTAATAAAATTAATTTACAACAAAAAATATAATTTTCCTATTTAATTAAATATATAAGAAAAATTTCAAATTTTTAAGTATAATGATGAAAATCAACTTAAATATTAATTTTCTATTTAATTAAATACACTAGAAAAATACTTCAAGCAAAAATAGATAATATCTATCTAGATTTTCATGGACTAATTAATTCAATTTCTAATAATATACTTTAATTCATTTATTTTAAATTAATCAATAAATGAAAAAATCTTTGATTTAAGTTGGTCCAAGAATTAATTAAAATAAATAATTAATTTACAACTTAATCTATTTTTCAAGATAAATTCAAAATCATCTTGCATTATGAAATGCAATTTCGAAAATTGATTAATAAAATAAAGAAAAAATATATTTTGAAAATTATTTAAATTTAGTTGAAAACATAAATTTCTACTAAAAATAATTTTCTTTTAATTAAGTGTCATGAAAAAGAAATATTTAAGTATTATGATGAAAATCAACTTAGATATTTAATTTTCAATTTAATTAAATGTATTAAATTCAAGAAATAAATAATTAAGTATAGAGAAGGCTTGATTATTAATCTCTAGTTTAACACTAGGAAAAAATATACTTAAAATAAATTGTACCGAAATTAACTATTTAAATATTTAATTTCACAATGTATAATATTTTCCTATTTAATATTAGAAATAATAAGTAGTCTAGAAATAAGTATCTAGAAAATATCTTATTTGACTAAGTATCTTTTCCTCAAAATTTGAAAAAAATATCTAATTTAAGTTGTATTAGAAAAAATCTAGAACTTAAATATTTTTCAAATTTAAATTTAACTAAATATCAAAAATTAAGTTGTAACCACTTAATTTGAAAATATTCCATTATAAGTTGATATTTGAAAAAATATCAGCTTAAAAAATATCTAAAGAATCTTAATAACCAATGTCTAAAATTCCTCAACTTAATTTTGAAATTTTAAATCCAAAAGATATTCAGATTTAAGTTGATTAGTTAGAGATAACTAAATATCAACTTAAATAGGAATATTTAATGAAAAATTTAAATTAAGCTTCAGAAAGAATCTAGATGGTTATAATTCTATATTTAATTAAATACAAGAAAATAAATATAGTTTAGCTTAGAATAAAATTCTTTAAACTATGATTTTCTTAAATTAATTTCAAAATAAATGAAATTAATTATGTTGCTAATCAATTTTATTAGGTTAAACTAGTTTAATTAACCTAGTACAGTTATTCAAATCAGGCAAATGGTCCTTCACAATTGGGGTGGTTCATGTGAGGGAGTGCTGGGTTCAGTATGTCGTACCCACTTCTATGGCTCCCAACTGTCACACAAGGCCCAAAAGAGAGGAATTTAACCTTAAAATGAACAACTGTTATTAATTGAATAGGCCCAAAACTAAATGGGCTGAAATAAAATCTATCAAAAACTATGATATTTTATTTAGCAACAACAACCTATATGCATCTATAACAAAATTAAACATATAGGCTCACACAGGCACACAATTTGGATGGATCCTATCATGTTGCTAGGTCATACACAGATGAAAGAATATGGTGAAAATATACCTGTTACAAATTATTTACTTGACCAAGGGAGCCATGAGTTAAAATCAGATCATTGGATCTGTCAACAAGTTAACCATGGCTATTTGCAATCAAGCAATAATAGGTTTTAAAAACTTACAAACAAGCTAAAACACATACTCTTGCAACAAGGTTAGCTGGATAGTTGGATGTAGGATTTATTTAATTTTAAATAATTAAATTTTGAAAAAAATAATTAAATAATAAAAATATTTAATTTTCCAAAAAAATTAAAATATATATATTTCGAAATGAATTTAAAAATAATATTTAAAATTAAACCTACAATTTTGAAAAATTAGATTTCAACTAACCTAAATATCATTTCAAAATTTGCTAACTACCTTTTAAAAATTTAATGTTATTTTATAAATTAAATATTCAATAAAAATAAAAAAAAAAAGATAAATAATTATCTTTTTCAGATTTTATGATTTAATTTAAATAAATAAAATAACAAAATTTAAAAGTTAGTAAACTATCTTACTTCTATTTAAAATTACATGATTATAGTTATCTTATTTTAAATTTAAATAAGGTCAAATTATTTAAAAAAAAATATATTTAATTTAAAATTTAAAATCTGACATTAAATTTAAAAATAAGATAAGATATAATCAAATTTAAAAATAAGATAGATAATTAACCAAAAAAGATAGATATTTACTATTTTCAAATTCAAATTACACTAATATCATGAATTAAATTAAAAAAAAATATTAATTAATTTAATTATGATAATTAGAACTGAATTAGGAATAGTAAATGTATAAATACAGAACTACACAAAAAATCGGAAGTTAAATCCATGAAATAGCATGAAAAATCGAAGAAAAACGAAAAAAATGCGAGCTGTACGGACGGTATGTTGTGCATACACGTCAGCGTGCGCAGAGGAGTGCACATCCGAGATTTCTCGGCGTAGGGGTGTCACCAGCATGATTTTCGCGTGCGGAAGCTTGTTGCCCGATTCCTTATTTTTTTCGAAACTTAAAAAAATCATAACTAATTAAAATTAAATCGAAATTGAGTTCTGTAAAAAAGTAACTTGCTTAATTTTTTCCATACTATCCAATAAAAATAATTCCAGAAACAGATATTCAATTATTTTTCACGAAAATTCACAAACATCAATCAATCATCATATAACACTCAACACAACATGATACCATCCAAAACATCAAACAATCGTTTTAAAGTCCAAATTTTTTGAAAGAAAATCAATTACCATGGCTCTGAGGCCATTTGTTGGAAATTATTTTACCAGAATCTTAGAGCTACTCACAAGTATGTTGATTAACACCCTAAATATGAACTTTCTAAAACGATGAAATAAACACATATAAAGTTTAGTAAACCTTACATTGGGTGCAGCGGAATATAATGACTCCTTCCGTTCAGATATCTAGCCCTTGATTCCTTTCTGTAGCACAACATTATCAATATCTGAACCTGGATCTCTTTCTCTCCTTCTTTAGTGCTGAAACTCCTTCTTGCTGAAAGTCTTTCTTCACGATCTTCCTCACTATGATTGAGGTATCACTTGCTGTGTGTGGGCACTACTCTAATCACTAAGTATTTCGAAATCTTAAGGAAGAAGAGAGAGAGAGAGAGAGAGAGAGAGAGAGAGAGAGAGAGAGAGAGAGAGAGAGAGAGAGAGTGAGCGGCCAAGGTAGAGAGAGAAGGCTCGGGTTTTTCTGAAGGAGAAGTGTGAAAGTTAAGTGTAAATTTCCTGAAGCCTTCACTATCTATTTATAGCATTCCACTAGGGTTAGGTTTGAATTATTTGGCATTCAAATAATGAAAATATCAGTTTGAAAAAACATCCCAAGTGGCCGGCAATGATATGTAATGGGCCTTACTTGGATTTTGCAGTTTTCACAAATTTTACTTCTATTTTCTCAAAAAAGCCAATTTTTCAAATTCAACCATTTAAATGCCAATTCTAATTATTTAATAACTATAAATAATTATTAAATAATATTGTCATTTATCATATTTATTAATTGAACCATACAAAGTATCATAATTAACAAATATGCCCCTAAAACTCTTTCTTTACAATTTCGCCCTTACTTAGTGAAAAATTCACAAATAGACATAGTCTAATTTGAGAATTATAATTGATTAATCAAAACCAATTATATGAGTCTTACAAGCAATATTATCTCAACTAATGGGGGGACCATGGGTCTATATAACCGAGCTTCCAATAAGCAGATCAAGAATTTATAACCTAAATTCACTGACTTATTAATTCTTCGTTGAATCCACGCATAGAACTTAGAATTGCACTCTTAGTATATAGAATGCTCTTAATGTTCCACCATATAGACACATCATTAGTTATCCATTGTTATAATCCTAATTTGATCAATGATCCTCTATATGAATGATCTACACTGTAAAGGGATTAGATTACCGATACACCCTACAATGTATTTTATCCTTAAAACACTTAACCCCGTATAAATGATATTTCAGCTTATGTGAAATGAGATCTCCACCATTTATTTTTCGTTTGGTCAAGCTCGAAGGAGATCATCCTTTACTTACTATTTGTCAGATAGAAGCTATAAATTCCATGTTTATGTTAGCGCTCCCATTCAATTGCACTACCGTGTTCCCAAAATGTACGTATCACCCTGACCCAAAAGTAGGCTTAACTAACAAATCAAAGAACACGAATAGCCTCTTGAGATTGAGCCTAATCATAATAGGATTAAGATCATTTGATCTAGGATCAACTAGGCGATATTGACTTGAATAGATATTACGGTACGTTTAATAAATCTAAGTCAAAGTTCAATATCGGTCCCTTCCTATGCATACTCCATCCATCCAACCTGAGCTTTACTTTAACCAATGCTCTGGAAAGAACATAGCATTTCTCCAAATGCAAGTAAACTCTGTTGTAGATTATCATATCAGTAAAACCCTGTGTCTGATAAATCTAGGAAACTTTATTCACATAGTCATGTTTACTTTCCAATATGTTGACAGCACAATAAACAGGATCAAGTATGTGAAAAGGGTTTCAGATGAATTCATACATTATGTACATATAATCATGAATTAAATCATGTGAACCATGCAACATTAAATGTTATTTTTGATCTATATTAATAAGTAAATCTGATTATATTGAAATGAGTTTTATTTAGGGCATAAAACCCAACATGGTCCCATACTAGTTGAGACCTTACTGCTTGTAAGACTCAGTTAATTGATTTTGATTAATCAATTATAATTCTAAAGTTAGACTATGTCTAGTTTATGAATTTTCACTAAGCAAGGGCGAAATTGTAAAGAAAAGAGATTCTAGGTTTATTTATTAATTAAGAGACTTTATATGTCTAATTAATAAATATATTAAATGACAATATTATTTAATAATTAATTTTTAGTTATTAAATAGTTAGAATTGGCATTTAAATGGTTGAATTTAAAAATTGGCGTTTTTGAGAAAATGAGATGCAAGAATGATAAAACAGCAAAATTGCATAAGTGAGGCCCATTATCCAAGGCCCATGGCCGGCCACACTTAATGGATTTTATCATTTATTTTTCTATTATTTTAATGCCAAATAATTCTAACTTAAACCTAGGTGGTTACCTATAAATAGATAGTGATGGCTCTCATTCACACTTAACTTTGTGAACTTTGTCCGATGAAATTTGAGCCTCTTTCTATTCTCTATAGCCGAAACCACTTCCCTCTTCTTTTCTTCTTTTACTTTTCGAAATCCTTGAGTGAATGAGTGAGTGCCGACACACATCAAGTGGTATCTCAATCATAGTGTGTAAGACTGTGGAAAATCAACCAACAAGAAGGAGATTCAGCATCAAAGGAAGGAGAGAAAGAGATCCAGGTTCAGATTTTGGTGATGCTCTGCTACAGAAAGGAATCAAGGGCTAGAGATCTGAACGGAAGGAGACATTATATTCCGCTGCACCCAATGTAAGGTTTCCTAAACTTTATGTGTTTATTTCATTGTTTTAGAATTCATATTAGGATGTTAATGAAACATACTTGTTAGTAAATCTAGATCCTGGTAAAATATATCCAACAAAAAACAACCCCAAATCACCAAATCTTCAATTCTTTTCATCTTTTTACAAATTTCTCAATCCCAAATCAACCCAAAACCCAATTTCACTCATCAATCTTCACTTTCCACCAAAAATCACAACAAAAATTATCAATTTCACCCCAAATCCAAAATTACCATTGTTCTTCATCTTAAACCTCAAGCTTTCAAGGATATTCAACAATGGAGGTGGAGTAAAAGCTTCTTCGAGTTTGTAAGTATCATTCTCTATTACATTTGAGAAATTGAGGATTTTTAGGAATTTTTGTTGAAATAGTGATTGTTATTTGTTGATAGTGAAGTTATTGGGTTTTTATTGTGATTCTAGACTGTGTATATATCTATTTAGATTGTTCTGGTGTATTTTAAATTTTGGGAAAGTAGAAATTTAAGGGGACGTGCTGCCCAATTTTTATTAGAATTATTTCTGAAAAAAAAAAGAAAAAATAATTGTCATTCTAATAATATGGGACTAAAAAGAACAAGGCATATTGACGAAGGGGGATCATCGTCAAACCCGCTATCTACGGGTTTCGATCGAACCCAGTTTGTAAGTGAGGCAATGGACATTCGGTTTATGAGGCTCAAAGTTAGGCCTTACATTGATGATCGGGGTATTGAATTCCCTAAGAATCCTTTGCGGCGTCAACCAAGGTTCGAAACAATTCGTGCCCAAATAGAAAGAATGAAGTGGAACAGTTTTGTGGATGCTAGGGGCCGGGCCAACGTTACCATGGAATGTGAATTTCTCGCCAATTGGCCCGAGTCCAGGAATGGAGAGGTAAAGGTGCGGGGTAAGAAGGTTCCCGCTACAGCTGATTCTTTTAATGATATGTTCGCTATTCTAGACTACTCAAGAGAAGAACAGCGCCTCTGAATTATTGAGGAGGAAGAACAGTTCGATATGGTCGATGTGGCGGAAGCTGTGGGATTTCTGGGATTGAGATTCCATGACAATGATGGGCAAGACGGGTCGCCCAACATTCTGCACAGATGTGAAATAAACCCGGCGGCGAAAACTTGGCTGTACTTTGTGAGTGCTCGGTTCGTACCGAGTAAACATTTCTTCGATGTCCAAATGGATAGACTCAAATATGTGTACGCCATCATGAAGGGGTATAATATTAATATTGGACAATTCATCCGAGGAAGCATCAAGCAAATTTTTCAAGGAGCCACGGGTGGTGGCCTAGGCTTGGCGGGTGTCATTACTGAACTTTGCGGGGCGTATGATGTGCCACAACTTGAATATGACAATACTGTGGTGCTGCTAAGAAAAATAGACATCACTATGGTCAACAGGCTAAAAGAGCCTCATCCTTACGGACAACCCCCAGCTGATGCACAACAAGGCTGAAGGCGGCAAAGAGAGCCTAGTGTCGAAAAAGAGGAGGAAGAGCCCCCACAACTGCTTGGGCTGATTGATCCAGCGATGCAATATACTCATGCACAACTGAGTTATATAATTCAACAAAATAATCACATGCATAACTACATGGTGCAACGGAGTATTCATGATGAGAGACAAGTTCACCAACTCAACCCTCTCATCAACAAAATGAACATCGGGATTGATGACCCGAATTACTTGGCGCCACCTCCTCAGTTTTATCCGTATGATCAGCCGCCGCCACACAACCCTTTTTGAAAGGGTCTCAGGTAAGTCTCTCACCTTTGCGTTTTATTGTACACATTGAGGACAATGAAATATTTAGTTTGGGGGGAGAGATTTATTTTTTTTAATTTTTTGCATTTTAATTTTTTGCTTTAATTTTTATGTTTTAGTTAGGAATGGCAATAAGCTAGAAGATAATTGTGTGCTGCTGTTTATTGTAATGTGCTCTGAAATTGCAAAATAACTGTGTGCTTAATTCTGTTAACTCTTTGGATTAGTTTGGATGCTTGGAAAACCTGTGTATGAATGCAATTCGATAATCTGTGAAAAATGTTATAATTATTTTACTATGGTTTGTGGTAAGATTGACAGGATAGCTTAGAACTTGCATATCTTATTCTTTTGAGGCAAAATCCTTGACAATGTTCAATAGGAATATGATTTAGGCATTTGTTGGATAGTTTGAGCCTTTCAAGCCTACCATGAAATTATTATCCCTAGTTAACCCTCTTGAGTCTAAACTTGTTTTGTTTTTGACTTATTGAACCGAAAATTGTATCCACGCTGTTAACTTTGTCTTTACCATTTTATCCACGATATCATAAGCTATACAATTAGTTTGGGGGAGCAAAAATACTTAGTGTGAGAAAAATGATAGAAGGGAGAAGAACTTGCAAGATTGAGAAAAAGAATAAAGAAAAGGGTGTAACTCAACGTCACTGAAAAGAAAAAGAAAAAAAAAAGAAAGAAAAAAATACACAAGAAAGTAAAATGTTTTTGGAAAAAAAATTATTCAAAGAAAAAAAAATTTCAGTGATGTTGGAAAATAAAATTTATATATATCTTCTCTCAATCATGGTTAATGTGGGAAGACTTTGGGGTTATTTGAAATTATAAGAAGCTTGTGGGTTTTGTTTGTGTGCTTATGATATCTTTCGCCAAAACTATTTTTCGATTCCCAAATATCTAAGACCTACGTTCTAAACCCTCAAAAAGTCCTATTAATTTTGAAAGGATGTTGTCAACATTAGTGGAGAGAGGGAAGCATGCAAGCTTATGAGCTATCGGGTTGTGGAATAATTGGAAAGAGTAAAACTCTTATAACATTGTTTCGATTGGGAATTCATTTTGTGTTTATGCATTGTGTTATAAATTGAGCATCTAAATTAATTGTTAGAGTTGGTGGAATTGAAATTCTAGTTTGCACAAAGAAGAAAACAGAACATGAGGCAGTAGTATTGTGATTATCTTGTAGCGTAGTTAGTAGTTTTTATTTTCTTTATCTTACTCGAGGGCGAGTAATAATCTAGTTTGGGGGAATTTTGTTAGGTTATATTTAGCCTATGTTTCGGGTCTAATAGTTAAGCATTTTCTCAGTTATTGGTGTATTTTGGAGCGATTTTACGCTTGATTTTCCTGGTTTCAGGTTCCCGGGGCATTAAAGTTCAAATTCAGTCAATTGACGAAAAGACGGGACAAACTGGTGAAAAATCGGCCAAAGCTGCTGAAAGGGAGTCAGTAGTCGCGACCAGAAGGAAGCCTAGTCACGATCCTTTTATCTGGTCGCAACTAGGGAGATTTGGCAGAAACTCCAATTTTCGAGTTATGCCTGTGGTCGCAACCAGCCCTTAAGGTGGTCGCGACCAGGTACGAAAATCGAGATTTTTGACCTAATTCAGATTTTTTTCCAATTGGAGGCACACCTTTCATTCCTATATAAGGAACACGACTCAGAAGGCCAAAGCAAGCAAGAATAGGCCTGAAAAGTGAATGAAAGAGGAGAGAAAGCAATCTTGAAGACCCGGAGCAATATCACCATCTAGTTTCTTTCTTTTACCCTCTATTTATCTTCTATGTCTAGTTTTGCTTCAGAATTAATCATGGATGTTTTTATTATTGTTATGAGCTAAGTTTCCCATTTAGGGAGGATGATGAATGTTGTTTAAAGTTTTGCCTAGTTAATGAATAATTGCCATTCCTCCATCTTGATTGTGAAATTATCTATATTCGTGTTTAATTCCATGTGTAAGCTTGATCACCTTATACATGTTCTATGATCTCAATTCAAAATCTGAAAAGTGAGAATTGAGAATGCTAAAATTGGATAATCGAGGTTCCATGTGAAACAAGAGTATTTGCAGGACTTATGTGACACTTAGATTATTACTTAATGCTGATTACATGTTAGTTTAATTAAGAGATTAATTAGAGAACATGTGGTTTAGAACCTAAAAGATCTTAAAAGAGTTAGGTTAATATATAATCTGTCATTCACATCAAGAAAAGGATAGCAATTAGGCATTAACAATTGGGTAAACAAACAACAAGATTCTCCTCCCTATTTGTTCATCTTGATTAATATTCACTTGTTTCTTTAAGTTTCTTGAACTACTTTTATTCAGTTTTAATCTTGAAAATTATCGATTTTCCAAATAGAATCATAAGTATAATTTAGTGGTAATTAATCCAATTCCCTGTGGTTCGACCTCACTTGCGTGAGTTTACTACTTGATTGCGTGCACTTGCGTATTGTTTACAATTTTCGTAACAAGATTAATTAGACATTGGAAATGTCAGGAATAGTTGAGATTTTAGAATTGACTAAAATACCCCTAAGTATTTTTATGACTTTTGGCTTAGTGGAGGGCAAAATGGTCTTTTTACCCTAATGTAGTTTTGTCTTCTAGTGGAATTTTATTTATATTATAATCTGAATATTATGTTAGATTAAGTAAATAAACATTAGGTTTTATGTCATTTAACAAAAAATTAGAAAATTAAAGAGAAATAGCTTTCCTTTCTCTCTCTCTCTCTCTCTCTCTCTCTCTCTCTCTCTCTCTCTCTCTCTCTCTCTCTCTCTCTCTCTCTCTCTCTCTCTCTCTCTCTCTCAGTCCTTGGAGAACTAGCAAGAATTGGAATCTCCTTAGCTTGTTTTTGTGGATTGTAGTTGATTCTTAGGGATTCAATCCAAGGTAAGTTCTTAGACCTAATCACCTTTGTTTTCTTAAGCTTCAAGAATGGAGATTTTGCATGAAATGGAGTTTAGGGTTCATTGGTTGCTGTTGGCATTTTGGTTTGTTTTTTGAATTGAATTTAAGGTTAACTAAGTTAGATTGTAGTGTTTTGGTGGCTGTAATATGTGGTTTATTCAAGGTTTGAGCTTAAGAGCCCAAACTTTGCTCTCACATGGTGGTTTTGGATTCCGTGCATGTAGTTGTGTTTTATTTCCTTGAATATGTTCTTTGGGATGTATAGAACATATCTGGAAGGTTTGGTTTGAATTGGGGTTGATTTGAGGGAGTTATGTATTTTTATGTCTTTCCTGCACTGAACCAAAATTCCGGTTCAGGGGGACCTGTAGGAACCAGAATTTCGGTTGGTCCCCAGAAACCCCGCAGAACTGGAATTCTGGTTGGGAACCGGTCTACTAGTTGGGGCAGTTTTGGGAACCCTAGTTTTTCCCATTTTTGTGATATTTAGGTTATTGCCATGTTATTTATCGATAGGGAAACTTTCAGTTTCAAGTTTAAGTCCCCGGAAAGTGATCTAGCGTGTCACTTACCTATGTTATGATTGATGTGATTTAGGAACCTGTAATTTGCCGAGCAGTTGTTCCAATCAGGTTGGCTAGCACACCTGAATTTGGAAACAAGGTAAGATTAGTATATCAGTATGCATATGTATTTACATGTTTAGTGTGCATGTTAGTAAGCCTGTTAGATTACATCAGATATGTATGTTGGCTTTTGTACTATCTGACAGTGTCACATCGGTACGCCTAGAGTATGACTAGCGTACCAAGTACAGGCTGATATTGTGGTCGATAGTACCGTACTACTTGACAGTATCACATCGGTATAACTGGAGTACGACTAGCGTACCTAGTATAGACTGATATTATGGTCAATAGTATAGTCGTACGAATGTTCTAGACTCAGTACCGTGCGGGTCACGGGGATAGCAATATGATTGGGGGTATGGGCGTCCGATCATAATTCAGGTTATTGCTATGTTATTGTTTATGCTTTTCTTACTGAGTGTGTCGACTCACAGTGCTATTTCTATATGTAGGTAAGGGCAAAGCTAAAGTTGAGGAGCCGTGAGAGTGAGCAGGTGAAGATTGTACATGTCGCGGCGGTTAAGCCTGTAGCGTACGATCCTCGAGACTCAGGGCTTTTGCCGTTTAATCACTAGGCGACAAATCTTTTGTATATGAACAGTTAACTTTTGTAACTCTATTTTGTAAACGAGATCCCGAGATTTTATAAATATATTGCATTTTGTTTTTAATTAAATAAGCAAAATTTTAATTATTCATGATTTTCAATAATCTCGTTGATTAGCAACGAGCTACACAGTACATTAAAAATCACCCTAACACGCCTGCATTAGTTAGGGTGTTACAACTCATATCCACCCCTGAATGTACATCTATATTCGAATATAGATGATCTTATTTAATAATTATAATTAATTACTAAATAAAATTGTCATTTATGTAATTTATTAATTAGACCATACAAAGTCTCTTAATTAACAAATTGACCCCAAAACCTCTTTCCTTCACAATTAAGCCCTTGCTTAGTGAAAATCCTTAAATAAGACATAGTCTAATTTTAGAATTATAATTAATTAATTAAAATCAATTAACTGAGTCTGCAAGCAGTATTATCTCAACTAGTGAGGGGACCATGGACCTATATAACCGAGCTTCCAATAAGCAGATCTAGAATTTACCAATTAAATTCCTTAACTTATTAATTCCTCATTGAACCACTATAGAACTTGGAATTGCACTCTCAGTTATATAGAACGCTCCATATGTACCACGATATATATACGTTATGATTATCCGTTGTTACAATCCTAATAGCCAAGGATCCTCTATAGATGATCTACACTGAATAGGGACAAATTTACCATTTTACCCTTCAACGTATTTTATCCTTAAAACACTTAGCTACCTATAAATGATATTTTAGTTAACTAATATAATTACTGAAATGAGATCTCAATCATTTATCTCTATTCAGCCAAGTTCGAAGGAAATCATTGTTTCACTTCTATGACCAGATAGAAGCTATAGATTCCATATCTATGATTAGCGCTCCTACTCAATTGTACTCTCATATTGCCAAAATGTACGTATCACCCAGACCAAAAGGTAGGCTTAACTAACAAATCAAAGAACACAAATAACACTCTTGAGATCGAACCTAACCATGTCAGGATTAAGATCCATAGACCTAAGATCAACCATTGATATTGACTTAGAAAGATATAGCGGTAAGTTTATGATATCTTATCTAAGATCAATATCGGTCCCTTCCAATGTATACTCCATACGTCCGATACTAGTAAACTTTGCCAATACCCTAGAAAGGACATAACACTTATCGAAGGTGTAAGTATACCTATCACAGATTATCATGCCAGTCTAAATCTAGTGAACTGACAAATCATGGGAATTAAACTTTTGATTATATAATCATGATTATATTCCACTATGCTGACGACACTATAATCATGAACAAATATATATGTTCTAGACTTAATAGAATTTATACATTCAACATAATCATGAAATAAATCATGTGAACCATGCAACATAAAATACGATTTCTGATCCATATTAATTAGTAAATCTGATTATACTGAAATGGGTTTTATTTAGGGCACGAAACCCAACATATATAAATCATATATGTATGAGTATATATGTCATATTATTATAGTGATGTTTAATATGTTATTTAAATATATTACATGTTGATATGTATATGTGAGATATATAATATATAACTTGTATATGAGTTATATATATGTTGAAGATATGATGATATATGAGTAACTAATCATATTTAGTGTATATGATAATAATAATAGTGATGACGATGGAAAAGATGTGTTCATTATTTTTTGAGAGTAAAGAGTTTTGGAATTAATTTTCTATTAGTAGTTTTTATCTTATTTTATGAGATGAGAAAGTGAACTATGAGAGTTACACTTATGAGATTTGTCTTGTCATAGCAAGAATAAATCAAAGTAAATCATGGTGGATTCAAAAATTATGAAAAGATAACAAAATTGGAGAAGTTATTTTGAATATTAATACTCAAAGTGGTGAACAAAATTGATGAGAATTTTGCTAACTTTGGTGTAATATTTGGGTTAATCTCAATGAGGAGATAACCTAAAAATATGGGTAAAAATAATCACATTATTTTTTAAGTAGTGATGTGAGTTTGATATTTTAGTTTTATTGAAAAACTAAAAATGTCAAATGGTGTTTTTCAAAGTGACCTTAAAGAGTCATTTTAAGAGAAAAAATACAAAAAAAAAAAGTTGTAAAGTCCTTTTTTGGCAAGTTAGTTGACAAAATATTTTTTTCTTTATGGTAAGATTGTTTTGCATTCATACCGGATTTCTTACCTTGTATATTCGGTTTTTAGTTGCTCTTTTCTTTGTTAGAAAAGATGCACTTTTCAGCTAGACTTTCCTTTGTTTGGAAACTTCTTGTAAGAGAAGCAATTCTCTTATGGAAAGTTGGTTTTTTAAGGAAACTTTGATTATTGTCATCTCCTTATTGATTTCGATTGTATCTTGATACAATCAGAATATCTAATCTATTTTTGGCAGGAATCAAGAATTAATAGAGGATCGGACCCGATGATAGCAAGTTTCCTGTTTCTGGTCTGATCTGCTGCGTCAGCATCCGAATCTAATGCTGCAGATCGTACTTTTCTTAGGAAAGTTTTGTACAGCTGTAGATTCGATCTTGTAGCTGTCTCTAGGCTTTCTATGTTCTATAAATAGAGCCTAGAGAGCAGCCATTTGAATTAGCTCTTCCATTATTCATTCTTTGCAACGACTTGATTGAACAAGAGATTGGTCTTCGGGAGAAGACTTGATAAAGCCTTACTTCGGGAGGAAGTAAGCACTTTGGTCTTCGGGAGAAGACTTATTGAAGTCTTACTTCGGGAGGAAGTAAGCACTCACACTTCAAAGACGAAGGGAGTTCGAGCTTGAAGGTGTTTAGAAGTCAGATTCATAAAGTGGATTACAAATGATTGCGACAATACTTTAGAGGGAGTCTAAACTTGTTTAAGGCAATTGTCTTTGTAATTTTGATATTTTATTAATTGATTTCATTCTCTGGGCGTGGCCCCGTGGACTAGGAGTGTTCGGGAGAACACTAATACCACGTATAAATCTCTTGTGTCAAGTTATTTAATTTTCTGTAATATTTTTATATTCTGCCTGTTCTGTTTTGTCACTGCAAAACTAGTTTCTGCAGTAACATAATTACTTTCTGCTTCTGCAAACGTATACAGTTTTATATTTTCGTATATATAATTGACATTTGTAAAAACTCGGTTTTTCAAAAGTGATATTTTATATACACTTTATGGTAGAATTGTGGGGGTGAGCTACAAACTTAATCAAAATATTATGAGACATTGTTGATTAGTTTATTTGATTTTGAACTCAAATTCTAAATCAATTTTGGCTATATGCATATGAGAAAATTTTGACAAATTTTGGTGTCAAAAAATTTAGTGAAAATAATTTCAAGAAGGAAATTAGAGAGAAATTATAAAGATAAATTGGTCTTCTATATTTTAAAACTAAGATATTATCTTGATCGTAAAATGTTAAAGTGTGGGGTTGATACTCTAACGTGAAAAATTTAAGGCATGCTTGGTGTCTTAAAATAAAGTGTAATTTAGACATGTTTGCTGTGAAAATTAGTGTTTAATTCTGATATGCTTGGTATCAAAATTATTGAGAATTTGAGCTGTGTGAAAATTTATCTTCTATGATTAAGTTTTCAAAGCTTAAGTATACTTAAGCAGAAAAGTGGTCATGTAACATGGACACTAGTTTTGGCTAGCAAGATTTGCTTGGAATCGAAAAGTGTGTGGCTATAACAAATCGCTTAATTTCTGTACAAGATTAAAGCATGAAATTTTGAGGGATGAGACCTAAACTCACTTAGAATTTTACTCATTGATGGTAAACTATCATAACACTAGTAAAAATCTAGTCTTAAGTTCAATAGGAAATAACAAGTCAATAGAGAAGAAAAGTAGTACTCAACTTATCCCATTTATGAAAGAGTACTAATGGTAAAATTTGGAGGGTTAAAACCGAAAGATTTTTTAATGGAAAGATGTGTCTAAAGAGAAGTTTTGAGATAATAATTTTCACCTATATGGACTAGAGGTGGTGCCACCTCTTATGAGAATCAGGAGTTATTCTCTAGAGAGTCCATGAAATGGATGTTGCACATGGCCATTAACGGTGCAAAAGTGAGATATAATGAGATCTCAAGTGAACTCTAGCAAAAATGTGTGTGCTATCACTGATTTGTATTAAAGGAATAGTGTTTCAATGCTATGACAACAAAATTTTTAACAAACTTTGTGGTAACTACACTAAGGCAAAATTCAAGTCAAAA
The DNA here is from genome assembly GCF_029168945.1 of Cannabis sativa. Lineage (NCBI taxonomy): Eukaryota > Viridiplantae > Streptophyta > Magnoliopsida > Rosales > Cannabaceae > Cannabis > Cannabis sativa. The sequence goes on from NC_083603.1 coordinate 22,784,888, forward strand.
GACATTTTACTTTGGGCATCTAAGCAAGATCTCTATAAAAATATTTGATTTATTCAATCAAAGTAGGGGATATATTTAATATTTGATTGATTAAATAATATTATAATGGTATGTCACAAATTTTAATCTAGTAGGGAATGATATTATTTGTTATAATATAATACATATTAATATGAGATTAATATATATTATGTGATGGAGGTTGTATTATATCATCTATAGTATAATAATACAAATAAAAGTTGTAACATATGAGGAGTTATAAATTTGAAAATAGATTGTAACTTAAGGATCCCAATTGATAATATGTAATTAATTAAGTTATTACATATGAAAGTTATGGAATCAATAGGATAAGTTTCTAGGTGTTAGAAACTATTAAAATACTGAATTACATCATTTAAATTTGTATTGAGACATTGGGAAAAGGTTAGACTCGGAGAGGAGTTACAAAAATTCAATAATGAGTTTTTAGGAAACGGTTATTTTATGGTTGTTAATGTGTTGTTTTATGGTTGTTTTATGAACACCTTGAACCAGTTTTTTAAAACGTCCATAAATGTACATGAATTGATTGAGCATGTTTTCAGCTCTCTTGTCCAACGTTTTTATCCCATTAAATACCAATTAAAGTGCTGGTAACATTTATGTGGTGAAAAGACTTTGATTTTCATATGTGATTCTCAAAATACTATAAATAGAGGTCTTGGGTTCTTTTTGTAAGACAACAAATTTTTATCAAGATAGCACATTGCTATAAACACTTTAGGCTTGATAAATCCAGAAATCTATTTCCATTCTTTTCTTTTCCCTAAGTGCTTGTGGTAGGAGAAAATAAGCTTTTGGACGAAGGTGTAAGACCTTGTTCAAGTTTGGTGATTCCCCTATTATACACTTGTGTTGTATGTGATATTGAGATTACTCTCACATCTCTTATATATATTTATGCTATTTATATATTGTGTTTTATGTGTAGCTTATTGCTTTGAGTTGTAATCCCTCTCTTTATCTCTATTCTCTATTTTATGTGTATATTTTGTTTAGTGGTGTGACATTATTAATTCTATATTTATGTCCTTTGTATTATTTGTCATAGAGTTGTAATCTTGTTGATTTGATATTTCTATTGGAGCACAACAATTTCCAACACAGTATGATTGCTTGGTCTATGCCTATGACATCTTAAAGGCAGTACATAATGAGTCGGTGCTGCTTATGACCAATTGGCCTATGAGAGAAATGCCCATCCAAACAAGATGGATATTTTGACAGATTTACAAAGTTGGAGAGGAAGGTAAATATGATTTGCTTTTTTTTTTATCCTATTTTTAATAAATAATAGTGGATTGAAATTATTCTAAACCACTGACACTATTCTCTCTTGCATGCAAATTCGTGAGCAAACGACAAAGATCATTCGAGGAAATGAGACTTCTACAAAGTTTGGGATGAAGAATAATTTTAGAAGAACAATGAAGAAGTCAACTTTAGTTTAAAATTATAGAAAATTTATTTTAGTTTAATTATTTTAAATTTTAGTTACACATTTAAAGTTTGTTTTATTTAAATAATTTTATTTTGAACAATTTATCTTTTCTCAATAATGTTTATTTAATTTCAAACTTATGTGTGCAAAGTTAGGTAAATAAAACTTCAATACTAATAGTATAATTATAAAATAAAGTTTAAATGTATTAATTATTTATTTTGACTAAATAATACATAAGTAACTATTTGCAATAGTGACTTATTAGTGTTTCTATAATTAAGTTAAAATAATTAAAATATGATTTAATTCTATAACTTATGAATTAAATAAGATATAATTGAAAGGTTTGAATTACTATTCAAACATATACATGGATAGGGAATTCTATCACAATCATGTATAATAGTGTTGGAAATATTTTACCAGGATCTTAGATTTACTAACAAGTATGTTGTTTAACATCCTAAATATGAACTTCTAAAATGATAAGAAATAAACATATATAAAGTATGAGAAACCTTATAGTGCTTGTAGCGGAATATGATGTCTCCTTCCACTCAGATCTCTAACCCTTGTATCCTTTTTGTCGCAGAGTATCAACAAGATCTTAGCCCGAATCTCTTTCTGTTGAATTTGGATTCTTCACGATCTTCCACACTATGATTAAGGTACCACTTGTGTGGGCTCTCACTCTATCACTCAAGGGGTTCGGTTTCAATAGTGAAGAAGAGGGAATGAGAGTGGCGGCTAGGTTTAGGTAGAAGGCACTCAGGTTTTTCTCTGAAGGAATTAAGATGCATCATCTTTTCCTGAAGCCATCACTACCTATTTATAGGATGCCACCTAGGGTTAGGTTAGAATTATTTGGCATTAAAATAATGAAAAAATAAATGATAAAATCCTACATAAGTGGCCGGCCTGGGCTTTGGATATTGGGCCCCACTTTTGTAATTTTGCTGTTTTATCATTTCTACATCTCATTTTCTCAAAAACGCCAATTTTCAAATTTAACCATTTAAATGCCAATTCCAACTATTTAATAACTAAAAAATTAAGTATTAAATAATATTGAAATTTAATATATTTATTAATTAGACCAACCAAAGTCTCTTAATTAACAAATGTACCCTAGAAACTCTTTCTTCACAATTTTGCCCGTGCTTAGTGAAAATTCACAAACTAGACATAGTCTAATTTTAGAATTATAATTGATTAATCAAAATCAATTAACTGAGTCTTACAAGTAGTATTATCTCAACTAGTATGGGGACCATGGGCCTATATATATGAGCTTCCAATAAGCAAACTAAGAACTTACTAAGTAAATTCACTGACTTATTAATTCCTCATTGCATCCACACATAGAACTTAGAATTGCACTCTCAGTTATATAGAACGCTATATATGTTCCACCATATAGATACGCTATTAATTATCCATTGTTATAATCCCAATTTGATCAATGATCCTCTATAGATGATTTACTTGTATAGGGATTAAATTACTGTTATACCCTTCAATGTATTTTATCCTTAAAAGACTTAGCGCCATATAAATGATATTTCAGCAAAGTAAAATGAGTACTCAACCATTTATCTCTGTTTAGCCAATCTCGAAGGAAATCATCATTTCACTTACTATTTGCTAGATAGAAGTTATAGATTCCATATCTATGTTTAGCGCTCCCACTCAATTGCACTACCATGTTCCCAAAATGTACGTATCACCCTGACCCAAAAGTAGGCTTAACTAACAAATCAAAGAACATGTGTAATACTCCTGAGATTGAACCTAACCATATCAGTATTAAGATCATTTGATCTAGGATCAACTAGGTGATATTGAATTGAACAGATATTATGGTAAGTTTAATATATCTGAATGAAAGTTCAATATCGGTCCCTTCTGATGCATACTCCATGCATCCAACCCAAGCTTTACTTTGACCAATGCTTTGGAAAGAACATAACAATTATCCAAGGTGCAAGTAAACTATGTTGTAGATTGTCATATTAGTTAAACCCTATGTAGTGATAAATGTAGGAATATATATTTAATCAGATAATCTTGATTACTTTCTACTGTGCTGACGACACAATAAACAAGAACATAAATGTGAAAAGGGTTTGGATGAATTTGTAAATCAAATAAACAAGTAAATGATAACATGAGCCAAATGACACACAAATGAGTGAAAAATACTTCTGTTTCTTTATTGATATTGATTAATAGAAATTACATTGAAATGGAGTTTTATTTAGGGCATAAAACCTAACAAACTCCCACTTGCACTAATATAAAACTAATCAGTACATATCAATTAATCCTAAATTCTAACGGTGCTTTTTGAATGCAGTTCCTGCCAAGACCTTGGTGAATGGATTAGCTAGGTTGTTCTCTGTGTTCACTTTCTATACCAGTACATCCCCGCTTGCCACATATTCTCTGATGATGTGATACTTCCTTTCGATGTGCTTGCTCGTCTTGTGGCTTCGGCTCCTTACTGTTGGCTATGGCTCCAATGTTGTCATAAAGCAAAACCAGAGGTTTTACCATTCCAGGGACGACACCGAGACCTGTGAAGAACTTTCTCAGCCAGAAAAGTTCTTTGGCAGCCTCTGCAGCAACTATGTATTCTGCCTCCATGGTAGAGTCTAAAATCGCAGTTTGTTTAGCACTTCTCCAAACCACTGCTCCACCCCCAAGAGTAAACACCATCCCAGATGTAGATTTCCTGTCATCAAGACATGCCTGGAAATCTGAATCGGTATAGCGTACGGGATTTAGAGCACCACCCTTGTAGACTAACACGAATTGTCTTGTACTCTTCATGTACTTCAGGATATGCTTAACAACACTCCAATGTTCCTGTCCTGGATTTGTCTGATACCTGCTCACGATTCCTACTGCATAACAGATGTCAGGTCTAGTGCATAACATTGCATACATTAGACTCCCAACTGCAGAAGCATAAGGAACTCTTCTCATGTCCTCTATCTCTTGAGGATCAGTGGGAGACTGTTCCTTAGATAGACGGATACCATATCTAGAAGGCATAGTCGCCCCTTTGGTGTTTGTCATTGAGAATCTCTCTAAAACCTTATCAATGTAAGTTGTTTGAGAGAGAGCAACGGATCTGTTTTTCCGGTTTCTGATAATCTGAATATCGAGAACATAGGCAGCCTCACCCAAATCTTTCATTTCGAATTAAGTGTCTAGCCATTCCTTGATGTCAGTCATTTTCTTGACATTGTTTCCAATGATCAAAATGTCATCAACATAAAGGACTAGGAATAGTACCACTTGGTCTTCCTTCAGTTGGTAAAGACAAGGTTCATCTTCATTCTGAAGAAAGCCATAGGTCTTGATGATTTCATCAAACCTTTTGTTCCAGGAGCGAGAAGCTTTCTTAAGTCCATAAATGGACCTATTGAGTTTGCAAACTTTCTTTTCCTGCCCTGGAAGAACATAGCCTTCTGGTTGCTCCATATAGATGGTTTCTTCAAGAATTTCATTAAGGAAAGCTGTCTTGACATCCATTTGCCAGATTTCATAATTGAAAGTGGCTGCGATGGAGAAAAGAATTCGTATGGATTTGAGCATGGCGACCGGACAAAAAGTTTCCTCATAGTCCACACCTTCTCTTTGGGTGTAACCCTTGGCGACCAGTCTAGCTTTAAAAGTTTCGACTTCGCCTCCAGCACCTCTTTTCTTCTTGTAGACCCACTTACATCCGATTGGATGACAGTCATCGGGTGCATCTACATATTCCCAGACTTTAATATTTTTGATGGAATCCATTTTTGAATCCATGCCGGCTGACCATCGTTTCTGTTCTGGACTTGCCATTGCCTGTTTATAGGTTAATGGATCGTCTTCAATACCGTCACCAACGACCATATTGATTTCACCATCCAAGCCATAAGGAGACGGTTTAGTAGAAACCCTCCCACTACGACGAGGAGCGGTGATCTTCTGAACAGGAACTTTAGTGGTAGTTCTCTCAGTTGTTTGACTGAGGGAGTGGGATTATCCTCTTCTTGAGTAAAAGAGGACGGAACATTAGAAGGAGTTATATCTGAAAGAATTTCCTCTAACACAACTTTACTTTTCAGTTTGTAGTCTTTAATATAGTTTTCTTCAAGGGAAGTGGCATTTGTAGAAACAAACACTTTGTTATCCTTGTAACTATAAAATAGTCTACCCCTAGTCTCTTTAGAATTTCTGACAAACATGCAAACTTCTGTTTGCAATTCCAGTTTGCCTTCTTTCTTTCTCAAGACATGAGCAGGGCACCCCTAAATTCTATAATGGCGTAAACTAGGTGTACGACCATTCCATAGTTCGACGGGTGTCTTAGGAACTGCTTTAGATGGAATAACATTTAGATTGTCGTTTGCCATCTGTATAGCATATCCCCAGAAGGACGTAGACAGAGTTGAATAACTCAGCATAGACCTAACCATTTCCCAAAGAGTGCGATTTCTTATCTCTGCTACTCCATTTTGCTGTGGAGTGCTAGGGGCAGTATCTTGGGATTCAATTCCAAGTTCAATTAAATGATCTTTGAACTGCCTATCCATATACACTCCACCCCTATCAGTTCGCAAGATCTTTAATGTTTTACCTAATTGGTTTGGAGCCAAAGCATGAAATTCCTGAAACTTTTCAAACATTTCAGATTTCTTTTGCATTAGGTAAAGGAAATTGTATCTAGAGAAATCGTCAATGAAAGTGACAAAAATACTCATAACCACCTCGGGCTTTGACATTCAAGGGTCCGCAGACATCTGAATGTACTAACCCTAGGGGTTGTTTGGCACGCTCTCCCTTTGTAGAGAAAGAAGGTTTGGTAATTTTTCCTTCTAAGAAGGACTCGCATACAAGTAATTCACCTAAGATGACATTTTTCAATGGACCTTCTTTGGTTAGCCTATTGAGTCTATCATAGCCTATGTGACCTAAACGTAAATGCCATAGATAAGTTTGTTCATCATTATCAATCTCTTTTCTTTTAACGTTTCTAGGTCTAGCAACATTGAAAAGTTCACTGTTTAGTGCGATTTGTATATCCGATCTTAAAACATAAAGCCCTTGTTCCATGTGAGCAACACATAATTGAAATCCATTACGAGAAATTGAACAAATAGTACTTGAAAAATTCAACTTCTAAAGATGTGTTTGTAAACATGAAACACTAATCAAGTTTCTACTAAAGTTTGGAATAAATAAACATTTTCTAAAAGTAAAAATCTCTTTTGAAACTTGAGGCGGGCTTTTCCTTTTGCTTTGACTGATACTAACTCGCTATTTCCAACTTTAAGCTTCAACTCTTCTGGGTGCAGATTTTCCCAAGTTTCAAGCAACTGGAATGAAGAATAAACATGGTTAGTAGATCCAGAATCAACAATCCATATGGATTTGTCATTCTCTAAAACACATGATTCAAAGACAAAAGCATTACCTTCGTTTGAATTGTTTAGAAGCCTAGGGCATTGGTCTTCCTGATGTCCCTTCTCATTACATTTCGAACATAGAAGATTATGACTAATAATTGTACTTGAAGAAGCAGCTTTGTTAGAAGCTTCATGCTTAATCCTTTTCCTCTGATTAAAGTTTGCAGAACCAGGAGGTGGCATTGCAATCAGATTCCGTCTATGAGCTCGTAATTCTGCTTCGAGCTTATCCATGTCGGAAGAGTTAAAATTGTTGATCATGTAAGATACAACAAATGCATTATACTCTGGGGGAAGACTATTAAGTATGAATTGAACCCATTGTTCCTTTGATAATTCAATTCCAAGTAGATTTGCCTTTTGGAACTTCAGATTCATCATCAATAGGTGCGAGTTTATGCAACTACCAAGGTGCTTTTTCACACTATAGAGTTCATTTGCTAAGACATTGACTAGGAGTGGGTCGGGGTGTGGGTTATTCATTGGCACTAAAAATATCAAAAAATAGAAGTATGGTTCAATAAATTCATACACAAGTTTAGAAAATACCAAATAATCACATATGTTTATAAAAAATACCAAAATTCTAACATATTTTATTTTCCAAGGTTTCCAACAGACTCATACAGTGTCCCATTTAGGCGAGAGTCAAAGCATCATCCATTGAATAGAGTTGTCAATTCATCTAAAATGATAATCATTCTAGCAACATTTTATTCGATCGAAAAGAGAATCCAACGTTGTCCCGTTTAGGCGAGAGTCAAGGTCATTTCTATTTCATGAGCCCCCACCATTGTTTCATACTTTTGTAAGCCCTATAATAGTCGCCACCATTAGTGTAAAGACCGCTTAGTTTAATTTGGAAATTAGCCGTTAATCATGTTTAATTATGGAAAATTATTTATAGCTATTTAAATAATTATTATGCTGTTATTGTTGAATTCTGAAATGCATTTTATGTCATATAGCGATTTTCTTAATTTTGCATTTTCGTTGTCCGGTAACATGGAACTCGGTGTTGGGCTCAGTAAAATCACAACTTAGTATGTTAGTATTAGGGGACGGTTTATTAGAAGTTGGGAATGTCGGGATTGGCCGGGAATTTAGAATTTCCCAAAATACCCCTTTAGTGCCCTTTATGTTATTTAGTATGGAGGGGAAAATTGGTCATTTTGCCCCATTGTTATTTTGTCCTTTAGTGGACCTAATAATTAGAAAATATGTGTTTTATGTGGGTTATGTTGGCTGAAATAAAAGTTATTATTTGCATGCTTTCTCTCATTTCTTTCAAAGTAAGAAAATTAGAATAATTGGAAAAATTGCTTTTCTCTCTTCCTCTCTCTTTCGGCCACTTCTTGGGCTGCTGGAATTGGAGTTTTTCTTCTCCATTTTTAGCAAGAATCATCTTGATTTTGAGGTGCTTTAACTTTAGGTATTTTTCCTTGTAGCTTTTCTTGGTGTTTTCTTGTGTTTTAAGAAAAAGTTAGTGAATTGCATGCTTGTTTTTGGAGTGTTCGTGCTGCTGTATGTTGTGGTTGATTTCTGAAGTTTATTCATGATTATTTGAGTTGATTTAAGCTGCTGGTAATGCATGTTAGTGGTGTGGTTTTAAGTTATGGAATTTTTGTTCAAAAGCTTTGGTTTTCAAAGAGAAAATGTGAAAATAGTTGCTATAAAGTTTGGTTGTGCTTAAGTTTAGTTTCTGCAGTTTTTATATGCATGAATATGTAGTTTTATTCTGGTTTTGATGCTTGTAGGTGAGCTTTAACCAAGTTTGAGTTTGAAACTCAAAGCTTGGAGCTCACATGGCATTTTTAGTATCTGTGTGTTCTGGACTGTTTTGTTGCTTTAGAAATGTTCTATGGGGTATTTAGAACAGGTCTGGAAGGTTTTGTGTGATTTGGATTGGATTTGAGCAAGTTATGAATTTTTGAATCTTTCCTGCGAGGAACCAACCGGAATTCCGATGAAGGTTCAGGATTTCCAAGAACCGGAATTCCGGTTGGGAAATTTTCAAGAACCCTAGGTTTTCTCGTTTTTATGTTATTTGGGGTATTGCCATGCTTTTTATCGATAGGGAAACTTTTAGTTTCTAGTTTAAGTCCCCGGGTAGTGATTTAGCGTATCACTTATTAGTGTTGTGATTGTTATGGTTTAAGAGCCTATAAACCGCCGTGTAGTTCGTTCCAGTCAGGTTGACCGGCACACCTGAATTCGGAATTGAGGTAAGATTAGTATAACAGTATGCGTATATATTACATGTTTAGCGTGCATGTTAGGAAGCCTGTTAGATTACATTAGATATGTATGTTGGCTTCGTACCATCCAACCATATCACATCGGTTAGGCTAGAGTATGACTAGCAACTGGAGTATGATGAGTACACCGAGTATAAGCTGATACTAGGGTTGGTGGTACAGTGCTATGTGAGCGTATCACATCGGTTAGGCTAGAGTATGACTAGCAGCTGGAGTATGACCAGTGAACCGAGTATAGGCTGATACTGTAACACATCAGTACGGGCTAGAGTATGACTAGCAGCTGGAGTATGACCAGTGTACCGAATATACGCTGTTACTTGTCAATAGCACTGTCTTATGAACATTCAGGACTCAGTATCGTGTGGGACACGGCAGTTAGGGATATGGTCAGGGGTATGGGCGTCTGATCATAACCCGGAATTTATGTATGATTATGTTTATGCTTTTCTTACTGAGTCTGTCGACTCACAGTGCTATGTTTATGTGTAGGTAAGGGCAAGGCCAAAGCTGAGGAACCGTGAGGACGAGCCGGTGAAGATTGTACATATCGGGGCGGTTAGGCCTGGAGCGTACGATCCTCGGGACAGCAGTGTTTTTTTTTTTTGTAATTAGTCGCTAGGAGACAAGTATTTTGTATTAGACAGTAACTTTTGTAAAGCTTTTTGTAAATGGGATCCCACAGTATTTTGTATGAAATATTTTATAACTTTAATTAAAAAGCAAAAATTTTAATTAATCACGATTTCCATAAACCTCGTTGATTAGCAACGAGCTGCATAGTACGTTTAAAAATCACGCAATACGCCTATGCTAGTTAGGGTGTTTCAATTTGGTATCAGAGCCGCCAGGTTGTCTTCCGAAGATTGTCACGACATTTACAATCATCATCAGCAGTTAGCTCGTTCTACGGTTCAGTAAGCTTTTATTGCTTTAGTAGCTTATTTAATTATTATGAAATAAGAAAAGCCTGATAGGAAGCATGTTAGTAGCCTGATAGTAGAATAGGCGCATGTTTTTAATTTCCAAATTAAGCGGCATTAGTAAGCTCTCTTTGATCATGACCTGATGTGCCAACTCTTGGTTTCGCAGGCTGTTCAGACTAGATGGACGCCAGGCGGAACACCAAGAGTCAGGGCAACTCGGTAGGGTCAAATTAGGGTCAGGGAGCCCAGTTTCCCCCACATGCTAGGGGCCGTGGTAGAGGTCCCAGGGGCAGAGCTCGTGGTCGGGGTGATAATAACCCGCCACAGGCTGCCCAAGCCGATCGGGAAGCCCAGAATTGGGAGACTAGGTTTGCTGAAATGGAAGCCAGGATAGAGGAGCAAGATCTAGAGATACAGAGATTGAGGCAGCAGGGGGCTCCTGCAGTGCCTGTGCCAGAAGTTCCTGTGGCACCCGCCCCTGCTGCTTAGGCTGAGATAGTGGTAGCGGCAAACAGAATGGAACCCTTGTATGAAAGGTTTCGGAAGCAAGCACCTCCGGTTTTTCTGGGAGGTCCAGATGTCATGAAAGCCGAGCAGTGGGTAGCGGTGATCACCAGGATACTGAATTTTATGGGTGTCACCGGAAATGACAGAGTGGTGTGTGCCACCTTCCAGTTCCAAGAAGACACGCTAGTTTGGTGAGACATGGTGTCTCAGATTCAGGATGTCACCACCATGAGCTGGGAAAGGTTCCAGGAACTCTTCAACGCCAAGTATTATAATGAGACTGTTAGAAGTGCCAAGAGAATAGAGTTCGCACACCTGACCCAGCGGGAAAACATGAGCGTGACTAAGTATACCACCCAGTTCGATCGGTTGGCGAGGTTGGCCTCGGGAATAGTGCCAACCGATTTCAGCAAGAAGGAAAAGTATCTGGACGGATTAAATGTGAAGATCAAACATGACCTTATGATCACCACCGACGACAAGACCACCTATGCTGAGATGGTGGAGAAGGCACTGGGAGCTGAGGGCGCAGTTGGATGTATGTCGGAGTCGGCTAGTACTCCAGTGAGTGGTGGGGCTCCTACCCCTCTTGCATCAGGCTTCAGCAAGGGAGGTAGTGGTTCGGCCATGGACCAGAAGAGGAGAACATCCACTGCATCTGGTGGCTCGGGGCAGAACAAGAGGTTCCGGGAGAACAAGAGTAGAGGCAGCCATCAGGGTGGTGCTAAGACCCGGTTTTCGTACCCAGAGTGCCCCAGTTGTAAAAGGCACCATCAGGGTGAGTGCAGAGGTCAGGGATGCTTTCATTGTGGCATGCCCGGACACTACAAGAGGGATTGTCCCCAGCTTAGACCAGAGGCACCTAGGGCTCCGGCGAGACCCACTCCAGCTAGGGTGTTCGCCATCACGCAGGCTGATGCAGAAGCCAGCCCCTCAGTTGTAACAGGTCAGCTCTCGGTTAATAACTCACTTTACTCAGTGTTATTTGATTCCGGGGCCACACATTCTTATGTGGCAGCCAGAGTCTTTAGTAAATTGGATAGACCGTGTGATAGTTATGAATCAGGGTTTGGAACCCTATTACCTGGCGGAGAGTTAGTTATCTCCAAAAGGTGGATTAGGTCTATGCCGATCAGAATAGACGGTAGAGAGTTAAGTGCTGACTTGATAGAGATGAGCCTAGTAGATTTTGATATTATTCTAGGAATGGATTTCCTATCTAAATACTCAGCCAGTATTGATTGCAAGAGGAAGATGGTGATCTTCCAACCAGAAAGTGAAGAACCATTTGTGTTTGTTGGTTTGGTTCAGGGATCTCGTATCCCGGTGATTTCGGCCATGTCAGCTAGGGAGTTATTGCATGGCAGTTGTTTAGGGTTTCTGGCCGTGGTGATGGACACCACTCGGCCAGATACTATTCGGCCAGAGGATATCAGGATGGTTCGGGAATTTCTAGATGTTTTTCCCGAAGAACTTCCAGGGTTACCACCTCAGCGGGAGATTGATTTTGTTATAGATTTGGCACCAGGGGTGGAACTGGTTTCCAAGGCTCCGTATAGAATGGCTCCAGCCGAGCTTAAGGAATTAAAGATTCAGCTTTAGGGGTTGCTTGACATAGGGTTTATTCGGCCTAGTGTGTCACCCTGGGGAGCCCCGGTTTTGTTCGTCAAGAAGAAATATGGAACTATGAGGATGTGTATCGATTACAGAGAATTGAACAAGCTAACAGTGAAGAATAAATATCCATTACCTAGGATCGATGATCTGTTCGATCAGCTTCAGGGGAAGACGGTCTTTTCCAAGATTGATCTTTAATCGGACTATCATCAGTTGAAAATTTGAGAGGAGGACATTCCGAAGACGGCTTTCCGTACTAGGTATGGACATTACGAATTTTTGGTTATGTCGTTTGGACTAACCAATGCTCCTGCAGCATTTATGGATTTGATGAATAGAGTATTCAAGGATTTCCTCGATATTTGTGTTATCGTGTTTATCGCCGACAACCTTGTGTACACTCAGTCAGAAGAGGAGCATGAGTTACATCTTCAGATGGTTTTGCAGCGGCTTCGGGAACACAAGCTTTACGCCAAATTCAAGAAATGTGAATTCTTGCTATCTCAGGTGTCCTTAGGGCACATTGTTAGCAAAGATGGGATCAAGGTGGATCTCGGGAAAATAGAATCCGTCAGGGATTGGCCGAGACCGAAGACAGTGACAGAAATTAGAAGCTTCTTGGGTTTAGCTGGGTATTATCGTAGGTTCGTGGAAGGGTTTTCTAAGATTTCACCACCCTTAACCGAACTTACAAAGAAGAATTAGCGGTTTGTCTGGTCAGATAAGTGCGAAGCTAGTTTTCAGGAGCTGAAACAGAGGTTGATTACCGCTCCAGTGCTAGCTTTGCCTTCAGACAAAGAGAAATTTGTAGTTTATTGCGATGCATCCAGACAGGGTCTGGGGTGTGTGCTGATGCAAGCCGATCGGGTTATCGCTTATGCCTCCCGTCAGTTAAAGGATTATGAATAGCGATACCCGACTCATGATCTTGGCCGCGGTGGATTTTGCATTGAAGATCTGGTGGCATTACCTTTACGGGGAAAGGTGTGAAATCTATGCCGACCATAAAAGTCTCAAGTATTTCTTTACTCAGAAAGATTTGAATATGAGACAGAGGCATTGGTTGGAATTAGTGAAAGATTATGACTGTGAGATTCTCTATCACCCTGCGAAGGCCAATGTAGTGGTCGATGCCCTGAGTAGGACAGGTCACGGGCAGGTAGCTAGCATGATTCAGATCTCACCTTAGTTAGTCGAGGACATGGTTAGATCCAGCATTGAGTTTGTGGTAGGTCAGCTTCACAACTTGACGCTACAATCTGATCTGTTGGAAAGAATTAAAACCGCTCAGATGACTGATCCAAAGTTAGTGAAAATCAGAGATGAGGTTTCGGCTGGTCAAGCCAGGGATTTCTCAGTCTCAGACAATGGGATGCTTTTGTACAAAGCTAGGGATTGTGTTCCGAGTAGTGAGGAACTCAGGAATGAGATCTTTGAAAAGGCTCATTCTACCCCTTATTCTCTGCATCGCGGCACCACTAAGATGTACCAAGATCTTAAACCGTACTTCTGGTGGAGCGGTATGAAGAAGAATTTGGTAGAATTCGTATCGAGATGCCTCACCTGTCAGCAGATTAAGGCTGAACATCAGAGACCAGCAGGGTTGTTGCAGCCTTTAACCCTACCTGAATGGAAATGGGAAGATATCACGATGGATTTCGTGGTTGGGTTACCTAGAACCACGAGCTTATTCGATTCCATCTAGGTAGTGGTGGATCGATTCACGAAATCTGCTCATTTTCTGCCTGTTAGAACAACCTTTACAGTGGATCAGTTAGCAGAATTGTATGTTAGAGAGATTGTAAGACTTCATGGGGTACCGAAGTCTATAGTTTTGGATAGAGATCCGAAGTTCACCTCCAAGTTTTTGCAGAGTTTGCAACGAGCAATGGGTACAAAACTGAAATTCAGTACAACATTCCATCCTCAGACAGATGGGCAGTCTGAAAGGACAATTCAGATATTGGAGGACATGTTCCGAGCCTGTGTTATGGATTTCGAAGGCTCTTGGAATAAATATCTACCGTTGATAGAATTTTATTACAACAACAGTTATCAGAGTAAGATAGGGATGGCTCCCTATGAACTATTATACGGTAGGAAGTGTCGATCTCCTATCCACTGGGATGAAACAGGGGAGAGGAAATACATAGGTCCGGAGTCAGTGCAGCGGACCAATGAGGCAATTGAGAATATAAAAGCTAGAATGCTTGCCTCACAGAGTAGACAGAAAAGTTACGCAGATCCGAAACACAGAGATGTTGATTTCTGAGTAGGGGACCATGTGTTTTTACGGGTATCTCCAATGAAGGGGATCAAACATTTCGGGAAAAAAGGCAAGTTGTGCCCTAGGTTTACAGGACCTTTCGAGATTCTCGAGAAGATAGGTCAAGTGGCATACCGGTTAGCATTGCCTCCAGCTTTATCAGCAGTTCACAACGTATTCCATGTCTCTATGTTGAGAAAATACGTTTCAGATCCCTCTCATATACTCAGTTATGAGAGCCTAGAACTGCAGCCAGATATGACTTACGAAGAACAGCCAGTGCAGATCCTGGATAGAAAAGATAAAGTCCTTCGGAATAAGACCATAGCATTGGTCAAGGTACTCTGGAGAAACAGCAAGGTGGCGGAAGCGACCTGGGAGCTAGAGTCAGATAGGAGAGCTCAATATCCAGAGTTGTTCAAGTTAGATTTCGGGGACGAAATCCTTTTAAGGGGGGGATAGTTGTAAAGACCGCTTAGTATAATTTAGAAATTAGCAGTTAATCAAGTTTAATTATGTAAAATTATTTATAGCTATTTAAATAATTATTATGCTATTGTTGAATTCTGAAATGCATTTTATGTCATATAGAGATTTTCATAATTTTGCATTTCCGGTGTCCGGTAACATGGAACTCGGTGTTGGCCTCAGTAAAATCACAACTTAGTATGTTAGTATTAGGGGACGGTTTATTAGACGTTGAGAATATCGGGATTGGCCGGGAATTTAGAATTTCCCGAAATACCCCTTTAGTGCCATTTATGTTATTTAGTATGGAGGGGCAAATCGGTCATTTTGCCCAATTGTTATTTTGTCCTTTAGTGGACCTAGTAATTGGAAAATATGTCTTTTAAGTGGGTTATTTTGGCTGAAATAAACTTTATTATTTGCATGCTTTCTCTCATTTCTTTCAAAGTAAGAAAATTAGAAAATTTGGAAAAATTGCTTTTCTCTCTTCCTCTCTCTTTCGGCCACTTCTTGGGCTGCTGGAATTGGAGTTTTTCTTCTGCATTTTCAGCAAGAATCATCTTGATTTTGAGGTGCTTTAACTTTAGGTATTTTTCCTTGTAGCTTTTCTTGGTGTTTTCTTGTGTTTTAAGAAAAAGTTAGTGAATTGCATGCTTGTTTTTGGAGTGTTCTTGCTGCTGTATGTTTTGGTTGATTTCTGAAGTTTATTCATGATGATTTGAGTTGATTTGAGCTTCTGGTAATGCATGTTAGTGGTGTGGTTTTAAGTTATGGAATTTATGTTCAAAAGCTTTGGTTTTCAAAGAGAAAATGTGAAAATAGTTGCTGTAAAGTTTGGTTGTACTTAAGTTCAGTTTTCGAAGTTTTTATATGCATGAATATGTAGTTTTATTCTGGTTTTGATGCTTGTAGGTAAGCTTTAACCAAGTTTGAGTTTGAAGCTCAAAGCTTGGAGCTCACATGGCATTTTTAGTATCTGTGTGTTCTGGACTGTTTTGTTGCTTTAGAAATGTTCTATGGGGTATTTAGAACAGGTCTGGAAGGTTTTGTGTGATTTGGATTGGATTTGAGCAAGTTATGAATTTTTAAATCTTTCCTACGAGGAACCGGAATTTCGGTTGTGCAACCGGAATTCCGGATGAAGGTTCAGGATTTCCCAGAACTGGAATTCCAGTTGGGCAACCGGTCTGCCAGTTGGGAAATTTTCAAGAACCCTAGGTTTTCTCGTTTTTATGTTATTTGGGGTATTGCCATGCTTTTTATCGATAGGGAAACTTTTAGTTTCTAGTTTAAGTCCCCGGGAAGTGATTTAGCGTATCACTTATTAGTGTTGTGATTGTTATGGTTTAGGAGCACAATGCTTGTCGTGCAGTTCGTTCCAGTCAGGTTGACCGGCACACCTGAATTCGGAATTGAGGTAAGATTAGTATAACAGTATGCATATATATTACATGTTTAGCGTGCATGTTAGGAAGCCTGTTAGATTACATTAGATATGTATGTTGGCTTCGTACCATCCGACCATATCACATCGGTTAGGCTAGAGTATGAATAGCAACTGGAGTATGACCAGTACAACGAGTATAGGCTGATACTAGGGTTGGTGGTACAGTGCTATGTGACCGTATCACATCGGTTAGGCTAGAGTATGACTAGCAGCTAGAGTATGACTAGTGAACCGAGTATAGGCTGATACTGTAACACATCGGTACGGGCTAGAGTATGACTAGCAGCTGGAGTATGACTAGTGTACCGAGTATAGGCTGTTACTTGTCAATAGCACCGTCTTATGAACGTTCGGGACTCAGTATCGTGTGGGACACGGCATTTAGGGATATGGTCAGGGGTATGGGCATCTGATCATAACCCGGAATTTATGTATGATTATGTTTATGCTTTTCTTACTGAGTCTGTCGACTCACAGTGCTATGTTTATGTGTAGGTAAGGGCAACGCCAAAGCTGAGGAACCGTGAGGACGAGCCGGTGAAAATTGTACATGTCGGGGCGGTTAGGCCTGAAGCGTACGATCCTCGGGACAGCAGTGTTTTTTTTTGTAATTAGTCGCCAGGCGACAAGTATTTTGTATTAGACAGTAACTTTTGTAAAGCTTTTTGTAAATGGGATCCCACAGTATTTTGTATGAAATATTTTATCAGTTTAATTAAAAAGCAAAAATTTTAATTAATCACGATTTCCATAAACCTCGTTGATTAGCAACGAGCTGCACAGTACGTTTAAAAATCACGTAATACGCCTATGCTAGTTAGGGTGTTACAATTAGGGTGATCTATACTAAAAAACACTTACAAAAAAAACTTATCTTTCGAGATTCTACGGCGTTAAATTGCTAATGAACGTTCCTCCATTAGGGAGGATTACTCACTAAAACAATAACTATGTAAAACCAACAATGGAGATTGAATGTCTCTTGATTAAAGCTCATTATTTAAAATATGTATTTTATTTAATCATTTATTTTATTCTGTATTTCAATGATGAAAATTACAAATTAAAGTTGGTTAATAAAAAAAAATTTTCAACTTCAATTAAATTTTCAATTATTTAATATTCGAAAATTATAAATAAAATTCGAAATTAAATAAATAATTAAAAAATAATAAAATAAAATTTGAAAAACAAAATTAAGTTGTAACCACCTAATTTGAAAAATATTCCATTTTAATTTGATCTATATTTTTTTTAAAAAAAAAAAAAAAATCAACTTAAAAAATATCCTCAACTTAATTTTGAAATTCAAAAGATATTGAAATTTAAGTTGATAAATAAAATTAGTTAGAAATAACTAATTTACAACTTAAATATGAATATTTAATGAAATAGTTAAAATAAGCTTCAGAAAGAATCTAGTTAGTTATAATTCTATATTTAATTAAATACAAGAAAAATACATATAGTTTATCTAGAAATAATTTCATTAAACTGAGTGTGTTTTTCTTAAATTAATTTCAAAATATACGAGTGAAAAATAATTCCATTTATTTTGAAATTAATTATGTTGCTAATCAATTTTATTAGGTTAAACTAATTTAATTAACCTTGTACAGTTATCCAAATCAGGCAAATGGGCCATCACAATTGGGGTTATTCATGTGAGGGAGGGCCGGGTTGAGTATGTCGTACCCACTGCTATTGGCCCTCTAACTCTCACACGAAGCCCAAAAGAGAGGAATTTAACCTTAAAATGAATAGCTGTTATTAATTGAATAGGCCCAAAAACTAAATAGGCCTAAATAAAATCTATCATAGTGTGACATTTTATTTAGCAACTAGTTCATCTTAATTAAAAATTAAATGAACAACCTATATGCATCTAAACATAAAGTAAACATATAGGCTCACACAGGCACACAGATTTGGATGGATCCTATCATACTAGGTCATACACAGATGAAAGAAGAATGTAAAATTTACCTGTTACAAATTATTTACTTGACCTATTGACAATTGAACCATGGGTTAAAATCAAATTATTGGATCTGTCAACAAGTTAACCATGGAAATTTAGATCAAGCAATAATAGGTTTTATAAAACTTACAAATAAGCTAAAACACATACTCCTGCAACAAGTTGAATTGGATAGTTGAATGTAGGATTTAGTTAATTTTAAATTAATTAATTTATTAAAAAAAATTCGAAAATAATAAATAAATAAATAAAATATTTTCAGTTTTTAAAATAAGTTTAATAAAAAAATTTACAATTAAACCTACAATATTGAAAAATTAGGTTTCACCTAACCTAAATATCATTTAAAAAAAATGCTAACTATCTTTTAAATTTCATGTTATTTTATAAATTAAATATTCAATAAAATAAAATGATAATTTAAATATCATTTTTCTGATTTTTTTAATTTAATTTAAATAAAAAAAAAATAACAAAATTTAAAAGTTAGCATAATATTCTATTCAAAATATCATGATTATAATAATCTTATTTTAAATTTAAATAAGGTCAATTTATTTAAAAATAGAATAATTTAAAAAAATATATCTGACCTTAAATTTAAAATAAGATAAAATAATCAAATTTTAAAATAAGATAATTAATTAAGCATAAAGATAGATTTTTACCTATTTTCAAATTCAAATTAACACTAATATCTTAAATTAATTTTAAAAAATCCAATTAATTTAATTCTGATAATTAGATTTGAAATATGAAAATTAAAAATCAAAATACAAAACTACACAAAAAAAACGAAAGTTAATTCCATGAAATAGCATGAAAAATCGAAGAAAATCGAAAAAATTGTGAGTTGTACGGATCGTAATCAGCCGAGAAAACTTGGCGCTAGGGATCCCCAGCATGATTTTTGCGCGCGCAGAGACGGATTTCAAACATCCCTAGGCATGTCGCTCGGACAGATCCTTGTCCAAACACGCTCCTGACCGAGGGAAACTCGGTTTCGCGCGCGTGGGGTGAGCGTGATCACTCTATCTTTTTCAAAACTTCAAAAAATCATAACTAATTCAAATAAAATCAAAATTAAGTTCTGTAAAAAATTGAATTGCTTAATTTTTTTCAAACTATCCAACAAAAATAATTTCAGAAACGAAAATTTAATTATTTTTCATAAAATTTCACAAGCATAAATCAATCATTATATAACACACAGATCAACATGAAACCATCCAAATCACACACAAATCGTTTTAAGTCCAAATTTCTTGAAAGTAAATCAATTACCATGGCTCTGAGGCCAGTTGTTGGAAATATTTTACCACGATCTTAGATTTACTAATAAGTATGTTATTTAACATCCTAAATATAAACTTCTAAAACGATAATAAATAAACACATATAAAGTATGAGAAATCTTACAGTGGTTGCAGCAGAATATGATGTCTCCTTCCACTCAGATCTCTAACCCTTGTATCCTTTCTGTCGCAGAGTATCACCAAGATCTGAGCCCGAATCTCTTTCTATTGAATCTGGATTCTTCAAGATCTTCCACACTATGATTGAGGTACCACTTGATGTGTGTGGGCACTCACTCTATCACTCAAGGGGTTCGGTTTCAATAGTGAAGAAGAGGGAATGAGAGTGGCGGCTAGGTTTAGGTAGAAGGCACTCAGGTTTTTCTCTGTAGGAATTAAGATGCATCATCTTTTCCTAAAGTCATCACTACCTATTTATAGGATGCTACCTAGGGTTAGGTTAGAATTATTTGGAATTAAAATAATGAAAAAATAAATGATAAAAGCCTACATAAGTGGCCGGCCAAGGCTTTGGATATTGGGCCCCACTTTTACAATTTTGCTGTTTTATCATTTCTACATCTGATTTTCTCAAAAACGCCAATTTTCAAATTTAACCATTTAAATGCCAATTCTAACTATTTAATAACTAAAAAATTAATTATTTAAATAATATTGACATTTAATATATTTATTAATTAGACCAACCAAAGTCTCTTAATTAACAAATGTACCCTAGAAACTCTTTCTTCACAATTTCACCATTGCTTAGTGAAAAATCACAAACTAGACATAGTCATTTTAGAATTATAATTGATTAATCAAAATCAATTAACTGAGTCTTACAAGTAGTATTATCTCAACTAGTATGGGGCCCATGGGCCTTTATATCCGAGCTTCCAATAAGCAGACCAAGAACTTACCAAGTAAATTCACTGAGTTATTAATTCCTCGTTGCATCCACGCATAGAAATTAGAATTGCACTCTCAGTTTTATAGACCGCTCTATATGTTCCACCATATAGATACGCTATTAATTATCCATTGTTATAATCCCAATTCGATCAATGATCCTCTATAGGTGATTTACATTGTATAGGGATTAAATTACCGTTACACCCTTCAATGTATTTTATCCTTAAAACACTTAGCCCTGTATAAATGATATTTCAGCAAAGTGAAATGAGTACTCAACCATTTATCTCTGTTTAGCCAAGCTCGAAGGAAATCATCATTTCACTTACTATTTGCTAGATAGAAGCTATAGATTATATATCTATGTTTAGCGCTCCCACTCAATTGCACTACCATGTTCCCAAAATGTACGTATCACCCTGACCCAAAAGTAGGCATAACTAACAAATCAAAGAACATATCTAATACTCCTGAGATTGAACCTAACCATATAAGGATTAAGATCATTTGATCTAGGATCAACTAGGTGATATTGAATTGAACAGATATTACGGTAAGTTTAATATATCTGAATGAAAGTTCAATATCGGTCCCTTCCGATGCATACTCCATCCATCCAACCCAAACTTTACTTTGACCAATACTCTGGAAAGAACATAGCACTTATCCAAGGTGCAAGTAAACTATGTTGTAGATTGTCATATCAGCTTAAACCCTGTGTACTGATAAACCTAGGAATATATCTTTAATCACATAATCTTGATTACTTTCCACTGTTCTGACGACACAATAAACAAGAACATAAATTTGAAAAGGGTTTGGATGAATTTATAAATCAAATAAACAAGTAAATGATAACATGAACCAAATGACACACAAATGAGTGAAAAATACTTCTGTTTCTTTATTGATATTGAATATTAGAGATTACATTGAATGGAGTTTTATTTAGGGCATAAAACCCAACAAATAGATGATTCATTAAGGAATTATTAATAGAAACTGTTATCCCAATAGTGACTGAGAGAGAAAAAGAAATAGAATAAGTTTTGGTATTTAATTATTTTTTCAAAAAAAAAAATAATAAAATTTGTGAGAGTATAAAAATGTTAAAAAACTGAGATATAAAAATGTACACTTCTTATATATTTATATATATATGAAGGAAATACTTCTTAATGGGTATTATCCATTAATGGGTAATAAATAAATTTAACTATAAATATTAATTTTAAAAATATTAAACCATTAGATTTTGGTCCGATAGCAAATAATGAAAGAGAAATTTGAATTTCTACATTTAATTTAGCTACTTCATTAAAGAAAATATCAAAAAATACCTCTTTTTACACTATATAAAAAATATGTTCATATAAAAAAATATTTAAGTCAAATTCAATTCTTTTTATCACTTTTTTTGCCAAAAAAAAAACATTTTTTTTAATATTTTTTTCAGCTGATGGACCAATGTCAGCCCATATAATGTAAAAATGAAAAATTTTTCTAATTAAATAGAAAAATTAATTATAAAAACTCAAAAATTTATAATATTACATATTTATGGGTAATAACCATTAAGAGTGCACCCGAAGGGAATACTTCTAATTAGTTTGAGGAAAAAAAGGAGAAAGAATCGGAAAAAAATATAAAAAAAAAAGAAATAGAGAGAGAAAAGACAGAAAGAAAGAATAATAAAAACAAATCAACAACTAACTTAAAAAAATCAACTAATGACTAAAAAAAAGATATAAAAAAGTGAAGACGAAAAAAAGTTTTTTTGAAGCTTTAATAAATAAAAAATAGTAAAGTTTGATAAAAAGTAAGAGTTTTTGGTGTAAATATTCCTTAAATTAATGAGGAAATTATTGTTAAAATTAGGGATGCACACGGGGCGGGGAATTGGCGGGGAGTGCTCCCCCCATCCCATCACCGTTAAGGATTTTAATCCCCATCCCCGCTTATTCCCCATTGGGGATGGGGCGGGGAATCCCCTAATGGGGGCGGCGACGGGGCGGGGAATCCCCTAATAGAAAAATAAAGTTTATAATAAAATTTTTAATATACAAAAATATTAAAATATATAAGAATTAAAATATTACACATTAATTATTATTCAATAAACTAATTATTATCCAAAACACAACATATAATTCATAAAAAAGATACTAATATACTAAAAAAAATACAAACATAAATTATAAATTATAAAATATTACTAGAAATATAAGATAAAATACTAAACGGGTCCCCGTCGGGGCGGGGAGTGTGATCCCCGTCCCTGCCCGGTTTAACATTCTGGGACAAAAAATAATCCATGTCCCTGCCCCGTTCCCCATTTAGACGGGGAATCCCCGCCCCATTAGGGGCGGGTCCCCGCGGGGCCCCATCCCCGTGGGGGAAATATGCATCCCTAGTTAAAATCCTTAAATGCTCTTCTATAAAAAAAAAAAAAAAAAAAAAAATTAGAGTAATTTGCGTGTAAATGCTTAAGTTTAATTCTTGATTATAAAGAAATACATAAGTTTAATTTTTAATAATATCTAAGTTATATTTCTAGAACTTACGTAGGTACCTGGCCGTTAACTGTCTAATCATTATCCACATGTCATTTTCTTATTAGTATATTTAAATTAATTTTTAAACAAAGTAAACATTTAATGACATGGACCAATCAAGGACTGACACATAACAATTGACTTGGCATTTAATGACCAGGTACCTACGGAAGTTTCGAAAAATATAACTTAGGTATTATTTGTTGATAAAAAAAACTTAAATATTATTGCCGTCAAAAATTAAACTTAAATATTTATCTGTAATTAAAGATTAACTTTAAATATTTATGCAATAAATATTTTTTAATTTCTTCTTCTATTTATTTGTTCGTATACTCAAAATATTATGTATATATATATGGATCTTTTTTTAATGGGTATTACCCATGAATGGTTACTAAACAAATTTAACTATAAATATTTATTTTAAAAATATTAAATCATCAAATGTTAATCAAATAATGAATAATAAAAGAGAAATTTGAATTTCTATGATTAGTTTAACTACTTAATTAAAAAAAATATAAAAAAAATTTCTCTTTTTATACTATTTCAAAATTTTGTTCATATAAAAATATTTAAGTGAAACTCAACTTTTACTTATCTTATATATATATATATATATATATATATATATATTAGGGATATTTGCGGTATAAATACCATACGTTTTCGATTTTATACACTTAAATACAACATTTTTTTTTCGACGGATTAAATACCTTAAGTTACATTTCCGTTACTTCCGTCATTACTTTTCTGTTAAATCCTATTTAAACATAGAATATTTGCTGCATAAATACTTGATGTTTTGAATTTCATACACTTATATACCACATGTTTTTCTTTTGACGGATTAAATACTTAAAGTTACATTTACATTACCTTCATCACTACAAGTCTCTTAAATCCTATTATGAGGGATTTTTTCAATATTATACCTAAAATTGATTTTATTTACAAAAATATTTTTAACAAATTTATTTACACAAATACGAAGAAATAAGGAAAGATATAACTATAAAATTGATTGTTTTTATTTTTATTAATTAAATAAATATTATTTAATTATTTTTGTTACTTGAAAATTATTTAATAACTTTTTTTATTCAATAATACTTAGCAAAAAAATACATTTTTTATGTTTTATTTACAGTTTAACAAATTTTAAAATTATTTAATAATTTTTTATTGAGAATATATTAGTAGACCACTAATATGTTGACAGGTGTCAACTTAGTCTATTTTAATAGAATTTAACGAATTGATAATGACAAAAGTAGCGTAAACGTAACTCTAGGTATTTAATCCGCTAAAAGAAAAAACATGTGGTATATAACTGTATGAAATTTAAAACATCAAGTATTTATGCCGCAACTGATTCCTTGATTGCAGCCTCAGCCTTTGACAATGCACAATTACCATTTGGTTGGGAGACCTTTCCTCTGTTTTGTGATTTCTTGAATTTATGTAAGTCTTTTGATAAGGTCTATGTGTGTTATGTGAAAAGAGAGAACAATGTGTTGGTGATATGCTTGCTCGATGGGCGCGAGTGCATAAGGCCGAGGCCATTGGCCTCTTACGGGATGTAGCCCCCTCTTGTGGTTACTAGTTTTCCTTGCTTTCAATAAAAAATTTTTACCCATCAAAAAAAAAAAAGTATTTATGCCGCAAATACTCTATGTTTGAATATGACTTAACAGAAAAGTAGTGACAGAAGTAACGGAAATATAATTTAAGGTATTGAATCCGTCGAAAAAAAACATGTGGTATTTAAGTGTATAAAACTGAAAATGTAAAGTATTTATGCCGCAAATATCCTTATATTTTATACTATTATATATGTTTTATTGTTCAAAATAGAGAAAAAGAGTTCCTAAAGAATCGTTCTCTTAATTTTTTTAATGCTCCCATAATTTTATTTTGATTCAAAATATTCATTTAGTTTCTTTTTTTTTCTTTTTTCTTTTTCCTTTTGTTCTTATAAGTTTTCTTTTATGCAAATGTTCGTACAAGTTTTATTTATTTAACGAGTTACAATAAAACATAGAAATAAATTTTTTTGGAACTTGTAGAATTATATAATTTAAATACTTTTACATAATTGTGTAAATTATAGTTATAATAGGTATTTTATAATTTTTTTTAATTAATTTTAAATACTTTAAAGTGTCAAATTATAACTACACTTTTAAATGTGGGGTTAAGTGTTTTAAGGATAAAATACATTGAGGGTGTTACGGTAATTCATTTACAGTGTAGATCATTCATATAGAGGATCATTGATCAAATTAGGATTATAACAATGGATAACTAATGACGTGTCTATATGGTGGAATATATAGAGCGTTCTATATACTGAGAGTGCAATTCTAAGTTCTATGCGTGGATTCAACGAAGAATTAATAAGTCAGTGAATTTAGGTTATAAATTCTTGATCTGCTTATTGGAAGCTCGGTTATATAGACCCATGGTCCCCCCACTAGTTGAGACAATATTACTTGTAAGACTCATTTAATTGGTTTTGATTAATCAATATAATTCTCAAATTAGACTATGTCTATTTGTGAATTTTGCACTAAGTAAGGGCGAAATTGTAAAGAAAGAGTTTTTAGGGTATATTTGTTAATTAAGATACTTTGTATGGTTCATTAATAAATATAATAAATGACAATATTATTTAATAATTATTTATAGTTATTAAATAGTTAGAATTGGCATATAAATTGTTGAATTTGAAAATTGGCGTTTTTGAGAAAATGAGATGCAGAAATGATAAAACTGCAAAATTTGCAAAAGTGAAACCTAAATCCATATAGTCTTGGCTGGCCACTTTTATAGGGTTTATCATCTGATATTTTCATTATTTTAATGCCAAATAATTCAAACCTAACCCTATGTGGCATGCTATAAATAGATAGTGAAGGCTTCAGGAAAAATAGACTTTTCACATCTTGTTTCCTTCAGAGAAAAACCTGAGCCTTCTCTCTCTATAGCTAGCCGCCACCTTCACTCTCTTCTTCTTCCTTGAATAATTTCGAACCTCTTAGTGATAGAGTAGTGCCCACACACAGCAAGTGATACCTCAATCATAGTGAGGAAGATCGTGAAGAAAGACATTCAACAAGAAGGAGATTCAACACTAAAGAAAGGAGAGAAAGAGATCAAGGTTCAGATCTTGATAATACTCTGCGACAAAAAGGATACAAGGGTTAGAGATCTGAACGGAAGGAGACATTATATTCCGCTGCACCCAATGTAAGGTTTCTCATACTTTATATGTGTTTAATTTTATAATCGTTTTAGAAGTTCATATTTAGGGTGTTAATCAACATACTTATGAGTAGATCTAAGATCCTGGTAAAATAATTTCCAACAACTAGCCTCAGAGCCATGGTAATTGATTTTCTTGCAAGAAATTTGGACTTAAAACGATTTCTTTGTGTTTTGGATGGTATCATGTTGTTTTGTGTGTTGTATGATGATTGATTGATGTTTGTGATTTTTCGTGAAAAATAATTGAATATCTGTTTCTGGAATTATTTTTATTGCATAGTTTGGGAAAAATTAAGTAATTTATTTTTTTACAGAACTCAATTTCGATTTTATTTGAATTAGTTATGATTTTTTGAAGTTTCGGAAAAATATCAGGGTGGTGCAACTACCCACGCGCGCGCATGAGGGGTTTCCCTCAGACAACACGCGCGCGGACATCAATTTTTGTCTGAGAAACGTCCCTACGCGCGCGGAATAGGCTGCATGCAGCCTTCTGCGCCAGCGTTTCTCGGTCAGGTCCCCTGATGCACGCCGATGGACAGTATGCATTTGCATACTGTCCGTATTGCATGCAATTTTTTTGTTTTTCTTTGTTTTTTCATGCTATTTCATGGAATTAACTTCCGATTTTTTGTGTAGTTTTGTATTTTGATTTTTACTTTTCAATTTTCAAATTTAATATCAGAAATAAATTAATTTGAATTTTTAAATTTAATTTTAGATATTAGTGTAATTTGAATTTGAAAATAAGTAAAAACCTATCTTTTTGCTTGATTTTATATCTTATTTTTAAATTTGATTATTTTATCTTATTTTTAAATTTAAAAGGTCAGATATTAAATATTTTTTAAATTAAATTTTTGTTTCAAATTATTTGACCTTATTTAAATTTAAAATAAGATTACTATAATCATGTAATTTTAAATAGAAGTAAGATATTTTGCTAACTTTTAAATTTTGTTATTTTTATTTAAATTAAATTATAAAATCTGAAAAATATTTATTTTTTTTATTTTATATTTAATTTATAAAATAATTTTAAAATTTTAAAAGGTGGTTAGCAATTATTTTTGAAATGATATTTTAGGTTAGTTGAAACCTATTTTTTCAAAAAATTGTAGGTTTAATTTTAAATTTTTTATTTTATTTTAATAAAAACCGAAATTTTTATTATTATTATTTAATTATTTTCGAAAATTATTATTTAAAATTAAATAATTCCTACATCCAACTATCCAATTCATCTTGTTGCAGGAGTATGTGTTTTAGCTTGTATGTAAGTTTTATAAAACCTATTATTGCTTGATCTAAATTGCCATGGTTAACTTGTTGACAGATCCAATGATCTTATTTTAACCCATGGTTCAATTGTCAATAGGTCAAGTAAATAATTTGTAACAGGTAAATTTCACAATCTTCTTTCATCTGTGTATGACCTAGCAACATGATAGGATCCATCCAAGTGTGTGCCTGTGTGAGCCTATATGTTTAATTTTGTTATAGATGCATATAGGTTGTTGTTGCTAAATAAAATATCATAGTTTTTGATAGATTTTATTTAGGTCCATTTAGTTTTTGGGCCTATTCAATTAATAACAGTTGCTCATTTTAAGGTTAAATTCCTCTCTTTTGGGCCTTGTGTGAGACTTGGGGGCCATTGAAGTGGGTACGACATACTGAACCCAGCTCCCCCTCACATGAACTACCCCAATTGTGAAGGCCCATTTGCCTGATTTGGATAACTGTACTATGTTAATTAAATTAGTTTAACCTAATAAAATTAATTAGCAACATAATTAATTTCATTTATTTTGAAATTAATTTAAGAAAAACATAGTTTAATTAATTATATTCTAAGCTAAACTATATGTATTTTCTTGTATTTAATTAAATATAGAATTATAACCAACTAGATTCTTTCTGAAGCTTAATTTAAATTTTTCATTAAATATTCATATTTAAGTTGAAAATTAGTTATCTCTAACTAATAAACTTAAATCTGAATATCTTTTGAATTTCAAATTTCAAAATTAAGTTGAGGAATTTTAGGAATTGATTATTAAGATTCTTTAGATATTTTTTAAGTTGATATTTTTTAAAATATTATCTTAAAACGGAATATTTTCAGATTAAGTGGTTACAACTTAATTTTATATTTAATTAAATCTAATTTTAAAAATATTTAAGTTGATTTTTTTTAGATTCTTCTAAACAACTTAAACAAGATATTTTCAAATTTGTTCCATTATTTTCGAATTTATTTTTTGAATTTAAATAATAATTGAAATTTTATTAAAGTTGATTTTTTATTTAAACCAACTTTAATTAGTAATTTTTTATTATTAAAATATGGAACAGATGATTAAATAAAATACATATTTTTATTAAAATAATGAGCTTTAATCAAAAGGTATTCGATCTCCATTGTTGGTCTTAATAGTTAAATTTTTTCAATATAACCTCGAGACGCTAGACTTCGTCCCCCTTATGGATGGTTATTCGTTGAAAACTTTTAACACCGTAAGATTTCATTTGATAAGTGTTTTGTGAGTTTTCGTGTCTATTAGACTCTCCCCTACGGTGACTACTTAGAGATAAACTCATAAAACATGAAATAATGGTGGAAGCTCATAAAGTGAGAATAACCTTGACTCTCGCCTACCGGGACAACGTTGGATTCTCATTTTGATCGAATAAAAGGTTGCTAAAATGGTTTTATTTTAGATGAGCTGACTACTCTATTCAAATAATGTTATCTTTGACTCTCGCCTACAGGGACACTATATTTCATTATGTTGGAAACCTTGGAAAATAAACTATTTTAGATTTAGTATTTTTATAACATATGTGATTATTTGTTATTTTCTGAACTTGTGTATGAATTTGAACCAAAACCTTACTTCTGTTTTATTGATGTATTGTAGTGCCAATAACCCTTATCCCAATCCACTCCTAGTTAATATCTTAGCAAATGAACTTGAAGATATGAATAAAACTCCTGGTCAAAGTAATACTTCAAATGTGCTCGTGATGAACATGAAATTCCATAAAGCAGGTAAGCTGGGAATTGTTCACTCTGAAGAGCAAATAGTTCATAACTCCATAAATCCTACTATTTCAAGCTTAGTTGAGAAGATAAGAGAAAGTGATTCCACTTCCTCAAGTTATACTTCACAATAAAATGAACCAGCAAGAACAACAATTCACAAACGAATAAGCAGTGATGCTTTAGTCTTCGAATCATGTGTTTTAGAGAATGATAAATCCATTTGGATTCTTGATTCTTGGTCTACAAACCATGTAAGTTGTTCATTGCAATTTCTTGAGAAATGGAATTATTTGAAATCCGGAGAGTTGAAACTTAAGTTTGGTAATGGTGAAATGGTTTCGGTTAGAGCTAGAGGAAAAGCCAAACTCGAGTTTCAAAACAATATTCGGAATTAGACAATGTCTTATACATTCCAAATTTCAGTAGAAACTTGGTTTCTGTTTCATGCTTACAATTGCAACAATACAAATTAGATTTTTCAAGTTCTGGTTCTACCATTTCTCGAAATGACATTCATATTTGTGTTGCATCCATGGAACAGGGGCTTTATGTTCTTAGACCAGAAACACCATTTGCCCTACATAACGAACTTTTTAAAGTAGCTAAACCTAGAAACCACAAAAAGCAAAAGATTGATGATGATAATGAAACATATCTATGGCATTTACGTTTAGGTCACATAGGCTATGACAGACTAAATAGGCTAACCAAAGACGGTCCATTGAAAAATGTCGTCTTAGGTGAATTACCTGTTTGCGAGTCTTGCCTAGAAGGAAAGATGACCAAACGTTCTTTCTCTGCAAAGGGAGAGCGTGCCAAACAACCCCTAGGGTTAGTGCATTCAGATGTTTGCGGCCTTTGAATGTAAAAGTCCGAGGTGGTTATGAGTACTTTGTCACTTTCATTAACGATTACTCTAGATATGGACATATTTACCTTATGCATAAGAAATCTGAAACATTTGAAAAGTTTCAGGAATTTCACGCATTGGCTCAAAACCAATTGGGTAAAACGTTAAAGATCTTGCGAACTGATAGGGGTGGAGAATATATGGATATGCAGTTCAAAGATCATTTGATCAAACTAGGCATTGAATCCCAATTAACCGCCCCTAGCACTCCACAACAAAATGGAGTTGTAGAAAGATAGAATCGCACGCTTTTGGAAATGGTTAGGTCCATGCTTAGTTATTCAACTTTACCTACGTCCTTCTGGGGATATGCAATTCAGATGGCAACCGACATTTTAAATGTTGTTCCATCTAAATCAATCCCTAAGACACCTTTAGAACTATGGAATGGTCGTACACCTAGTTTACGCCATTATAGAATCTGGGGGTGCCCTGCTCATGTCTTAAGAAAGAAAGATGGCAAACTTGAAAAGCGAACTGAAGTTTGCATGTTTGTCGGGAATTCTAAGGAGACTAGGGGTGGACTATTTTATAGTCTCAAGGATGATAAAGTGTTTGTTTCCACAAACGCCACTTTCCTTGAAGATGACTATATTAAGAATTTCAAACCACAAAGTAAAGTGGTGTTGGAGGAAATGCTTGCAGATATAATTCCTTCCAATGTTCCGTCCTCTTCCACTCAAGAAGAGGATAATCTCACTCCCTCAGTCGAACCAACTGAGAAAACTACTACCAAAGTTCCTGTTCAGAAGATCACCGCTCCTCGTCGTAGTGGGAGGGTTTTCACAAAACCAGCTCGTTATGGCTTGGATGGTGAAATCAATATGGTCGTTGGTGACGGCATTGATGACGACCCATTAACCTATAAACAGGCAATGGCTAGTCCGCAACGGAAATGATGGTCAGCCAGCATGGATTCAGAAATGGATTTCATGAAAAAGAACAAAGTCTAGGAATATGTAGACGCACCTGATGACTATCGTCCAATCGGATGTAAGTGGGTTTACAAGAAGAAAAGAGGCGCTGGAGGCGAAATCGAAACTTTTAAAGCTACACTTGTAGCCAAGGGTTATACCCAAAGAGAAGGTGTGGACTATGAGGAAACTTTTAGTCCTGTTTCCATGCTCAAATCCATCCGAATTCTTCTCTCCATAGCTGCTGCTTTCGATTATGAAATCTGGCAAATGGATCTCAAGACTGCCTTCCTTAATGGGGTACTTGAAGAAACCATCTATATGGAGCAACACGAAGGCTATGTTCTTCCAGGGCAGGAAAAGAAAGTTTGTTTAATTAAATAAGTCTATTTATGGACTAAAGAAAGCTTCTCGCTATTGGAACAAAAGGTTTGATAAAATCATCAAGACCTACGACTTTCTTCAGAATAAAGATGAACCTTGTGTTTACCAACTCAAGGAAGACCACATAGTAGTATTCCTGGTACTTCATGTTGACGACATTTTGATTATTGGAAACAATATCAAAAAAATGACTAACATCAAGAAATGGCTTAACACTCAATTCGATATGAAAGATTTGGGTGAGGCAGCCTATGTTCTTGGTATTCAGATTATCAAAAACCGGAAGAATATATCTCTTGCTCTCTCTCAAACAACCTATATTGACAAAGTTTTAGAGAGATTCTCCATGAACAATACCAATGGGGCGAACATGCCTTCTAGATATGGTATTCGTCTATCTAAGGAATAGTCTCCTACTGATCCTCAAGAGATATAGGACATGGCGAAAATTCCTTATGCTTCTGCAGTTGGAAGTCTAATGTACGCAATGTTATGCACTAGACCTCACATCTGCTATGCACTGGGAATCGTGAGCAGGTATCAGTCTAATCCAGGACAGGAACATTGGAATGCAGTTAAGTATATTCTGAAATACTTAATGAGTACAAGAAATCTTGTGTTAGTCTACAAGGGTGGTGCTTTAAATCCCATAGGGTACACAGATTCAGATTTCCAGCAAGTCTTGAAGACAGGAAATCTACATCTCGGATGGTGTTTACTCTTGGGGGTGGAGCAGTGGTTTGGAGAAGTGCAAAACAAACCGCGATATCGGACTCGACTATGGAAGCTGAATACATAGCTGCAGCCGAAGCTGCTAAAGAACTTGTCTGGCTAAGAAAGTTCTTCACCAGCATCGGTGTCGTCCCTGGAATGGAAAAGCCTCTGGTCCTACTTTGTGATAATAATGGAGCGATAGCTAACAGTAAGGAACCTCGAAGCCACAAGAGAAGCAAACACATTGAAAGGAAGTATCACATTATCAGAGAATACGTGGCAAGAGGAGATGTACTAGTTGAGAAAGTGGACACAGAGGACAACCTAGCTGATCCATTCACCAAAGTCTTGGTCGTGACAGCATTTGAAAAGCACTGTCAGAATTTAGGATTAATTGATATGTACTGATTAGTTTTATATTAGTGCAAGTGGGAGTTTGTTGGGTTTTATGCCCTAAATAAAACTCCATTTCAATGTAATCTATTTTATTCAACATCAATAAAGAAACAGAAGTATTTTTCATTCATTTGTGTATGTTTTGGTTCACTTTATCAATTGCTTGTCTATTTGATTTATAAATTCATCTGAAACCCTTTTCACATACTTGATCCTATTTATTGTGTTGTCAACACTTTGGAAAGTAAACATGACTATGTGAATAAAGTTTCCTAGATTTATCAGACACAGGGTTTTACTGATATGATAATCTACAACAAGAGTTTACTTGTATTTGGAGAAATGCTATGTTCTTTCCAGAACATTAGTTAAAGTAAAGCTCAGGTTGGATGCATGGAGTATGCATCGGAAGGGACCGATATTGAACTTTGACTTAGATTTATTAAACTTACCATAAAATCTATTCAAGTCAATATCGCCTAGTTGATCCTAGATCAAATGATCTTAATCCTGTTATGATTAGGCTCAATCTCATAAGGCTATTCGTGTTCTTTGATTTGTTAGTTAAGCCTACTTTTAGGTCAGGGTGATACGTACATTTTGGGAACACGGTAGTGCAATTGAGTGGGAGCGCTAGCATGAACATGGAATCTATAGCTTCTATCTGGCGAATAGTAAGCAAAGGATGATCTCCTTCGAGCTTGACCAAATAAAAATAAATGGTGGAGTACTCATTTCACATAAGCTGAAATATCATTTATACGGGGTCAAGTGTTTTAAGGATAAAATACATAGTAGGGTGTAACGGTAATCTAATCCCTTTACAGTGTAGATCATTCATATAGAGGATCATTGATCAAATTAGGATTATAACAATGGATAACTAATGATGTGTCTATATGGTGGAACATATAGAGCATTCTATATACTGAGAGTGCAATTCTAAGTTCTATGCGTGGATTCAACGAAGAATTAATAAGTCAGTGAATTTAGGTAATAAATTCTTGATCTACTTATTGGAAGCTCGGTTATACAGACCCATGGTCCCCCCCACTAGTTGAGATAATATTGCTTGTAAGACTCATGTAATTGGTTTTGACTAATCAATTATAATTCTCAAATTAGACTATGTCTATTTGTGAAATTTTCACTAAGTAAGGGCGAAATTGTAAAGAAATAGTTTTTAGGGGCATATTTGTTAATTATGATACTTTGTATGGTTCAATTAATAAATATTATAAATGACAATATTATTTAATAATTATTTATAGTTATTAAATAGTTAGAATTGGCGTTTTTGAGAAAATCAGATGTAAAAGTGATAAAACTGCAAAATTGCAAAAAGTGAGGCCCAAATCCAATCTGCCATGGCATGCCACTTTTATAGGGATTATCCTCTGATATTTTCATTATTTTAATGCCAAATAATTCAAACCTAACCCTAGTGGAATGCTATAAATAGTTAGTGAAGACTTCAGGAAAAACACACTTTCATTCAGAAAAAACTGAGCCTCTCTCTCTCTACCTTTGGCCGACCACTCCCTCTCTCTCTTCTTCCTTAAGATTTTGAAACACTTAATGATTAGAGTAGTGACCACGCACAGCAAGTGATACCTCAATCATAGTGAGGAAGATCGTGAAGAAAGACTTTCAGCAAGAAGGAGTTTTTGCACCAAAGAATCAGAGAAAGGGATCCAGGTTCAGATCTTGATAATACTCTGCTACAGAAAGGATACAAGGGTTAGAGATCTGAACGGAAGGAGTCATTTAATTCCGCTGCACCCAATGTAAGGTTTCCTAAACTTTATATGTGTTTATTTCATCGTTTTAGAAAGTTCATATTTAGGGTGTTAATCAACGTACTTGTGAGTAGATCTAAGATCCTGGTAAAATAATTTCCAACAACTGGCCTCAGAGCCATGGTAATTGATTTGCTTGCACGAAATTTGGACTTTAAAACGATTGTTTGATGTTTTGGATGGTATCATGTTGTATTGAGTGTTATATGATGATTGATTGATGTTTTTGAATTTTCGTGAAAAATAATTGATTATCTATTTCTGGAATTATATTTATTGGATAGTATGGAAAAAATTAAGCAAGTTACTTTTTTACAGAACTCAATTTCGATTTAATTTGAATTAGTTATGATTTTTTGAAGTTTCGGAAAAATTTTGGGATTGAGCAACAAGACACGCGCGCGGAAATCATGCAGAATCCTCCCTGCGCCGTGTTCTCTCGCCCATGCACCCTCATTGCGCGCGCGGACGGGTATGCACAGCATCCCGTCCGTACAGCTCGCAATTTTTTCGTTTTTCTTCGATTTTTCATGCTTTTTCATGGATTTAACTTCCGATTTTTTGTGTAGTTCTGAATTTATACATTTACTATTCCTAATTCAATTCTAATTATCATAATTAATTTAATTAATATTTTTTAAATTTAATTCATGATATTAGTGTAATTTGAATTTGAAAAATAGTAAATATCTATCTTTTTGCTTAATTATCTATCTTATTCTTAAATTTGATTATATCTTATCTTATTTTTAAATTTGAGGTCAGATATTAAATTTTTAAATTAAATTTTTTAAAAAAATAATTTGACCTTATTTAAATTTAAAATAAGATAACTATAATCATGTAATTTTAAATAGATGTAAGATATTTTGCTAACTTTTAAATTTTGTTATTTTATTTATTTAAATTACATTTAAAATCTGAAAAAGATATTTATTTATCTTTTTTTAATTTTTTATTTAATTTTATTTATAAAATAACATTAAATATTTAAAAGTAGTTAGCAAATTTTGAAATGATATTCAGGTTGGTTGAAACCTAATTTTTCAAAATTGTAGGTTTAATTTTAAATATTATTTTATTAATTTCGAAATTTTTTTAATTTTTGAAAATAAATTTTTATTTATTTAATTAATTATTTTTTGAAATTATTTATTTAAAATTAAATAAATCCTACATCCAACTATCCAGCTAACCTTGTTGCAGGAGTATGTGTTTTAGCTTGTTTGTAAGTTTTTAAAACCTATTATTGCTTGATTGCAAATAGCCATGGTTAACTTGTTGACAGATCCAATGATCTGATTTTAACTCATGGCTCCCTTGGTCAAGTAAATAATTTGTAACAGGTATATTTACAATCTTCTTTCATCTGTGTATGACCTAGCAACATGATAGGATCCATCCAAATTGTGTGCCTGTGTGAGCCTATGTGTTTAATTTCATTATAGATGCATATAGGTTGTTGTCGTTAAATAAATTATCATAGTTCTTGATAGATTTTATTTAGGCCCATTTAGTTTTCGGCCTATTCAATTAATAACAGCTGTTCATTTTAAGGTTAAATTCCTCTCTTTTGGGCCTTGTGTGAGAGTTGGGAGCCATAGAAGTGGGTACGACATACTGAACCCAGCACCCCCTCACATGAACCACCCCAATTGTGAAGGCCCATTTGCCTGATTTGAATAACTGTACTAGGTTAATTAAATTAGTTTAACCTAATAAAATTGATTAGCAACATAATTAATTTCATTTATTTTAAAATTAATTTAAGAAAACCATAGTTTAAAGAATTTTATATTCTAAGCTAAACTATATGTATTTTCTTGTATTTAATTAAATATAGAATTATAACCATCTAGATTCTTTCTGAAGCTTAATTTAAATTTTTCATTAAATATTCCTATTTAAGTTGATATTAAGTTATCTATAACGAACCAGCTTAAATCTGAATATCTTTTGGATTTAAAATTTCAAAATTAAGTTGAGGAATTTTAGGCATTGGTTATTAAGATGCTTTAGATATTTTTTAAGTTGATATTTTTTCAAATATTAACTTAAAATGGAATATTTTCAAATTAAGTGGTTATAACTTAATTTTAATTTAATTAAATTTAATTTGAAAGATATTTAAGTTGATTTTTTTTAGATTCTTCTAAAAACAACTTAAACAAGATATTTTCAAATTTGTTCCATTATATTCGAATTTATTTTTTTTCGAATTTAAATAATAATTGAAATTCAATTAAAGTTGATTTTTTATTTAAACCAATTTTAATTTGTAATTTTTCATTATTATATGGAACGCATTCCATTTTTTATTCGAATTTAATTTTCGAATTTAAATAACAATTCTAAATTAATTGAAGTTGTTTTTTTTATTTAAACCAACTTTAATTTGTAATTTCTCATTATTATAATATGGAATAAATGATTATACAAAATACATATTTTTAAAATAATGAGCTTTTAATCAAGAGACATTCAATCTCCATTGTTGGTTTTACATCGCGTTTGTTTTAGTGAGTAATCCTCCCTAATGGAGGAACGTTCATTAGCAATTTCGCACCGTTTAATCTCGAAAGATAAGTAGTTTGTAAGTGTTTTATATGGTATGGATCACCCTAATGGTGGCGACCATATTTGACTTGCAAATTATGAAACAATGGTGGAAGCTCATAAGATAGAATTGCCTTGACTCTCGCCTAAACGGGACAACGCTGAATTCCAATCTTGATCGAATAAAAGGTTGCTAGAATGATTATCATTTTAGATGAGTTGACAACTCTATTCAATGGATGATGCTTTGACTCTCGCCTAAACGGGACCTTTGTATCGGTTGTTGAAAGACCTTGGAAAATAAACTATGTTAGATTTAGTATTTTTATAACATATGTGATTATTTGTTATTTTCTGAACTGTGTATGAATTTATGAACCAAAACCTTACTTCTGTTTTATTGATGTGTTGTAGTGTCATTATGAATAACCCTCACCCCGATCCTCTCCTAGTTAATATCTTAGCAAAAGAACTCTATAGTGTGAAAATGCATCCTGGTAGTTGCATAAACTCGCACCTGTTGATGATGAATCTGAAGTTCCAAAAGGCAAATCTACTAGGAATTGATTTATCAAGAGAACAATGGGTCTAACTCATTCTTAATAGTCTTCCTCCGGAGTATAATGAATTTGTTATTTCTTATATGATCAACAATTTCAACTCCTCCGACATGGACAAGCTCGAAGCAGAATTATGAGCCCATGAACGGAATCTGATTGCAATGGGTCCCCCTGGGTTTGCAATTCATAATCAGAGGAAAATGACTAAGTATGAAGGCTCTAAGAAAGCTGCTTCTTCAAGTACAATTATCAGACATAATCTTCTATGTTCGAATTGTAATGAAAAGGGACATCAAGAAGAACAATGTCCCAGGCTTCTAAACAATTCAAAAGAAGGTAATGCTTTTGTCTTTGAATCATGTGTTTTAGAGAACGACAAATCCGTCTGGATTGTTGATTCTGGGTCTACTAACCATGTATGTTCTTCACTGCAGTTGCTTGAAACTTGGGAAAATCTACTTCCATGAGAGTTAAAGCTTAAAGTTGGCAATGGCGAGTTAGTGTCGGTCAAAGCTAGAGGAAAAGCCCGCATCAAGTTTCAACAAAGATTTTTAATTTTAGAAAATGTTTTATTTACTCCAAACTTTAGTAGAAACTTGATTAGTGTCTCATTTTTGCAAACACAATCTTATATATTGAATTTTTCGAGTACAAATTTTTCAATTTCTCGTAATGAATTTCAAATATGTGTTGCTACCATGGAACAAGGGCTTTATGATTTAAGACCGAATACACAAATCTCACTAAACAGTGAACTTTTCAATGTAGCTAAACCTAGAAACCTCAAAAGAAAAGAGATTGATAATGATGATCAAACTTATCTATGGCATTTACGTTTAGGTCATATAGGCTTTGATAGACTCAATAGGCTAACCAAAGGTAGTCCATTGAAAAATGTCGTCTTAGGTGAACTGCCAGTATGCGAGTCCTGCCTAGAGGGAAAAATGACTAAACGTTCTTTCTCTGCAAAGGGAGAGCGTGCCAAAATTCCCTTAGGGTTAGTGCATTCCGGCGTCTGTGGACCATTGAATGTAAAAGCCCGAGGTGGTTATGAGTATTTTGTCACTTTCATTGACGATTTCTCTAGATATAGTTTTCTCTACCTAATGCAAAAAAAATCTGAAACGTTTGAAAAGTTTCAGGAGTTTCATGTTTTGGCTCAAAACCAATTAGGTAAATCATTAAAGATCTTGCGAACTGATAGGGGTGGAGAATATATGGATATGCAGTTCAAAGATCATTTAATTGAACTTAGAATTGAATCCCAATACACTGCCCCAAGCACTCCACAACAAAATGGAGTTGCAGAAAGAAGAAATCGCACTCTTTTGGAAATGGTTAGGTCTATGCTCAGTTATTCAACTCTGTATACGTCCTTCTGGGGATATGCTATACAGATGGCAAATGACATTTTTAATGTTGTTCCATCTAAAGCAGTCCCTAAGACACCCGTCGAACTTTGGAATGGTCGTACACCTAGTTTACGCCATTACAGAATTTGGGGGTGCCTTGCTCATGTCTTAAGAAAGAAAGAAGGCAAACTTGAATCACGTACCGAAGTATGCATGTTTGTCGGAAATTCTAAAGAGACTAGGAGTGGACTATTTTATAGTCACAAGGATAACAAAGTGTTTGTTTCTACAAATGCTACTTTCCTCGAAGAGAACTATATTAAAGACAACAAACCGAAAAGTAAAGTTGTTCTAGAGGAATTGCTTTCAGATATAAGTCCTTCCAATGTTCCGTCCTCCTCCACTCGTGAAGAGGACAATCCCACTCCCTCAGTTGAACCAACTGAGAAATCTACTTCCAAAGTTTTCGTTCAGAAGATCACCGCTCCTCGTCGTAGTGGGAGGGTTTCAACAAAACCAGCTCGTTATGGCTTGGATGGTGAAATCAATATGGTCGTTGGTGACGGTATTAAAGACGATCCATTGACCTATAAACAGGCAATGGCTAGTCCGCAACGGAAACGATGGTCGGCCGGCATGGATTTAGAAATGGATTCAATGAAAAAGAACAAAGTCTGGGAATATGTAGACGCACCTGACGACTATCATCCGATAGGATGCAAGTGGGTCTACAAGAAGAAAAGAGGAGCTGGAGGCGAAGTCGAAACTTTTAAAGCTAGACTTGTAGCCAAGGGTTTGTTGGAATTTATTTTACCAGGATCTTAGATCTACTCACAAGTATGTTTATTAACACCCTAAATATGAACTTTCTAAAACGATGAAATAAACACATATAAAATGTAAGAAACCTTACATTGGGTGCAGCGGAATATAATGACTCCTTCCGTTCAGATATCTAGCCCTTGATTCCTTTTTGTAGCAGAGCATTATCAATATCTGAACCTAGATCTCTTTCTCTGAATCTTTGATACTGAAATCTCCTTCTTGCTGAAAGTCTTTCTTCACGATCTTCCTCACTATGATTGAGGTATCACTTGCTGTGTGTGGGCACTACTCATACACTAAGAATTTCGAAATTGAAGAGGGAAGGAGAAAGAGAAGGGTCAGCCAAAGATAGGGAGAGAGAAGGCTCAGTTTTTTCTGAATCAGAAGTGTAGAAATTTTAGTGTAAATTTCCTGAAGCCTTCACTATCTATTTATAGCATTCCACTAGGGTTATGTTTGAATTATTTGGAATTAAAATAATGAAAAAATCAGTTTAAATTTCCTACAAAAGTGGATGGCCCTATACAAGTGCATTTGGGCCTCACTTTTTTCAATTTTGCAGTTTTACCTTTTCTGCACCTAATTTTCTCAAAAACGCCAATTTTCTAATTCAACCATTTAAATGCCAATTCTAACTATTTAATAACTATAAATAATTATTAAATAAAATTGTCATTTATCATATTTATTAATTGAACCATACAAAGTATCATAATTAACAAATATGCCCCTAAAACTCTTTCTTTACAATTCCGCCCTTACTTAGTGAAAAATTCACAAATAGACATAGTCTAATTTGAGAATTATAATTGATTAATCAAAACCAATTACATGAGTCTTACAAGCAATATTATCTCAACTAGTGCGAGGACCATGGGTCTATATAACTGAGCTTCCAATAAGTAGATCAAGAATTTATTACTAAAATTCACTAACTTATTAATTCTTCGTTGAATCCACGCATAGAACTTAGAATTACACTCTCAGATATATAGAATGCTCTATATGTTCCACCATATAGACACATCATTAGTTATCCATTGTTATAATCCTAATGCGATCAATGATCCTCTATATGAATGATCTACACTGTAAAGGGATTAAATTACCGTTACACCCTACAATGTATTTTATCCTTAAAACACTTGACCCCGTATAAATGATATTTCAGCTTATGTGAAATGAGTACTCCACCATTTATGTTCGTTTGGTCAAGCTCGAAGGAGATCATCCTTTGCTTACTATTCGCCAGATAGAAGCTATAGATTCCATGTTTATGCTAGCGCTCCCACTCAATTGCACTACCGTGTTCCCAAAATGTACGTATCACCCTGACCTAAAAGTAGGCTTAACTAACAAATCAAAGAACACGAATAGCCTTTCAAGATTGAGCCTAATCATAACAGGATTAAGAACATTTGATCTAGGATCAACTAGGCGATATTGACTTGAATAGATATTACGGTAAGTTTAATAAATCTAAGTCAAAGTTCAATATCGGTACCTTCCGATGCATACTCCATGCATCCAACCTGAGCTTTACTTTAACCAATGCTCTGGAAAGAACATAGCACTTCTCCAAATGCAAGTAAACTCTGTTGTAGATTATCATATCAGTAAAACCCTATGTCTGATAAATCTAGGAAACTTTATTCACATAGTCATGTTTACTTTCCAATGTGTTGACGGCACAATAAACAAGATCAAGTATGTGAAAAGGGTTTCAGATGAATTTATACATTATGTACATATAATCATGAAATAAATCATGTGAACCATGCAACATTAAAT
The DNA here is from genome assembly GCF_029168945.1 of Cannabis sativa. Taxonomy (NCBI): domain Eukaryota; kingdom Viridiplantae; phylum Streptophyta; class Magnoliopsida; order Rosales; family Cannabaceae; genus Cannabis; species Cannabis sativa. The sequence continues at coordinate 22,826,594 of NC_083603.1, forward strand.
GTTATTTCTGATCTATATTAATAAGTAAATCTGATTATATTGAAATGAGTTTTATTTAGGGCATAAAACCCAACAGGGTTATACCCAAAGAGAAGGCGTGGACTATGGGGAAACTTTTAGTCCTGTTGCCATGCTCAAATCCATCCGAATTCTTCTCTCCATAGCTGCTGCTTTCGATTATGAAATCTGGCAAATGGATGTCAAGACTGCCTTCCTTAATGGGGTACTTGAAGAAACCATCTATATGGAGCAACCAGAAGGCTATGTTCTTCCTGGGCAGGAAAAGAAAGTTTGCAAATTAAATAGGTCTATCTATGGACTGAAGCAAGCTTCTCGCTCATGGAACAAAACGTTTGATAAAATCATCAAGACCTACGGCTTTCTTCAGAATGAAGATGAACCTTGTGTTTACCAACTCAAGGAAGACCAAGTAGTAGTATTCCTGGTCCTTTATGTTGATGACATTTTGATTATTGGAAACAATATCAAGAAAATGACTCACATCAAGGAATGGCTCAACACTCAATTCGATATGAAAGATTTGGGTGAAGCAGCCTATGTTCTTGGTATTCAGATTATCAGAAACCGGAAGAACGGATCTCTTGCTCTCTCTCAAAAAACCTACATTAACAAAGTTTTAGAGAGATTCTTTATGAACAACACCAATGGGGCAAACATGCCTTCTAAATATGGTATTCGTCTATCTAAGGAACAGTCTCTGACTGATCCTCAAGAGATAGAGGACATGGCGAAAATTCCCTATGCTTCTGCAGTTGGAAGTCTAATGTATGCAATGTTATACACTAGACCTGACATCTGCTATGCAGTGGGAATCGTGAGCAGGTATCAGTCTAATCCAGGACAGGAACATTGGAATGCAGTTAAGTATATTCTGAAATACTTAATGAGTACAAGGAATCTTGTGTTAGTCTACAAGGGTGGTGCTTTAAATCCCATAGGCTACACAGATTCAGATTTCCAGCAAGTCTTGAAGACAGGAAATCTACATCTCGGATGGTGTTTACTCTTGGGGTGGAGCAGTGGTTTGGAGAAGTGCAAAACAAACCGCGATATCGGACTCGACTATGGAAGCTGAATACATAGCTGCAGCCTAAGCTGCTAAAGAACTTGTCTGGCTAAGAAAGTTCTTCACCAGCATCGGTGTCGTCCCTGGAATGGAAAAGCCTCTGGTCCTACTTTGTGATAATAATGAAGTGATAGCTAACAGTAAGGAACCTCGAAGCCACAAGAGAAGCAAACACATTGAAAGGAAGTATCACATTATCAGAGAATACGTGGCAAGAGGGGATGTACTAGTTGAGAAAGTGGACACAGAGGATAACCTAGCTGATCCATTCACCAAAGTCTTGGTCGTGACAGCATTTGAAAAGCACCGTTAGAATTTAGGATTAATTGATATGTACTGATTAGTTTTATATTAGTGCAAGTGGGAGTTTGTTGGGTTTTATGCCCTAAATAAAACTCCATTTCAATGTAATCTATTTTATTCAACATCAATAAAGAAACAGAAGTATTTTTCATTCATTTGTGTATGTTTTGGTTCACTTTATCAATTGCTTGTCTATTTGATTTATAAATTCATCTGAAACCCTTTTCACATACTTGATCCTATTTATTGTGTTGTCAACACTTTGGAAAGTAAACATGACTATGTGAATAAAGTTTCCTAGATTTATCAGACACAGGGTTTTACTGATATGATAATCTACAACAAGAGTTTACTTGTATTTGGAGAAATGCTATGTTCTTTCCAGAACATTAGTTAAAGTAAAGCTCAGGTTGGATGCATGGAGTATGCATCGGAAGGGACCGATATTGAACTTTGACTTAGATTTATTAAACTTACCATAAAATCTATTCAAGTCAATATCGCCTAGTTGATCCTAGATCAAATGATCTTAATCCTGTTATGATTAGGCTCAATCTCATAAGGCTATTCGTGTTCTTTGATTTGTTAGTTAAGCCTACTTTTAGGTCAGGGTGATACGTACATTTTGGGAACACGGTAGTGCAATTGAGTGGGAGCGCTAGCATGAACATGGAATCTATAGCTTCTATCTGGCGAATAGTAAGCAAAGGATGATCTCCTTCGAGCTTGACCAAATAAAAATAAATGGTGGAGTACTCATTTCACATAAGCTGAAATATCATTTATACGGGGTCAAGTGTTTTAAGGATAAAATACATAGTAGGGTGTAACGGTAATCTATTCCCTTTACAGTGTAGATCATTCATATAGAGGATCATTGATCAAATTAGGATTATAACAATGGATAACTAATGATGTGTCTATATGGTGGAACATATAGAGCATTCTATATAGTGAGAGTGCAATTCTAAGTTCTATGCGTGGATTCAACGAAGAATTAATAAGTCAGTGAATTTAGGTAATAAATTCCTGATCTACTTATTGGAAGCTCGGTTATACAGACCCATGGTCCCCCCCACTAGTTGAGATAATATTGCTTGTAAGACTCATGTAATTGGTTTTGACTAATCAATTATAATTCTCAAATTAGACTATGTCTATTTGTGAAATTTTCACTAAGTAAGGGCGAAATTGTAAAGAAAGAGTTTTTTGGGGCATATTTGTTAATTATGATACTTTGTATGGTTCAATTAATAAATATGATAAATGACAATATTCTTTAATAATTATTTATAGTTATTAAATAGTTAGAATTGGCATTTAAATGGTTGAATTTGAAAATTGGCGTTTTTGAGAAAAACAGATGTAAAAGTGATAAAACTGTTAAATTGCAAAAAGTGAGGCCCAAATCCAATCTGCCATGGCCGGCCACTTTTATAGGGATTATCCTCTGATATTTTCATTATTTTAATGCCAAATAATTCAAACCTAACCCTAATGGAATGCTATAAATAGATAGTGAAGGCTTCAGGAAAAACACACTTTCATTCAGAAAAAACTGAGCCTCTCTCTCTCTCTACCTTTGGCCGACCACTCCCTCTCTCTCTTCTTCCTTAAGATTTCGAAACACTTAGTGATTAGAGTAGTGCCCACACACAGCAAGTGATACCTCAATCATAGTGAGGAAGATCGTGAAGAAAGACTTTCAGCAAGAAGGAGTTTCTGCACCAAAGAATCAGAGAAAGGGATCCAGGTTCAGATCTTGATAATACTCTGCTGCAGAAAGGATACAAGGGTTAGAGATCTGAACGGAAGGAGTCATTTAATTCCGCTGCACCCAATGTAAGGTTTCCTAGACTTTATATGTGTTTATTTCATCGTTTTAGAAAGTTCATATTTAGGGTGTTAATCAACATACTTGTGAGTAGATCTAAGATCCTGGTAAAATAATTTCCAACAAATTCTTGATCTGCTTATTGGAAGCTCGGTTATATAGACCCATGGTTCCCCCACTAGTTGAGACAATATTACTTGTAAGACTCATTTAATTGGTTTTGATTAATCAATTATAATTCTCAAATTAGACTATGTCTATTTGTGAATTTTCACTAAGTAAGGGCGAAATTGTAAAGAAAGAGTTTTTAGGGCATATTTATTAATTAAGATACTTTGTATAGTTTAATTAATAAATATGATAAATGACAATATTATTTAATAATTATTTATAGTAATTAAATAGTTAGAACTGGCATTTAAATGGTTGAATTTGAAAATTGGCGTTTCTGAGAAAATGAGATGCAGAAATGATAAAACTGTAAAATTTGCAAAAGTGAGGCCCAAATCCATATAGCCTTGGCCGCCCACTTTTATAGGGTTTATCATCTGATATTTTCATTATTTGAATGCCAAATAATTCAAACCTAACCCTATGTGGCATGCTATAAATAGATAGTGAAGGCTTCAGGAAAAATAGACTTTTCACATCTTGTTTCCTTCAGAGAAAAACCTGAGCCTTCTCTCTCTATACCTAGACGCCACCTTCACTCTCTTCTTCTTCCTTGAATAATTTCTAACCTCTTAGTGATAGAGTAGTGCCCACACACAGCAAGTGATACCTCAATCATAGTGAGGAAGATCGTGAAGAAAGACATTCAACAAGAAGGAGATTCAACACTAAAGAAAGGAGAGAAAGAGATCCAGGTTCAGATTTTATAATACTCTGCGACAGAAAGGATACAAGGGTTAGAGATCTGAACGGAATGAGACATTATATTTCGCTGCACCCAATGTAAGATTTCTCATACTTTATATGTGTTTAATTTTATAATAGTTTTAGAAGTTCATATTTAGGGTGTTAATCAACATACCTGTGAGTAGATCTAAGATCCTAGTAAAATAATTTCCAACATACCTCTCCCGAGTCGTTAAACTTTTCCCAAAACACGATCTTAAGCTCTTAAGTCCCGACTTCCAATTGTTTAGTCCAAACTTACATATTACTCTCACCTATACCACCAAATGGTCAAATAATTATCATCATCGCATTCCACATTCAAAACCAAGTCCAACAACATGTAATATGACTATATCTAAAATTTGGGGTTCCGAAGCCTCACCTAAGCGGTGCACATTAACAATCGGTGGTGGTAAAAATTGGTGTACCAAAAATGTCGCCGAAAATAGGAGTAGTGTATTTCAAAACGACCACCTCGACGAATAGATCACACCCATGCCAACCGTTTGTCAAAACGGTACACGATGTCTCCAGAAAGTCGCCGGAAAGTTGCCGGAAAGGGGCAGAGCTACAAAAATGTCACCGGAAAAAGTAACGAACCGGGAAAAATGATTTAGTGTAGGTTGTTCTCCTCGACGAGTTGAGTTTAGTGGTGAAAACCTCTCATCAAACGGTCTTCGGAGGTGACCGGAAAATCTGTTCAAAGTTTGAAACCCCAAACTTTGACTTGCGATCCCAAGCTAACACCGGCGAGAGGAGCAGCGCCGCTTAGGGGGTGAGTCGCCGGCACTTGGGCTTTCGATTTTTCTGGCGCGTGGGGCGGGGCGGTGGCCGGAGGTGGGTCGCCGGAGGGTGGTGGTTATGGGGATTTATGGGTTTTCTTTTGGGTTTGTGTTTGAAGAGAGAGAAAATGATAGAGATTGATAGAGAGAGAGAGAGAGAGAGAGAGAGAGAGAGAGAGAGAGAGAGAGACGACAGGTACGGCTTTATTACATATATAAATTTTTTTTGTTTACATATATATATATATTATTATTTAATTATTATTTTATATATATAAACATTTTACTCGGTCAAAACTGAGTCTTTATATTCTCCCCTCCTTAAAGAAATTTCGTCTCGAAATTTTAAAGTACAACCTCAAGTCGAAAATTAAACAAGTGAGGATACTTCATATACATCTCGGACTCTAACTCCCAAGTAGCCTCGTCTTCTCTGTGGTTCTTCTATAAGACCTTGACTACTGGAATCTCTCTATTCCTTAACACTTTTAGCTCTCTCGCCAAGATTTTGACAGGTTGTTGTTCATAAGTCACATCTTCCTGAAAAGGGAGAGCCTCATTCAATAACATGTGACAGATCTGGAGTATACTTCCTCAACATAGACACATGAAACACATTATGAACATGTCCTAACTGTCCTAGTAAGTTTAATCGGTAAGCGACCTCCCCAATCCTCTCGATAACCTCAAAAGGTCCAATATACCTCGGGGCTAGCTTACCCTTCACTCCAAATCTCATTACACCACGCATAGGAGTAACTTTGAAACATCAAATTCAACTTCCCGTCGATGGAGATCGGCATAGCTTTTCTGACGACTCTAAACAACCTTAAGTCGTTCTTGGATTCCCTTAATCTTTTCAGTGGTACTAGTGATAATTTGGGGTCCAATAGTGACATGCTCATCTGGTTCTGCCCAACACAATGGCGATCTGCATGGTCTCCCATATAAAGCCTCATAAGGAGCCATACCTATACTGGCTTGGTAGCTATTATTGTATGTGAATTCCACGAGTGACAAGTGTTCTCCCCAACTACCTCCAAAATCCAAAACACAAGAGCGAAGCATGTCTTCCAAAGTCTGTATGGTCCTCTCAGACTGTCCATCTGTCTGTGGATGATGGGCAGTACTCAAGTGAAGTTCAGTGCCTAAGACTTGTTGCAAGGCCTTCCAAAACCTTGATGTAAATCGAGGATCTCTATCAGAAACAATGCTTGAAGGCACTCCATGTAGTCGAACTATATTGTCTACATAAAGTCGAGCTAGCTTGGTAAGCTTGTAATCCTTCCTAAATAAAATCAACAGACTTAGTCAAACGGTCAATAATCACCCAAACAACGTCATGCTTCAAAGGTTTCAATGGCAACCCAGTAACAAAGTCCACGGTAATCTTGTCCCACTTCCATTCTGGTATAGGCAAAGGTTGAAGTAAACCTGAGGGTCTCTGATGCTTAGCCTTAACTTGCTGACATACTATACACTTAGCTACAAAGCTGGCTACATCTCTTTTCATACCTTCCCACCAATATTGTCTCTTTAAATCTTGGTACATCTTCGTACTTCCAGGATGTACAACAAATTTTGATCTATGAGCCTCAATCAAAATGGTCTCCCTAAGATCAGGGATATCTACAACAACTAGTCTTCCCATATGGTATAGATACCCTTCACTATTAACTGTCTACCCATCTAGTTGCTCACCATCCTGGATTTGGTTCCAAATAAGTCTTAGTTTTTCATCTTGCCACTGACGTTGCTTAGCTTGTTGAAGTAGTACTGGTGTAGCCACTAAGTTAGAGATACAAGCTACTTCTTCCCCTTCATAGTATTGTAAGTTATAATCACCCATTGTGATTGTCCTTTTCCAGTCCTCAAGAGCCAAATATGCCAAAGTACCATGAGGCTTTCTACTTAGTGCATCAGCTACTACATTAGCTTTCCCGGGGTGATACTGCAAACTGAAATCATAGTCTTCCATATACTCAACCCATCTTCTTTGCCTCAAGTTCAAGTCCCTTTGAGTAAAAAGATACTTCAAGCTCTTATGATCTTAGTATAACTCAAACTTTACGCCATACAAATAACATCTCCAAATTTCAAGACAAAGATTACCGCAGCAAGTTCTAGGTCATGCGTAGGGTAATTCTTCTCATGTGGTTTCAATTGTCGACAAGCATAGGCAACCACCTTGCCATTTGGCATGAGGACACTGTTGGAATTTATTTTACCAGGATCTTAGATCTACTCACAAGTATGTTGATTTAACAACCTAAATATGAACTTCTAAAACGATAAATAAAACACATAAAAAGTTAAGAAACCTTACAGTGGGTGCAGCGGAATAATGTGTCTCCTTCCACTCAGATCTCTAACCCTTGATTCCTTTCTGTCGCAGAGTATAATCAAGATCTGAGCCCGAATGTCCTTCAGTTGGATGTGATCCTTCACAGTCTTCCAATCTATGATTGAGGTACTGTTTGCTGTATGTGGGCACTTCTCTCTCACAAAGGATTTCGAAATTCTCTCTCTCTTTTCTTAGTGTATTTCATGTATCATTAGCATGCAAGAGGAAGAGAGGAGAGCTGGTATATATAGGGAAAAGGGAAGCTCAACTTTCCAAAATAAACAGTTTCCTCATTTACTGAGTAATTGATTAACTGCCTTATTTGGTGTGATCTACCACTTTCCTATTATAGATAACTGCTAGGTTTAGGTTAGTAATTACTTGGCAATTAAAAAATTAAAAATAATAATTGGGAAACACTCAACCATGTGGTCGGCCATGGTGTGACTGGGCCTCACATGGATTTTGCAGTTTCCACAATATTATTTTTATTTTCCCAAAAATGCCATTTTTCCAATTCTAACCATTTAAATGCCAAAACTAATTATTTAATAACTAAAATAGATTATTAAATAATATTGTCATTTAATATAATTATTAATTAGACATACAAAGTCTCTTAATTAATAAATAAACCTAGAAACCATTTTCTTTACAATTTCATCCCTAAATAGTGAGAATTTACAAATTAGACATAGTCTAACTTTTAGAATTATAATTGACTAATCATAAATCAATTATTGAGTCTTACAAACAGTATGGTCTCAACTAGAATGGGGACCATGGATCTATATTGCTGAGCTTCCAATAAGTTGAACCGAATTTACCAAGTAAATCCCTAACTTATTAATTCCTTGTTGAATCCACTCTTAGAACTTGGAATTGCACTCTTAGACTTATATAGAGCATTCTATATGTTTCACGATATAGATATGCTATCTCATTTAACCATTGTTATAATCTTAATGTGATCAAAGATCCTCTATATAGATGATTTACATCGAGATGGGATAAATTTACTGTTTCCATCCCTCAATGTATTTGGCCTCTTAAAACACTTAGCTACCTGTAAATGATGTTTTAGTGATCTAATATATAGTCACTGAAACAAGAGCTCATCCATTTATTTAACTAAGCTCGAAGGGAATCATCACTTGACTTCTATACACCAGTAGAAGCTATAGATTCCATATTTATGTTCAGCGCTCCCACTCAATCATACTATCATGTTCCCAAAATATACGTATCACCCTGACCCAAAAGTAGGCTTAACTAATAAATCAAAGAACATGAATAGCACTCCTGAGTTGAGCCTAAGCATATCAGGATTTAGATTCTTTTAATCTAAGATCAACTACTGATATTGACTTGGAAAGATACAACGATAAGTTTGTAATATCTTAACTAAGTTCAATATCGGTCCAGTCCAATGTACACTCCATACATTCAAAACCAGTATACTTTACCAATGTCCTGGAAAGAATATAACACTTACTCCAAGTGTAAGTACACATCATCGCTGATTATCACATTAGTGTAAATCCAAAACACTGATGAACAGGGACTTAGTCTTTTGAATCATATAATCACAATCACATTCCACTATATTGACAATACTGTAATTGTGAATGAATATATGTTCTGGACTTAACTGATTTTGTGCATATATTAAATATGTATATTAAACCACAAGCATGTAAAATACATGTTAACATAAACCACTTCAAAATTCTAAATTGATAACTAATCAGATTGTTATGGGTTTTATTTAGGGTACTAAACCCAATAGACACCTCCTAATCCAGTACCTGAAGCATCAATGAATACCACATATGGTTCCTCACTATTAGGAACAGTGAGAACAGGCACCGAAGTTAATCTTTCCTTCAATTCTCTAAAAGCTTCTTCGCAACTATCATTCCACATAAACTTTACTTCTTTTCTTGTTAACTTTGTCAAAGGCATATCAATGTGTGAGAAATTCTCTACAAAGCGACGGTAGTAGCCTGCCAACCCAAGAAAACTTCGAACTTCAGTGACATTCTTTAGTCTTTCCCACTGTAGAATAGAGTCTATCTTTGCCGGATGGTGATACAATCTTGAGAAATTACATGGCCCAAGAACTTGACTTTAGCCATCCAAAATTCACACTTCTCTTTCTTAGCGTATAATTGATGATCTCTCAATGTCTATAATACTATTGTCAAGTGTTCAGCATGATCCTCGCGTGTCTTAGAATACACCAAGATATCATCAATGAATACCACCACAAACTTATCCAAGAAAGGTCTAAAGACTCTATTCATAAGATCCATAAATGCAGCAGGTGCATTCGTTAACCCAAATGGCATTACCAAAAACTCAAAGTGTCCATAACGTGTCCTGAAAGCAGTCTTAGGGATATCTTCTTCCCTAATCCTCAATTGATGGTAGCCTGACCTCAAATCAATCTTTGAAAAGAACTTTGAACCACCGAGTTGATCAAATAATTCATCAATCCTCGGTAGAGGATATTTGTTTTTAATTGTCATCTAATTCAGCTTTCTATAGTCGACACAAAGTCGCAAAGTCCCATCAGCTTTCTTGGCGAACAAGACTGGAGCTCCCCATGGAGAAGTACTATGTCTGATGTAACCCTTATCCATTAGCTCTCCTAATTGTTTTTTCAATTCAGCCAACTCTGTAGGTGCCATTCGATAAGGTGCAATAAAAACTGGTTGAGCTCCGGGAATCAAATCAATGCAAAACTCGATCTCCATATCAGGTGGTAACCCTGGTAAATCCTCTGGAAACACATCCGGAAAACCACTAACCACTGATATCCAAGGGAACTGGTCTAAATTCCTAGACTCATCATCGATCGCAAATAGATTCCCATAACACTCTAAGTTTCTCTTTCCACCTAAACATGCCCTTAAGATAGGATTTTGTCTCACTGCACTCATGTTGGCTCGATAAACAATGAAATCACCACTAGGGGTTAAAAGAGTCACACTCTTGCGTGAACAATCCACAATAGCTTGGTATTTAGACAACCAATCCATACCAAGAATTACATCAAATTGCCCCATAGGCAACACTAATAAGTTTCCAGATAACTTGTGTCCCTCGAACACAATACAAACTGACCTACATATGGTGGATAATTCACCGTGTCCCCCCATAGGTACACTCAAATGCAATGCAGGACTAAAAGTTTCCCAACTCAAACCCAACATACTAGCAAATATCAAAGATATAAAGGAATGCGATGTACCAGTATCAAATAACACATGAGCCCAAGAGTGTGAGATAAGAACCATACCATCAACAACTCCCTGGTCAGCACCGCCCTGTACATCATCAACCCCAAGAGCGTAGGCTTGAGCGGATGACTTTGCTTTTGCCTTTCCCCTTCCCTGACTAGGATAGCTTATACTTGCACCAGACCCTCCACCTTGATTGTACCCTCTTTGACTCCTACTAGGAGCAAGAGTTTGGAAACCTTGTGAGTACTCCATGTTGAACCCTGAACCTTGTGGCCTAAACTGATGTTGATACTGAGACTGCTGGCCCGATTGGAGTGTGAAACCATAAGATGAAGATTGAGACTGGTTTGTCCTGGGATGTCCATGAAAAGGAGTAGATTCTACATAGCTCCCTATGGGTCCTCCGTGAGATGCTTGAAATCTTTGTTGTCGTTGTGGGCAATCCTTCTTCTTATGACCTTGTTGACTGTTGGAAATTATTTTACCAGGATCTAGATTTACTAACAAGTATGTTGGATTAACAACCTAATATGAATTCTAAAACAATGAAAATAAACACATATAAAGTTAGAAAACATTACAGTGGGTGCAGCGGAATAATATGACTCCTTCCGTTCAGATCTCTAGCCCTTGATTCCTTTCTGTAGCAGAGCATCACCAAGATCTGAACCTGGATCTTCTTTTCTCCTTCTTTGATGTAGAAATTCCATAGTCTTACGTCCTATGATTGAGATACCACTTGATATGTGTGGGCACTTGTAACGCCCTAATGCTAAGGCACGCTACAGTGCTTTTTCAATAATTATGCAATCTTTGCTAATCAAAGAAATTTCTCGAAAAACGTGTCAAATTAAAACTTTTGCATTAAATACTAAACTTTGTAATTTAATAAAATATTTACAAGTGCCGGGATCCCGATTTTAAAACTTTACAAAGTTTACTTTTCAAGCATACAATCCAAAATATACAGATTTACAGGTCGCACAGCGACTTTCAAAATACAACTCCCAGATGTCCCGAGACCGAACACTCCAGGTCGCGCTGCTTGACATGTACAATCTCACCCGAGCTCAGGTTCATTCCTGTTCAGCCTTCGCCTTTCCTTTACCTACACATGGAAGCAGAAACTGTGAGTCAACAGACTCAGTAAGAAATGCATATAACATACCATATAATTTCCGACCTGTAAATAGGCACCCATACACCTATTTACAGAGCTTAACAGATGAGTATGAACGTTCATTACCAGGGTATAACCACTATACCACATACACATCGTACCTCACCGTACGAGTGTTGGTAGGGTTTATCCCGATCACTGAGTAACACTGAGTGATGTACCACACACCTTAGCATTTTTCCATGCTTATGTTGGTATCACTGTATCGCACTCATAATCACAACAATCACTGTACCAATACACTCTATAACTTATTCATACAAGTGTTGGTAGTGTTTAACATAATTCAAGCATGCATATATAAACACATATACACACATTCAGACAATCACATCATACATCATACACAGTTCTTACCTGTTTTCCGAATTCAAGTGTGTTGGCCGACCTGAACGGAATTCACGTGCTAGATGGATGCCCTAATCACAACAATAGTAATACAGATGAGTGACTCGCTAAATCACTTTTCGGGACTTAAAACTTGAATCTAAAAGTTTCCCTATCGATAGACTTCATGGCAATACCCTAAATAACTCAAAATTGGCCAAAACTAGGGTTCTGGAAATTCCCCCAACAGGTAGACCGGTTCCCAACCGGCATCCCGGTTCTGGGTCACCAACCGGTCGACCGGTTGGTACAAGCCACCCAGAACCGGAATTCCGGTTCTGCTGCTGGGAACCAAAAAATTATCCCCCTTGATTCAATTCAATCCCTAACTTTACCAAACTCTCCAGTATACCTATACAATGTATAAACATCCATTTCCAACCAACAAATCACAGAACAAACCAATAATTCAATTTATGCCATTAAAGCTCAAAGCTTGAGTTTCAAAACTCAAGCTTGCTTAAAACCATTCTCAAGCATCAAAAACAATAGATAGGGACTCAAATCAACTCAACCTAACCCCAGAATTCAAACCTTAAGCAATTCAAAACCTAACAGCTCCCAACACCAAAAATCATATAATCAACCTAAATAAAAAAACTTAAAAACAACTAAACAAAGGTCTAGGGCTTTACCTTAGTTGAAACCTCCTTGAATTCAAGTTAATTCCCAGAAAAATGGAATGAAAATGATGAACCTTGCCCTGGTTTGCTTCAGCCGAAGGAAAGAGAGAGAGAGCATTCAAGAACAAAGCATTTTCTAATTTTTCCTTTTTCTTTATTTTTTTCACAAAAGACAAGAGTTTTTCCCTAAAACCCTTTGCTGAAAAAACTAACTTAGATTAGGTGTCAAACACCTAGGCAGCCACCTCACTCACCTTAATAAAAGAGTAAAATGCCCTTTAGACTTAAACTAGGGTATTTCTTTGAAACTAGGGGTAAAATGGTCAATTTCCATAACCCCGCTCAAACCCGATAATTAATTTTCTCTAAAATATTCCCCACTATAAAATAGGGTTCTAAACTTACTCATGTGATTATCTAGCCATCCATCGCATTTTCCGTTGTCGCCGAGCAAAAATTATAAAATTAACATATTTCACATATAAGCTAAATAATACCCCTAGAGTTTAATAAAATCTCCAGAATTGAGAAATTATAACTCTAATATTTATTTCTAAATATTGGGGTCCACATTCAAAATTAATTCACAAATAATAATAAAATAATAAAATAATAAAAATTAGTGCTAATTGCCTTTTCTAATCCACATTACTAAAGCGGTCATTACAATTATCCCCCCGTTAATAGGATTTCGTCCCCGAAATCTAACCTGAATAGCTCTGGATGTTGAGTCCTCATATCTGACTCTAATTCCCAGGTGGCTTCTTCCACCTTACTGTTCCTCCAGAGCACTTTAACCAGTGCAATAGTCTTGTTACGAAGAACTTTTTCTTTTCTATCCAGAATCTGAACAGGTTGCTCTTCATAGGATAAGTCTGGTTGTAGTTCAAGGGCTTCATAACTCAAGACATGAGTCGGGTCTGACACGTATTTCCTTAACATAGAGATGTGAAATACGTCATGAACAGCTGATAATGCTGGTGGTAAGGCTAGCCGATACGCTACCTGCCCGACCTTCTCGAGTATCTGAAATGGCCCAATGAACCTAGGGCTTAACTTACCCTTCTTCCCGAAGCGCCTAATACCCTTCATGGGTGAAACTCGCAGGAAAACATGTTCCCCTGCCTGAAATGTGACATCTCTACGCCTCGGATCGGCATAACTTTTCTGCCTGCTTTGAGAAGCAAGCATCCGAGCCTTGATCTTATCAATAGCTTCATTGGTCCTTTGCACCAACTCTGGACCCAGGTACTTCCTTTCTCCTGTCTCGTCCCAATGAATAGGAGAACGACATTTTCTACCATATAACATCTCATAGGGAGCCATCCCTATTGTACTTTGGTAGCTGTTGTTGTAGGAGAATTCAATTAAAGGCAAGTACTTACTCCATGAACCCTCAAAGTCCATGACACAAGCTCGCAGTAGGTCTTCCAAAATCTGGATAGTTCTTTCTGACTGACCATCAGTCTGAGGGTGAAAGGTTGTACTAAACTTTAACTTGGTACCCATAGCCTTCTGAAGACTCACCCAAAACTTCGATGTGAACTTTGGATCCCTATCTGACACAATAGATTTAGGGGCTCCATGGAAACGAACTATCTCCTTCACATACAATTCAGCATACTGATCCACTGAATAGGTAACTTTCACCGGTAGGAAATGAGCTGACTTTGTGAATCTGTCCACGATAACCCAAACAAAATCATACATTCCCGTAGTTCTAGGCAAACCAGTTACAAAGTCCATTGCGATATCCTCCCACTTCCATTCTGGAAGGACTAAAGGTTGCAATAACCCTGCCGGTCTCTGATGTTCAGCCTTAATCTGCTGGCAAGTTAAACACTTGGACACATAGTCCACTACATCTCTTTTCATCCCATACCACCAGAAGTAGGGTTTCAAATCCTGATACAACTTGGTGGTTCCCGGATGCAACGAATAAGGCGTGGTGTGAGCTTCATCAAGTATCTCTTTCTTAAGCTCATCCACACTAGGAACACAAACTCGAGCTTTATATAGCAACATTCCACTGCTCGAGACTGAAAAGCCTCTAGGTCGACCAGCCACTACTTCATCTCGAACTTTAACTAGCTCGGGATCTTCCAGTTGTGCCTTTCTGATTCTCTCCAACAGATCAGATTGGAGTGTTAAATTATGTAACTTCCCGACTACGAACTCAATTCCTGCACTAACCATTTCCGAGGCTAGTTGAGGAGCTATCATAACCGTAGTACACACTTGACCGGGACCTTTTCTGCTCAGAGCATCGGCCACAACATTGGCTTTCCCGGGGTGATATAGTATTTCACAGTCGTAGTCTTTAACTAACTCCAACCACCTTCTCTGCCTCATATTCAAACTTTTTGGGTGAAAAAGTATTTAAGACTTTTATGATCCGTATAAATCTCACACTTTTCACCGTAAAGATAATGTCGCCAAATCTTTAAAGCAAAAACCACAGCAGCGAGCTCTAAATCATGAGTTGGATAACGCTGCTCATAATCCTTCAGTTGACGAGAGGCATAAGCTATGACTCTGTCAGCTTGCATCAGAACGCATCCCAGACCCTGTCTGGATGCATCACAATACACAACAAATTTCTCTTGATCTGATGGCAAGGCTAACACCGGAGCTGTTATTAAACGCTGCTTCAGCTCCTGAAAGCTTGATTCACACTTATCTGACCACACAAATCTCTGATTTTTCTTGGTCAATTCGGTTAGGGGCATAGAAAGTTTAGAAAATCCTTCGACGAAACGTCGATAATACCCTGCTAACCCGAGAAAACTTCGAATTTCTGACACAGACTTGGGCCTCGGCCAATTCTTCACTGATTCTATCTTGTTTGGATCAACCATAATTCCATTTTTCCCAACAATATGACCCAGAAAGGACACCTCGGACAACCAGAATTCGCACTTTTTGAACTTGGCATACAGCTTGTGATCCCTAAGTCGCTGTAACACCATTCGAAGATGATGCTCGTGCTCCTCTTCGGCGAGAGTATACAAGAATGTCATCGATAAACACTATAACGCAGTTATCGAGGAAATCCTTGAACACCCTATTCATGAGATCCATAAAGGCTGCAGGAGCATTGGTCAATCCGAACGACATTACCGTAAACTCATAGTGCCCATATCTGGTTCTAAAAGCAGTCTTCGGTATGTCCTCCTCCCGAATTCTGAGTTGATGATAACCAGACCGTAAATCAATCTTCGAAAACACTGTCTTTCCCTGAAGCTGATCGAACAGATCATCGATCCTAGGCAACGGGTACTTGTTCTTAATCGTCAGCTTGTTTAGTTCCCGATAATCAATACACATTCTGAGGGAACCATCTTTCTTTTTCACAAAAAGAACCGGAGCTCCCCAGGGCGATACACTGGGTCGAATAAACCCAATATCAAGCATCCCCTGAAGTTGTAACTTAAGCTCCTTGAGTTCCGCTGGAGCCATCCTATATGGAGCTTTAGAAACAGGTTCGACTCCAGGTGCCAAATCAATTACAAAGTCAATCTCTCGCTGTGGCGGCAAGCCTGGCAATTCCTCGGGAAACACATCAAGAAAATCTTTCACCACCCGGACTACCTCAGGCCCAAATGTTTCAGGTCTGCTGGAGTCAAAAACTACCGCTAGAAATCCCACACAACCATTGCATAGTAAATCTCTAGCTCTCAACACAGAAATAACCGGGATCCGAGACCCCTGAACCGATCCAACATAAACAAATGGATCTTCACCTTCTGGCTGAAAAGTCACCATTTTACGCCTACAATCTATACTGGCCGAATACTTGGATAGAAAATCCATTCCCAGTATAATATCAAACTCAGTTAATTTCAATTCTATAAGGTCAGTACTCAATTCCCTATCCTCGATCCTAATTGGCATAGACCTAATACGCCTATTAGAGATAACCAATTCCCCGCTAGGCATTAGGGTTCCAAACCCTCTTTCTAAAATATCACAAGGCCTACCCAGCAGATCAATCACTCTTGTAGCTACATATGAACGTGTAGCTCCCGAGTCAAATAATACTGTAAATAACAAGTTGTTGACGGGAAGCTGACCTGTCACAATGAAGGACCGGCCGGCAGCATCAGCTTGGGTAATGGCAAACACACGAGCAGGAACCGGTTTCACCTCAGCTTTCGGCTCCTCTTTCTTTGCCTGGGGGCAATCTTTCTTGAAATGCCCCACCATGCCACACAGAAAGCACGTCTTCCGGTTACACTCTCCCGGATGATGTTTCTTGCACCTCGGACACTCAGGATAAGAGTAACCCTGGCGTCCTCCTCTGCCTTGGTTCCCACGGAACCGCTTGCTTTGCCCCGAGCCACCAGAAGCTGGAACAACTTTTCTTTTCTGCTCAGTGGTGGAGTCACCACCATCCCTACCATAAACAGGGGTAGGAACGGTGGGGGTTCCACCCACACTCGGAGTCACCCGGGGCTCCTGAAGAAATTTTACTGCACCCTCGGCTCTCAAAGCCTTCTCAACCATATCTGCATACGTGGTTGCTTCAGTAGTGGTAATAACCAGATCATGCCGGATCTTTGCACTCAATCCCGCTAAATATTTTTCTTTCTTACTGAAGTCCGTGGGCACAATTCCTGCCGCCAACTTAGCCAACCGATCAAATTTTGTTGTGTACTCAGTGACTGACATTCCCTCAGTCTGGACTAGATCAGTGAACTCTTTCCGCTTTGCACTGCGGACCGCTTCATTGTAATACTTGGAGTTGAATAACTCCCTAAATTCTTCCCAGGTCATCAGCGTGACGTCCCGAGTGAAGGTTATCAATTCCCACCACACGAGGGCATCTTCCTGAAACTGGAAAGTGGCACAGGTCACCCGATCATTTCCAACCACTCCCATGAAGTTGAGAATACGCTCAATCATCGAAAGCCATTGCTCGGCCTTCATCACATCAGGGCCTCCCAGAAACACTGGAGGTGCCTGTTTTCGAAATCTTTCGTACAACGGTTCCATACGGTTGCCAACAACAGGTTGTTCTGCTGGCACCGCTGGAACTGCAACGGCCTGAACTTCTTGAGGAGGCACGGCAGGAGGACCCTGCTGCCTCAACCTCTGAATCTCTTCATCTTGCTGACGGATTCTATCTTGCATCTCCGCAAATCTTTGCTCCCAATCAGGAGGAGCTTGAGGTGGATTTACAGGGCGACCACCCTGAGCTCTGCCACGGCCACGGCCGCGGCCACGAGGATTTTGAGGATTCCCCTGACCGCCTCCGGTCTCAACCATGCCACCCTGACTTCTTGTATTTCGCAGGGCGTCCATTTAATAGGACTTAGCCTGCGAATCCATAAGCCAGGCAGGTTAGACAGCGATCAAAATTAACACCGCTCTTAATAACTTAAAGGCAACACACTTTCTCTTCTTTTTAAAGAAATATATTTAATTTATATCTAATATGCTTCCTAACATGCTTTCACATCACACTTATTTAAAATACTAAACAAGTACAGGCTTACTGAACCGTGAACCGAGCTTTCTCTGATGAAGATTGTACATGTCATAGCAAGCTTCGGTAGACAAACCTGGCGGCTCTGATACCAAAATTGTAACGCCCTAATGCTAAGGCACGCTACAGTGCTTTTTCAATAATTATGCAATCTTTGCTAATCAAAGAAATTTCTCGAAAAACGTGTCAAATTAAAACTTTTGCATTAAATACTAAACTTTGTAATTTAATAAAATATTTACAAGTGCCGGGATCCCGATTTTAAAACTTTACAAAGTTTACTTTTCAAGCATACAATCCAAAATATACAGATTTACAGGTCGCACAGCGACTTTCAAAATACAACTCCCAGATGTCCCGAGACCGAACACTCCAGGTCGCGCTGCTTGACATGTACAATCTCACCCGAGCTCAGGTTCATTCCTGTTCAGCCTTCGCCTTTCCTTTACCTACACATGGAAGCAGAAACTGTGAGTCAACAAACTCAGTAAGAAATGCATATAACATACCATATAATTTCCGACCTGTAAATAGGCGCCCATACACCTATTTACAGAGCTTAACAGATGAGTATGAACGTTCATTACCAGGGTATAACCACTATACCACATACACATCGTACCTCACCGTACGAGTGTTGGTAGGGTTTATCCCGATCACTGAGTAACACTGAGTGATGTACCACACACCTTAGCATTTTTCCATGCTTATGTTGGTATCACTGTATCGCACTCATAATCACAACAATCACTGTACCAATACACTCTATAACTTATTCATACAAGTGTTGGTAGTGTTTAACATAATTCAAGCATGCATATATAAACACATATACACACATTCAGACAATCACATCATACATCATACACAGTTCTTACCTGTTTTCCGAATTCAAGTGTGTTGGCCGACCTGAACGGAATTCACGTGCTAGATGGATGCCTTAATCACAACAATAGTAATACAGATGAGTGACTCGCTAAATCACTTTTCGGGACTTAAAACTTGAATCTAAAAGTTTCCCTATCGATAGACTTCATGGCAATACCCTAAATAACTCAAAATTGGCCAAAACTAGGGTTCTGGAAATTCCCCCAACAGGTAGACCGGTTCCCAACCGGCATCCCGGTTCTGGGTCACCAACCGGTCGACCGGTTGGTACAAGCCACCCAGAACCGGAATTCCGGTTCTGCTGCTGGGAACCAAAAAAATTATCCCCCTTGATTCAATTCAATCCCAAACTTTACCAAACTCTCCAGTATACCTATACAATGTATAAACATCCATTTCCAACCAACAAATCACAGAACAAACCAATAATTCAATTTATGCCATTAAAGCTCAAAGCTTGAGTTTCAAAACTCAAGCTTGCTTAAAACCATTCTGAAGCATCAAAAACAATAGATAGGGACTCAAATCAACTCAACCTAACCCCGGAATTCAAACCTTAAGCAATTCAAAACCTAACAGCTCCCAACACCAAAAATCATATAATCAACCTAAATAAAAAAACTTAAAAACAACTAAACAAAGGTCTAGGGCTTTACCTTAGTTGAAACCTCCTTGAATTCAAGTTAATTCCCAGAAAAATGGAATGAAAATGATGAACCTTGCCCTGGTTTTCTTCAGCCGAAGGAAAGAGAGAGAGAGCATTCAAGAACAAAGCATTTTCTAATTTTTCCTTTTTCTTAATTTTTTTCACAAAAGACAAGAGTTTTTCCCTAAAACCCTTTGCTGAAAAAACTAACTTAGATTAGGTGTCAAACACCTAGGCAGCCACCTCACTCACCTTAATAAAAGAGTAAAATGCCCTTTAGACTTAAACTAGGGTATTTCTTTGAAACTAGGGGTAAAATGGTCAATTTCCATAACCCCGCTCAAACCCGATAATTAATTTTCTCTAAAATATTCCCCACTATAAAATAGGGTTCTAAACTTACTCATGTGATTATCTAGCCATCCATCGCATTTTTCGTTGTCTCCGAGCAAAAATTATAAAATTAACATATTTCACATATAAGCTAAATAATACCCCTAGAGTTTAATAAAATCTCCAGAATTGAGAAATTATAACTCTAATATTTATTTCTAAATATTGGGGTCCACATTCAAAATTAATTCACAAATAATAATAAAATAATAAAATAATAAAAATTAGTGCTAATTGCCTTTTCTAATCCACATTACTAAAGCGGTCATTACAGCACTACTCATCTCACAAGGATTTCGAAATTTTCTCTCTTTTTCTCTCTTGAATTTCGTGGCTTATCATCCATGCAAGAGAAGAGAACAAGGTTGCTTTATATAGGGAAAAGGGAGAGCACAACTTTCCAAATAAACAGTTTCCTCTTTTACTGTGTAATTGATTAACTGCCTTATTTAGTGTGATCCAACACTTTCCTATTATTGCTAGGCTTTGATTAGCAATTACATGGCAATTAAAAATGAAAATAATAATTGGGAAACACAAATCATGTGGCCGGCCATAGGGTGATTTGGGCCTCACTTGGATTTTGCAGTTTCCTCAATTTTATTTCTATTTCTCCAAAAATGCCATTTTTTCAATTCTAATCTTTTAAATGCCAAACCTAATTATTTAATAACTAAAATAGATTATTAAATAATATTGTCATTTAAAATAATTATTAATTAGACATGAAAAGTCTCTTAATTAATAATTAAACCTAGAAACCCTTTTCTTTACGATTTCATCCTTAAACTGTGAGAATTCATAAAGTAGACATAGTCTAACTTTTAGAATTATAATTGATTAATTAAAATCAATTAACTGAGTCTTACAAGCAGTATGGTCTCAACTAGTATGGGGACCATGGGTCTATATAACTGAGCTTCCAATAAGTCAAACCGAATTTACCAAGTAAATTCCCTAACTTATTAATTCCTCATTGAATCCACACTTAGAACTTGGAATTGCACTCTCAGTCATATAGAACGCTCTATATGTTCCACGATATAGACACGTCATTAGTTATCCATTGTTATAACCCTAATGTGATCAATGATCCTCTATATAGATGATTTACACTGTAAAGGGATTAAATTACCGTAACACCCTACAATGTATTTTATCCTTAAAACACTTAACCCTGTATAAATGATATTTCAACTAAGTGAAATGAGATCTCCACCATTTATCAACGTTTGGTTAAGCTCGAAGGAAATCATCCTTTACTTCTATTTGCCAAATAGAAGCTATAGATTCCATATTTATGTTAGCGCTCCCACTCAATTGCACTACCGTGTTCCCAAAATGTAAGTATCACCCTGACCCAAAGGTAGGCTTAACTTGACAAATCAAAGAACACGAATAACACTCTTGAGATTGAACCTAACCATATCAGGATTGAGATCATTTGATCTAGGATCAACAGGTGATATTGAATTGAATAGATATTACGGTAAGTTCTAACATATCTAATCAAAGTTCAATATCGGTCCCTTCCGATGTATACTCCATACATCCGATACTGGTAAACTTTGCCAATGTCCTGGAAAGGACATAACACTTTTCCAAGGTGTAAGAATACCTATCGCTGATTATAGCATGTCAGTCTAAATCCAGTGTTCTGACAAATGAGGGAATAAACTTTTGAACATATAATAAAGATTATATTCCACTGTGCTGACAACATTATAATCTTTAACCAACTCATATGTTTTGGACTTAAAAAGAATTCATACAATATATACCTATAATCATGAAATAAATTATGTGAACCATGCAACATAAAATGTTATTTCTGATCTTTATTAATAAGTAAATCTGATTATATGAAAATGAGTTTTATTTAGGGCAAAAAACCCAACAAACTCCCACTTCCACTAATATAAAACAAAAAGTGCATTTCAAATAATCATTAACACCTTGATATACCAATCAAGTGTAATAGTAGTAAACTCCTCGTAATAGGATCTGACAGGTTGAATTAAACACAACCTCTTCTCCACCATTACTCTTCCTTAATCACAAAATCCTTGATAATGTGAAATTCCTCTCTATATGTCTACTCTCTTGGGATACTGGATTCTATACTTTTGGGCAACTACTCTTTGGTTATTCAGGAAGTAACCCTAGTAGTTAAGGCAAGTTGGAACAGTGCCACAAATGTATAGAACTTTCCTTAGACTGAATAAGTATCTTTCCTGCAACTTTTAACATTCAGTCTCTCTCTGGTAGACCAAGAGATTTCAGATATGTTTTTACACTTCTCTGAAATCGCTACTCCACCCCCAAAGTAATCACCATCTCATCAGCAGACTTTCTAGCACACAGACAATTCTCGAAATCTGATGCAGTGTAGTGTAAGAGTTTCAAACACACCCTTATCGACTAACATATAGTTGATCTTAAAAATTTACTTGATTGTCTTCCAATGTTCCTCTCCTGGATTAATCTGATACTTACTCATTACTCCCACTCAACAGCAGGTGTCTGGTCTAAGGCATACTAAAGCATATCTGAGACCTCTCACTGTTGATTTAAGAAATTCTTTCATGGCTTTATCTTCTCTGGAATAGTTGAAACTTTTCCTTAGATAAATATAATCTATGCTTAGAAGTTGTGAAGCTTCCATAGATTGTCATTGGAAAGAAAATGCTCCAGCATCTTACTAAAGTAAGTTGCTTGCATTAGAGTAAGTAATTACCAGGTATACCACAAGCCATAGGTTTAGATAAACTCAAACCTATAATACTAGGAACAGGGGAAGTTTTGTTAAGTCCATTGAATAGACTTATTAACGAAAATTTCCTTTCATGTCCTTGTAACAGAAAACTTTAGGTTACTCCATGTGAATGGATCAAACTATAGTTCTCTTGGCTTTCTTCTTAGTTTCTTATCTTGACAATCCATTAATTGTTTAAACTCACAATGGATTTTAATCACTAGTGTCTTCCAAGTTATAAGATGGTGAGTTCCTAGAAACTCTCCCACTGCAACAAGGTACCGTGAACTATGTCAAAGAAAACTAAATGGTATAGACCTCTTAGTTGTGTTAAGACAACAGAGGCAGTGGGATCATCTTGTAAAATAAGATGATAGAACACTTTTGGAATCAAGAAAAAAATATCTCCTTTATTTGCAACTTTATTTTCTGACTTAGTCATTTTCTTAGAAAAGTAGTATTTGTTTAAACAAACACTTTCTTATCTAATGACTATGGGATGCTCCACCCCTAATCACTTAGAATAGCTAACAAACATGCAAACCAGGGTTAGCAGTTCTAGCTTTTCTTAAGATTTTGATTAGGTCATCCATGAATCTAGTAATGGTTTACATCAAGTATACAACCATTACATCATTCTGAAATTTTGTTACCATAGAAGGAATTAGGCAACGGCTAGTAACTAATGCAAATTGAATTTGTGGGGAGGTAAGTTTGGATATAATTCAAAATCAAATTAATGATCTTTGAACTGCATATCTACTAACTTTTTCTTCACCCCTATCAGTTCGCAAGATCTTTAACCACTTACCATTGCTAGAAATTCATGAAATTTTTCAAACATTTCAAATTTCTTTTGCGTAAGGTAAAATCTAGAGTGATCATTTTAAGAATACAACGAAAACTCATATCCACCCCTGAATGTACATCCATCTGCGAATGAGATGAAATTACTTTCAATGGATATAGGCATATTAACTCTTTGCAAAGAATGATCTTGTCAAAACCACTATGAACAAGATACAAATGCCATAGATTTATAAAATATGTGGTTGTATCTTTTGATGACTTACTTTTAATTACAACAAAGAGTTCTTAGAATAGTGCAAGTGGATTCTGGTCACAGAATACTAAACTCATACAGTTTAAATCCATTGAAAGAAAATGGTTATGAAACACTTGTGAAAGTGTAACTGTATAATTAGTAACTCTTTCTTTGACCACCACTACTAATCTAACTCTATGATTTGCCTATACAAGTAGGAGATATCTAAGATTGAGGATTTATATCATTTTGGGATAGAATTCCGGGAATATAATCACATGCGTCATCTAATTTCTTAAGAGAAAATAAGACTTTATATGATTTATATACCATTCATCCAATGATATGTCATTAAGCTGATTCGAAATGAATAAGCTAAGAGGAATTAGGATAATTTCGTTTTAAATAAGAATCCAACGATGCTCCGATTAGCGAGAGTCAAAGTAATCTTATTTATACAATCTTCTTGTTTCATATTGTAAAACACTAGTCTAAGGTGTCATCAATTGATGAACAGCTAGATGTTGCATATACAATATTTATCTTTCGAGATCTAACACTATTATGTTAGTCTAATGGTGAAAATCCATTAGGGATTTATCTCATTAGAAAAACAAATCAAGTTAGACCAACAATGAAGATTCGAAATTAAACTACAATTTAATAACACAAAATAACATGGTTCAATACAAATGCATACACAATTCAGAAATTATGAAGCACATAGCAAGTAGGAATGACAAGTGAAAATACTAAAACATACAATCCTAAATAATTTCTAAGGTTTTCAACAAACTGATATCAGTGTCCCGTTTGGGCGAGAGTCAAAGCTACCATCCATTGAATAGAGTTGTCAGCTCATCTAAAATGTCAAACATTCTAGCAACCTTTTATTCGATCAAGATGTGAATTCGCGTTGTCCCGTTTAGGCGAGAGTCAAGGCTATTTTATCTTATGAGCTTCCACCATTGTTTCATATTCTTGCAAGTCTTATACAATCGCCACCATTAGGGTGAGCATAAACTATATAAAAAACTTACAAGATTACTTATCTTTCGAGATTAAACGGTACTAACTTGCTGATGAACGTTCCTCCATTAGGGATGATTACTCACTAAAACAATAGCTATGTAAAACCAACAATGGAGATCGAATATCCTTATAATAATAAAGCTCATTATTTTAATGAAGGGTTGTAATTTCTTCTAATATTTATTTTAATCAATTTATTTTAAATATATATTTATTTAATTAAAATTTCCAATTTAGTATGAAAAATTCCAAATATAAATTTTAATTTAATATTTATAAATTATACTTAGATGGATATGAAAATAACGTGAATTATTTCCATCTTAGTAATAATTTCCATAAATATTTAGAAAATTATTCAATTTAAGTTGTTTCAAAATTAATTTAAATTAATTTACAACTCAAATTTAATTTTCTATAAATATATATTGCATTTCGAAAATGCTTTAAAATAAAATTAAATAAATCCTGGAAAATTACTCTAATTTTATGTTGGCCCAAAATTAATAAAAATTAATTTTCAACAAAAAATATAATTTTCCCATTTAATTAAATATCTAAGAAAAATTTCAAATATTTAAGTATCATGATTAAAAATCAACTTAAATATTAATTTTCTATTTAATTAAATACACTAGAAAAATACTTCAAGCAAAACAGATAATATCTATCTAGACTTTCATAGACTAATTAATCCAATTTCTAATTATAATATATTTTAGTTCATTTATTTTAATTAATCATTAAATGAAAAAATCAATGATTTAAGTTGGTCCAAAATTAAATAAATAATTTTCAACTTTAATCTACTTTTCAAATAAAATTCGAAATTTCTGCATCAAGGTGATGCAATTTCGAAATTTTGGGAAATGATTAATAAAATAAAATAAAATATATTTTGAAAATTATTCAAACTTAAGTTATTCTGAAATAAGATTCCAAACTTAAAAATAATTTTCAACTTTAATTAAATAACATGAAAATAACAATATTAAAGTATCATGATGAAAATCAACTTAGATATTGAAATTTTCAATTTAATTAAATGTATTAAATTCAAGAAATAAATAATTAAGTAAAGAGGAAACTTAATTATTAATTCTAGTTTAATACTAGGAAAATATACTAAACTTAGATTGTACCAAAATTAATTAGGAAACAATTAATTTCACAATCTATGATATTTTCCTATTTAATATTAGAAATAATAACTAGTACTAGAAATAACTATCTAGAATATATCATTTTTTTTTATGAATCAGGAAATTATATTGCACAAAACACTTTACATCCTAAGAGCACCCCAAGAAAGAGCCTCAATGAATTAATCTATACAAATATTGTATTTACAAATTTACAATCCATAAAACCAATCCCTATCTTTACAACTCAACTTCTTAGGCAACAGCATAGTCACCCGAGTCTTTATTCTCCACCGAACAGCCTCCATGGTTTTCACACAATCCGGCTGCTCATTTTGCCATTCAATCTTGTTTCTAGCCTCCCAAATGCTATACACCAGACCTGCAATTACAGCAGCCAAAACATTCTTCCTAAACTTACTTATCTTAGCTTTCCATATCCATCTCAATATCAAAGGAAGCTCATTCCCAGCCATGCCCCAAACCAGCCATTTTTTTGCTGCCTGTAGACAATTTCCAGCAAAAGAACAAGTGAAAAATAAATGGTGTGTATCCTCTGAATGATCATTGCATAAGCGGCACCTGTTTTCAATTTGCATGCCAAACTTGGCCAACCTTTCCTTTGTCTTTAATCTGTTCAATACAGCCAACCAAAGAATCACACTATGTTTAGGAATGTTTAATCTTGCCCAAACTTCTCTACTCCAAGGAACTTTATCATGTTGTGGCTTGAGCAAATCATAACCTGCAGAAATCACATATTGTTTCTCTTGGAACTCCCTCGGGCTCTGGATGGATTTTAGATGTTCCTTAAGAGTTACAAGCTTCCTCCAATACCAACTCGAATGGATAGAAGCTTTGTAACTCCACCAAGGCTCTCTTTTGATGTATACACTATGTACCCATCTCAACCACAAACTTTCTTGTTGGCTTGCAATAGCCCATATGTACTTACACATAGCAGCCCTATTCCACTCTTCAAGTCTTTTTATACCCAAGGCCCCCTCCTTTTTTGAGAGACAAACATTATCCCAAGCTACCGCACCACCTCCTTGGAAAGTAGCTTGCCCTTTCCAAAGAAATGCTCTACAAATAGCCTCAATGTTTTTCAGAATCTTATTCGGGAGAATCATCATTTGACTCCAATACGCTTGAATGGCAATGAGTACCGAGTTTATTAGAGTTATTCTACCTGCAAAAGACAAGTTTCTCGTACTCCAACTCTTGATTCTAGCTGTCATTTTTTCAGCAAGTAATTCACAGTCCTTCCCAGATAACTTTTTAGAAGAGATTGGGATTCCCAAATAAGTAAAAGGCAATACCTGCTTTTGGAAGCCCGAAACGACAATTGTTGGACTTCTCTTTGAGACATATTACTACAGTAGCAAGCCGTTTTGGAAGCATTCGGGCATAAACCAGATGTTCTTGAGAATAGCTTCAATGCCTATATCATATAGTTGATACTCCTCATGTCTCCATTACAAAATAATAGCACATCATCCGCAAAAGCAAGGTGATTAAGTTTGATTTTTGAGCAGCCATTATGAAATTTAAAGTCACTCTTCTCCCCAATCTTCTTCATCAATCTAGACAGATATTCCATGCCTAGAACAAACAAAAGAGGTGACATAGGATCTCCTTGCCTAAGTCCTCTCTTAGATTCAAAGAATCCATGTAAAGATCCATTGAACATAAGAGAGAATTTAGGAGTTCTAACACATTGCACAATAAGCTGCACAAATGAGAAGGGAAAATCAAGTCCAACAAGCATTTCTTCAAGAAAGTCCCATTCAACAGTGTCATACGCCTTCTGAAGGTCTAATTTTATCATACAACTTGGTTTATTTGCCTTCCTTTCATAATGTCTAACCAAGTCCTGACAAATCATGATATTATGCCCAATATATCCTCCCTTAATAAAACCTCCTTGGGAAGGAGAGATTATTTGAGGTAAGATGTTTCGAATTCTAGAACTCAAAAGCTTGGTTGCAATCTTATAAATAACATTACAACAAGCTATTGGTCTAAAATCCTTAACATTATTGGGGCATTTGATCTTAGGAATCAAAGTAATAATTGTAGAATTTATCTCTTTTAATATATTACCTGACTCCAAGAATGACAGCACAGCATTAGAAACCTCCTCTCCAATGTAGCCCCAATTATCCTGATAGAAAAAGCTCGAGAAGCCATCTGGTCCGGGCGATTTATTTCCAGGAATACTAAAGACAGCTGCTTTCACTTCTTCTTTAGAAAATTCCTGAAGCAACAAGTTTTTCTGCTCCTCAGAGAGCCTAGGACCTTTTGCAAGAACCCCTAGATGCACCTTCCTTCTATTGTCCACCTTTGATCCAAGCAACCTTTCATAAAACTCAAGAAAGGCTGTTGTAATATGATTCGGGTCATGAGTTCTAGATCCATCCTCCAGCTCTAAAGAAATAATTCTATTCTGCCTCAATCTCTGCTTGATACTAGAATGAAAGAAAGCTGTGTTTGCATCTCCATCCTGAATCCAAGCCGATTTAGCTTTCTGCTGAAGGAATGAGGCATAATTTTTCTGTGCTTCGATCAATTTAACCCTTATCTCACTTTCCTGTGCAAGCAAAGCAGAATTTAGAGGCTGCTGATGCACTTCCGATTGCACGCCATCAAGCTCATGCTGATATCTGGTGACTATTGCATGCAAATTATTGAATCCCTCCTTATTCAGCTCCTTTAACATCAGTTTAAACTGCTTGAGCTTTGAGACAAGTTGAAACATGGGAGAGCCATTAATATTTCGACTCCAGCACTCACGAAGAAGACTTTCATATTTTGTGTGAGACCGCCACATGCGAAAATATTTGAAAGGCTTCTTGCCAGTACTAGCAATCGGATGAATGGTAATAACCCCCGGGGAATGATCAAAAATCCCTTCATTCAAATAAACCACTTCAGCAAATTCATACTTATTCAACCAAGCCTGATTAGCTAATACTCGATCAATCTTAGAGAAGATTCTGTCTCCACCTTGCTGTTTGTTTGACCAAGTAAAGAAATTCCCACTAGTTTTAATATCATCCAACTGACAATGATGAACACAATCCCCAAATGCCGAATCCGGATAGTACCTAACCTTGTTGCCAATTCTTTCTTCCTTTGCTAGAACATCATTAAAATCGCCCATTATACACCATTCCTCTTGAACACTGATCTCACAAATATGCTTCCAAAGTATTCTCCTATCATCCCGATTATTGGAAGCATACACCACCGTTAAGTAACTAGAAAACACCCCATCTATTGTTGCTATTTTCAGATGCATAAATTGACTTGAGCATCTAAGAATATCAACAATAAATCTCAAAGGGTTCCAAGCAATTACTATCTTACCTCCCGAGTGCCACGCAATATTCGATGAAAAGCACCAACCTTCGAAAACATTAGAGTACAAGATCCCAAGCTTTGGGGCCTTGACTCTTGTCTCGAGGAGCCCTACAAAATCAGCTCTTTGAACATTAATAAATTGTTTGATTAAGTGTTGTTTCTGCTGATTATTAGCTCCTCGGACATTCCAACATATCAACTTATCGATTGATGAAAGAGGGTTCTCCCCCCTCTTCCATATTGTCCATATGAGTTGATTCAACTTCCTCTAAAATCTGCTCTGTATCCAAGGCCTGAAAAGTGTTGCTGACCATAGTTTCAGCCCTCTTTTCCTTTACTGTTTCACTCCTTTTGGACCCCCTACCTTGGTAAAACCCTCCTCATCCACTTGACTATTCTTCCTATTATCAGCCTTGACAATCCACTCTGTTTTCCCAACTGTACGCTTTCTGCAATCATCTGCTATATGCCCCAGCCCCGAACAATGAGTGCAAATGGAAGGTTTCCATTCATACTTCACGCCTATAGATGAATTCAACCCATGTTCATCTTCAAATTCGAGCATCTCGGGGAGCTTTTGATTCATACTCACTTCGATTAGAATTCTAGGATAACTCAACCGTTCCCTCTCTTTGGTGATTGCATCTACCATAATCGGTTTCCCCATTTGTCCAACAATCTTAAACAACGATTTCTCCCCCCAGTATTTTAGCTCTAATCCTTCCAATTGAATCCAAATTGGAACTCTAGACACATCTTCTTTACTGAAATTCTCATTAGGATTCCATGGTTTCATGATAACCGGTCTCCTATTGAAGAAAATGAACCCTCCATTAAGTACTTGATCCCTTGCTTCCACATTACTAAATCTGATGATATAAATGCCAAATGATAATAGCTTCACCCTATCCAGTTTATCACCCCACATCCTTTTTGCAAAGCCTTCCATTATCTGCAATGGTGGGTTTGCTCCCAAAACATAGCAAACAATGGATGGCTTCCAAAACAATACCTCATCCTCAATATCCTCTAAGGTTATTTTCACCTTAGGTTTCAGATCATCCCCTTTAAACGAATTTTCTAAGTTACGCACAACAGATCCAGAGTGCAAAACAGGGGGTATAGGGGTTTTACCTTGGCGTATGTCACTGTTACATTGCTCGTTCCTTTTGAGAAAAAACCCAAAATCCTTTCTGATATCGTCCTGCCTCTGAATCGTCTTCAGCGAAGCTCCAGGTGACAAAGGCTCCTGAACTCCCTCGATCACAGGCGTTTTAGCATCTATCTCCTCCTCCTCCGACAATACCAGTTCATCGACATCACCTTCTTCCAATCCCGCACCAACACACGATGCTTCCTTCTCCAATCGCACACCCTTCCTCTTTCCTTTAGCAATACTCGGTCTCGATTTCATCTTCCCCTGAGCTCTCGATCTCGTTCGTGCCATAGCTCCAGCTTCACAGCTGCGAGAGAAAAAACCCAGGAAAAAACATCTAGAATATATCATTGACTAAGTGTTTTTCTAAAATTAACTTTAAAATATTACAATGAAAAATAAATTTTATATATTTTAAAAGTTAATTATGTTGCTAATTCAATTTTAATTAGGTTAGACTAATAATATTAACCTAATACAATTATTTAAATAAGGCAAATGGGCCTTCACAATTGGGGTAGTTCATGTGAGGGGGAGCTGGGTTCAGTATGTCGTACCCACTTCTATGGCCCCCAACTCTCACTCAAGGCCCAAAAGAGAGGAATTTAACCTTAAAATAAACAATTGTTATTCATTGAATAAGCCCAAATCTAATTGAGCCTAAATAAATGTCCTTATGTCAAAATTTATTTTAGCAACCTAGTCCATTTACTTAGTAAAAACTTAAATGGGCTCCCTATATGCATCTAAGCCCAAAAGCAAACATATAGGCTCACACAGGTCAAATGATTTGGATGGGCCCTATCATGTTACTAGGTTTACACAGATGAAAGAAGTACAAAATTTACCTGTTACAAATTATTTATAAGATCTATCGTCAATTGGACTATGATTAAAATCAGATCATAGGATCTGTCAACAAGTTAATCATAGCAATTTAGATCAGATAAATAATAGGTTTGTTAAAAAGGTTTTGAATAAACAATATAAATAAACAAACATTGTCCATGTAACAGATGTGAAAATAAGATATTAATATAATTAAATTATTATTCTTAAACTAACCAAATAAAGGAAACTAATTTTAAAATATCTAGGTTTATTTGAATCAAATAAATTAAATATCTAATAAGATCAATGATTTAAAAGGAAAGAATCTCCAATATCACTTTCAGATCTTATAATTTAATAAAATAAACCAATTTTAAAATAGATTTGGTTAGATAATTATTATTTTAGGAATAATATAATAAATGAATAATAATTACCATAATTATATGTCAAAATATCTCAAATTAAGCAATATTCAAATCTCTACAAAAAATATCTATGTTATTTAAATATTTAATATATGATTTATAAATTTCTAATAAGGAAAAAAATGATATATATAGAAAAATATCATTTTTATACTTATAATTTATAAATAATTAAATATTTAACAAAATAACAAATTTTTGAATTTGAAAAATATTATGGTAAGTATATCTATAAAAATATAATATAATTTGTCATATAAGATAATTTTAATATAATATTTTAAATAAAAAGATAAAGTTATCTTTTAATTTAAAATATCTTTAATATCAAAATATCTAATCTTATAATTAAATAATAAATAAATATTAAAGAAGTTAACAAATTTTTAAATCTGACCATAATAGGAAATATTTAAAATTGGAAACATTCCAAATTAGAAATATTTAAAAATTGGAAAAACTCCAAATTGATAATATTTAAAATTGGAAACATTTCAATTTAGAAATATTTAAAATTGGAAAAATAAATTTTGGGAAACAATCGATGAAAAAATTGGATTTTTGGGGAAAAAACCTCAAAAATTCGCAATTTGTGGGGAACTGCCAGGATAGGCTGTATGCAGCAACCATGATTTCCAATCTTCCAAAATTCATATCTTTCTTAATTTTTATCGGAATCAAGTTCCGTAAAAAACAAAATTGCTTAATTTTTCACAAGGAATCCAAATAAAATATTTTCAAAAATTGATAAAATATATTTCATGGAAAAATTTCGTACAACATCAACATTCATCAAACAACACATAAACCAACATGAAACCATCCAAATCAACACAGAAACATGCAAATCATCGTTTTAATTCATATTACATGAAAGTAAATCATTACAATGGCTCTGGTGCCAGTTGTTAGAAATTATTTTACCAGGATCTAGATTTACTAACAAGTATGTTGGATTAACAACCTAATATGAATTCTAAAACAATGAAAATAAACACATATAAAGTTAGAAAACCTTACAGTGGGTGCAGCGGAATAATATGACTCCTTCCGTTCAGATCTCTAGCCCTTGATTCCTTTCTGTAGCAGAGCATCACCAAGATCTGAACCTGGATCTTCTTTTCTCCTTCTTTGATGTAGAAATTCCATAGTCTTACATACTATGATTGAGATACCACTTGATGTGTGTGGGCACTACTCATCTCACAAGGATTTCGAAATTTTCTCTATTTTTCTCTCTTGAATTTCGTGGCTTATCATTCATGCAAGAGAAGAGAACAAGGTTGCTTTATATAGGGAAAAGGGAGAGCACAACTTTCCAAATAAAGAGTTTCCTCTTTTACTGTGTAATTGATTAACTGCCTTATTTAGTGTGATCCACCACTTTCCTATTATTGCTAGGCTTTGATTAGCAATTACATGGCAATTAAAAATGAAAATAATAATTGGGAAACACAAACCATGTGGCCGGCCATAGGGTGATTTGAGCCTCACTTGGATTTTGCAGTTTCCTCAATTTTATTTCTATTTCTCCAAAAATGCCATTTTTCCAATTCTAATCTTTTAAATGCCAAAACTAATTATTTAATAACTAAAATAGATTATTAAATAATATTGTCATTTAAAATAATTATTAATTAGACATGAAAAGTCTCTTAATTAATAATTAAACCTAGAAACCCTTTTCTTTACGATGTCATCCTTAAACTGTGAGAATTCATAAAGTAGACATAGTCTAACTTCTAGAATTATAATTGATTAATTAAAATCAATTAACTGAGTCTTACAAGCAGTATGGTCTCAACTAGTATGGGGACCATGGGTCTATATAACCGAGCTTCCAATAAGTCGAACCGAATTTACCAAGTAAATTCCCTAACTTATTAATTCCTCATTGAATCCACACTTAGAACTTGGAATTGCACTCTCAGTCATATAGAACGCTCTATATGTTCCACGATATAGACACGTCATTAGTTATCCATTGTTATAACCCTAATGTGATCAATGATCCTCTATATAGATGATTTACACTGTAAAGGGATTAAATTACCGTAACACCCTACAATGTATTTTATCCTTAAAACACTTAACCCTGTATAAATGATATTTCAACTAAGTGAAATGAGATCTCCACCATTTATCTACGTTTGGTTAAGCTCGAAGGAAATCATCCTTTACTTCTATTTGCCAAATAGAAGCTATAGATTCCATATTTATGTTAGCGCTCCCACTCAATTGCACTACCGTGTTCCCAAAATGTAAGTATCACCCTGACCCAAAGGTAGGCTTAACTTGACAAATCAAAGAACACGAATAACACTCTTGAGATTGAACCTAACCATATCAGGATTGAGATCATTTGATCTAGGATCAACAGGTAATATTGAATTGAATAGATATCACGGTAATTTTTAACATATCTAATCAAAGTTCAATATCGGTCCCTTCCGATGTATACTCCATACATCCGATACTGGTAAACTTTGCCAATGTCCTGGAAAGGACATAACACTTTTCCAAGGTGTAAGAATACCTATCGCTGATTATAGCATGTCAGTCTAAATCCAGTGTTCTGACAAATCAGGGAATAAACTTTTGAACATATAATAAAGATTATATTCCACTGTGCTGACAACACTATAATCTTTAACCAACTCATATGTTCTGGACTTAAAAAGAATTCATACATTATATACCTATAATCATGAAATAAATCATGTGAACCATGCAACATAAAATGTTATTTCTGATCTTTATTAATAAGTAAATCTGATTATATGAAAATGAGTTTTATTTAGGGCATAAAACCCAACATTGACCAGAAATGAAACACCCGTATGGTCCACTACGAGTCTTTCCAGATGAACCACTACTAGTGCTACCCCCACTAAATTGTTGTCCTTGGGACCACTGTCCTTGATTCTTCTTGGTCATCTTTCGGTCATTTCCTCTTCCTCTGCTTGTGTTCTTCTTCTCATTCCCCTCTACATGAGCCTCAGTTCGCAAGGCTGCTGTCACACACTCAGTCAAGTTGTTAAATGTCAAAGGGGCTATAGGACCACGTATCGCAGGTCTCAAACGACGCATGAACTGTTCAATCACCAAGGGTTGATCAACAACACCATGATATGCATAAGATGATAGCTCTACAAACTTCATGTAAAATTCATTCACAGTCATATCCCCTTGTCTTAGACCATCAAATACTTTAATAAGAGCCCTCCTGTGAGATGGAGTAAAATATTGTTCCCTGAAAACTTCCTCAAATTCTCGCCAAGTCATCCCATCAATTTCGATTGTCCTGTACAAGGTCTCCCACCAATCTGTTGCACCACCCTCTAACTTGGACACAACGAAAGTAACTTGATATTCCTCAGGTGTTCCTATTGTGTTGAAATTTTTCTTTATCTGCCTTAACCACCTATTTTAGCTAAGGAGTGCGTTTAGAGAGCATGATTGGAGATGCTTTTCCAAACATTGGAATTACCTGGTTATGTTAATCAAATAGGGGAATTACCCCATGTATAGTAAGTTACACCTATTTTTATTTTACATTTTTTAACTTGGGTTACAATTTGAGTTGCTGTGTGGGTTGCAATGTGGATTGCGAATTGAGTTGGGTTGCGATTTGGGTTGTTGCGTTGGTTGCGACGTGGATTGCGAATTGAGTTGGGTTGCAATTTGGGTTGTTGCGTGGGTTGGGCATTTACTGTAAAGCACCATATATGTAATGACCGCTTAAGTAATTTGGATTAGTAAAGGCAATTAGCACTAATTTCTGTTATTTTTATGATTAGTTATGAAATTAATTATTTGTGGACCCCAATATTTAGAAATGAATATTAGAGTTATAATTTCTTAATTCCAGATATTTTATTAATCTCTAGGGTATTACTTGACTTATGTGTGAAATATGTTATTTTAGTAATTTTTGCTCGGCGACAACGGAAAATGTGATGGATGGCTAGTTTGATCACATGGGTAAGTTTAGAACCTTATTTCTTAGTGGGAAATACTGTAGAGAAAATAAAATATCAGAATTAAGCGGGGTTGTGGAATTTGACCATTTTACCCCTAGTTTTGAAAAATACCTATGTTATAACTTTGAGGGCATTTTAGTCTTTTCCTTTAGTGAAGGATAGGTGGCTGCCCTAGCTAAGTGACACCTAGCAAAATGAATTTAGCAAGTGAAAGTGATTTTCCCTAACCTTCATCTTCATTTAGAGAAAATAAAAGAAAATACAAAAATCAAAGAAACCTCTCTTGTCACGACCCGAGCCCTAGGCCGTGGCAAATATGTAATATCCATAACTTGGGTGGTCAAAGGTCACACTTTGACCCTTGTTGAAAGATAAAGCTTATAAATGATCCTTTAATTTATATCACAAAATACTAACTTAAAAGTAATGGATTAACTCCTATATTAATAGGAAAATATTAGTAACAAAATCAGGACCACTCATCAATATAAAAGAAAAATAATATCCCCACAGTTATGTAATCACCAAATAGATAGATTTAATAAGTCAATAAAATACCAAAATAATACCTAGCATCCATCATTCCTCATTTCTAACCAGTACATAGCTAATTTAAGTCATCCAGACCATCCATTTCAGCTCAAATACAAAATCAGTTTCATTAGAGGGTTAAAGAGTAAAATAAGACTAAACTAATAACGACTTCCTTTCCCAACGATACCATCCTCATCCACTAGTATCAAACTGAGTTCCTGGAATGGGAGAAAATAGGGGGTGAGCTTATAAAGCCCAGTAGGAAAACAACTAATATCAAAAGACCCTTAGTTTAATAAAATGCATGTATGGTTAGCTTTGTAAAAATAAGATATCTCATCAACAGTATCAATATGTATAAATAAAGTAGAGAGACCACAAATAATCACAAATCAAACGTCAAATGCACATCACACCGTCCACTAGACCCCTAGCTCTCAATACCAATCATAGAAAATGACATCCAAAACCGGGTAGTCGCATCTGATATCCACCATAATACCGGGGCTCAGATTTAATTCACTCCCTGTACAAATTCTAGGTCTTACAGGTGAGTGCACACCTGATCTACCAATGATGACACAGAGACTAGGTCGTGAAACAACAATATGCACCGAACATGATCAACATGGCTCTCATCAGTATAACCAAGGCATGCAAATAATAAGCATAACAAAAGAACATATTCCTTTTTATTTTCTAGAAAATTCAACAGCATAACAGCTGTATTTTGAGTAAACCCAAAAATCATAACTGCATAAATATTTGCACACAAAAATATATTTGGCACTCAGTGCCCCAGAACAGTCCAGAAAAATATGCAGATTAAGTTTTCAATTTTTCAAACAATTTTGTAAATCATAAAAATTGGAATAAGTCTAATGTTATACAACGCATATAAAAATCAAGTCCAATAATCAAGTTGAGTCTCTACCTCTCCCGAGTCGTTAAACTTTTCCACAAAGACGATCTTAAGCTCTTAAGTCCCGAGCTCCAATTGTTTAGTCCAAACTTACATATTACTCTCACCTATACCACCAAATGGTCAAATAATTATCATCATCGCATTCCACATTCAAAACCGAGTCCAACGACATATAATATGACTATATCTAAAATTTGGGGTTCCGAAGCCTCACCTAAGCGGTGCACATTAACAATCGGTGGCGGTAAATATTGGTGTACCGGAAATGTCGCAGAAAATAGGAGTAGTGTATATCAAAACGACCACCTCGACGAGTACATCACACCCATGCCAACCGTTTGTCAACACGGTACACGATGTCACCGAAAAGTCGCCAGAAAGGGGCGGAACTACAAAAATGTCACCGGAAAAAGTAACGAACCGGGAAAAATGATTTAGTGTACGTTGTTCTCCTCGACGAGCTGAGTTTAGTGGTGAAAACCTCTCATCAAACGGACGCTGGAGGTGACCGGAAAATCCGTTTATAGTTTGAAACCCCAAACTTTGACTTGCGATCCCAAGCTAACAGCGGCAAGAGGAGTGACGCCGCTTGGGGGGTGAGGTCGCCGGCACTTGGGCTTCTGATTTGTCCGGCGCGTGGGGCCGGGCGGTGGTCGGAAGTGGGTCACCGGAGTGTGGTGGTTATGGAGGTTTATGGGTTTTCTTTTGGGTTTGTGTTTGAAGAGAGAGAAAATGATATAGATGGATAGAGAGAGAGAGAGAGAGAGAGAGAGAGAGAGAGAGACGACAGGTACTGCTTCATTACATATATAAATTTTTTCTTACATATATATATTATTATTTAATTATTATTTTATATATATATAAACATTTGACTCGGTCAAAACCGAGTCTTTACATCTCTTTCCTTCCTCTCTCTCTCTCTTCGAACCAGCCATAGCAAGGGGAATTGGTTGCTGATTCTTAGTGTTGTGTGATTAAATGCATTCTTATGATTTATCAATACACATGGTTTAACTGATAGGATAATCTACAATGGAGTTTACTTGCACCTTGGATAAGTGTTATGTACTTTCCAAGGCATTAGTTAAAGTAAGCTTGGGTTGAATGTATGGAGTATGCATTGGAAGGGACCGATATTGAACTTGGATAAGATATAATAAACATACTGTAATATCTATTCAATTCAATATCACCTAGTTGATCTTGGATCAAATGATCTCAATCCTGAGATGGTTAGGTTCCAGTTCAGCTGTATTATTTTTGTTCTTCAATGTGTTTGTTAAAGTCGACCAATGGATCTTCTTGTGACATATAGATTAAGGACATGGTAGTTCAATTGATGGGAGCGCTAATCATAGATATGAGATCTATAGCTTCTATCTGGACATAGAAGTAAAATGATGATATCCTTTGAGCTTGGCGTAATAGAAATAATGTGACAGAGACTTTGATGTAAGGTCTCACCTATATATAAATGTAGGGTCTCGACCCCTGAGCTCTCTACTCATTTTGTGAAAACACATTAAATCCATCTAAAGAGAGTAGAGAGAGCTTGGAAGCCCAATTACCCACACTAATACATTTTTTTTCTTTCGTAGATCAAAGCTTGTGTGGGACTGAAGCTTAAAGAATCAATGGCTAAAGGTATTTTGATCCTTAGGTATAATGCATATATGTTTCATTAATTACATATATTTTTTTTGATAAATCAGTGAGTTGTATTGCATAAAACCAATCATTTGTACATCCTAAAGGCACCTCAAACAGAGGCCCTAAAAATCATCTCTATTTACAAATTGGATAAACCAGTATTGGTATGCACAATTTCTTTTACAAAGATTGGATCCATTCTTTGTCCTGCCTGCTGATTTTTTGAGGTTGAAACATTGTTAATCTCATCTTCAACTTCTATTCTATCTCTTCATTTACTCGACCTAATACTATGTTGGAATTTATTTTACCAGGATCTTAGATCTACTCACAAGTATGTTGATTAACACCCTAAATATGAACTTTCTAAAACGATGAAATAAACACATAGAAACCTTACATTGGGTGCAGCGGAACATAATGACTCCTTCCGTTCAGATATCTAGCCCTTGATTCCTTTCTGTAGCAGAGCATTATCAATATCTGAACCTGGATCTCTTTCTCTGAATCTTTGATGCTGAAACTCCTTCTTGCTGAAAGTCTTTCTTCACGATCTTCCTCACTATGATTGAGGTATCACTTGCTGTGTGTGGGCACTACTCATACACTAAGTATTTCGAAATTTCAATGAAGAAGAAAGAGAGAGTGGGTTCGGCCAAAGATAGGGAGAGAGAGAGGCTCAGTTTTTTCTGAACGAAAAGTAGAAAATTTAAGTGTGTAATTTTTCTGAAGCCTTCACTATCTATTTATAGCATTCAACTAGGGTTAGGTTTGAATTATTTGGCATTAAAATAATGAAAAAATCAGTTTAAATTTCCTACAAAAGTGGCCGGCCCTATACTAGTGGATTTGGGCCCCACTTTTTGCAATTTTGCAGTTTTACCTTTTCTGCATCTGATTTTCTCCAAAAACGCCAATTTTCTAATTCAACCATTTAAATGTCAATTCTAACTATTTAATAACTATAAATAATTATTAAATAATATTGTCATTTATCATATTTATTAATTGAACCATACAAAGTATGATAATTAACAAATATGCCCCTAAAACTCTTTCTTTACAATTTCGCCCTTACTTAGTGAAAAATTCACAAATAGACATAGTCTAATTTGAGAATTATAATTGATTAATCAAAACCAATTACATGAGTCTTACAAGCAATATTATCTCAACTAGTGCGGGGACCATGGGTCTATATAACCGAGCTTCCAATAAGTAGATCAAGAATTTAGCACTAAAATTCACTAACTTATTAATTCTTCGTTGAATCCACGCATAGAACTTAGAATTGCACTCTCAGTTATATAGAATGCTCTATATGTTCCACCATATAGACACATCATTAGTTATCCATTGTTATAATCCTAATTTGATCACTGATCCTCTATATGAATGATCTACACTGTAAAGGGACTAGATTACCGTTACACCCTACAATGTATTTTATCCTTAAAACACTTGACCCCGTATAAATGATATTTCAGCTTATGTGAAATGAGTATTCCACCATTTATGTTCGTTTGGTCAAGCTCGAAGGAGATCATCCTTTGCTTACTATTCGCCAGATAGAAGCTATAGATTCCATGTTTATGTTAGCGCTCCCACTCAATTGCACTACCGTGTTCCCAAAATGTACGTATCACCCTGACCTAAAAGTATGCTTAACTAACAAATCAAAGAACACGAATAGCCTCTCGAGATTGAGCCTAGTCATATCAGGATTAAGATCATTTGATCTAGGATCAACTAGGCGATATTGACTTGAATAGATATTACGGTAAGTTTAATAAATCTAAGTCAAAGTTCAATATCGGTCCCTTCCGATGCATACTCCATGCATCCAACCTGAGCTTTACTTTAACCAATGCTCTGGAAAGAACATAGCATTTCTCCAAATGCAAGTAAACTCTTGTTGTAGATTATCATATCAGTAAAACCCTATGTCTGATAAATCTAGGAAACTTTATTCACATAGTCATGTTTACTTTCCAATGTGTTGACGGCACAATAAACAGGATCAAGTATGTGAAAAGGGTTTCAGATGAATTCATACATTATGTACATATAATCATGAAATAAATCATGTGAACCATGCAACATTAAATGTTATTTCTGATCTATATTAATAAGTAAATCTGATTATATTGAAATGAGTTTTATTTAGGGCATAAAACCCAACAAACTCTCACTTGCACTAATATAAAACAGAAAGTGCGTTTCAGATAATCTCAACACCTTGGTATACAAATCAAGTGTAGTAGTAGTAAACTCCTCGTAATAGGATCTGAAAGGTTGAATTAAACACAACCTTTTCTCCACCATTACTCTTCCTTTAATCACAAAATCATTGATAATGTGAAATTCCTCTCTATATGTTTACTCTCTTGGGATACTGGATTCTATATCTTTGGCAACTACTTTTGGTTAATCAGGAAATTAACACTAGTAGTTTAAGGCAATTAGGAATGATGCCAAAAATGTATAAAACTTTCTTTAGACTGAATAAGTACCTTTCCTGTAGCTTTAACATTCAGTCTCTCTCTGGCAAACCTAGAGACTTCAGATAGGTTTTTACACTTCTCCAAAATCACTATTCCACCCCCAGAGTAACCACCATCTTATCAGAAAGATTTACTAGCACAAAGGCAAATTTCGAAATCTGATATGGTGTAGTCTAAGAGTTTTAAACACACCCTTATAGACTAACATATAGTTTTTGTTCTTAATCTTAGGATTTACTTGCTTGTGTTCCAATGTTCTTCTCCTAGATTAATCTGATACCTACTCATTACTCCCACTCAACAGCAGGTGTCTGGTCTAAGGCATACAAAAGCATATCTAAGACCTCTCACTGTTGATATAAGAAATTCTTTCATGGCTTTATCTTTTCTGGAATAGTTAAGACTTTTCCTTAGATAAATAAAATCTATACCTAAGAAGTTATGAAGCTTCTATAGATTGTCATTAGAAAGAAAATGCTTCAGCATCTTACTAAAGTAAGTTGCTTGCATTAGAGTAAGTAATTACCAGGTATACCACAAGCAAAAGGTTTAGATAAACTCAAACCTATAAACTAGGAACAGGAAGTTTGTTAAGTCCATTGAATAGACTTATAAACGAAAATTTCCTTTTATGTGCTTGTAATAGAAAACTTTAGGTTACTCCATGTGAATGGATTAAACCATAGTTCTTTTGGCTTTCTTCTTTGTTTCTTATCTTGACAATCCATTACTTGTTTAAACTCACAATGGATTTTAATCACTAGTGTCTTCCAAGTCATAAGAAGGTGAGTTCCTAGAAACTCTCCCACTACGACGAGGTAACGTGAATTATGTCGAAGAAAACTAAATGGTATTGATCTCTTCGGTTGTGACAAGACAATAGAGGCAGTGGGATCATCATATGTTATATAAGATGATAGAACACTTTTGGAATCAAGAAAAATATCTCCTTTATTTGCTACTTGATTTTCAGACTTAGTCATTTTCTTAGAAAAGTAGTATTTGTTTGAACAAACACTTTCTTATCTATTGACAATGGGATGGTCCACCCCTAATAACTTAGAATAGCTAACCAACCATGGTTAACAGTTCTAGCTTTTCTTAAGATTTTGATTAGGTCATCCATGAATCTAGTAATGATTTACATTAAGTATACAACCATTACATCATTCTGAAATTGTATTACCATAGAAAGAATTAGGCAACGACTAGTAACTAATCATCAACATGCAACTCGAAATTTCTGGGGAGGTAAGTTTGGATATAATTCAAAAATCAATTTAATGATCTTTGAACTGCATATCTACTAACTATTTCTCCACCCCTATCAGTTCGCAAGATCTTTAACCACTTACCTTAATGGTTTTAACCATTGCTAGAAATTAATGAAATTTTTCAAACATTTCAAATTTCTTTGCTAAAAGGTCTAATCTAGAGTTATCGTTTTAAGAATACAACGAAAAACTCATATCCACCCCTGAATGTACATCCACTTGCGAATGAGATGAACTACTTTCAGTGGATATAGGCATATTAACTCTTTGCAGAGATTGATCTTGTCAAATCCACTATGAACAAGATACAAATGCCATAGATAAAAAAAATGTGGTAGTGTCTTTTGATGACTTAGGATTAGTTACATAAAAGAATTCTTAGAATAGTGCAAGTGGATCCTGGTCACAGAATACCTAACTCATATTCCATACAGTTTTAATCCATTAATAGAAGATGGATATTAAACACTTGAGAAAGTGTAACTGTATTGTATTCTCGAATTAGAAATATAAGAAAATTTCTGTTTGGATTCCAAAATTAAAGTCAAAGACTTAAATTCAACCAAATATAATGAGTAATTCTTTCTTGGACCACCACTACTAATACAAACTCTAAGTCAGATTTGCCCATACAAGTAGGAGATTTCTAAGATTGAGGATTTATATCAATTGGGAATAGAATTTCGGGATTATAATCATATGCGTCATTTAATTTCTTAAGAGAAAATATAATGACATGAAATGATTTATAGACCATTCATCCAATGATATGTTATTGAGCTAATTCGAAATGAATAAGCTAAGAGGAATTAGGATAATTTCGTTTATAAATAAGAATCCAACGATGCTTCGATTAGCGAAAGTCAATGTAATCTTATTTATACAATCTTCTTGTTTCATATCGTAAAAATACTAGTATAAGGTGTCATCAATTGATGAACAGCTAGATGTTGCATATACAATATTTATCTTTCGAGATCTAACACTATTATGTATGTCTAATGGTGAAAATCCACTAGGGATTTATCTCATTAGATAAACAAGCCAAGTTAGACCAACAATGAAGATTCGAAATTAAACTACAACTTAATAACAGAAAATAACATGGTTCAATATAAATTCATACACAATTCAGAAATTATAAACATATAGCAAGTAGGAATGACAAGTGAAAATACTAAAACTTACAATCCTAAATAATTTCCAAGGTTTTCAACAAACTGATATCAGTGTCACGTTTAGGCGAGAGTCAAAGCTACCATTCATTGAATAGAGTTGTCAGCGCGTCTAAAATGTTAAACATTCTAGCAACCTTTTATTCGATCAAGATTGGAATTCAGCGTTGTCCCGTTTAGGCGAGAGTCAAGGCAATTCTATCTTATGAGCTTCCACCATTGTTTCATAATTTGCAAGTCAAGTATGGTCGCCAC
The DNA here is from genome assembly GCF_029168945.1 of Cannabis sativa. NCBI lineage: Eukaryota > Viridiplantae > Streptophyta > Magnoliopsida > Rosales > Cannabaceae > Cannabis > Cannabis sativa. The sequence continues at coordinate 22,870,755 of NC_083603.1, forward strand.
CATTAGGGTGATCCATACCATCCAAAACACTTACAAACTACTTATCATGCGAGGTTAAACGGTGCGAAATTGCTAATGAACGTTCCTCCATTAGGGAGGATTACTCACTAAAACAAACGCGGTGTAAAACCCACAATGGAGATCGAATATCTTAATAATAAAGCTCATTATTTAAAAAGAGTTGTATTTTCTTTGATTCTCTTTATTTATTCTATTTATTTTAAAGATATATTTATTTAATTAAAATTTCCAATTTAGAATGAAAAATTCTAAATATAAATTTTAATTTAATATTTATAAATTTTACTTAGATGGTTATGAAAATAACATGAATTATTTCCATCTTAGTAATAATTTCCAATAAATATTTAGAAAACTATTCAATTTAAGTTGTTACAAAATTAATTTAAATTAATTTACAACTCAAATTTAATTTTCTATAAATATATATTGCATTTCGAAAAATTAAAGTATTCAAGATACAATTTTCGAAAATGCATATTAAAATAAAAAATAAATCCTGGAAAAATTATTCTAATTTAATGTTGGCCCAAAATTAATTAATAAAATTAATTTACAACAAAAAATATAATTTTCCTATTTAATTAAATATATAAGAAAAATTTCAAATATTTAAGTATGATGATGAAAATCAACTTAAATATTAATTTTCTATTTAATTAAATACACTAGAAAAATACTTTAAGCAAAAATATCATCTATAAAGATTTTTCTTTGACTAATTAATTCAATTTCTAATAATATACTTTAATTCAATTTATTTTAAAATAATCAATAAATGAAAAAATCATTGATTTAAGTTGATCCAAGAATTAATTAAAATAAATAATTAATTTACAACTTAATCTATTTTTCAAGATAAATTCAAAATCATCTTGCATTATGAAATGCAATTTCGAAAATTGATTAATAAAATAAAGAAAAATATATTTTACTTCATTTATTTTAATTAATCATTAAATGAAAAAATCATTGATTTAAGTTGGTCCAAAATTAAAATAAATAATTTACAACTTTAATCTATTTTTCAAATAAAATTCGAAATTCCAGCATTTAAGAAATGCAATTTCGAAATTTGATTAATAAAATAAAGAAAAAAAAATATATTTTGAAAATTATTTAAATTTAGTTGAAAAATTAAATTTCAACTAAAAATAATTTTCTATTTAATTAAGTGTCATGAAAAAGAAATATTTAAGTATCATGATGAAAATGAACTTAGATATTTAATTTTCAAATTAATTAAATGTATTAAATTCAAGAAATAAATAATTAAGTGTAGAGAAGGCTTAATTATTAATCTCTAGTTTAATACTAGGAAAAATATACTTAAAATAAATTGTACCAAAATTAATTATATAAATAATTAATTTCACAATGTATAATATTTTCCTATTTAATATTAGAAATAATAAGTAGTCTAGAAATAACTATCTAGAAAATATCTTATTTGACTAAGTATCTTTTCCACAAAATTTGAAAAAATATCTAATTTAAGTTGTATTAGAAAAAATCTAGAACTTAAATATTTTCAAATTTAAATTTAATTAAATATCAAAAATTAAGTTGTAACTACTTAATTCAAAAAAAATATTCCATTTTAAGTTAATATTCGAAAAGATATTAACCTAAAAAATATCTAAAATATTCCATTTTAAGTTAATATGCGAAAAGATATTAACTTAAAAAATATCTAAACAATCTTAATAACCAATGCCTAAAATTCCTCAACTTAATTTTGAAATTGTAAATCCAAAAGATATTCAGATTTAAGTTGGTTAGTTGTAGATAACTAAATATCAACTTAAATAGGAATATTTAATGAAAAATTTAAATTAAGCTCCAGAAAGAATCTAGATGGTTATAATTCTATATTTAATTAAATACAAGAAAATACATATAGTTTAGCTTAGAATAAAGAATTCTTTAAACAATAATTTTCTTAAATTAATTTCAAAATAAATGAAATTAATTATGTTGCTAATCAATTTAATTAGGTTAAACTAGTTTAATTAACCTAGTACAGTTATTCAAATCAGGCAAATGGGCCTTCACAATTGGGGTGGTTCATGTGAGGGGGTGCTGGGTTCAGTATGTCGTACCCACTACTATGGCTCCCAACTCTCACACAAGGCCCAAAAGAGAGGAATTTAACCTTAATAAGAACAACTGTTATTAATTGAATAGGCCCAAAAACTAAATGGGCCTAAATAAAATTTATCAATGACTATGACATTTTATTTAGCAACAACAACCTATATGCATCTATAATAAAATTAAACACATAGGCTCACACAGGCACACTTTGGATGGGTCCTATCATGTTGCTAGGTCATACACAGATGAAAGAAGTTTGCAAATATACCTGTTACAAATTATTATCTTGACCAAGGGAGCCATCAGATCATTAGATCTGGCAAAAAGTAACCATGGCTATTTGCAATCAAGTAATAATAGGTTTTGAAAACTTACAAACAAGCTAAAACACATACTCCTGCAACAAGGTTAGCTGGATAGTTGGATGTAGGATTTATTTAATTTTAAATTAAATTATTAATTTCGAAAATAATTAATTAAATAAAATAATTTTCGAAAATTTAAAAAAAAAAATTTGAAAAAATTCGAAATTTAAAAAAAAAAATTAAATTTAAAATTAAACCTACAATTTTGAAAAATTAGGTTTCAACCAACCTAAATATCATTTCAAAATTTGCTAACTACTTTTAAAAATTTAAATGTTATTTTATAAATAAAAATTAAATAAAAAATTAAAAAAGATAAATGAATATCTTTTTCACATTTTAAATGTAATTTAAATAAATAAAATAACAAAATTTAAAAGTTAGCAAAATATCTAACATCTTTTTAAAATTACATGATTATAGTTATCTTATTTTAAATTTAAATAAGGTCAAATTATTTTAAAAAAAATTAATTTAAAATATTTAAAATCTGACCTTAAATTTAAAAATAAGATAAGATATAATCAAATTTAAAAATAAGATAGATTATTAAGCAAATAAGATAGATACTAACTATTTTAAATTCAAATTATACTAATATCTTGGATTAAATTTAAAAAATATTAAATTAATTCATAATGATAATTAGAATTGAATTAGGAATAGTAATAGTATAAATATAGAACTACACAAAAAATCGGAAGTTAATTCCATGAAAAAGCATGAAAAATTGAAGAAAAACGAAAAAATTGTGAGCTGTACGGACAGTATTCGCGATCGCAGGAAAATTTCAGCACAACTCCGTTTTTTCCGAATCTTCAAAAAATCATAACTAATTCAAATTAAATCAAAATTGAGTTCTGTAAAAAAGTAACTTGCTTAATTTTTTCCATACTATCCAATAAAAATAATTCCAGAAACAGATATTCAATTATTTTTAACGAAAATTCACAAACACCAATCAATCATCAAATAACACTCAATACAACATGATACCATCCAAAAACAAACAAACAATCGTTTTAAAGTCCAAATTTCTTGCAAGTAAATCAATTACCATGGCTCTGAGGCCAATTGTTGGAATTTATTTTACCAGGATCTTAGATCTACTCACAAGTATGTTGATTAACACCCTAAATATGAATTTTCTAAAACGATGAAATAAACACATATAAAGTTTAGGAAACCTTACATTGGGTGCAGCGGAACATAATGACTCCTTCCGTTCAGATATCTAGCCCTTGATTCCTTTCTGTAGCAGAGCATTATCAATATCTGAACCTGGATCTCTTTCTCTGAATCTTTGATGCTGAAACTCCTTCTTGCTGAAAGTCTTTCTTCACGATCTTCCTCACTATGATTGAGGTATCACTTGCTGTGTGTGGGCACTACTCATACACTAAGTATTTCGAAATTTCAATGAAGAAGAAAGAGAGAGTGGGTTCGGCCAAAGATAGGGAGAGAGAGAGGCTCAGTTTTTTCTGAACGAAAAGTAGAAAATTTAAGTGTGTAATTTTTCTGAAGCCTTCACTATCTATTTATAGCATTCAACTAGGGTTAGGTTTGAATTATTTGGCATTAAAATAATGAAAAAATCAGTTTAAATTTCCTACAAAAGTGGCCGGCCCTATACTAGTGGATTTGGGCCCCACTTTTTGCAATTTTACAGTTTTACCTTTTCTGCATCTGATTTTCTCTAAAAACGCCAATTTTCTAATTCAACCATTTAAATGTCAATTCTAACTATTTAATAACTATAAATAATTATTAAATAATATTGTCATTTATCATATTTATTAATTGAACCATACAAAGTATGATAATTAACAAATATGCCTCTAAAACTCTTTCTTTACAATTTCGCCCTTACTTAGTGAAAAATTCACAAATAGACATAGTCTAATTTGAGAATTATAATTGATTAATCAAAACCAATTACATGAGTCTTACAAGCAATATTATCTCAACTAGTGCGGGGACCATGGGTCTATTTAACCGAGCTTCCAATAAGTAGATCAAGAATTTAGCACTAAAATTCACTAACTTATTAATTCTTCGTTGAATCCACGCATAGAACTTAGAATTGCACTCTCAGTTATATAGAATGCTCTATATGTTCCACCATATAGACACATCATTAGTTATCCATTGTTATAATCCTAATTTGATCACTGATCCTCTATATGAATGATCTACACTGTAAAGGGACTAGATTACCGTTACACCCTACAATGTATTTTATCCTTAAAACACTTGACCCCGTCTAAATGATATTTCAGCTTATGTGAAATGAGTACTCCACCATTTATGTTCGTTTGGTCAAGCTCGAAGGAGATCATCCTTTGCTTGCTATTCGCCAGATAGAAGCTATAGATTCCATGTTTATGTTAGCGCTCCCACTCAATTGCACTACCGTGTTCCCAAAATGTACGTATCACCCTGACCTAAAAGTAGGCTTAACTAACAAATCAAAGAACACGAATAGCCTCTCGAGATTGAGCCTAATCATATCAGGATTAAGATCATTTGATATAGGATCAACTAGGCGATATTGACTTGAATAGATATTACGGTAAGTTTAGTAAATCTAAGTCAAAGTTCAATATCGGTCCCTTCCGATGCATACTCCATGCATCCAACCTGAGCTTTACTTTAACCAATGCTCTGGAAAGAACATAGCATTTCTCCAAATGCAAGTAAACTCTTGTTGTAGATTATCATATCAGTAAAACCCTATGTCTGATAAATCTAGGAAACTTTATTCACATAGTCATGTTTACTTTCCAATGTGTTGACGGCACAATAAACAGGATCAAGTATGTGAAAAGGGTTTCAGATGAATTCATACATTATGTACATATAATCATGAAATAAATCATGTGAACCATGCAACATTAAATGTTATTTCTGATCTATATTAATAAGTAAATCTGATTATATTGAAATGAGTTTTATTTAGGGCATAAAACCCAACATACTACCTGTTCTCCTTTCCAAATATCAGCATTTCTTGCTGTCCAAAGATGATAAACCAGAGAGGTTGTTGCAGCAGCTAGAATTTTCTTTTAACCCTTACTTATTTTTAATTTTCCGATCCACCTGATGATGTGAGGCAAACTCTTACTTCTTACATTCCATCCCAACCATTCCTTAAGTCTGTTGAGGCATTCCACTGCAAACTTACACTCAAAAACAGATGTTGAGTCGTTCCTTTCCCATCCTGGCACAAGCAGCAGCCTTCATCTATCTGTATTCCCATTCTTATCAGCCTGTCTTTTGTCTTCAGTCTACCATGCATAGTCAACCATAGAATAAAGCAATGTTTAGGTAAGTTTAGACGAGCCCAAACCTCCTTACTCTAGTATGTTTTGGTCAGTGAGGGAGTTAGAATTCTATAGCCTGCTGTAATAGAGAATTTGTGTGCTACAAACTCTCTTGTATCTATCAAACTCCTCACTTGATCCTTTAGAGCCACCAACTTCTTCCAATACCAACTAGCATGTATAGAAGGAGTGTAGCTCCATCAATCCCCTTCCTTCAAATACACACTATGAACCCACTTCATCCACAAACTCTCCTTGTTATTCGTGATTGCCCAAACATATTTACACATAGCTGTTTTGTTCTATTCTTCAACTCTTTTGATACCTAAAGCCCTTGCTGATTTTAGAGTGCAAACCATGTCTCAATTGATTGCTCCAGCTCCCTGAAACATTGATTGCCCTTTCCAAAGATAAGCTATGAAAACTGCTTCAGTGCCTCTAATTATTCTCTTTGGTAAGATAAGAATTTGACTCCAGTATGCTTGAATCGCCATTAGGACAAAATTTATCAAAACTGTTCTCTCTGCAAAAGACAAGTTCCTCGAACTCCAACTCCTAATTCTGGCAGTCATCTTCTCTATCAGTATCTCACATTCTCTTCCTGATATTCTCTTTGCATTGATAGGTATTCCCAAGTAAGTAAAAGGCAAATTCTGTCTTGAAAAACTAGAAAGTTTCAGCAGCCTCTCTACTACAGTTTGCTCCATGTTACTGCAATATAATGCAATTTTTGTAGGACTTGGTTGCAATCCTGAGGTGACAGAGAAAAGCTTAAGAGCTTGCAACAGGTACCTGACACTTCTCTCATTCCCTTTGCTGAATAATATTACATCATCTGCAAAAGCAAGGTGGTTCAATTTGAGCTCAGTGCATCTATCATGAAAACAAAAGTCTTCCTTGTCTCCAACTTTCGCCATCAGTCTAGATAGATGCTCCATTCTTATTACAAATAGTAATGGAGATATAGGATCCCCTTGTCTTAAGCCTCTCTTAGATTCAAAGAAACCATGGAGAGTTCCATTGAACATCAGAGAGAACCTAGGTGTTGAGATACATTGCATGATCAGTTTGACAAATGGAATTAGAAACTGAAGTCCATAAAGCATCTCCTTTATAAATTGCCACTCCATTGTATCATATGCCTTTTGAATATCCAACTTAATCACACACCCTGGTTTGTTGGATTTCCTATCATAATGCTTGATCAAATCTTGACAGATCATAATGTTGTGCCCAATAAATCTGCCTTTGATGAAGTCTCCTTGTGAATGAGAGATAATATCAGGTAAAACTAATTTGATTCTAGAACTCAAAAGCTTAGTTGCAATCTTATAAATGATATTGCAACAAAGTTGCAATAGGTCTAAAATCTTTAATAATATTAAGACATTTTACCTTAGGCACCAGTGTAATCACAGTTGAGTTGATTTTCTTAAAAATCTTGCCATTAATTACGTATTTAATACAATAATTATATATGTTTCATTTTATAGATATAAATTTCTAATAATTTACTAAATAAATTTTTGTTTTTTTTTTTCAAAATTGAAAAACAATAGTGGTTATAGAACATATTTTTATTTTTCAAAAATAAAATTTTAAAAACAAAAAATTTAACTTTTATTTTTATGATTGAAAAATTAAAAACAAAGGCACTCCAGTTTCGTAACTTTCGTTTGATGATGAAGAAGACGGAAAAAAAGAAGTTGTAATCATAGCCGTCCATATCATTGACTAATGAGCCATTCAAAGTCAAATCACACGTACAAAAGACTTCTCATGAACCGCGAAGCAGAGGATCCAAAGCCCCATTGATCCGGAAGCCATTGAAGTGGAGACCCAAACAAAGGAGGAAAAATAGAAAAAAAGGAAAAAAAAAAAAAAATGAAAAACAGAGAGCAAAACAATACAAAACCCAGGCTAGCAAAATATCTTCGTCTTCTTCGTTTTTGGGGACTCAGCAAAATTAGCATTGAATAACCCTAATGTCATGATCGTTTGCTCTCGGCTCTATCGTAGTAACCAGCTTCTTCACCATGATCAACACTGCCAACGGTATGATGTCAACGGCTTCTTCATCGGGGAACGCCCAATCGCCTGGTCTGAAGACCTATTTCAAAACACCAGAAGGTCGATATAAGCTTCATTACGAAAAGACTCACCCTTCGGGTTTTCTCCACTACACCCATGGGAAAACCGTCACCCAGGTTCCTTGGTTTTTCATTAATCAACTTCTTTTCCTTTCCTTTCTCTCTCAATTTACTATTTGAATAGTGTTTTCTTAAGAAATTTTTAGCTGCTCATTTCGTAAAATCAAATGTTCGCTGTTGGGTTTGTTGAATTTATTTGGTTCTAGGGTTTTCCTTTCCTTTTATGTTCATGGCTGCCGTTTTTTAGGATTGTAATTTGAATTATTTGAAATTTATTATAAAGTGATTATTGATATTGTGAAGGTACGTTATTATGTTCATATATTTCAATCTTAGTTCTTATGATTTTCCTTCAATTTTCATATTGTGGAAGAAATTTCGATTAGATATAATCATATTCTTATCAAGGACCACTTACTGAAGTTAACACCAAGACATGATCTTTACAAGTTTATAGAATTTATGGCATTTTGACCTAAATACTAAAACTTCAGTGGTGTTTTTGTTTGTTCATTAATCAGGTGACTCTAGCATATCTCAAAGATAAACCTTCCCCATCAACCCCTACATCCTCACAATCAAGCTTCACTACCAGTGGAGGTGTGAGATCAGCTGCAGCTAGGTTGCTAGGTGGTGGAAATGGGAGTCGGGCACTTAGCTTTGTTGGCGGCAATGGTGGGAGTAAGAGTGTCAGTGCAAGTAGAGTTGGGTCATTGGGGGCTTCAAGCTCTACCAATTTGGCCTCTACATCAAATTTTGATGGCAAAGGGACTTATTTGATCTTTAATGTGGGGGATGCAATTTTTATAAGCGACTTGAATTCCCAAGACAAGGTATTATAATAATTTTAGATTTTAGTTAGTTTGAAGATAAGTGTTTGGTGTATGAGAGGTTTATGTCTGTATGTAGGATCCAATAAAATCAATACATTTTAGTAATTCAAACCCCATTTGTCACGCATTTGACCAAGACGCAAGGGATGGTCATGATTTGATTATTGGGCTGAATTCAGGAGATGGTAAACTTTATTTCTTGAAACTAAGTTATAATCTTGTTTTTGAGAGTTAGAAATTTCAGTTTTAGCTGTTATGTGTATTACTGCAGTATATTCTGTCTCACTGAGACAACAATTACAAGATGTTGGAAAGAAGCTTGTTGGGGCCCAACACTATAACAAAGATGGTTCGGTTAATAGCAGGTAAGACTAAAGTGTTATTGTATTTTTTTTTGTTGAGAAGGTCATTGTTCATATCCAGAATCTGATGTGTACACTTGGTAATTCTGATGTCACACTTGGGTTAGATTCAGTGTCCCTGAAATTGAGATATGATGTAAAGAGAGTGTTTGTTAATTATGTTTGATAGATATCTCTTATATTTATTACTAGAAAAATTGAAGTTCATAGACATAAGTGTTGTCAAGGTATCATGGGCCTTTAAAATAGAAAGAAATATTCATAGCTTTGGTGGAAAAGCAAGATATGTATATATTCTTAAATTGCATGCTTTTACTTCTGTATTCATATTGGTAGGACTTGGCAGCTGTAGAGGGTAGTCTACTGGACAATTTGAACATTCACTCAAGTTTAATGATACTGAAAAATCTGATTCTTGAACAGTTAAAATTGTTCGACATTTGATCTTTGTTTTTTGAAATGGGTACATTTAATCTTGGTCTCTGTAACATGACCATAGTAAAACAAGTATTGGGGGTAAAAAGACAAAATACTTAGCTGCTTATACTTATTCCTTTTTTATATTTATTTTTAAAATCGAGTCCTTTTAGATTTTAATAAAATATTTTGGGTACGGGTTGGATTTTCTTTGTGTGTAATGTATGAGAAGTCTGAAGTCTAATTTTGGAGACTAGTTTATTTGACACGAATTTCCAACAGCCGCTGTACTAGTATTGCATGGGTGCCTGGCGGTGATGGTGCTTTTGTAGTTGCTCATGCTGATGGGAACTTGTATGTGTATGAGAAGGCAAGCATTAATGTTCTAATGTCATATACTTTCAATGGTTTTGCTAGTAATGTCTGAAATATGATGTTTAGTTTTGTTGTTTTTCCCCCTCTAGAACAAAGATGGTGCAGGTGATTCTTCATTCCCTGTCATCAAAGATCAAACTCAATTTTCTGTTTCGCATGCTCGCTATAATAAGGTACTTAGAACTTTTAGTGTGTGCAATTGTTTTGATATTACTGTGTTACTTCTGGTGTTAGTTTGGGCTGTATATGTCTGTTAGTATATTTTTTAGATTCTGGTAGACTCTCGGACAAGATTTCTACTATCTAAAACAACCAAGGAGAAGTTAGATGATTCTATATCATTTTGATAAATATGCAATGATCATTCCAGATCTTCTAAGCAGTTTACCTTATTATAAACACAGTAAAGTTGTACTTTGTTAAAATTAATGTTGTTTGATGGTGTATATTAATAACATACCTTTTATGCTCCCTTTTGTTATTGTCCATTGACTACAGCATTATGTTTGCAGAGTAACCCAATTGCCAGATGGCATATATGCCAAGGTTCCATTAATAGCATCACTTTCTCTACTGATGGAACATACTTAGCAACTGTTGGAAGAGATGGTACTATGTTAATATTGTACTTTGTTTGTTTGTTCAATTACAACTTCAAATACACATGAGCATTGGTTTAATTTCTGTACTCAGGTTATTTACGTGTTTTTGACTACTCTAAAGAGCAACTTGTATGTGGTGGCAAAAGTTATTATGGTGCGCTCTTATGTTGTGCTTGGAGGTGTGTAACGTTTTGGATATTCAATTTTATAATTATTATTATTTACATCCCAGAGTTGAGTTTAGCGCATATCTCTGTTGTTCTTTTCCTTTGAGACAGTATTTTTTCATTCTGATGACATATGACATGATTTATGACAGCATGGATGGAAAATACATTCTGACTGGAGGAGAAGATGATTTAGTTCAGGTTTGGAGTGTGGAAGATCGGAAGGTTGTAGCATGGGGTGAGGGGCATAATTCATGGGTGAGTTTTATAAGATATTTACATCTTTGTGAGTTTCTTCTTCCTCTTGGTTTCTCATCATCTCAAACTTATTGCTTATGCAGGTCAGTGGAGTGGCTTTTGATTCATACTGGTCATCACCAAATTCAGATGGTACAGAAGAGACTGTATACCGGTTTGGTTCTGTTGGCCAGGTATTATAATTTTGATGTTTGTTCTGGTTGAGTTGTTATTGTTATTTTGCTTAATATTGATATCAATGAAGGTCACAGAGCTTAATAACTTGTATCTCACCAGGACACACAGTTGCTCCTTTGGGACCTAGAAATGGATGAGATTGTTGTACCATTGCGACGACCACCTGGTGGATCCCCAACTTTTAGCACTGGAAGCCAGTCATCCCATTGGGACACTGTTTGTCCAATTGGCACTCTTCAACCTGCTCCGAGCATGAGAGATGTCCCAAAGATCTCACCACTGGTTGCACATCGTGTGCATACCGAACCCCTTTCTGGTTTGACTTTTACACAAGAATCTGTTCTTACTGTCTGCCGAGAGGGACATATTAAAGTTTGGATGAGACCAGGAGCTGCGGATAACCAATCGAGCAACGGTGAAACTGTCTTGAGTACCAGCTTGAAGGAGAAACCTTTATTGTCATCAAGTAAGGCTGGCAATTCAAGTTACAAGCAATGACTAAACTGTCTGGACACCAGGCAAAACCAAAGCTATTTTTTTCCCATTTCGAGTTGCTGTTTATTTTCTTGTGTAGCTGTTTTTATCTCTTTGGTATTGTTCCAGTTGGTTTTCAGAACTAGCACCAATGATATTTAACCAACTGGGGTTTTATTGTATAGACTAAAATGGCCATTGGAGGCACTCAGAGGTTGGAAGAGGGAAAGAGAATGATTCCCTTTGTAAGTACAGAACGGCCTTTTCTAGGACATGTCTAATTACTTAACAGGAATAATTTGAAGGTGCAATCTTTGAAATCTGTACATCTTAGCATTGCGTTTTTGAGCATTTATATAATACCAAAGAAATCTTGAGGCCATTCATTTTAGCACCTTTTTTGTTTGATTTATCTGTTGAGTATGATCCTCAACTTGAGGTGGCATTGGTTTGGGATTACTGCAGAGGCTATGTATATAATTATAATTATATATATGCATTTTTTTTAATTACATTATTGAGTTCCTAAATTAATTTTTTACCTCTTAAGTGAGTATAGCATAAACTGTAGCGTGTATATGTTTAGTTTATAACAAGTCTTGATGTACATTCTTACAGTTATAGTAGTAAAATGTATGCATTTTGTCCCTTGATTATTATGATCCATATCTTTGCTTTTTGTGAACCCCGTTATTGATTTGTCCTAGAAATCCTTCTCTTGTCCAATTAATATAAGGTTTTTCTTTTAATAAAATTATTGTAACATTTAATTAAAGCTTTTGTGGCTCAAAATTTAGGGAGAAGGAAATCAACCCAAAGTTAAGTTCATTCCCAGAGATACTCTTAACAGATAGGACAATAGAGTTTTTTTTTTTGGGAGATAAAAGCTATTATATTAAAACAGAAAGTTATAATACAATAGACATTAGTGGAGGTGGAAGTTCCTCCAACCATAAACAATCAGTACTCACTGAAAGAGCATACTTAGCAAGAGTATGAGTAGCAGTATTTGCACACCTCTTGACATGAGTAATCTGTACTCCAGGGAAATTGGACACTGAAAGTAAAATATCAATCAACAAGCAATGAAAGTCCGAGAATGAAGCATGTTGTGACTGCAAACCATTAATGACTACAAGAGAGTCCGATTCAATGTAGTCCACAGGTAGTTGTAGGTCTTTTATCCATTGTAGGATGTGGATTAGGGCCAAAACATCTATAATTTCTGGTTTAAAACAGTCTGGGAAAGGTCTTGACATTGCAGCGATGCAATCACCACTACTGTTTTGTAATATAGCACAAAAACCAGAAATTTGCTTAGCTTTGTTAACAGATGTGTTTGTATTTAGTTTCAGCCTACCTGAAGGTGGGTTCAACCATTTAGGTGATGGTTGATTCGATTGTAAACCTGCCTGTTGGTGTGTTATTGCAAGGCCCATGGGCATACAGGCTGAATGAAACACCTCCAAGTATGATATGGCTTTGAATAGCAGCAATTCGATCAGATGGGGTTTAGTACCATGACGTTCCTGTTGGAATTTATTTTACCAGGATCTTAGATCTACTCACAAGTATGTTTATTAACACCCTAAATATGAACTTTCTAAAACGATGAAATAAACACATATAAAGTTTAGGAAACCTTACATTGGGTGCAGCGGAATATAATGACTCCTTCCGTTCAGATATCTAGCCCTTGATTCCTTTCTGTAGCAGAGCATTATCAATATCTGAACCTGGATCTCTTTCTCTGAATCTTTGATGCTGAAACTCCTTTTTGCTGAAAGTCTTTCTTCACGATCTTCCTCACTATGATTGAGGTATTGCTTGCTGTGTGTGGGCACTACTCATACACTAAGGATTTCGAAATCTCAATGAGGAAGAGAGAGAGAGTGGGTTCAGCCAAAGATAGGGAGAGAGAAGGCTCAGGTTTTTCTCTGAAGGAAAAATAGAAAATTTAAGTGTAATTTTCCTGAAGCCTTCACTATCTATTTATAGCATTCCACTAGGGCTAGGTTTGAATTATTTGGCATTAAAATAATGAAAATATCAGTTTAAATTTCCTACAAAAGTGGCTGGCCCTATACTAGTGGATTTGGGCCTCACTTTTTGCAATTTTGCAGTTTTACCTTTTCTGCATCTGATTTTCTCAAAAACGCTAATTTTCTAATTCAACAATTTAAATGCCAATTCTAACTATTTAATAACTATAAATAATTATTAAATAATATTGTCATTTATCATATTTATTAATTGAACCATACAAAGTATCATAATTAACCAATATGCCCCTAAAACTCTTTCTTTACAATTTCGCCCTTACTTAGTGAAAAATTCACAAATAGACATAGTCTAATTTGAGAATTATAATTGATTAATCAAAACCAATTATATGAGTCTTACAAGCAATATTATCTCAACTAGTGGGGGGACCATGGGTCTATATAACCGAGCTTCCAATAAGTAGATCAAGAATTTATTACTAAAATTCACTAACTTATTAATTCTTCGTTGAATCCACGCATAGAACTTAGAATTGCACTCTCAGTATATAGAATGCTCTATATGTTCCACCATATAGACACATCATTAGTTATCCATTGTTATAATCCTATTGTGATCAATGATCCTCTATATGAATGATCTACACTGTAAAGGGATTAAATTACCGTTACACCCTACAATGTATTTATCCTTAAAACACTTGACCCCGTATAAATGATATTTCAGCTTATGTGAAATGAGTACTCCACCATTTATGTTCGTTTGGTCAAGCTCGAAGGAGATCATCCTTTGCTTACTATTCGCCAGATAGAAGCTATAGATTCCATGTTTATGATAGCGCTCCCACTAAATTGCACTACCGTGTTCCCAAAATGTACGTATCACCCTGACCTAAAAGTAGGCTTAACTAACAAATCAAAGAACACAAATAGCCTCTCGGGATTGAGCCTAATCATATCAGGATTAAGATCATTTGATCTAGGATCAACTAGGCGATATTGACTTGAATAGATATTACGTTAAGTTTAATAAATGTAAGTCAAAGTTAAATATCGGTCTCTTCCGATGCATACTCCATGCATCCAACCTGAGCTTTACTTTAACCAATGCTCTGGAAAGAACATAGCACTTCTCCAAATGCAAGTAAACTCTGTTGTAGATTATCATATCAGTAAAACCCTATGTCTGATAATTCTAGGAAACTTTATTCACATAGTCATGTTTACTTTCCAATGTGTTGACGGCACAATAAACAGGATCAAGTATGTGAAAAGGGTTTCAGATGAATTTATACATTATGTACATATAATCATGAAATAAATCATGTGAACCATGCAACATTAAATGTTATTTCTGATCTATATTATTAAGTAAATCTGATTATATTGAAATGAGTTTTATTTAGGGCATAAAACCCAACAAACTCCCACTTGCACTAATATAAAAGAAAAAGTGTGTTTCAAATAATCTCAACACCTTGATATACAAATCAAGTGTAGTAGTAGTAAACTCCTCGTAATAGGACCTGAAAGGTTGAATTAAACACAACCTTTTCTCCACCATTACTCTTCCTGAATCACAAAATTATTGATAATGTGAAATTCCTCTCTATATGTCTACTCTCATGGGATACTGGATTCTATACCTTTGGCAACTACTTTTGGTTAATCAGGAAATTAACACTAGTAGTTTAAGGCAATTTGGAATGGTGCCAAAGATGTATAGAACTTTCCTTAGACTGAATAAGTACCTTTCCTGCAGCTTTAACATTCACTCCCTCTCTGGTAGACCTAGAGACTTCAGATAGGTTTTTACACTTCTCCAAAATCACTATTCCACCCCCAAAGTAATCACCATCTTATCCAAAAGATTTTCTAGCACAAAGGCAAATTTCGAAATCTGATGTGGTGTAGTCTAAGAGTTTTAAACACACTCTTATAGACTAACATATAGTTCCTCTTCTTAATCTTAGGATTTACTTGATTGTCTTCCAATGTTCTTCTCCTGGATTAATCTGATACCTACTCATTACTCCCACTCAAAAGCAGGTGTCTGGTCTAAGGCATGCAAAAGCATATCTAAGACCTCTCACTGTTGATATAAGAAATTCTTTCATGGCTTTATCTTTTCTGGAATAGTTGAGACTTTTCCTTAGATAAATAAAATCTATGTCTAAGAAGTTGTGAAGCTTCTATAGATTGCCATTAGAAAGAAAATGCTTCAGCATCTTACTAAAGTAAGTTGCTTGCATTAGAGTAAGTAATTACCAGGTATACCACAAGCCATAAGTTTAGATAAACTCAAACCTATAATACTAGGAACAGGAAGTTTGTTAAGTCCATTGAATAGACTTATAAATGAAAATTTCCTTTTATGTCCTTGTAATAGAAAACTTTAGGTTACTCCATGTGAATGGATCAAACCATAGTTCTATTGGCTTTCTTCTTAGTTTCTTATCTTGACAATCCATTACTTGTTTAAACTCACAATGGATTTTAATCACTATTGTCTCCCAAGTCATAAGAAGGTGCGTTCCTAGAAACTCTCCCACTACGACGAGGTACCGTGAATTATGTCTAAGAAAACTAAATGGTATTGATCTCTTCGGTTGTGACAAGACAACAGAGGCAGTGGGATCATCATATATCAAATAAGATGATAGAACAATTTTTTTTATCAAGAATTAAATATCTCCTTTATTTGCTACTTGTTTTCAGACTTAGTCATTATCTTAGAAAAGTAGTATTTGTTTGAACAAACACTTTCTTATCTATTGACAATGGGATGGTCCACCCCTAATCACTTAGAATAGCTAACAAACCATGGTTAACAGTTCTAGCTTTTCTTAAGATTTCGATTAGGTCATCCATGAATCTAGTAATGATTTACATTAAGTACCCAACCATTACATCATTCTGAAATTGTATTACCATAGAAGGATTTAGGCAACGACTAGTAACTAATCATCAATGTGCAAATCGAAATTTCTGGGGAGGTAAGTTTGGATATAATTCAAAAATCAAATTAATGATCTTTGAACTGCATATCTACTAACTATTTCTCCACCCCTATCAGTTCGCAAGATCTTTAACCACTTACCTTAATGGTTTTAACCATTGCTAGAAATTAATGAAATTTTTCAAACATTTCAAATTTCTTTGCTAAAAGGTATAATCTAGAGTTATCGTTTTAAGAATACAACGAAAACCTCATATCCACCCCTGAATGTACATCCATCTGCGAATGAGATGAACTACTTTCAGTGGATATAGGCATATTAACTCTTTGCAGAGATTGATCTTGTCAAATCCACTATGAACAAGATACAAATGCCATAGATTAAAAAAAATGTGGTAGTGTCTATTGATGACATAGGTTTAGTTACATCAAAGAGTTCTTAGAATACTGCAAGTGGATCCTGGTCACAGAATACCTAACTCATATTCCATACAGTTTTAATCCATTAATAGAAGATGGATATTAAACACTTGAGAAAGTGTAACTGTATTGTATTCTGGAATTAGAAATATAAGAAAATTTCTATTTGGAATCTAAAATTAAAGTCAAAGACTTAAATTTATACCAAATATAATGAGTAATTCTATCTTGGACCAGCACTACTAATACAAACTCTAAGTCAGATTTGCCCATACAAGTAGGAGATTTCTAAGATTGAGGATTTATATCAATTGGGAATAGAATTTTGGGATTATAATCATATGCGTCATTTAATTTCTTAAGAGAAAATATAGAATGACATGAAATGATTTATAGACCATTCATCCAATGATATGTTATTTAGCTTTTCGAAATGAATAAGCTATAAGAGGAATTAGGATAATTTCATTTATAAATAAGAATCCAACGATGCTTCGATTAGCGAAAGACAAAGTAATCTTATTTATGTAATCTTCTTGTTTCATATTGTAAAAATACTAGTCTAAGGTGTCATCAATTGATGAACAGCTAGATGTTGCATATACAATATTTATCTTTCGAGATCTTACACTATTATGTATGTCTAATGGTGAAAATCCATTAGGGATTTATCTCCTTAGAAAAACAAACATGTTAGACCAACAATGAAGATTCGAAATTAAACTACAACTTAATAACAGAAAATAACATGGTTCAATATAAATTCATACACAATTCAAAAATTATAAACATATAGCAAGTAGGAATGACTAGTGAAAATACTAAAACATACAATCCTAAATAATTTCCAAGGTTTTCAACAAACTGATACAGTGTCCCGGTAGGCGAGAGTCAAAGTATCATTCATTGAATAGAGTTGTCAGCTCATCTAAAATAGAAACCATTCTAGCAACCTTTTATTCGATCAAAGTAAGAATCCAACGTTGTCCCGGTAGGCGAGAGTCAATGTTATTCTTATTTTATGAGCTTCCACCATTGTTTCATGTTTTATGAGTTTATCTCTAAGTAGTCACCGTAGGGGAGAGTCTAAATAGAGACGAAAACTCACAAAACACTTATCAAATGAAATCTTACGGTGTTAAATGCGTTCAACGAATAACCATCCATAGGGGGACGAAGTCTAGCGTCTCGAGGTTATATTGAAAACATTTAACTTTTGTAAGACCAACAATGGAGATCGAATATCTTAATAATAATAAAGCTCATTATTTAAAGTGAGTTGTATTTTCTTTGATTCTCTTTATTTAATTTATTTATTTATTTTAAATATATATTTATTTAAAATTTTCAATTTAGAATGAAAAATTCTAAATATAAATTTTAATTTAATATTTATAAATTTTACTTAGATGGATATGAAAATAACATGAATTATTTCCATCTTAGAAAAAATTTCCAATAAATATTTAGAAAAATATTCAATTTAAGTTGTTACAAAATTAATTTAAATTAATTTACAACTTAAATTTAATTTTCTATAAATATATATTGCATTTCGAAAAATTAAAGTATTCTATGACACAATTTTCGAAAATGCATGTTAAAATAAAAAATTAATCCTGGAAAAATTATTCTAATTTAATGTTGGCCCAAAATTAATTAATAAAATTAATTTACAACAAAAAATATAATTTTCCTATTTAATTAAATATATAAGAAAAATTTCAAATATTTAAGCATGATGATGAAAATCAACTTAAATATTAATTTTCTATTTAATTAATTACACTAGAAAAATACTTCAAGAAAAAATATTATCTATCTAGATTTTCCTTTAACTAATTAATTCAATTTCTAATAATATACTTTAATTCAATTTATTTTAATTAATCATTAAATGAAAAAATTATTGATTTAAGTTGGTCCAAAATTAAAATAAATAATTTACAACTTTAATCTATTTTTCAAATAAAATTCGAAATTCCAGCATTTAAGAAATGCAATTTCGAAATTTGATTAATAAAATAAAGAAAAAATATATTTTGAAAATTATTTAAATTTAGTTGAAAAAATAAATTTCAACTAAAAATAATTTTCTATTTAATTAAGTGTCATGAAAAAGAAATATTTAAGTATCATGATGAAAATCAACTTAGATATTTAATTTTCAAATTAATTAAATGTATTAAATTCAAGAAATAAATAATTAAGTGTAGAGAAGGCTTAATTATTAATCTCTAGTTTAATACTAGGAAAAATATACTTAAAATAAAGTGTACCAAAATTAATTATTTAAATAATTAATTTCATAATATATAATATTTTCCTATTTAATATTAGAAATAATAAGTAGTCTAGAAATAACTATCTAGAAAATATCTTATTTGACTAAGTATCTTTTCCACAAAATTTGAAAAAAATATCTAATTTAGGTTGTATTAGAAAAAATCTAGAACCTAAATATTTTTCAAATTTAAATTTAATTAAATATCAAAAATTAAGTTGTAACCACTTAATTTGAAAATATTCCATTTTAAGTTAATATTCGAAAAGATATTAACTTAAAAAATATCTAAAATATTCCATTTTAAGTTAATATTCGAAAAGATATTAACTTAAAACATATCTAAAGAATCTTAATAACCAATGCCTAAAATTCCTTAACTTAATTTTGAAATTTTAAATCCAAAAGATATTCAGATTTAAGTTGGTTAGTTGTAGATAACTAAATATCAACTTAAATAGGTATATTTAATGAAAAATTTAAATTAAGCTCCAGAAAGAATCTAGATGGTTATAATTCTATATTTAATTAAATACAAGAAAATACATATAGTTTAGCTTAGAATAAAGAATTCTTTAAACTATAATTTTCTTAAATTAATTTCAAAATAAATGAAATTAATTATGTTGCTAATCAATTTTATTAGGTTAAACTAGTGTAATTAACCTAGTACAGTTATTCAAATCAGGCAAATGGGCCTTCACAATTGGGGTAGTTCATGTGAGGGGGTGCTGGGTTCAGTATGTCGTACCCACTACTATGGCTCCCAACTCTCACACAAGGCCCAAAAGAGAGGAATTTAACCTTAAAATGAACAGCTATTTGTTGGAATTTATTTTACCAGGATCTTAGATCTACGCACAAGTATGTTTATTAACATCCTAAATAAGAACTTTCTAAAACGATAAATTAAACACATATAAAGTTTAAGAAACCTTACATTGGGTGCAGCGGAATAATATGACTCCTTCCGTTCAGATATCTAGCCCTTGATTCCTTTCTGTAGCAGAGCATTATCAATATCTCAACCTGGATCTCTTTCTCTGAATCTTGATGCTGAAACTCCTTTGCTGATGATCTTTCTTCACGATCTTCCTCACTATGATTGAGGTATTGCTTGATGTGTGTGGGCACTACTCTAATCACTAAGGATTTCGAAATTCATAGGAAGAAGAAAGAAGAAGTGGTAGCTAAAGATAGGGAGAGAGAAGGCTCAGTTTTTCTGAATCAGAAGAAGTGTTTTTCCTGAAGCCTTCACTATCTATTTATAGCATTCCACTAGGGTTAGATTTGAATTATATGGCATTAAAATAATGAAAAAATCAATTTAAAACAGCTACAAAGGTGGTCGGCCATACACTTAGTGGATTGGGCCTTGTTTTTGCAATTTTGCAATTTTAACACCTTTTGTATCTGATTTTCTCAAAAATGCCAATTTCCTAATTCAATCATTTAAATGCCAATTCTAACTATTTAATAACTATAAATAATTATTAAATAATATTGTCATTTATCATATTTATTAATTGAACCATACAAAGTATCATAATTAACAAATATGCCCCTATAAACTCTTTCTTTACAATTTCGCCCTTACTTAGTGAAAAATTCACAAATAGACATAGTCTAATTTGAGAATTATAATTGATTAATCAAAACCAATTATATGAGTCTTACAAGCAATATTATCTCAATTAGTGGGGGGACCATGGGTCTATATAACCGAGCTTCCAATAAGTAGATCAAGAATTTAGTACTAAAATTCACTAACTTATTAATTCTTCGTTGAATCCACGCATAGAACTTAGAATTGCACTCTCAGTTATATAGAACGCTCTATATGTTCCACCATATAGACACATCATTAGTTATCCATTGTTATAATCCTAATGTGATCAATGATCCTCTATATGAATGATCTACACTGTAAAGGGATTAGATTATTGTTACACCCTACAATGTATTTATTCCTTAAAACACTTGACCCCGTATAAATGATATTTCAGCTTATGTGAAATGAGTACTCCACCATTTATGTTCGTTTGGTCAAGCTCGAAGGAGATCATCCTTTGCTTACTATTCGCCAGATAGAAGCTATAGATTCCATGTTTATGATAGCGCTCCCACTCAATTGCGCTACCGTGTTCCCAAAAAGTACGTATCACCCTGACCAAAAGGTAGGCTTAACTAACAATTCAAGGAACACGAATAGCCTTTCAAGATTGAGCCTAATGATAACTAGATTAAGATCATTTGATCTAGGATCAACTAGGCGATATTGACTTGAATAGATTTTACGGTAAGTTTAATTAAATCTAAGTCAAAGTTCAATATCGGTCCCTTCAGATGCATACTCCATGCATCCAACCTGAGCTTTACTTTAACCAATGTTCTGGAAAGGACATAGCACTTCTCCAAATGCAAGTAAACTCTGTTGTAGATTATCATATCAGTAAAACCCTGTGTCTGATAAATCTAGAAAACTTTATTCACATAGTCATGTTTACTTTCCAATGTGTTGACGGCACAATAAACAGGATCAAGTATGTGAAAAGGGTTTCAGATGAATTTATACATTATGTACATATAATCATGAAATAAATCATGTGAACCATGCAACATTAAATGTTATTTCTGATCTATATTAATAAGTAAATCTGATTATATTGAAATGAGTTTTATTTAGGGCATAAAACCCAACAAACTCCCACTTGCACTAATATAAAACAAAAAGTGCGTTTCAAATAATCTCAACACCTTGATATACAAATCAAGTGTAGTAGTAGTAAACTCCTCGTAATAGGATCTGAAAGGTTGAATTAACCACAACCTTTTCTCCACCATTACTCTTCCTTTAATCACAAAATCATTGATAATGTGAAATTCCTCTCTATATGTCTACTCTCTTGGGATACTGGATTCTATATCTTTGGCAACTACTTTTGGTTAATCAGGAAATTAACACTAGTAGTTTAAGGCAATTTGGAATGGTGCCAAAAATGTATAGAACTTTCCTTAGACTGAATAAGTACCTTTCCTGCAACCTTAACATTCAGTCCCTCTCTGGTCGACCTAGAGACTTCAGATAGGTTTTTACACTTCTCCAAAATCACTATTCCACCCCCAGAGTAACCACCATCTTATCAGAAATATTTACTAGCACATAGGCAAATTTCGAAATCTGATATGGTGTAGTCTAAGAGTTTTAAACACACCCTTATAGACTAACATATAGTTCCTCTTCTTAATCTTAAAATTTACTTGATTGTCTTCCAATGTTCTTCTCCTGGATTAATCTGATACCTACTCATTACTCCCACTCAACAGCAGGTGTCTGGTCTAAGGCATACAAAAGCATATCTAAGACCTCTCACCGTTGATATAAGAAATTCTTTCATGGCTTTATCTTTTCTGGAATAGTTGAGACTTTTCCTTAGATAAAATCTATGCCTAAGAAGTTGTGAAGCTTCTATAGATTGCCATTAGAAAGAAAATGCTTCAGCATCTTACTAAAGTAAGTTGCTTGCATTAGAGTAAGTAATTACCAGGTATACCACAAGCCATAGGTTTAGATAAACTCAAACCTATAATACTAGGAACATGAAGTTTTGTTAAGTCCATTGAATGGACTTATAAACAAAAATTCCCTTTTATGTCCTTGTAATAGAAAACTTTAGGTTATTCCATGTGAATGGATTAAACCATAGTTCTATTGACTTTCTTCTTAGTTTCTTATCTTGACAATCCATTACTTGTTTAAACTCACAATGGATTTTAATCACTAGTGTCTCCCAAGTCATAAGAAGGTGAGTTCCTAGAAACTCTCCCACTACGACAAGGTACCGTTAATTATGTCTAAGAAAACTAAATGGTATTGATCTCTTCGGTTGTGATAAGACAACAGAGGCAGTGGGATCATCATATGTTATATAAGATGATAGAACACTTTTGGAATCAAGAACTAAATATCTCCTTTATTTGCTACTTGTTTTTCAGACTTAGTCATTTTCTTAGAAAAGTAGTATTTGTTTGATCAAACACTTTCTTATCTATTGACAATGGGATAGTCCACCCCTAATCACTTAGAATAGCTAACAAACCATGGTTAATAGTTCTAGCTTTTCTTAAGATTTTGATTAGGTCATCCATGAATCTAGTAATGATTTACATTAAGTATACAACCATTACATCATTCTGAAATTGTATTATCATAGAAGGATTTAGGCAACGACTAGTAACTAATCATCAACATGCAACTCGAAATTTCTGGGGAGGTAAGTTTGGATATAATTCAAAAATCAATTTAATGATCTTTGAACTGCATATCTACTAACTATTTCTCCACCCGTATCAGTTCGCAAGATCTTTAACCACTTACCTTAATGGTTTTAACCATTGCTAGAAATTAATGAAATTTTTCAAACATTTCAAATTTCTTTGCTAAAAGGTATAATCTAGAGTTATTGTTTTAAGAATACAACGAAAAACTCATATCCACCCTTGAATGTACATCCATCTGCGAATGAGATGAACTACTTTCAGTGGATATAGGCATATTAACTCTTTGCAGAGATTGATCTTGTCAAATCCACTATGAACAAGATACAAATGCCATAGATTAAAAAAAATGTGGTAGTGTCTATGATGACATAGGTTTAGTTACATCAAAGAGTTCTTAGAATGCTGCAAGTGGATCCTGGTCACAGAATACCTAACTCATATTCCATACAGTTTTAATCCATTAATAGAAGATGGATATTAAACACTTGAGAAAGTGTAACTGTATTGTATTCTGGAATTAGAAATATAAGAAAATTTTTGTTTGGATTCCAAAATTAAAGTCAAAGACTTAAATTCAACCAAATATAATGAGTAATTCTTTCTTGGACCACCACTACTAATACAAACTCTAAGTCAAATTTGCCCATACAAGTAGGAGATTTCTAAGATTGAGGATTTATATCAATTGGGAATAGAATTTCGGGATTATAATCATATGCGTCATTTAATTTCTTAAGAGAAAATATAATGACATGAAATGATTTATAGACCATTCATCCAATGATATATTATGGAGCTAATTCGAAATGAATAAGCTAAGAGGAATTAGGATAATTTCGTTTATAAATAAGAATCCAACGATGCTTCGATTAGCGAAAGACAAAGTAATCTTATTTATGTAATCTTATTGTTTCATATCGTAAAAATACTAGTCTAAGGTGTCATCAATTGATGAACAGCTAGATGTCGCATATACAATATTTATCTTTCGAGATCTAACACTATTATGTATGTCTAATGGTGAAAATCCACTAGGGATTTATCTCATTAGATAAACAAACATGTTGGACCAACAATGAAGATTCGAAATTAAACTACTACTTAATAACAGAAAATAACATGGTTCAATATAAATTCATACACAATTCAGAAATTATAAACATATAGCAAGTAGGAATGACTAGTGAAAATACTAAAACATACAATCCTAAATAATTTCCAAGGTTTTTCAACAAACTGATACAGTGTCCCGTTTAGGCGAGAGTCAAAGCATCATCCATTGAATAAAGTTGTCAGCTCATCTAAAATGATAACCATTCTAGCAACCTTTTATTCGATCAAGATTGGAATTCAGCGTTGTCCCGTTTAGGCGAGAGTCAAGGCAATTCTATCTTATGAGCTTCCACCATTGTTTCATAATTTGCAAGTCAAGTATGGTCGCCACCATTAGGGTGATCTATACCATACAAAACACTTACAAACTACTTATCATGCGAGGTTAAACGGTGCGAAATTGCTAATGAACGTTCCTCCATTAGGGAGGATTACTCACTAAAACAAACGCGGTGTAAAACCCACAACAGAGATCGAATGTCTTAATAATAATCAAGCTCATTATTTAAAGTGAGTGGTATTTTCTTTGATTCTCTTTATTTAATTTATTTATTTTAAATATATATATTTATTTAAAATTTCCAATTTAGAATAAAAAATTCTAAATATAAATTTTAATTTAATATTTATAAATTTTACTTAGATGGAAATGAAAATAACATGAATTATTTCTATCTTAGTAATAATGTCCAATAAATATTTAGAAAAATATTCAATTTAAGTTGTTACAAAATTAATTTAAATTAATTTACAACTCAAATTTCATTTTCTATAAATATATATTGCATTTCGAAAAATTAAAGTATAAAAGAATACAATTTTTGAAAAAATGCATATTAAAATAAAAAATAAATCCTGGAAAAAATTATTCTAATTTAATGTTGGCCCAAAATTTATTAATAAAATTCATTTAGAACAAAAAAAATATAATTTTCCTATTTAATTAAATATATAAGAAAATTTTCAAATATTTAAGTATGATGATGAAAATCAACTTAAATATTAATTTTCTATTTAATTAAACACACTAGAAAAATACTTCAAGCAAAAATATCATCTATCTAGATTTTTCTTTGACTAATTAATTCAATTTCTAATAATATACTTTAATTCAATTTATTTTAAATTAATCAATAAGTGAAAAAATCATTGATTTAAGTTGATCCAAAAATTAATTAAAATAAATAATTAATTTACAACTTAATCTATTTTTCAAGATAAAATTCGAAATTCTAGCATTTAAGAAATGCAATTTCGAAAATTGATTAATAAAATAAAGAAAAAAATATATTTTGAAAATTATTTAAATTTAGTTGAAAAAATAAATTTCAACTAAAAATAATTTTCTATTTAATTAAATGTCATGAAAAAGAAATATTTAAGTATGATGATAAAAATCAACTTAGATATTTAATTTTCAAATTAATTAAATGTATTAAATTCAAGAAATAAATAATTAAGTGTAGAGAAGGCTTAATTATTAATTTCTAGTTTAATACTAGGAAAAATATACTTAAAATAAATTGTACCAAAATTAATTATATAAATAATTAATTTCACAATGTATAATATCTTCCTATTTAATATTAGAAATAATAAGTAGTCTAGAAATAACTATCTAGAAAATATCTTATTTGACTAAGTATCTTTTCCACAAAATTTGAAAAATATCTAATTTAAGTTGTATTAGAAAAAATCTAGAACTTAAATATTTTCAAATTTAAATTTAATTAAATATCAGAAATTAAGTTGTAACCACTTAATTCAAAAATATTCCATTTTAAGTTAATATTCGAAAAGATATCAACTTAAAAAATATCCAAAGAATCTTTATAACCAATGCCTAAAATTCCTCAACTTAATTTTGAAATTTGAAATTCAAAAGATATTCAGATTTAAGTTGGTTAGTTGTAGATAACTAAATATCAACTTAAATAAGAATATTTAATGAAAAATTTAAATTAAGCTCCAGAAAGAATCTAGATGGTTATAATTCTATATTTAATTAAATATAAGAAAACACATATAGTTTAGCTTAGAATAAAAAATTCTTTAAACTATAATTTTCTTAAATTAATTTCAAAATAAATGAAATTAATTATGTTGCTAATCAATTTTATTAGGTTAAACTAGTTTAATTAACCTAGTACAGTTATTCAAATCAGGCAAATGGGCCTTCACAATTGGGGTGATTCATGTGAGGGGGTGCTGGGTTCAGTATGTCGTACCCACTACTATGGCTCCCAACTCTCACACAAGGCCCAAAAGAGAGGAATTTAACCTTAATAAGAACAACTGTTATTAACTGAATAAGCCCAATAACTAAATGGGCCTAAATAAATTCTATCAAGAACTATGATATTTTATTTTAGCGACAACAACCTATATGCATCTATAATAAAATTAAACACATAGGCTCACACAGGCACACTTTGGATGGGTCCTATCATGTTGCTAGGTCATACACAGATGAAAGAAGATTGTAAATATACCTGTTACAAATTATTAACTTGACCAAGGGAGCCATCAGATCATTAGATCTGGCAAAAAGTAACCATGGCTATTTGCAATCAAGTAATAATAGGTTTTGAAAACTTACAAACAAGCTAAAACACATACTCCTGCAACAAGGTTAGCTGGATAGTTGGATGTAAGATTTATTTAATTTTAAATTAAATATTTAATTTCGAAAATAATTAATTAAAAATAAATATTTTAAAAAAAATTGAAAAATTCGAAAATTAAAAAAAATTTAAAATTAAAGCTACAATTTTTGAAAAAATTAGGTTTCAACCAACCTAAATATCATTTCAAAAATTTGCTAACTACTTTTAAATTTTAAATGTTATTTTATAAATAAAAATTAAATAAAAAATTAGAAAAGATAAATAAATATCTTTTCAGATTTTAAATTTAATTTAAATAAATAAAATAACAAAATTTAAAAGTTAGCAAAATATCTTACATCAATTTAAAATTACATGATTATAAATATCTTATTTTAAATTTAAATAAGGTCAAAATATCTAAAAAGATTTAATTTAAAAAAAAATATTTTAAAAGATAAGATATAATTAAAAATATCTTAAAAGATAAGATATCTTAAAAATATCTTAAAAGATTTTATAAATATCTTATAAAATCTGACCTTAAATTTAAAAAAAATAAGATATAATCAAATTTAAAAATAAGATAGATTTTTAAGCAAGAAGATAGATACTAATTCTATTCAAATTCAAATTACACTAATATCTTGAATTAAATTTAAAAAATATTAAATTATTTCAAAATGATAATTAGAATTGAATTAGTAATAGTAATAGTATATATACAAAACTATACAAAAAATCGGAAGTTAATTCCATGAAAAAACATGAAAAATCGAAGAAAAACAAAAAAATTCGAAACTGTACGGACAGATTTGCGATCGCAGGAAAATATCAGCACAGCCCCGATTTTTTCAAATCTTCAAAAAATCATAACTAATTCAAATAAAATCCAAATTAAGTTCTGTAAAAGGATAAATTGCTTAATTGTTTCCATACTATCCAATAAAAATAATTCCAGAGATGAAATCGCAATTATTTTTCACGAAAAATTCACAAACATCAATCAATCATCAAATAACACTCAATACAACATGATACCATCCAAAGAACATACAAACAATCGTTTTAAAGTCCAAATTTCTTGCAAGTAAATCAATTACCATGGCTCTGAGACCAGTTGTTGGAATTTATTTTACCAGGATCTTAGATCTACTCACAAGTATGTTTATTAACATCCTAAATAAGAACTTTCTAAAACGATAAATTAAACACATATAAAGTTTAAGAAACCTTACATTGGGTGCAGCGAAATAATATGACTCCTTCCGTTTAGATATCTAGCCCTTGATTCCTTTCTGTAGCAAAGCATTATCAATATCTGAACCTGGATCTCTTTCTCTGAATCTTGATGCTGAAACTCCTTTGCTGATGATCTTTCTTCACGATCTTCCTCACTATGATTGAGGTATTGCTTGATGTGTGTGGGCACTACTCTAATCACTAAGGATTTCGAAATTCAAAGGAAGAAGAAAGAAGAAGTGGTAGCTAAAGATAGGGAGAGAGAAGGCTCTGTTTTTCTGAATCAGAAGAAGTGTTTTTCCTGAAGCCTTCACTATCTATTTATAGCATTCTACTAGGGTTAGATTTGAATTATATGGCATTAAAATAATGAAAAAATCAATTTAAAACAGCTACAATGGTGGCCGGCCATACACTTAGTGGATTGGGCCTTGTTTTTGCAATTTTGCAATTTTAACACCTTTTGTATCTGATTTTCTCAAAAATGCCAATTTCCTAATTCAATCATTTAAATGCCAATTCTAACTATATAATAACTATAAATAATTATTAAATAATATTGTCATTTATCATATTTATTAATTGAACCATACAAAGTATCATAATTAACAAATATGCCCCTATAAACTCTTTCTTTACAATTTCGCCCTTACTTAGTGAAAAATTCACAGATAGATATAGTCTAATTTGAGAATTATAATTGATTAATCAAAACCAATTATATGAGTCTTACAAGCAATATTATCTCAACTAGTGGGGGGGACCATGGGTCTATATAACCAAGCTTCCAATAAGTAGATCAAGAATTTAGCACTAAAATTCACTAACTTATTAATTCTTCGTTGAATCCACGCATAGAACTAAGAATTGCACTCTCAGTTATATAGAATGCTCTATATGTTCCACCATATAGACACATCATTAGTTATCCATTGTTATAATCCTAATGTGATCAATGATCCTCTATATGAATGATCTACACTGTAAAGGGATTAGATTACCGTTACACCCTACAATGTATTTATTCCTTAAAACACTTGACCCCGTATAAATGATATTTCAGCTTATGTGAAATGAGTACTCCACCATTTATGTTCGTTTGGTCAAGCTCGAAGGAGAACATCCTTTGCTTACTATTCGCCAGATAGAAGCTATAGATTCCATGTTTATGATAGCGCTCCCACTCAATTGCGCTACCGTGTTCCCAAAAAGTACGTATCACCCTGACCAAAAGGTAGGCTTAACTAACAATTCAAGGAACACGAATAACCTTTCAAGATTGAGCCTAATCATAACAGGATTAAGATCATTTGATCTAGGATCAACTAGGCGATATTGACTTGAATAGATTTTACGGTAAGTTTAATTAAATCTAAGTCAAAGTTCAATATCGGTCCCTTCCGATGCATACTCCATGCATCCAACCTGAGCTTTACTTTAACCAATGTTCTGGAAAGAACATAGCACTTCTCCAAATGCAAGTAAACTCTGTTGTAGATTATCAAATCAGTAAAACCCTGTGTCTGATAAATCTAGGAAACTTTATTCACATAGTCATGTTTACTTTCCAATGTGTTGACGGCACAATAAACAGGATCAAGTATGTGAAAAGGGTTTCAGATGAATTTATACATTATGTACATATAATCATGAAATAAATCATGTGAACCATGCAACATTAAATGTTATTTCTGATCTATATTAATAAGTAAATCTGATTATATTGAAATGAGTTTTATTTAGGGCATAAAACCCAACACTATTATTAATTGAATAAGCCCAAAAACTAAATGGGCCTAAATAAAATCTATCAAGAACTATGATATTTTATTTAGCAACAACAACCTATATGCATCTATAATAAAATTAAACATATAGGCTCACACAGACACACTTTGGATGGGTCCTATCATGTTGCTAGGTCATACACAGATGAAAGAAGATTGTAAATATACCTGTTACAAATTATTATCTTGACCAAGGGAGCCATCAGATCATTATATCTGGCAAAAAGTAACCATGGCTATTTGCAATCAAGTAATAATAGGTTTTGAAAACTTACAAACAAGCTAAAACACATACTCCTTCAACAAGGTTAGCTGGATAGTTGGATGTAGGATTTATTTAATTTTAAATTAAATTATTAATTTTGAAATAATTAATTAAATAAATAAAATATTTATTTTCGAAAATTTAAAAATAATAAAAAAAAATTTCGATAAATTTAAAAAAAAATTAAATTTAAAATTAAACCTACAATTTTAAAAAATTAGGTTTCAACCAACCTAAATATCATTTCAAAATTTGCTAACTACTTTTAAAATTTAAATGTTATTTTATAAATAAAAATTCAATAAAAAATTAGAAAAGATAAATGAATATCTTTTTCAGATTTTAAATGTAATTTAAATAAATAAAATAACAAAATTTAAAAGTTAGCAAAATATCTTATTTCTATTTAAAATTACATGATTATAGTTATCTTATTTTAAATTTAAATAAGGTCAAATTATTTTAAAAAAAAAAATTAATTTAAAAATTTAAAATCTGACCTTAAATTTAAAAATAAGATAAGATATAATCAAATTTAAAAATAAGATAGATAATTAAGCAAATAAGATAGATACTAACTATTTTAAATTCAAATTACACTAATATCTTGAATTAAATTTAAAAAAATATTAAATTAATTCATAATGATAATTAGAATTGAATTAGGAATAGTAATAGTATAAATACAGAACTACACAAAAAATCGGAAGTTAATTCCATGAAAAAGCATGAAAAAACGAAGAAAAACGAAAAAATTGTGAGCTGTACGGACAGTTTTCGCGATCGCAAGAAAATTTCAGCACAGGTCCGTTTTTTTCGAATCTTCAAAAAATCATAACTAATTCAAATTAAATCGAAATTGAGTTCTGTAAAAAAGTAACTTGCTTAATTTTTTCCATACTATCCAATAAAAATAATTCCAGTAACAGAATCGCAACTATGTTTCACGAAAATTCACAAACATCAATCAATCATCAAATAACACTCAATACAACATGATACCATCCAAAAACAAACAAACAATCGTTTTAAAGTCCAAATTTCTTGCAAGTAAATCAATTACCATGGCTCTGAGGCCAGTTGTTGGAATTTATTTTACCAGGATCTTAGATCTACTCACAAGTATGTTTATTAACACCCTAAATATGAACTTTCTAAAACGATGAAATAAACACATATAAAGTTTAGGAAACCTTACATTGGGTGCAGCGGAATATAATGACTCCTTTCGTTCAGATATCTAGCCCTTGATTCCTTTCTTTAGCAGAGCATTATCAATATCTGAACATGGATCTCTTTCTCTGAATCTTTGATGCTGAAACTCCTTCTTGCTGAAAGTCTTTCTTCACGATCTTCCTCACTATGATTGAGGTATTGTTTGCTGTGTGTGGGCACTACTCATACACTAAGGATTTCGAAATCTCAATGAGGAAGAGAGAGAGAGTGGGTTCGGCCAAAGATAGGGAGAGAGAAGGCTCAGGTTTTTCTCTGAAGGAAAAATAGAAAATTTAAGTGTAATTTTCCTGAAGCCTTCACTATCTATTTATAGCATTCCACTAGGGTTAGGTTTGAATTATTTGGCATTAAAATAATGAAAATATCAGTTTAAATTTCCTACAAAAGTGGTTGGCCCTATACTAGTGGATTTGGGCCTCACTTTTTGCAATTTTGCAGTTTTACCTTTTCTGCATCTGATTTTCTCAAAAAACGCTAATTTTCTAATTCAACCATTTAAATGCCAATTCTCACTATTTAATAACTATAAATAATTATTAAATAATATTTTCATTTATCATATTTATTAATTGAACCATACAAAGTATCATAATTAACAAATATGCCCCTAAAACTCTTTCTTTACAATTTCGCCCTTACTTAGTGAAAAATTCACAAATAGACATAGTCTAATTTGAGAATTATAATTGATTAATCAAAACCAATTATATGAGTCTTACAAGCAATATTATCTCAACTAGTGGGGGGACCATGGGTCTATATAACCGAGCTTCCAATAAGTAGATCAAGAATTTATTACTAAAATTCACTAACTTATTAATTCTTCGTTGAATCCACGCATAGAACTTAGAATTGCACTCTCAGTATATAGAATGCTCTATATGATCCACCATATAGACACATCATTAGTTATCCATTGTTATAATCCTAATGTGATCAATGATCCTCTATATGAATGATCTACACTGTAAAGGGATTAAATTACCGTTACACCCTACAATGTATTTTATCCTTAAAACACTTGACCCCGTATAAATGATATTTCAGCTTATGTGAAATGAGTACTCCACCATTTATGTTCGTTTGGTCAAGCTCGAAGGAGATCATCCTTTGCTTACTATTCGCCAGATAGAAGCTACAGATTCCATGTTTATGATAGCGCTCCCACTCAATTGCACTACCGTGTTCCCAAAATGTACGTATCACCCTGACCTAAAAGTAGGCTTAACTAACAAATCAAAGAACACGAATAGCCTCTCGGGATTGAGCCTAATCATATCAGGATTAAGATCATTTGATCTAGGATCAACTAGGCGATATTGACTTGAATAGATATTACGGTAAGTTTAATAAATCTAAGTCAAAGTTCAATATCGGTCCCTTCAGATGCATACTCCATGCATCCAACCTGAGCTTTACTTTAACCAATGCTCTGGAAAGAACATAGCACTTCTCCAAATGCAAGTAAACTCTGTTGCAGATTATCATATCAGTAAAACCCTATGTCTGATAAATCTAGGAAACTTTATTCACATAGTCATGTTTATTTTCCAATGTGTTGACGGCACAATAAACAGGATCAAGTATGTGAAAAGGGTTTCAGATGAATTTATACATTGTGTACTTATAATCATGAAATAAATCATGTGAACCATGCAACATTAAATGTTATTTCTGATCTATATTAATAAGTAAATCTGATTATATTGAAATGAGTTTTATTTAGGGCATAAAACCCAACAGTTCCTTGTTTCTTTCTGTCCAAAGGCTCCATAAAATGCAAGCAAATTGTTCCAATTGCAAAGTTGACCATATTGTAGAGACATGAATCATGAGCTCTTTGAGTGAAACATGAGTTGAGAGGAGGCTATCAATAGAGAAATTAGATAACTTCCAAAATTTCCTGGGACGTTTGCAATGGAAGAGAGCATGAATAATTGTCTCCTTCTCACGGTGACATAAAGAACAAAGGCTACTATCACTTATGTGTCTTGTATGCAAGGTGTCCAAGACTGGCAAGCAAACTTGAATTGTTCTCCAAAGAAAAATTCAAACCTTAGATGGAATTGAGAGTGACCAGAATTTTTTCCACCAAGTAACTGCTGTTGTATTGCTAGTGTTCAGTTGTTGTTCTTCTAAGAGCAGAGCCATCTTGTAACCAGACTTAACAGTATAGCTTCCATTATTTTCATGGTGCCAAATGAGATGATCATTCTGGTGAAATAGAGATAGGGGAATGCTATGAATCTTCTCAACATCTGAGTCTAGGAAAAGAGATTGAAGAAGAGGAGTATCCCATCGTCTATTGTCTGAAATCAAGTTCGAAACTTTCATTTCTCTATCACCTCATTTGAAAATAAGAGGTTTAAAGTAAGTGAAACCAGGTATCCATGGATCGGTTGCACAACAAATGTTGTGATCATCGCTGACCTTCCATCTCAATCCTTGTATTAGGACCTCTTTTCCCCATATGATGCCTCTCGAAGTTAAGGATGGATAAGTTCCAATTTCAGCATCCAAAAAATTATTATGCTTGAAATATCTTGGCTTGACAACACGGCTTAGGAGAGAGGTTGGTTCCGAAAAATTTGTCAAGCTTGTTTAGCGAGTAAAGCTTGATTGAAATGAATTAAACTTTTAAAACCCATACCACCTTCCACTTTAGCTTGACATAAAGCTTTCCAAGTTTTCCAATTGATACCAATTCCTAAAGAATTGGAGCCCCACCAGAACTTATTCATCATGACCTCCATTTGATCGATGAGCGTATTAGAGAGTCGTAAAAAACTCATGGCATAAGTCGGTATCGATTGCGCAACCGCCTTTAAAAGTACTTCTTTACCTCCAATAGAGAAAAGTTGTTCTTGCAAGAGGAAAAAAATTTCCAAAGCTTATCTTTTATATCAGCAAACAATATTTTTTTATTCCTTCCAGAGTATGATGGTAGTCCTAAGTATCGTTCATGGCATGATTGAATAGGCATATCCAAAATCTGTTGAAGATTCGATTGAATTTGCTAAGTTGTGTTTAATGAGAAAGAGAGGACTGATTTGTTAGAAATATTTTACCAGGATCTAGATTTACTACCATGTATGTTTCATTAACATACTAATATGAATTCTAAAACAATGAAATAAACACATATAAAGTTTAGGAAACCTTACATTGGTTGCAGCGAAATATAATGACTCCTTCCGTTCAGATCTCTAGCCCTTGATTCCTTTCTGTAGCAGAGCATCACCAAGATCTGAACCTGAATCTCTTTATCTCCTTCCTTTGATGCTGATTCTCCTTCTTGTTGTTTGGAATCTCTTACAGTCTTACACACCTACTCTATCACTCAAGGATTTCAAAATTGAAGAAGAAAAGAAGAGGGAAGTGGTTTCGGCTATAGAGAAAAGAATAGGAGGCTCAACTTTTCATCTGACAAAGTTAACAAAGTTAAGTGTGAATGAGAGCCATCACTATCTATTTATAGGTAACCACCTAGGTTTAAGTTAGAATTATTTGGCATTAAAATAATGAAAAAATAAATGATTAAAGCCTACAATAGTGGCCGACCTGGGCTTTGGATAATGGGCCTCACTAATACAGTTTTGCTGTTTTATCATTTCTGCATCTCATTTTCTCAAAAACGCCAATTTTCAAATTCAACCATTTAAATACCAAATCTAATTATTTAATAACTAAAAATTAATTATTAAATAATATTGTCATTTAATATATTTATTAATTAGACATATAAAGTCTCTTAACTAATAAATAAACCTAGAATCTCTTTTCTTTACAATTTCGCCCTTGCTTAATGAAAATTCACAAAGTAGACATAGTCTAACTTTAGAATTATAATTGATTAATCAAAATCAATTAACTGAGTCTTACAAGTAGTATGGTCTCAACTAGTATGGGGACCATGGGCCTATATTTTCGAGCTTCTAATCAGTCGAATCGAATTTACCAAGTAAATTCCCTAACTTATTAATTCCTTATTAAATCCACAGTTAGAACTTGGAATTGCACTCTCAGTCATATAGAATGCTCTATATGTTCCACGATATAGATACGTCCTTAGTTATCCATTTTTATAATCCTAATTTGATCAGTGACCCTCTAATAGATGATCTACATTGAATAGGCACTAAATTACCGTTACACCTTCAATGTATTTTATTCTTAAAACACTTAGCTCCGTATAAATGATATTTCAGCGAAGTGAAATGAGATCTCAACCATTTATCTCTATTTAGCCAAGCTCGAAGGATATCATCGTTTCACTTCTAAATTCCTATAGAAGTTATAGACTCCATATTTATGTTAGCGCTCCCACTCAATTATAATATCATGTTCCCAAAATGTACGTATCACCTTGACCCAAAAGTAGGCTTAACTAACAAATCAAAGAACATGTATAATACTCTTGAGATCGAACCTAAACATATCAGGATTATGATCATTTGATCTAGGATCAACGGGTGATATTGAATTGAATAGATAATACGGTAAATTTTAATATATCTAATCAAAGTTCAATATCGGTCCCTTCCGATGTATACTCCATACATCCGATACTGGTAAACTTTGCCAAAGCCCTGGAAAGGACATAACACTTATCCAAGGTGTAAGAATACCTATCGCTGATAATACCATGCCAGTCTAAATCCATTGTTCTGACAAATCAAGGAATAAACTTTCGAACATATAATTAAGATTATATTCCACTGTGCTGACAACATTATAATCATTAACAAATTCATATGTTCTGGACTTATATAGAATTCATACATTATGTATATATAATCATGAAATAAATCACGTGAACCATGCAACATAAAATATTATTTTTTATCTTTATTAATAAGTAAATCTGATTATATTGAAATGAGTTTTATTTAGGGCACAAAACCCAACAAAGTCCCACTTGCACTAATATAAAACAAAATGTGCATTTCAAATAATCTCAACACCTTGATATACAAATCAAGTGTAGTAGTAGTATACTCCTCGTAATAGGATCTAACAAGTTGAATCAACCACAACCTTTCCTCCACCATTACTCTTCCTTAATCACAAAATCCTTGATATTGTGAAATTCCTCTCTATATGTCTACTCTCTTGGGATACTGGATTCTATACTTTTGGCAACTACTTTTTGGTTATTCAGGAAGTAACACTAGTAGTTAAGACAAGTTGGAACGGTGCCACAAATGTATAGAACTTTCCTTAGACTGAATAAGTACCTTTCCTGCAACTTTAACATTCAGTCTCTCATTGGTAGACCTAGAGACTTCAGATAGGTTTTTACACTTCTCCAAAATCACTACTCCACCCCAGAGTAATCACCATCTTATCAGTAGACTTTCTAGCACAAAAGCAAGTCTCGAAATCTGATGTGGTGTAGTCTAAGAGTTTTAAACTCACCCTTATCGACTAACATATAGTTCCTCTTCTTAATCTTAAGATTTACTTGATTGTCTTCCAATGTTCCTCTCCTGGATTAATTTGATACCTACTCTTTACTCCCACTCAACAGCAGGTGTCTGGTCTAAGGCAAACTAAAGCATATCTGAGACCTCTTACTGTTGATTTAAAGAATTCTTTCATGGCTTTATCTTTTCTGGAATAGTTTAGACTTTTCCTTAGATAAATAAAATCTATGTCTAGAAGTCGAGAAGCTTCTATAGATTGCCATTAGAAAGAAAAGGCTTCAGCATCTTACTAAAGTAAGTTTCTTGCATTAGAGTAAGTAATTACCAGGTATACCACAAGCCATGGGTTTAGATAAACTCAAACCTATAATACTAGGAACAGGAAGTTTTGTTAAGTCCGTTGAATAGACTTACACACGAAAATTTCCTTTCTTGTCCTTGTAATAGAAAACTTTAGGTTATTCCATGTGAATGGATCAAACCATAGTTCTATTGGATTTTCTTCTTAGTT
Organism: Cannabis sativa; assembly: GCF_029168945.1. NCBI lineage: Eukaryota > Viridiplantae > Streptophyta > Magnoliopsida > Rosales > Cannabaceae > Cannabis > Cannabis sativa. The sequence continues at coordinate 22,908,509 of NC_083603.1, forward strand.
TCTTATCTTGACAATTCATTACTTGTTTAAACTCACAATGGATTTTAATCACTAGTGTCTTCCAAGTCATAAGAAGGCGAGTTCTTAGAAACCCTCCCACTACGACAAGGTACAGTGAATTATGTCTAAGAAAACTAAATGGTATTAACCTCTTCGGTTGTGTTAAGACAACAGAGGCAGTGGGATCATCTTGTATCGAATAAGATGATAGAACACTTTTGGAATCAAGAAAAAAAATATCTCCTTTATTTGCTACTTTATTTTCAGACTTAGTCATTTTCTTAGAAAAATGGTATTTGTTTAAACAAACACTTTCTTATCTAATGACTATGAGATGTTCCACCCCTAATCACTTAGAATAGCTAACAAACATGCAAACCATGGTTAACAGTTCTAGCTTTTCTTAAGATTTCGATTAGGTCATCCATGAATCTAGTAATGGTTTACACTAAGTACCCAACCATTGCATCATTCTGAAATTGTATTACCATAGAAGGATTTAGGCAACGACTAGTAACTAATCATCAATATGCAAATCGAATTTCTGGGGAGGTAAGTTTGGATATAATTTAAAAATCAATTTAATGATCTTTGAACTGCATATCAACTAACTATTTCTCCACCCCTATCAGTTCACAAGATCTTTAACCACTTACCTTAATGGTTTTTTCACCATTGGTAGAAATTCATGAAATTTTTCAAACATTTCAAATTTCTTTGCATAAGGTATAATCTAGAGTGATCGTTTTAAGAATATAACGAAAAACTCATATCCACCCCTGAATGTACATCCATCTGCGAATGAGATGAACTTACTTTCAGTGGATATAGGCATATTAACTCTTTGCAGAGATTGATCTCGTCAAAACCACTATGAACAAGATACAAATGTCATAGATTTAGAAAATGTGGTTGTAGTCTTTTGATGACTTAGGTTTAGTTACATTAAAGAGTTCTTAGAATAGTGCAAGTTGATCTTGGTCACAGAATACTAAACTCATATTGCTTACTAACATACAGTTTGAATCCATTGATAGAAAAATTGTTATTAAACACTTGTGAAAGTGAAATTGTATTGTAAAAAAAAATTATTTGGAATTTAAAATTTAAAGTCAAAGACTTAAATTTATACCAAATATACATGAGTAATTCTTTCTTGGACCACCACTACTAATTTAACTCTAAGTCTGATTTGCCCATACAAGTAGGAGATTTCTAAGATTGAGGATTTATATCATTTTAGAATAGAATTTCGGGAATATAATCATATGCATCATTTAATTTGTAAGAGAAAATATAGAATGACATGAAATAATTTATAGATCATTCATCCAATGATATGTTATTGAGCTAATTCAAAATGAATAAGCTAAGAGGAATTAGAATAATTTCGTTTTTAAATAAGAATCCAACGATGTTTCGATTAGCGAGAGTCAAAGTAATCTTATTTATACAATCTTCTTGTTTCATATTGTAAATACTAGTCTAAGGTGTCATCAATTGATGTACAGCTAGATGTTGCATTTACAATATTTATCTTTCAAGATCTAACCTATTATGTTTGTCTAATGGATGACAATCCATTAGGGATTTGTCCCATTAAAACAACAAGCCAAGTTAGACCAACAATGAAGATTCGAAATTAAACTACAACTTAATAACAGAAAATAACATGGTTCAATAAAAATTCATACACAACTCAGAAATTATCAAACATATAGCAAATAATAAAGACATGTGAAAATACAAAACAGGCACATCTTAAATAATTTCTAAGGTTTCCAACAAACTGATACAGTGTCCCGGTAGGCGAGAGTCAAAGTATCATTCATTGAATAGAGTTGTCAGCTCATCTAAAATGCAAACCATTCTAGCAACCTTTTATTCGATCAAAATAAGAATCCAACGTTGTCCCGATAGGCGAGAGTCAAGGTTATTCTCATTTTATGAGCTTCCACCATTGTTTCATGTTTTATAGTTCATCTCTAAGTAGTCACCGTAGGGGAGAGTCTAATAGAGACGAAAACTTACAAAACACTTATCAAATGAGATCTTACGGTGTTAAATGCGTTCAACGAATAACCATCCATAAGGGGGATGAAGTCTAGCGTCTCGAGGTTATATTGAAAACATTTAACTATTGTAAGACAACCAATGGAGATCAAATGTCCTAATAATAATAAAGCTCATTATTTTTAAAAAAAATGTATTTTCTTCTAATATTTATTTTAAATATATATTTATTTAATTAAAATTTCCAATTTAGAATGAAAAATTCTAAATATAAATTTTAATTTAATATTTATAAATTTTTACTTCGATGGATATGAAAATAACACAAATTATTTCCATCTCAGTAATAATTTCCAATATATATTTAGAAAAATATTCAATTTAAGTTGTTTCAAAATTAATTTAAATTAATTTACAACTCAAATTTAATTTTCTATAAATATATATTGCATTTCGAAAAATTGAAGTATTTAAGAATACAATTTTCGAAATTGCTTGTTAAAATAAAATAAAAATAAATCCTGGAAAAAATTATTCTAATTTTATGTTGGCCCAAAATTAATTAATAAAATTAATTTACAACAAAAAATATAATTTTCCAATTTAATTGAATATTAAACAAAAATTTCAAATATTTAAGTATCATGATTAAGAATCAACTTAAATATTAATTTTCTATTTAATTAAATATGTAATGATCGCTCTAATAATTTGGATTAGTAAAGGCAATTAGCACTAATTTTTATTATTTTATTATTATTTGTGAATTTATTTAATAATGGATCCCAATATTTAGAAATAAATATTAGAGTTATAATTTCTCAATTTCGGAGATTTTATTAAATTCTAGGGGTATTATTTAGTTTATATGTGGAATATAATATTTTTGTAATTTTTGTTCGGCGACAACGGAAAATGCGATGGATGGCTAGATTGATCATATGGGTAAGTTTAGAACCTTATTTCTTGGTGGGAAACATTTTAAAGGAAATAATTATCGGGATTGAACGGGGTTATGGAATTTGACCATTTTACTCCTAGCTTTAGAAATACCTAAGTTATAACTTTAAGGGCATTTTTGTCATTTGAGTAAATGGGAGATAGGTGGCTGCCCTAGGTATTTGACACCTAGCATTTAACTTTCAGCAAAGGGTTTTAATTAAAACCTTTTCCTCAATTTAGAAAATCAAAGAAAGAAAAGAAAATTAAAAAAAAAAAGGGTCATTTTGAAAGAGAAGTTCTTTCTTCTCTCTCTCTCTTCGAAGGCAGCAAGAACAAGGGAGGGGGCTGCTGATTTTTGGTGATTTCAGCAAGGAAACTTTGGGAGATTCAAGTTAAGGTAAGCCCTAGTGAACCCCTCTTTAGTTTTTTAAGTTTTGCTTAGTTTGAAATGGTGACTTTGGGTTATAGGAGCTGTTAAGGTTTGATGTTTGTTTAGTTCGAATTCTAGGGTTTGTATGAGTTAATTTTAGTGCATAGCAGCTGGTGTAGTGAATGATTGTAAGTTTTAAGCAACTTTGAGCTTTGAATTCAAAGCTTTGGGCTTTAATGGCAACTTGGGTTTTGATGGCTTGTTCTGTGAATTACTGGTTGGAAATTATTGTTTATGCCCTAATTAGGTACTCTGGAAGGTTTCATTGCATTTGGTGGAAGATTGGGCATTGAATGAAAGGTTTTGGGAAACCTGGTGCAAACCGGCTAGCCGGTTTGCAGGGCCACAAAAACCGGCTAGCCGGTTTTGGCAGGGTTCCCCGGGCCTTTCATTTTCTCAATTTTTGCCATTCCGATGCCTCGGTTGGGTGTTTCCCCATTTCCAGAGTTAGAATAACCCATTAAGAGTATAGCAGAACCTAGGGTTTTGGTTTTGGGTTTCCCGGGATTAGGGTTTTGAATCATGTAACTTACCCGGTTTCAAAATGTGATTAGGGCATCCATCTAGCACGAGATTTCCGTTCAGGTCGGCCAGCACGTTTGAATTCGGAAAACAGGTAAGAACTGAATATAACGTGTGATATAAATATCTGGGTGTATGTATATGTATGATATATATATGCATGCTGTGTGTATCTTTGTATGTATTTGGGTGATATCATAGCGACACAACCATTGTGTCGGTTCAGCAGTACAGGCATTGTACTGGTTAAGAGTGTTATTCACCCTGGAAAGTATGTTTTGGTACTATCATAGCGACACAACCATTGTGTCGGTTCAGCAGTACAGGCATCGTACTGGTTAAGAGTGATATCATGGCCAATCATACTTTTGGATGCTATTGATGCTATCATAGCGGCAAAAACATAGTGCCAGTCCTACAGCACGATTATAGTGCTAGTAGGAGTGATATCATGGTCAGTAGCACAAGCAGTTAGAACGTTCTTGCTCATCTGTTAAGCCCTGTAGATAGGTGTATGGGCGCCTATTTACAGGTCGGAATTTTTGTGATATGTTATATGCATTTCTTACTGAGTCTGTCGACTCACAGTTTCTACTTTCATGTGTAGGTAAAGGAAAGGCGAAGGCTGAACAGGAGTGGACCTGAGCTCGGGTGAGATTGTACATGTCAAAGCAGCGCGACCTGGAGTGTTCGGTCTCGGGACATCTGGGAGTTGTATTTTGAAAGTCGCTGTGCGACCTGTAAATCTGTATATTTTGGAATGTATGCTTGAAAAGTAAAGTTTGTAAAGTTTTAAAAATCGGGATCCCGGCACTTGTAAACTTTTTATTAAATTACAAAGTTTAGTATTTAATGCAAAAGTTTTAATTTGACACGTTTTTCGGGAAATTTCTTTGATTAGCAAAGATTGCACAATTATTGAAAAAGCACTGTAGCGTGCCTTATCATTAGGGCGTTACAATTTTAGTATCAGAGTCGCCAGGTTTGTCTACCGAAGCTTGCTAAGATATGTACAATCTTCATCAGAGAAAGCTCGGTTCACGGTTCAGTAAGCCCGTACTTGTTTAGTATTTTCTTTTTAAAAGTTACGAATGTGAAAGCATGTTAGGAAGCATATTAGATTGTAATTATTTATGTTAAGTCCATTGCCTTAAAATCCTTAAGTGCGGTAGTAAGTATGTAATAGGCCGTTGCCTGACCAGACTGACTTACTAACTGACAGGTTAGTCTTATAAAATGGACACCTGGTGCTATATGGAGAGTCAGAGTAAAGTGGCCAGGGCTAGTAACGGTTGGCGAGAATGGAGTCCAAATTGTCCCCGTAACCAAGGTGAAATCTCTTGGAGGGCTTCCGACGGGAGTGATGGTTATCCGTCACAGGCTCCGTTGGATTTGGAGCAAAGGTTTGCAAAAATGGAAGCTGTGATTCAACGACATGAAGAAGAGATTCAGAGGTTGAAACAGCAAAGGTCTCCTGTAGTACCTTTACCGCATATGCCAATCATTTTTGATTCGGTATTACCCGCGAAGCATGGAATGGCTGGTACTCTGGAACCATTACATGGAAAGATTTGGATCCAAGAACCTTCAGACTTTCAGGGAGGTTCAAATGTGGAGAATGCTTCTTGGACTGAAAGCCCTGAGGAAATTATTATGAGACCTCAGGAGATTATGGCAGAGGGTCAGAATATTACCTGCCTGAATCCAGATTATGGTGAAAGTGGTAGGAGCTCCATGATTGAGCAAAAGAGGAAACCTACGTCATCAGTGGTGGGTTTAAGACAGAACAAGCGGTTCCGAAGGTTTCAAGGAAAGGGAGGACGTCAGGGTTATTCTTACCCTGAGTGCCCACGTTGCATGAAACACCATCCCGGAGAATGCAACCGAAAGGTATGTTTTCAATGTGGCAAGGTTGGGCATTTTAAGAAAGATTGCCCACAGGTGGAGAAAGAAGAACAAGAGCAGAAAGCGGTATTTGTTCCTACCCCGGTGAATGCTAATGCTCAAACTGATGATGCAGTAAGCCCTTCTGTAGTGGCAGGTCAGTTCCTTGTAAACGACTTCTTTTATATTGTGTTATTTGATTAGGAAGCTACATATTCATATGTAGCTATGAGAATAATTCATTTTTGGGTAGGCCTTGGGATATTTTAGAAAGAGGGTTTGGAACCCGAGTGCCTAGTGGGGAGTTGGTGGTCTCCAATAGGCGTATTAGGTCTATGCCAGTTAGGATCAAAGATAGGGAGTTGAGCGTTGATCGTATAGAACTGGAACTAACTGAGTTTGATATTATACTGGGAATGGATTTTTATCCAAGTATTCGGCCAGTATAGATTGTAGGCGTAAAATGGTGATTTTTCAGCCGGAAGGTGAAGATTCATTTGTTTATGTTGGATCGGTTCAAGGGTCTCGGATCCCGGTTATTTCTGTGCTTAGAGCTAGGGATTTACTATGCAATGGTTGTGTAGGATTTCTAGCGGTGGTATTTGACTTCAGCAGACCTGAAACATTTGGGCCTGAGGTAGTCCGGGTAGTGAAAGATTTTCTTGATGTGTTTCCCGAGGAGTTGCCGGGATTGCCGCCACAGCGAGAGATTGATTTTGTTATTGATTTGGCACCTGGAGTCGAACCTGTTTCTAAAGCTCCATATAGGATGGCTCCAGCAGAACTCAAGGAGCTTAAGTTGCAACTTCAGGGGATGCTGGACATTGGGTTTATTCGACCCAGTGTATCGCCCTGGGGAGCTCCGGTTCTCTTTGTGAAAAAGAAAGATGGTTCCCTCAGAATGTGTATTGATTATCGGGAACTTAACAAGCTGACGATTAAGAATAAGTACCCGTTGCCCAGAATCGACGATTTGTTCGATCAGCTTCAGGGAAAGACTGTGTTTTCAAAGATTGATTTACGGTCGGGTTATCACCAACTCAGAATTCGGGAGGAGGACATACCGAAGACTGCTTTTAGAACCAGATATGGGCACTATGAGTTTCTGGTAATGTCATTCGGATTGACTAATGCTCCTGCGGCCTTTATGGATCTCATGAATAGGGTGTTCAAGGATTTCCTCGATAACTGCGTTATAGTGTTTATCGATGACATTATTGTATACTCTCGGTCAGAAGAGGAGCACGAGCATCATCTTCGAATGGTGTTACAATGACTTAGGGATCACAAGCTGTATGCCAAGTTCAAAAAGTGCGAATTCTGGTTGTCTGAAATGTCCTTTCTGGGACATATTGTTGGGAAGAATGGAATTATGGTCGATCCAAACAAGGTGGAATCAGTGAAGAATTGACCGAGACCCAAGTCTGTGACGAAAATTTGAAGTTTTCTCGGGTTAGCAGGGTATTATCGACGTTTCGTCGAAGGATTTTCTAAACTTTTTATGCCCCTAACCGAATTGTCTAAGAAAAATCAGAGATTTGTGTGGTCAGATAAGTGTGAGTCAAGCTTTCAGGAGTTGAAGTAACGTTTGATAACAGCTCCGGTGTTAGGTTTGCCATCAGATCAAGAGAAATTTGTGGTTTAATTTGATGCGTCCAGATAAGGTCTGGGATGTGTGCTGATGCAAGCTGACAGAGTCTTAACCTTTGCCTCTCGTCAACTGAAAGATTATGAGCAGCGTTATCCAACTCATGATTTAGAGCTCGCTGCTGTGGTTTTTGCTCTAAAGATTTGGCGACATTATTTTTATGGTGAAAAGCGTGAGATTTATGCTGATCATAAGTGTCTTAAATACTGTATCACCCCGGGAAAGCCAATGTTGTAACTAATACTTTAAGCAGAAAAAGGTCTCGTGCAAGTTTATACCCCAGTTATGATAGTCCCTCAACTAGCCTCGGAAATGGTTAGTGCAGGGATTGAGTTCATGGTCGGGAAATTATATAATGTAGCACTCCAATCTGATCTGTTAGAGAGAATCAGAAAGGCATAGCGGGAAGATCCTGAGCTAGTTGAGGTTCGAGACAAAGTAATAACTGGTCGGCCTAGAGGCTTTTCAGTCTCGAACAATGAAATGTTGTTATATAAAGCTCGAGTTTGAGTTCCTAGTGTGGGTGAGCTTAAGAAAGAGATACTTGATGAAGCTCACACCACGCCTTATTCGTTGCATCCGGGAACCACCAAGATATATCAGGATTTAAAACCCTACTTCTGGTGGTATGGGATGAAAAGAGATGTGGTGGACTACGTGTCCAAGTGTTTAACCTACCAGCAGATTAAGGCTGAACATCAGAGGCCGGCAGGGTTATTACAGCCTTTAGTCCTTCCAGAATGGAAGTGGGAGGACGTCGCAATGGACTTTGTAACTGGTTTGCCTAGAACTACTGAAATGTATGATTCTGTTTGGGTTATCGTGGACAGATTCACAAAGTCAGCTCACTTCTTACCAGTGAAAGTTACATATTCAGTGGATCAATATGCTGAATTGTATGTGAAGGAGATAGTTTGTCTCCATGGAGCCCGTAAATCCATTGTATCAGACAGGGATCCAAAGTTCACATCGAAGTTTTGGGTGAGTCTTCAGAAGGCTATGGGTACCAAGTTAAAGTCTAGTACAACCTTTCACCCTCAGACTGATGGTCAATCAGAAAGAACTATTCAGATTTTAGAAGACCTACTGCGAGCCTGTGTCATGGACTTTGAGGGTTCATGGAGTAGGTACTTGCCTTTAATTGAATTCTCCTACAACAATAGCTACCAGAGTACAATAGGGATGGCTCCCTATGAGATGTTATATGGTAGAAAATGTCGTTCTCCTATTCATTGGGACGAGACAGGAGAAAGGAAGTACTCGGGTCCGGGGTAGTGCAGAGGACCAATGAAGCTATTGATACGATCAAGGCTCGGATGCTTCTTTGCTCAAAGCAGGCAGAAAAGTTATGCTGATCCGAAGCATAGAGATGTTACATTTCAGTGTGGAAACATGTTTTCCTGCGGGTTTCACCAATGAAGGGTATTAGACGCTTCGGGAAGAAGGGTAAGTTAAGCCCTAGGTTCATTGGGCCATTTCAGATACTCGAGAAGGTCGGGCAGGTAACATATCGGCTAGCAGCGTTATTGGCTGTTCATAACGTATTTCACATATCTATGTTGAGGAAATACGTATCAGACCCGACCATGTCTTGAGTTATGAAGCCCTTGAACTGCAACTAGATTTATTCTATGAGGAGCAACCTGCACAGATTTTGGATAAAAAGGAAAAAGTTATTCGGAATAAGACTATTGGACTGGTTAAAGTACTCTGGAGGAATAGTAAGGTGGAAGAAGCCACCTGAGAATCGGGGTCGGATATAAGGACTCAACATCCAGAGCTATTCAAGTTAGATTTCGGGGACGAAATCCTTTTAACGGGGGAATAATTGTAATGATCGCTCTTATAATTTGGATTAGTAAAGGCAATTAGCACTAATTTTTATTATTTTATTATTATGTGTGAATTTATTTAATAATGGATCCCAATATTTAGAAATAAATATTAGAGTTATAATTTCTCAATTTCGGAGATTTTATTAAATTCTAGGGGTATTATTTAGTTTATATGTGGAATATAATATTTTTGTAATTTTTGTTCGGCGACAACGGAAAATGCGATGGATGGCTAGATTGATCATATGGGTAAGTTTAGAACCTTATTTCTTGGTGGGAAACATTTTAAAGGAAATAATTATCGGGATTGAGCGGGGTTATGGAATTTGACCATTTTACCCCTAGCTTTAGAAATACCTAAGTTATAACTTTAAGGGCATTTTTGTCATTTGAGTAAATGGGAGATAGGTGGCTGCCCTAGGTATTTGACACCTAGCATTTAACTTTCAGCAAAGGGTTTTAATTAAAACCTTTTCCTCAATTTAGAAAATCAAAGAAAGAAAAGAAAATTAAAAAAAAAAGGGGTCATTTTGAAAGAGAAGTTCTTTCTTCTCTCTCTCTCTTCGAAGGCAGCAAGAACAAGGGAGGGGGCTGCTGATTTTTGGTGATTTCAGCAAGGAAACTTTGGGAGATTCAAGTTAAGGTAAGCCCTAGTGAACCCCTCTTTAGTTTTTTAAGTTTTGCTTAGTTTGAAATGGTGACTTTGGGTTATAGGAGCTGTTAAGGTTTGATGTTTGTTTAGTTCGAATTCTAGGGTTTGTATGAGTTAATTTTAGTGCATAGCAGCTGGTGTAGTGAATGATTGTAAGTTTTATGCAACTTTGAGCTTTGAATTCAAAGCTTTGGGCTTTAATGGCAACTTGGGTTTTGATGGCTTGTTCTGTGAATTACTGGTTGGAAATTATTGTTTATGCCCTAATTAGGTACTCTGGAAGGTTTCATTGCATTTGGTGGAAGATTGGGCATTGAATGAAAGGTTTTGGGAAACCTGGTGCAAACCGGCTAGCCGGTTTGCAGGGCCACAAAAACCGGCTAGCCGGTTTTGGCAGGGTTCCCCGGGCCTTTCATTTTCTCAATTTTTGCCATTCCGATGCCTCGGTTGGGTGTTTCCCCATTTCCAGAGTTAGAATAACCCATTAAGAGTATAGCAGAACCTAGGGTTTTGGTTTTGGGTTTCCCGGGATTAGGGTTTTGAATCATGTAACTTACCCGGTTTCAAAATGTGATTAGGGCATCCATCTAGCACGAGATTTCCGTTCAGGTCGGCCAGCACGTTTGAATTCGGAAAACAGGTAAGAACTGAATATAACGTGTGATATAAATATCTGGGTGTATGTATATGTATGATATATATATATATGCATGCTGTGTGTATCTTTGTATGTATTTGGGTGATATCATAGCGACACAACCATTGTGTCGGTTCAGCAGTACAGGCATTGTACTGGTTAAGAGTGTTATTCACCTGTGAAAGTATGTTTTGGTACTATCATTGTAACGCCCTAAATAATTAGGCATGCTACTCAAAATACTTATGAAGCCCTAATCCCCTAACCGGGATTACTAATTAAAATAGCGCAGAATTTAAACTTTTAAATTAAACAGACTGAAAATAAACTTGTAATATATTTAAACTTTTCAAAATAGTTGGGATCCCAAAAATATTTACAAACTTATTACAAGTTCTTTCTTACTAGCCGACCTAAGCGGCAAAACAGAATACAAAAGTCAACACTGTGAGACCCATAACCCGCTTGGTCTGAAGTGGCATGAACATGTACATTCTTCGCCCTGCTCCTGAAACTCATGGCTGATCAGCTAATGCCTTACCCTTTCCTGCACAGTAGAGCACCCGTGAGCCAAGCCCAGCAAGACAGTATAAATCATAACAAATATATTATGCTCATTCACATATGTCTGTATAGCACAGACCTGATCATTATTTCATCATGCCCATTTATGTCTACGTGGCGTAGACCTATGTGTTGCGCTCACACATCTAATTAAATCTACGTGACGTAGACCCACGTGTTACTCTCACACGTCTAAATACATTAAGGCCTTAGAAGCGGTTCATCTCGGTTATGAGTACCGAGTCCAACGTGATTATGCCTTGAGCACATAATCCTTAAATCACATTTCAATTAACATGGCATGGCATTTATACACATATATCACTAGGGTAATAACCCTAGGCTATTAAACCGTTCCTATTAGGGTAATAACCCTAATCCCGGTTACTTAACATTCATGCATATCATTCTCAACATAAGCACCACTGCGCATACTCTACGTGCTAATCACTGTCTTACCTGTTGTCTCGCAATAGTAGAGATTCCAAATCCCCGGGTGCTCCCGACCGTGTGCCGTAATCCTAGTCACACACAATCCGGGATTTTCACAAATAGGGTTAACCCCTGATTTCACATTCATAAAATAAATTCATGGCATTTCAAATACAGATAATCACATAGAGCTCGAAAAGAGCTTTCCAACGGTATAAAGAACGTCCCAAACGGAGTACCGAGTCAAAAGTTATGGCCAAAACAAATTTCAGCATTTCCCGATGAACTCCAACCGGAATTCCGGATGAACCAACCAGAATTCCGGTTGTCTAGGCAGAGAACACGAAATTTCTCAATCTTTAAACCCCCAAAACTCACTCAAATCATCCCCAAACATTCCCAAACTTTCCAGAGCATCAATATATGTCATAATAAACATATTCCACAACTTAAACCCAACAATTGCACTAAAAATCAAAAAGTGCCATTAAAGCACCAAGCTTGAGTTCCATGAACTCAAGCTTGCTTTTCACAACCAAAATCACAATTAATCCACTTAGAGCAGCTAGGAAATATTATAGGGTCTAAAACACATATTTATGCATCAAAATCCAACAATAAACCCCATAATTTCAGATTGTAAAAATCAACTTAAAATTATGTTCAAACTCCAAAACTTCAAGCTCTAAACTTGAGCTTCAACTCAACCAACTCAATCAATTTTCCAGCTGCAAACACTTTCAAAAATCTGAATTCAAGACATGAAAATAACCCTAAAATTTATCTAGAGCTCAATCAAACACCCAAGCAAGGATTCAAGCATCACATACTCAAATTCAACAAAACTAACTTCAATTCCTTTACACATGCAATCTCAAGAACATTAGCACAAACTTATGCTTTTACAACACTCAAATTCAGAAGTAAAAATCAAGATTAAAGTCATAGGAAACTACCTCAAACTCAAACCAAGAGTAAGCTCAAAGTTCTACAATTATCAAGCTCCAAAACCACCAAACATCAAGCACTTTTCTTCAATCCTTAAAATTGAAAATCAAGAGAGCAAGAGAGGGAGAGAGGGTCGGGTAAGAGAGAGGAATAACACCAGAAATTAATCCATTTTTTTTTTTAAAGAAATTCATCTTTATCCATCATAGAAAATAAAGGTCAAATGACCAAAGTGCCCTTAAGGCCAAAACACACATGATCACCCTCACAAGGGTAAAATAGTCATTCAATACTCAATTAATTTCAAATAAATTTCAGATTATCATTCATCAAATAAAATGCCAAATAATCAATCCAATTTACATTTCGGGCCCGAACCCGGTTCGGCCCGAAATTCCCGGTTGTGACTATACCGCGCTAACCTGTCAGAACACACCTGAAAAGACAACACAGGCATACTATATAATAATATAGTTATATTAAGCACGTAATTAAATTAATTTCATCATTTTACCCTTCTCGGGTCATAATTACCAAAATGCCCCTGGCTCACCAACGGGGTCTTTAATATATTAAAATTCATATAAATCACATATATTGAATTATATAATAATATAATTCCTCCATTATACATAATTATCTAGTTAGGGTTTTGCTAATCCATTTCTTAATTCCGGGTATTACAATTACCCCCTCCTTATAGAAATTTCGTCCCGAAATTTACCTGAACAACTCCGGATATTTCTGCTGCATATCCGTCTCGAGTTCCCAGGTTGCCTCTTCTACTTTACTGTTCATCCACAGTACTTTCACCAGTGCCACTGTCTTGCTTCTCAAGACTTTTTCTCTTCTATCAAGTATCTGCACTGGTTGTTCCTCGTATGACAAGTCCGGCTGAAGTTCCAATGCTTCATAACTCAGAACATGGGACGAGTCTGAGACATATTTCCGAAGCATTGAAACATGAAACACATTATGTACAGCTGCCAGCGCTGGGGGCATAGCCAACCTGTACGCTACTTGCCCTATCCTCTCAAGGATTTCAAAAGGTCCAATGAACCTCGGGCTAAGCTTTCCTTTCTTCCCAAAGCGTTTTATGCCTTTCATCGGAGATATTCGGAGAAATACCATGTCCCCGACTTGAAAATCAATATCTCGACGCTTTGGATCGGCATAACTCTTTTGCCTACTCTGAGCCACGAGCATTCGCGCTCTAATCTTATCAACTGCCTCACTTGTTTTCTGAACAGCTTCGGGACCCAAGAACTTTCTTTCACCCACTTCATCCCAGTGAATGGGCGATCTACATTTTCTTCCATATAAAAGTTCATAGGGAGCCATCCCGATTGTTGCCTGATAGCTGTTATTATAAGAAAACTCGATCAGGGGAAGGTACTTTACCCATGATCCCTCAAAGTCAAGCACACATGCCCGTAGCATGTCCTCTAAAATCTGAATGGTCCTCTCGGATTGCTCATCCGTCTGAAGATGAAAAGCTGTGCTGAACTTTAACTGAGTTCCCATAGCTCGATGCAGATTCTCCCAGAATCTCGATGTAAACTTCGGATCTCTATCCGACACAATGGACTTTGGGACACCGTGCAGACGAACAATTTCTCTAACATATAATTCAGCATACTGATCAATGGAGAAATTCGTCCGAACAGGTAAAAAGTGAGCAGACTTTGTAAACCTGTCCACTATGACCCACACAGAGTCAAATTGTCCCGTGGTTCTAGGCATACCTACCACGAAGTCCATAGCTATATCTTCCCATTTCCATTCTGGTATTTTCAGTGGTTGCAGCAACCCTGCAGGTCGCTGGTGTTCAGCTTTCACTTGCTGACATGTAAGGCACTTTGCAACATACTCAGCGATGTCATTCTTCATGCCTGGCCACCAAAACATGGCTTTCAGGTCTTGGTACATCTTTGTCGACCCTGGATGAACTGAATAAGGAGTCGTGTGAGACTCATCCATGATCTCTTTCTTGATGTTTTCATTCATAGGCACACAAACACGACTTCCAAATTTCAACATTCCCGTTTCATCTACTGAGAAATCACTAGCCTTCCCAGCCAAAACCCTAGCTCGGGTTTTTATCAACTCTGAATCTTGCTTTTGTGCTTCTTTAATTCTCTCTAAAAGAGTGGATTGTAGGGTAATATTACCCAATTGCCCCACAACCAACTCAATCTGAGCTCGAGTCATTTCATTTGCTAACTGTCGGGAGATTTGCTTCATAGTACTCAACTGACTCTGACCTTTTCTACTCAAAGCGTCAGCAACCACATTGGCTTTACCAGGATGATAAAGGATCTCACAATCATAATCCTTCACCAATTCTAGCCAACGTCTTTGTCTCATATTCAAGTCCTTCTGGGTGAAGAAGTATTTCAGACTTTTATGATCAGTGTATATCTCACATTTCTCGCCATAAAGGTAATGCCGCCAAATCTTTAGCGCAAATACCACTGCTGCGAGTTCTAAATCGTGAGTAGGGTACCTCTGCTCGTACTCCTTTAACTGTCGAGAAGCATAAGCTATTACCCTCCCAGCCTGCATAAGCACACAGCCGAGACCCTGTCTCGAGGCATCACAATATACCACAAACTTTTCCTTATCTGAAGGAAGAGTTAGTACAGGAGCGGTAATCAAGCGTTGCTTTAACTCCAGGAAACTTTTCTCACACCGATCAGTCCAAACAAACTTCTGGTTCTTTCGGGTCAGCTCCGTTAAGGGTACAACAATCTTTGAAAAACCCTCAACGAACCGACGATAATAACCAGCCAAACCCAGAAAACTTCTGACCTCTGTAGCTGACTTCGGTATTGGCCAATCCCGTACAGCTTCAATTTTAGCTGGATCCACCATGATCCCATCTTTATCCACTATGTGCCCCAAAAATGAGACACGAGATAACCAGAATTCACACTTTTTGAACTTAGCATAAAGCTTGTGATCCCGTAATCTTTGCAAAACCACTCTGAGATGCAACTCATGCTCTTCTTCTGTCTCAGAGTACACCAAAATGTCATCGATAAACACAATCACAAACCTATCCAGGTAATCCTTAAACACCCGATTCATCAAATCCATGAATGCCGCCGGGGCATTAGTGAGTCCAAAAGACATCACAAGAAATTCATAGTGTCCATACCGAGTACGAAACGCAGTTTTTGGGATATCTTCCTCTCAAATTCTCAGCTGATGATAGCCTGAGCGAAGATCAGTCTTGGAAAAGACCGTCTTCCCCTTCAGTTGATCAAACAGATCATCAATTCGAGGTAAAGGATACTTGTTCTTAATGGTAAGCTTGTTCAACTCCCGGTAGTCAATACACAATCGCAGGGTTCCGTCTTTCTTCTTCACAAACAAAACCGGAGCACCCCAAGGTGAGTAGCTCGGTCTGATGAATCCCAGATTCAGTAACTCTTGCAATTGTATCTTCAATTCCTTCAACTCAGTTGGAGCCATTCGGTACGGTGCCTTAGACACTGGATCCACTCCCGGAGCCAATTCAATAACAAATTCAATTTCCCGAACAGGTGGCAATCCCGGCAAATCTTCTGGAAAGACATCAAGGAACTCACATACCAATCTCGTATTCTCAGGCCCCGATGTCACAGGTTGGCTAGTGTCCACTGTAGTAACTATGAACCCTAGACAACCTCTACCCATCAGGTCTTTAGCTTTCAACAGTGATATTCTCGGTATGCGTGCCCCTTGAACTTTACCCACGAACACCACTGGGTTAGCACCGTCGGGCTCAAACACCACCATCTTCCGTTTGCAGTCAATCATCGCTCCATATTTAGACAGAAAATCCATTCCCAGGATTATGTCAAAATCAGATAATTGCAGCTCAATTAGATTGGCGGTCAACTCACAACCGTCAATCCAAAAAGACAAGGACCGAATCCACCTTGTGGATATTATCAGGTCTCCCGAGGGTAACAGGGTTCCAAACCCCGAAACATAAATATCACATGGCTTATGTAAACTTTCTATCACTCTACTCGATACATATGAATGAGTAGCTCCCGAATCAAATAACACAGTATAAGCACAACCATTAATAGATAACTGACCTGTCACAACTGACGGACTAGCATTAGCATCTGCCTGAGTTATAGTGAAAAGTCGCCCCGGGTTCTGAGCAACATTCTTCTTAGGCTCTTCTCTCTTGGCTTGGGGACAGTCTCTGATAAAGTGTCCCACCATGCCACACTGGAAACATGCCTTGGCTCGGCACTCACCAGGATGATGCTTCTTGCATTTAGAACATTCTGGATATGATCGGAATGAGGACCCGCGACCCTGACGGCCACCTCTGTTTCCCCGAAACTTTCTATTTCCCCCGAAGCTCCGAAGCCTCGGCCTTCCATTTGTGCTCGTGGTTGCCACCGTCGGTCCCCTTACCGACATTACCACCGGCAGAGGGTTTGATGCCATGGCGGCATCCTTTGCGGCCTCGCTCCTTCATTACTTGCCGCTCGGCCTCCTCAGCAATTAAGGCCAAGTCTACCACTCTCTTATACAGAGTGTCATGTGATGTGGTAATCTTCAAGTCCCGACTAATTGTAGCATTTAGTCCTCGAACATATTTCTGCTTTCTGGTAAAATCTGTAGGCACCAGATCACCAACAAATTTAGATAACCGATCGAAGTCCAGAGTATATTCAGCCACAGACATTTTCCCCTGAGTCAACTTCACAAAATCTTCTTGGTGTGAAGTCCTCACTGCAACGTTATAAAACTTTTCTTCAAAAAGTTTCTTGAACTCTTCCCATGTCATGACACTGACATCTCGAGTCTGATTCACTATATCCCACCATACGCGGGCATGATCTTGAAACATAAAGGCCGCACAATTCACCCTCTCGCTCCCGTCACCCCCATATTATCGAGGATACGGGTAACGGTGCTCATCCATTGATCGGCCTTAATAATATCAATGCCTCCCGTAAAAGCCGAGGTTGCGGCTTCACAAACCGCTCGAACACGTAGTCCCGTGCGGCATAATATACCCTTGGTTACCCACCACCGGCACAGAGCCGGTGGTAACCCTTGATTCACCGGGGCAGCTTGTTGCCTTAAACGTCGCAACTCTTCCTCTTGACGAAGTATGACACTTCGCATTTCATGAAACATCCGCCGCGCCGGCCAGGAGGATTAGCATTAACGGCCCCCGCATTATCCCCTGGATTTTGCGGAGGTGGAGGCAGTGCTGGTGGATCGGTTTGGGTAACCTCGGGCTCTACTTGCTCGCCCTGTGGTCTAGATGATTGCGGAGGGTCCATTACTAGTACCCCTGTAATCAACAACCCCAGCGAGTTAAGCACCAATACCACACTCACGCACTTATTGCCTTAAACCCTAACTCATCTATTTACCTCATACATATTTACATAAACAAATAGCATTTATAGCATGGCATCACATAACACATACATACTCTAGATGCTTGCATACTGCCTAAAATGGAAAGCGGTAAACAGATGATCACACATACAGTCAAGTATTTACTCTCAATACTTACTGCACCATGAGTCAAGCCTATCTCTCGACGACGAATGTACATGTTCTACGGCCTACAGGAAGTTTAAAAACCTTGGCGCTCTGATACCAAATTGTAACGCCCTAAATAATTAGGCACGCTACTCAAAATACTTATGAAGCCCTAATCCCCTAACCGGGATTACTAATTAAAATAGCGCAGAATTTAAACTTTTAAATTAAACAGACTGAAAATAAACTTGTAATATATTTAAACTTTTCAAAATAGTTGGGATCCCAAAAATATTTACAAACTTATTACAAGTTCTTTCTTACTAGCCGACCTAAGCGGCAAAACAGAATACAAAAGTCAACACTGTTAGACCCATAACCCGCTTGGTCTGAAGTGGCATGAACATGTACATTCTTCGTCCTGCTCCTGAAACTCATGGCTGATCAGCTAATGCCTTACCCTTTCCTGCACAGTAGAGCACCCGTGAGCCAAGCCCAGCAAGACAGTATAAATCATAACAAATATATTATGCTCATTCACATATGTCTGTATAGCACAGACCTGATCATTATTTCATCATGCCCATTTATGTCTACGTGGCGTAGACCTATGTGTTGCGCTCACACATCTAATTAAATCTACGTGACGTAGACCCACGTGTTACTCTCACACGTCTAAATACATTAAGGCCTTAGAAGCGGTTCATCTCGGTTATGAGTACCGAGTCCAACGTGATTATGCCTTGAGCACATAATCCTTAAATCACATTTCAATTAACATGGCATGGCATTTATACACATATATCACTAGGGTAATAACCCTAGGCTATTAAACCGTTCCTATTAGGGTAATAACCCTAATCCCGGTTACTTAACATTCATGCATATCATTCTCAACATAAGCGCCACTGCGCATACTCTACGTGCTAATCACTGTCTTACCTGTTGTCCCGCAATAGTAGAGATTCCAAATCCCCGGGTGCTCCTGACCAGGTGCCGGTAATCCTAGTCACACACAATCCGGGATTTTCACAAATAGGGTTAACCCCTGATTTCACATTCATAAAATAAATTCATGGCATTTCAAATACAGATAATCACATAGAGCTCGAAAAGAGCTTTCCAACGGTATAAAGAACGTCCCAAACGGAGTACCGAGTCAAAAGTTATGGCCAAAACAAATTTCAGCATTTCCCGATGAACTCCAACCGGAATTCCGGATGAACCAACCGGAATTCCGGTTGTCTGGGCAGAGAACACGAAATTTCTCAATCTTTAAACCCCCAAAACTCACTCAAATCATCCCCAAACATTCCCAAACTTTCCAGAGCATCAATATATGTCATAATAAACATATTCCACAACTTAAACCCAACAATTGCACTAAAAATCAAAAAGTGCCATTAAAGCACCAAGCTTGAGTTCCATGAACTCAAGCTTGCTTTTCACAACCAAAATCACAATTAATCCACTTAGAGCAGCTAGGAAATATTATAGGGTCTAAAACACATATTTATGCATCAAAATCCAACAATAAACCCCATAATTTCAGATTGTAAAAATCAACTTAAAATTATGTTCAAACTCCAAAACTTCAAGCTCTAAACTTGAGCTTCAACTCAACCAACTCAATCAATTTTCCAGCTGCAAACACTTTCAAAAATCTGAATTCAAGACATGAAAATAACCCTAAAATTTATCTAGAGCTCAATCAAACACCCAAGCAAGGATTCAAGCATCACATACTCAAATTCAACAAAACTAACTTCAATTCCTTTACACATGCAATCTCAAGAAAATTAGCACAAACTTATGCTTTTACAACACTCAAATTCAGAAGTAAAAATCAAGATTAAAGTCATAGGAAACTACCTCAAACTCAAACCAAGAGTAAGCTCAAAGTTCTACAATTATCAAGCTCCAAAACCACCAAACATCAAGCACTTTTCTTCAATCCTTAAAATTGAAAATCAAGAGAGCAAGAGAGGGAGAGAGGGTCGGGTAAGAGAGAGGAATAACACCAGAAATTAATCCATTTTTTTTTAAAGAAATTCATCTTTATCCATCATAGAAAATAAAGGTCAAATGACCAAAGTGCCCTTAAGGCCAAAACACACATGATCACCCTCACAAGGGTAAAATAGTCATTCAATACTCAATTAATTTCAAATAAATTTCAGATTATCATTCATCAAATAAAATGCCAAATAATCAATCCAATTTACATTTCGGGCCCGAACCCGGTTCGACCCGAAATTCCCGGTTGTGACTATACCGCGCTAACCTGTCAGAACACACCTGAAAAGACAACACAGGCATACTATATAATAATATAGTTATATTAAGCACGTAATTAAATTAATTTTATCATTTTACCCTTCTCGGGTCATAATTACCACAATGCCCCTGGCTCACCAACGGGGTCTTTAATATATTAAAATTCATATAAATCACATATATTGAATTATATAATAATATAATTCCTCCATTATACATAATTATCTAGTTAGGGTTTTGCTAATCCATTTCTTAATTCCGGGTATTACAATCATAGCGACACAACCATTGTGTCCGTTCAGCAGTACAGGCATCGTACTGGTTAAGAGTGATATCATGGCCAATCATACTTTTGGATGCTATTGATGCTATCATAGCGGCACAAACCTAGTGCCGGTCCTACAGCACGATTATAGTGCTAGTAGGAGTGATATCATGGTCAGTAGCACAAGCAGTTAGAACGTTCTTGCTCATCTGTTAAGCCCTGTAGATAGGTGTATGGGCGCCTATTTACAGGTCGGAATTTATGTGATATGTTATATGCATTTCTTACTGAGTCTGTCGACTCACAGTTTCTACTTTCATGTGTAGGTAAAGGAAAGGCGAAGGCTGAACAGGAGTGGACCTGAGCTCGGGTGAGATTGTACATGTCAAAGCAGCGCGACCTGGAGTGTTCGGTCTCGGGACATCTGGGAGTTGTATTTTGAAAGTCGCTGTGCGACCTGTAAATCTGTATATTTTGGAATGTATGCTTGAAAAGTAAAGTTTGTAAAGTTTTAAAAATCGGGATCCCGGCACTTGTAAACTTTTTATTAAATTACAAAGTTTAGTATTTAATGCAAAAGTTTTAATTTGACACGTTTTTCGGGAAATTTCTTTGATTAGCAAAGATTGCACAATTATTGAAAAAGCACTGTAGCGTGCCTTAGCATTAGGGCGTTACAAAATATCACTAGAAAAATACTTCAAGCAAAACAGATAATATCTATCTAGACTTTCATTGACTTATTAATTTATTTTCTAATTAAATATATTTTAGTTCATTTATTTTTAATTAATCATTAAATGAAACAATCATTGATTTAAGTTGGTCCAAAATTAAAATAAATAATTTTCAACTTTAATCTATTTTTCAAATAAATTCAAAATTTTTGCATTTAAGAAATGCAATTTTGAAATTGTGGGAAAAAGATTAATAAAATAAAATAAAATATATTTTGAAAATTATTCAAATTTAAGTTATTCTGAAATAAGATTTCAAACTTAAAATAATTTTCAATTTTAATTAAATAATATGAAAATAATAATATTTAAGTATCATGATGAAAATCAACTTAAATATTTAAATTTTCAATTTAATTAAATGTACTAAATTCAAGAAATAAATAATTAAGTATAAAGAAGACTTAATTATTAATTCTAATTTAATACTAGGAAAAATATACTTAACTTAGATTGTACAAAAATTAATTATTAAACAATTAATTTCACAATCTATGATATTTTCCTAATTAAATATTAGAAATATAATTAGTACTAGAAAAAACTATCTAGAATATATATCATTAACTAAGTGTTTTTCTAAAATTAACTTTAAAATATTAAATGAAAAATAAATTTCATATATTTTAAAAGTTAATTATGTTGCTAATTCAATTTTAATTAGGTTAGACTAATATAATTAACCTAATACAATTATTTAAATAAGGTAAATGGGCCTTCACAATTGGGGTAGTTCATGTGAGGTGGAGCTGGATTCAGTATGTCGTACCCACTTCTATTGGCCCCCAACTCTCACACAAGGCCCAAAAGAGAGGAATTTAACCTTTAAATAAAGGGTTGAGATGCAAAATGGCCCTCAATTTGGTAACTAAGTTAGTAAAAATCCACTTTTTAAAAAAATTAAGAAAATGGCCAAATCTAATAAATTAGATAATAAAAATTATAAAAATAGATTTATCACATATTTTTTTTAAAAAAAATATATATAATAACAAAATTAAGTTAAATAATTTTGTTTAGTATTGCATATTATGATATTGTAACAAAAATAAATAAATATATTAGATCATTTAAATATATACAACAGTATTAGATATATCGTAGTACAGAAAATTAATATACCGTAGTAATAAAATTATATACCACAAAGAAATTATAACAATACTAAATTAATACTCAAAAAATATATATATATCATGCTAACAAAATTATATATACCACCATTAAAATATGAATACACAACAAAAAATTTATATGTAATAAAATAGAAACTAAATATCATATTAAATAAATAATGTATTATAGACAACAAAAATCATATACCATACAATAAAACGTATATACCTACAATAAAAAATAAAACAAAATAATATAATATTATTAAAAAAAATTATATATATCGAAAATTATATATCACCTTTATGTATACTAAAATAAAAACTAAACATGCATTATCTAAAATAAAATGATATACTGTACAATGAAACTTATATATCATATAACATAAAATATATACCTTACAATAAAAATATATATAATAATAACAACAAATAAAAATAAAAATATATAGGATGCTAATAAAATTATATATCATGTCAACAAAAGTACAATAGAAAATAAAACTTAAATATTATTTAAAATAAATTATATATCGTATAACAAAAAATACATATATCATACACCAAAACATATATACAAAAAATAATAATAATAAAAATATAGATTACTAATACATATATATATATGTATACTATACTAACTAAATTATATACCACAATTAAAATATATATAACATGATCATTGTATATAATAAAATAAAAACTAATTAAATATTATTTAAAATAAATAATCATACAATCGAAAAATATAAAAATAATAATTAAATATATGTAGAATGACAATAAAATTATATACATACATTAAAATATTTTTATTATGCTAATAAAATTATATACCACTATTATACATATCATAATAAAAAATAAATATCATCTAAATATACCATACAACAAAATAGAAATATACCGTACAACAAAATCTATATACCAACAACCCAAAACAACTCATAAAAAATTAAAAAAAATTGACATAACTTTAAAATAAAAAAGATTTTAACAAAACTAATATAGATATACCATAATGTTTAAATAATTTGCTTCTAATTCTAAAACAAAAATTGAAATGAGGACATTTACTAACATAGTCTTATGATTTAGGGCCATTTGCTATATTTTTTTGAAATGAGGACATAAACTAACATACTCCTATGATTTGGGGCCATTTACTATAATTTCCCTTAAATAAACAATTGTTATTCATTGAATAAGTCCAAATCTAATTGGGCCTAAATAAATTTACTTATGTCAAAATTTATTTTAGCAACCTAGTCCATTTACTTAGTAAAACTTAAATGGGCTTCCTATATGCATCTAAGCCCAATAGCAAACATATAGGCTCACACAGGTCAAATGATTTGGATGGGCCCTATCATGTTACTAGGTTTACACAGATGAAAGAAATAGCAAAAATTACTTGTTACAAATTATTTATAAGATCTATTGACAATTGGACTATGATTAAAATCAGATCATTGGATCTGTCAACAAGTTAATCATAGCAATTTAGATCAAATAAATAATAGGTTTGTAAAAAAAAAAAATTGTATATTAATATATAAACAAACAATACAAACAAATAACTGATCTGGAATATCTGGAAAGTAAGCTAAAAAATCTCAATTTTAAAATTTAAAATAAAATTTAAATTTTAAAATAAATATCTTAACTAGAATTCAAATTTAGGTTATTAGAGAATATTTGAAAAAATTCAAAATTCAACAAACTCCTAAATTTCCTAAATTCTAACAAAAAATTAAAAATATCTAATCAATTTTTCAAATATCATGTTTATTCAAAATTTAAATTTATTTAAAATTTCTAATAAGATAGTATAATAAAATATCTTGAATTTTAAAATTTAGATATTTCATTATTATATTCTAAGTCTTATAATTTAATAAATTTAAATATTACATAAATAAACTAATTGAAAAATAAGATATTTTATAGAATATTTTTTTAAAAAAATAATAATAAGTTTGAAAAATTTATGGTTTGAAACCGTAAAATATCTAATCAAACTAAACTAACCAATTTTTCAAATTTCATGTTATTTTTGCCAAAATATAATTTTAATAAGAAAAAATGTCTAATAAGATAAAATGTTAAACCTAACATATTCTTAATCTTATAATTTTAATTAATAAAATATATTTCAAAAAATAACAAATTTGAAAAAAAATATATGATATGGTTAGCAAACTTTGAAATTTGAACAAGATTATTTTAAAAGATAATATTTTAATATCAAAGTAAGATCATTCAAATTAAAAAAAAAAAACTGATCTTATAATTAAAATACATAAAATAATCTAAAATTTCAAAATTAACCATAAGGCTCCTTTGTGAGAAATCAAATTTTCAAAATTCAAAGCCTACTAATATCAGAAAATAATTTTAATTAATTAAAAAAATTGATAAAAATTAATTTTATTCAGAAAATTAGATTTTTGATTGAAAATTCAGATTCTACACAAAATTCTACCGAAAATTGGCTTTTGTTTCAATGAAAAACGATTTTTGAATCAAAAGTTATGTCGAAAACAAGTTTGAGGCACAGGGGTATGCATTGCATACCCCTGCGCGCACGGATTGGGGTGTCTAACCGAGCATCAAGGCTGCATGCAGCCTATCTGACCCACGGACACGGACGGGACAAGGGTATGCTTCGGACAAGGCTTTGTCTGAAGGGATTTTGTCCCATGCGCTCGCGCGAGTGTGCTTTCAAACCCTGATATTTTCGTTCAACTTCAAAAAATCATAACTAATTCATAAAAAATCCAAATTAGGTTCTGTAAAAGCCTAAATTTATTATTTTTTTTTTGTCTACTTTCCAGAAAAAATAATTCCAAATCAAAATAAAAAATATTTCAGTAACATATATTGCGATTTCTAAACTATCATCAAATAAGCACATAAACCACATGAAACCATCCAAATCAATGCATATCATCGTTTTAATTCATATTTCATGAAAGTAAATCATTACCATGGCTCCGATACCAGTTGTTGGAAATATTTTACCAGGATCTAGATTTACTACCACGTATGTTTCATTAACATCCTAATATGAATTCTAAAACAATGAAATAAACACATATAAAATTTAGGAAACCTTACATTGGTTGCAGCGAAATATAATGACTCCTTCCGTTCAGATCTCTAGCCCTTGATTCCTTTCTGTAGCAGAGCATCACCAAGATCTGAACCTGAATCTCTTTCTCTCCTTCCTTTGATGCTGATTCTCCTTCTTGTTCTTTGGAATCTCCTACAGTCTTACACACTATGATTGAGATACCACTTGATGTGTGTGGGGACTACTCTATCACTCAAGGATTTCAAAATTGAAGAAGAAAAGAAGAGGGAAGTGGTTTCGGCTATAGAGAAAAGAATAGGAGGCTCAACTTTTCATCTGACAAAGTTAACAAAGTTGAGTGTGAATGAGAGCCATCACTATCTATTTATAGGTAACCACCTAGGTTTAAGTTAGAATTATTTGGCATTAAAATAATGAAAAAAATAAATGATGAAAGCCTACAATAGTGGCCGGCCTGGGCTTTGGATAATGGGCCTCACTTATGCAATTTTACTGTTTTATCATTTCTGCATCTCATTTTCTCAAAAACGCCAATTTTCAAATTCAACCATTTAAATGCCAATTCTAATTATTTAATAACTAAAAATTAATTATTTAATAATATTGTCATTTAATATTTTTATTAATTAGACATATAAAGTCTCTTAATTAATAAATAAACCTAGAATCTCTTTTCTTTACAATTTTGCCATTGCTTAGTGAAAATTCACAAAGTAGACAGTCTAACTTTAGAATTATAATTGATTAATCAAAATCAATTAACTGAGTCTTACAAGCAGTATTGTCTCAACTAGTATGGGGACCATGAGCCTATATTTCTGAGCTTCCAATAAGTCGAACCGAATTTACCAAGTAAATTTCCTAACTT
This sequence comes from Cannabis sativa, assembly GCF_029168945.1. Lineage (NCBI taxonomy): Eukaryota > Viridiplantae > Streptophyta > Magnoliopsida > Rosales > Cannabaceae > Cannabis > Cannabis sativa. The sequence goes on from NC_083603.1 coordinate 22,934,889, forward strand.
ATTGCTTCCTTATTGAATCCATACTTAGAACTTGGAATTGCACTCTCAGTCATATAGAACGCTCTATATGTTCCATGATATAGATAGGTAATTAGGTATCCATTGTTATAATCCTAATTTGATTAATGACCCTCTAATAGATGATCTACATTGAATAGGCACTAAATTACTGTTACACCTTCAATGTATTTTATCCTTAAAACACTTAGCTCCATATAAATAATGTTTCAGCGAAGTGAAATGAGATCTCAACCGTTTATCTCTATTTAGCCAAGCTCGAAGGATATCATCGTTTCACTTCTAAATTCCTATAAAAGTTATAGACTCCATATTTATGTTAGCGCTCCCACTCAATTATACTATCATGTTCCCAAAATGTACGTATCACTCTGACCCAAAAGTAGGCTTAACTAACAAATCAAAGAACATGTATAATACTCTTGAGATCGAACCTAAACATATCAGGATTAAGATCATTTGATCTAGGATCAACGGCTGATATTGAATTGAATAGATATTACGGTAAATTTTAATATATCTAATCAAAGTTCAATATCGGTCCCTTCCAATGTATACTCCATACATCTGATACTGGTAAACTTTTCCAATGCCCTGGAAAGGACATAACACTTATCCAAGGTGTAAGAATACCTATCGCTGATTATACCATGCCTGTCTAAATCGAGTGTTCTGACAAATCAGGGAATAAACTTTCGAACATATAATTAAGATTATATTCCACTGTGCTGACAACACTATAATCATTAACAAATTCATATGTTCTGGACTTAAATAAAATTCATACATTATGTATATATAATCATGAAGTAAATCATGTGAACCATGCAACATAAAATGTTATTTCTGATCTTTATTAATAAGTAAATCTGATTATATTGAAATGAGTTTTATTTAGGGCACAAAACCCAACATGATTTTGCTGCATTAAGCTTCTGTCCTAAGGCACGACAGAATGTTGTTAGTGATCTTCGAATAGCTTCTGCAGATCGTTTATTAGCTTTGCAAAGAACTAGGTTGTTGTCTGCAAAAAACAAGTGTGAAATTGCTGGTGCACCACCCGCAACACGCAAACTAGAGAGATTGCCATTCCTTTCTTCAAATTGAAACGGTCTTGAGAGTCCTTTAACACATATTATGAACAAATATTGGAATAAAGGGTCACCTTGACGTATGCCACAAGTTGGAAACAATTCTCCTAGAGTTGAACCATTGATGAGAAAAGAGTAGGAAACACTGGATATGCATAGATAAGCTCCACAATTGAATGATCAAAACCCATAGCCAATAGCATTCCATGGATGAAATGCCACTCTACTCTGTCGAATGCTTTACTCCTGTCCAACTTAATGGCTGAATATCCTTCTTTTCCTCTTTTCAAATGTTTCAGCGAATGAAGTAACTCAAAGGCTACCAATACATTATCAGTTATGAACCTTGAGGATATAAGTGCACTTTGTGATTCTAAAATGACTTGTGGAAGATATAGTTTTAATCGTAACACAATTGATTTGGACACAAGTTTATAAAGGACATTACAAAGGCTTATAGGTCGCAGCTGTGACATATTATTTGGTTTTTTGACTTTTGGTCTGAGTGTAATTAAAGTCTGGTTGAAGCTTGAAGGATCACCACCATCGTTTAGCACTTTTAGTACTGAACTAGTATCACCAACAATGTTCCAATAATTAGAGTAAAACATGATCAACATGCCATTAAGTCTAAGACTACCATCTGAATTCATCGATTTTAAAGCCTCATAGACATCAGCAGCAGTAAAAGGGCGAGTAATGTCTCTGTTATCAGCAGCTATGATGGAACATGGGACTTTGGAGAGGACAAATTGCATAGCTTCATTATCTACACCATCATTAGTGTATATGCCACAAAAATAGGTCTGTACAACATTGGAAATAGCAGCTTGTGAAGTATGCTCAACACCATGATCGTCAATTAGTTTTTTAATGGTGTTATTCTTCTTTCAGTTGTTAGCCTTTTGATGAAAAAACTTTGTATTAGAGTCACCCGATTTCAGCCAATTTATACGTGATCTTTGTTTCCAATAATCCTCTTCTTGTGCCAAGAGTTCATCAAGGATATTTTAACAATGTTTGAGTTCCTCAAAATTCTCAAAAGTGGTATCATTTGAGTTTTGAAGTGCAAAAACTTTTTCTTGGGTGCTGTTTATCTTCCTTGGAAACTCTCCAAACTTTCTTCTATGCCATGATTAAAGATGAAAGGAGAAGGAGGAAAGATTATTTGTAATCTGCAGTATGGGATCAACAGTTGAGTTGGTCCAATTTTTGTTGATAATGTCCAAAGCTTCATCTTCATTCAACCATATTTTTCAAAGCGAAATCGTGATCTGAATTGTGTGCGAGTGTCTGGTGCAAACGGGTTAAAGAAACTAGCATAGCTCGACGATCAGATTTAAAGAAATCCAAGTGTGAAACCTCATTAGCTCCAAACTGATGAGGCCACACATTATTGACGAAGGCATAGTTAAATCTCTCTTTAACATTCGTTCCATTGACACATTTGTTATGCCAGGTGAATCGGGCACCAGTAAAAGGTAGATCATGTAAACCACAATAGTCTATTGCATTACGAAAGTTATCAATTTTTGTATCACAACGTAATTGGATAGGACAATAGAGTTGAAATAATAGAATTGTCAAATACCAATCCAAATTGAGCACCATCAGACATTTGTTCCTAACTAAACAAAGTTTAGGGAAATTTTGTAGAAGAACCCTAAAGGGTCGTTCTTATCTGTTTCGAATTTAGAAAATTTTTTTAGCATATCTTTTTTCCATGATCGCTTACGCTGTTCCTATTTAGGCCTACTTGTAAATTTTTAGAAATTCTGAATAGTTTATAATGTCGAAAATAAGGTTTAAACAGTTACTTATCATGCGTATAAAGAAAACAGTTGTTCGTACAACATAATATGTAAATTTTGTTTTCGGCATGGTAAACTACTCGATTTTTTAAAAAAAATTTACATGTGTTTCTAAATAACTATAACATACATGATTATAAAAAAATAGACTAAAATATTTTTTTTAGGTGCTGAAATAGATAAAGGATCTACCGAAACACCCCTTTAAAAGGTGTATAATAGACTTACTCTAAAATTTAACATATAGTTGTAACTATAACAATTGCAATTGCACCTTCTAAAACAATTACTCCAAATTCACCAACTTATTACAACAAAGAAGTTCTATAGGCCTAAAAGTAGGTTAAATTACCAAAAGTTTTTTAAAAAAATAGGCAAATTATGAGTGTAATAATAAGTTCAAACCATCACTTTATATGGTGAAAAAATAAAAATTAAAGTTATTATATCTAAATAAAAGTTTTGTAAAATAGTACTTTTAAGAGACTATATTAAAGCTTCGATCCCAGTATCTGTTATACTTTTAGAGTTTTAGAGGAGTGCTAGCAATAAAGTCCAATTTCAAAATCTTGCTCAAGTTGGAAAGGCTTAGTCCATTATACTACATATTGTTGACCTCAAAAAGTGATCAACCGACAACGGCGTCGTGCGATCTGATGCTTGTCACGTGTATGCACAAAAAAAAATGAAAAGTAATAGACAATATGATTTGTTATAGAGGTTTGGCCCCCTTGTGATAGCGGGTAATGACCTACTTCCCTTTAGTTGTATTATACCGAGTGAATTACGATCTAGATCGCTATATGTGGGATCTACTATAGTACCATTAGGATTACAATGTATGAATCAATACTAGGGAAAACTCAAGTGTTGGAAAGCCTAGGGTAGGTGTTTGTGTGTGTGTGTATGTGTGTGTGTGTGTGTGTGTGTGTGTGTGTGTGTGTGTGTGTGTGTGAGAGAGAGAGAGAGAGAGAGAGAGAGAGAGAGTTTGTCAGACACTAAGTAATTGAGATCAAGTTTCTAGCTTAGAGGCAACTTTGTTAGAATTTATTTTACCAGAATCTTAGATCTACTCACAAGTATGTTGTTTAACTAAATATGAACTTTCTAAAACGATAAATAAACACATATAAAGTTAAGAAAACCTTACATTGGTTGCAGCAGAATAATGTCTCCTTCCATTCAGATCTCTAACCCTTGTATCCTTTCTGTCGTAGAGTATTATCAAGATCTAAGCCCGAATGTCCTTCTCTTTGTGTGTGATCCTTCACAGTCTTCCAATCTATGATTGAGGTACCACTTGCTGTGTGTGGGCACTACTCTATCACTGAGGGTTTCGAAATTTAGAAGAGGAAAAGAGAGAGAGAGTTAAGTTTTGCTATAGAGAGAGAGGGAAGGCTCAGTTTTCTGAAAAAGTAATATTTTAAGAAAAGGTTATGAAAACTTGTTATTTGACTGAGCCATCACTTTCTATTTGTAGGCAACTACTAGGTCTAGGTTAGTAATTATTTGGCATTAAAATAATGAAAATATTAATTGGAAAATCTTGCTTAAGTGGCCGGCCAAGGTGTGTAATGGGCTTCACTTGGTTTTTGCAGTTTTCACAATTTTTATTTCTATTTTCTCAAAAACGCCATTTTTTCAATTCTAACCTTTTAAATGCCAAAAATAATTATTTAATAACTAAAATAGATTATTAAATAATATTGTCATTTAATTTAATTATTAATTAGACATATAAAGTCTATTAATTAATAAATAAACCTAGAATCTCTTTTCTTTACAATTTCACCCCTGCTTAGTGAAAATTCACAAATTAGACATAGTCTAACTTTAGAATTATAATTGATTAATCACAAATCAATTATTGAGTCTTACAAGTAGTATAATCTCAACTAGAATGGGGACCATGGATCTATATGCCGAGCTTCCAATAAGTGAACCGAATTTACTAAGTAAATCCCTACTTATTAATTCTTCGTTGAATCCACTCTTAGAACTTAGAATTGCACTCTCAGACTTATATATAGCATATTATATGTTCCACGATATAGATATGCTATCTAATTTAACCATTGTTATAATCTTATTGTCATCAAAGATCCTCTATATAGATGATTTACATCGAGATGGGATAATTTTACCGTTCTCACCCCTCAACGTATTTTGCCCCTTAAAACACTTAGCTACCTGTAAATGATGTTTAGTGATCTAAGAATTAGTCACTTAAACAAGAGCTCATCCATTTACTTCTATTTAGCTAAGCTCGAAGGGAATCATCACTTGCCTTCTATACACCAGTAGAAGCTATAGATTCCATATTTATGTTCAACACTCCCACTCAATCATACTATCATGTTCCCAAAATATACGTATCACCCTGAACCCAAAAGTAGGCTTAACTAATAAATCAAAGAACATGAATAGCACTCCTGAGTTGAGCCTAAGCATATCAGGATTTAGATTCTTTTAATCTTAAGATCAACTACTGATATTGACTTGGAAAGATATGACGGTAAGTTTATAATATCTTAACTAAGTTGCAATATCGGTCCAGTCCAATGTATACTCCATACATTCGAAACTAGTATACTTTACCAACGTCCTGGAAAGAACATAACACTTACTCCAAGTGTAAGTAAACATCATCGGTGATTATCACATTAGTGTAAATCCAAAACACTGATGAAACAGGGACTTAGTCTTTTGATTCATATTATCACAATCACATTCCACTGTGTTGAAGATACTGTAATTGTGAATAAACATATGATCTGGACTTAACTGATTTTGTGTGTAAATGTAATAAACATATTAAACCATTAGCACGTAAAATTCATGCAAACATAAATCACTTCAAATTTCTTACATTGATAACTAATCAGATTGTAAAGGGTTTTATTTAGGGCACAAAACCCAACAAACTCCCACTTGCACTAACATAAAACAAACTGTGCAAATAAATCAATCTGATGTCTTGATCTTCAAATCAAGTGTAGTATATTTGAATCCACCCAAACTTCTGGAAACTAGTTCATAAAATTATTTATGAAACATCCTTTACTATATGCTTTACTCATCAAGGGATACTGAAATCCTTACTGTTTTAAAGTACATCTGAATAAACAAAATACATATCTCTCATATTTTAAAATATGGAATTGAGATAATACAGCATAGACTTTTCTTCAGTAAAATAACTTTCTGGTAATTTCGAATTTACAAAGTTATAAATCTTCTCTGGTAGAGCTTGAATTACTATAGAATAACTCCTCCACCCCCAGAGTAACCACCATCTCAAGAATTCGAATGAGTTGGGGTAGATACAAGGATAACTGATATACAGTTCCTTAAGATCTGACATATAGATCACTTTCATAAATCTTTCTTGATATCTTCTAATGTTCCTTATTTGATTACATCTCAGATAGCTCTCACTTAATAGCAGATGTCTGGTTAAATAATACTTTTAACCTCTTATTGTTTGGAGAGTTATCTAGTTGTGACTTATTGTATTAGTCCGAAACTTTAAGTTTCTTTTAAGACTAAATCATCAACATAGCAAACTAGTATTTGAAGTGAAAAATACTTGCTAGAGATTAAGTAATCAAAAATTGAGATACCATAAAATGTTATGAGGATTAAGAATTCTTGGCTCAAGTCATTCGAATAGACTGAACTAGAGTTCTTTTATCTTATTCTCATAATTCTGATAAGTTATATCTATCCACATGAATGGTTAGATTTGCTTTTCAGTAGTGTTCTTAAGTTCCTATCACAAGTGTCAACCTAATGAAGATGGGTAAAGAATTTTAAAATTCTCTCACTCAATTAAGGTAGTGTGATACATTATCAAAGAACTTTTATAGGTATCATTATTTACTACAACAGTAAAACTAAATTGGAACATACAATCAAGATCAAGGATTTATACTGATAATAGCTAATTCATTATATTACTTTCATGTTTAAAGAAAATATGTGTTACATAGGGTATTGTGGATAAATTCCACCCCTAAGTATATAGAGATTATGATCCACCCCTAAAAGTTGTAACGATCATGATTCTCTAAGTGTTATAGAGATTATGTGGAGTTGAATACAATCCAGAGTTCATTAGATATAAAAGATTGTTGAACTGCATAGTTTTCTTAACTTTTCTCCACCCCTATCAGATCAAAAGATCCTTTTATTAAACAACTTCTCAATAATTGTATTAGATTTAACAATTATTAATAAACATAGAAATAATTTCTAGTGTTTATTTAATATAACTCTATGAAGAATTGTAAATATTATGGAATTTGTATCAATAATAAAAATACTTACACATACAAACATATAAATATAATGTGGTAATTGTGGTTTAAGATAAAGTAAATGAAGCTCAATCTCATAAATTGTAATTTGTTTGAAATAGAAAATAAAATAAAATATTATTAATAAAAAAAAATATTGCAACAATATGAGAAAAACAGGGATAAAAATCCCAAACTAAAATTCGAAATCCAAATTGTCTTTAAACTAAAACAATTAATTCAAAAATAGATAAATGAGCTTCATCTTTATCTTGGATGATCTTCACCCTTTGTCCAGCTTTACGATCCAACTCACTAAGATAGTATCTGAGTTCAAGTAGCTTGGCCTACAAGAAGAAGAAATAAATAAACAAAGTTACTCCAGAATCAATAATCCAATTGGATAATAATTCACTAAAACTCTTAAAGTTTATAGAAAGAAATACCCTATTTCTTTCCAAGAAGTTTAGGACATTGGGGTTTCCAATGACCTTTCTCATTGCAGTAGAAACACTTTCCTTTGAGTGCATCACCAGAAGCAACAGCCTTTTTGTTTTTCATGGCTTTGGCACGCTTCTTGGTGTTTCTCCACTTCTTCTTAGATTTGGGTTTAGAAGCAGAGGCAACATTTGCCTCAAGTTTGACCGTCCCATTACCATTGCCAGAATTTTGAGGTTTACCCCCTTTCTTCTTGGGGCCTCCAATCAAATTTTCATATGTCTGAAGGTCATGACTAACTCATGAAAGTCTATGTCCTTTTTATTCATGACATAATTTGATGTATAGGGCAGAAATGATGGAGTCAAACTATTCAAGATAAGGCTTACTTGAGTAGTGTGATCCATTTCAGCACCATGATCCTGGGCTTCTTGGAAATAACTTGCCATGAGGAGAACATGATCACGCACGTTTTGATGGGGTTCCATCCGTGCATTGATGTATTTCTTAGTCGCGTCAAAGCGAGACTGAAGAGATGCCCTACCGAATAGCTCAGTTAACTTCGTCATAACTTCAGCAGCCTTTTCGGTTTTAGAAAACCGAGTTTTAAGGGTGTCAACCATGCTGGAAAGCATGAAGTATAGAGCTTTGTCGTTAGCTTTCTGCCAACGCTCATACTTTTCTTTCACAGCTTTGGTTGCATTGTCCCCCGACACTTCTGGAGACGGCTCAGTTAACACAAACAAGGCACTTTCTCCTATGAGAGCAATATTAATGTTCTCATTCCATTTTGGAAAGTTAGATCCATTTAGCTTATTATCGATCAAGAGTGATAGCATGGAATTCATCATGGTTATACAAGATACTACAAAATAATAAATAGAAATCAACAATGGTTTAACACAAAATCCAATTCAGAAATTATAAGCACATAGCATGTAGGAATGATAAGAGAAAATACTAAAAAAATACAATCCTAAATAATTTCCAAGGTTTTCAACAAACTGATATCAGTGTCCCGTTTAGGCGAGAGTCAAAGCTACCATCCATTGATTAGAGTTTTCAGTTCATCTAAAATGTTAAACATTCTAGCAACCTTTTATTCGATCAAGATTGGAATCCAGTGTTGCCCCGTTTAGGCGAGAGTCAAGGCTATTCTATCTTATGAGCTTCTACCATTGTTTCATATTTTGCAAGTCAAATACAGTCGCCACCATTAGGGTGATCCATACCATATAAAACACTTACAAAGCTACTTATCTTTCGAGATTAAACGGTGCGAACTTGCTAATGAACGTTCCTCCATTAGGGAGGATTACTCACTAAAACAAACGCTATGTAAAACCAACAATGGAGATCAAATATCTTAATAATAATAAAGCTCATTCTTTAAAATGTATTTTTTTTATTATTTATAATAAAATATATTCATTAAATGTCGAATTTAGAATTAAAATTCTAAATTAGAATTTAATTTAATATTTATAAAATTATACTTAGATGGTGATTGAAATAAATTGAATTATTTCCATCTTAGTAGTAATTTTGATATATAAATGTTAAGAAAATTATTTAAGTTGTATTAATTTAAATTAATTTGCAACTCAAATTAAATTTTCATGAGAATATATATATTGTATTTTTTTATTTTTTTTTTTTTTTGGGAATTCAGCAAGTATATTCATTCACTATACCAATTTACAATCAAAGAGCATCTTCCAATAGAAGACCTCAAAATATCAATGCTTTTTACAATGTGTGAAACCAAGTTGTATCAATTCTACTAACTTTTTTTGGCCATACCACAAATATTCTACCTTTTGTAGTTTCCTTGACTCTATTTACAACATTCTCTACATCATCACATTTATCATTCCATACCTTGTTATTTCTATTTTTCCATACATGGTATATCAAGCTTGCCAATGCCGCCGCCATTACTTTCTTCCTGAATTTACTCACCTTGGACCGTGAAATCCATCTTGCCAAATTGGTTGCTGAAACGGTGGTAGTGTGCCAAAGCATCCAATTCTTGATTTCCTCCAAACAAGCCTTTGAAAAAGGACACTCAAAGAATAAGTGTGCATTTGATTCCTCTTGACCGTGGCAAAGAAGACAAGAAGAGTCATCAATGATCCCATACTTGTGCAATCTATCTCTTGTTCTCAATCTTTGTTGGATAGCAATCCACATTATAAAGCTATGCTTTGGAGTATTGAAACGCCCCCAAACCTCATTACTCCAATTAACTCTACTATTTGAAGGACAAAGCAATTGATAGCCTAAAGAGATTTGATATTTACCTTGTGTGAATTGATGCACATCTATCAAACTTTGAATCTGATTTTTGGCAGCCACTACTTGTTTCCAATACCAGCTCCCTTGTGGTGAAGCTTCATAGCTCCACCAATCCTCCTGTTTGAGATAGACACTATGAACCCATTTCACCCATAAATTCTCCTCTTTGTTTGCAATAGCCCAAACATATTTAAACATTGCAGCTTGGTTCCAAATAGCTATCTTTTTAATCCCCAATCCACCATCTGCTTTTGACCGACACACACAATCCCAAGCAATCGGGTTGCCTCCTTGTGAATTGTAGTGTCCTTTCCACAAGTAGGCTCTACAAATTGCTTCAATTTCCTGGATGATTTTCTTAGGGAGGATCATTACTTGGCTCCAATAAGAGTGGATGGCCATCAACACAGAATTAACTAGCACTGCTCTTCCAGCAAAAGACAAGTTTCGTGAGCTCCAAGTCTTAACTTTGGCTGTCATTTTCTCAGCTAGAATTTTACAATCCTTTGCTGAAATTCTCTTGGCACAAATTGGTACTCCCAAGTATCTAAAAGGAACTTCTTGCTTTGAGAAACCCGATACATCAAGAATACGTTGAATTTCACTCTCCTGCATTCCACTGCAATAAACTGCTGATTTTGTTGGGTTAGGATGAAGACCCGAGGTACATGAGAAGAGTTTCAACCCTTTGAGAAGATAATATACACTTTTGAAATCACCTTTACAAAACAATAGTACATCATCAGCAAAGCTTAAGTGATTAAGCTTAATTTCTCCACATCTATCATGAAACTGAAAATCTTCTAAAGACCCAATCTTCTTCAGGATTCTAGATAGATACTCCATCCCAAGGACAAAGAGCAAAGGGGACATGGGGTCTCCTTGTCTTAAACCTCTCTTTGATTCAAAGAAACCATAGCATGAGCCATTAAGCATAAGAGAGAATCTAGGCGTCCTGATACAAGTCATGATCAGATTGATGAACTGCTTAGGAAAATTGAAAGCCATCATTACCTCTTCAATGAAGTCCCACTCAATGGTATCATAAGCTTTTTGGAGATCCAGCTTAATCATACAGTTCGGCTTTGTCATCTTCCTTCCATAGTGTCTGATAAGATCCTGACAAATCATGATGTTATGTGCAATGTATCTATCTTTAACAAACCCTCCTTGGTTCTGTGCTATCAAATCTGGAAGAACATGCTTCAATCTAGAACATATTACTTTCGTTGCTACTTTATAGATAACATTGCAGCATGCTATTGGTCTGAAATCTTTAACAGTGTTAGGGCATTTTACCTTAGGAATCAAGGTTAAGATTGTCGAGTTGATCTCCTTCAGAATCTTCCCAGAGGACAAGAAGGACTCCACAGCTTCAAAAACTGTATTTCCAATCTGCTCCCAGTTATCTTGAAAGAAATAGCTCGAGTATCCATCCGGACCCGGTGCTTTAAGGCCAGGGATAGAGAACACTGCATTCTTGACTTCCTCCAATGTGATTTTACTCATTAATAGCTCAGCATGATGATTTGTGACTAGAGGCCCTTGCTTGATCAATTTTGGCAGTACCCTCCTCCTATTGCTCATTGTGCTCCCCAATAACATCTTGTAATAAGCTAAGAAAGCTTCATTTATCTGCTCGGGTTGAGTAATTCTGTTACCATCTTGTTCTTCAATCGACCACACTCTGTTCTGTAATCTTCTCATTCGGATACTAGAGTGAAAAATAGAAGTGTTTTCATCTCCATTCTTCACCCAAGTTACCTTTGCTTTCTGCTGTAGCATTGAATGAAGATCTGCTGTAATTTTGATCAGCTTCTCCCTTGCTTCCCTCTCTTCATTGTGCAAAGAAGGATTCAAAGGATCAAGCTTGAGTTTATCTTGGCAGCTGTTTAACTCTTCTCGGGCTTTGACTTCTGCAGCATGGAGATTTGAGTATCCTTGCTTGTTTATCTCCTTCAACTCTGTCTTCAGCATTTTCAGTCTTGACACCAGTTGATACATCTTAGTCCCTTTTATACTTGTTTCCCAAACTTCTCTAACTTTCTTCCCATAGTTCGGATGGGAACTCCACATCCTGAAATACTTAAATGGCCTTTTGCCACTTCTTGTGTCAGGATGGATAGTCAGGATTCCAGGAGTATGATCAAATAGCTCTTCATTTAAAAACAAAACCTCAGCCCCTGTGTACTTATCAATCCATTTTGGGTTTGCAAGGATCCTATCTATTTTGGAATAGATCCTAGCTTCGCCATGTTGCTTGTTGTTCCAAGTGTAGTAATTACCACTATATTTGACATCCTCAAGCTTGCAATTCACCACACAATGTATAAATTCAGGCGCCAAATCTCCTCTAACTTTATGCCCTATCCTCTCTTCTCTTGTCAAAATGTCATTAAAATCCCCAAGTACTAACCACGGATCCTGTGTTTCAATCTCTTGTAAATGTCTCCACAATTCCTTCCTTCCTTCCCTATCATTATAAGCATATACAACGGTAGCATAAAAAGAGATATTCCCATCAGTTGTTGTAATATGACAATGCACAAGCTGACTAGTACATCTTAGAATGTTAATGTTGAAACTATGAGGATTCCAACCAATTACTATGCGACCTCCTGGATGCCAAGGCAAGTTCGACGTGAAACACCAACCATTAAAAACATTTGTGTACAAGACTCCCAATTTAGAAGCCTTGACTCTCGTCTCAAGGAGACAAACAAAACCAGCTTTTTGTCGAGCAATAAACTGCTTGATTACGCCTTGTTTCTGCTGATTATTTGCTCCTCGGACGTTCCAACAAACTATTTTATCCATTAGAAAGAGGAGGTCCTCCCCCTCCTCCTGTATTGTCATTTTCCCCATCAATACCCTTTCTGTTTAGCTTGACTGGTGCTTGTATTTCTGTGGCTGCTGCACTATCTTCCCTTTCATTTCGATCATACTCCTCACTTGTAGATGCCTCAACTAAAGCTTGGAAAGTATTCCCAACCCTCAATTGTTGAACAGGCTCTTTCTCTTTGATTTTCCAAGCTTTTGCTACTGGTTGGAACCCATCAGAATCAATTACAGTGGCTTTTTCCTCTGCAACTTTCCTTTCAGCACCTTGTTGCCCTATTGGTTTGACCACCCATTGCTGCTTTTTTGCCACCTTCTTGCGACACTCCTCCGTGCTATGTCCCAAACCAGAACAGTGCCCACACACATTTGGTTTCCACTCATATTTCACCTGAACAGAGACATTAGAACCGAATTCATTCTCAAACCAAATCAGATCAGGCAGTGGTTGATTAAGTAATACTTCAATTAAGACTCGTGGAAACGCCAACTTATCTCTTTGTTTAGTAATTGCATCCACCATAATTGGCTTTCCCACTTGTCCTATTATTTTGAAGAGAGATTTTTCCCCCCAATATTTCAGCTCCAAATCTTCCAATTGCACCCAAATAGGTACTGCCCTAATGTCTTCCTTTTTAACATTCATATTCGGATCCCATTCTTTCATTATAACAGGTCTTTTATTGAAGAAAATGTATCCACCAGATAGTATCTCATCTCTAATTGCAACATCAGTAAATCGAATCAAGAAAATGCCATAGGCTAACAATCCTACCTTATCCACCTTATCCTGCCATAGTCTTCGTGCAAAACCTTCAAGCACAGCCAGTGGAGGATTTGCTCCTAGGACATAGCAAACAATAGATGGATTCCAAAAAGCAATTTCATCTTCAATATCTTCTAAATTTACTTTAATCTTGGTTCGGCTATCACTTTCAAACGAATTCACAAGGTTTTTCTTTACAGTTTCAGACCTGAGAACAGGGGGAAAGGATATATTACCTTTCTTTAAGGATTCAGCACACTCTTGATTTGCTTGTAAGAAAAAATTGAAGTCCGAGCAAATTGCCTCCTGCTGTTGAATGGATTTCAGTGATGATCTGGGTGTCATAGGCGCTGGAAGGACATCTATTAACCCAACATCATCTAAATCCTCTCTGCCGATTGAATCTTCTTCATCAGAAAACTCCATAGGTTCAACCCCCAAAATTTCATCCATCCTCTTCGTCTTCTTCACGTCTGCAGTCGACGATGGCCCTTTCTTCTTCCCTTTCTTAGTTTCCCCAAAACTCCATATATATTGTATTTTGAAAGAGAAAGTATAAAACCTTTACTATCTTCGAAATACTTAAATAATAATTACTTAGAAAAAATACTTCAAGCAAAAATATCACCTATCTAGATTTTCCTTTGACTAATTAATTCAATTTCTAATAATATACTTTAGTTCATTTATTTTAAATTAATCAATAAATGAAAAAAATCATTGATTTAAGTTGGTCCAAGAATTAATTAAAATAAATAATTAATTTACAACTTAATCGATTTTTCAAGATAAATTCAAAATCATCTAGCATAATTAAACGCAATTCGAAATTGATTAATAAAATAAAAAAAATATATTTTGAAAATTATTTAAATTTAAGTTGAAAAATTAAATTTCAACTAAAAAATAATTTTCTATTTAATTAAGTGTCATGAAAAAGAAATATTTAAGTATCATGATGAAAATCAACTTAGATATTTAATTTATCAATTTAATTAAATGTATTAAATTCAAGAAATAAATAATTAAGTGTAGAGAAAAACTTAATTATTAATTTCTAGTTTAATACTAGGAAAAAATATACTTAAATTAAATTGTACCAAAATTAATTATTTAAATAATTAATTTCACAATGTATAATATTTTCCCATTTAATATTAGAAATAATAAGTAGTCTAGAAATAACTATCTAGAAAATATCTTATTTGATTAAGTATCTTTTCAACAAAAATTTGAAAAAGTATCTAATTTAAGTTGTTATAGAAAAAATCTAGAACTTAAATATTTTTAAATTTAAATTTAATTAAATATCAAAAATTAAGTTGTAACCACTTAATTTGAAAAATATTCAATTTTAAGTTTAAAATTAAATTAAAAAATACCTTAAGAATCTTTAATAACTAATGCCTAGAATTCCTCAACTTAATTTTAAATTTAAAAAAAATATTCAAATTTAAGTTAGATAAGAAAAATCATTTAATATAACTAATTTATAACTTAAATAGGAATATTTAATTAAATAACCTTCAGAAAGAATCTAGTTAGTTAAAATTCTTTATTTAATTAAATACAAAAAAAATACAAATAGTTTGTCTAAAAATAATATCTAAAACTAAAGGTGTTTTATTTTACCAGGATCTTAGATCTACTCACAAGTATGTTGTTTAACACCCTAAATATGAACTTTCTAAAACGATAAATAAACATATATAAATTAAGAAAACCTTACATTGATTGCAGCAGAATAATGTCTCCTTCCACTCAGATCTCTAACCCTTGTATCCTTTCTGTCGCAGAGTATTATCAAGATCTGAGTCCGAATGTCCTTCTCTTTGTGTGTGATCCTTCACAGTCTTCCAATCTATGATTGAGGTACCACTTGCTGTGTGTGGGCACTACTCTATCACTGAGGGTTTCGAAATTTAGAAGAGGAAAAGAGAGAGAGTTAAGTTCGGCTATAGAGAGACAGGGAATGCTCAGTTTTCTGAAAAAGTAATTTTTTAAGAAAAGGTTATGAAAACTTGTTATTTGACTGAGCCATCACTTTCTATTTATAGGCAACTACTAGGTTTAGGTTAGTAATTATTTGGCATTAAAATAATGAAAATATTAATTGGAAAATCTTGCTTAAGTGGCCGACCAAGGTGTGTAATGGGCCTCACTTGGTTTTTGCAGTTTTCACAATTTTTATTTCTATTTTCTCAAAAACGCCAATTTTCCAATTCTAACCTTTTAAATGCCAAAAATAATTATTTAATAACTAAACTAGATTATTAAATAATATTGTCATTTAATTTAATTATTAATTAGACATATAAAGTCTATTAATTAATAAATAAACCTAGAATCTCTTTTCTTTACAATTTCACCCCTGCTTAGTGAAAATTCACAAATTAGACATAGTCTAACTTTAGAATTATAATTGATTAATCACGAATCAATTATTGAGTCTTACAAGCAGTATAGTCTCAACTAGAATGGGGACCATGGATCTATATGCTGAGCTTCCAATAAGTGAACCGAATTTACTAAGTAAATCCCTACTTATTAATTCCTCGTTGAATCCACTCTTAGAACTTAGAATTGCACTCTCAGACTTATATAGAGCATATTATATGTTCCACGATATAGATATGCTATCTCATTTAACCATTGTTATAATCTTATTGTGATCAAAGATCCTCTATATAGATGATTTACATCGAGATGGATAATTTTACCGTTCTCACCCCTCAACGTATTTTTCCCCTTAAAACACTTAGCTACCTGTAAATGATGTTTAGTGATCTAAGAATTAGTCACTTAAACAAGAGCTCATCCATTTACTTCTATTTAGCTAAGCTCGAAGGGAATCATTACTTGACTTCTATACACCAGTAGAAGCTATAGATTCCATATTTATGTTCAGCACTCCCACTCAATCATACTATCATGTTCCCAAAATATACGTATCACCCTGACCCAAAAGTAGGCTTAACTAATAAATCAAAGAACATGAATAGCACTCCTGAGTTGAGCCTAAGCATATCAGGATTTAGATTCTTTTAATCTTAAGATCAACTACTGATATTGACTTGGAAAGATATGACGGTAAGTTTATAATATCTTAACTAAGTTGCAATATCGGTCCCGTCCAATGTATACTCCATACATTCGAAACTAGTATACTTTATCAATGTCCTGAAAAAGAACATAACACTTACTCCAAGTGTAAGTACACATCATCGCTGATTATCACATTAGTGTAAATCCAAAATACTGATGAAACAGGGACTTAGTCTTTTGATTCATATTATCACAATCACATTCCACTTTGTTGACAATACTGTAATTGTGAATAAAAATATGATCTGGACTTAACAGATTTTGTGTGTAAATGTAATAAACATATTAAACCATTAGCATGTAAAATTCATGCAAACATAAATCACTTCAAATTTCTTATATTGATAACTAATCAGATTGTAAAGGGTTTTATTTATGGCACAAAACCCAACAAACTTAGGTTTTCAATTAGAGGTTAAGGTCTTTATATAGGAGGCTTTAAACCCTAGGTTTACAATTCAAATCCCTTAGCATTGGTATAATTTGTTAAATATTTACAAAAGACCAAAGTGCCCTTGATTGTAGATATTATTCAGCCATTATGTTGGCTTTTGGGGCCCAATTCGCAGCTCATTATCATTGGCCACGTGTAGGAGTGTCCATCAAGGTCTGTAAGGCACTCCTTGGCTGGCAAGCCCCTGTGGTTGCCAGGCTGGCCGACCATGGTGCTGTCCTAAGTTGGTCGGCCATAGAGACGGCCAAGGGTGGCCGGCCAACTCATGAGAGGGAGATGGTCTGTCACTTGATCCCGGTGGGAGTGTCGGGGCCTTGTTTGCTCGAGTGCTGACTTGGCCTTCCTTTTATTTAGCTGTACTACCATGTGGTACTGGTTCTGTCCACGTAAGCATGCCACATCACGAGGACAAAAATTGGGATAACATTTGTCCCCAAGTCCCTGTGTGGAAATTCCTAATAAAATAGGATAATCTTATTCATTATGCTCTAAACACACATAATGTTCCATTTTTAATAAAATATAGTTAGATTTTTGGAATATTACACCATCCGAGGACGATTTTATAATTGGAGTGAGTTGGAAAGGAGAAACATCATAATATGTCAAAATCACTTTGACAAATGGGTGGAAAGGAACCACGACACCATAGTGAACGATGGGGACTGAAATTACAGTGGCATTGTTCGGGATAATCGGTGAGTTAGTACATAGTTTAGGAGGACATTGTATCGACATGGGTTTCGTACAACCAGTATTGATCAAGTTCAGTTTTTAAAACGCGTCAAATCAGACTTCCTTACTAGTGAAACCAAATCCTCATAGGAAAATGGTTCGTCCAAAGGTGCGTCCTCAGTAGAGTTCACGTCATCTTCATCATCATCTCTTTTGTCCCAGTGGGCAGGTAACTCAAAATCTTGCCCCATTTCCTTAACTTCTACACCTGAAACAACCCTTGGATGGATGAAGCTCCCTTGAGCAGATACGGTGAACTCGCTCCTTCGTATCTCGATAGCAACTGGTGCCTCTAACTCTTGGACCATGCGATCTATTTTGCCAGAAGACCATGAGCCTTGTTGGTCTACCCTTGCTGGAACCTCATCTTCTGACAGTGACGTGGGAATAAAACTGTCCCTCTTTTGAGGTTTGTCTGCGAATGCTCCACCCTCAGACTCAAACATCTGGCTATTGTCTGAGAGATTTCTCCTCTGAAAGAAAGAAGATCTTTTCAGCGTGCTGTAATTACAATTTAAAGAGTGTCCTCATACGGATAAGAAATTTAGATTGAACAAAAATAGAAAAACTAACAACAAGATAGAATGAAGTGGTTCAGTGTATCACAGTGTGTTAAGGTTTATATGGGTAAATAAATATTAAATCACTATGATACACCCAACCACTTCAAACTCTTTTAGTTTGAGATCTTGGTTTGATAACTATATACGTGAATACTCAACATGTTCTAACTAAAGGTGGGACTACTCGAAGTTCATAATAGAAAAGATGCGAGCATTCAAGTTATAGGCAAATTTTTCAAAAAAATTATTCTTTTTTTGCCTTATTTCTTCTTGAGGTTTTATTTCCCAAAACCTATCCTACTGTTGTCATGCAATTTTTACCCCAAAATATTCAGAAGGCACACGATTATTCAAAGAAAACACATTAAAGATAGAAAAGTTGTGTAAAAGAACCAACCTTTGATCTGAAAGCTTGTCCTTCTGAGCTTGATAATCACTTCGAAAAAAAAAACCCTTCGAACTTTGAGAGAATCTTCGGAAAAGGAAATTGAAATTTTGGAAAAAATTTCTTTTGAAGTTTCAAAGAAAAAAATCTCAGTGAAAATTGAAAATAAGAGGGAAAATGAAGTGAGATCAATTCATATCCCATGGGTTTAAATGCGAATCAACCTCATCTGTTAGGATCTCGACATGTGTTATTCGAAAACCAAAGGTCACTTAATCCAATGGTTATCTCAAGCCACGCTTGCACAAACCTCGAAGGGTTCGATGACATGTGGCATCTTACGAAAATAAGGAAATAAATATGATTGTCTTTTAAGACCCTCGACAAGACAACCAAAAATCATTGTCATGTGACAGAACAACTCCCCTGTCCCTCGTGAATAGTTTCACTTGACAAACAGTTGTCATCGCAAAACTAGGGGCATGTGTTATAATGCAAATTTATTACCTAGACATACAAGTACAGACTCATAAATAGCTAACACGTGGACCTAGTTCCCGATGGAAAAGGATGACGTGTTAATAAAATAGCTCCAGTAGAGCTAACCTCGCTTGATGTAAACTTGTGAGAAGATGCGACCGAGACAAGGTCTAGTCGCATACTGTGCTTCACGTAGTCAAAAGAATAAGCAGGACCAAGAGGAGTTAATGTTGGTTGCACATATACTAATTATATCCATTGACCAAGTAAGCCTCTCCTGCGACTAATGAAGATTATTTCTTTACATAGTTTTGTCGGAATGACTAATGTGTTTGACGACTCATCATGGACTTGTTGGAAATTATTTTACCAGGATCTTAGATCTACTCACAAGTATGTTTATTAACATCCTAAATATGAACTTTCTAAAACGATGAAATAAACACATATAAAGTTAAAGAAACCTTACATTGGGTGCAGCGGAATAATATGACTCCTTCCGTTCAGATATCTAGCCCTTGATTCCTTTCTGTAGCAGAGCATTATCAATATCTGAACCTGGATCTCTTTCTCTGAATCTTTGATGCTGAAACCTCCTTCTTGCTGAAAGTCTTTCTTCACGATCTTCCTCACTATGATTGAGGTATCGCTTGCTGTGTGTGGGCACTACTCTAATCACTAAGATTTTTGAAATTGAAGAGGGAAGTAGAAAGAGAAGGGTCAGCCAAAGATAGGGAAAGAGAAGGCTCAGGTTTTCTGAATCAGAAGAAGTGTTTTTCCTGAAGCCTTCACTATCTATTTATAGCATTCCACTAGGGTTAGATTTGAATTATATGGCATTAAAATAATGAAATAATCAATTTAAAATACCTACAAAGGTGGCCGGCCATACACTTAGTGGATTGGGCCTTGTTTTTGCAATTTTGTAATTTTAACACCTTTTGTATCTGATTTTCTCAAAAATACCAATTTCCTAATTCAACCATTTAAATGCCAATTCTAACTATTTAATAACTATAAATAATTATTAAATAATATTGTCATTTATCATATTTATTAATTGAACCATACAAAGTATCATAATTAACAAATATGCCCCTATAAACTCTTTCTTTACAATTTCGCCCTTACTTAGTGAAAATTTCATAAATAGACATAGTCTAATTTGTGAATTATAATTGATTAATCAAAACCAATTACATGAGTCTTACAAGCAATATTATCTCAACTAGTGGGGGGACCATGGGTCTATATAACCGAGCTTCCAATAAGTAGATCAAGAATTTATTACTAAAATTCACTAACTTATTAATTCTTCGTTGAATCCACGCATAGAACTTAGAATTGCACTCTCAGTATATAGAATGCTCTATATGTTCCACCATATAGACACATCATTAGTTATCCATTATTATAATCCTAATTTGATCAATTATCCTCTATATGAATGATCTACACAGTAAAGGGATTAAATTACCGTAACACCCTACTATGTATTTTATCCTTAAAACACTTGACCCCGTATAAATGATATTTCAGCTTATGTGAAATGAGATCTCCACCATTTATTTTCGTTTGGTCAAGCTCGAAGGTGATCATCCTTTGCTTACTATTCGCCAGATAGAAGCTATAGATTCCATGTTTATGCTAGCGCTCCCACTCAATTGCACTACCGTGTTCCCAAAAAGTACGTATCACCCTGACTTAAAAGTAGGCTTAACTAACAATTCAAGGAACACGAATAGCCTTTCAAGATTGAGCCTAATCATAACAGGATTAAGATCATTTGATCTAGGATCAACTAGGCGATATTGACTTGAATAGATTTTACGGTAAGTTTAATTAAATCTAAGTCAAAGTTCAATATCGGTCCCTTCCGATGCATACTCCATGCATCCAACCTGAGCTTTACTTTAACCAATGTTCTGGAAAGAACATAGTATTTCTCCAAATACAAGTAAACTCTTGTTGTAGATTATCATATCTGTAAAACCCTGTGTCTGATAAATCTAGGAAACTTTATTCACATAGTCATGTTTACTTTCCAATGTGTTGACGGCACAATAAACAAGATCAAGTATGTGAAAAGGGTTTCAGATGAATTTATACATTATGTACATATAATCATGAAATAAATCATGTGAACCATGCAACATTAAATGTTATTTCTGATCTATATTAATAAGTAAATCTGATTATATTGAAATGAGTTTTATTTAGGGCATAAAACCCAACAAACTCCCACTTGCACTAATATAAAACAAAAGGTGCGTTTCAAATAATCTCAACACCTTGATATGCAAATCAAGTGTAGTAGTAGTAAACTCCTCGTAATAGAATCTGAAAGGTTGAATTAAACACAACCTTTTCTCCACTATTACTCTTCCTTTAATCACAAAATCATTGATAATGTGAAATTCCTCTCTATATGTCTACTCTCTTGGGATGTTTGGATTCTATATCTTTGGCAACTACTTTTGGTTAATCAGGAAATTAACACTAGTAGTTTAAGGCAATTTGGAATGATGCCAAAAATGTATAGAACTTTCGTTAGACTGAATAAGTACCTTTCCTGCAACCTTAACATTCAGTCCCTCTCTGGTAGACCTAGAGACTTCAGATAGGTTTTTACACTTCTCCAAAATCACTATTCCACCCCCAGAGTAACCACCATCTTATTAGAAAGATTTACTAGCACAAAGGCAAATTTCGAAATCTAATATGGTGTAGTCTAAGAGTTTTAAACACACCCTTATAGACTAACATATAGTTCCTCTTCTTAATCTTAAGATTTACTTGATTGTCTTCCAATGTTCTTCTCCTGGATTAATCTGATACCTACTCATTACTCCCACTCAACAGCAGGTGTCTGGTCTAAGGCATACAAAAGCATATCTAGGACCTCTCACTGTTGATATAAGAAATTCTTTCATGGCTTTATCTTTTCTGGAATAGTTAAGACTTTTCCTTCGATAAATAAAATCTATACCTAAGAAGTTGTGAAGCTTTTATAGATTGCCATTAGAAAGAAAATGCTTCAGCATCTTACTAAAGTAAGTTGCTTGCATTAGAGTAAGTAATTACCAGGTATACCACAAGCCATAGGTTTAGATAAACTCAAACCTATAATACTAGGAACAGGAAGTTTGTTAAGTCCATAGAATAGACTTATTAACTAAAATTTCCTTTTATGTCCTTGTAATAGAAAACTTTAGGTTATTCCATGTGAATGGATTAAACCATAGTTCTATTGGCTTTCTTCTTAGTTTCTTATCTTGACAATCCATTACTTGTTTAAACTCACAATGGATTTTAATCACTAGTGTCTCCCAAGTCATAAGAAGGTGAGTTCCTAGAAACTCTCCCACTACGACAAGGCACCGTGAATTATGTCTAAGAAAACTAAATGGTATTGATCTCTTCGGTTGTGACAAGACAACAGAGGTAGTGGGATCATCATATGTTATATAAGATGATAGAACACTTTTGGAATCAAGAATTAAATATCTCGTTTATTTGCTACTTGTTTTTCAGACTTAGTCATTTTCTTAGAAAAGTAGTATTTGTTTGAACAAACACTTTCTTATCTATTGACAATGGGATGGTCCACCCCTAATCACTTAGAATAGCTAACAAACCATGGTTAACAGTTCTAGCTTTTCTTAAGATTTTGATTAGGTCATCCATGAATCTAGTAATGATTTACATTAAGTATACAACCATTACATCATTCTGAAATTGTATTACCATAGAAGGAATTAGGCAACGACTAGTAACTAATCATCAATGTGCAAATCGAAATTTCTGGGGAGGTAAGTTTGGATATAATTCAAAAATCAAATTAATGATCTTTGAACTGCATATCTACTAACTATTTCTCCACCCCTATCAGTTCGTAAGATCTTTAACCACTTACCTTAATGGTTTTAACCATTGCTAGAAATTAATGAAATTTTTCAAACATTTCAAATTTCTTGCTAAAAGGTATAATCTAGAGTTATCGTTTTAAGAATACAACGAAAAACTCATATCCACCCCTGAATGTACATCCATCTGCGAATGAGATGAACTACTTTCAGTGGATATAGGCATATTCACTCTTTGCAGAGATTGATCTTGTCAAATCCACTATGAACAAGATACAAATGACATAGATTAAAAAAAATTTGGTAGTGTCTATTGATGACATAGGTTTAGTTACATCAGAGAGTTCTTAGAATACTGCAAGTGGATCATGGTCACAGAATACCTAACTCATATTCCATACAGTTTTAATCCATTAATAGAAGATGGATATTAAACACTTGAGAAATTGTAACTGTATTGTATTCTGGAATTAGAAATATAAGAAAATTTCTATTTGGAATCTAAAATTAAAGTCAAAGACTTCAATTTATACCAAATATAATGAGTAATTCTATCTTGGACCAGCACTACTAATACAAACTCTAAGTCAGATTTGCCCATACAAGTAGGAGATTTCTAAGATTGAGGATTTATATCAATTGGGAATAGAATTTCGGGATTATAATCATATGCGTCATTTAATTTCTTAAGAGAAAATATAATGACATGAAATGATTTATAGACCATTCATCCAATGATATGTTATTGAGCTAATTCGAAATGAATAAGCTAAGAGGAATTAGGATAATTTCGTTTATAAATAAGAATCCAACGATGCTTCGATTAGCGAAAGACAAAGTAATCTTATTTATGTAATCTTCTTGTTTCATATTGTAAAAATACTAGTCTAAGGTGTCATCAATTGATGAACAGCTAGATGTTGCATATACAATATTTATCTTTCGAGATCTTACACTATTATGTATGTCTAATGGTGAAAATCCATTAGGGATTTATCTCATTAGAAAAACAAATATGTTAGACCAACAATGAAGATTCGAAATTAAACTACAACTTAATAACAGAAAATAACATGGTTCAATATAAATTCATACACAATTCAGAAATTATAAACATATAGCAAGTAGGAATGACTAGTGAAAATACTAAAACATACAATCCTAAATAATTTCCAAGGTTTTCAACAAACTGATACAGTGTCCCGGTAGGCGAGAGTCAAAGTATCATTTATTGAATAGAGTTGTCAGCTCTTCTAAAATAGAAACCATTCTAGCAACCTTTTATTCGATCAAAATAAGAATCCAACGTTGTCCCGGTAGGCGAGAGTCAAGGTTATTCTCATTTTATGAGCTTCCACCATTGTTTCATGTTTTATGAGTTTATCTCTAAGTAGTCACCGTAGGGGAGAGTCTAAATAGAGACGAAAACTCACAAAACACTTATCAAATGAAATCTTACGGTGTTAAATGCGTTCAACGAATAACCATCCATAGGGGGACGAAGTCTACCGTCTCAAGGTTATATTGAAAACATTTAACTTTTGTAAGACCAACAATGGAGATCGAATATCTTAATAATAATCAAGCTCATTATTTAAAGTGAGTTGTATTTTCTTTGATTCTCTTTATTTAATTTATTTATTTTAAATATATATTTATTTAAAATTTCCAATTTAGAATGAAAAATTCTAAATATAAATTTTAATTTAATATTTATAAATTTTACTTAGATGGATATCTAAATAACATGAATTATTTCCATCTTAGTAATAATTTCCAATAAATATTTAGAAAAATATTCAATTTAAGTTGTTACAAAATTAATATAAATTAATTTACAACTCAAATTTAATTTTCTATAAATATATATTGCATTTCGAAAAATTAAAGTATTTAAGAATACAATTTTCGAAAATGCATGTTAAAATAAAAAATTAATCCTGAAAAAATTATTCTAATTTAATGTTGGCCCAAAATTAATTAATAAAATTAATTTACAACAAAAAATATAATTTTCCTATTTAATTAAATATATAAGAAAAATTTCAAATATTTAAGTATGATGATGAAAATCAACTTAAATATTAATTTTCTATTTAATTAAATACACTAGAAAAATACTTCAAGCAAAAATATCATCTATCTAGATTTTCCTTTGACTAATTAATTCAATTTCTAATAATATACTTTAATTCAATTTATTTTAAATTAATCAATAAATGAAAAAATCATTGATTTAAGTTGATCCAAGAATTAATTAAAATAAATAATTACTTTACAACTTAATCTATTTTTCAAGATAAAATTCGAAATTCTAGCATTTAAGAAATGCAATTTCGAAAATTGATTAATAAAATAAAGAAAAAATATATTTTGAAGATTATTTAAATTTAGTTGAAAAAATAAATTTCAACTAAAAATAATTTTCTATTTAATTAAATGTCATGAAAAAGAAATATTTAAGTATGATGATAAAAATCAACTTAAATATTAATTTTCAAATTAATTAAATGTATTAAATTCAAGAAATAAATAATTAAGTGTAGAGAATGCTTAATTATTAATCTCTAGTTTAATACTAGGAAAAATATACTTAAAATAAATTGTACCAAAATTAATTAATAAATAATTAATTTCACAATGTATAATATTTCCTATTTAATATTAGAAATAATAAGTAGTCTAGAAATAACTATCTAGAAAATATCTTATTTGACTAAGTATCCTTTCCACAAAATTTGAAAAAATATCTAATTTAAGTTGTATTAGAAAAAATCTAGAACTTAAATATTTTCAAATTTAAATTTTATTAAATATCAAAAATTAAGTTGTAACCACTTAATTTGAAAATATTCCATTTTAAGTTAATATTTGAAAAGATAGTAACTTAAAAAAAATATCTAAAGAATCTTAATAACCAATGCCTAAAATTCCTCAACTTAATTTTGAAATTTGAAATTCAAAAGATATTCAGATTTAAGTTGGTTAGTTGTAGATAACTAAATATTAACTTAAATAAGAATATTTAATGAAAAATTTAAATTAAGTTCCAGAAAGAATCTAGATGGTTATAATTCTATATTTAATTAAATACAAGAAAATACATATAGTTTAGCTTAGAATAAAAAATTCTTTAAACTATAATTTTTCTTAAATTAATTTCAAAATAAATGAAATTAATTATGTTGCTAATCAATTTTATTAGGTTAAACTAGTGTAATTAACCTAGTACTGTTATTCAAATCAGGCAAATGGGCCTTCACAATTGGGGTGGTTCATGTGAGGGGGTGCTGGGTTCAGTATGTCGTACCCACTTCTATGGCTCCCAACTCTCACACAAGGCCCAAAAGAGAGGAATTTAATCTTAATAAGAACAACTGTTATTAATTGAATAAGCCCAATAACTAAATGGGCCTAAATAAATTCTATCAAGAACTATGATAATTTATTTTAGCAACAACAACCTATATGTATCTATAATCAAATTAAACACATAGGCTCACACAGGCACACTTTGGATGGGTCCTATCATGTTGCTAGGTCATACACAGATGAAAGAAGACTGTAAATATACCTGTTACAAATTATTAACTTGACCAAGGGAGCCATCAGATCATTAGATCTGGCAAAAAGTAACCATGGCTATTTGCAATCAAGTAATAATAGGTTTGGAAAACTTACACATAAGCTAAAACACATACTCCTGCAACAAGGTTAGTTGGATAGTTGGATGTAGGATTTATTTAATTTTAAATTAAATATTTAATTTCGAAAATAATTAAATAAAAAAATTTCGAAATTTTTAAAAAAAAAAAATTGAAAAAATCGAAATTTTAAATAAAAATTTAAAATTAAACCTACAATTTTTGAAAAATTAGGTTTCAACCAACCTAAATATCATTTCAAAAATTTGCTAACTACTTTTAAATTTTAAATGTTCTTTTATAAATAAAAATTAAATAAAAAATTAAAAAGATAAATAAATATCTTTTTCAAATTTTAAATGTAATTTAAATAAATAAAATAACAAAAATTAAAAAAATTAGCAAAATATCTTATATCATTTAAAAATTACATGATTATAAATATCTTATTTTAAATTTAAAATAAGATAAGATATAATCAAATTTTAAAATAAGATAGATATTTTAAGCAAGAAGATAGATACTAATTCTATTCAAATTCAAATTACACTAATATCTTGAATTAAATTTAAAAATTATTAAATTAATTCAAAATGATAATTAGAATTGAATTAGGAATAGTAATAGTATAAATACAAAACTATACAAAAAATTGGAAGTTAATTCCATGAAAAAGCATGAAAAATCGAAGAAAAACGAAAAAATTGTGAACTGTACGGACAGATTTGCGATCGCAGGAAAATATCAAGACAAATTTCGATTTTTTCAAATCTTCAAAAAATCATAACTAATTCAAATAAAATCCAAATTAAGTTCTGTAAAAGGCTAACTTGCTTAATTTTTTCCATACTATCCAATAAAAATTTTTCCAGAGATAAAATCGCAATTATTTTTCACGAACAATTTACAAACATCAATCAATCATCAAATAACACTCAATACAACATGATACCATCCAAAGAACATACAAACAATCGTTTTAAAGTCCAAATTTCTTGCAAGTAAATCAATTACCATGGCTCTGAGGCCAGTTGTTGGAAATTATTTTACCGGGATCTTAGATCTACTCACAAGTATGTTTATTAACATCCTAAATATGGACTTTCTAAAACGATGAAATAAACACATATAAAGTTAAAGAAACCTTACATTGGGTGCAGCGGAATAATATGACTCCTTCCGTTCAGATATCTAGCCCTTGATTCCTTTCTGTAGCAGAGCATTATCAATATCTGAACCTGGATCTCTTTCTCTGAATCTTTGATGCTGAAACCTCCTTCTTGCTGAAAGTCTTTCTTCACGATCTTCCTCACTATGATTGAGGTATCACTTGCTGTGTGTGGGCACTACTCTAATCACTAAGATTTTCGAAATTGAAAAGGGAAGTAGAAAGAGAAGGGTCAGCCAAAGATAGGGAAAGAGAAGGCTCAGGTTTTCTGAATCAGAAGAAGTGTTTTTCCTGAAGCCTTCACTATCTATTTATAGCATTCCACTAGGGTTAGATTTGAATTATATGGCATTAAAATAATGAAAAAATCAATTTAAAATACCTACAAAGGTGGCCGGCCATACACTTAGTGGATTGGGCCTTGTTTTTGCAATTTTGCAATTTTAACACCTTTTGTATCTGATTTTCTCAAAAATACCAATTTCCTAATTCAACCATTTAAATGCCAATTCTAACTATTTAATAACTATAAATAATTATTAAATAATATTGTCATTTATCATATTTATTAATTGAACCATACAAAGTATCATAATTAACAAATATGCCCCTATAAACTCTTTCTTTACAATTTCGCCCTTACTTAGTGAAAATTTCATAAATAGACATAGTCTAATTTGTGAATTATAATTGATTAATCAAAACCAATTACATGAGTCTTACAAGCAATATTATCTCAACTAGTGGGGGGACCATGGGTCTATATAACCGAGCTTCCAATAAGTAGATCAAGAATTTATTACTAAAATTCACTAACTTATTAATTCTTCGTTGAATCCACGCATAGAACTTAGAATTGCACTCTCAGTATATAGAATGCTCTATATGTTCCACCATATAGACACATCATTAGTTATCCATTGTTATAATCCTAATTTGATCAATTGTCCTCTATATGAATGATCTACACAGTAAAGGGATTAAATTACCGTAACACCCTACTATGTATTTTATCCTTAAAACACTTGACCCCATATAAATGATATTTCAGCTTATGTGAAATGAGATCTCCACCATTTATTTTCGTTTGGTCAAGCTCGAAGGTGATCATCCTTTGCTTACTATTCGCCAGATAGAAGCTATAGATTCCATGTTTATGCTAGCGCTCCCACTCAATTGCACTACCGTGTTCCCAAAAAGTACGTATCACCCTGACTTAAAAGTAGGCTTAACTAACAATTCAAGGAACACGAATAGCCTTTCAAGATTGAGCCTAATCATAACAGGATTAAGATCATTTGATCTAGGATCAACTAGGCGATATTGACTTGAATAGATTTTACGGTAAGTTTAATTAAATCTAAGTCAAAGTTCAATATCGGTCCCTTCCGATGCATACTCCATGCATCCAACCTGAGCTTTACTTTAACCAATGTTCTGGAAAGAACATAGTATTTCTCCAAATACAAGTAAACTCTTGTTGTAGATTATCATATCTGTAAAACCCTGTGTCTGATAATTCTAGGAAACTTTATTCACATAGTCATGTTTACTTTCCAATGTGTTGACGGCACAATAAACAAGATCAAGTATGTGAAAAGGGTTTCAGATGAATTTATACATTATGTACATATAATCATGAAATAAATCATGTGAACCATGCAACATTAAATGTTATTTCTGATCTATATTAATAAGTAAATCTGATTATATTGAAATGAGTTTTATTTAGGGCATAAAACCCAACAGGACTCACATGTTCCACGTTGTCAACGCATAATGTCCGACAAATGCGATCAAAGATGAATGCAAACATTCAAACAATAGGCCCAAAGACCATCCTTCGAGTATAAACACCGTAGAGCCTCCAAGTTCGTGTGTTGGAATATGAACAGGAAACTCAGCTTATCAAGTTGCATACATTACTGCACTTAATTCAAGAACGAATGACATTGTTCTTCATTTATTCCTTAAACGTTTAATTTGATTAAATACTAGCATCTATTGTAAAAACATTTTACAACCGATCAGTTATATAATCCTAAATGACGCTTGCTTTCTATATAAAGAAGTGATCCAAATCAAATAAACTAAGTAAAAATCATTACAAAAGTGGACTAAACAGACCAATCTCTAACTGAACAACTATAATTCTCTTCTTTTTCTCTTTATTTTTGTCTATTTAATAGTCTATATTCTGAGTACTCGGTATTCTAAGTATTCTAAGTGAGCACTCGCACATATACTTTTAACCATTCTAACTTTATTTAAATACTCCCATAATTTTGGTATAGCCCAAATTCTTCCGAAAACAATATATATCACAATTTTAAGTTTTATACCGTAGTTGTTTGTAAAATATAAAGCATGCTCATAATAACTCTAGTAAAACTTATATATTGCTTGCAATTGTAAAAGCATGCCATGTCCATGACTTGAATAAAAACAACAACAAAAGAAATACATATGCTGCTTACACTCATGAAAAAGCATGCCCATAACTTAATTAGAAAAAAGCCTCAAAAAAAAGTGTAAATTATTAAGCATGGGTCCCTAATATAATGATCAGCTTATGAAGTTCTTCTAAAAGTGGAATCCAACGCATTATTTATGTGCTAAAGAAATGAAAAAGGCAATAGAATAGAAGTATCCATATCACAACACAAACACAATATATATTATTAACAAACTCATAAGTGAGCTTGGTTTTCACTTTTTATTTAGTTCAAAATGCTTAACTACAAAGCATCTCGAACAAAATATCACAAGTACACAACACAACACAGCACAGAACAGACATCAAAATGGTTGCTTATTTAGATAAGAAGCGCCCAACCATAAGGCAACTTCAATGTTCATGACACCTAAGACATGCCAACTTAAACACAGAACCAATCCTGCTTTTCGGTTTTCACCAAACACCAGTGGAAGTGGAACTATAGTTACCTCCTCCCCACCACTGATGGACAAACACACCACTGTTGCGAAGGTCACTGAACAGGTCCATACAATCCATGGAGTTTGCACCTTCACCATCTATAAAAACTGGGCAATGAAGAAACAGCTCGTCGACATAGCAAATGGCCCCGCTTTCAAATAATTCTGTGAGGAATTTCAATTCCACTTTTCCGGCATTCATCTTCACCACCACAAAATCTGCATATTGCAATGTTTCCTTGAACCAAGCTAGAAAATCGAAACCTGTATCCCCCAAATACGGCTCCAAATCCCCATCAACACTAACATTCAGGTTGGCTCCAGAAAGACCAGGATGATAAACAAAGCTGATGCCAGGCTTCTTAACATAGGACATCAAAACCGAAGTGTTGTGATCAACAAAATAAACACTGAAAGCGCTGCGTTCCACAGGGTAGGAAGGAGGGAACCAATCTGTCACATTTGAGTTCAGATGCTTCCCTGCTCCAATATCAACATAAACCAACCGTTTCTTCATGGAAAGGTCCACAAATTTTGGCAGATAAGAGAAGTTTTTCTCGTAACCAATCTGCATATCCTTAACAAGAGGCTCCATTTGCTCTATGAAAGGTCTATTGTTAGTGAGAGACGGGCAGTCTGCTGGAAGGCGGTATCGCTGGAAGTATCCAGCATTTTCCGTTCTTTTCTTGAATACAACTAGAGTGAGGTTACTTAATCGAATGGCGTGCACAATGCTGGAAGTTTTCAGTACTGAAGATATAGCGGTAGCCGATCTGATAAGGCCATTTTGTGTTGAACCACCGCCTTTCCCGACTAGCACAGCTCCAACTCCACCAGGCTTAAGAACACGCTCGATCTCGAGCACAAGAAGCGCAGGGGCAGAGACCATATCTAGATCTCTAGAGTAGACGAAATCAAATGATTTTTCCTCGTAATCAATCTTGTATACAAACTGCCTGCGCTTAAGAGAGAAAAATCGGTGTTCATCAACATCATAGGCATCAGAGAATCCCAAATTTTTCAATGCCTTCACAGCCAAAGCCGACCCTTCACCAATGCAGAGAGCTTTTCCACCATTACTCAACAGTTGAGTACTCCTTAGCTCTCTGACCACATTAACAGTCAAATTCATATATTCCTTGCATTGCGTCGGTTCAATGGAACTCCAAATGGGGTTCAGCTGGCGACCCTGAAATATGTACCAACTTGGAGTGAAGTTGGCAGTTAACTCTGTCAGATGCATGGCGCAGTCACCGGAGGTAATGGGCGCAAACATTTTCAAGTACGGCCCGGTCAAAATCTGCACCAAAGGTATTATGGACAGAGCTAAGGCGATTAAGAAAGATCGTAAAAGCACACGCCTTGCTATGGGTCCATGAAAGATCGGAAATTTCAGGGGCTTCAACTCCATCGTGATTGCCCCTTATTTTTTCCGTTATCTCACTCTTAAACGCGTAAGAGTAGATTTTTTGGATCAAAGGATCTGAGTTGTAGGAGAACAATTTTCTTGTAACGAATTTGCGATTCTTAATTGTAAAAGAAAATCTTTGAGAGAGTAATCGAAATCGAGAAGCTAGAGAAAAAGATTATCGTGTGCAAAACCTGGACGAAGTGTGATTTCCACCCACGAGGACTCCCATTGATTTTTGAAACCCTAACCAGACCCTTCTCGGAATTCTTCTTACCGACGGTTCAAACCAGGTCGGATCCATCTCGGGGTAAAACATCAAAATCAAGCTCTGGGTTTTGGACGAAATCTACATTTGCACGATTTGAGAACTAGCCTACATATAATCTTTCCTGATTTGGGAACGATTTTTAGAAACCCTAGATCTGATTGAATCAAAGCAGCTGACTTTGAAGTTTACAGCATAATTGACCTTTTGGAACGGGGTGGAGTGAAGTGAGAAGACAGTGATGAAACATGGCAACTTAAGAACTACCGACATGGTGTGACACGTGTCAACTGATCGAAGCTTCTTTCATTGTTAACCTTAATATGAGGATATAATATTATAATTAATCATTAAGAAATCAAAACAAAGCTAACTTCGAAGTTACTTCAATAGTTCTTTTCTCTTAACTTTTTTTACGGACAAATATGCAAGTGAAAACATATGGTAAGAACCTTTGAGACACCAAGTCTCTTCCTTTTCTTCTTCGAACAGTGGAGATCCTCGTGACCCTCTGCAACTTTCCCACCTTTCTAGGTATATTTTCTACCTTGACATTGTCGTGGTAGCACCATATTTATGGGGATTGACACCCAACTGCCTCTACACAAGGTGATGAGGTCAGCCTAATCTCAAGCACAAAATTTTTTAAAGTATGGATTGGCATTAATGAAAATATTTCGGGTTTGATATGTTAATATAGTAAACCTAATCATTATTTTCTCTCGTATTTATTTTCGAGTGTCCTTCTAGATCTTAATTTAGAATTTAACTTTTATTATTCAGACTACCAACCTGAATTGTGGATGAATTTAGATATTCTTTCGCCTGAATTAGCCATTTATAGCTATTACCCCTATCATCTATGGTACTTGAATGTACCTAGAATTTGTAACCCCATCGTTTGCCATTTTACTCATTTTGACTACTTAAGTTGTAAGTTCCAAAACTTTTTAATTACCATTTTTGTTCACGACTACTTGCCTTGTCTTTTAGCTCATATATTACCAGTTATAGAAGACTTAGCTTACTCTTTTTTAGTAGCTTTGCAACTCACTGGCACAGAAAATATTGTGCACTCACTCGTTGGTCATATCGATATTCACGAAGGGCTTCTACTAGCTGTACCCATCTTCCACTTGATGGCAACTTTATACACCACCAAAAGTTTCAACCATAACTCCCTCAAGAATTTCTTGGAGAAGTATTGGAAAGGAAGATTCTCAGTTAGTGTCAAAGAAAGGTCCCCTAACTCAAATATGTATTTGGTTGCTTTCCACTATGAGGGCGATAGGAGAAAGGTCATAATTAATCAACCATGGATCTTCGACCCCTATTCTTCTCGAGATCTCTAAACTTGACTCCACTCTTGCCCTAGAATTAATGCGTAAGATGTTGGAATATGTTTTACCAGTATCTAGATTTACTACCATGTATGTTATTTAACATCCTAAATATGAATTTCTAAAACAATGTAAATAAACACATATAAAGTTTAGGAAACCTTATAGTGGGTGCAGCGGAATATTAATGGCTCCTTCCACTCAGATCTCTAACCCTTGTATCCTGTCTGTAGCAGAGTATCACCAAGATTTGAGCCCGAATGTCCTTCTCTTGATTCTGGATTCTTCACGGCTTTACACACTATGATTGAGATACCACTTGATGTGTGTGGGCACTCACTCTATCACTCATGGTATGAAAATATGAAGTGAAGAAAAAGGCAATGTGGTTCGAATATAGGGTATATGGCTCAACTTTTCTTGAAGGCAAGAAATTGTTGGGTTTTGTGCCCTAAATAAAACCCATTTCAATATAATCAGATTTACTAATAAAGATTATAAATAACATTTTATGTTGCATGGTTCACATGATTTATTTCATGATTATAAATTTTGTTAAGTCCAGAACATATGTATTTGTTAATGATTATAGTGTTGTCAGCACAATGGAATATAATCATGATTATATGTTCAAAAGTTTAATTCCCTGATTTGTCAGTTCACTGGATTTAGACTGGCATGGTAATCAGCGATAGGTATGCTTACACCTTGGATAAGTGTTATGTCCTTTCCAGGGCATTGGCAAAGTTTACCAGTATCAGATGTATAGAGTATACATTGGAAGGGACCGATATTGAATTTTGATCAGATATGTTAAAATTTACCGTAATATCTATTCAATTCAATATCACATGTTGATCCTAGATCAAATGATCTTAATCCTGATATGGTTAGGTTCAATCTCAAGAGTATTATTCATGTTCTTTGATTTGTTAGTTAAGCCTACTTTTGGGTCAGGGTGATACGTACATTTTGGGAACATGATAGTATAATTGAGTGGGAGCGCTAAACATGGATATGGATATAGGTATTTAGAAGTGAAACGATGATTTCCTTCAAGCTTGGCTAAACAGAGATAAATGGTTGAGTACTCATTTTACTTCGATGAAATATCATTTATACGGAGCTAAGTATAAAATACATTGAAGGGTGTAACGGTAATTTAGTCCCTATACAATGTAGATCATCTATTAGAGGATCATTGATCAAATTAGGATTATAACAATGGATAATTAATAGTGTATCTATATAGTGGAACATATAGAGCGTTCTATATGACTGAGAGTGCCATTCCAAGTTCTATGCGTGGATGCAACAAGGAATTAATAAGTCAGTTGATTTACTTGGTAAATTCTTGATCTGCTTATTGGAAGCTCGGTTATATAGGCCCATGGTCCCCATACTAGTTGAGACCATACTGCTTGTAAGACTCAGTTAATTAATTTTAATTAATCAATTATAGTTCTAAAATTAGACTATGTCTAGTTTATGAATTTTCACTAAGTAAGCGCAAAATTGTTAAGGAAAGAGATTCTAGATTTTATTTGTTAATTAAGAGACTTTATATGTCTAATTAATAAATATATTAAACGATAATATTATTTAATAATTAATTTTTAGTTATTAAATAGTTGGAATTGGCATTTAAATGGTTGAATTTGAAAATTGGTGTTTTTGAGAAAATGAGATGTATAAATGATAAAACAACAAAATTGCATAAGTGGGGCCCAATATCCAAAGCCTAGGCCGGCCACTAGTGTAGGCTTTTATCATTTATTTTTTCATTATTTTAATGCCAAATAATTTTAACCTAAACTTTGGTGGTTACCTATAAATAGGTAGTGATGGCTTCAGGAAATTGATGATGCATGTCATTCCTTCAGAGAAAATTCTAAGCCGCAACTTCCCTTCTCTTTTCTTCTTCTAAATTTTCGAACCTTGAGTGAATGAGTGAGTGCCCACACACATCAAGTGGTATCTCAATCATAGTGTGTAAGACTGTGAAGAATCCGATCAACAAGAAGGAGAATCAGACTCAAGGAAGGAGAGAAAGAGATCCAGGTTTAGATCTTGGTGATGCTCTGCTACAAAAAGGAATCAAGGGCTAGAGATCTGAACGGAAGGAGTCATTATATTCCGCTGCACCCAATGTAAGGTTAAACCCTTATGTGTTTATTTCATTGTTTTAAAATTCATATTAGGATGTTAATGAAACATACTTGTTAGTAAATCTAGATCCTGGTAAAATATTTCCAACAATTGGCCTCAGAGCCATGGTAATGATTTACTCTCATGAAATATGAATTAAAACGATGATATGTGTTGATTTGGATGTTTTCATGTTAATCTGTGTATTATATGATGATTGATTGATGCTTGTAAAATTTTATGAAAAATAATTTGAATTTTTGTTTATGGAATTATTTTTGTTGGATAGTTTGAAAAAAATTAAGCAATTCACTTTTTTACAGAACTTAATTTCGATTTTATTTGAATTAGTTATGATTTTTTGAAGTTTTAAAAAAATCGGGGGTGGTGACACACCCTTTGTGCGCCCAAGCAGCCCCTTGCGCCCAAGAATGTGCACCTGGATGGTGTGCTTTGCATGCCATCCGTACAGCTCACAATTTTTTCGTTTTTCTTCGATTTTTCATGCTATTTCATGGAATTAGCTTCCAATTTTTTGTATAGTTTTGTATTTTGATTTTTACTTTTCATATTTCAAATCTAATTATCAGAATTAAATTAATTGGATTTTTTTAAAATTAATTTAAGATATTAGCGTAATTTGAACTTGAAAATAGGTAAATATCTATCTTTTTTGCTTAATTATCTATCTTATTTTAAATTTTGATTATTTTATCTTATTTTTAAATTTAAGGTCAGATATTAATATTTTTTAAATTATTTTTTTTAATAAATTGACCTTATTTAAATTTTAAAATAAGATTATTATAATCATGATATTTTGAATAAAAATAGGATATTTTGCTAACTTTTAAATTTTGTTATTTTTTTATTTAAATTAAATTATAAAATCAAAAAAAGGATATGAAATTATCATTTTATTTTATTGAATATTTAATTTATAAAATAACATGAAATTTAAAAGACAGTTAGCATTCTTTTTGAAAAGATATTTAGGTTAGTTGAAACCTAAATTTTCAAAATTGTAGGTTTAATTTTAAATTTTTTTATTATTTAAATTTATTTTAAAAACCGAAAATGTATTTTTTTTATTATTTATTTATTTTCAAAATTTTATGTAATAAATTAATTAATTTAAAATTAAATAATTCCTACATCTAACTATCCAACTTGTTACAGGAGTATCTGTTTTAGCTTGTTTGTAAGTTTTCTAAAACCTATTATTGCTTGATCTAAATTGCCATGGTTAACTTGTTGACAGATCCAATGATCTGATTTTAACCCATGGTTCAATTGTCAATAGGTCAAGTAAATAATTTGTAACAGGTAAATTTTACATTCTTCTTTCATCTGTGTATGACCTAGTAACATGAAAGGATCCATCCAAATTGATTAGCAACATAATTTATTTCAAAGTAAATAGAATTTATTTTTTCATTCGTATATTTTGAAATTAATTTAAGAAAAACACACTTAGTTTAATGAATTAATTTCTAGATAAACTATATGTATTTTTCTTGTATTTAATTAAATATAGAATTATAACTAACTAGATTCTTTCTGAAGCTTATTTTAATTATTTCATTAAATATTCCTATTTAAGTTGTAAATTAGTTATTTCTAACTAATTTTAATTTATCAACTTAAATTTGAATATCTTTTGAATTTTAAAATTAAGTTGAGGAATTCTAGGAATTGGTTATTGAAGATTCTTAAGATATTTTTTAAGTTGATATTTTTTTTTTAAATATGGATAAACTTAAAATGGAATATTTTCAAATTAGGTGGTTACAACTTAATTTTGATATTTAATTAAATTTTACTTGAAAAATATTTAAGTTGGATATTTTAGATTTTTTCTATAACAACTTAAATTAGATTTTTTTTTTTTTCAAATTTTAGAAAAACACTTAGTTAATTGATATATATTCTAGATAGTAATTTCTAGTACTAGTTATTTTTTCTAATATTTAATTAAGAAAATATTTTAAGTTGTAAATTAATTATTTATTTTAATTAATTTTGGACTAACTTAATCATAGAATATTTTTTCTAGTATTAAATTAGAATTAATAATTAAGTTTCTTTTATACTTTATTATTTAATTCTTGTATTTAATATATTTAATTAAATTGAAAATTAAATATTTAAGTTGATTTCATTCTTGATACTTAAATATTATTATTTTCATGATATTTAATTAAATAGAAAATTATTTTAAGTTGAAATTTTATTTTCAGAACAACTTAAATTTGAATAATTTTCAAAATATATTTTATTTTATTTTATTAATCATTTTATTTATTATTTTCGAAATTGCATTTTTTATTTAAATGCAGAAAAATTTCAAATTTTTATTTGCAAAATAGATTAAAGTTGAAAATTATTTTAATTTTGGACCAACTTAATTTTGGACCAACTTAAATCAATGATTTTTTTATTTAATGATTAATTAAAATATATTATAATTGGAAAATGAATTAATTAGTCAATGAAACTCTAGATAGATACTATCTGTTTTGCTTGAAGTATTTTTCTAGTGATATTTAATTAAATAGAAAATTAATATTTAAGTTGACTTTTAATCATGATACTTAAATATTTGAAATTTTCTTAATATTTAATTAAATAGGAAAATAATATTTTTTGTTGTAAATTAATTTTATTAATTAATTTTGGACCAACATAAAATTAGAATAATTTTTCAGGATTTATTTTATTTTAGAGAAATTTCGAAAATTGTATTCTTATATGCTTCAATTTTTGGAAATGCAATATATATTTATAGAAAATTAAATTTGAGTTGTAAATTAATTTAAATTAATTTTGA
This sequence comes from Cannabis sativa, assembly GCF_029168945.1. Taxonomy (NCBI): domain Eukaryota; kingdom Viridiplantae; phylum Streptophyta; class Magnoliopsida; order Rosales; family Cannabaceae; genus Cannabis; species Cannabis sativa. Next base: position 22,973,778 of record NC_083603.1, read on the forward strand.
TACAACTTAAATTGAATAATTTTCTAAATATTTATTGGAAATTATTACTAAGATGGAAAATAATTCATTTTATTTTTCATATCCATCTAAGTATAATTTTATAAATATTAAATTAAAATTTATATTTAGAATTCTATTCTAAATTGGTAATTTTAATTAAATTAAAATATATATTAAAAATAAATAGATTAAAATAAGTATCAAAGAAAATACAACTCTCTAAAATAATGAGCTTTTAGTTATAAGGATATTCGATCTCCATTGTTGGTCTTACAATAGTTAAATGTTTTCAATATAACCTCGAGACGCTAGACTTCGTCCCCCTTATGGATGGTTATTCATTGAACGCATTTAACACCGTAAGATCTCATTTGATAAGTGTTTTGTAAGTTTTCGTCTCTATTAGACTCTCCCCTACGGTGACTACTTAGAGATAAACTTATAAAACATGAAATAATGATGGAAGCTCATAAAATGAGAATAACCTTGACTCTCGCCTACCGGGACAACGTTGGATTCTTGTTTTGATCGAATAAAAGGTTGCTAGAATAGTTTGCATTTTAGATGAGCTGACAACTCTATTCAATGAATGATACTTTGACTCTCGCCTACCAGGATACTGTATCAGTTTGTTGGAAACCTTAGAAATTATTTAAGATAGGCTTGTTTTATATTTTCACATGTCTTTGTTATTTGCTAAATGCTTGATAATTTCTGAATTGTGTGTGAATTTATATTAAGCCATGTTATTTTCTATTATTAGTTGTAGTTTAATTTCGAATCTTCATTGTTGGTCTAACTTGGCTTGTTGTTTTAATGGGACAAATCCCTAATGGATTGTCATCCATTAGACAAACATAATAGTGTTAGATCTCGATAGATAAATATTGTAAATGCAACATCTAGCTGTTCATCAATTGATGACACCTTAGACTAGTATTTACAATATGAAACAAGAAGATTATATATAAATAAGAATAACTTTGACTCTCGCTAATCGGAGCATCGTTGGATTCTTATTTAAATTCGAAATTATCCTTATTGCTCTTAGCTTATTCATTTCGAATTAGCTCAATAATATATCATTGGATAAATGGTTTATAAATCATATAATGTCATTCTATATTTTCTCTTAAGAAATTGAATGACGCATTTAATTATATACCCGACATTCTATCCCGAAATGATATAAATCCTCAATCTTAGAATCTCCTACTTGTATATGTTTACTTTAGGCAAATCATACTTAGAGTTGATTAGTAGTGGTGGTTCAAGAAAGAAGAATTACTCATTATATTTGGTATAAATTTAAGTGGGGCCCAATATCCAAAGCCTAGGCCGGCTACTAGTGTAGGCTTTTATCATTTATTTTTCATTATTTTAATGCCAAATAATTCTAACCTTAACCTAGGTGGTTACCTATAAATTGGTAGTGATGGCTTCAGAAAATTGATGATGCATCTCATTCCTTTAGAGAAAATTCTAAGCCGCCACTTCCCTTCTCTTTTCTTCTTCTAAATTTTTGAACCTTGAGTGAAAGAGTGAGTGCCCACACATATCAAGTGGTATCTCAATCATAGTGTGTAAGACTGTGAAGAATCTGATCAACAAGAAGGAGAATCAGACTCAAGGAAGGAGAGAAAGAGATCCAGGTTCAGATCTTGGTGATGCTCTGCTACAGAAAGGAATCAAGGGCTAGAGATCTGAACGGAAGGAGTCATTATATTCCGCTGCACCCAATTTAAGGTTTCCTAAAACCTTATGTGTTTATTTCATTGTTTTAGAATTCATATTAGGATGTTAATGAAACATACTTATTAGTAAATCTAGATCCTGGTAAAACATTTCCAACAGAAATTTCATCATCTTTTAAGTGTGAGCCATCACTATCTATTTATAGGCAACCACCTAGGTTTAGGTTAGGATTTATTAGGCATTAAAATAATGAAAAATCAAATGGAAAATACCATATAAGTTGCCGGCCATGGATATGGGCCCCACTTTGGAGTTTTTGCCATTTTACAACAATCATTCCTTATTTTCTCAAAAATGCCATTTTTCTAATTCTAACCACTTAAATGCCAAAACTATTTATTTAATAATTAAAATTAATTATCAAATAAAATTATCATTTTATATATTTATAAATTAGACTTAATAAAGTCTCTTGATTAATAAATAAGACCTAGAATCTCTTTTCTTCACAATTAAGCCCTTGCTTAGTGAAAATTCATAAACTAGACATAGTCTAATTTTAGAATTATAATTGATTAATTAAAATCAGTTATATGAGTCTTACAAGTAGTATGGTCTCAACTAGTATGGGGACGATGGGCCTATACAACCGAGCTTCCAATAAGCAAAACTAGAAATTACTAAGTAAATTCCCTAACTTATTAATTCCTTATTGCATCCACCATAGAACTTGGAATTGCACTCTCAGTCATATAGAACGCTCTATATGTTCCACGATATAGATACACTATAAATATTTAACCATAGTTCTAATCTCAATAATCAAAGATCCTCTATAGATGATTTACACTGAGTAGGGATAAATTTACCGTTTCACTCCTCAATGTATTTTATCCTTAAAACACTTAGCTTCCTATAAATGATATTTCAGTGAGCTAATATAATCACTGAAACAAGAGCTCTTCCATTTATCTCTATTAAGCCAACCTCGAAGGAAATCATCGTTTCACTTCTATGTCCTGATAGAAGCTATAGATTCCATATCTATGTTTAGCGCTCCCACTCAATTGCACTATCTGTTGGAAATTATTTTACTAGGATCTTAGATCTACTCACAAGTATGTTGATTAACACCCTAAATATGAACTTCTAAAACGATTATAAAATTAAACACATATAAAGTATGAGAAACCTTACATTGGGTGCAGCGGAATAAAATGTCTCCTTCCACTCAAATCTCTAACCCTTGTATCCTTTCTGTCGCGGAGTATTATCAAGATCTTAGCCCGAATGTCCTTCTTGTTGAATGTCTTTCTTCACGATCTTCCTCACTATGATTGAGGTACTACTTGTTGTGTGTGGGCACTACTCTATCACTAAGAGGTTCGAAATATTCAAGGAAGAAGAAGGAGGTGAAGGTGGCAGCTAGGTATAGAGAGAAGGCTTAGGTTTTTCTCTGAAGGAAACAAGATGTGAAAGTCTATTTTTTTTTCCTGAAGCCATCACTATCTATTTATAGCATGCCACATAGGGTTAGGTTTGAATTATTTGGCATTAAAATAATGAAACTATCAGATGATAAACCCTACAAAGGTGGCCGGCCACGGCATATTGGATTTGGGCCTCACTTTTGCAATTTTGCTGTTTTATCATTTCTGCATCTCATTTTCTGAAAAACGTCAATTTTCAAATTCAACAATTTAAATGCCAATTCTAACTATTTAATAACTATAAATAATTATTAAATAATATTGTCATTTATCATATTTATTAATTGGACCATACAAAGTATCTTAATTAACAAATATGCCCTAAAACCTCTTTCTTTACAATTTCGCCCTTACTTAGTGAAAAATTTACAAATAGACATAGTCTAATTTGAGAATTATAATTGATTAATCAAAACTAGTTAAATGAGTCTTACAAGTAATATTGTCTCAACTAGTGGGGGGACCATGGGTCTATATATCTGAGCTTCCAATAAGCAGATCAAGAATTTATGACCTAAATTCACTGACTTATTAATTCTTCGTTGAATCCACGCATAGAACTTAGAATTACACTCTCAGTATATAGAATGCTCTATATGTTCCACCATATAGACACGTCATTAGTTATCCATTGTTATAATCCTAATTTGATCAATGATCCTCTATATAGATGATCTACACTGTAAAGGGATTAGATTACCGTGACACCCTACAATGTATTTTATCCTTAAAACACTTAACCCCGTATAAATGATATTTCAGCTATGTGAAATGAGTACTCCACCATTTATTTTCGTTTGGTCAAGCTCGAAGGAAATCATCCTTTACTTTCTATTCGCCAGATTGAAGCTATAGATTCCATATTTATGTTAGCGCTCCCACTCAATTGCACTACCGTGTTCCCAAAATGTACGTATCACCCTGACCCAAAAGTAGGCTTAGCTAACAAATCAAAGAACACGAATAACACTCTTGAGATTGAGCCTAATCATATCAGGATTGAGAACATTTGATCTAGGATCAACTAGGCGATATTGACTTGAATAGATTTTACGGTAAGTTTAATTAAATCTATGTCAAAGTTCAATATCGGATCCTTCCGATGCATACTCCATGCACCCAACCCAAGCTTTACTTTAACCAATGCTCTGGAAAGAACATAGCATTTTACCAAATGCAAGTAAACTCTGTTGTAGATTATCATATCAATAAAACCCCGTGTTCTGATAAATCTAGGAATCTTTATTCACATAGTCATGTTTACTTTCCACTGTGTTGACAACACAATAAACAGGATCAAGTATGTGGAAAGGGTTTTAGATGAATTTATAAATCAAATAGACAAGCAATTGATAACATGAACCAAAACATACAAATGAATGAAAAAAATACTTCTATTTCTTTATTGATATTGAATAAAATGGATTACATTGAAAAGGAGTTTTATTTAGGGCATAAAACCCAACACTATCATGTTCCCAAAATGTACGTATCACCCTGACAAGAAAGTAGGCTTAACTAAGAAATCAAAGAACATGAATAGCACTCCCGAGATTGAACCTAAGCATGTTAGGATTAAGATCTTTTGATCTAAGATCAACTAGTGATATTGACTTCGAAAGCTACAATGGTAAGATTATAATATCTTTACCAAGTTCAATATCGGTCCCAGTCCAATGTATACTTCATACATCCGAAACAAGCATACTTTGCCAATGTTCTGGAAATAACATTACACTTATCCAAGGTGTAAGTACACTTCATCGCTTATTATCACATCAGTGTAAATCCAGTGCATTGATGAATCAGGGACTTTGTCATTTGAAGCATATAATCACAATCACACTGTGTTGACAACACTGTAATTGTGAATGACTATATGTTCTGGACTTACCAAATTTTTGTATATATTAAACCATAAACATGAAAACTACATGTAAACATAAATGACTTCTAATCTTTCATTGATAACAAATTAGATTAGATTGAAATGGGTTTTATTTAGGGCATAAAATCCCAACAAACTCCCACTTGCACTAACATAAAACAAGTAGTGAATTTCAATTAATCTATTGTCTTGATCTAGATCAAGTGTAGTATATTTGACTCAACCCAAATTTCTGGAACTGTAAGTCTGTGGTAAGCTACTGCTTTCTCCACCATTACTTCCTTTGTGTTCATAAAATATTATGCAACATTATTTGCTATATGCATTACTCATTTAGGGATACTGAATTCTTTACTGCTTATAAAGTGCATCTTGAATAAACAGAAGACGTATCTCTAATTCGATCCAAAATGGAATAGAGATAACACAGTGTAGAATTTTCTTCAGTTGAATAACTTTCTAGTAATTTCGAAATTACAAAGTTATGTATCTTCACTGATGGAGCTTAAATTATTATAGATAGGTTTTTACATCCGTCTAGAATAATTTGTCTACCCCCAGAGTAACTACCATCTCGAATCCTTTATGAGTTGGTGTATATATAAGGACTTCTAATATATACATCCCTATCATTTAACATATAGGTCACTTTAGAAATCTTTCTTGACTATCTTTTAATGTTCCTTGTTTGATTACATCTTAGATGGCTCCCACTCAACAGTAGGAGTCTGGTTAAATTCATACATAGAAGTACATTTAACCTCTTACTATTGTTTTCAGGGTTATCTTGTTGTGACATATTATCTTATAGATTAAGTCATCAACATAGCAATCTAGTATTAACATTAATGTAAAATACTTGCTTAAGATTAAGTAATCATTAGAGATACCATAAAACATTTCATGAGGATTAGGAATTTTTGCCTAAGTCATTCGAATAGACTATGCAAAAATTCTACTATCTTATTCTCAAAGTCCTGACAAGTTATTTCTATCCATATGAATGGTTAGATTTACTTTCTCAGTTGAATTCTAAAGTTCTATCACAAGTGTCATCCAAATGAGATGGGCATAGAATTTTAAAATTCTCCCACTCAAATAAGGTACTCAAATAAGGTACTGTGATTATGTGTACAAGGAGTTTTATTGGTATCAATATCTATTACAACAGTAATATATTAATTGGAACACAAATTAAGATCAAGAAAAAATTCTAATAATTTTGCTAATTATATTACATCCATGTTTAATCATTCATATGTGTTGACTTTGCTTTTAGCCAATGACAATGTGTCTTTTTGATAAGCGATAAACGATACGTCGTAATGAATATATATAATAAAGCAATAATAAGACACAGGAATTTTATAGAGTTTCAGCCCCGAGCAGTTTGGTAATAGCCTAATCCTCGTTATTTGTATTGACTTAAGAACAAGGAAGAAGATTCCTTTTCTTATAGCTCTTACAACAGTATCTCTGAATATATAATTCTTAGATAATAGTATAGTCTTAGCTTAGCTGCGTATCGACTTATAATTTCTCAGTCCTTTGCCCAGCGAACATTCCTCACTATTTATAGGGCTGGGAAACTTGAGGAGGAAGAGTTTCCTCTCTTGTTACAATGCGCATACACAGAAAGATCGTGTGATCAATGCTGAATGCAAAGATCGTGGGATTGAGGTTGAGTACACGGATAGTGGGATCGTGTGTATGCCATATCCACGTAGGTTGATCCCGGAGTTGTAGGGATTGAGTTGATGACTCATGACGCGAAAGCTAAATTCGCTAAGTGTTGATTGCCCTGCACGGCTCACTGAATATCTCATTCTAGATGTGACAGCGAGGCATCCTGTTCGGTCTATCGTTCTGAGCAGATACTCCAAGGGGACTCCACATGTCACCATTCTCGTGATGCCACGTCAGAGTGTAAAATTTGGGATAACATTTGCCCCCCAAGTCTGTACGAGACCTCTGAGGTTGCGTGTAGACTTCTTCCGAGATGGCTCTGCCTTTGGATGGGGACACGTGTCGAGCATGACCGTTCGAGACTCGATGTGAAGCTGACTGGGCGTCCCTTCAGTTTTCGGCTAATTAATGCTCTGACAATTAATATTTTGAAATCTGATTTTCTCTCTCCACGGCTGACGGTTGCACTCGATTACTTTTGATTTCCCATATTCATTTTTGAGGCGGGAAGCCGAGGCATCTGAGGTTCCTTTTGATACAGTTACCTCTTTGCCTATAAATACCCATAGTACTTGCACATAACCCATTTGATCACCCTTCGCTGTTAAGTAAACTCCAGAGCGAAAAGAGAGTTTTCTGGCTTCAAAGTTGCCGAAGTGCCTTCAAACAATTGTTGGTTTGCTTGACGTTGCTTGAACTCAGACATTCGAATCTTCGAGTAAGTTTCTGATTTCCTTTATGCTTTTCTTTCCATGTTTACACTTTGAATGCAACTATGCTGTAGAAAGAATGTTTAGGAAACCCTAGGGTTAGAAACTTCTGCGACTCTTCTTTACCATGTCTTCATGTGGGCTTACAGCCATAGAGCTTCTCTTTGAACCGCATTGTGTCTGTCTTCCATCTTGCTTATTCTAAGCTTCATGAACTTTTTTGCCCTAACTCAAGAAAACTTTCTCACTTCTTGAATTTTGACTTTTCTTTAGACATAGTCGTTCTTTAATCTGTTGAGTACTCCTGGTCAACATATTTTCCTGTTTTTCGTATGATACTCCATCCAACACTCATCTTGTGTGTTGTCTTTTGTAGATGAACCCAGGTGAGTCTTGGGAACTCGGGCATCAGATCGACCAGGATTTGCTTCAAATTCTGCACGAGGTTCATCCTCGTCTTCGTGCTAGTCCTCCTTCTAACGAAGGAAACTCTTCTGAGCTTGTACCCAGCCATAGGATGATGGCTCGTACAAAGAAAACCACGCGTCTGGCCGACGCTTCTGATCCTCAAGTGGCTCGGCTTGCCACTCTGCCCGACGCCGAACAGGATTCGGCCGTCCCGATGGAGGAAGATTGTGAGGGGGACGCTAAGGTCCAAGAGGTTGAGGAGTTGGACGAGGTGCGTCCGGGCAGTCCTTCCGAGGCGGAGGGAGAGGAAGAGGTTGAACCCCCTAACTTAGGGGAGTACAACGAGGCTGGGCAGCCAGTCGATGCTGACGGAGACGTCCTAGTCGAGGGCGTGGACTACGTCAGTGAGGAGCTTGCTGAAGCAATTCCTTCTAGGAGGCAGGGTGCCTTGGGCGCCAGGTGGGTAAGTCCTTCTCCCAAGATTTCGGAGGCACGCCTTCGAACTCTCGACCAGGACGGGTACCTAGGCGAGCTGGACTGCTACACTCTTGCCCACGACAATCGTGCCACAAATCCTGATAAGGGAATGTGCGCCTGGTTGAGGGCTCACGACCAGCAAAGGGCGCTGATGCCCTTGCACAAGTACTTCAGGGATGTGGCAGACTTCTTTGGTCTCTGCCCGGCCCAAATTACTCCAAAGGGCATTAAGTATTTGTCCACTCTCTTCGTCCTCTACGCTTCCCAAGGATGGGATGCTCCTTCCCCGCACGAGGTCGCCTGGTTCTTTGACCTGAAGTCTATCCCCAAGCAAGGCAGGTCGTGTTGGGTTTTATGCCCTAAATAAAACCCATTTCAATATAATCAGATTTACTTATTAATATAGATCAGAAATAACATTTAATGTTGCATGGTTCCCATGATTCATTTCATGATTATATGTACATAATGTATAAATTCATCTGAAACCCTTTTCACATACTTGATCCTGTTTATTGTGCCGTCAAGACATTGGAAAGTAAACATGACTATGTGAATAAAGTTTCCTAGATTTATCAGACATAGGGTTTTACTGATATGATAATCTACAACAGAGTTTACTTGCATTTGGACAAGTGCTATGTTCTTTCCAGAGCATTGGTTAAAGTCAAGCTCAGGTTGGATGCATGGAGTATGCATCGGAAGGGACCGATATTGAACTTTGACTTAGATTTATTACCGTAATATCTATTCAAGTCAATATGGCCTAGTTGATCCTAGATCAAATGTTCTTAATCCTTTTATGATTAGGCTCAATCTTGAAAGGCTATTCGTGTTCTTTGATTTGTTAGTTAAGCCTACTTTTAGGTCAGGGTGATACGTACATTTTGGGAACACGGTAGAGCAATTGAGTGGGAGCGTTAGCATAAACATGGAATCTATAGCTTCTATCTGGCGAATAGTAAGCAAAGGATGATCTCCTTCGAGCTTGACCAAACGAACATAAATGGTGGAGTACTCATTTCACATAAGCTGAAATATCATTTATACGGGGTCAAGTGTTTTAAGGAATAAATACATTGTACAGTGTAACAGTAATTTAATCCCTTTACAGTGTAGATCATTCATATAGAGGATCATTGATCAAATTAGGATTATAACAATGGATAACTAATGATGCGTCTATATGGTGGAACATATAGAGCATTCTATATACTGAGAGTGCAATTCTATGTTCTATGCGTGGATTCAACGAAGAATTAATAAGTTAGTGAATTTTAGTGCTAAATTCTTGATCTACTTATTGGAAGCTCGGTTATATACCCATGGTCCCCGCACTAGTTGAGATAATATTGCTTGTAAGACTCATATAATTGGTTTTGATTAATCAATTATAATTCTCAAATCAGACTATGTCTATTTGTGAATTTTTCACTAAGGCGAAATTGTAAAGAAAGAGTTAATAGGGGCATATTTGTTAATTATGATACTTTTTATGGTTCAATTAATAAATATGATAAATGACAATATTATTTAATAATTATTTATAGTTATTAAATAGTTAGAATTGGCATTTAAATGGTTGAATTAGAAAATTGGCGTTTTTGAGAAAATCAGATGCAGAAAAGATAAAACTGCAAAATTGCAAAAAGTGAGGCCCAAATCCACTAGTATAGGGCCGGCCACTTTTATAGGAATTTACCTCTGATATTTTCATTATTTTAATGCCAAATAATTCAAACCTAACCCTAGTGGAATGCTATAAATAAATAGTGAAGGCTTCAGGAAAATTACACTTAAATTTTCTATTTTTTATCCAGAGAAAAACCTGAGCCTTCTCTCTCCCTATCTTTGGCTGAATCCACTCTCTTTCTCTTCCTCATTGAGATTTCGAAATTCTTAGTGTATGAGTAGTGCCCACACACAGCAAGTGATACCTCAATCATAGTGAGGAAGATCGTGAAGAAAGACTTCCAGCAAGAAGAAGGTTTCAACATCAAAGATTCAGAGAAAGATATCCAGGTTCAGATATTGATAATGCTCTGCTACAGAAAGGAATCAAGGGCTAGATATCTGAACGGAAGGACTCATAATATTCCGCTGCACCCAATGTAAGGTTTCCTAAACTTTATATGTGTTTATTTCATCGTTTTAGAAAGTTCATATTTAGGGTGTTAATCAACATACTTGTGAGTAGATCTAAGATCCTGGTAAAATAATTTCCAACAACTAGCCTCAGAGCCATGATAATTGATTTACTTGCAAGAAATTTGGACTTTAAAACGATTGTTTGTTGTGTTGGATGGTATCATGTTGTATTGAGTGTTATTTGATGATTGATTGATGTTTGTGAATTTTCGTGAAAAATAATTAAATATCTGTTTCTGGAATTATTTTTTTTGGATAGTATGGAAAAAATTAAGCAAGTTACTTTTTTACAGAACTCAATTTCAATTTAATTTGAATTAGTTATGATTTTTTGAAGATTCAAAAAGAAAAACGGAGTTGTGCTGAAATTTTCCTGCGATCGCGAAAACTGTCCGTACAGCTCGCAATTTTTTCGTTTTTCTTCGTTTTTTCATGCTTTTTCATGGAATTAACTTCCGATTTTTTGTGTAATTCTGTATTTATACTATTACTATTCCTAATTCAATTCTAATTATCATTTTGAATTAATTTAATATTTTTTAAATTTAATTCAAGATATTAGTGTAATTTGAATTTGAAAATAGTTAGTATCTATCTTTTTTGCTTAATAATCTATCTTATTTTTAAATTTGATTATATCTTATCTTATTTTTAAATTTAAGGTCAGATTTAAAATATTGTAAATTAATTTTTTTTAAATAATTCGACCTTATTTCAATTTAAAATAAGATAACTATAATCATGTAATTTTAAATAGATGTAAGATATTTTGCTAACTTTTAAATTTTGTTATCTTATTTATTTAAATTACATTTAAAATCTGAAAAAGATATTAATTTATCTTTTTTTAATTTTTTATTTAATTTTTATTTATAAAATAACATTTAAATTTTAAAAGTAGTTAGCAAATTTTGAAATGATATTTAGATTGGTTGAAACCTAATTTTTCAAAATTGTAGGTTTAATTTTAAATTTAATTTTTTTTTTAATTTTGAATTTTTTCAAAATTTTTATTTAAATTTTCGAAAATATTTTTTATTTAATTAATTAATTATTTCGAAATTAATTATTTAATTTAAAATTAAATAAATCCTACATCCAACTATCCAGCTAACCTTGTTGCAGGAGTATGTGTTTTAGCTTGTTTGTAAGTTTTCAAAACCTATTATTACTTGATTGCAAATAGTCATGGTTACTTTTTGCCAGATCTAATGATCTGATGGCTCCCTTGGTCAAGATAATAATTTGTAACAGGTATATTTACAATCTTCTTTCATCTGTGTATGACCTAGCAACATGATAGGACCCATCCAAAGTGTGCCTGTGTGAGCCTATGTGTTTAATTTTATTATAGATGCATATAGGTTGTTGTTGCTAAAATAAATTATCATAGTTCTTGATAGAATTTATTTAGGTCCATTTAGTTTTTGGGCCTATTCAATTAATAATAGTTGTTCATTTTAAGGTTAAATTCCTCTCTTTTGGGCCTTGTGTGAGAGTTGGGAGCCATAGTAGTGGGTACGACATACTGAACCCAGCACCCCCTCACATGAACCACCCCAATTGTGAAGGCCCATTTGCCTGATTTGAAATAATTGTACTAGGTTAATTAAACTAGTTTAACCTAATAAAATTGATTAGCAACATAATTAATTTCATTTATTTTGAAATTAATTTAAGAAAATGATAGTTTAAAGAATTTTTTATTCTAAGATAAACTATATGTATTTTCTTGTATTGAATAATATAGAATTATAACCATCTAGATTCTTTCTGAAGCTTAATTTAAATTTTTCATTAAATATTCCTATTTAAGTTGATATTTAGTTATCTACAACTAACCCACTTAAATCTGAATATCTTTTGAATTTCAAATTTCAAAATTAAGTTGAGGAATTTTAGGCATTGGTTATTAAGATTCTTTAAGATATTTTTTAAGTTAATATCTTTTCGAATATTAACTTAAAATGGAATATTTTAGATATTTTTTAAGTTAATATCTTTTCGAATATTAACTTAAAATAGAATATTTTTCAAATTAAGTGGTTACAACTTAATTTTTGATATTTAATTAAATTTAAATTTGAAAAATATTTAGGTTCTAGATTTTTTCTAATACAACCTAAATTAGATATTTTTTCAAATTTTGTGGAAAAGATACTTAGTCAAATAAGATATTTTCTAGATAGTTATTTCTAGACTACTTATTATTTCTAATATTAAATAGGAAAATATTATACATTGTGAAATTAATTATTTAAATAATTAATTTTGGTACAATTTATTTTAAGTATATTTTTCCTAGTATTAAACAAGAGATTAATAATTAAGCCTTCTCTACACTTAATTATTTATTTCTTGAATTTAATACATTTAATTAATTTGAAAATTAAATATCTAAGTTAATTTTCATCATCATACTTAAATATTTCTTTTTCATGACACTTAATTAAATAGAAAATTATTTTTAGTTGAAATTTATTTTTTCAACTAAATTTAAATAATTTTCAAAATATATTTTTTCTTTATTTTATTAATCAAATTTTGAAACTGCATTTCTTAAATGCTTGAATTTCAAATTTTATTTGAAAAATAGATTAAAGTTGTAAATTATTTATTTTAATTTTGGACCAACTTAAATCAATGATTTTTTCATTAATTGATTAATTTAAAAATAAATGAATTAAAATATATTATTAGAAATTGAATTAATTAGTCAAAGGAAAATCTAGATAGGTGATATTTTTGCTTGAAGTATTTTTCTAGTGTATTTAATTAAATAGAAAATTAATATTTAAGTTGATTTTCATCATCATACTTAAATATTTGAAATTTTTCTTATATATATTTAATTAAATAGGAAAATTATATTTTTTGTTGTAAATTAATTTTATTAATTAATTTTCGGCCAACATTAAATTAGAATAATTTTTTCCAGGATTTATTTTTTATTTTAATATGTATTTTTCGAAAATTGTATTCTTAAATACTTTAATTTTTCGAAATGCAATATATATTTATAGAAAACCAAATTTGAGTTGTAAATTAATTTAAATTAATTTTGTAACAACTTAAATTGAATATTTTTCTAAATATTTATTGGAAATTATTACTAAGATGGAAATAATTCATGTTATTTTCATATCCATCTAAGTAAAATTTATAAATATTAAATTGAAATTTATATTTAGAATTTTTCATTCTAAATTGGAAATTTTAATTAAATAAATATATATTTAAAATAAATAGAATAAATAAAGAGAATCAAAGAAAATACAACTCTTTTTAAATAATGAGCTTTTAATCAAAAGACAATCGATCTCCATTGTGGGTTTTACACCACGTTTGTTTTAGTGAGTAATCCTCCTTAATGGAGGAACGTTCATTAGCAATTTCGCACCGTTTAATCTCGAATGATAAGTAGTTTGTAAGTGTTTTGTATGGTATAGATCACCCTAATGGTGACGACCATACTTGACTTGCAAATTATGAAACAATGGTGGAAGCTCATAAGATAGAATTGCCTTGACTCTCGCCTAAACGGGACAACGCTGAATTCCAATCTTGATCGAATAAAAGGTTGCTAGAATGGCTATCATTTTAGATGAGCTGACAACTCTATTCAATGGATGATGCTTTGACTCTCGCCTAAACGGGACAATCGTATCGGTTGTTGAAAAACCTTGGAAATTATTTAGGATTGTAAGTTTTAGTATTTTCACTTGTCATTCCTACTTGCTATATGTTTATAATTTCTGAATTATGTATGAATTTATATTGAACCATGTTATTTTCTGTTACTAAGTTGTAGTTTAATTTCGAATCTTCATTGTTGGTCTAACTTGGCTTGTTTATCTAATGAGATAAATCCCTAGTGGATTTTCACCATTAGACATACATAATAGTATTAGATCTCGAAAGATAAATATTGTATATGGGACATCTAGCTGTTCATCAGATGACACCTTAGACTAGTATTTTTACGATATGAAACAAGAAGATTGTATAAATAAGGTTACTTTGACTTTCGCTAATCGAAGCATCGTTGGATTCTTATTTTAAACAAAATTATCCTAATTCCTCTTAGCTTATTCATTTCGAATTAGCTCAATAACATATCATTGGATGAATGGTCTATAAATCATTTCATGTCATTCTATATTTTCTCTTAAGAAATTAAATGACGCACATGATTATAATCCTGAAATTCTATTCCCAATTGATATAAATCTTCAATCTTAGAAATCTCCTACTTGTATGGGCAAATCTGACTTAGAGTTTGTATTAGTTGTGCTGGTCCAAGATAGAATTACTCATTATATTTGGTATAAATTTAAGTCTTTGACTTTAATTTTAGATTCCAAATAGAAATTTTCTTATATTTCTAATTCCAGAATACCATACAGTTACACTTTCTCAAGTGTTTAATATCCATCTTCTATTAATGGATTAAAACTGTATGGAATATGAGTTAGGTATTCTGTGACCAGGATCCACTTGTAGAATTCTAAGAACTCTTTGATGTAACTAAACCTATGTCATCAAAAGACACTACCATTTTTTTAATCTATGACATTTGTATCTTGTTCATAGTGGATTTGACAAGATCAATCTCTGCAAAGAGTTAATATGCCTATATCCAGTGAAAGTAAGTTCATCTCATTCGCAGATGGATGCACATTCAGGGGTGGATATGAGTCTTTCGTTGTATTCTTAAAACGATAACTCTAGATTATACCTTAAGCAAAGAAATTTAAAATGTTTAAAAATTTCATTAATTTCTAGGAATGGTTAAAACCATTAAGGTAAGTGGTTAAAGATCTTGCGAACTAATAGGGGTGGAGAAATAGTTAGTAGATATGCAGTTCAAAGATCATTAAATTGATTTTTGAATTATATCCAAACTTACCTCCACAGAAATTTCGAGTTGCATGTTGATGATTAGTTACTAGTAGTTGCCTAATTCCTTCTATGGTAATACAATTTCAGAATGAATGGTTGTATACTTAATGTAAATCATTACTAGATTCATGGATGACCTAATCAAAATCTTAAGAAAAGCTAGAACTGTTAACCATGGTTTGTTAGCTATTCTAAGTGATTAGGGGTGGACCATCCCATAGTCAATAGATAAGAAAGTGTTTGTTCAAACAAATACTACTTTTCTAAGATAATGACCAAGTCTAAAAATAAAGGAGATATTTAATTCTTGATTCCAAAAGTGTTCTATCATCTTATATGACATATGATGATCCCACTGCCTGTGTTGTCTTGTCACAACCGAAGAGATCAATACCATTTAGTTTTCTTAGACATAATTTACGGTACCTTGTCGTAGTGGGAGAGTTTCTAGGAACTCACCTTCTCATGTTTTGGGAGACACTAGTGATTAAAATCCATTGTGAGTTTAAACAAGTAATGGATTGTCAAGATAAGAAACTAAGAAGAAAGCCAATAGAACTATGATTTAATCCATTCACATGGAATAACCTAAAGTTTTCTATTACAAGGACATAAAAAAGAAATTTTGTGTATGTCTATTCAATGGACTTAACAAAACTTCCTGTTCCTAGTATTATAGGTTTGAGTTTATCTAAACCTATGGCTTGTGGTATACCTGGTAATTACTTATTCTAATGCAAGCAACTTACTTTAGTAGGATGCTGAAGCATTTTTCTTTCTAACGGCAATCTATAGAAGCTTCACAACTTCTTAGACATAGATTTTATTTATCCAAGGAAAAGTCTCAACTATTCTAGAAAAGATAAAGCCATGAAAGAATTTCTTAAATCAACAGTGAGAGGTCTTAGATATGCTTTTGTATGCCTTAGACCAGACACCTGCTGTTGAGTGGGAGTAATGAGTAGGTATCAGATTAATCCAGGAGAAGAACATTGGAAGACAATCAAGTAAATCTTAAGATTAAGAAGAGGAACTATATGTTAGGCTATAAGGGTGTGTTTAAAACTCTTAGACTACACCATATCAGATTTCGAAATTTACCTTTGTGCTAGTAAATCTTTTTGATAAGATGGTGGTTACTCTGGGGGTGGAATAGTGATTTTGGAGAAGTGTAAAAACCTATCTGAAGTCTTTAGGTCTACCAGGAAGGGACTGAATGTTAAAGTTACAGGAAAGGTACTTATTCAGTCTAAGGAAAGTTCTATACATTTTTGGCACCATTCCAAATTGCCTAAACTACTAGTGTTAATTTCCTGATTAACCAAAAGTAGTTGCCAAAGGTATAGAATCCAGTATCCCAAGAGAGTAAACATATAGAGAGGAATTTCACATTATCAATAATTTTGTGATTAAGGAAGAGTAATGGTGGAGAAAAGGTTGTGGCTAATTCAACCTTTCAGATCCTATTACGAGGAGTTTACTACTACTACACTTGATTTGTATATCAAGGTGTTAAGATTATTTGAAACGCACTTTTTGTTTTATATTAGTGCAAGTGGGAGTTTGTTGGGTTTTATGCCCTAAATAAAACTCATTTCAATATAATCAGATTTACTGATTAATATAGATCAGAAATAACATTTAATGTTGCATGGTTCACATGATTCATTTCATGATTATATGTACATAATGTATAAATTCATCTGAAACTCTTTTCACATACTTGATCCTGTTTATTGTGCCGTCAACACATTGGAAAGTAAACATGACTATGTGAATAAAGTTTCCTAGATTTATCAGACATAGGGTTTTACTGATATGATAATCTACAACAGAGTTTACTTGCATTTGGAGAAGTGCTATGTTCTTTCCAGAGCATTGGTTAAAGTAAAGCTCAGGTTGGATGCATGGAGTATGCATCGGAAGGGGCCGATATTGAACTTTGACTCAAATTTATTAAACTTACCGTAATATCTATTCAAGTCAATATCGCCTAGTTGATCCTAGATCAAATGTTCTTAATCCTGTTATGATTAGGCTCAATCTTGAAAGGCTATTCGTGTTCTTTGATTTGTTAGTTAAGCCTACTTTTAGGTCAGGGTGACACGTACATTTTGGGAACACGGTAGTGCAATTGAGTGGGAGCGCTAGCATAAACATGGAATCTATAGGTTCTATCTGGCGAATAGTAAGCAAAGGATGATCTCCTTCGAGCTTGACCAAACGAACATAAATGGTGGAGTACTCATTTCACATAAGCTGAAATATCATTTATACGTGGTCAAGTGTTTTAAGGAATAAATACATTGTACAGTGTAACGGTAATTTAATCCCTTTACAGTGTAGATCATTCATATAGAGGATCATTGATCAAATTAGGATTATAACAATGGATAACTAATGATCCGTCTATATGGTGGAACATATAGAGTATTCTATATACTGAGAGTGCAATTCTAAGTTCTATGCGTGGATTCAACGAAGAATTAATAAGTTAGTGAATTTTAGTGCTAAATTCTTGATCTACTTATTGGAAGCTCGGTTATATAGACCCATGGTCCCCTCACTAGTTGAGATAATATTGCTTGTAAGACTCATATAATTGGTTTTGATTAATCAATTATAATTCTCAAATTAGACTATGTCTATTTGTGAATTTTTCACTAAGTAAGGGCGAAATTGTAAAGAAAGAGTTAATAGGGCATATTTGTTAATTATGATACTTTGTATGGTTCAATTAATAAATATGATAAATGACAATATTATTTAATAATTATTTATAGTTATTAAATAGTTAGAATTGGCATTTAAATGGTTGAATTAGAAAATTGGCGTTTTTGAGAAAATCAGATGCAGAAAAGATAAAACTGCAAAATTGCAAACAGTGAGGCCCAAATCCACTAGTATAGGGTCGACCACTTTTATCGGAATTTACCTCTGATATTTTCATTATTTTAATGCCAAATAATTCAAACCTAATCCTAGTGGAATGCTATAAATAGATAGTGAAGGCTTCAGGAAAATTACACTTAAATTTTCTATTTTTCCTCCAGAGAAATACCTGAGCCTTCTCTCTCCCTATCTTTGGCCGAATCCACTCTCTTTCTCTTCCTCATTGAGATTTCGAAATTCTTAGTGTATGAGTAGTGCCCACACATAGCAAGTGATACCTCAATCATAGTGAGGAAGATCGTGAAGAAAGACTTTCAGCAAGAAGGAGGTTTCAGCATCAAAGATTCAGAGAAAGATATCCAGGTTCAGATATTGATAATGCTCTGCTACAGAAAGGAATCAAGGGCTAGATATCTGAACGAGCTCGTAAGGAGGATGAGCTCATTCAACTTAAGCTTGAAGCTAAGTTGAATGGAGGTGTCAGGGCCAAGCAGTATGCTCAGGAGCCTTTGGATCCTGAAGATGAGGCTGAGGCTGAGCAGGTGACCCCATTGAAGAGGAAGAAGAAACTCCCAGTCACACCCAGGCCCGTTGAACATGCAATTCGCATAAGGGAGCCCACTTCACCTGTTTGGTCATCTCACCCCTTTCCTGGAAAAGGGAAGGCTGTCATGTCTGAGATAAGATCGATGTCAGGTGATGATGGACTTCTGAATCTCTGTGCGGGCGGTCACCTTGCATTTTAGTTCACTTTTGAGCTTCTTGACTTTCATGCCTTGTGTTTTCTGATGGCTGTTTTCTAACCATACTATTTTTGTTCTGTGCAGACATGTCTCGGTAGATGATCGATGCTTTGAGGAAGAGAATGGGCGGAAGCTCTAGCACCTCTCCTCCGGCCAAGAAGTCTAAGGGCGGTGAGGGGTCCTTTGAGAAGAGACCTTCTGGAGAGGTCATTGGCCTTTCCGAGGAGCTGACTGCTGCAAACCCTTCTACCCCCAAGTCTGCCAAGTCCAAGGAGTCTAGACCACCAACGGGTGGTTCTGAACTGTTCAGGAGTACTCCTTAGCGGGTGCAGGCACCAACTCCGCCTTTGCCCATGCTTCCAGAGGCCAAACAGGGCAAGGAGATGCTGGCCCACTACATGAACCGGCTGGTTCCCAAGGTCAGTGAGCAACTGGCCGGTGCTGATAGTGACTCATCTTTGGATGTGTTAGTGGGCGGAGTCCTGAAGGAGTTCACCAGGGTAAGTCTTTTTTGATACTTCCCTTGAACTTTCCACACTTAGCTCCATATGCTGAATTTTTTCCTTTGTGTAGGCCGGTTTGAAGTTGGCTTACACTTACTCCCGGGCTAAGTCTGTTGCTTCCAAGAGCACAGCTTTGTCCGACACCTTGTAGGTGGAGGCGGACTCGGCCAAAAAGGAAGCTGAGGCGGTCAGGGTGGAAGCTGGAGCTGTTCAGCTGGAGTTGGGCGAGGCCAACAAGAAGCTGTTCGCTGCCGAGAAGAAGATCTTCGTGCTGACAAAGGATCTCGAAGCTGCTGATTGCTTTGAGGAGACCATCGAGATCTTATCTGCTGAAGTAAATAGTCTTCAGGATGAGAGGACTTCTCTGCGGCAAGTTCTTCTTCGGATGAAGGAGGAGAAGGATGCCAAGGTGGGGGAGCTTACGGCCGAGGTGGACAGGTGGAGGGAGAAGTTCAATGCCTTGGAGACAGCCGACCTCGAGCTCTTCTTCGATTTCTGGAAGGCTAATCCCCAGGCCAACTTTGACTACTTGGGCGAGGCTAAGGACATGTACCTTGAGTATTGCGCGGCCCAAGTTGCTTATGGTGGGAACGAGGCACCTGCTTCAACCTTCGGCCAAGCTGCTTCTACCTCTGGTCAGGTTGCTGATGCTTCTCCTGTTCAAACAACAGATCCTCCTGCTCCAGTTGGCCCAGAAGAACCGAATTAAGAGCCTGGGACTCCAACTGTTTAAACCTTTCCTTTATCTCTTTTTTTTATATATCTTATTCAGCCTTCGGGCCTTTTCTAAGACATCTTGACCAGCTAAGCGGTCTTTAAACTTAGAATTATTTTTCATTTTTTGGACAACAGGCTGACCGGGCAGCTTTTAATCCCGGTACTACATGCTTTTGTCATCCTTAATGAATTTTATTCTCTGTTTAGAATTGTCGTGCAATTGTAATTGTTTTATTTTTACCAAATTCTTTGTACAGGTACAGGTGCCCCCCAAGTTACCGAGCAGACGTATGACTCTTGGTCACTTGTCTTTCGCAAATATATTGCTTATCTGTTCGGTGTTTTGGGTTCGACTAAACCTTTTGTACGCACTTTAGGTAAATTATAATCATGCTGATTTTTTCGACTCAATAGATTTGGAATACTATCTTTATTCATTTATTGATCGAAAATGTATTTGCTACTGTAGTAACTTGCATCAGAGCTATTTAATCTAATCTGATCTTTTAGCTTATCATGAAATAAAATAAATTGCAGACATAAGAAACTGTACTTTAAAGTGGTCTTACCGACCTGAGTACTTTTATTTCTGAAACCTTTGCGCGTAGTCCGCCCATAAGGCCATTCACTTAGAAGCGAATGTTCATTCAATACTTTAAAATGGTCTAGCCGACCTGAGTACTTTATTGGTAGTATTTCCTTAAATGTTCTCCATTCCAGTACCGTGGTACTAGAATGAGTTGCATTTTTTCGTCATACTTACCTAATTTGTATGCTCCGGAGTCAACAACTTCGACCACTTGGTATGGTCCTTCCCAGTTGGGTCCTAGTACATCTGATGTGCTGTCTTTGGCGTTTAGGAATACCCTTCTTAGGACCATGTCTCCCACAAAGAATTTTCGAGGTTTCACTTGTTTTTTGAAATACCGAGCTACTTTTTGTTGATGAGCTATCAACTTTAAGTTTGCAGTTGCTCATTTTTCTTCGATTTCATCAAGTGATTCTGCAAGGAGTATGTGATTGGTACCTTGATCGTACGTCAATCTTCTGTGGCAAGGTGGCTTGAGTTCGACGGGCAGCACAGGTTCATAACCGTAGGCCATTGCAAATGGTGTCTGACTGGTTGTTGTTTTTTCCGTTGTACGGTATGACCATAGAACTTTAGGGAGTTCTTCTGGCCAGTTTCCTTTGGCATCTTTGAGTTTCTTCTTTAGTGTATCCTTCAAGGTTTTGTTGAATGCTTCAACTTGACCGTTTGCTTGAGGATGTGCCATTGCGGAGAAACTTTTGATGATACCATGGTTCGCACAGAAATCAGTGAAAGATTGGCTGTCGAGCTGCTTGCCATTGTCCGAGACTATTTTGTACGGTAGTCCGAACCGGTATATGATGTTCTTCACTATAAAGTCTTGAACCTTCTTTGATGTGATGGTTGCAAGTGGTTCGGCTTTAGTCCACTTAGTAAAGTAGTCTACTGCTACCACTGCGTACTGCACTCCGCCTTTACCTCTAGGTAACTGTCCGATTAGGTCAATTCCTCAAATGGCAAAGGGCCACAGACTTTGCATCTGTGTCAGCTCGTTGGGCGGAGCTCTTGGTATCTTTGAAAATCTTTGGCATTTGTCGCACTTCTTGACATAGGCTCTCGAATCTTCAATCATTGTTGGTCAGAAGTAGCCTTGCCTTACAATTTTCTTTGATAAGCTCTGTCCGGCTGCGTGATTTCCACAGTATCCGTCGTGAACTTCAAACAAAAGTCGTGCAGCTTCATCTGGTGTGGAACATCTGAGTAATGGCATCGAGAATCCTCTTCTATACATGACCCCTTCTACTATGATGTACCGTGCTGCCTTTCTTCTCATTTTTTGAGCTTCATTTCGGTTATCTGGGAGTTCCCCAGAGTTGAGGTAGGCCGCTATTGGTGTCATCCAGTTTGGGGATGTGTCAATCATTTCGATTTCTTCTGTGCCAGTGATGCTAGGCTCTTCAAGGAATTGGATAGGGACCAAGTTTGCCTTGTCACTTATATTGGTGCTCGCCAATCGAGCTAACACATTTGCAGTTGTATTTTCTCCTCTTGGAATTTGTCTGAGACCGTAGCTTTTGAATTCTGCGAGCAGATCATGTATTTTGCTCAGGTATGCTATCATTTTTTCTCCCCAAGCCTCGTATTCTCCGGATACATGATTTACCACCAGCTGTGAATCATTGCAGATCTCAATGTGTTCGGCCTTCATTTCCTTTGCTAGTTTAAGTCCAGCGATTAGGGCCTCGTATTCAACTTCGTTGTATAGGTTGGGGAAAAGCCCCTTGTATAGGGTTCAAAACCAGCGCACCAGCTGAAGGAAGGGCTTCATAGCTCCAACCTAGTTTTGGGGCTTGAATGCTTACCTTATTATTATGAAAAGGGGAAAGATTGAATCTTGAAAGACGGAGCCCCCGGCTAGCACGATCAGGAGGTTTAGTGTCCTCTTAAGAAGGAATACCTGGGTCAGCTTCGATCAAGAGGAGAGAAGAGCGGACCATTGAAAGTCTCAATTCCTATCCGCCCAAGGTGATTTCAAATCCAACGATTTATTGACCTACGAATCTGCTATTAGGCAACTCAACCTTTCTCTGCAAACTCTTTAAGTTGTTGGATGCGCAAAACAAGCTATTCCCCTTTACGAAGACTCGGTGACCTTTGACACGTTAGACCTGGTTGCACGTAATCTTTACTTTCGCCTTTCACTCGTTCAGTTGGACTTCTAGTGACTTTAAACCTTGAGACCGAGCCCTACCTCTCACCTTTCGGTTCATTGGAAGGAAAGACTAGAAAAAAGGCAGCTTTGGGCGGACACAAGCCCTCGGGACTTGACACTTGGACACCGGGAAGCTTGCCCCGTGAGACTGGGTCCTTCGTTTGTAACTGCCCTTTTCCTTTCCACTTTGGAATGCCTCATTGCTTTCCCCTTTGACCTGTGCTAAACTCTACTTTTGCTGTTGCCAGGTGGAATGATTCATTCAACCTCGGTATCGGCAACCAAGACGCCCTTCTCTGTCGAATGAATCTTCAAACCGATCACGGTTTCCTGTTGACTTTTTCTCAGGTGACAGGGGCAGGAGAACACTTCACAAAATGCGCCAGACCGCCTAACCATTTGAACCGTTCTCTTATAGAAAGGGTAAACTGCAATATAAAAATTCCTTTTTTTACCTATCTTTCTCCAAAAGGATCTCCTGGTCTTATCAAACCAGCTATTTCACCCTTGTCCTGTCCTTGGGGGAGAAGGACCAACAACCAATGATCTTGTTCATTCATATCCACCCGTCCGCTAGCGACTAAGGTCTCTCGAGCCTCCCCTGCCCAGGCTCCCATCCATCACTAGCTCCATATAGTCCCCATGGAACCATCCGATCTAGAGCGAGCCTCAAACGAGATCTTTCTTCCTTTCATCAACTCCTTCAATCCTTGCATTACTCCGCTAGCCTGCTAAGCTAAAGCTAGCCTTCCACCCGGGCATTCAAAGCAATCTTCTAAACCGACTTTGCACTCTATTTTATCTCCCCCTCTCTCTCCAGCCGGGGAAGGTCAACTAATCTCGATCCAATGTTCTCCTCTCCTAGCTCCATTTTCGGAAATGACGCGGAAGCATCTGACCTAGCCTTCGAGGGCAAGAAAGCAAATGAGCTTTCACTTAAATAAGTAGCTATCTCTTCAACCCGACAAACTATGAATCTTTCTTTCCATCGATTGGATCCAATGCATTGCCATCTCCAGACCCAGATTCTTCCATTTCCTAGCCCGGAACGGGATACAAACTCGCCAAAGCAGTCTATCCTTCGAACCGATTCAAGCTCCTTTGCAGATACGGAGCTCGACCGAAGCAATGAAGAAGGTGAACTCCCAACTAAGCTTGTCATTCCACACCCAGGTATCGAATCCGAAGAATGCAGTAAGCTACCTCTCACCCCCTCACTGGATATTGAAGCTTCAAGGCATCGACCGCATCAACTAATCCATTTCCAGTGCTTGGCGGGCCTCTGCTCCAAGGCAATCTCTTCCACTTCCATCAGCTGGGCATCTCATTGATTGACCATCCCTCGGATTCAGTGGAAGCTAGAAAGAGTGGTTTGCAAAAGTATCCGACATATGGTGGTCTTAAGTAGTTTGTTTGATCGCGCTTTGGTTATAGTAAACCGCCGCTTGCCCCTATTCCCCGCTATTTGAATGTGATCAAAAATCAAAGCCCATTCCCTTTGTCTATTGGTTATGTACAGGCACCCTGCTCTACCTACCTTATATCAACTTCACACCCACCCTGTGTGATATGTAGAGTTCTCAATAGTCAAAGAAGCGATCAGGCTTTTCCCATCCGTGAACCTAGATAACTTAGTGCTATTGAGACCATGATTCCTCAATGGCCCTCTACCGGGAAGTCAAAGGAGGATCATGTCGACTTGCTTTTTACTGTGAAAATGAATCCTAACTAACGTTTCACTTTAACAGGCCTAAAAAGAGAGAGATGTGAGATGCGCTTCAGTTGCTGATGCCCTACGACCTTTGTTACCTTAAAAGAAATGTCCACTTTCCTGTGCTACCGAACAATAGTGTAAATAGTCAATAGCTCTTTCAGTCCTGCAGTTTTAGCAGGCAGTAGGCTAATAGGCATATGTCATTCAACACCGGCATACGAAAAAGTAGAGCAACTTGACTATGAGCAAGTCCAACTCACGAGACACTTCGTGCCTTCCTTCATCTCTCTTTCATAAGCACTAGTCCATTCATATCTCATTCATAGGCTGTAGGCATACATAGGCTTCTGTATTTGTGAAAACTGTTTTCGTAGGTGGTAGGCAGTAGGCAGACGCTTAGCTGGCGATAGGAGGCACTGGCTTATGGCGGTACGAACTACTGACACTGTCATCTTTCTACGCTGATCTGTCTGCTCATCCAGATCAATTGCCTTCCACTTTTCCCTCTAGATCATCAATACCTGGAAGGGTGGCGGGGTCCCGTCCCTCTCTCTTGGGCGGCCTATTCTTGTCCAGTAATCCTTCTTCTTTCGTTAAGAGTTCCGCGCTTTGGGTGGCATCGTATAGTAAGGTGAGAACTTCTTCGAGGCCCCGTTGTCTAGGATAGAGAGGCTGTACGTATAGAGAAGGAAAGTCTATTTTTCTCAGAGTCTAGCTTACTCTAACCCAAGATCAATCTTGAAGAGGTTCTTCTTATTCAGTAGCAGATTCAGATAGTGATCAGTACCCTTCTCGTTCTTCCTTTAGAAAGTTTCTTTTTTCTATGAAAGGTTGACTGAGCTTTAAAAGAAGAGGCTCCTTGAGTCATGGGACTTTAGGCATCTCTTATTTATATGAACATTCCCCTCCGAAGCTGAGAAGCTGAAGATGGATATCAGACTCTGGGATTAGTGAAGCGGCTAGTCTCCTTCTTATCAGATGACCTAAGTGACAGCGGAGGACTCGCTAGCAAGATGCAAAGATCCGATCCCCACTGGAACTCGACCTATCCCAATATCCCTCGTTACACACTCTCACCCAGCTTCATGGTCACATTGATAACTGTTCACTGTCTTGCTATTTGAACTTGAAGATTCTGTTTGTGTTCCGTGAACTCAATAACCACTTATTTGAAATGCTATAGCGGGTGCGGGACCAAGACAAAGAAAGTGCTTGTATCGAGGTCTTGAAGAGCCTTGTGTTTAAGTAAGTACACCGGTGACATATATAAGATCAATGGGTTCTTTCCTCAACTAAGAAGAAAATTAGTCAAAGCCTATAAGATAAGTGAGACTAATTTCAAGAAGCGAGACAGGATCGTAGGCTAGATTCAGGCTATCCGACATCGAATCATCTAGTTGCTTGTAGTTTTCTTTTTGAAATTGAGATTGGGTTGGTGTTCAATGTACCGTTGGTACAAGATCGTAAAGAGACTTGGACGATCCACCATCGTTTCTGGAGGGTAAGAGGCAGTCCAACTCCCATACAATTACAAGGCTGGGTGACCGGTCTTGGGTTGTGTGGCCCTGCACAGGTTTCGGCACCCTTGGGGGTGTGAGTAGGTTCCTATCCCTGTGCCTCTATGGTATGTTCTCTTCCTGAGAAAGACCTCTCTGTCGGCCTGCAATGTGCTTGCGGACACTTGCAGCTGTCAGGTCTTGAAGAGCCTGAAATCCCCATAAAAACTAACATAAAAATGAAATTGAATGTTGGGTTTTTCCAGTCTCTTATGAAAGAGGTAAAAAATTTGAAACTTTCGATCTATTTCTTGCATCTTAAGAAGAGCTTCCGCTTTCTTCTTTCTTTTTCGCTTTTTGTTGTTCTATTCTTATTTTTCTGTAGTATTTTCTCATTTATTTGATTTGTGGAATGCAGAGGGCCCTACTTTCGGGAACAAAATGGTTCCATCTGAAGGATCTCACGGCTCGGAGGGGGAATCCTCAAAAAATCTTCCTTTAGATTTGGGAAACATTTTCATTTAAAAAAGGAGAGCATCCCCCCATAAGCAGAGCCCATCACGCCTCAATCTTTACTTCAAATTGAGATTAATCCTAACGATACCCAAAACGAGTTACGTGAAAAGGCAGCATTCCTACTTTCTTCATATTATTTTTTTTGATAAATTAATGAGTTGTATTGCACAAAACTAGCTTTATACAATCATGCGCACCCAAGAAAAGGGTCGAAATCTATGTACATAATTATATCAATCTAGAATCAATATTGATTTTATGATTTACAAAGCAATAAACCACTCTCTATCATTGTTCTTAATCTTTTTAGGCATCACCCTATCAATCCGAATCTTGAGATTCCACTTTGTTTCTTCAACAATACGGGTCGGGTTTACTCTAGCCTTTTGCCACACAGCTTCATTTCAGGCTCTCCATATATTGTACACCAGTCCTACAACAGCAGCCGAGAGGACTCCTTTCCTAAACTTTGACAATTTGGACTTCCCAATCCACTTAAGGAGCTGTTGTAGGCTGCTGGTTTGGGCATGCCAGTCCAGCCAAGTCTTCAATTCCTGTAGACATTTTCCAGCAACAATACACTCAAAAAATAAGTGATTACAAGTTTCCAATTGCAGCTCACACAAGCTACAGGTCCCCTGCACCTGAATACCAAATCGCATCAGCCTATCTTGTGTCTTCAACCTATTAAGCATTGCCAACCGAGCTATAACACTATGTTTAGGAGTGTTAAGCCTTGACCATGTTTCTTTGATCCAATATAGCCGAAATAATGGGGGGAAAACAGTTTATTACCAGCTGAAACACTATATTTCTGCTTCTGAAAAGCATTAAAATCTACCAAATCTCTAAGTTGTTCTTTAAGGGCAACCATCTTCTTCCAATACCAACTAGAATGTATGGAAGGAGAGTACTCCCACCAAGTTTGGTTCTTAATATATACACTATGGACCCATCTGAGCCATAAGCTCTCTTGTTTATTTGAAATAGCCCATATGTACTTACTTATTGCAGCCTTGTTCCATGCTTCCAAGTTCTTGATTCCTAGTTCTCCACCTGCCTTAGGTTGACAAATGCTATTCCTAGCAACAGACCTGCACCTTGGAACATAGCTTGACCTTTCTAGAGAAAGGCTCTACAAATGGCTTCAATGGATCTCAATACCTTCTTTATTTGACTCGAGTACGCCTATATAGCAATGAGAACTGAGTTGATTAGGGTGATTCTCCCAGCAAACAAGAGATTCCTTGAACTCCAACTTCTAATTCTAGCAGTCATTCTCTCAGCTAATATATCACATTCTTTCCCTGAGATCTTTTTCCCACAGATTGGTATACCCAGATAGGTGAATGGCATCTCTTGTCTGATGAAACCTGATAACTGCATAATGTGGTTGACTTCATCAGGCTGCATGTTACTACAGTATATGGCGGTTTTGCTGGCATTTGGATATAATCCAGATGTGAGTGAGAATGTTTTTAGAGCCTGCAATATATATAAGATACTCATGAAGTCCCCTTGACAAAATAATAATACATCATCAGCAAAAGCAAGGTGGTTCAACTTCAAACTAGCACATCTGTCATGGAATTTAAAACCCTCTTTTTCCCCCACTTTCTTCATCAATCTCGATAAGTATTCCATACCCAGCACAAAAAGTAAGGGAGAAATCGGATCACCTTGTCTAATTCCCCTTTTTGCTTCAAAGAAACCATGGAGAGTTCCATTGAACATCAATGAGAATCTAGGAGTTGTAATACAGTTCATGACTAGTTGAATGAATTTTAGACGAAAATTCAAACCAGCTAGCATCTCTTCAAGAAAACTCCTCTCAATTTTGTCATACGCCTTTTGGAGATCCAGTTTAATCATGCAACTAGGCTTATTTGCCTTTCTACCATAGTGCCTCACCAAATCTTGACATATCAAGATATTATGCCCCTATGAACCTCTCTTTGATAAAACCACCTTGAGACTGTGATATTATTGAAGGAAGGATGTTATTGATTCTAGAACTCAAAAGCTTGGTTGCAATCTTATAAATCACATTGCAACAAGCTATAGTCTAAAATCTTTAACAGAGTTAGGACATTTAACCTTAGGCACCAAAGTAATTATGGTAGAGTTTATTTCTTTCAAAATGTTACCTGAATTCAGAAAAGAATGCACAACACCACATATGTCCTCTCCAATGAGATCCCAATTATCTTGATAGAAGCTATTAGAAAAGCCATCTGGACCCGGGGATTTATTTCAAGGTATGCTGAAAACAACCTTTTTTATCTCATCCCTTGTGAATTCCTGTAGTAAACAATCAGCCTGAGTTGAAGTTAATACAGGGCCATTGTTGAGAATACTTCTTTCCATTACCTTCCTCTGATCTCTTTTGGTTCCAAGGAGACTTTTATAGAAGTTTAGGAAAGCTGCTGTAATGAGTTCTAAATCTGTAACTCTGCTGCGCTCTTGGTTTTCAATGGAAAGGATTCGGTTTTGCCTCATTCTATGCTTTATGCAAGCATGAAATAAGGCAGAATTAGTGTCACCATCTTGAATCCACTCCATTTTAGCTCTCTCTTTTAAAAACAAAGAGTAATCCTGCTACTTTTGAAGTAAATTCTCACGGGCTAATCTTTCCTGCTGGTGTAGGCTGTCTTCAAGGGGCTATTGTTCCAGCTGGTTTTGGAGTCTGTCGAAAGTTTCCTTGGCCTCATGAACCTGCTGTTGCAAATCACTGTATACTTCCTTGTTTAACTTTCTCAATCTCTCTTTGAATAGCTTTAGTTTACAAACAGCCTGGTACATTTGGTTACCCGATATTTTCAATTTCCATACATCTCTTAACATAGAATCATACTTAGTATGGGATTTCCACATCCTAAAGTATTTGAACGGCTTTTTCCCCACCACCACATGAGGATGCAAGGAAAGGATTGCTGGAGAATGATCAAAAAGTCCCTCGTTAAGAAATACAGCTTCAGCAAACTCGTATTTTTCAATCCAAGCTTGGTTGGCCATGATCCTGTCTATCTTGGAATAAATCCTATCAGCCCCTGGTTGTTTATTAGTCCAAGTGAAAAAATTCCCACTAGATTTAACATCTTCAAGTTTGCAATAATTCACACAAGTAAGGAAATCAGAATCAGGATAGGATCTTACCCTATGCCCCACCCTCTCTTCCTTAGCTAGGATATCTTTGAAATCCCCCATCACACACCAGTTTCCATCAGAATATAATTCACACAAGTCCTTCCAAAGTACTTTCCTCTCTCCCCTGTTGTTTGAAGCATATACAACCGTGAGAAAACTGTTGAATCCCTCAATAGTTGAAATCCTCAAATGCATTAGTTGGCTAGTACATTTTATGATATCAGCATTAAATCTATAAGGATTCCAAGCAATCGCAGTTTTACCTCTCGGATTCCAAGCAATGTTTGAAGAGAAGCACCATCCATCAAAAATATTAGAGTACAAGGCTCCAAGCTTTGGAGCCTTTACCCTAGTCTCGAGGAGACCCACAAAATCAACCTTTTGAGAAATAATAAAATTCTTTATTAATTTTTGTTTAGATTGATGATTGGCTCCTCGGACATTCCAAAACAACAATCTATTTATTAGAAAGAGAGGGACCTCCCCCCCCCCCCCTCTTGTATTGTCTATATTCTTTCCATCTGTTGTGGCCTTGTCAATTCCATATTTAGCATTGATTCCCCCACTATTTCCATCTTGCTCCTCCAAGCTAAGAGCATGAAAAGTATTCTCCATTCTTACTACAGGAGGCACCTGCTGCTTTTCACTTCTATCCACTCTCGCCCCTTTTGAAATCTTGATAAAACCATCTGCATCAGGTACATCAGGAATATTGGTCTTTCTATTGTTATTTTTCACTACCCACTGTTGCTTTGAAGGAACAACAGCTTTTTTACATTCTTCTACAAAATGACCAATTCCTGAGCAGTGGGAGCATCTAATCGGCTTCCATTCATATTTGACACTAACTGAAATATTGAGACCATATTCATTTTCAAACTCTATCATACTCGGGAGCTGTTGGTCCATTTGTACCTCAATTAACACTCTAGCATAGCTCAACCTCTCCCTATCTTTGGTGACAGCATCCTCCATAAGAGGCTTACCAAGTTGCCCAACAATCTTAAAGAGTGACCTTTGGCCCCAATATTTCAATTCTAGATCCTCAAGCTGTACCCAAATTGGGACACACTTGACATCCTCTTTCTTGAAATTGATATTAGGGTCCCAAGGTTTCAAGATTACAGGTCTGCGATTGAAGAAAACATATCCCCCATTCATCACCTGGTCTCTGAATTCTAGAGAGGTAAACTGAATGATAAAGATTCCATGTGACAAAACTTTCACTTGGTCAACCTTATCATGCCAAATCCTTTTTGCAAATCCTTCAAGCACGTGCAATGGTGGATTAAATCCAAGAACATAGCACACGATTGAAGGATTCCAAAACAAAATCTCCTCTTCAATATCATCAAGAGTGATTTCTTTCTCATTACCCTGCTCCGTATCCTTAAAAGAGTTCTCCAAGTTATGCATCACAGATTTAGAACGCAAAATGGGAGGAATTGAGTTCTTACCTTGCCGTATTTCACTATTACATTGATTGTTGGCCATGAGGAAGTGAATGAAATCATTCCGAGCGTCACTCCTAGCCTCATCCTGCCTTTGAATCTCTTTTAATGAAGAATTGGGAGATAGAGGTTGAAAATCATGACGATCTCCTCCCTCGTTGAGTCGACCCTCCCCTTGCAAACCTTCCTCATCCGAGAACTCCAATGGCTCGATTTCAGAAATTCGCCACATCAAGAACACCATTACCAGCTTTCTTCTTTGAGTTTTTAACAGAAGATTTTGATTTTCCATGGTTCTTCGATCTTGTTTTAGCCATAGCACCAGCCTCTCAGCTGCAAGAGCTAAAACCAGAGAAAAAAGAAATTCTTAGAAGATAAGAAATCGTATTTTTGTCATAACTTTTACTTCATATTACGCTGAAGCAAAGATGTATCGAGATCATTATGTATGGGTAGACATCGCATAACACCTAGCCTTCGAGAGAAACGGTAAAAATAATGTCAGCCGCGAAGATCTTGTTGGGCTCATCGAAGCGCTCAAAGATCCAGCGAATGAAGGGGGGGGAATTATACCTCAAAAGTAAGAAATTTCTGCTTCGCTATAATAAACCCTTAAAAATAGAATACGAAGAGAAGAGGAGGAACGAGAAAAACTGAATTCCTCTATTTGATGTCGATTCATCCACACTTCCATTCCTTGTAGAGGAAGGCTAACTGCTTGCTGGCTGGGAGCTGTATGAGCGGTAACGTCCACGTACGGCTCCGTGAGAAGGGCGGTGGACATAAATGGCCTTGTTGTACCTCACTCTCGTCTTCAATAGGGTCTGCTCTTTTTTTTTGGGGAGAGTATGCCAATATGATCTTAATGAGGTGCAGAGCTTTGCATCTAACATTCGTTGGGCTTCCCTCTTCGGGATCCTGCGTCCCGACATTTTTATGCAATAAACCCCTCCGGCCAAAGGAGCTATTATCGCCCAGCTCCCTAACCAAATGTGGCACCAGGTTCGGACCACAGGGAACCATAGCATGGGGGGATGTCTAATCCTTTTGCCGCTGCAAGGCTGGCTAATCGTACGCAGTAGGCTTGAAGACCCCTGGTTCTGGAAGGCACATGAGTCCGAACGCTATGTTGAATGTGCGACCGACACTATACTACGTAGGTACCTGTGCAGGTGAGGCGTCGGTCGGTCCTAGAAACGGCGGCAGGGGGGCGAGGAGTTAACGACCAGACGTGCTGCAACCTAGGGATCACCAGGCAGCTCTTTCGCTCTATAGGGATCGGGGGGTATAGCTCAATTCTTCTTGGAGGAGGGTTGGTTTCCCGGGTGACTGATCCTGCCATAATGTACTCCTACCTATAGCATCGGCAACCGAATTCGAGCATATATACGTCGATCTTCATGCGTGAATAGCCGAGAGGAAAGAAAGGGCGGTAGATGATAATGAAAAAGGGCGACGCGTCTGGACGGGCGGGCGAAATGGATGCGGGAAAGGTGCCATGGAGTGAGGAATATCCCGAGTCTCATGTAAGACAACAAAAATGCACCTCGAGGTGCTGCCGAGGAACTGGGGGACCTTCTCGAGCACATGATAGGCAATTGAGCTAGCCTCTTCGTTATGGGGAATCCATGCTCTGGGCCGAATAGAGCTTCCCTTCGGCACCTAGCTTTCTCCGGCGCATATTAGCTTAGCTGCGCTTAATAGGCCGGTTTGGCTTCCTCTCTGGCGGCCACTTTCCTTACCTTACCCGCACTACATTCCCACTCCAAGCTACGCCTGCTGAGCAAGAGGCATTGCGATTTCCTCTTCTGTGGACGCAGCAGAATATGATCTGAGACAGGAAGAGAAAGACTTTTTTCTCCGGCTCTCGTAAAGCCAAAGACGCCCCAAGACAAGGTACAACTGTTGGGAAGGGGACATGATCAATAGAACTTTGCTGGATCTGGGCTGGGATAGTGGCGCCCATTCCTAACCAGTTTCGAAAAGGTTCGCTCATGCTGGAGGGAGCATCCACACTTAGTGATCGGTCCGCTAGTTCACGCAAATCCAAAGAAGTTATCACGGACGAGCCACATGCAGGGAAACTTGCACGTGTGGTTCTGGCCGGGCTTTCCTGAGGTATCTAATAACCTTGCTTCTGCTCACCGCTGACGCACCTCTCCTAACTATTGCCCATTTATTCCGGAATAATCTTTTTAGGAGGGACAATTTACATATTTCTGCCAAATCCTTCTATTATTAAGTACAACTGGTACCATTTCGATGTGTTTTGATTCTTTCAAACAAGAGAGGTTTGATGCTTTTGAATCCATTGTATTAATTCCACTTCCTACTCCCAGTATGCTCTTTATGATCTCAGCTCATGATTCAATTGCCATGTATTTAGCTATTGAACCTCAAAGTTTATGTTATTATGTGATCGCAGCATCAAAAAGAAAGTCTGAATTTTCCACGGAAGCCAGCTCGAAATATTTGATCTTAGGTGCATTTCCCTCTGGAATATTACTGTTTGGGTACGACGGGACAACTACCGATATCTAAAAATATCCTTTCTTATAATGTGGTTGTTAAATATATATCTATATAGTAAACTATCGGGTATTACTTAGATGTGAAACTTGCAGACCTCATTGGTTGTGATATTGATCTTACGGGGGGAACGAAATCAAAGAATATATAGACTTGTAGAGACCCTCTATGTAGTTGTCTAGCTAGGGCGTCTAAATCTTTCCCCATAGCCCTGGGGCTGTGTCTCGATCTCCTACGTGCAAAATTTGATGTCTGCAAGCCTATGGAGATTCCCCTTGGTCTAATTCCATGCCTTATGACGAAAGGGGCGTCGGCCTGGCGTAAAGTGAAGATTGAGGGAAGTAGAGCAAAATTCCCTTCTGGGGTATTCCGAAGGTGTAACCTAGGCTACGAAAAAGGGGCTCGATACTTCAACTAGAGGAGCGACCAGTTGGTTCACCAAACCTCGACCCAGCGTTACACGTTCTCCAGGTCCGAAGGGATCCAGTACCCAACTACCGACTCCTCCCAGAATTGCGTTATCAGAGCCGAGCTAGGAATGGCCGTTAGTGGACACCCACCACTTTTCACAAGTTAGAGAGGCCCTCCTTAAACTTCCGTGCTTGGTGGAGAAGAAGCGAACAAAGGTACGCTTGCTTGCTGTCTTGTTCTCTGCCGCGAACTGGTATCGCTCGCCAGCTAGGTCAGACTGGAGCAACCTTTTTTGAGAACATTTTGTTGGGTTTTATGCCCTAAATAAAACTCATTTCAATATCATCAGATTTACTTATTAATATAGATCAGAAATAACACTTAATGTTGCATGGTTCAAATGATTTATTTCATGATTATATGTACATAATGTATAAATTCATTTGAAACCCTTTTCACATAGTTGATCCTGTTTATTGTGTTGTCAACGTATTGGAAAGTAAACATGACTATGTAAATAAAGATTCCTAGATTTATCAGACACAGTGTTTTACTGATATGATAATCTACAACAGAGTTTACTTGCATTTGGAGAAATGCTATGTTCTTTCCAGAGCATTGGTTAAAGTAAACTCAGGTTGGATGCATGGAGTATGCATCGCAAGGGACCGATATTGAACTTTGACTTAGATTTATTAAACTTACCGTAATATCTATTCAAGTCAATATCGCCTAGTTGATCCTAGATCAAATGTTCTTAATCCTGTTATGATTAGGCTCAATCTCAAGAGGCTATTCGTGTTCTTTGATTTGTTAGTTAAGCCTACTTTTGGGTCAGGGTGATATGTACATTTTGGGAACACGGTAGTGCAATTGAGTGGGAGCGCTAACATAAACATGGAATCTATAGCTTCTATCTGGCGAACAGTAAGTAAAGGATGATCTCCTTCGAGCTTGACCAAACGAAAATAAATGGTGGAGTACTCATTTCACATAAGCTGAAATATCATTTATACGAGGTTAAGTTTTTTAAGGATAAAATACATTGTAGGGTGTAGCGGTAATCTAATCCATTTACAGTGTAGATCATTCATATAAAGGATCATTGATCAAATTAGGATTATAACAATGGATAACTAATGATGTGTCTATATGGGGAAACACATAGAGCATTCTATATACTGAGAGTGCAATTCTAAGTTCTATGCGTGGATTCAACAAAGAATTAATAAGTCAGTGAATTTAGGTTATAAATTCTTGATCTGCTTATTGGAAGTTCAGTTATATAGACCCATGGTCCCCTCCCCCCCCCCCCCCCTAGTTGAGGTAATTGATTTGCTTGCAAGAAATTTGGACTTAAAACGATTTGTTTGTGTTTTGGATGGTATCATGTTGTTTTGAGTGTTGTTTGATGATTGATTGATGTTTGTGAATTTTCGTGAAAAATAATTGAATATCTATTTCTGGAATTATTTTTATTGGATAGTATGGAAAAAATTTAAGCAAGTTACTTTTTTACATAACTCAATTTCGATTTAATTTGAATTAGTTATGATTTTTTGAAGTTTCGAAAAATATCGGGATGGTGTCACTGCACCACGCGCGCGCGAAAATCATGCAGCACCCTTGCTGCGCCGTGTTTCCTTGCCCAAGAACTCTCATTCGCGACCATGGACAGTATGCAATGCATACTGTTAGTACAGCTCGCAATTTTTTCGTTTTTCTTCGATTTTTCATGCTATTTCATGGATTTAACTTCCGATTTTTTTTTGTAGTTTTGTATTTAGACATTTACTATTACTAATTCAATTCTAAATATCATAATTAAATTAATTAATTTTTTTTTAAATTAATTCATCATATTAGTGTAATTTGAATTTGAAAATAGTAAATATCTATCTTTTTTGCTTAATTATCTATCTTATTTTTAAATTTGATTATATCTTATCTAATTTTAAATTTAAGGTCAAATTTTAAATTTGAATTAAATATTTTTTTAAATAATTTGACCTTATTTAAATTTAAAATAAGATAACTATAATCATGTAATTTTAAATAGAAGTAAGATATTTTGCTAACTTTTATTTATTTAAATTAAATCATAAAATCTGAAAAAGATATTTATTTATCTTTTTTTTTTTTATTTTTATTGAATATTTAATTTATAAAATAATATTAAATTTTAAAAGTAGTTAGCAAATTTTGAAATGATATTTAGGTTAGTTGAAACCTAATTTTTCAAAATTGTAGGTTTAATTTTAAATATTATTTTTTTATTAATTTCGAAAATGTATAAATATTTTTTTTAAAATTTGAAAATTAAATATTATTTTTTTATTTAATTATTTTTTGAAATTTAATTATTTAAAATTAAATAAATCCTACATCCAACTATCCAGCTAACCTTGTTACAGGAGTATGTGTTTTAGCTTGTTTGTAAGTTTTTTAAAACCTATTATTGCTTGATTGCAAATAGCCATGGTTAACTTGTTGACACATCCAATGATCTGATTTTAACTCATGCCTCCCTTGGTCAAGTAAATAATTTGTAACAGGTAATTTTCACAATCTTCTTTCATCTGTGTATGACCTAGCAACATGATAGGATACATCCAAATTGTGTGCCTGTGTGAGCCTATATGTTTAATTTTATTATAGATGCATATAGGTTGTTGTTGCTAAATAAAATATCATAGTTTTTGATAGATTTTATTTAGGCCCATTTAGTTTTTGGGCCTATTCAATTAATAACAGTTGTTAATTTTAAGGTTAAATTCCTCTCTTTTGGGCCTTGTGTGAGAGTTGGGAGCCATAGAAGTGGGTACGACATACTGAACCCAGTACTCCCTCACATGAACCACCCCAATTGTGAAGGCCCATTTGCCTCATTTGAATAATTGTACTAGGTTAATTAAATTAGTTTAACCTAATAAAATTGATTAGCAACATAATTAATTTCATTTATTTTGAAATTAATTTAAGAAAACCATAGTTTAAAGAATTTTTATTCTAAGCTAAACTATATGTATTTTCTTGTATTTAATTAAATATAGAATTATAACCATCTAGATTCTTTCTGAAGCTTAATTTAAATTTTTTCATTAAATATTCCTATTTAAGTTGAAAATTAGTTATCTCTAACTAATCAACTTAAATCTGAATATCTTTTGAATTTCAAATTTCAAAATTAAGTTGAGGAATTTTAGGAATTGGTTATTAAGATTCTTTAGATATTTTTTAAGTTGATATTTTTTCAAATATTAACTTAAAATAGAATATTTTCAAATTAAGTAGTTACAACTTAATTTTTTGATATTTAGTTAAATTTAAATTTGCAAATATTTAAGTTCTAGATTTTTTCTAATACAACTTAAATTAGATATTTTTCAAATTTTGAGGAAAAGATACTTAGTCAAATAAGATATTTTCTAGATAGTTATTTCTAGACTACTTATTATTTCGAATATTAAATAGGAAAATATTATACATTGTGAAATTAATTATTTAAATAATTAATTTTGGTACAATTTATTTTAAGTATATTTTTTCCTAGTATTAAACTATAGATTAATAAATAAGCCTTCTCTACACTTAATTATTTATTTCTTGAATTTAATACATTTAATTAAATTGAAAATTAGTTATCTAAGTTGATTTTCATCATGATACTTAAATATTTCTTTTTCATGACACTTAATTAAATAGAAAATTATTTTTAGTTGAAATTTAATTTTTCAACTAAATTTAAATTATTTTCAAAATATATTTTTTCTTTATTTTATTTATCAATTTTCGAAATTGCATTTCGTAATGCAAGATAATTTTGAATTTATCTTGAAAAATAGATTAAGTTGTAAATTAATTATTTATTTTAATTAATTCTTGGACCAACTTAAATCAATGATTTTTTCATTTATTGATTAATTTAAAATAAATGAATTAAAGTATATTATTAGAAATTGAATTAATTAGTCAAAGGAGAATCTAGATAGGTGATATTTTTGTTTGAAGTATTTTTCTAAGTAATTATTATTTAAGTATTTCGAAAATATAAAGTTTTTATACTTTCTTTTTCAAAATACAATAAACATATTCTCATGAAAATTTATTTTGAGTTGCAAATTAATTTAAATTAATACTACTTAAATAATTTTCTTAATATTTATATATCAAAATTATTACTGAGATGGAAATAATTCAATCACCATCTAAGTATAATTTTATAAATATTAAATTAAATTCTAATTTAGCATTTTAATTCTAAATTCGATATTTAATGAATATATTCTATTATAAATAATAATAAAAATACATTTTAGCGTTTGTTTTAGTGAGTAATCCTCCCTAATGGAGGAACGTTCATTAGCAAGTTCGCACCGTTTAATCTCGAAAGATAAGTAGCTTTGTAAGTGTTTTATATGGTATGGATCACCCTAATGGTGGCGACTGTATTTGACTTGCAAAATATGAAACAATGGTAGAAGCTCATAAGATAGAATAGCCTTGACTCTCGCCTAAACGGGACAACGCTGGATTCCAATCTTGATCGAATAAAAGGTTGCTAGAATGTTTAACATTTTAGATGAGCTGACAACTCTATTCAATGGATGGTAGCTTTGACTCTCCCCTAAACGGGACACTGATATCAGTTTGTTGAAAACCTTGGAAATTATTTAGGATTGTATGTTTTAGTATTTTCACTTGTCATTCCTACTTGCTATATGTTTAATAATTTCTTAATTGTATATGAATTTATATTGAACCATGTTATTTTCTGTTATTAAGTTGTAGTTTAATTTCGAATCTTCATTGTTGGTCTAAGTTGGTTTGTTTATCTAATGAGATAAATCCCTAATGGGTTTTCACCATTAGACATACATAATAGTGTTAGATCTCGAAAGATAAATATTGTATATGCAACATCTAGCTGTTCATCAATTGATGACACCTTAGACTAGTATTTTTACAATATGAAACAAGAAGATTGTATAAATAAGATTACTTTGACTCTCGTTAATCGAAGCATCGTTGGATTCTTATTTATAAACGAAATTATCCTAATTCCTCTTAGCTTATTCATTTCTAATTAGCTCAATAACATATCATTGGATGAATGGTCTATAAATCATTTAATGTCATTCTATTTTCTTTTAAGAGATTTAATGACACTTTTGATTATATTCCCAGAATTCTATCCCAAAATGATATAAATCCTCAATCTTAGAAATCTCCTACTTGTATGGGCAAATCAGACT
The DNA here is from genome assembly GCF_029168945.1 of Cannabis sativa. Lineage (NCBI taxonomy): Eukaryota > Viridiplantae > Streptophyta > Magnoliopsida > Rosales > Cannabaceae > Cannabis > Cannabis sativa. Next base: position 23,013,297 of record NC_083603.1, read on the forward strand.
TAGAATTAAATTAGTAGTGGTGGTCCAAGATAGAATTACTCATTATATTTGGTATAAATTTAAGCATTTGACTTTAATTTTAGATTCCAAACAGAAATTTTCTTATATTTCTAATTCCAGGATACCATACAATTACACTTTAACAAGTGTTTAATATCCATCTTCTATCAATGGATTCAAACTGTATGGAATATGAGTTTAGTATTCTGTGACCAGGAACCACTTGCACTATTCTAAGAACTCTTTGATGTAACTAAACCTAAGTCATCAAAACGATACAACCACATTTTTATTAATCTATGGCATTTGTATCTTATTCATAGTGGTTTTGACAAGATCAATCTCTGCAAAGAGTTAATATGCCTATATCCACTGAAAGTAGTTCATCTCATTCGCAGATGGATGTACATTCAGGGGTGGATATGAGTTTTTCGTTGCATTCTTAAAACGATAACTCTAGATTATACCTTATGCAAAGAAATTTGAAATGTTTGAAAAATTTCATTAATTTCTAGCAATGGTTAAAACCATTAAGGTAAGTGGTTAAAGATCTTGCGAACTGTAGGGGTGGAGAAATAGTTAGTAGATATGCAGTTCAAAGATCATTAAATTGATATTTGAATTATATCCGAACTTACCTCCCCAGAAATTTTGATTTGCATATTGATGATTAGTTACTAGTCGTTGCCTAAATCCTTCTATGGTAATACAATTTCAGAATGATGCAATGGTTGTATACTTAAAGTAAATCATTACTAGATTCATGGATGACCTAATCAAAATCTTAAGAAAAGCTAGAACTGTTAACCATGGTTTGCATGTTTATTAGCTATTCTAAGTGATTAGGGGTGGACCATCCCATAGTCAATAGATAAGAAAGTGTTTGTTTAAACAAATACTACTTTTCTAAGAAAATGACTAAGTCTGAAAATAAAGTAGAAAATAAAGTAGAAAATAAAGGAGATATTTTTCTTGATTCCAAAAGTGTTCTATCATCCTATATGACATATGATGATCCCACTGCCTCTGTTGTCTTGTCACAACCGAAGAGGTCAATACCATTTAGTTTTCTTAGACATAATTCACGGTACCTTGTCGTAGTGGGAGAGTTTCTAGGAACTCACCTTCTTATGACTTGGAAGACACTAGTGATTAAAATCCATTGTGAGTTTAAACAAGTAATGGACTGTCAAGATAAGAAACTAAGAAGAAAGTCAAGAGAACTATAGTTTGATCCTGTTGGAATTTATTTTACCAGGATCTTAGATCTACTCACAAGTATGTTTATTAACACCCTAAATATGAACTTTCTAAAACGATGAAATAAACACATATAAAGTTTAGGAAACCTTACATTGGGTGCAGCGGAACATAATGACTCCTTCCGTTCAGATATCTAGCCCTTGATTCCTTTCTGTAGCAGAGCATTATCAATATCTGAACCTGGATCTCTTTCTCTGAATCTTTGATGCTGAAACTCCTTCTTGCTGAAAGTCTTTCTTCACGATCTTCCTCACTATGATTGAGGTATCACTTGCTGTGTGTGGGCACTACTCTTACACTAAGAATTTCGAAATCTCAATGAGGAAGAGAGAGAGAGTGTGTTCGGCCAAAGATAGGGAGAGAGAAGGCTCAGTTTTTTCTGAATGAAAAAGTAGAAAATTTAAGTGTAATTTTCCTGAAGCTTTCACTATCTATTTATAGCATTCCACTAGGGTTAGGTTTGAATTATTTGGAATTAAAATAATTAAAATAAATTCTATCAAGAACTATGATAATTTATTTAGCAACAACAACCTATATGCATCTATAATGAAATTAAACACATAGGCTCACACAGGCACACTTTGGATGGGTCCTATCATGTTGCTAGGTCATACACAGATGAAAGAAGATTGTGAAAATTACCTGTTACAAATTATTTACTTGACCAAGGGAGCCATCAGATCATTAGATCTGGCAAAAAGTAACCATGGCTATTTGCAATCAAGTAATAATAGGTTTTGAAAACTTACAAACAAGCTAAAACACATACTCCTGCAACAAGGTTAGTTGGATAGTTGGATGTAGGATTTATTTAATTTTAAATTAAATAATTAATTTCGAAATTAAATAATTAATTAAATAAAAAATAATTTTTGAAAATTTAAAAAAAATTGAAAATTCGAAAATTAAAAAAAAAAAAAAAATTTAAAATTAAACCTACAATTTTGAAAAATTAGGTTCAACCAACCTAAATATCATTTCAAAATTTGCTAACTACTTTTAAATATTTAATGTTATTTTATAAATAAAAATTAAATAAAAAAATAAAAGATAAATATATATCTTTTTCAGATTTTAAATGTAATTTAAATAAATAAAATAACAAAATTTAAAAGTTAGCAAAATATCTTACATCTATTTAAAATTACATGATTATAGTTATCTTATTTTTAATTTAAATAAGGTCAAATTATTTTAAAAAAAGATTTAATTTAAAAATTTAAAATCTGACCTTAAATTTAAAAATAAGATAAGATATAATCAAATTTAAAAATAAGATAGATAATTAAGCAAAAAAGATAGATAATAACTATTTTAAAATTCAAATTACACTAATATCTTGAATTAAATTTAAAAAATATTAAATTAATTCATAATGATAATTAGAATTGAATTAGGAATAGTAATAGTATAAATACAGAACTATAAAAAAAATCGGAAGTTAATTCCATGAAAAAGCATGAAAAAACGAAGAAAAACGAAAAAATTGTGAGTTGTACGGACAGTTTTCGCGATCGCAGGAAAATTTCAGCACAGCTCCGATTTTTTCGAATCTTCAAAAAATCATAACTAATTCAAATTAAATCAAAATTGAGTTCTGTAAAAAAGTAACTTGCTTAATTTTTTCCATACTATCCAATAAAATAATTCCAGAAACAGAATCGCAATTAGTTTTTACGAAAGTTTACAAACATCAATCAATCATCAAATAACACTCAATACAACATGATACCATCCAAAATCAAACAAACAATCATTTTAAAGTCCAAATTTCTTGCAAATAAATCAATTACCATGCAACATTAAATGTTATTTTTGATCTATATTAATAAGTAAATCTGATTATATTGAAATGAGTTTTATTTAGGGCATAAAACCCAACAGATCCATTCACATGGAGTAACCTAAAGTTTTCTATTACAAGGACATAAAAGGAAATTTTCGTTTATAAGTCTATTCAATGGACTTAACAAAACTTCCTGTTCCTAGTATTATAGGTTTGAGTTTATCTAAACCTATGGCTTGTGGTATACCTGGTAATTACTTACTCTAATGCAAGCAACTTACTTTAGTAAGATGCTGAAGCATTTTCTTTCTAATGGCGATCTATAGAAGCTTCTCGACTTCTAGGCATAGATTTTATTTATCTAAGGAAAAGTCCCAATTATTCCAGAAAAGATAAAGTCATGTAAGAATTTCTTAAATCAACAGTGAGAGGTCTCAGATATGCTTTAGTATGCCTTAGACCAGACACCTGCTGTTGAGTGGGAGTAATGAGTAAGTATCAGATTAATCCACGAGAGGAACATTGGAAGACAATCAAGTAAATCTTAAGATTAAGAAGAAGAACTATATGTTAGTCAATAAGAGTGTGTTTAAAACTCTTAGACTACACCACATTAGATTTCGAGATTTGCCTTTGTGCTAGAAAATCTTTCTGATAAGATGGTGATTACTCTGGGGGTGGAATAGTGATTTTGGAGAAGTATAAAAACCTATCTGAAGTCTCTAGGTCTACTAGAAAAGGACTGAATGTTAAAGTTGCAGGAAAGGTACTTATTCAGTCTAAGGAAAGTTCTATACATTTTTGGCACCATTCCAAATTGCCTAAACTACTAGTGTTATTTCCTTATTAACCAAAAGTAGTTGCCAAAGGTATAGAATCCAGTACCCCAAAAAGAGTAGACATATAGAGAGGAATTTCACATTATCAATGATTTTGTGATTAAGGAAGAGTAATAGTGGAGAAAAGGTTGTGTTTAATTCAACCTTTCAGATCCTATTACGAGGAGTTTACTACTACTACACTTGATTTGTATATCAAGGTGTTGAGATTATTTGAAATGCACTTTTTATTTTATATTAGTGCAAGTGGGAGTTTGTTGGGTTTTATGCCCTAAATAAAACTCATTTCAATATAATCAGATTTACTTATTAATATAGATCAGAAATAACATTTAATGTTGCATGGTTCACATGATTTATTTCATGACTATATGTACATAATGTATAAATTCATCTGAAACCCTTTTCACATACTTGATCCTGTTTATTGTGTTGTCAACATATTGGAAAGTAAACATGACTATGTGTAATAAAGTTTCCTAGATTTATCAGACACAGGGTTTTACTGATATGATAATCTACAACAAGAGTTTACTTGCATTTGGAGAAATGCTATGTTCTTTCTAGAGCATTGGTTAAAGTAAAGCTCAGGTTGGATGCATGGAGTATGCATCGGAAGGGACCGATATTGAACTTTGACTTAGATTTATTAAACTCACCGTAATATCTATTCAATTCAATATCGCATAGTTGATCCTAGATCAAATGATCTTAATCCTGTTATGATTAGGCTCAATCTCAAGAGGCTATTCGTGTTCCTTGATTTGTTAGTTAAGCCTACTTTTGGGTCAGGGTGATACGTACATTTTGGGAACACGGTAGTGCAATTGAGTGGGAGCGCTAACATAAACATGGAATCTATAGCTTCTATCTGGCGAATAGTAAGTAAAGGATGATCTCCTTCGAGCTTGACCAAACGAAAATAAATGGTGGAGTACTCATTTCACATAAGCTGAAATATCATTTATACGGGGTTAAGTGTTTTAAGGATAAAATACATTGTAGGGTGTAACGGTGATCTAATCCCCTTACAGTGTAGATCATTCATATAGTATATCATTGATCAAATTAGGATTATAACAATGGATAACTAATGATGTGTCTATATGGTGGAACATATAGAGCATTCTATATACTGAGAGTGCAATTCTAAGTTCTATGCGTGGATTCAACGAAGAATTAATAAGTTAGTGAATTTAGGTTATAAATTCTTGATCTGCTTATTGGAAGCTCGGTTATATAGACCCATGGTCCCCACACTAGTTGAGATAATATTGCTTGTAAGACTCATATAATTGGTTTTGGTTAATCAATTATAATTCTCAAATTAGACTATGTCTATTTGTGAATTTTTCACTAAGTAAGGGCGAAATTGTAAAGAAAGAGTTTTAGGGGCATATTTGTTAATTATGATAATTTGTATGGTTCAATTAATAAATATGATAAATGACAATATTATTTAATAATTATTTATAGTTATTAAATAATTAGAATTGGCATTTCAATGGTTGAATTTGAAAATTGGCGTTATTGAGCAAATGAGATGTAGAAATGATAAAACTGCATAATTGCAAAAAGTGAGGCCCAAATCCACATTGCTTAGGGACGGCCACTTTTATAGGGTTTATCATCTGATATTTTCATTATTTTAATGCCAAATAATTCAAACCTAACCCTAGTGGAATGCTATAAATAGATAGTGAAGGCTTCAGGAAATTTACACTTAACTTTCTACTTTTTCCTTCAGATAAACACCTGAGCCTTCTCTCTCTATACCTAGCCGCCACCTTCTTCTCTTTCTTCTTCCTTGAAATTTCAAAATCACTTAGTGTTAGAGTAGTGCTAACACACAGCAAGTGATACCTCAATCATAGTGAGGAAGATCGTGAAGAAAGACTTTCAACAAGAAGGAGTTTCAGCACTAAAGAAGGAGAGAAAGAGATCCAGGTTCAGATCTTGATAAATACTCTGCGACAGAAAGGATACAAGGGTTAGAGATCTGAACGGAAGGAGTCATATTATTTCGCTGCACCCAATGTAAGGTTTCTAATACTTTATATGTGTTTATTTCATAATTGTTTTAGAAGTTCACATTTAGGGTGTTAATCAACATACTTGTGAGTAGATCTAAGATCCTGGTAAAATAAATTCCAACACATTTTTATCACCCATATTCGGGGACAAGGGGCGGAACGACCTCTCGATCTACTTCTTGCAGCCCAAGAATAAAAACGTCGTCTAGGCGTTCCCTGTTGCTTCGATCTCCCCTACGCCTAGGACGTTGTCTGGGCCAAGAGCCATAGTTAGTTGTTGTTTCCATTTTGTTGTTTTTTTCTTGTTGTTGATAGCGGCAAGACCCAGCCAGATGATGTCTGCTGGTTGGTAGTGAGAGGACTCTTAGTACCTGCATACCCAAAAGGGGGCGCTGATTAAAAAAGAATCATTTGATTTTGTTTCTTGCTCTCCCTTAGCAGCGGGAAAGGAGTCTATCTATCTGCCTAGCTTTGGTAGATTTCCTCCAACGCAATCCACAAAAATTCCACGAATCCCTTGGTGGATAAGTCCGACGACTTAGCAGCAGTGCGGAATTGAGTTTCTCGTCTGGTGGATCTGATCTATAGTTAGGGGCAATACATACCAAAAGGTTTGAAGAAGGAATGCGCATAAGAGTATATAACCAACCCGCCCTTCTGTATAACCTATTCACATTAGTGAAGCGGCTGGATGCATAAGGGAAGTCAACCTACGAGCACGGAAGAGCGTAGTATTGCTGCCGCTCTCTAAGTAAAGGTAAAGTATCTCCTTCACCTAGAATGGTTGGAAATTGAAAGAAGCGCGAAAAAGGGTCAAACGCGGTTGCTAGCATCGAAGAGAGCTGTCATCGACGATAAAGTGGGAGTTCGGACTTGGCGAACGAGCTCTTGCCACGGGAGAGGAAAGCGGGGCAGGAAAAATAACCATTTCGGTGGTTGATAATGGAGCAAAGGCTGGATAAAACATGGATAGGCCTGCCGTATCATCCAAAAGGATGTAGAAACAGGAAGGGCTTGCGGGGTCGATCCCACATCTCATAGAGAGGAGAAATACCAGGGATGAGTTGGGATAACTAACTATACATCTAACAGGAATGGGAAAAGTCATTCCACATTACCATTACACTCATCCGCTTTATTTAAGAGAGAATAGGGAGTAAGGCTGAAATGGCTATAGGCTTCCAAATTCTTTTTGAAACGTATGTTGATTGAACTAGATGCTAGGTGAGGGCTTAAAAACCCTATTCACATAGCATTTCTATGACAAGGCAGATTTTCCTATAAATAAATAGGGGGAAAAAGGGCTTTTTTTTTCATCGGGTCATCCTTTTTCGTCGAATGTCCCGGGCCCGATTTAGAGAAATAACTTTTCCTTTGCTGCAGGGCCGGGGAGAACCATTCAAGCGCAGAGATGGAGATGGCTCTGCTGCGATAGAGGATGAAGGATAATCCGTAGGCAACTGGTCGTTACTAGAAGATGATAAAGATGCAGGCTGCTCTTTATTATTAGAAGAGCGAGGTGCAAGTGTTGGCTGCTCAATAGAGGGTTGCGACCCTGATTTCCTTGGGACTTTGACTCCCCCTGATGCACGGGAGGCGCAGGAAAAACCACAGGTGAAGAAGATCCAGAAGATGCTGATCCAATAGGCGCCTATTAAAACAAGGGGGAGTAGAAGAACTCGTGCTCATGGAAGGTAACATGCCGGGACGGCGAGAACGAGAAGAAGGTTCTAAAAGAAGAAACCCTTTCCTATCTAGTTTCAGCTGATCCTTCAGCGTCTGCGCCAACTAAATCGGAAGCAACATTCGAAAGACGAGAGTAGGCTCCAGGAGGATCAAAAGACTGATTCTCGGTCCCCTAAAGTTAGAAAGCAGGTTAGACTGGAATGTATGCCTATGGAAAGAAAAGTCACAAAAAGCGATCCATATGATCATAAAGAAGGGCTTGCCTATACGTCTTTCTAGCGTACACGCGGTTCCTTTCGATTGGAGCCTGTCGCTGCCTGGATCAATCAACCTATTCTAGTTCGCCTTGTGTCATCCGATTTGAGGGAATGAATTGGATCGTGAACTCTTTCAGACCCTGGCCTTTGATCTTTCGCTAGGAGCGAGGTTTTCCTTAGAAAGAATGGTTGGAATCGAGCCCCTGGTTAGACCTATGAGACTACTCGAATGGGGGATTTTCATGTTGGCAACGGGGTGTCTGAAGCGACACCTTTTAACTATACTAACAATTTTGTGTACGAATTGACTCTGGTGATGGATCGGGGTTAGAACTAGTCTGAAGCTTGTCAAAAGGCTTTTGACGGTTTGAAGATGGCGATGGTGATTGAGCCGGTGCTGAAGTTGCCTAAGTTTGATAAGCCATTTTTGGTGGAAACTTTCGCTTATGGCAGAGACCTTGACGGGCTGAGCACTTGACTAGTTGGTGATGTAATTGGCAAGTGAACAACGAGTCTTGATTGAAGACTCAAGCTTGTGGGCTTGGTAGGAGCGGCTATGACACTTCTTTAAATCTTCTATCAGTCTAGCCCTTCTTCCACATGAGATCCTATTTTTCTTAACTCCATGTAGAAAACAACGTTCAGCTTCAACTCACCCCAAAGCTTGCCCCTAGCTAGCTTCTCGACTTTCGAAGAGCAGAGATCCATGGCCATAATAACTGCCATCTACCTCCCTCTCGGCCAGAAAACACCAGAAGCATAGTAGGCCGACGGCTGGGTCCCTAGCCAAGAAAAAGGAAAGAAAAGAAAGAAAAACCCTAGCTTAGAAAGAAGAAAGAAAAAACCCTAAAGAGAGAAAACTCTTATCACTCATACTCTCAAGTTAAATGTTTTCACGATCAACAATATAGATAAAAGGTATACTCACTATTATTGAAAATGATATTCATATAAATTATTTTATAATAAAAATATATCATAACTATGCAAATATTTAAAATATACGTATAATTACCTTACAAACAAAATATATGATTATTTAAATGGGATGGCCACTTACATCCAAAGCTTTCATATCTACAAATTAGTCTATAAATATTATAATAAGCGGGTGATGTAATTTGGAATTATATCATTTCTTTTTATTAACTACTAGTTTCATCAATTACGTACAATGTCATTTAACAATCATATAAATGTGTACATATATATATATGGAACACTTAAACAATCATAATATTCATATAAATATATAGTATATATTAATTAGGTGTGACAATAATAATAATAATAATTGATGGAAGGTGAACCAAATGACAACCATCGGTCATATTAAGCATTTTATATGTATGTATTTCTTCTTATATGTATGCATTAATTTCTTCTAAATATGAGATTCAAGTATAGTCTTCTTCTTCTTATTTTAAGCTAGATGTATGGGAAGAAGGATGTTGACAAATTATGTTATTATTAATAATTTTTAATTATTATTATGATCATCATCATCATTACAATCACCTTTGTTTTCTTGGTTTGAGCTCATATATTAATATTATTAGACCCAACTTGAAAGCAAAAATGCCTCAAAAAAAACAAACCTTTTATACCGCCATTATTATAAAGATAATATAATACATTAGTTGGCATACCATTATACCACCAATTACCAAATACGTAGAACTAATGTATGTAATGTGATTACTTTCAGATAAATTTATTTATATATAGGTTTTGGATAGTGTTTTGTTTGTACACTTTTGATGGACGATTTTGCCGGTAGGTCTCCCCAATTTATTAGGATCACTTGTATCTTTAGTTCTAATAACATTGGAGTCTCTTGTTATGTGAGAGTTACGATATCCACAATTTTAGAGAGATTGTTCATTGAAATTTGTATGTAATTGGAAATCCTCCTTAAACTTTTTTGTGAGGCTAGCTAATAATTGTTCTTTTGTCGTGTGGTAAGACGCTTGCAATTTGGAGGCATAGTAAACCATTGTGCTAGCATCTGACATAAGTGATCAATGCCTAACTATTTGAACGAGTGTTTTCGATTGATCGTTTGTGTAGATTCTATATTGTTATTTGTCTTTGCAAGTTTACCAGTAAATCTAAGATTGTGGTGATGTTCATTCTTTTCATAACTTTCCATATATGTCTACATAGATATCCATCACTTATATATTATATTTAAATTCTTATTAAATTTTAGGTAATTATAAATTGAAACTTTACATACATTTTTTTTTGAATAAAATTTAAAATTTCATTAATACGAAATTTCACCCATTACAAGAGACTGAACTTCAGCAGGACAATCAGTCCACTGAAGATCACGACCTGAAGAGAAACAAGAGCTCCTTGCAATACAATGAGCAGCCTTATTAATTTTATAGTAATTTGTCACAATTAACAATAAAGTCTATGTATCTCTTACCTTCTTAATTTAGTCAAACTTAGTGTAATTTCTTAAATTTGACATAGTTAATTTCTAAATTCTAATAAATCAATTAATTGAGACATCAAGGTGATATTATCCAAGCCACTGCGGAGACTATTGGTGTAAAGCCCGCTTAGTTAATTTGGAAATTAGCAGTTATTTATGTTAATCAGGAAATTATTTATAGCTATTTAAATAATTTAGTATTGTTATTTATGGAATTCAGATATGCATGAGTATGTTATCAGTAGCTTTTATATTTCGCATTTCCGGTGTCCGGTATTTTGGAACGCGGCGTTTGGCTCAGTAGAAATCACAATTTAGTATGTTAGTGTTTTGGGGACGGGTTTTAGACATTGGGAATGTCGGGAATGGCCGGGAATTTAGAATGTCCCAAAAATACCCCTTTAGTATGATTTTCATGATTTTATGGTGGAGGGGCAAAATGGTATTTTTGCCCCATTAGTGTTTTGTCTTTTATGACTTTATGAAATGGAAATTAAATAATTGCTTAAGTGTTTATTTGGCTGAAATAAATGATTTATATTACTCTTTTCTTAAGCATTCAACACTTAGTCATTTTTTGAAAGAAAATTCCAAAAAACTCACACACACAAACACTCTCTCTTTCGGCCAAGCTTTGAGCAGCAAGGAGGGGGCTTTTCTCCTTTGATTTTGGCTGGTTATTCATCATCTCTTAAGGTTCTTTGCAAGCTAGGTTGGTTCTTGTCTTCTTCTCTTTAAATTCTTGAGAAAAATGATGAAATGTGATGATGCATGTTGGATTTCTATGTGATTGTTGCTGCTGTCTTTTGTTGTTGATTTATGAGGATCAAAGCATGTTTATGTGATGAATAATTGAGTTGTTTGAAGCATGTTAGATAGGGTATTCCAAGCTTTTAGTTTCTTTGTTAAAAGTTATGAAATTTGAAAGAAAATGTGATGTTTTGTTTCTGTGAATTGCTGAATGTTGTGGTTTGTTTTCAGAGGTTATATTATGCTAGTTTAAGAGGTTTTAAGCTAGTTTGATTGCTTGTTTAGGTGGTTTGCTCAAGCTTGAGTTTGGAACTCAAAGCTTGAGCTCCAATGGTGATTTTTGCATGTGTGGGTTCTGGGTAGGTTTGATGCCTTTGAAATGTCATTTGGGGCATATAGAACAGGTCTGGAAAGTTTGGGATCAATTGGGGTTAAATTGGTCGAGTTATGGAAATTTTGGTTGCTGCCTGCGAGGAACCGGAATTCCGGTTGAGCATCCGGAATTCCGGATGGGGGTTCAGAATTTCCCAGAACCGGAATTCCGGTTGGGCAACCGGTCTGCTGGTTGGGGGATTTTTCAGAACCCTAGTTTTCCTCGTTTTTGGGTTTTTAGGGGTATTGCCATGCTTTTTATCGATAGGGAAACTTTTAGTTTCAAGTTTTAGTCCCCGGGAAGTGATTTAGCGTGTCACTTATAGCGTTGTGATTTTTATGGTTTAGGAGCCGATGTCCGCCGTTCGGCTTCGGTTCCGGTCGGGTTGACGGCACACCTGAAATCGGAATCCAGGTAAGATTAGTATAACAGTATGCATATGTAGATTACATGTTTAGCGTGCATGTAGGAAGCCTGCTAGATTACATTAGATATGTATTTAGGCTTCGAACCATCCAACCCTGTCACGTCGGTACAGGCTGGAGTATGACCAAGAATGAGTATGACCAGGTTCGACCGATCAGTGACACTTGGTTGGTGGTTCGGATCTTATTGACCTATCCGTCGGTACGGTGGAGTATGACCAGCGGCGGAGTATGACCGGTTCGACCGATCGAGGAGGATACTTGTCAATAGTACCGTCCCCTGAACGTTCAAAACTCAGTACCATGTTGGACATGGCAGTAGTGCTCAGTACCATGTTGGACATGGCAGTAGCGGGACTCAGTATCGTGTTGGACACGGCAGTCAATTTTATGTATGTTATTATGATGCTTTTCTTACTGAGTCTGTCGACTCACAGTTTACGTTCATGTGTAGGTAAAGGCAAGGCTGTAGCTGATGGACCGTGACCGAGCATTTGAGATTGTACATGTCGGGGCGGTTAGGCCTGGAGCGTACGATCCTCGGGACGACGAGGCTGAGATTTTTGTAACTGTCGTTAGACGACTTTCATTTTGATGTAAAAGTTGAACAGTTAAAACGTTTGTAAATATTTTTATAAATCGGGATCCCGAGACTTTTTGCAAAATGGTTTATAAGTTTAATGAAAAAGCAAAATTTTAATTAATCACGTTTTTCCATAAACCTCGTTGATTAGCAACGAGCTGCACAGTACGTTTAAAAATCACGTAATACGCCTAAGATAGTTAGGGTGTTACAATTTGGTATCAGAGCCGCCAGGTTGTCTTCCGAAGATCGTCACGACATGTACAATCATCATCGGCCAGCTAGCTCGGTTCACGGTTCAGTAAGCCTTTATTGCTTTAGTAGTTTATTTTATTCAGTTATGAAAAAGAAAAGCCTGTTAGGAAGCATGTTAGTAGCCTGATAGTAGAATAGGCGCATGTTTCATTTCTAATTTCCAAATTAAGCGGCATTAGTAAGCTCGCCTTGAATACGACCTGATATGCCAACTCTTGGTTTCGCAGGCGGTTCTAACTAGATGGACGCCAGGCGGACTACCAGGAGTCAGGGCAACTCCGTGGGGTCGAATCAAGGTCGGGAGCCTCGGTTCCCCACTGCTCGGGGGCCGAGGCAGAGGTCCCCGAGGCAGGGCTCGTGGTCGGGGTGTTGAGGACCCGCCACAGGCTGCCCAGGCTCCCCCAGCCGATCAGGGAGCCCCGAACTGGGAGTTGCGGTTTGCGGAGATGCAGGCCCGGATCGAAGAACAAGACCTCGAGATTCAGAGGTTGAGACGAGGTGCTCCCGGCAGCCCGGTGCCGCAGTTCCGGTGGCACCCGCCCCCGCCGCCCAGCCGAGATGGTAGTGGCGGCCCATAGATTGGAACCTTTGTATGAGCGGTTCGGAAGCAAGCACCTCCGTATTCCCGGGAGGTCCGGATGTGTCGAAAGCCGAGCGGTGGCTTACGGTGATCACCGAGAATCTTGAACTTTATGGGTGTCACCGTAACGACGCAGTGGTGTGCGCCACATTCCGGTTCCGAGGAGGATGCCACAGTATGGTGGGACATGGTGTCTCAGATTCACGATGTCACCACCATGACCTGGGAAAGGTTCCAGGAACTCTTCAACGCAAAATACTATAATGAGGCGGTCAGAAGCGCCAAGAGGAAAGAGTTCGTTCACCTGACCCAGCGGGAGAACATGAGTGTCACTGGGTATACTACTCAGTTTGACCGGTTGGCGAGGTTAGCCTCGGGTATTGTGCCGACCGACTTCAGCAGGAAGGAGAAGTATCTGGACGGGTTGAATCCCAAGATCAGGCATGACCTGATGATTACCATCGACGACGCACCACCTACGCTCGGATGGTGGAGAAGGCACCGCGAGCCGAGGGCGCGGTGGGGTGTATGTCGATTCGGCCGATCTCGGTTGGTGGCGGAGCTCCTACCCCTCCGCATCGAGGCTATAGCGGGGAGTAGTGGTTCGGCCATTGATCGGAGGAAGAGGGCACCCATCGCTTCCGCGGCTCGAGTCGAACAAGAGGTTCGGGGGAACCGAACGGAGGGAGTCGTCCCGGTGGTAATGAGACCCGATTCTCCTACCCCGAGTGCCCTATCCTGCAAGAGGCACCATCGGGGAGAGTGCAAGGGGCGGGGATGCTTTCATTGTGGCATGCCCGGCACTTCAAGAGGGAATGTCCCCAGCTCCGGCCAGAGGCACCGAGAGCTCCAGCGATACCCACTCCAGCCAGGGTATTCGCGATCACGCAGGCTGATGCAGATGCCAGCCCATCAGTTGTTACAGGTCAGCTTTTTATTAACAACTCGCTTTGTTCAGTGCTGTTTGATTCTGGGGCTACACGTTCTTATGTGGCGGCCAGAGTCTTTAGTAAGTTGGGTAGACCCTATGATAGATATGAATCAGGGTTTGGAACCCTGTTACCTGGCGGAGAATTGGTTATCTCCAATAGGTGGATTAGGTCTATGCCGATCAGGATAGATGGTAGAGAGTTAAGCGCTGATCTGATAGAGATGAGCTTAGTCGAATTTGATATTATTTTAGGAATGGATTTCCTATCTAAATATTCGGCGAGCATTGATTGTAAGAGGAAGATGGTGGTCTTCCAACCAGAAAGTGAAGAACCGTTCGTATTTGTGGGTTCGGTTCAGGGATCTCGGATCCCGGTGATCTCGGCTATGTCAGCGAGAGAATTATTGCACGGTGGGTGCTTAGGGTTTCTGGCCGTGGTGGTGGACACCACTCGGCCAGACACCATTCGGCCAGAGGACATCAGTGTGGTTCGGGAATTTTTGGACGTTTTTCCCGAAGAACTTCCAGGGTTACCACCTCAGCGGGAGATTGACTTCGTGATTGACTTGGCACCAGGGGTGGATCCGGTTTCCAAAGCCCCGTTTAGGATGGCTCCAGCTGAACTTAAGGAATTAAAGATTCAGCTCCAAGGGTTGCTTGACATAGGGTTCATTCGGCCCAGTGTGTCACCTTGGGGAGCCCCGGTTTTGTTCGTGAAGAAGAAGGATGGATCTATGAGAATGTGCATCGACTACAGAGAGTTGAACAAGCTGACGGTGAAGAATAAATATCCATTACCTAGGATCGATGACTTGTTCGATCAGCTTCAGGGGAAGACGGTCTTTTCTAAGATTGATCTCCGTTCGGGTTATCATCAGTTGAGAATCCGAGAGGAGGACATTCCAAAGACGGCTTTCCGCACTAGGTATGGACACTACGAGTTCCTGGTTATGTCATTCGGACTAACCAATGCTCCTGCAGCATTCATGGACCTGATGAATAGAGTATTCAAGGATTTCCTCGATATCTGTGTGATTGTGTTTATCGACGACATCCTCGTGTACTCTCAGTCAGAAGAGGAGCACGAGTTACATCTTCAGATGGTACTGCAACGACTTCGAGAACATAGACTCTACGCCAAGTTCAAGAAATGTGAGTTCTGGTTGTCTCAGGTGTCCTTCCTAGGGCACATTGTGAGTAAAGATGGGATTAAGGTGGATCCCGGGAAGATTGAATCCGTCAGGGATTGGCCGAGACCGAAGACAGTGACAGAGATCAGAAGCTTCTTGGGATTAGCTGGGTATTACCGTAGGTTCGTGGAGGGGTTCTCCAAAATTTCAATGCCCCTAACCGAGCTTACAAAGAAGAATCAGCGATTTATCTGGTCAGATAAATGCGAAGCTAGTTTTCAGGAGCTGAAACAGAGGTTGATTACTGCTCCGGTACTAGCTTTGCCTTCGGACGAGGAGAAGTTCGTGGTCTATTGTGACGCATCCAAACAGGGTTTGGGGTGCGTATTGATGCAAGCCGATCGGGTTATCGCTTATGCCTCCCGTCAGTTAAAGGATTATGAACAGCGATACCCGACTCATGATTTAGAATTGGCCGCAGTGGTTTTTGCACTGAAGATTTGGCGGCATTACTTGTATGGTGAGAAGTGCGAGATCTATACCGACCATAAAAGTCTCAAGTATTTCTTTACTCAGAAAGATTTGAACATGAGACAAAGGCGTTGGTTGGAATTAGTGAAGGACTATGATTGTGAGATCCTTTACCATCCCGGGAAAGCCAATGTAGTGGCCGATGCCCTGAGCAGAAAGGGTCCCGGGCAAGTAGCTAGCATGGTTCAGATCTCACCTCAGCTAGCAGAGGATATGGTTAGATCCAACATCGAGTTTGTGGTAGGTCAGCTTCACAACTTAACGCTGCAATCTGATCTGCTAGAAAGAATAAAGGTTGCTCAGACAACAGATCCGGAGTTAGTGAAGATCCGAGATGAGGTATTGGCTGGTCAAGCCAAAGACTTTTCAGTGTCAGATAGTGGGATGCTTTTGTATAAAGCCAGGGTTTGTGTCCCGAACAGTGTGGACTTGAGAAACGAGATCTTTGAGGAGGCTCATTCTACTCCATATTCTCTGCATCCCGGCACCACCAAGATGTACCAAGACTTGAAACCGTACTTCTGGTGGAACGGTATGAAGAAGAATTTGGTAGAATTCGTATCGAGATGCCTCACGTGCCAGCAGATCAAGGCTGAACATCAGAGACCAGCAGGGTTGTTGCAGCCTCTAACCCTACTAGAATGGAAATGGGAGGATATTGCTATGGATTTTGTGGTCGGGTTACCTAGGACCACGGGTATGTATGATTCCATCTGGGTAGTGGTGGACCGATTTACGAAATCTGCTCATTTTCTGCCGGTCAGAACAACATTTTCTGTGGATCAGTTGGCAGAACTGTACGTCAGGGAAATAGTGAGACTTCACGGGGTACCGAAGTCTATAGTTTCGGACAGGGATCCGAAATTCACCTCCAAATTTTGGCAGAGTTTGCAACGAGCAATGGGTACGAAGCTAAAATTCAGTACAGCATTTCATCCTCAGACAGATGGTCAGTCCGAAAGGACAATTCAGATATTGGAGGATATGCTGAGAGCCTGTGTTATGGACTTTGAGGGTTCATGGAGTAAATACCTACCGTTAATAGAATTTTCATACAACAACAGTTACCAGAGTACGATAGGGATGGCACCCTACGAACTGTTGTACGGTAGGAAATGTAGATCCCCTATCCACTGGGATGAGACAGGGGAGAGGAAATACCTAGGTCCAGAGTCAGTTCAACGGACCAATGAGGCAATAGAGAAGATTAAAGCTAGAATGCTTGCCTCCCAGAGCAGAGAGAAGAGTTACGCAGATCCGAAACGTAGGGATGTTGAGTTCCGAGTAGGGGACCATGTGTTTTTATGAGTATCTCCGATGAAGGGGATTAAACGTTTCGGGAAAAGAGGCAAGTTATGCCCTAGATTTGCAGGACCTTTCGAGATTCTCGAGAAGATAGGTCAAGTGGCATATCGGTTAGCATTGCCTCCAGCTTTATCAGCAGTGCACAACGTATTTCATGTCTCAATGTTGAGAAAATACGTTTCAGACCCCTCTCATATACTCAGTTACGAGAGCCTTCAGCTTTCGGTCGGAATATGTCTTACGAGGAACAACGGTGCGGATCCCGGATAGAAAGGATAAAGTCCTTAGGAATAAGACCATAGCATTGGTCAAGGTTCTCTGGAGAAACAGTAAGGTGGAAGAAGCCACCTGGGAGCTTGAGTCAGATATGCGAGCTCAATATCCAGAGTTATTCAGGTTAGATTTCGGGGACGAAATCCTTTTAAGGGGGGGATAGTTGTAAAGCCCGCTTAGTTAATTTGGAAATTAGCAGTTATTTATGTTAATCAGGAAATTATTTATAGCTATTTAAATAATTTAGTATTGTTATTTATGGAATTCAGATATGCATGAGTATGTTATCAGTAGCTTTTATATTTCGCATTTCCGGTGTCCGGTATTTTGGAACGCGGCGTTTGGCTCAGTAGAAATCACAATTTAGTATGTTAGTGTTTTGGGGACGGGTTTTAGACATTGGGAATGTCGGGAATGGCCGGGAATTTAGAATGTCCCAAAAATACCCCTTTAGTATGATTTTCATGATTTTATGGTGGAGGGGCAAAATGGTATTTTTGCCCCATTAGTGTTTTGTCTTTTATGACTTTATGAAATGGAAATTAAATAATTGCTTAAGTGTTTATTTGGCTGAAATAAATGATTTATATTACTCTTTTCTTAAGCATTCAACACTTAGTCATTTTTTGAAAGAAAATTCCAAAAAACTCACACACACAAACACTCTCTCTTTCGGCCAAGCTTTGAGCAGCAAGGAGGGGTTTTTCTCCTTTGATTTTGGCTGGTTATTCATCATCTCTTAAGGTTCTTTGCAAGCTAGGTTGGTTCTTGTCTTCTTCTCTTTAAATTCTTGAGAAAAATGATGAAATGTGATGATGCATGTTGGATTTCTATGTGATTGTTGCTGCTGTCTTTTGTTGTTGATTTATGAGGATCAAAGCATGTTTATGTGATGAATAATTGAGTTGTTTGAAGCATGTTAGATAGGGTATTCCAAGCTTTTAGTTTCTTTGTTAAAAGTTATGAAATTTGAAAGAAAATGTGATGTTTTGTTTCTGTGAATTGCTGAATGTTGTGGTTTGTTTTCAGAGGTTATATTATGCTAGTTTAAGAGGTTTTAAGCTAGTTTGATTGCTTGTTTAGGTGGTTTGCTCAAGCTTGAGTTTGGAACTCAAAGCTTGAGCTCCAATGGTGATTTTTGCATGTGTGGGTTCTGGGTAGGTTTGATGCCTTTGAAATGTCATTTGGGGCATATAGAACAGGTCTGGAAAGTTTGGGATCAATTGGGGTTAAATTGGTCGAGTTATGGAAATTTTGGTTGCTGCCTGCGAGGAACCGGAATTCCGGTTGAGCATCCGGAATTCCGGATGGGGGTTCAGATTTTCCCAGAACCGAAATTCCGGTTGGGCAACCGGTCTTCCGGATGGGGGATTTTTCAGAACCCTAGTTTTCCTCGTTTTTGGGTTTTTAGGGGTATTGCCATGCTTTTTATCGATAGGGAAACTTTTAGTTTCAAGTTTTAGTCCCCGGGAAGTGATTTAGCGTGTCACTTATAGCGTTGTGATTTTTATGGTTTAGGAGCCAGTAATCCGCCGTTCAGCTTCAGTTCCAGTCAGGTTGACCGGCACACCTGAAATCAAAATCCAGGTAAGATTAGTATAACAGTATGCATATGTAGATTACATGTTTAGCGTGCATGTAGGAAGCCTGCTAGATTACATTAGATATGTATTTAGGCTTCGAACCATCCAACCCTGTCACGTCGGTACAGGCTGGAGTATGACCGACGGCGGAGTATGACCGGTTCGACCGATCAGCCGACACTTGGTTGGTGGTTCGGTGCTATTGACCTATCCGTCGGTACGAGTGGAGTATGACCAGCAGCCGGAGTATGACCGGTTCGACCGATCAGGAGGATACTTGTCAATAGTACCGTCCCCTGAACGTTCAAAACTCAGTACCATGTTGGACATGGCAGTAGTGCTCAGTACCATGTTGGACATGGCAGTAGCGGGACTCAGTATCGTGTTGGACACGGCAGTCAGTTTTATGTATGTTATTATGATGCTTTTCTTACTGAGTCTGTCGACTCACAGTTTACGTTCATGTGTAGGTAAAGGCAAGGCTGTAGCTGATGGACCGTGACCGAGCATTTGAGATTGTACATGTCGGGGCGGTTAGGCCTGGAGCGTACGATCCTCGGGACAGCAGGGCTGAGATTTTTGTAACTGTCGTTAGACGACTTTCATTTTGATGTAAAAGTTGAACAGTTAAAACGTTTGTAAATATTTTTATAAATCGGGATCCCGAGACTTTTTGCAAAATGGTTTATAAGTTTAATGAAAAAGCAAAATTTTAATTAATCACGTTTTTCCATAAACCTCGTTGATTAGCAACGAGCTGCACAGTACGTTTAAAAATCACGTAATACGCCTAAGATAGTTAGGGTGTTACAATTGGCCTATGTAATCAAGCTCCCAATAAATAGTTCTAGAATTTACCGAGTAAATTCTCTATCTTATTGATTTCTCTTAAGTCCACAATAGATTCAGAATTTCACTCTTGATTACATAGAACGCTCTGATCTCCAAGAATAAATACGCTATTAGTTATCTATTATTTCAATATAAATAATCAATGATCCTCTGTAGATGGTCTACATTGAATAGGGACTAAATTACCGTTTTACCTTTCAATGTATTTTATCCTTAAAATACATAACTACATGTAAATAATATTTTGGAAAACTATTATGATTACCAAAATGAGACCTCAATCATTTAAACGTATTTAGCCAAGCTCTAAAGAAACTATCATTTCACTTTTATCTACTTACAAAAGCTATAGATTCCATATCTATGACTAGCACTCCCACTCAGTTGTACTACCCTGCTATCAAGATGTAAGTATTGAGCCAAACCTACAGGCAGGTTTTGAATGAACTAATCAAAGAATAAGAATAAGACAGTAAAGCTAGAACCTAACCATTTCAAGATTAAGAGCATTGATCTAAGATCAACTATTAGAGATTTACCTAGAAAAGATATTACGATAAGTTTACGATATCTCTTCTGCTATAAATATCGGTCCAGTTT
Source organism: Cannabis sativa (assembly GCF_029168945.1). NCBI lineage: Eukaryota > Viridiplantae > Streptophyta > Magnoliopsida > Rosales > Cannabaceae > Cannabis > Cannabis sativa. Next base: position 23,033,781 of record NC_083603.1, read on the forward strand.
GATGTATAGAAAATACATCAGATGTTATTTACTTTACTAATGTCCTAACAAAGACACTTAACTTATCCAAGTGTAAGTAAACCCCATTGTTGATAATTACGTCAGTGTAAATCTAATGCATTAATAAATCGTGGGACTAAATAATTTGAATCATATAATCACAATTATTTTCTATTGTGATGACATCACTGCCATCGTGAATAACTATATGTTTGGGATTTAATAGAACTTATATATTAAATCTATAATCACGTGTAAAATATGTGAACAAAGCTTATGACTAGGTCGTGCTATGATTTTTTATCTTTATTGAAAGTAAATATGATTACATTGAATTGGGTTTTATTTAGGGCATGAAATCCCAACATACTCCCAGACATGCTCTAATATAATACTAAAGTGCATTTTAATATATTCTCATATACTTGATGTCTTTGATCATATATAGTATTTGGCATAAATTATGTAATAGGATCTGATAGGCTGTATTCAGCATCAACCTACCCGACCATTAGATTTTCCTTAGTCACAAAATACATGATTTTGTAAATTATCCATCTATATGATTTTCTCTTCTTAGGGTACATGATTCTTTACTATTTGGCAATTGTATTTGTGTCAACACCGAGTCACACTAGCAATTATTCCATGTTTGTAAATAATGCCAAAGTCTGTATCGAACTTTCTTGAGTTTGAATAATTCTTTAATTGCCTTTAGGGCATCCTTATTATTCAGCCTTACTGGTAGAGTTAGTGATTCTAAATAGGCTTTTACACTTCTCTAGAATCCACTGCTCCACCCCAGAGTAATTACCATTTCTTAAGTAGACTTTCTAGCATTGACATTAGTCTAGAAAACTTATTTGGTACTGTAGCCTAAGGGTTTTAATACAACACCCACACTGACTAACATATATTTCCTCTTCTTATATTTCAGGATGTATTTTATTATCTTCCAATGTTCATGTATGGATTAAACTAATACTTACTCAGCTCCCACTCAACAGCATATGTCTGGTCTAATTGCATACAAGAGTATGCATAAGACCTCTTACAATTGATACTTAGGGAATCCTTTTCTAGACAGTTATCTTTTATAGAGCAGTTAGAAACAACCCCTTAGATAAATAAACTTCAAGTCTGGAAGTCAAGTGACCTCTACTAGAGTTAGCCATTTGAAAATTGCTCAGCATCTTACTAATGTAAGCTGTTTGCAAGAAAGTAAATAAATTTCCTTAAGTCCATTCAATAGACTGAGCATGGTTTCCCATCTTAGTCTTGTATTCTAAAAACTCTATGTTGCTCCATGTGAATGGCTAAACCATAGTTCTCTATGCTTTGAGTCTTAGTTCCTTTTTTGGACTATCCAATGATAGTTTAAACTAACATTGGTTCGTCATCACTAGTGTCATCCAAGTCATACTAGGGTGGGTTCTTAGAAATCCTCCCATAATGATTCGAATGATAATATACCTAGGAAGTTCAATGATATAGACCTCTTTAGTTGTATCAATACAATAGAGATTGTAGAACTATCTTATATAGTGTAAGATGACGGAATAATTTTGGATATAATCGAATAGTATCTCCACTTCTTTGCTACTTTGGTTTTAAGATTACATCTATGTAGTCAACATCTAGAACAGTTAGCAGTTCTAGATATTCTTAAAGATATGATCAGACTTAGATGGGACGACATTTAATATATTGTTTGCTATCTCAAAGATTTATTTTTAGAAGGACTTTGTTAACTGCTAGTTACTAATCATAAATCTAAGTATTTCATAAGTATTCGACTTTAAAAATTGTGAGGAGGTAAGTTCAATCACAATTTAAAGTTCATTTAAATGATCTTTGAATTGCATATCAAATATTTCTCCACTCCTATCGATTCGCAAGATCTTTTAATGACTTTCTTAACTGTCTTTGCTAGTAATTCATGAAATTTTTCATACATTTCAAATTTCTGGCATATGTTAAATATCTATAGTAATCGTCTAAGAAATTGAAAAATTACTCATAACCACCCCTGGCTTGTACATCCCTATGTCCAAGGACACCTGGCATACCATCCAAGTGGTTATGTAACACAAATATCTCTTTCCGAGAATAATCTTGTCAAAACTACTATGACAAGATAGAGTGCCATATATAATCCATAGCTATTACCATTCTTTGATGTATATGATTCCTAATTCTAGTTACAACAAAGAGTTTCTTTAATATTAATGGATATTCGGTCTCAAAACATCAAACTCATGTTCATATATCAACACTTAGTTTGATCCATGAATTGGATATCTAAACTTGTAAAAGTTAAATTCAGTGTGTATATGTACTCTAGAAATTCATTACTATTCTAGCTTGGACTGCCACTAAGACATTATTAAACTCTAAGTTCAGCTTCCAAAATGCTTAATATCGATATTAGAACTATAAGTCAAGTATATGTTCAATCGAGTTTAAGTAGAACTTTAGGAAGGAGATTCAATTATTGAAAAAAAAAAAAGGATAGTCATCATTTCATGGATAGAATATCTTGAATAAGTCATCCATGCTACTCCTTTTCTTAGAAGAAAATAGAGCAATATCATAAGCAGATGATTATAATCATTCTTGTCCAGTGATGTACGATTATAGCAATTTCCTAATGAAAAAGCTATAGAGGAAATCTAAAGAACAATTTCAATTAATATAAGAATCTAACGATATTCCGAGAGTCAAAGCTATTCTTATTTTATAAATTTCTTCATTGTTTCAGTATTATAATCATATTTAGGGACGAGTCAATTAAATTTCGTATCTACTAAATACTTATCATGCATGATCTAACACTATTTATTTATTTAATGGATGACCGTCCATGCTAAGTTAGACTAACAATAAAGATTTGAAATTAATACTACATAATCAATAACAAAAATTAAAGCAATGTTCAATATGAATTTTATTCACATATAAAATCGTAAATACATAATCAATTATGGAAGATATGAGAAAAATATTAAACCCAAACATATTTCAAATTTTATAAAGTTTTTAACTAAATGATATATAGTATCCCGCTTAGGCGAGAGTCAAAGATATTACTCGTTAAACAAAGTAATGAGCTCTTCTAAAAGAGACACTATTTAAGCAACCTTTCAGTCGATCAAAACTAGAATCTAACGTTGTCTCATTTAGGCGAGAGTCAAGGTCATTCCTATTTTATGAGCTTCTACCATTATTTCATACTCATAAACTTTTTTCTAAGTAGTCATCTTTAGGGTTAAGTCTACTAGAAAAAGAATCTATAAAGTACTTATCTTTTGAGATCTTACAGTGTTAAATTATCTAATAGTGACCATCCATTAGGAGGACGACAAGGGTCTCGAAGTTCCATTAGAATAATAACCATGTAAGACTAATAATGGAGATCAAATGTCTTATAAAAATAAAGCTCATTATTTGAAGAAAGTAGCATATTTATTCAACTATTTATTTTGACTATTTATTTTAATATATATATATATATGTATGTATATTAAAATGACTAACTTAGGAGTAAAAAAATTATAAAATTAATTTTATATCCAAAGCATAAATTTTAATTTATATTACTGATAATTAATAACTTAGGTAGTTCTAAAAATAAATAAATTATTTTTCAATCTTAAGTAAAAAAATTTAAATTAAATTAAATGTCTATGAAAATTACTTATAAAATTAATGAATTAATTTTCTACCCAAATAAATTTTCAATAAAATTATTATTTTATTATCTTCAAAATTAATTTTTAATACTTAAGTATTAATTTCTTATCAAATTAAATGCATGAAAGATTAATAACTTAAGTAGATCTAAAATTAATAAAAATTAACTTAGAACTTAAGTATTATTTTTCTACCAATGTATTTTAATTTTTTTTATTTCAATATTAATATATTTATTAAATTAAAATTACTAATTTAGATAAATCTAAATATAAATTTTAATTTAATATTTATAAAATTAAAATTTTGGTTGATCTAAAATTTATTTTCCATCCTTAGTATTAATTTTCAATAAATATTATGAAAATTACTCAATTTAAGTTGGTCCAAAATTAATTAATAAATTGATCTTCAACTTAAATTTAATTTTCTATAAATATATTAACTAATTTTTCGAAATTTTAATATATTTGAAAATATATATATAAATTCAAAATCTATGAAATAAAACAAAATAAATTGTGAAAATCACTCTAATTTATGTTGACCTAAAATTAATTAAAAACTAATTTTCAGCATAAATATAACTTTCAATTTAATTAAATGTCAAAAAGTATCCAATATTTAACTATCTTGAATTTTAAAAGAAAAGTTCAACTTAAATATTAATTTTCATTTAATTAAATACTTAGAAAAATTACCAACTAGTTTACATAGAAATCAATTATCTAGAATTATTTCTTAAATTATGTGTATATTTCTCTAAATTAATTCAAAATAATCTATTGAGAAATTAATTTTAAATATTTAGAATTAATTATATTGCTAATCAAATTTTATTCAATTAAACTAATATAATTATTTAAACAAGACAAATGAGCTTTTACAATGTAGGTTGTTCATGTGAGGGAGGGCGGAGTTCAGTATGTCGTACCCACTACTATGGCCCCCTAACTCTCAGACAAGGCCCAAAAGAGAGGAATTTAACCTTTATTTAAATAATTGTTATACATTGAATAAGTGCAATTCTAATTGGGCCTAAATAATCCATCAATGTGATCCAATTTAATTAGCCACCTAGTTCCTTTTAATTATCAAAAATTGAATGGGATCTATATGTCTCTAAGCCCAATAACAAACATAGGCTCACAAATAACAATAAGATTTGGATGGACCTAATATATTTTAAGTTATGCCGCATATGAAAGAAAAATTACAAATTTATCTATTTGCTACAAATTATTATTTAATTTGTCTATCATCAATTTTCTGTGATTAATTTGGATCATTGAATCCAACAAAAATTTTAAGCACATATCCATTTAGATTAAATTAAATAATAAGTTTTATAAAAAAAAAAAAACTTAAAATAAAATTTCAAATAAAACCACTAATAGTAAATAGGTAAAAAAAAAAATAGGATAATATGCAATTTGATTTTTTTATTAAAATATAATTTTTAAAAATTTGATTATAAATAAAAAAAATATTTTTATTTTAAAAATATCTAATTTAATAATATATGAATTTCAAAATTTAGGCTATAAATAACCAATAATTTCAAAAATGCATATATATTGTGATATTTTATTTCCCAAAATATCTTTTTACATAAAATATTAAAATATCTATTTACACATTGATATCTTATATTTTTCTAATCTTAAATATTTTAAATAAAATATCCCTAGCTTTTTGAGATACAAATTTTAATTAGCAATATCTTGTTTCTTAAATTATCTATTAAGATTTAATGATGAAATATCATATTTTTTGGAAAAAAAAAATATATTTATCATTTTCTAAATCTTAAAATTTTAAATAAGATATCAAAGTTTATAGTGACTTATTTTAAAATATCTAGGTTTGAATTATAGATTTTATCTCTTTTAATATAAATATCTAATAAGATAATTTTAAAGTTTAAAAGAAAATTTTAAACTTTAAAATATCACATATTTAAAATATTTGATCTTATCATTTAATATTAAAAATAAAATCAAATCTAATCATATTTAAAATATCTCATTTAATTCTTAAGTCAAAAATATCCTAAATTTATCTTTTAATAAATAAAAGTAAATTTATTCTAATTTTAGTAATTTTGACTTTAAAAATAGAAAGTGATCAAAAAATTAATAAATTTAGGCTTTTGAATCACTTATTTTGGACTTTCTAATCAAAAGATATGGCAAATACAAAATAGGAAACAGAAAAAAAAAAAAAGGAAACCAATGTGCAAGGACCGAGCAACTCAGCATGCACCTGGTTTCGCATGCCCACACCATCAAAATGGCCAAGAAAATTGAGCATTCATACTTGCATCCGTGCGCATGCACTTGGCTGTCACCCGAGTGTGTGGAAGCCAAGGTTTCTAATTTTCAAAAACTCATAATTTTCTTAATTTTTATCAAAATTAAGATCCGTAATGAACAAATTTACATAATTTTTCCTAGATTTTCAGAATAAAATAATTCCATACGTAAAAACAAATTATTTTGTATAGAAAATTTGTAATTAATTAATCTTTCATATAATACATAACCCACTTAACATGTAACATCCTAATTTCATAAGCATGTAAAAACACACAAGCAAAATTATTTTTATCCAATTTATCATGAATATTAAAAGATTACCCTGGCTCGGAAGTCAGTTGTTGGAAAGCATATTTAACCAGGATCTTACTTTTACTAAACAAGTGTGTTACCAATCTAACATTCTAAACATGGAACCTTAAAACAGTTTAAATTAAACATATAAAAGTTTAAGAAAACCTTACAGTGATTGCAAAAAAATTAAATGTCTCTTTTTGTTCAGTTCACTAACCCTTGTTCCTTTCTATCGTAGAGTATTACCAAGAACTGAACTTGGATCTTCTCCTCCTTCGATTATGTTCATCACAGTCTTCCATAGTTTTCTCGGTATCACTCATGACTAGAATAGGTTGTTTCTCAACTCACTAAGGACATGTATATGGCTAATATCGTTGAGGAAGAGGCATGAAAAATTTTGAATTCCATAATGCATAGCATATTTTGAAATGTTAAGAGAAAGAGAAGAGAGAAGATGAGACATATGCATTTTTCTAGCTTCTTCTCTTTTTTTATATAGGCAAACAATAGGTATAGGTTTAGGTCATTTATTTATTAGAATAATAAGATAAATTATTTTCAGTGGCTGGGAATAAATCTTTCTCAAAATTTAATTTAGATCACCATAGATCTAAATATATACTTGTTGATCTCGCTTCTAGCCAATGACAGTGAGTCAAAATAAAGCGATTAGATAAAATAAATAACAAAAAGCAAAAAATAGTATAATCAGAGAGTACCAAAATTTCTAGAGGTTCGGCCTCGTGATGATGGTAATAGCCTACTCCAATTTAGGTTGTATTGACTTATGAGACAAAGAATAAAGTATTCTCTTTCTAAAGCTCTTACAATGGATCTCTGAGTAATTCTCTCTTAAATCACTCTTTCTCTCTTAAGTGTTCTTTCTGAATCAACTTTGTGTCGCCTGAATAGTGAGATCAAACTACTATTTATAGGGGCTCATTACATGAGGAATGGTATCCCTTAATCTATAATAAACAAAATAGGAAACTAATTTAATTCTATAGTTACAATGTAAAGAATGGGAAACCTAGGCTTATTGCCTTTATTCTTTGAATTAATTCCATGAATATAAGGATTATTTTTGTGTAATGCAAGCTTGAAAGCAACGATGTCCCTTTATGAAAATACTAATTCACATTTTATGGTTGGTGCATGCGAGTTGATCACAAAATCGATCTTGGTCAGATGTCCCTTGGTGACTCTGCTCAAACATCTTGCTAAGTACAGATAGCATGGACCTTTCTATCAATCCTTGGAAACTGCTAGGAGTATAACCTTCCACCCAGGTAGGAATTGTTAGACACATATCATCCAGCTAATTACCACATCATAGTGAAAGAAATAGGATAATATTTTCCCCCAAGTTTGTGCGGGATTTTCTTGGTCGCACGTGGACTACATTTGGTCAAGAATCTTGTCTAGATGGGTGACGCATGTCTTGACGGTTGAGATTGATCTAACATGAATTTGATTGAAAGTCTCTTTGGTGTCTAAGCATTAAAAGCCTCTTAAAATTTGTACCTTGAATCACACACTAATTACTAAATGATACTGCATGCGTGACGGCTGTACTACTTGTAATGAGTACTAACATTTACTTTTGGGGGGAAACCCAAATATTCAAATTTTAAATGAATTATATTCCTTTTTTAGGTGCTTATAAAAGAGGATTAAAGCTTTTGAGAATTCTCTTAGCCATTTTTATTCTCAGAAAACCAGAGCAAAAATTATTGTCCAAATTTTCTCTTAAATCTTCAAAGAACTTACTGGAAAATCCACTGACGCTATCTTCCGAGCAGATCGAGAAAGCTTCGAACAGCGAGTAATTCACTTATACCTTTACTTTTAGACAATTGCAAATGAATGTCTGCATTATTTTTCCGGATTTCTTGCCATGAACTTTATCTATTCTTGAACTAATTGTAGAATAGATAGTTCTAGGGCTTGGAACTTTAATCAACATTTAACTATAACTTCTAATTCTTTGACTGCATCTCGATTTTGACCCGAAATCATTCATTCCCACTCGTTCATGAGATTCTAAAAATTACCAGGTACCATCTGAAGTTTTGAACTTTTGGGATTGGAAATTCCAAATTTGAGTGAAACCCTTTCCTTTTATCCTTAATCTGGTCTGGTCAGTATATAAAGTCTATTTCTCTTCTCTTCCTTTGACCAAATCTTATTTTCTTGTCTCCCACCTTTTTGTAGATGAACCCTAGTGATTTTTGGGGAGGAAATCACCACATTGACTAGGACTTGCTTCAACTTTTGTACAATGACCACCCTCGACTCCGTGTAAGTTCATCTTTGTCTAGTGACAGTCTCTCGAATTATAGCTTTGAAGACTGGGAAGTGAGTAGTGAGCATATACCATCATTAGAGTCTGAGGTGCAGCATCATTGGTACCCCAACCAAATAAGTGGCGAAGGAAACAGGCATTTTATCTGGGAAATACAGAAAGGTTGGAGGCACCACTTGCATGTTAAAAGGACATAAAGAGTCCAATCTGGTGTCGTTGATACTTTGCGCGAAGGGTATCTAGCCCCAACCACTAAGAGAACCTCTGTTGCCAAGGTTGTTGTAACTGTTGCTCGACATAAAACTGAACTAAAGTCACTACCCAAACATAAAGTGATGGCGCGAACAAAGCAAATAATGAGGAAAACTTCAAAGAGCAACCCACATTTTATCAGATTGTTTTGCTACAGATGGAGCGAAACAAGCCCGACTTGCAGTTGAGGAAGAAGACGTTATTGAAGGGGATATCAAAGTCCAAAGTATCAAGGACTAAGGTGAAATCCATCTTGCTACCCCTCCCGAGGCTGAGGGAGAAGGAGAGGAAGAATAGGGGTAGTCCAAGTCCTGCCTTTTGGTGGCTTTAATGAAAAAGGAGAACCTATCTCTGAAATAGGAGAAGTCTTGGAAGCTAGCTAGGATTACGTAGAGGAGGAGTACACCGAGGCTCTTCCCATTAATAGGAGGCATCCAAGGGGAGCTCAGTGGGTTTTTCCACCGTCCATCCTATCATTCAAGAGATTGAGCAATTTCTTCGGGGAAGGCCTCCTCGGGCAGGTTGAGTGTTTCCTTCCTTCTCCCAGGTAGCTCGCAACAGATCCTAGAGATGGATACTGTATGTGATCAGGTCCTCACGCTAAACAGGGTACAATGTTGTCACTACATCTACACTTTAAGGAAATTACAAATTACTACCAGCTCATTTGAACCCAACTCACTCCTAAGGGAATTAAGTACGTATCTGCCATGTTCATGTTGTACGCTTCTCAAGGTTGGGTTCAGCCGTCCACCTAGGACACCAATTGGCTGTTTGACTTGAAGTCCAGCCCAAAGCAAAATAGATTTGGGTACTTGTACTTCTCCCAGATCGAAAAAAATGGTTGAGTGGCACTACGAATACTGACATGTCCAAAATTGGTGGTTATGTGGAGGACTACTACTTTGTCAAAGGCATGGACACCAATCACACCAAATTTCAACACATTCCCTACTTTGTCGACCTACTTTCACACTGGAACTCAAGAAGAGGGTCTAAGAAATACCTAGACTTCCCTTGGATGCTCAAAATATGTCACTCTTAGCTATTGAGGCCAACTTCATTAAATGTAAGCTTCACCCATCTGATGGTGGTTAAGGGACCGAGCAAGTAACAGAATGGGTTGTGGTTGATTAGGAAGAGGAGGTCACACCTCAGCAAGAAGCACCAAAGAAGAAGAATCAGAAGAAGGCTCGCTAAGGTAACCAAGTATCTATTGAGCGGCCTATCAAGATTAGAGATGGTTATGAGGAGGTTACTCATCCTTCCATCTAGGTGGAAGGAAAGGGAAAGGCCATATAGGTTGAGCAAGAAGAAGAGGATTGTTCTAATGAGGATGCTCCTTCTTTACTTGTTTGAGAAAGTGCTCCTATACATTTACAGGGTAAACCATTTTTCTTAGCTTTGTTTATCCTCACTTTGTTTATGCTTTGCTTACATATATTTCCTTTATTTGTATGCAGTTGTGTCTCAAAGGATGTTGCGCGCACTGAAGAAGAGGTCAGGTGATGTCTCCAGCTAGAATTCTCCAACAAAGCATCCCAAAGTGGACGACACATTGCCAAAGATAATTGTGCCGAGCACTAAGACTCCTTAGTTGACTATTGAGAGGAGTTCAACTATTTATGCCTCCGATGTTCCTGAGGTAGTGGTTTCAAACTCTATCCCACTGGCCAAGAAGAATTTGAAATCTCAATCCGTGGCTGCCCCATCCAAGGGCTCTAAGGGGCGAGCACTGAAGAGCCCAAACTGCCTAAGCCTTTTGCTACTCCTCTTGTACTGAACCCAAAAACAAAAAAAGGAAAGGAGATGCTCTTATTCTACTAGGATCATGTGCTTCCTGAAGTAAATGACCAGTTAGTCAGTGGAAAGGACATGTCTGTAGAGCTACTCATGGCCAGCTTGCTAAAGGAATTCACCCAAGTAAGTATTTTCCTTTTTTTTCTTACACGTGCTTTTACCCGTGCAAGCTTTAATCTTTTCTCATAGTGCAACTTAATCTGAAGATGGCATATACATACTCTTGTGCCAAGTCTACAGCCTTGAAAGTCACGACATCCAGAACCACCTTGAAAGTCATGACAACCACAACCACCTTGAAAGAAGAGATGGAGGAGGCTCAAAAGTATGTCGAGCTGAAGAGTACTCAACATGTCAAGGTTAATAAGCAACTCCTAGCTACTAACAAGCTCATTAAAGACTTTAAGAAGGAGATTAGTGATATGTCGTCCACTGCTCAACTCGAGGCAGACAATGAGGCCTTGGAAAAGGATGTAAACTTTCTTAAGGATAAGAGGGAAAGTCTCTGTACTCTTCTTTCTAGTTTGGACACCAAACTCAATGATCTAACTGAGGAGAAGAAGAGTTTGCAGGGAACCCTTGACTCTGAGCGAGCATCTTTTAGTGCTAAATGGGAGGTTCTTCAAAAGGAGGTGGAGAGCATGTAGTCGGTTGCTCTGGATGTCTTTTATGAATTTTAGAGGGCTAACCTAGAGGCTAACTTTGATTACCTTAATGAAAGAAGGAGGCTTAGCTTAGTTTCTGTGAATCCCAGAAAGCCAAAGAAGAGGCCAAAGCAACTAGCACCAACCCTCCTACCGACCATGAGCATGAGACTCTAGACACTAAGGATACATCTGATCCATACAAAGAACCAAGGACTCCTACCATTTAATATTTCAAAACTTTTTCCTTTATCAGTGCGGCCTATGGGCCTATTTTTAAGTGAAATATGGTCAATCAAGTGGTTATTAAACTTGGGAAATATTTCATTTTGTTTTAAGACAACTGGCTGGCTAGGCAGCTTTTAATCCCAGAGTTATCATGCTTTGTTACCTTTTAAAAATGAATATTTTCTCTTAAGTCTAAATGATTGTACATGTAAATACTTTTTGTTTTTTCGAGCTTGTTACTCACCTATGTTTTGTACGGGTGTATAGTTGCCCTCCAAGTGACTGAGCAAGCTTATGATTCTTGGTCACTTGTATATCATAAGTTCACTTTTTTCTATCTGGCAAACCCTTTGTACGTATTTTTGTGGGTAATTACATAACTTGCTATATAAAAGATAAAATGGACATAATTAGAATGATAATTAATATCGTTATTCATTTATTGGTCTAAATGTGTTGTTACCACAGTAACGTACATTTATTAAAATATAAAAGCCATTACATGATCTAACTAATCTTTAGCTAATTAAACCATAAAATAATTGAACAGTATATTCCGCCCAAAAGATATTGCTGAAGAACAATGATTTATGATCATACTATAGTTTAGGGGTGGTCATCCGACCTGAGTACTAGTTTTTTTTCCAAACCTTTGAACGAGGTCCGTTCAGAAGGTCACTTACTTAAGAGTGAGTGTTTGAGCATTGTGCACTTAAGGGGGTCATCAGACCTTGTGCACTTATTGGTAGTATTTTCTTAGATGTTCACTGTTCCAATACCTTGGTACTAGAACCAGTTTCATGTTTTCATCATACCGACCAAGTTTCTATGCTCTAGAGTCTGTAAATTCTATTACTTGATATGGTCCTTCCTTGTTAGGTTCGAGCACGCCAGATGCACTATTTTTGGTGTTTAAGAACACTCTTCTGAGGACCATATCTCCCACAAAGAATTTTCTTGCCCTCACTTGCTTGTTGAAATACAGACCTACCTTTTGTTGATGTGCCACTAGCTTTAGGTTTGTTAAAGCTATTTTTCTTTGAATTCATCAACTTATTCTGCTAGGAGGACATGATTAATCTCTTGGTCATAAGTTAGCCTTTTGTGGGAAGGGGATTATAATTTCACGGGCAGCATTGCCTCATAACCATATGCCATGGCAAAAGGTGCCTGGCCGGTTACCCTTCTTTCAGTTATTTTGTATGACCACAATACCTCTGGTAATTCCTCCGGCCAATTCCTTTTAGCTTCTTTGACCTATTTTTTCATGGTGTCTTTGAGTGTCTTGTTGACTGCTTTGACCTGCCCATTTTTTTAAGGATGTGTCACAGCTGAAAAACTCTTGATGATTCCATGTGTCATACAAAAATCTGTGAACATTTGGCTACCAAATTGTTTCCCATTATCTGAAACAATTTTTCATGGAAGTCTGTATTGGCATATGATGTTTTTTACTACATAACCCAATACCTTCTTGGATGTTATTGTTGCCAAAGGCTTGGCTTTTATCCACTTGGTGAAGTAACCACTGTGACCACTATATATTGTACTCCACCTTTGCCTTTGGGCAACTGTCCAATCAAGTCTATTCCCCATATAGCAAAGGGCCAGGGACTTTGCATCTGTATTAGTTCATTTGGTGGTGCTCGGGGGATCTTTGAAAATCTTTGGCGTTTGTCACACTTCTTCTCATGGGCCTTTGAATCTTCAATCATGGTAGGCCAAAAATACCCTTGCATTAGTATTTTCTTAGATAAACTTTTCCCCCAGCATGATTTCCATAAAATCCTTTGTGCACCTTAGACAGAAGTCGTGCAGCTTGTTCTTTTGTTACACACATTAACAGTGGCATGGAGAAACCTCTTCTATACATTACACCTTCTACTATGATGTATCATGTAGCTTTACTCATCATTTTTTGAGCCTCATTTTGGTTGCTTGGAAGTTCTCTATTGTTGAGATAAGTTGTTATGGGTGTTGGGTTTTATGCCCTAAATAAAACTCATTTCAATATAATCAGATTTACTTATTAATATAGATCAGAAATAACATTTTATGTTGCATGGCTCACATGATTTATTTCATGATTATATGTACATAATGTATGAATTCATCTGAAACCCTTTTCACATACTTGATCCTGTTTATTGTGCCGTCAACACATTGGAAAGTAAACATGACTATGTGAATAAAGTTTCCTAGATTTATTAGACATAGGGTTTTACTGATATGATAATCTACAACAGAGTTTACTTGCATTTGGAGAAATGCTATGTTCTTTCCAGAGCATTGGTTAAAGTAAAGCTCAGGTTGGATGCATGGAGTATGCATCGGAAGGGACCGATATTGAACTTTGACTTAGATTTAATTAAACTTACCGTAAAATCTATTCAAGTCAATATCGCCTAGCTGATCCTAGATCAAATGATCTTAATCCTGATATGATTAGGCTCAATCTCGAGAGGCTATTCGTGTTCTTTGATTTGTTAGTTAAGCCTACTTTTAGGTCAGGGTGATACGTACATTTTGGGAACACGGTAGTGCAATTGAGTGGGAGCGCTATCATAAACATGGAATCTATAGCTTCTATCTGGCGAATAGTAAGCAAAGGATGATCTCCTTCGAGCTTGACCAAACGAACATAAATGGTGGAGTACTCATTTCACATAAGCTGAAATATCATTTATACGGGGTCAAGTGTTTTAAGGAATAAATACATTGTAGGGTGTAACGGTAATCTAATCCCTTTACAGTGTAGATCATTCATATAGAGGATCATTGATCAAATTAGGATTATAAAAATGGATAACTAATGATGTGTCTATATGGTGGAACATATAGAGCATTCTATATACTGAGAGTGCAATTCTAAGTTCTATGCGTGGATTCAACGAAGAATTAATAAGTTAGTGAATTTTAGTGCTAAATTCTTGATCTACTTATTGGAAGCTCGGTTATATAGACCCATGGTCCCCCCACTAGTTGAGATAATATTGCTTGTAAGACTCATGTAATTGGTTTTGATTAATCCATTGTAATTCTCAAATTAGACTATGTTTATTTGTGAATTTTTCACTAAGTAAGGGCGAAATTGTAAAGAAAGAGTTTTATAGGGGTATATTTGTTAATTATGATACTTTGTATGGTTCAATTAATAAATATGATAAATGAAAATATTATTTAATAATTATTTATAGTTATTAAATAGTTAGAATTGGCATTTAAATGGTTGAATTAGAAAATTGTCGTTTTTGAGAAAATCAGATGCACTAGTATAGGGCCAGCCACTTTTGTAGGAAATTTAAACTGATATTTTCATTATTTTAATGCCAAATAATTCAAACCTAACCCTAGTGGAATGCTATAAATAGATAGTGAAGGCTTTAGGAAATTTACACTAAATTTCTACACTTAAATTTTCTATTTTTCCTTCAGAGAAAAACCTGAGCCTTTCTCTCTCACTATCTTTAGCTTCCACTTCTTCTTTCTCTTCCCTCTTGAATTTCGAAATTCTTAGTGTATGAGTAGTGCCCACACACAGCAAGTGATACCTCAATCATAGTGAGGAAGATCGTGAAGAAAGACTTTCAGCAAAAAGGAGTTTCAGCATCAAAGATTCAGAGAAAGAGATCCAGGTTCAGATATTGATAATGCTCTGCTACAGAAAGGAATCAAGGGCTAGATATCTGAACGGAAGGAGTCATTATATTCCGCTGCACCCAATGTAAGGTTTCCTAAACTTTATATGTGTTTATTTCATCGTTTTAGAAAGTTCATATTTAGGGTGTTAATAAACATACTTGTGAGTAGATCTAAGATCCTGGTAAAATAAATTCCAACAACTGGCCTCAGAGCCATGGTAATTGATTTACTTGCAAGAAATTTGGACTTTAAAACGATTGTTTGTATGTTCTTTGGATGGTATCATGTTGTATTGAGTGTTATTTGATGATTGATTGATGTTTGTAAATTTTCGTGAAAAATAATTGCGATTTTATCTCTGGAATTATTTTTATTGGATAGTATGGAAAACATTAAGCAAGTTAGCCTTTTACAGAACTTAATTTGGATTTTATTTGAATTAGTTATGATTTTTTGAAGATTTGAAAAAATCGGGCTGTGCTGATATTTTCCTGCGATCGCAAATCTGTCCGTACAGTTTCGAATTTTTTCGTTTTTCTTCGATTTTTCATGCTTTTTCATGGAATTAACTTCCAATTTTTTGTATAATTTTGTATTTATACTATCACTATTCCTAATTCAATTCTAATTATCATTTAGAATTAATTTAATATTTTTTAAATTTAATTCAAGATATTAGTGTAATTTGAATTTGAATAGAATTAGTATCTATCTTCTTGCTTAAAAAATCTATCTTATTTTTAAATTTGATTATATCTTATTTTTTTTAAATTTAAGGTCAGATTTTAAAAGATATTTATAAAATCTTTTAAGATATTTTTAAGATATCTTATCTTTTAAGATATTTTTAATTATATCTTATCTTTTAAGATTTTTTTTAAATTAAATCTTTTTAGATATTTTAACCTTATTTAAATTTAAAATAAGATATTTATAATCATGTAATTTTAAATTGATGTAAGATATTTTGCTAACTTTTAAATTTTGTTATTTTTATTTATTTAAATTAAATTTAAAATCTGAAAAGATATTTATTTATCTTTTCTAATTTTTTATTTAATTTTTATTTATAAAATAACATTTAAAATTTAAAAGTAGTTAGCAAATTTTGAATTGATATTTAGGTTGGTTGAAACCTAATTTTTCAAAATTGTAGGTTTAATTTTAAATTTAAATTTTTAATTTAATTTCGAAATTTTATTTCAAAATTTTTTTAAAAATTTCGAATTTTTTTTTTTAATTAATTAATTATTTTCGAAATTAAATATTTAATTTAAAATTAAATAAATCCTACATCCAACTATCCAGCTAACCTTGTTGCAGGAGTGTGTGTTTTAACTTGTTTGTAAGTTTTCAAAACCTATTATTACTTGATTGCAAATAGCCATGGTTACTTTTTGCCAGATCTAATGATTAGATGGCTACCTTGGTCAAGTTAATAATTTGTAACAAGTATATTTATAATCTTCTTTCATCTGTGTATGACCTAGCAACATGATAGGACCCATCCAAAGTGTGCCTGTGTGAGCCTATGTATTTAATTTTATTATAGATGTATATAGGTTGTTGTTGCTAAATAAAATATCATAGTTCTTGATAGAATTTATTTAGGCCCATTTAGTTATTGGGCTTATTCAATTAATAACAGTTGTTCTTATTAAGGTTAAATTCCTCTCTTTTGGGCCTTGTGTGAGAGTTGGGAGCCATAGAAGTGGGTACGACATACTGAACCCAGCACCCCCTCACACAAACCACCCCAATTGTGAAGGCCCATTTGCCTGATTTGAACAACTGTACTAGGTTAATTACACTAGTTTAATCTAATAAAATTGATTAGCAACATAATTAATTTCATTTATTTTGAAATTAATTTAAGAAAATTATAGTTTAAAGAATTTTTTATTCTAAGCTAAACTATATGTATTTTCTTGTATTTAATTAAATATAGAATTATAACTATCTAGATTCTTTCTGGAACTTAATTTAAATTTTTCATTAAATATTCTTATTTAAGTTGATATTTAGTTATCTACAACTAACCAACTTAAATCTGAATATCTTTTGAATTTCAAATTTCAAAATTAAGTTGAGAAATTTTAGGCATTGGTTATTAAGATTCTTTAGATATTTTTTAAGTTAATATCTTTTCAAATATTAACTTAAAATGGAATATTTTCAAATTAAGTGGTTACAACTTAATTTTTGATATTTAATTAAATTTAAATTTGAAAAATATTTAAGTTCTAGATTTTTTCTAATACAACTTAAATTAGATATTATTTCAAATTTTGTGGAAAAGATACTTAGTTAAATAAGATATTTTCTAGATAGTTATTTCTAGACTACTTATTATTTCTAATATTAAATAGGAAAATATTATACATTGTGAAATTAATTATTTAAATAATTAATTTTGGTACAATTTATTTTAAGTATATTTTTTCCTAGTATTAAACTAGAGATTAATAATTAAGCCTTCTCTACACTTAATTATTTATTTCTTGAATTTAATACATTTAATTAATTTGAAATTTAAATATCTAAGTTGATTTTTATCATCATACTTAAATATTTCTTTTTCATGACATTTAATTAAATAGAAAATTATTTTTAGTTGAAATTTATTTTTTCAACTAAATTTAAATAATTTTCAAAATATATTTTTTTCTTTATTTTATTAATCAAATTTTGAAATTGCATTTCTTAATGCTGGAATTTCAAATTTTATTTGAAAAATAGATTAAGTTGTAAATTAATTATTTATTTTAATTAATTCTTGGATCAACTTAAATCAATAATTTTTTCATTTATTGATTAATTTAAAATAAATTGAATTAAAGTATATTATTAAAAATTGAATTAATTAGTCAAAGGAAAATCTAGATAGATGATATATTTGCTTGAAGTATTTTTCTAGTGTATTTAATTAAATAGAAAATTAATATTTAAGTTGATTTTCATCATCATACTTAAATATCTGAAATTTTTCTTATATATTTAATTAAATAGGAAAATTATATTTTTTGTTGTAAATTAATTTTATTAATTAATTTTGGGCCAACATTAAATTAGAATAATTTTTCCAGGATTTATTTTTTATTTTAACATGCATTTTTCGAAAATTGTATTCTTAAATACTTTAATTTTTCGAAATGCAATATATATTTATAGAAAATTAAATTTGAGTTGTAAATTAATTTAAATTAATTTTGTAACAACTTAAATATTTTTTCTAAATATTTATTGGAAATTATTACTAAGATGGAAATAATTCATGTTATTTTCATAACCATCTAAGTAAAATTTATAAATATTAAATTAAAATTTATATTTAGAATTTTTCATTCTAAATTGGAAATTTTAATTAAATAAATATATATTTAAAATAAATAGAATAAATAAAGAGAATCAAAGAAAATACAACTCTTTTTAAATAATGAGCTTTATTATTAAGATATTCGATCTCCATTGTGGGTTTTACACCGCGTTTGTTTTAGTGAGTAATCCTCCCTAATGGAGGAACGTTCATTAGCAATTTCGCACCGTTTAACCTCGCATGATAAGTAGTTTGTAAGTGTTTTGTATGGTATGGATCACCCTAATGGTGGCGACCATACTTGACTTGCAAATTATGAAAGAATTGTGGAAGCTCATAAGATAGAATTACCTTGACTCTCGCCTAAACGGGACAACGCTAAATTCCAATCTTGATCGAATAAAAGGTTGCTAGAATGGTTATCATTTTAGATGAGCTGACAACTCTATTCAATGGATGATGCTTTGACTCTCGCCTAAACGGGACACTGTATCAGTTTGTTGAAAAACCTTGGAAATTATTTAGGATTGTAAGTTTTAGTATTTTCACTTGTCACTCCTACTTGCTATATGTTTAATAATTTCTGAATTGTGTATGAATTTATATTGAACCATGTTATTTTCTGTTATTAAGTTGTAGTTTTATTTCGAATCTTCATTGTTGGTCCAACTTGTTTGTTTATCTAATGAGATAAATCCCTAGTGGATTTTCACCATTAGACATACATAATAGTGTTAGATCTCGAAAGATAAATATTGTATATGCGACATCTAGCTGTTCATCAATTGATGACACCTTAGACTAGTATTTTTACGATATGAAACAAGAAGATTACATAAATAAGATTACTTTGTCTTTCGCTAATCGAAGCATCGTTGGATTCTTATTTATAAACGAAATTATCCTAATTCCTCTTAGCTTATTCATTTCAAATTAGCTCCATAACATATCATTGGATGAATGGTCTATAAATCATTTCATGTCATTATATTTTCTCTTAAGAAATTAAATGACGCATATGATTATAATCCTGAAATTCTATTCCCAATTGATATAAAACCTCAATCTTAGAAATCTCCTACTTGTATGGGCAAATCTGACTTAGAGTTTGTATTAGTAGTGCTGGTCCAAGATAGAATTACTCATTATATTTGGTATAAATTTAAGTCTTTGACTTTAATTTTAGAATCCAAACAGAAATTTTCTTATATTTCTAATTCCAGAATACAATACAGCTACAGTTTCTCAAGTGTTTAATATCCATCTTCTATTACTGTATTAAAACTGTATGGAATATGAGTTAGGTATTCTGTGACCAAGATCCACTTGCAGTATTCTAAAAACTCTATGATGTAACTAAACCTATGTCATCAATAGACACTACCATTTTTTTTAATCTATGGCATTTGTATCTTGTTCATAGTGGATTTGACAAGATCAACTCTGCAAAGAGTTAATATGCCTATATCCACTGAAAGTAGTTCATCTCATTCGCAGATGGATGTACATTCAGGGGTGGATATGAGTTTTTCGTTGTATTCTTAAAACGATAACTCTAGATTATACCTTATGCAAAGAAATTTGAAATGTTTGAAAAATTTTATTAATTTCTAGCAATGGTTAAAACCATTAAGGTAAGTGGTTAAAGATCTTGCGAACTGATAGGGGTGGAGAAATAGTTTGTAGATATGCAGTTCAAAGATCATTAATTTGATTTTTGAATTATATCCTAACTTACCTCCCCAGAAATTTCGAGTTGCATGTTGATGATTAGTTACTAGTCGTTGCCTAAATCCTTCTATGGTAATACAATTTCAGAATGATGTAATGGTTGTATACTTAATGTAAATCATTACTATATTCATGGATGACCTAATCGAAATCTTAAGAAAACCTAGAACTGTTAACCATGATTTGTTAGCTATTCTAAGTGATTAGGGGTGGACCATCCCATTGTCAATAGATAAGAAAGTGTTTGTACAAACAAATATTACTTTTCTAAGATAATGACTAAGTCTGAAAACAAGTAGCAAATAAAGGAGATATTTAATTCTTGATTCCAAAAGTGTTCTATCATCTTATTTGATATATGATGATCCCACTGCCTCTGTTGTCTTGTCACAACCGAAGAGATCAATACCATTTAGTTTTCTTCGACATAAAGCACGGTACCTTGTCGTAGTGGGAGAGTTTCTAGGAACTCACCTTCTTATGACTTGGGAGACACTAGTGATTAAAATCCATTGTGAGTTTAAACAAGTAATAGATTGTCAAGATAAGAAACTAAGAAGAAAGCCAATAGAACTATGGTTTAATCCATTCACATGGAATAACCTAAAGTTTTCTATTACAAGGACATAAAAGGAAATTTTCGTTTATAAGTCCATTCAATGGACTTAACAAAACTTCCTGTTCCTAGTATTATAGGTTTGAATTTATCTAAACCTATGGCTTGTGGTATACCTGGTAATTACTTACTCTAATGCAAGCAACTTACTTTAGTAAGATGCTGAAGCATTTTCTTTCTAATGGCAATCTATAGAAGCTTCACAACTTCTTAGGCATAGATTTTATCTAAGGAAAAGTCTCAACTATTCCAGAAAAGATAAAGCCATGAAAGAATTTCTTATATCAACAGTGAGAGGTCTTAGATATGCTTTTGTATGCCTTAGACCAGACACTCCGTTGAGTGGGAGTAATGAGTAGGTATCGATTAATCCGGGGAGAAGAACATTGGAAGACAATCAAGTAAATTTTAAGATTAAGAAGAGGAACTATATGTTAGTCTATAAGGGTGTGTTTAAAACTCTTAGACTACACCATATCAGATTTCGAAATTTGCCTATGTGCTAGTAAATATTTCTGATAAGATGGTGGTTACTCTAGGGGTGGAATAGTGATTTTAGAGAAGTGTAAAAACCTATCTGAAGTCTCTAGGTCTACCAGAGAGAGACTGAATGTTAAGGTTGCAGGAAAGGTACTTATTCAGTCTAAGGAAAGTTCTATACATTTTTGGCATCATTCCAAATTGCCTTAAACTACTAGTGTTAATTTCCTGATTAACCAAAAGTAGTTGCCAAAGATATAGAATCCAGTATCCCAAGAGAGTAGACATATAGAGAGGAATTTCACATTATCAATGATTTTGTGATTTAAGGAAGAGTAATGGTGGAGAAAAGGTTGTGTTTAATTCAACCTTTCAGATCCTATTACGAGGAGTTTACTACTACTACACTTGATTTGTATATCAAGGTGTTGAGATTATTTGAAACGCACTTTTTGTTTTATATTAGTGCAAGTGGGAGTTTGTTGGGTTTTATGCCTTAAATAAAACTCATTTCAATATAATCAGATTTACTTATTAATATAGATCAGAAATAACATTTTATGTTGCATGGTTCACATGATTTATTTCTTGATTATATGTACATAATGTATGAATTCATCTGAAACCCTTTTCACATACTTGATCCTGTTTATTGTGTCGTCAACACATTGGAAAGTAAACATGACTATGTGAATAAAGTTTCCTAGATTTATCAGACATAGGGTTTTACTGATATGATAATCTACAACAGAGTTTACTTGCATTTGGAGAAATGCTATGTTCTTTCCAGAGCATTGGTTAAAGTAAAGCTCAGGTTGGATGCATGGAGTATGCATCGGAAGGGACCGATATTGAACTTTGACTTAGATTTAATTAAACTTACCGTAAAATCTATTCAAGTCAATATCGCCTAGTTGATCCTAGATCAAATGATCTTAATCCTGATATGATTAGGCTCAATCTCGAGAGGCTATTCGTGTTCTTTGATTTGTTAGTTAAGCCTACTTTTAGGTCAGGGTGATACGTACATTTTGGGAACACGGTAGTGCAATTGAGTGGGAGCGCTATCATAAACATGGAATCTATAGCTTTTATCTGGCGAATAGTAAGCAAAGGATGATCTCCTTCGACCTTGAACAAACGAACATAAATGGTGGAGTACTCATTTCACATAAGCTGAAATATCATTTATACGGGGTCAAGTGTTTTAAGGAATAAATACATTGTAGGGTGTAACGGTAATCTAATCCCTTTACAGTGTAGATCATTCATATAGAGGATCATTGATCAAATTAGGATTATAACAATGGATAACTAATGATGTGTCTATATGGTGGAACATATAGAGCATTCTATATACTGAGAGTGCAATTCTAAGTTCTATGCGTGGATTCAACGAAGAATTAATAAGTTAGTGAATTTTAGTGCTAAATTCTTGATCTACTTATTGGAAGCTCGGTTATATAGACCCATGGTCCCCCCACTAGTTGAGATAATATTGCTTGTAAGACTCATGTAATTGGTTTTGATTAATCAATTATAATTCTCAAATTAGACTATGTCTATTTGTGAATTTTTCACTAAGTAAGGGCGAAATTGTAAAGAAAGAGTTTTATAGGGGCATATTTGTTAATTATTCAATTAATAAATATGATAAATGACAATATTATTTAATAATTATTTATAGTTATTAAATAGTTAGAATTGGCATTTAAATGGTTGAATTAGAAAATTGGCATTTTTGAGAAAATTAGATGCAGAAAAGGTAAAACTGCAAAATTGCAAAAAGTGAGGCCCAAATCCACTAGTATAGGGCCAGCCACTTTTGTAGGAAATTTAAACTGATATTTTCATTATTTTAATGCCAAATAATTCAAATCTAACCCTAGTGGAATGCTATAAATAGATAGTGAAGGCTTTAGGAAATTTACACTAAATTTCTACACTTAAATTTTCTATTTTTCCTTCAGAGAAAAACCTGAGCCTTTCTCTCTCACTATCTTTAGCTGCCACTTCTTCTTTCTCTTCCCTCTTGAATTTCGAAATTCTTAGTGTATGAGTAGTGCCCACACACAGCAAGTGATACCTCAATCATAGTGAGGAAGATCGTGAAGAAAGACTTTCAACAAAAAGGAGTTTCAGCATCAAAGATTCAGAGAAAGAGATCCAGGTTCAGATATTGATAATGCTCTGCTACAGAAAGGAATCAAGGGCTAGATATCTGAACGGAAGGAGTCATTATATTCCGCTGCACCCAATGTAAAGTTTCCTAAACTTTATATGTGTTTATTTCATCGTTTTAGAAAGTTCATATTTAGGGTGTTAATAAACATACTTGTGAGTAGATCTAAGATCCTGGTAAAATAAATTCCAACAATGGGAGTCATCCAATTTGGTGTAGTATCTATCATTTTGATTTCTTCTATACAAGTGATACTAGATTCTTTTAGAAATTGAATTATCACCAGGTTATTTTTATCTATTACTAAACTGCTCGCAAGCTGCACTAGAGCATCAGTAGTTGCATTTTCTTCCCTTGGAATTTGCTTAAGGGTATAATGCTTGAATTGTGCGAGAATGTCATGGATCTTACTGAGATAAGCCACCATCTTTTCTCCACGAGTCATATATTCCCCTATGAGATGATTTACCACCAACCATGAGTCACTCTAAACTTCAATGTATTTGGTGCGTACCTCCCGAGCAAGCTTTAGCCAGCTATGAGTGCTTCTTACTCTGCTTCCTTGTTGGAGGCTTTGCCCCAAATTTAATTGCCCCATGCAGAGGTTGCCCCCCAGGTGTAGTGAGAGAAATTCTTGCACCAAAAAGTTGATCAATGGCTGATTCGTCTACATGTAATTTCCAAATAAGTTTGTCTTTATTTTCTTCTAGTGGGGACTCATGTTTTGGTCTTTTATCTGGCTCAGGGTTATCTTTTGAACTCTCTAGTTCTTTGCCCGTGCATTTAGCCACAAAGTTTGTCGAAGCTTGCCCTTTTACTACTATGCGGGGTTGAAAAATTATTTCATATTGACCCAACTCTATAGCCCATTTGTGTAGCTGTCCAGAAGAATCGGGCTTTTACGAAATTTAGCGTAAAGGTTGGTTGGTATACACCCGAACAGGATGGGCCTGGAAATAGGGCCTTAACTTTCTTATGGCTAAGATCAGACAGTAAGTTATTTTTTTAATTAGGGGGTACTGACCCTCTGCCTCAACTAGTCTTTTGTTGATGTAATAATCTAAATGTTGTACATTGTTTTCTTTTCTTATAAGCACGATGCTTACAGTGTATTTAGTGACTGCTAGATGTATTCCTAATTCTTCTCTGTCTAAAGGTTTTGAGAGTACAAGAGGCTTTGCAAGTTGCTTTTTTAATTCTTGGAAAGAATTTTTGCATTTCTCTGTCCATTCAAACTTCTTGTTACCTCAGAGGATGTTGAAGAAGGGAACACACTTGTCTGTTGAATTTGGAACAAATTTGTTGAGTGCGGCTATTCGACCTAGGTTGGCTTCTATTCCTCGAGCATTAACAATGAATCCAAGAAATTTACCTGAGCTGACTTTGAAGGAACACTTTAAGAGATTGAGTTTCATATTGTATTTTTTGAGAATTTTGAAGAATTCATCAAGATCCTCTATATGCCCTCAGCCTTCTTTGATTTGATGAGCACGTCATCCACATATACTTCCATGTTTCGTCCGATCTGGTCTTTTGAACATTTTGTTAGCTAACCTTTGGTAGGTAGCTCCTACATTTTTAAGACCAAATGGCATTACTTTATAGCAGTATAGACTCATGTCTATTCAAAAGCTTGTCTGTTCTTGGTTAGGTGGATGCATTCTTATTTAGTTGTACCCCTACAGGCGTCCATAAAACTTAAGATCTCGTGATCATCTATTTCATCCACAAGTTGATTGATTCTTATGTGGAAAGCAATCCTTAGGACACGCCTTATTGAGGTTGGTGAAGTCGATACATACTCGCCATTTATTATTTGGCTTGGGTACTAGTGCGGGGTTAAACACCCAAGCTGGGTGGAAAGCTTCAATGATAAACTTGTTTGTGTGGAGCCTTTCTATCTCTTCTTTGAGTGCCTATGCATAATCATTCTCCAGTAACCTCCTTTTTTACTGGATGGGATGGAAGTCTAGATCAATATTTAGGGCATGAGACATGGCAGTGGGATCAATTCCGACTATATCCTCATGTGACCAGGAAAAAATGTCTAGGTTTGCTCTTAGAAATTTTATTAAGGCTAATTTTATTTCAAGCAACAAACCTTTTCCAATTTTGAGCTTCCTAGTTGGGATTTCTGGATCCATCTCCACTTCTTCTAACTCTTCTACTGGCCCTAAATTTGCATTTGTTTCCTCAAGTCAGGGATCCATGTCTTCATCTCTGCCTTGGGAAAATTCCTATTGGGCAATGCTTTTTCCCTTCTTTAAACTCTGGTTAGAAGTATTTTCCTTTTTGACCTAGCAAGGTTGTAGCATTCTCGTGCAATCCTTTGATTTCCCTTTAGATAGCTCACTCCACTTTTAGTTGGGAACTTAACGCGCAAGTGGAATACTGATGTAACAACTTTTGAGTCTTATAGGGTTGGTCGGCCCAACGTGACTTTGAAAGCCAAAGGGACATCAATTACTAAGAACTGTGCCATTACTGTTATACTTGTGAGAGCTTTTCCTACTGTGAGTTGTAGGAAAATCGGTCCAAGTGGTGCTACGCTTTGGCTAGAGAATCCGTAGACGAGTTGAGTGCAAGGAACCAAATCTTTAAGTTGGGCTCCCATTTTTTCATATGTATTCTTGAATAGAATATTTGCGGAAGCTCTGTTGTCCACCATATTTAGTGCCACCCTTTTGTTTGCAATCTGCACCTCAACAACCAAAGGGTCATTGTGTGGAAAAATAATGTGGCTAGAGTCAGCTTTGGTGAATGTTATGATTGGTTTCCCAACATGTGGTAATTTAGGTTTTCTCTCCTCCACGACCAGGACTGCATCGTTTTGTTCATATTGCAAGGCTCAGGCATACTTTTCTCCAATTTTTCCCAAGTCTCCAGCAAGGTGAGGGCCCCAATGATAACTTGAAGATGCTCGTCCACTAGTGGAAGCATTAACTGGTTTGGGTTAGTGTCTGTTTGGGCAGCCCTTTGTTCTTGGTCGGTCTTCACATATTTTATAGGTGCGGGTTATTTTTTCTAATTAGGAATTCAATTTTTCGCTTCAAATTATTGCATTCATTTGTGTCATGGTCATAGTCTACATGAAAATGACAGAACTTGGTTATGTCTCACTTGCTCATGTCCTTTTTCATGGTAGAGGGCTTCTTGTATGTCACCATAGACTGGGTAGTTGCATAGATTATTTCTATGTCTTCTATTAGGACCAAAAAGGCAGTGAAATTTGAGGCATTCTCCCTAGGATGTTGCTCAAAGCCGCTGAACTTGCTTTTCTTCCCATTGCCCTGTCTATTTCCATTGTTCAATCTCTTTCTACTTTGATTTGAACTACTGAGATGTTGTGAATTCTAGGTGGATGCAGCGACTGTAGTGGTGTGTTGCTAATTTTCTTTTGTACCACCATATCTACACGCCGTACTGCCTCTTCTAGTTTAATGAATCTATTTTCTGGGTCCAAAAATTATGCCATTGATCCCACGGTTAATCTCTTAATATCTTTCCACAGTTCTCCCAGAGGCTCAATACCTCCATGTATTGCGGCAAACCTTCCTTCCTCAGTCAGCCCCTTAACTTTCGTTTCAGTCATGAACCTGCTAATGTAAGCCCTTAAAGGTTCTCCTGGGATTTGTTTCACTTCTACCAAGTCTTCTAGGTACGAGGGAAGCTGATGAGAGGAGGAAAATTGTGCATGGAATTCAGATGAGAAAGGAATCCATGAATTTAACTTTCCTAGAGGTAACTTGAAATACCATTGTTGGGCGGCCTTTGCTAGTATGGTCAGAAAAATTATGCATCTAATTCTGGATTCAAATTTAATTATTTAGTTAAATATAAATGAGAACCGTTTGGTCAAATTAATATATTGATTAATTTTTATTTTAAGGTACCAAATAAAAATTATTAAAAACACAATGTACCAAAATGTGTTTTCAAAAAAAAAATTCCCTTTTGTTAAAAAAAATGTGTTTTCAAAGAAAAAATAGGGTACTAAATGAGTATATTGTCTTATTCTCTTATTATTATTATAAATTAATTTACAAAAGCACACTTCACATCTTACTCATTAAGACATTATTATAATATATATATATGTGTGTGATTTGTTATAAAATAATATAGAATATTATAAAATAGATAAGAAGAAAAGAAGAAGAAGAAGATGATGATAAAGAGATAAAGAGAAAAAGAATGAGAATTTCTTAGTTGTTTATTCTAATGGGGTGAACCCCTATTTATACAAAAGTATTGACTAAAGGAATGAGAAATTAAATTAATATGTAATAAAGGAAAATACAACCAAACATTAATGGTGTTAATTAATATGGTTATTTGGACATCCATAAATAATATTTTATAATACTCTCCCTTGGATGTTCATAATAATTGCCTCAATAAAAACCTTGCTGAAAAACTTGGTCAAAAGAAAAAAAGTACAGTGTAAACTAACTCTCCCTTATTTCGGTATTTGTGGAGATCTTCTAATCGACTAATTCCAATCTTGTATGTCGTCTTCTCAAATGTTAATGGTGGTAATAACTTTGTGAATAAATCTGCAAGATTGATACTTGATTGAATTTGTTGAATGCCAATATGCATTTTCTTGAAACGTATAAAGAAGAATTTGGTGAAATATGTTCTAATTCTATCTCCTTCAATGTACTCTCCTTTTAATTGAGCGATGCAAACAGTATTATCTTCATAGAGAACTGTTTGTGTTGATACATCTTTATTGAGTGTAATCCATATGTTTCCCGAATATGTTATGTCAATGATCTCACTCCTACACATTCTCTACTTGCTTCATAAAATACAAGTATGTTAACATTATTTAACGTTGCCTCGTTAAAAACCTTGTCAGGAAATCCTAGTCGGATAAAACCTGAGCTAAAGAAAAAGAGTGCAACATGAATATGTCTCCCCCTCATGCACATATGATCCATAGTTATTTTGGTGATAATATATCTCATAAGATTATTGTTATCACTTTTAAAATATCACCATATACAATCTTTGATCATATATTTTCTATAACTCTTTCAGAGTATATGTTGACTTCTAAATTATAGATGAGGGGTTCCTGCAACATCAATATTTATCCAACTAATTGTATCATTCATGTGTGTATACAGCTTTGTTCATACTAAAATTTAAAATTTCAAGTAAATATGAACATAATGTTGGGTTTTGTGCCCTAAATAAAACCCTTTACAATCTGATTAGTTATCAATATAAGAAATTTGAAGTGATTTATGTTTGCATGAATTTTACATGCTAATGGTTTAATATGTTTATTACATTTACACACAAAATCTGTTAAGTCCAGATCATATGTTTATTCACAATTACAGTATCGTCAACACAGTGGAATGTGATTTTGATTATATGAATCAAAAGACTAAGTCCCTGTTTCATCAGTGTTTTAGATTTACACTAATGTGATAATCAGCGATGATGTGTACTTACACTTGGAGTAAGTGTTATGTTCTTTCCAGGACATTGGTAAAGTATACTAGTTTCGAATGTATGGAGTATACATTGGACTGGATCGATATTGCAACTTAGTTAAGATATTATAAACTTACCGTCATATCTTTCCAAGTCAATATCAGTAGTTGATCTTAAGATTAAAAGAATCTAAATCCTGATATGCTTAGGCTCAACTTAGGAGTACTATTCATGTTATTTGATTTATTAGTTAAGCCTACTTTTGGGTCAGGGTGATACGTATATTTTGGGAACATGATAGTATGATTGAGTGGGAGTGCTGAACATAAATATGGAATCTATAGCTTCTACTGGTGTATAGAAGTCAAGTGATGATTCCCTTCGAGCTTAGCTAAATAGAAGTAAATGGATGAGCTCTTGTTTAAGTGACAAATTCTTAAATCACTAAACATCATTTACAGGTAGCTAATTGTTTTAAGGGGCAAAATACGTTGAGGGGTGAGAACGGTAAAATTATCCCATCTCGATGTAAATCATCTATATAGAGGATCTTTGATCACAATAAGATTATAACACTAGTTAAATGAGATAGCATATCTATATCGTGGAACACATAATATGCTTTATACAAGTCTGAGAGTGCAATTCGAAGTTCTAAGAGTGGATTCAACGAAGAATTAATAAGTAGGGATTTACTTAGTAAATTCGGTTCACTTATTGGAAGCTCAGCATATAGATCCATGGTCCCCATTCTAGTTGAGACTATACTGCTTGTAAGACTCAATAATTGATTTGTGATTAATCAATTATAATTCTAAAGTTAGACTATGTCTAATTTGTGAATTTTCACTAAGTAGGGGCGAAATTGTAAAGAAAAGAGATTCTAGGTTTATTTATTTATTAATAGACTTTATATGTCTAATTAATAATTAAATTAAATGACAATATTATTTAATAATCTATTTTAGTTATTAAATAATTAGTTTTGGCATTTAAAAGGTTAGAATTGGAAAATTTGTATTTTTGAGAAAATAGAAATAAAAATTGTGAAAACTGCAAAAACCAAGTGAGGCCCATTACACACCTTGGCCGGCCACTTAAGCATGTTTTTCCAATTAATATTTTCATTATTCTAATGCCAAATAATTACTAACCTAAACCTAGTAGTTGCCTATAAATAGAAAGTGATGGCTCAGTCAAATTAATGCTTTTTGTCAAAAAATCAGAAAATCAACTTTTTTAGAAAACTGAGCCTTCCCTCTCTCTCTATAGCCGAACCAACCTCTCTCTATTTTCCTCTTCTAAATTTTGACCTCCAGTGATAGAGTAAGTGCCCACACACAGCAAGTGGTACCTCAATCATAGATTGGAAGACTGTGAAGGATCACACACAAAGAGAAGGACATTCGGGCTCAGATCTTGATAATACTCTGCGACAGAAAGGATACAAGGGTTAGAGATCTGAGTGGAAGGAGACATTATTCCGCTGCAACCAATGTAAGGTTTTCTTAACTTTATATGTGTTTATTTATCGTTTTAGAAAGTTCATATTTAGGGTGTTAAACAACATACTTGTGAGTAGATCTAAGATCCTGGTAAAATAAATTCCAACAACTGGCCTCAGAGCCATGGTAATTGATTTGCTTGCAAGAAACTTGGACTTTAAAACGATTTATTTGTGATTTGGATGGTTTCATGTTGCGTTGTGTGTTATATGACGATTGATTGATGTTTGTGAATTTTCGTAAAAAATAATTGAAATTCTGTTTCTGGAATTATTTTTATTGGATAGTATGGAAAAACTTAAGCAATTTACTTTTTTACAGAACTCAATTTTGATTTAATTTGAATTAGTTATGATATTTTGAAGTTTCAGAAAAATATCGGGATGATGCACTCACCCACGCGCGCGCGGAACCGAGTGATCCTCGGTCATACGCGTGTTCGGACAAGATCTTGTCCGAGCAACACGCACAGGGGTGTCTGAAACCCCTTCTCCGCGCGCGTAAATGCTGCAGCTCCTCCCCTGCGCGGAGTTTTCTCGGCAGTGCACTCCCTCCTGCGCGCGCGGGCAGTATGCACAGCATACTCTCCGTACAGCTCGCATTTTTTTCGTTTTTCTTCGATTTTTCATGCTATTTCATGGATTTAACTTCTGATTTTTTGTGTAATTTTGTATTTAGATATTTACTATTCCTATTTCAATTCTAAATATCATAATTAAATTAATTAATTTTTTTTAATTAATTCATGATATTAGTGTAATTTGAATTTGAAAACAAGAAAATATCTATCTTTTTGCTTGATTTTTTATCTTATTTTTAAATTTGATTATATCTTATCTTATTTTAAATTTATGGTCAGATATTAAATTTATTTCTAAAATTAATTATTTTTTTAATTTGACCTTATTTAAATTTAAAATAAGATAACTATAATCATGATATTTTGAATAGAAATAAGATATTTTGCTAACTTTTCAATTTTGTTATTTTATTTATTTAAATTAAATCATAAAATCTGAAAAAGATATTTATTTTTTTTTTAATTTTTATTGAATATTTAAATTTATAAAATAACATTTTTTTTAAAAAAATAGTTAGCAAATTTTTGAAATGATATTTAGGTTAGTTGAAACCTAATTTTTCAAAATTGTAGGTTTAATTTTAAATATTATTTTATTAATTTCGAAAATATATATTTTTTATTATTTTTTTTAATTCGAAAATAAATATTTTTTTTATTATTTAATTATTTTTCGAAATTTAATTATTTAAAATTAAATAAATCCTACATCCAACTATCCAGCTAACCTTGTTGCAGGAGTATGTGTTTTAGCTTGTTTGTAAGTTTTATAAAACCTATTATTGCTTGATTGCATATAGCCATGGTTAGCTTGTTGACAGATCCAATGATCTGATTTTAACCCATGGTTCAATTGGTCAAGTAAATAATTTGTAACAGGTAAATTTTACAATCTTCTTTCATCTATGTATGACCTAGCAACATGATAGGATCCATCCAAATGTGTGCCTATGTGAGCCTATATGTTTATTTTATTATATAGATGCATATAGGTTGTTGCTAAATAAAATGTCACACCATGATAGATTTTATTTAGGTCCATTTCGTTTTTGACCTATTCAATTAATAACAGTTATTTATTTTAAGGTTAAATTCCTCTCTTTTGGGCCTTGTGTGAGAGTTGGGGGCCATTAGAAGTGGGTACGACATACTGAACCCAGCTCCCCCTCACATGAACTACCCTAATTGTGAAGGCCCATTTACCTGATTTGAATAACTGTGTTAGGTTAATTAAATTAGTTTAACCTAATAAAATTGATTAGCAACATAATTAACTTTTAAAATATATGAAATTTATTTTCATTTTTAATATTTTCAAGTTAATTTTAAGAAAAACACTTTTAGTTTTAGATATTATTTCTAGACAAACTATTTGTATTTTTCTGGTATTTAATTAAATAAAGAATTTTAACTAACTAGATTCTTTCTCGAGCTTATATAAATTAAATATTCCTATTTAAGTTAAAAATTAGTTATATTAACTGATTTTTCTTATCTAACTTAAATTTGAATATTTTATTTAAATTTAAAATTAAGTTGATGAATTCTAGGCATTAGTTAATAAAGATTCTTAAGATATTTTTTAAGTTAGTTTTAAACTTAAAATGGAATATTTTTCAAATTAAGTGGTTACAACTTAATTTTTGATATTTAGTTAAATTTAAATTTGAAAATATTTAAGTTCTAGATTTTTTCTATAACAACTTAAATTAGATATTTTTTCAAATTTTGTGGAAAAGATACTTAGTCAAATAAGATATTTTCTAGATAGTAATTTCTAGACTACTTATTATGTCTAATATTAAATAGGAAATTATTATACATTGTGAAATTAATTATTTGAATAATTAATTTTGGTACAATTTATTTTAAGTATATTTTTTCCTAGTATTAAACTAGAGATTAATAATTAAGCCTTCTCTACACTTAATTATTTATTTCTTGAATTTAATACATTTAATTAAATTGAAAATTAAATATCTAAGTTGATTTTCATCATGATACTTAAATATTTCTTTTTCATGACACTTAATTAAATAGAAAATTATTTTTAGTTGAAATTTAATTTTTCTACTTAAATTTAAATAATTTTCAAAATATATATTTCTTTATTTTATTAATCAATTTCAAATTGCATTTAATTATGCTGGATATTTTTGAATTTATCTTGAAAAATAGATTAAGTTGTAAATTAATTATTTTAATTAATTCTTGGACCAACTTAAATCAATGATTTTTTCATTTATTGATTAATTTAAAATAAATGAATTTAAATATATTATTAGAAATTGAATTAATTAGTCAAAGGAAAATCTATATAGGTGATATTTTTGCTTGAAGTATTTTTCTAAGTAATTATTATTTAAGTATTTCGAAAATAATAAAGTTCTATACTTTCTTTTTCAAAATACAATAAATATATTCTCATGAAAATTTAATTTGAGTTGCAAATTAATTTAAATTAATACAACTTAAATAATTTTCTTAATATTTATATATCAAAATTATTACTAAGATGGAAATAATTCAATTTATTTCAATCACCATCTAAGTATAATTTTATAAATATTAAATTAAATTCTAATTTAGAATTTTAATTCTAAATTCGATATTTAATGAATATATTTTATTAAAAT
Organism: Cannabis sativa; assembly: GCF_029168945.1. Lineage (NCBI taxonomy): Eukaryota > Viridiplantae > Streptophyta > Magnoliopsida > Rosales > Cannabaceae > Cannabis > Cannabis sativa. The sequence continues at coordinate 23,067,457 of NC_083603.1, forward strand.
AATAAAGAAAATACATTTTAAAGAATGAGCTTCATTATTATTAAGATATTCGATCGCCATTGTTGGTTTTACATAGCGTTTGTTTTAGTGAGTAATCCTCCCTAATGGAGGAACGTTCATTAGCAAGTTCGCACTGTTTAATCTCGAAAGATAAGTAGCTTTGTAAGTGTTTTACATGGTATGGATCACCCTAATGGTGGCGACTATATTTGACTTACAAAATATGAAACAATGGTAGAAGCTCATAAGATAGAATAGCCTTGACTCTCGCCTAAACGGGACAACGCTGGATTCCAATCTTGATCGAATAAAAGGTTGCTAGAATGTTTAACATTTTAGATGAGCTGACAACTCTATTCTATGGATGGTAGCTTTGACTCTCGCCTAAACGGGACACTGATATCAGTTTGTTGAAAACCTTGGAAATTATTTAGGATTGTATTTTTTAGTATTTTCTCTTAGCATTCCTACATGCTATGTGCTTATAGTTTCTAAATTGGATTTTGTGTTAAACCATTGTTGATTTCTATTTATTATTTTGTAGTATCCTGTATAACCATGATGAATTCCATGTTATCACTCTTGACCGAAAATAAGCTAAATGGATCTAACTTTCCGAAATGGAATGAGAACATTAATATTGCTCTCATAGGAGAAAGTGCCTTGTTTGTGTTAACTGAGCCGTCCCCAGAAGTGCCGGGGGACAATGCAACCAAAGCTGTGAAAGAAAAGTATGAGCGTTGGCAGAAAGCTAACGACAAAGCTCTATACTTCATGCTTTCCAGCATGGTTGACACCCTTAAAACTCGGTTTTCTAAAACCGAAAAGGCTGCTGAAGTTATGACGAAGTTAACTGAGCTATTCGGTAGGGCATCTCTTCAGTCTCGCTTTGACGCGACTAAGAAATATATCAATGCACGGATGGAACCCCATCAAAACATGCGTGATCATGTTCTCCTCATGGCAAGTTATTTCCAAGAAGCCCAGGATCATGGTGCTGAAATGGATCAAACTACTCAAGTAAGCCTTATCTTGAATAGTCTGACTCCATCATTTCTGCCCTATACATCAAATTATGTCATGAATAAAAGGACATAGACTTTCATGAGTTAGTCAATGACCTTCAGACATATGAAAATTTGATTGGAGGCCCCAAGAAGAAAGGGAGTAAGCCTCAAAATTCTGGGAATGGTAATGGGACGGTCAAACCTGAGGTTAATGTTGCCTCTACATCTAAACCCAAATCTAAGAAGAAGTGGAGAAACACCAAGAAGCGTGCCAAAGCCATGAAAAACAAAAAGGTTGCTGCTTCTGGTGATGCACTCAAAGGAAAGTGTTTCTACTACAATGAGAAAGGTCATTGGAAACCCCAATGTCCTAAACTTCTTGCAAAGAAACAAGATATTTCTTTCTATAAACTTTAAGAGTTTTAGTGAACTATTATCCAATTGGATTATTGATTCTGGACTAACTTTGTTTATTTGTTTCTTCTTCTTGTAGGCCAAGCTACTTGAACTCAGATGCTATCTTAGTGAGTTGGATCGGAAAGCTGGACAAATGGTGAAGATCGTCCAAGATGAAGATGAAGCTCATTTATCTATTTTTGAATTAATTATTTTAGTTTAACGACAATTTGGATTTCGAATTTTAGTTAGGAATTTTTATCCCTGTTTTTCTCATATTGTTGCAATACATTTTTTTTATTATTAATAATATTTTATTTTCTATTTCAAACAAATTGCAAATTATGAGATTGAGCTTCATTTACTTTATCTTAAACCACTATTACCACATTATATTTATATGTTTGTATGTGTAAGTGTTTTTTTTTTTATTATTGATACAAATTCTATAATATTTACAACTCTTCATAGAGTAATATTAAATAAACACTAGAAATTATTTCTATGTTTATTAATAATTGTTAATTCTAATACAATTATTGAGAATTTGTTTAATAAAAGGATCTTTTGATCTGATAGGGGTGGAGAAAAGTTAAGAAAACTATGCAGTTCAACGATCTTTTATATCTAATGAATTCTGGATTGTATTCAACTCCACATAATCTCTATAACACTTAGAGAATCATGATCTTTACAACCTTTAGGGGTGGATCATAATCTCTATATACTTAGGGGTGGAGTTTATCCACAATACCCTATGTAACACATATTTTCTTTAAACATGGAAGTAATATAATGAATTAGCTGTTATCAATATAAATCCTTGATCTTGATTGTATGTTCCAATTTAGTTCTACTGTTGTAGTAAATAATGATACCTATAAAAGTTCTTTGATAATGTATCACACTACCTTAATTGAGTGGGAGAATTTTAAAATTCTTTACCCATCTTCATTAGGTTGACACTTGTGATAGGGACTTAAGAACACTACTGAAAAGCAAATCTAACCATTCATGTGGATAGATATAACTTATCAAAATTATGAGAATAAGATAATAGAATTCTAGTTCAGTCTATTCGAATGACTTGAACCTAGATTTCTTAATCCTCATAAAATTTTATGGTATCTTAATTTTGATTACTTAATCTCTAGCAAGTATTTTTCACTTCAAATACTAGTATGCTAAGTTGATGATTTAGTCTTAAAAGAAACTTAATGTTTCAGACTAATACAATAAGTCACAACTAGATAACTCTCCAAACAATAAAGAGGTTAAAAGTATTATTTAACCAGACATCTGCTATTGAGTGGGAGCTATCTGAGATGTAATCAAATAAGGAATGTTAGAAGATATTCAAGAAAGATTTATGAAAGTGATCTATATGTTAGATATTAAGGAACTGTATATCAGTTATCCTTGTATCTACCCCAACTCATTCGAATTATGAGATGGTGGTTACTCTGGGGGTGGAGGAGTTATTCTATAATAATTCAAGCTCCACCACAGAAGATTTATAACTTTGTAAATTCGAAATTACCAGAAAGTTATTTTACTGAAGAAAAGTCTACGCTGTATTATCTCAATTCCATATTTTAAAATATGAGAGATATGTCTTTTGTTTATTCAGATGTACTTTACAACAGTAAGGATTTCAGTATCCCTTGATGAGTAAAGCATATAGTAAAGGATGTTTCATAAATATTTTATGAACTAGTTTCCAGAAGTTTGGGTGGATTCAAATATACTACACTTGATCTGAAGATCAAGACAACAGATTGATTAATTTGCACAGTTTGTTTTATGTTAGTGCAAGTGGGAGTTTGTTGGGTTTTGCGCCCTAAATAAAACCCTTTACAATCTGATTAGTTATCAATATAAGAAATTTGAAGTGATTTATGTTTGCATGAATTTTACATGCTAATGGTTTAATATGTTTATTACATTTACACACAAAATCTGTTAAGTCCAGATCATATGTTGATTCACAATTACAGTATCGTCAACACAGTGGAATGTGATTGTGATTATATGAATCAAAAGACTAAATCCCTGTTTCATCAGTGTTTTGAATTTACACTAATGTGATAATCAGCGATGATGTGTACTTACACTTGGAGTAAGTGTTATGTTCTTTCCAGGACATTGGTAAAGTATACTAGTTTCGAATGTATGGAGTATACATTGGACTGGATCGATATTGCAACTTAGTTAAGATATTATAAACTTACCGTCATATCTTTCCAAGTCAATATCAGTAGTTGATCTTAAGATTAAAAGAATCTAAATCCTGATATGCTTAGGCTCAACTTAGGAGTACTATTCATGTTCTTTGATTTATTAGTTAAGCCTACTTTTGGGTCAGGGTGATACGTATATTTTGGGAACATGATAGTATGATTGAGTGGGAGTGATGAACATAAATATGGAATCTATAGCTTCTACTGGTGTATAGAAGTCAAGTGATGATTCCCTTCGAGCTTAGCTAAATGGAAGTAAATGGATGAGCTCTTGTTTAAGTGACTAATTCTTAGATCACTAAACATCATTTACAGGTAGCTAAGTGTTGTAAGGGGCAAAATACGTTGAGGGGTGAGAACGGTAAAATTATCCCATCTCGATTTAAATCATCTATATAGAGGATCTTTGATCACAATAAGATTATAACAATGGTTAAATGAGATAGCATATCTATATCGTGGAACATATAATATGCTCTATATAAGTCTGAGAGTGCAATTCTAAGTTCTAAGAGTGGATTCAACGAAGAATTAATAAGTAGGGATTTACTTAGTAAATTCGGTTCACTTATTGGAAGCTCAGCATATAGATCCATGGTCCCCATTCTAGTTGAGACTATACTGCTTGTAAGACTCAATAATTGATTTGTGATTAATCAATTATAATTCTAAAGTTAGACTATGTCTAATTTGTGAATTTTCACTAAGCAGGGGCGAAATTGTAAAGAAAAGAGATTCTAGGTTTATTTATTTATTAATAGACTTTATATGTCTAATTAATAATTAAATTAAATGACAGTATTATTTAATAATCTATTTTAGTTGTTAAATAATTAGTTTTGGCATTTAAAAGGTTAGAATTGGAAAATTTATATTTTTGAGAAAATAGAAATAAAAATTGTGAAAACTGCAAAAACCAAGTGAGGCCCATTACACACCTTGGCCGGCCACTTAAGCATGTTTTTCCAATTAATATTTTCATTATTTTAATGCCAAATAATTACTAACCTAAACCTAGTAGTTGCCTATAAATAGAAAGTGATGGCTCAGTCAAATTAATGCTTTTTGTCAAAAAATCAGAAAATCAACTTTTTTAGAAAACTGAGCCTTCCCTCTCTCTCTATAGCCGAACCAACCTCTCTCTCTTTTCCTCTTCTAAATTTTGACCCTCAGTGATAGAGTAAGTGCCCACACACAGCAAGTGATACCTCAATCATATATTGGAAGACTGTGAAGGATCACACACAAAGAGAAGGACATTCGGGCTCAGATCTTGATAATACTCTGCGACAGAAAGGATACAAGGGTTAGAGATCTGAGTGGAAGGAGACATTATTTCGCTGCAACCAATGTAAGGTTTTCTTAACTTTATATGTGTTTATTTATCGTTTTAGAAAGTTCATATTTAGGGTGTTAAACAACATACTTGTGAGTAGATCTAAGATCCTGGTAAAATAAATTCCAACACATAACACATAAATGATAATATAAATTTTCATTTGTGACAATAATGGTACTCCAAGACCATATATTTGTTCTATTCTTGTTGTATGATCTTAATTTCCATATCAAATGATCATATATCTATAATTCTTGACGCATATGTAGTACTTCAGGACTTCTCTACTAATGAACAAACTTTATACATTTAATATTTCTCAATATACAAAAGGAATAAAAGATTGTTCTTAAATTAATCAATTACTCTTCAAGAGTCTATCACAACGTATAATTTACGAATTTATATTGCATAGACAATCATAAGTGTTTTTCAACTAATAATTTACTTACATGTCTTTATTTCATAAATAGATCTTGTAACACCCTAACTACCTTAGGCGTATTACGTGATTTTTAAACGTACTGTGCAGCTCGTTGCTAATCAACGAGGTTTATGGAAAAACGTGATTAATTAAAATTTTGCTTTTTAATTAAACTTATAAACCATTTTACAAAAGACTCGGGATCCCGATTTATAAAATCATTTACAAAAGTTTCAACTGTTTAACTATTACATAAAATTAAAAGTCGTCTAACGACCAGTTACAAAATTCAGCCTTGCTGTCCCGAGGATCGTACGCTCCAGGCCTAACCGCCCCGACATGTACAATCTCATAAGCTCGCTCACGGTCCATCAGCTATAGCCTTGCCTTTACCTACACATGAACATAAACTGTGAGTCGACAGACTCAGTAAGAAAAGCATAATAATACTCATACATAATTCTAACTGCCGTGTCCAACACGATACTGAGTCCCGCTACTGCCATGTCCAACATGGTACTGAGCCACTACTGCCATGTCCAACATGGTACTGAGTTCTGAACGTTCATAGGGACGGTACTATTGACACGTAACAACCTGATCGGTCGAACCGGTCATACTCCGCCGCCGGTCATACTCCAGCCCGTACCGACGTGTTACTATATCCTCCCGATCGGTCGAACCGGTCATACTCCGCCGCTGGTCATACTCCAGCCTGTACCGACGGGATACGTCAATAGCACGGAACCACCAACCAAGTGTCAGCCTGATCGGTCAAACCGGTCATACTCCGGCTGCTGGTCATACTCCAGCCTGTACCGACGTGACAGGGTTGGATGGTTCGAAGCCAACATACAACTAATGTAATCTAATAGGCTTCCTACATGCACGCTAAACATGTAATCTACATATGCATACTGTTATACTAATCTTACCTGGATTCCGATTTCAGGTGTGCCGGTCAACCTGACTGGAACTGAAGCTGAGCGGCGGACATCGGCTCCTAAACCATAAAAATCACAACGCTATAAGTGACACGCTAAATCACTTCCCGGGGACTAAAACTAGGAACTAAAAGTTTCCCTATCGATAAAAAGCATGGCAATACCCCCTAAAACATAAAAACGAGGAAAACTAGGGTTTCTGAAAATTCCCCAACCGGTAGATCGGTTGCCCAACCGGAATTCCGGTTCTGGGAAATTCAGGACACCCATCCGGAATTCCGGATGCACAACCGAATTCGGTTCCTCGCAGCAAGAACATCAAATAATCATAACTTGCACAATTCAACCCCAAATCACCTCAAACTTTCCAGACCTGTTCTATACCTTCCCTAGAACATATCCAAGGCATCAAAACAACCCAGAAACCTCAAACATGAAAAATGCCATTGGAGCTCAAGCTTTGAGTTCTAAACTCAAACTTGAGCAAAACCACCTAATCAGCAATCAAACTAGCTTAAAACCTCTTAAACTAGCATAATATAATCTCTGAAAACAAACAAAAACATTAACAACAATACAGCAACAGATTTCCAACAATTTCATCAAAATTTACATTTTTGAGCTAGAGAAACCAAACTTGAAACAAGGTAGCCTATATGCATTTCTAACAGCTTGAATCACCTCAAATTATCATGCTTACAATCCAGAAATTAATACAAAAATCACAGCAGCAACCATATATCAAAATCATGCATGCATTTCAACAATTTCACTTAAAATTCAAGAAAACACAAGGTAAGTTATAAGTGATCCAACCTTGGCTAAGATTACACAAAGATGAGTTGAAATTCACAAGGATTTGAGGAGAAAAACCCAGCCCTAGCAGCCAAGTCTTGGCCGAAAAAGAGAGAGAGAGCTTGAGAGAGTTCTTTTCCAAAATTTTCTATTTTATTTTTCTAAGTGTTGAAATGAGAGAAAAAGATGAGTAAATGCCACATATCAACTTACATATCAGCCAACAATTAAATAAAATAACATTTATTTTTCATTTCATAAAGTCACAAAAGACAAAATACTAATGGGGCAAAAAGACCATTTTGCCCCTCCACCATAAAATCATGAAAATCATACTAAAGGGGTATTTTTGGGAAATTCTAAATTCCCGGCCATTCCCGACATTCCCAATGTCTAAAACCCGTCCCCAAAATACTAACATACTAAGTTGTGATTTCTACTGAGCCAAACGCCGAGTTCCAAAATACCGGACACCGGAAATGCAAAATATGAAAAATTACTGATAACATAATCATGCATTTCTGAATTCCATAAATAACAGTAATAAATTATTTAAATAGCTATAAATAATTTCATAATTAAACATAAACAACTGCTAATTTCCAAATTAACTAAGCGGGCTTTACAACTATTCCCCACTTAAAAGGATTTCGTCCCCGAAATCTAACCTGAATAACTCTGGATATTGAGCTCTCATATCTGACTCTAGCTCCCAGGTGGCTTCTTCCACCTTACTGTTTCTCCAGAGAACCTTGACCAATGCTATGGTCTTATTCCGAAGGACTTTATCCTTTCTATCCAGGATCCGCACCGTCGTTCCTCATAAGTCATGTCCGGTCGTATGCTGTACTCTCATAACTGAGTATATGAGAGGGGTCTGAAACGTATTTTCTCAACATCGAGACATGGAATACGTTGTGCACTGCTGATAAGGCTGGAGGCAATGCTAACCGATATGCCACTTGACCTATCTTCTCGAGAATCTCGAAAGGTCCTGTAAATCTAGGGCATAACTTGCCTCTTTTCCCGAAACGTTTAATCCCCTTCATCGGAGATACTCGTAAAAACACATGTTCCCCTACTTGGAACTCAACATCTCTGCGTTTCGGATCTGCGTAACTCTTCTCTCTGCTCTGTGAGGCAAGCATTCTAGCTTTTATCTTCTCTATCGCCTCATTGGTCCGCTGTATTGATTCAGGACCTAAGTATTTCCTCTCCCCTGTCTCATCCCAGTGGATAGGGGATCTGCACTTCCTACCGTACAACAGTTCATAGGGAGCCATCCCTATCGTACTCTGATAACTGTTGTTGTAAGAGAATTCTATCAACGGTAGATACTTACTCCATGAGCCTTCAAAGTCCATAGCACAGGCTCTCAACATATCCTCCAATATCTGAATTGTCCTTTCGGACTGACCATCTGTCTGAGGATGGAATGCTGTACTGAATTTTAGCTTTGTACCCATTGCCCGTTGCAACTTTGCCAAAATTTAGAGGTGAATTTCGGATCCCTGTCCGAAACTATAGACTTCGGTACCCCGTGAAGTCTTACTATCTCTCTGACGTACAGTTCTGCCAACTGATCCACTATGAACGTTGTTCTGACCGGCAGAAAATGAGCAGATTTCGTAAATCGATCCACCACTACCCAGATGAAATCAAATAAACCCGTGGTCCTAGGTAACCCGACCACAAAATCCATCGTAATATCCTCCCATTTCCATTCTGGTAGGGTTAGAGGCTGCAACAACCCTGCTGGTCTCTGATGTTCAGCCTTAATCTGCTGACAAGTGAGGCATCTCGATACGAATTCTACCAAATTCTTCTTCATACCGCTCCACCAGAAGTACGGTTTCAAATCTTGGTACATCTTGGTGGTGCCGGGATGCAGAGAATACGGGGTAGAATGAGCCTCCTCAAAGATCTCTTTTCTAAGTTCCACACTGTTCGGAACACAAACCCTGGCTTTATACAAAAGCATCCCACTATCTGACACTGAAAAGTCCTTGGCTTGACCAGCCAACACCTCATCTCGGATTTTCACTAACTCCGGATCTGTCATCTGAGCGACTTTTATTCTTTCCAACAGATCAGATTGCAGCGTCAAGTTGTGAAGCTGACCTACCACAAACTCAATGCTGGATCTAACCATATCCTCTTCTAGCTGAGGTGGGATCTGAACCATACTAACTACTTGCCCGGGACCCTTTCTGCTCAGGGCATTGGCCACTACATTGGCTTTTCCGGGATGGTAGAGGATCTCACAATCGAAATCTTTCACTAATTCCAACCAACGCCTTTGTCTTATGTTCAAATCTTTCTGAGTAAAGAAATACTTGAGACTTTTATGGTCGGTATAGATCTCACACTTCTCCCCATAAAGGTAATGCCGCCAAATCTTCAGTGCAAAAACCACTGCGGCCAATTCTAGATCATGAGTCGGGTATCGCTGTTCATAATCCTTTAACTGACGGGAGGCATAAGCGATAACCCGATCGGTTTGCATCAATACACACCCCAAACCCTGTTTGGATGCGTCACAGTAGACTACGAACTTCTCCTTGTCCGACGGCAAAGCTAGTACCGGAGCAGTAATCAACCTCTGTTTCAGCTCCTGAAAACTAGCTTCGCATTTATCTGACCAGATAAACCGCTGATTCTTCTTTGTAAGCTCGGTTAGGGGCATTGAGATTTTGGAGAACCCCTCCACGAACCTACGGTAGTACCCAGCTAATCCCAAGAAGCTTCTGATCTCTGTCACTGTCTTCGGTCTCGGCCAATCCCTGACGGATTCAATCTTCCCGGGATCCACCTTGATCCCATCTCTACTCACAATGTGCCCTAGGAAGGACACCTGAGACAACCAGAACTCACATTTCTTGAACTTGGCGTAGAGCTTATGTTCTCGAAGTCGTTGCAGTACCATTTGAAGATGTAACTCGTGCTCCTCTTCTGATTGAGAGTACACGAGGATGTCATCGATAAACACAATCACACAGATATCGAGGAAATCCTTGAATACTCTATTCATCAGGTCCATGAATGCTGCACGAGCATTGGTTAGTCCGAATGACATAACCAGAAACTCGTAGTGTCCATACCTAGTGTGGAAAGCCGTCTTTGGAACGTCCTCCTCTCGGATTCTCAACTGATGATAACCCGAACGGAGATGAATCCTAGAAAAGACCGTCTTCCCCTGAAGCTGATCGAACAAGTCATCGATCCTAGGTAATGGGTATTTATTCTTCACCGTCAGCTTGTTCAACTCCCTGTAGTCGATGCACATCCTCATAGATCCATCCTTCTTCTTGACGAACAAAACCGGGGCTCCCCAGGGTGACACACTGGGCCGAAAGAACCCTATGTCGAGCAACCCTTGGAGCTGAATCTTTAATTCCTTAAGTTCAGCTGGAGCCATCCTATACGGGGCTTTGGAAACCGGATCCACCCCTGGTGCCAAGTCAATCACGAAATCAATCTCCCGCTGAGGTGGTAACCCTGGAAGTTCTTCGGGAAAAACATCCAAAAATTCCCGAACTACTCTGATGTCCTCTGGCCGAATGGTATCTGGCCGAGTGGTGTCCACCACCACGGCCAGAAACCCTAAGCAACCGCCGTGCAACAATTCTCTCGCTGACATAGCCGAGATCACCGGGATCCGAGATCCCTGAACTGAACCCACAAATACAAACGGTTCTTCACTTTCCGGTTGGAAGACCACCATCTTTCTTTTACACTCAATGCTCGCCGAATACTTAGATAGGAAATCCATTCCTAAAATAATATCGAATTCGACTAAACTCATCTCTTGTAACACCCTAACTAACTTAGGCGTATTACGTGATTTTTAAACGAACTGTGCAGCTCGTTGCTAATCAACGAGGTTTATGGAAAAACGTGATTAATTAAAATTTTGCTTTTTCATTAAACTTATAAACCATTTTACAAAAAGTCTCGGGATCCCGATTTATAAAAATATTTACAAACGTTTTAACTGATTAACTTTTACATCAAAATGAAAGTCGTCTAACGACAGTTACAAAATCTCAGCCCTGCTGTCCCGAGGATCGTACGCTCCAGGCCTAACCGCCCCGACATGTACAATCTCATATGCTCGCTCACGGTCCATCAGCAACTGCCTTGCCTTTACCTACACATGAACGTAAACTGTGAGTCGACAGACTCAGTAAGAAAAGCATAATAATATCATACATAAAACTGACTGCCGTGTCCAACACGATACTGAGTCCCGCTACTGCCATGTCCAACATGGTACTGAGCACTACTGCCATGTCCAACATGGTACTGAGTTTTGAACGTTCAGGGGACGGTACTATTGACAAGTATCCTCCTGATCGGTCAAACCGGTCATACTCCGCCGTCGGTCATACTCCACTGTACCGACGGGATAGGTCAATAGCCTTTGAACCACCAACCGGTGTCGGCTGATCGGTCGAACCTGGTCATACTCCGCCGTCGGTCATACTCCGGTACCGTACCGACGTGACAGGGTTGGATGGTTCGAAGCCTAAATACATATCTAATGTAATCTAACAGGCTTCCTACATGCACGCTAAACATGTAATCTACATATGCATACCGTTATACTAATCTTACCGGATTCCGATTTCGGGTGTGCGGCCAACCCGACCGGAATCGAAGCCGAACCGGCGGACATCGGCTCCTAAACCATAAAAATCACAACGCTATAAGTGACACGCTAAATCACTTCCCGGGGACTAAAACTCGAAACTAAAAGTTTCCCTATCGATAAAAAGCATGGCAATACCCCTAAAAACCCAAAAACGAGGAAAACTAGGGTTCTGAAAAATCCCCCAACCTACAGACGGTTGCCCAACCGAATTCCGGTTCGGGAAAATTCAGGACCCCATCCGAATTCGGATGCTCAACCGAATTCGGTTCCTCGCGACGAGAACATCAAAATTCATATCTTGCTCAATTCAATCCCAATTCACATGAAACCTTCCAGACCTGTTCTAAACTACCCCTAGAACAAATCCAAGGCATCAAATCCACCCAGATTGCACGAATTCAAAAATCACCATTAGAGCTCAAGCTTTGAGTTCTAAACTCAAACTTGAGCAAACCTAGCTAGCATGCAATCAAAACCATCTAAACCCACTTAAACAAGCTTAACTAAGCCTCTGAAAACAATCAAAAACATCAACAATAACACAGCAACAGAACATAACCATTTCATCCAAAAATCACCTATTTTACATAAAAACAACAAAGCTTTACTCCACCTAACTATCATGCTTCAAAACAACCTAAATAACTTTAATCTAACAAGCTTTAACCTCTGAAAATAAGAACTAATTAACAGCAGCAACAACATTCCACAATCACATGCATTCATCATCTTTTTTCAAGAAAAACAAGTAAGAACACAAAGAAAGGTTGAGAACCACTTACAAGCAACTAAGGATCACAAAAATCTACACAAGGAGGACTTGAATCACCAAGAAAATTCCTCCTCCTTGCTGCTCAAAGATGGCCGAAAGAGAGAGAGTGTTTGTGTGTGTGAGTTTTTTGGAATTTCTTTAAAATATGACTAAGTGTTGAATTAAGAGGAAAAAGGAGTTTTCACACATTTAACATATTAATTCAGCCAAGATAATAAAAATAAACATTTATTTTTCCCATTTAATAAATCACATAAGACAAAACACTAATGGGGCAAAAAGACCATTTTGCCCCTCCACCATAAAATCACATAATTCATACTAAAGGGGTATTTTTGGGACATTCTAAATTCCCGGCCATTCCCGACATTCCCAATGTCTAAAACCCGTCCCCAAAATACTAACATACTAAGTTGTGATTTCTACTGAGCCAAACGCCGCGTTCCAAAATACCGGACACCGGAAATGCGAAACATAAAAGCTACTGATAACATACTCATGCATATCTGAATTCCATAAATCAATAATAAATTATTTAAATAGCTATAAATAATTTCCTGATTAAACATAAACAGCTGCTAATTTCCAGATTAACTAAGCGGGCTTTACATCTCTACCAGATCAGCACTTAACTCTCTACCATCTATCCTGATCGGCATAGGCCTAATCTACCTATTGGAGATAACCAATTCTCCGCCAGGTAATAGGGTTCCAAACCCTGATTCATATCTATCATATAGTCTTTCCAATTTTCTAAAAACTCTGTCTGCCACATCAGACATCCTTGACCTAAACACTCATCCATAGGATGCCTCTTACTAATGAGACACTCCAGTAGGAATGACGGGTCTCAATACTACCCTGACGACCGTCTTGATTCTGGTTCCCTCGGAACCTCTTGTTCTGCCTCGAGCCACCGGATGCAGTGGATGATTTTCTCCTCCAGTCCATGGCCGAACCACTACCTCCCCTGCTGAAACCTGACGCAGAAGGGGTAGGAGCCCCGCCACATTCCAGAGTCCTAACTGATTCCACATACATCTAGCTGCGCCCTCAGCTCACCGTGCTTTCTTCGCCATCTCAGCTTAGATGGTCTTATCGTCGGTAGTGATCATAAGGTCATACTTGATCTTCACATTAAGTCCATCGAGATATTTTCTTTCTTACTGAAATCGGTTGGCAAAAAAAATCCCGAGGCTAACCTCGCCAACCAGCTGAACTGAGTAATATATTCCGTCATGCTCATATTCTCTCGCTGGGTCAGGTGGGCGAACTCTTTCCTCTTGGCGCTTCTGACCGCCTCGTTATAACATTTAACGCTGAAGAGTTCCTAAAACCTTTCCCAGGTCATAGTAACGACGTCATGGATCTGAGATACCATGTTCCACCAGACCAGAGTGTCTTCTTAATACTGAAAAGTGGCACTCACCACTCTGTCGTTCCCGGTGACACCCATAAAGTTTAGAATCTTGGTGATCACCATCAGCCACTGCTCGGCTTTCATCACGTCCGGACCTCCCCGGAAAACTGGAGGTGCCTGCTTTCGGAACCGCTCGTACAGAGGTTCCAATCTAATGGCCGCCACCACTATCTCGGCCTGGGCAGCAGGGGCAGGTGCCACTGGAACTACGGGCACTGGAACTGCAAGAGCACCCTGCTGTCTCAACCTCTGAATCTCGAGATCTTGCTCTTCTATCCGGGCTTGCATTTCCGCAAACCGTAACTTCCCAATTCTGGGCTTCCTGATTGACTTGGGCAGCCTGCGGCGAGTTAACATCACTCCAACCGCGAACCCTGCCCCTGGGACCTCTACCTCGGCCCATAACACTTGAGGGGAACTGAGCTCCTCGACCTTGATCTGACCCGACTGAGATGCCCTGACTCTTAATATTTTGTCTGGCGTCCATCTAGTCTGAACCGCCTCGAAATCCCGAGTTGGCACTCAGGTCACGATCATCGAGAGCTTACTAATGCCGCTTAATTTGGAAATTAAAAACGAAACATGCGCCTATTCTACTATCAGGCTACTAACATGCTTCCTAACAGGCTTTTCTTTTTCATAACTGAATAAAATAAACTACTAAAGCAATAAAGGCTTACTGAACCGTGAAACGAGCTAACTGCTGATGATGATTGTACATGTCGTGACGATCTTCGGAAGACAACCTGGCGGCTCTGATACCAAAATTGTAACACCCTAACTACCTTAGGCGTATTACGTGATTTTTAAACGTACTGTGCAGCTCGTTGCTAATCAACGAGGTTTATGGAAAAACGTGATTAATTAAAATTTTGCTTTTTAATTAAACTTATAAACCATTTTACAAAAGACTCGGGATCCCGATTTATAAAATCATTTACAAAAGTTTCAACTGTTTAACTATTACATAAAATTAAAAGTCGTCTAACGACCAGTTACAAAATTCAGCCTTGCTGTCCCGAGGATCGTACGCTCCAGGCCTAACCGCCCCGACATGTACAATCTCATAAGCTCGCTCACGGTCCATCAGCTATAGCCTTGCCTTTACCTACACATGAACATAAACTGTGAGTCGACAGACTCAGTAAGAAAAGCATAATAATACTCATACATAATTCTAACTGCCGTGTCCAACACGATACTGAGTCCCGCTACTGCCATGTCCAACATGGTACTGAGCCACTACTGCCATGTCCAACATGGTACTGAGTTCTGAACGTTCATAGGGACGGTACTATTGACACGTAACAACCTGATCGGTCGAACCGGTCATACTCCGGCTGCTGGTCATACTCCAGCCTGTACCGACGTGTTACTATATCCTCCTGATCGGTCGAACCGGTCATACTCCGGCTGCTGGTCATACTCCAGCCTGTACCGACGGGATACGTCAATAGCACGGAACCACCAACCAAGTGTCAGCCTGATCGGTCAAACCGGTCATACTCCGGCTGCTGGTCATACTCCGGCACTGTCACCGACGTGACAGGGTTGGATGGTTCGAAGCCAACATACAACTAATGTAATCTAATAGGCTTCCTACATGCACGCTAAACATGTAATCTACATATGCATACTGTTATACTAATCTTACCCGGATTCCGATTTCGTGTGCGGTCAACCCGACCGGAACCGAAGCCGAGCGCTACGGACATCGGCTCCTAAACCATAAAAATCACAACGCTATAAGTGACACGCTAAATCACTTCCCGGGGACTAAAACTAGGAACTAAAAGTTTCCCTATCGATAAAAAGCATGGCAATACCCCCTAAAACATAAAAACGAGGAAAACTAGGGTTTCTGAAAATTCCCCAACCGGTAGATCGGTTGCCCAACCGGAATTCCGGTTCTGGGAAATTCAGGACACCCATCCGGAATTCCGGATGCACAACCGGAATTCCGGTTCCTCGCAGCGACAACATCAAATAATCATAACTTGCACAATTCAACCCCAAATCACCTCAAACTTTCCAGACCTGTTCTATACCTTCCCTAGAACATATCCAAGGCATCAAAACAACCCAGAAACCTCAAACATGAAAAATGCCATTGGAGCTCAAGCTTTGAGTTCTAAACTCAAACTTGAGCAAAACCACCTAATCAGCAATCAAACTAGCTTAAAACCTCTTAAACTAGCATAATATAATCTCTGAAAACAAACAAAAACATTAACAACAATACAGCAACAGATTTCCAACAATTTCATCAAAATTTACATTTTTGAGCTAGAGAAACCAAACTTGAAACAAGGTAGCCTATATGCATTTCTAACAGCTTGAATCACCTCAAATTATCATGCTTACAATCCAGAAATTAATACAAAAATCACAGCAGCAACCATATATCAAAATCATGCATGCATTTCAACAATTTCACTTAAAATTCAAGAAAACACAAGGTAAGTTATAAGTGATCCAACCTTGGCTAAGATTACACAAAGATGAGTTGAAATTCACAAGGGTTTGAGGAGAAAAACCCAGCCCTAGCAGCCAAGTCTTGGCCGAAAAAGAGAGAGAGAGCTTGAGAGAGTTCTTTTCCAAAATTTTCTATTTTATTTTTCTAAGTGTTGAAATGAGAGAAAAAGATGAGTAAATGCCACATATCAACTTACATATCAGCCAACAATTAAATAAAATAACATTTATTTTTCATTTCATAAAGTCACAAAAGACAAAATACTAATGGGGCAAAAAGACCATTTTGCCCCTCCACCATAAAATCATGAAAATCATACTAAAGGGGTATTTTTGGGAAATTCTAAATTCCCGGCCATTCCCGACATTCCCAATGTCTAAAACCCGTCCCCAAAATACTAACATACTAAGTTGTGATTTCTACTGAGCCAAACGCCGAGTTCCAAAATACCGGACACCGGAAATGCAAAATATGAAAAACTACTGATAACATAATCATGCATTTCTGAATTCCATAAATAACAGTAATAAATTATTTAAATAGCTATAAATAATTTCATAATTAAACATAAACAACTGCTAATTTCCAAATTAACTAAGCGGGCTTTACAGATCTTTTTCATATAGTGCGTGCGACTTTAAATTTATATCACTTAAGACATGTATTAAATTTTTCTTGAATTTTTCGATAAGGCTTATTTAAAATTCTCACTATATTAGGAGCTTCAAATAAATAACCTTTTGTTGCAACATTTATGTGACGCTTATAAATCCTCATAAAATATATCCCAAACTATAATCAAATCATGACTATATTTTCTCAATATTTAAACCTTACTTCAATCAATCTCATGTCTATGTAAACTTTGTACAACAATTCATTTTGTACAAATACATATATGCAAATTTCTCATTAAAAATATTTATTTGCACACCCTACTGGTCTTACTCCACTTTATGCGAGTAAACTTGCCTAGACTGCGTCATAATATTTTGGCCAAAAACAAAATCTATGTCAATAATTATCGACAAGTCTAATATCATGATCCTTGCTATCTCATGTTAGTTTATTGGATATGCAAACATTCAACATCTATTGTCGAAAAACATTTCATTATATGATAATTTTCTCTCATATTGACATAACTTATAGAGAACTCTTTAAATTACATATTTTTCAAATATGTTTATCATTTATAGGTACATATATAGAACCACTTCAAGGATTCAATTATGATGAAATATGTTATGTCCAAATTCTCCTGGGAGTCTCTTCTAGAGTACCGTTTTCATCACGGTTATCACTTTTAAATCATCAATACTTTATAACATTAAGGTATCTCCATGAGTACCTCTAGATTTAACAACTTCAGGACATGTCAAATGAACATTTACTAATAATTTCTACGTTGTTAATTTACGCTTCAGGTGTTTTCAACTCATTCTTACTGAACTTTGAATAATATTGATTTGTAGTTGGTTATATAATTTTGAACTATATCGTTCTTATATACTTTGTGCAAGGATCATTATTTAAAAATTATCATCGATCCCAACTGCTTCTCTTCCCCTGATCGAGAGAATTTTTAAAATTGTAATATCTAATAATATTAATACACTTGTAGGGATTTTAATATATCACAATAAATCAATATTTATTTAAACTCATATATACTATATGTTATTGAAATTCAAGTTCAATAAACTTCAGGTTCAAGTTCAATACTTGTGAACTTAATTCATTTCTAAGAATGAGTCACACGTGTATAATTAGAAACACATAAATTTATAAATTTTGTAAATCCTTGATCATTTGATCTTATCACATCGATAAAAAACTATGCAATAAAACTCAAACAATGGCTCAAGATTGTTAAAGAAATATAATTTAAATATTTTTTTCAAAAATAATTTAATATGTATTTATTTTCTAGATAAATAAATAAAATCATATATATTCAAGTGAATTATATTAGTAAAATAATTATCAATAAAAATATAATTTTATCTTATAAACAAGTATAAAAGAGAAACTAAATGAAATACTACATATATTTCTTTTAAAATTAAAAATATCAAAATATTCTTTCACTTTTTCTATGTGCAAAATATATGCATATTTTTCTTTTGAGCCTTATAAATTAAAATGAAAAGAATCTCCTGGTTCTTCAACAAAATTTAGTCAAATCCTTTGACAATATATTGTATATGATTGATCGTATGAATATAACTCAATTCATGAACTTCAGGTTCACTATAATTTGTATTTCAATAAAACTTTCACAAGATAATGTAAAATCACTACAACATATAATTAATCATTACAAGTTTCATTTTTATACATGAATAAAATAATTATATTACTCTCCAAAATATATACTCTTTAGAAGTTACTATTATATTTATCAAACTTTATATTTCTTTAAGAATCACTATCATCAATCCAATGATGTATAATTTAAAAAGTACATGACAACTTCATCATGTTGTTGTAATGGTCAAATCTATATGACCATAATATAGCATTCATTTTTTCTCGTATCTTTCTAACAAGTCGTCTAATTTATTAATAGACTATTCATCAGTATCATGACTTGATATATTATATATTTAAATGTATAACCAGTACATACAATAAGTTATTTCTTTTCACTTTCATAACCAGATAAAAGTTATTCATCTAGGTATATACAAAGATATTTTACTACTCCAAGTAGCAATTGTATGTAAGACTTCTTCAGGAAGCTTTTCAAATAATCATTTTGTGATTCTTTATCACTTTGATTATATTAGATTATATTGGATCACTAACAAATATTAGTAAATTATATATTCACTTCTGGGAATATACAAACTGAATTAAATAGTAAATATATATATACATATATTGTACCAACAATAGTTTGAAACTATTGATTTGAAGAAATAATAAAATATGTATATATTAATTTTCTTCTGGCATTAGCAATATATGTAAAATCTATATTCTTTGAAATAGAATTTTATGTCTATTCATTATCTTCAGGGATTGATATTTAAATATTCTAAATGTACAATAATCAAATAATCAAATATAATTTTATCTTGCTTATAAGTGTGTCTGTACTACAGATACTGACTACTATTATTCAATTTCACACATGATATATAGATTTTATGCACTTTGATTGTGTGTGGTATTTCATCTTTTGGTTGTTTCCAATTTCTTCTAGAAATATTTGAGTAGTAAACATACTATTAATTATTTAAAATTATTGCATTCACTTCAGGGAATGACGTTAAACAAGTAGAACATTATTATAAATTTCTTAAAAATTTATTACTTGTTCATCCATAAAAATATAATAAATTATTCGGTAATTTCTTTTACAATAATTTTAAAGAATATATAAATGCAGTTTTTGCATAATCTTCAAGATGTATGCAAAATTTGATCTTTAATATATGTCACATGCTATAATGTCCAATATAAACATTACAAGTACTAACAATGTATAATAACATGACTAATGTAAAGAATACGAACAATCTTTAAAAGTAATTAAATTCAATTGGCATCATTCTCTGCAAGGAATGATGAAAATATGTTGGGCTTTGTGCCCTAAATAAAACTCTATTTCAATGAAAATATGCATTGGAAGGGACCAATATTGAACTTGGATTAGATATGATAAATTTACCGAATATCTATTCAATTCAATATCACCTAGTTGATCCTAGATCAAATGATCTTAATCCTGACATGGTTAGGTTCGATCTCAAGAGTGTTATTTGTGTTCTTTGATTTGTTAGTTAAGCCTACCTTTTGGTCTGAGTGATACATACATTTTGGGAACATGATAGTACAATTGAGTAGGAGTGCTAATCATAGATATGGAATCTATAGCTTCTATCTGGACATAGAAGTGAAACGATGGTTTCCTTCGAGCTTTGCTAAACAGAGATAAATGGTTGAGTACTCATTTCAGTGATTATATTAGTTCACTAAAATACCATTTACAGATGGCTAAGTGTTTTAAAGATAAGATACATTGAAAGGTGTAACGGTAAATTAATCCCTATGCAATGTAGATCATCTATAGAGGATCATTGATTATTAGAATTATAACAATAGATAATTAATTGCGTATCTATATCATGGAACATATAGAGCGTTCTATGTAACTGAGAGTGCAATTTCAAGTTCTATGGTGGATGCAATGAGGAATTAATAAGTTAGTGGATTTACTTGGTAAATTCTAGATCTTCTTATTGGAAGCTCGGTTATATAGGCCCATGGTCCCCATACTAGTTGAGACAAACTGCTTGTAAGACTCAGTTAATTGATTTGAGTTAATCAATTATAATTTTAAAATTAGACTATGTCTAGTTTATGAATTTTTCACTATGATATTGCTTGATTGTGAAGAAATAGTATTTTAGGGTTTATTTGTGAATTAAGAGACTTTATGGAGTCTAATTAATAAATATTATAAAAGAAATTTTTATTTGATAATTATTTTAAATATTAAATAAATAGTTTTGGCATTTATAGGGTTGAAAGTGCAAAAAGTGATATTTGTGAAAAATAGATAAAATAGTTGAGAAAAGTGACAAAAACCAAACTAGTGTTGGGCCCACTATGTGGCCGGCCACTAGATGGATTTTTCACTCTATTTTGATCAATTTTTTATTCCTAAGAATTCAACCCTAACCCTATCGGAAAATAGTATAAAAGGAAAGCTATGGTCTCATTATCCAACTAATGCCTCCAAAGCTAAAAACTTAGTTTTCTCTCTAAGTTTATGAGACCTCTTCCTTCTTTTTCTTCTTCTTCCTCTATTCGAAATACTATAGCCTCTTTTCACAAAAAAGTTCAAGCCTTAATGATTGAGTGCATGCCCACACTTATCAAGCAAGTCCTCAATCATAGTGTGTAAGACTGTGAAGAATCCAAACACAAGGAAGGAGTTTCGGGTTCAGATATTGGTAATACTCTACTACAGAAAGGATACAAGGGTTAGAGATCTGAGCGGAATGAGTTATTTAATTCCGCTGTAACCATTGTAAGGTTTCTCATACCTTTTAGGCATTTATTTTATATCGTTGTAGAAGTTCATGTTTAGGATGTTAAAAACATACTTGTTAGTAAATCTAGATCCTGGTAAAATATATTCCAACACAATATATACATGTCTCATGTATTTAAATAACATTAGTCATGTTTATTGTTATTCTTATACTTTGATGTTTCAATGCAATTTTCTTAACATTCTTTTTGGGTATTCAAAACCCACTATAAAATTGCATCAATAATAATCATTTTTAATAATTCTTTAGTTGTATTCACATAAATACAATATATTTTTTTTTTGACAAATATAAAACATTTACTTCAAGAAATGTTTGTGAAACTCTATATCGATATTAGATTACTTTTCATTGTCCTTAAAGAATACAAGAACATATACATGAATATATATTCATCTCTTTTATTATATTTCAATCAATTATATGATGAATATTATATTTGCATAATCTTCAAGATATATGTAATATTTTATCAATAATATATAATCTTCAGGATATAGGTATAATTTATATAGATTTTCTCATAGATACACATATATTGTAAATATTATAATATATATATATATATGAAATCAATAATAAACATATAAAAACATATAGATAAATATATAATGTATAGATATATAGATAAAAAGAAAAAAAAAATTCTTGAAATTGTTTCAGTCAGATGAGTATATATATAAATATATATTTAGTGTATCGTGACCTTGAAACAATTCAAGAACTTTAATAAAATACTTATATTGGGGCTTGGGCAGAGACTCGTGCTGATAACGTGTTATAAAATAATATAGAATAATATAAAATAGAGAGAAAATTACACTCTATACCATTTTTATATAATTCTCTTTTATTTTTACTATTTTTTTTAAAGTCTATCATTTTTACCTCTTTTTTTAAACATTGTACCAATTTTACCCCTGTCACTTCAAGATACTCTCCATGTAACTCTCTTATGTCTAGGTATTTTAGGTACAATACATATAAAAAGAGGTATGTTTCAATTAAATATAAAATTAGATGTAAATTTGATTAATTGAATAAAAATAGTATTTTTCAACTTACCCTTAAAATAGATAAGAAGAAAAGAAGAAGAATAAGATGATAATATAGAGATAAAAAGAAAATGAATGAGAATTTCTTCGTTTATTCCAATAGGGTGAATCCATATTTATACAATAGTATTGACTAAAGGAATGAGGAACTAAATTAATATGTAATAAACGAAAATACAATAAAGCATTAATTGTGATAATTAATATAGTGATTTGGACACACATAAATAATTTTTCATAATATAATTATATTTTTTGTGAACAAAAAAATTACTGTAATTTCTATAATAATTACGTTTTAGTAGCATTTTATTCAATTACAGAATATCATTAGAGTTAATGGCATGAAAGCACAAAATTGTAAATCCTTCTCTTTTTTTTTTAAACTATCAATGGGAAAGGGACAAAATCAAAAGGAAAGAAAAAAAAAATACAGATCATTCAAATTGCAGAAATCGAAGAATTTTTTTTTAATAAATATAAAATCCAACAGATAATATTTGATCAGATTGTTTTGTGTCACAGCCAAAGCTTTGACTTGGCCATGTTACCTTGGCTTTCTTCGAATTAAGGGGCCCATAAAAGCATAACAAAAGCAAGTTGGTGTGCCATTGTATTTGTGCCTATAAGCTAACTTCCTTTCTTTCTGTTTATGTTTCTCTCTCTGGTTCCTCCACTTGTCCATAAATTCTGTCATTGATGTTTTGATAACAAATTTATATAATAACCCATCTGCCTCATTTTCAATTTTTTCTGCTCCCTCAACTGTGGATTTTGTTTTTCTTTTCTCCAAATTCTTTTTTTCTTTACAGTATATGCAATTCTGGGTTTGTCACAATTTCCATGGCTACTGAAAGAGAACTAGCTGTTAAAGAAAATAAAGAATGCATTTTTACCATCACAGCCGATTCTCCACTCCCAAAGGTACTTTTTTTTGGTTCACTTCTTAACTATAACTCTCAACTCTTCTTTAGTGCTTCTTTTGGCATTTCTTGGCTGTTCTTACCAATTTTTTTGAATTGGGTATGATTTTGATTTGATATTGTTTGGTGGCTATTTGAATTTTTTTTTTCTTGTTCAGTGAATTCATTTCACCAAGTCAGAAGAGATTGCTATAACTCCTAACTCTTCTGTAGTGTTTCTTTTGACATTTCTTCAATAGGGTATTTATTTTATTTGATATTGTTTGGTGGGCATTTGAGAATTAATTCTCGTTCGGTAAATTCATTGGTCCAAGTTAGATTAGATTGCCTGAAGTGATTGTTCTCCCATGATTTTAGGTGTTGAATTTGAATACTTCTGTTTTGGTTTTCTCTTGTAACAGATTGGAAATTCACCTGAAATAAGTGAAGAAACTCAGTCAAGTTTAGACAATTCAGGTCAACATCTTGTTTTACAGATACCATCTAGGGATATTGAGGATGCTAGAGAAGAGTTTGTAAGAATAAACATGAACACACAAACTCCAAGTCCACCTCCCAGAAGAGTGAACTTTTCCCCATTACCTAGTCCTAGTTTTGGCAGACATACTAGGTCCCCAGGCCCCTCTTCATCTAAAACTAAATCAAATATGAAAAACCTTCTTCCAAAACTAAGTTTTAAGAATCGAAACTCTAGCTCTGAGATTCAAAAAGCTGTTCTTCTAGCTCTGGAAAGCTCACCAGAAGAGAGACAAGAGAAGAGAACATTCTCAAGAACTTTGTCCTTGACAAAGCTTTTCACTCCCAGATCGAAAAATACTTCATCATTGCCAGTAACACCTATTGCTCATTCGAATCCGGAGTCTATGCATGGAGGAAACATGACTGAGTTGCTATATCTGGTTGTGAGTATTAACTTCCTGTTTTTAGCTTGGGATTGATTATTTAATTACTACAATAATAAATTAAATCAATTTAAAAGTCAATTTGGGACATTATGCTGCAGTTGTATTATTTTATGTATAGTTCTATGGTTTGCATATTTTTCTATGTATTTGGATTTTAAATTCTGTAGATTATGCTTAGTTCTTTCATATTTTTCTCTGTACTAGAAAGGAGGGACACGAATACCTATTCACCGTTCGCATTCTGTTCCTGTCCTTACCAAAGATGGAAGTGTATCTCTACGTGGTGTTTTTCGAGTAATTCCTTCCACTCCACGAGCCTCAGAGAAGACCGTCTTGACAGCACCTAGCACGCCCCAAAAAGATGACAGTGGTAAAATATGTCATAGTTGTCTTTGTTCATATGCTCAAACACCAACACTTGTTACTACATAAGACTACAACCGTTTCATTCCCTTAATTTTAAAATCTGAGGGTTTTAGGTATTTAAATGGTCCAGTGAGAAAAGTAAGTCGTGACCAAGCAAATCTGGAGCAATTTCCAGAATCTTTGCAAACCAGAAATGATTATTTTGCATAGTTAAGGTGTCTAATTAGATCCACAACAATTTATAGGTGCTGATATGTCTTAAGTATTAGTCTTACACCATTTTGGAGCTAAGGATTTGTTTGGTTGCAATCGAAAACAATGGAATGGCTTTTAATGGCTATTCCTTCCAAAGTTGGAGAAAAGGCTATTCTAATGCATAATGAACAAAAATAACTTTTTCCTCGTATTAAATGTCATTTCTATTCATCTGTTTTCATTACTTCCGACCAAACTACCCTAAAATCATTTTGGTCCTATTCCCAGATATATAGGTTACAGTTGTTTTCTGTTAGATTTAATTTTCCTTATCAATCAAATAAGCAGTTTAGTGATTCTGATAACTATTTTGACTTTGACAACGGCTTCTTGCTAGTCAAAACTAAAAAAAAAAAGGTTTTAGAATTATCTATATAGTGCGAAGATAATTCTTTGCATACCAGCATTTTGTAAATTGTGATAACCAACCTATGTCTTATCTTAGTTTTGCGGTTCAGATGGAGGTGATGATGGTGGTGAAGATATCCCTGAAGAAGAAGCTGTGTGTCGAATCTGCTTTGTTGAGCTTGGTGAAGGTGGCGATACACTTAAAATGGAATGTAGCTGTAAAGGCGAACTTGCTCTGGCCCACCAAGAATGTGCAATAAAATGGTTCAGCATCAAAGGTAATAAAACATGTGATGTGTGCAAGCAAGACGTTCGGAACTTACCTGTCACGCTTTTACGAATTCAAAGTTCTCGGGGTGTTAACTTACGAGGAGGTAGAGCTCTGCATGCGGAGGTTACTCAATACAGGCAAGTGAAAATTTCATCAAACTGTTTTGATTTTCACCTAGCAGAATCGGAATCCCTAACTTTATTTTTGTGTTAGTCAATGGATAAGATGTGCTTGTGATATGATGTTATTGATTACTTCTACTGACTCTATGAAATTTAGAATGAGAATGCCTTTGGTTCAGAGCCTCCTTGCTCCTTCACTTAAAAGCAAGAATGATTTACAGAAACAAGTTTCAGTCCAGAATTGCTGGACCATAATTTCATTTGAATTGGATAAAAAGTTGTTTGTTTTCAACAATGTGATTATATGGAACGTATTGCTAGATAAGAACAGATCCATGAACCATCTAATAAAGCATAACAAGTTTTTACCTTCCTATGCATAGCATAGTACGGTCTTTTTCTATGGTATAAGCTAAAATTGATGCAATCTTTGGCAGGGTTTGGCAAGATGTTCCCATTCTAGTCATCGTCAGCATGCTTGGCTACTTTTGTTTTCTTGAGCAACTTCTGGTAAGTTAACCAACTATTTTGGTGCTGCTACTTAGGCCCCCCAATCAAATTCTAATTTTATTGCATAAATAGGTTGGAAAAATGGGTTCAGGTGCCATTGCCATATCTCTTCCTTTTTCCTGCATATTAGGCCTTTTGGCATCCATAACAGCGACCACAATGGGTAATGGGCTGAGCTCAAATTTCTTAACTAAGATAATGCTATAATATTTGTAGAGAATTGTTATACTAACTGTTGTTAAATATTATTTGTTTTTAGTGAGGAGAAAACATGTTTGGATTTATGCATGTATTCAGTTTGGATTGGTGGTCCTTTCTGCTCACCTTCTCTATTCTTTGGTAAGAGATCCTCTATGACCTTTATGGCACACTTGCTAAATTGTAATCGAAATTGGAATCATTTAGTGGAAAAAAGAATAGGAATAAAGTAGAGAGGATTGAGAATCGTAATTTATATTTAAGTATAATTAAGAAACATAATCAAAAGTTCTTAAATTGAGTAAATTACAATTAATATTGAGTACATTTTGGCTAGAGACTTCTAAAGGCCAAAATTATATTTTGATGTTCGATTATAAAGACTATAAAAAGAGAGAGGGAGAGAAAAATATTCCATAGTTGATTGGGAGAGAAGTCTTTTTTTCCCTTATTTATTTACAAATTATTCTCCTTCATTTTAAGTAAACATGCCATTAGTTTAGGAAGTGTTAGTAGAGAATTTACCTTAGGCCCGTATTGGTTTACAAAAGAAAACTATTTTCAATTGAGATCTTCAGTATAGACTGTTTAAAATGTTGCTATCATGTAATCTACAGCTTCATATGCAAGGAGTTCTATCTGTTCTGTTAGCTACATTTACCGGATTCGGGGTTACTATGTGTGGGAATTCTATACTTGTCGAGATTTCAAAATGGAGAAGACAACGACGCTCTCAGGCAAACCAACAGCAGGCTTCCGTAGAAACATCTCAGATGGATCAACTACCTGCAACCCCGCCACAAATACAGACAAATAATCCTAACCTCGATGAAAATCATCGGCATGGAGATTCAGAAGCTATTCATGGCAATTGATTTGAATAATACTTATCACATTCATTAAAAATGTCATAAAATAGTAACATAACAATAGTGTGCTCTTCTGTAAAGAAAGTATACAAACGTTTGATGGTGTACTAGTTTAGGAGCTTAAATTAACTGTGTATTTTCTTGGCTTGGTCATATGATATAAAATATTAGAGTTCAAAGCATTATATGCCAATCCTAGTGGAGATAAGATACACCAGATTTTTCAAGATTTATCTTTTAAAAGGACAATAATGATTTTGGCAATAGAAATTTTCATGATAACGCCACTAATGTCAGTGCCAATGCTCGATTGAGCTCTGCCAAAATTATTTTTCTTTTGACTCTCATCATAATGGAGCTTACTCAAAACTTACACAAAAAAAAAAAAATAATAATAATGATAATGACACACATTAGTTGTGTAATTATATGTTGAAGTTTTCAAGTGGTGACTGTTTTGGACAATTATGAGTGCTAGCAAGTTGATATACACATTGTACGGAAAAGTAGTTATAGCTTGTAGTTGTGTTGTTGGAAAAAATAAGCTGCTAAAAAAAATTAAACTGAATATTTGATAAATTATAAATTTTAAAGTATTGTTAATTGTTAAGATTCTATTTATAATGATAATAAAATATTATAATTTAGTTCATTATTATCACAAATATATACAAATTTATGTCATATAAATTTTTTTAATTTTTTTTTATATAATAAGTATATTTTTAGTATAAATATATTTATTATAAAGTTTTTTAATTAACACAATCTTTTTTAAAGTTGAGTTGTACTAACTTTTAGCTGTAGCTTATTTATAAACTAGGAAATATGTTGCGCTTCGCGAGCAATCTAATGTTTTTAGGTCTATCTAGATTCGACCCAATTATATATTGGATGTTAAATTTTATCATCCGATTTGATCTAATTAATTTCAGTCATTCATCCAATCCAACATCCAATGGATGTTGAAGATTAAATCAGTTTTATCTGTTGGATGTATTTTATATATATATATATATATTTATTTGTTTAATTTGGGTTTATTTAATACTTTAGATCTTATTCAAAAAAAAAAATAAATACTTTAGATCTAGTATTTTTTAGATCAGATCATATCCATCTAATATTTTAAGTCCAGTATGGATTGGATTGGATTGGATTGGATTGGATTGGATTCATCCAATCTAAGAAAAAAAGAGTAAAATTTTAATGTTAATTTTACATATATGTATATATTACGTATAACAATATAAAATCTAATAACTCATCCAAACTAAATGAAAATACTAATCACTTTGATTGGATGTTAGATGTATTGGATTTTTGGATACCCCATCCAAGATCCGATCCGATCCAATTAGATATTCAAAAATAACATCCATTCTGATCCGATTACAATTGGATATTCAATATTTGACAGTCGGTTGTTATTGAATTTGATGATTTATGCACACCCCTAGTTTAATATACACATATTATAAATTATTAATTAAATTTAATTTAATTAAAAAAATAAAAAAGAAAAGAGAAAAAATATTTATGGATAGAGAATTTAGTTATTAATTATATATTATTAATTCTTTTGAAATTTTTATTAGATTTAGTTAGAGATATTTGTTCAGTTAGTACGATTTTTAAATATTTTTATATAAATTGATTTATTATTATTACTTAGAAAGATAACTTTAGTTATATAATATATGTATATAGGGTTTATCTACTGTACGCCTATGTGTTTCTACCTCATCACATGGAGAAGTTTTTTAGGCCAATGAAAATGAAATGAGTGAATGGTACATGTTATAGTAGTATATCTATATACATGTGATTATTTTCAGTTTTTTTTTTCTTGAGTGAAGTGATTTTTTTTTAGTTCAAATAAAAAAAAAAATTACAATTTATTTTACTGGGTCCCAGACGTGAATTGGGGGCTGGCTATTATATGGGGTTTGATTGTTGTTGTTGTGGTTTGTTATTTAAAAAAATAATATATTTTTTAATAAGAAGATGTGATTTACAATAAAATATTTTTAAATAAAAATATTAATACATAAATTTTATAAATATTAAAGCATATTAATTTGAAAGATAATTATGACAAAATTAATTGTCTAGTTTCATTTGTTACGATTAACTATTTATGTAAATAAATTAGTGAGGAAGGTACTTAAATGATCAATTTTGTTGTAGTTCACTACTAGTATAAGAAAATTAAAAAAAAGTTCCTAAGTAAATATTTTTTTGGAGCTTTTTTATTTTTACACTTCAAAACAGTTTTTTTCTTATATTTTTACGAAATTCTACATAGAAATTCTTATTGCAACTACCGGAGCAACCTAAATCGTAACAAAAAAATCGTATAACAACCCACATAGAAACTACCGGAGAAATTACTTTAAAAACTCAAACCGTAAATTTAAAAAAAAAAAAAAAATTAAAAAAATAGTATATAGAGTAATTTCTCATATTTTTTTTACAATTAAATACCTATATAAAAATAATTTAAATTAATTTTGAAAAAGAATAAAATTTATTTTAAATAAAAATTAATAAATGCCTAATACTATGACTATTTGTAAATTTAAAAAATATTTGTATATATAAACCACTAATTACAACAAAATTTACTATTTTTTGGTTTGCCATCAAAGTGTTTACATAAGTAGTTAACTTCAACTAATAAAACTATATTAAGAGTTATTCTTTAGTTTTATTTGAATTTAGTTGTGTAGGTGATTATTTATTTATGTTTAAATTATATTTAAAATTGAAGTGAATACATTATAAATTTGTATTATTTGGAAAGAAAAAAATATACTATATATATCTAATGTAAAAGCTCATCAAAATAAATTTTTAAAAGTTATTTCGAACTTTTAGTGTTTTAAATTAATTTTATGAAAATATTATTAAAAAGTAAACTTTTTTTTTTTGAAAGAAATAACAATTTTATTAAATTTAGCATTCTGAATATAAGATATTCAATATAGTAGTCGTAGCGTTAGATTCATAGATGCTACTATCACAATAGACTCGAGCTAGCCTAGTAACAGTATGTGTTAGTCGGTTTGCTGACGGTTTTACAAAACGAATTTTAACACTATATTAATAACAAAGTTGGTAACTAAAATTACTTTTTGGAAATAAATACCTATATAAAAAAAATTAAACTAATTTTTTAAAACATAATAATAATTTAAATTAAAATTAATAATTTTTTATAAATTATTAATATTATTTTATTTTTTAAAATAAATATATTATTAAATATTATTATAATGCATAAAGTTTTAATTGTATATAAGCAGTCTTATCGTAAGAGTATACACCTTATATTATAATAATCACACGATCTAAAATCAATGGTCAGAAAAAGTACCCTACCGGTGGGGAACTTTTGCTAGGTACTACCATAGTCTTGGCCTATGTATATATTTATGATCATAATTTAAATATTTCTTTAAATTGAAATAGTGAATAAATAGGTACATATTTATTTAAAAATTTACAAAGTATTCCTCGTTAGAATTTTTCTTTCTTGTACAATTTAGAACAAATAATAGTAGAATTTAGTTATTAATTATATATTATTAATCTTTTTGAAATTTTTATTAGATTTAGTTAGAGATATTTTTTCAGTTAGTACAATTTTCAAATATCTTTTTTTTTTTTTAATAAAAAATTATAAGATCTATTAATTAATAAACTCGTTCAAAACAATAGAACGCACTCTAGAGGAACAATACTCTAACTGAAGCACACGACCTGTAGAGAAACAAGAGTCTCTTGCCAAGCAATAAGCCAACTTATTTGCTGATCGTTTTACAAAATACAAATGAACAAAAGATAAAGCCAAAAGTAAATTTCGAACATCTTGAACAATAAGACCAAACTATGAAGGCATAAAAATACAGCTCTGAATCGCTTGGACACACACCAAGCTATCTGTTTCCAACATGACTCTATCCCACGCATGAGTTGCAATCCAACTCAAGGCTTCTTTAATGCCTATTATCTCAGCAATTTCGGGTTGAACACATCTAATCTTCTCCTTCTTGAATGCTTTTACCATAGCACCATGATAATTCTGAACTACACAACGCATGCCAAAAGACAAGACTCCAACCAGAAAAAACTAAAAGGAAAAGATTAAAGAACCATGTCAAAAGACAAGACTAATGGGAAGAACTAAAAAGAAAAAACTAAAGAACCATGTCAAAAGACAAGACTAATGGGAAACACTAAATTAGTTTCAACACATAAATACAATCACAGCATTAAAATTTATTAAGGAATGAACTCCCATAAGAACATTAATTGGAATTAAACTAATAATAGTAAATTAATAAATAAAAACAAAAATTTGAAACGGAAGACGTCGTTGAGCCGAACCGAACCACTCTCAGACGACTGCTCTTGAACCCCTCATAGACGACTAAAGACGACTGCTGTTGAAACCACTCTCAGACGACTGGCCGTCGTTGATCGGCGACGCCGGCCGACTAAACCGAACGGAAGCTTATCGACGTCCCAGCCAATACGCAATATCTTCTCTCTCCAGTACGGGTGTGATATTTCTCTCTCCAGTACGCGTGCAATATTTCTCTCTTTATATAACTTGATTTTTTATCATTATTACTTAGAAAGATATCTTTAATTATATAATATGTGTATATATTTATGATCACAATTTAAATATTTCCTCAAATTGAAACAATAAATAAGTAGACACATATTTATTTTAAAATTTACATTTAAAATAAAGTATTATGGTATCCCTCGTTAGAATTTTTCTTTCCCATATAATTTAGAACAAACAATAGTAGTATCCTTTTTATATGTACATTCAATTTAATAATAATAATAGTAATAGTAAAAACACGTCAGGGTATAAATTAAAATTTATAACATACAAAGAGTATAATCTTACACAATACAATAAGTAGATATATATATATATATATATATATATGGAAGAGGTTTCAATAGTTACATTTTTATTGTAACTATTGTGGTTACATTTTTTTAAGCCATTAGATTACTATTAAATGGTTGTGATTGATTTGGAAATTAAATAAAAATAAAGAATAAATAACTTGTAACCTGAAAGTAACCTAATCATTTATTTCCTTATAAACTTTAATTAAGATTAATTATATTTTAAAATTAAATTAATTATAATTATTAATCAATTTTTTGCAATTATTACTATATAAAGATCTTTTAGCAATTTATTTTTTTATACTTAAATTATTTAAAATTTTATAACAAAACTTTTTATAATTTAAAATTATACACATATAATTTCATAATTTAAATTTTATTATACTAGTAATCTTAATTTTAAATTATTACACTTAATTATTTAATTTTTTTATTTAAATATTTAAAAAGTAAAAAATGAAATAAGTTGAAGGATTTTTTAGAAAAAAAAAATGGCTGCACTTGTTATCGATTGATTAGCTTGAGGTCTCATACTTAGTTCATATAATTGTAACAAAATAATTAAATATCATTTAAAAATAATTAATTGTTTGAAAATTTATTATAAGAAGAGAATTTTAATTTGTGTCAAAAGAAGTTTAATTTTTGTAAAAAAAATAAATTTTATTGTAAATATTATAATTAAATGGCTTAATTATTGAAATAATTCAGGTAAGGAATTAAATATAAATATTAATTGCTAAAAGAGGTCTTGTTGAGTATTTAATTAATTATCTTAAGAAAATAGTTAATTATAATTAATTAATTCTAAAAAAGGAATGTCTACTATTTAATTAATTATTTTAAGAAAATAGTTAATTATAATTAATTAATTCTAAAAAAGAAAAGTCTACTTATTAGTAACCTGCTATTACAGGTCAAAGAAAAATGTAACCATATGGTTACAATAAAAATGTAACCATTAAATAGTCACCCATATATATATACATATATTGAAACATAAAACATGTTAATAATTAGTGAGAACTAAGAAAATTCTCATATAAATATTGCATAACTTCCTTAAGTAATTTTTCCTTATTTTTTTTAGAAATATATTTATGAGAGTGTGAACGAGATTAAAAATCTGAAAAAAAAAAAAATAAATAGAGAGTAACTAAAGAATATGAAAATATAATTTTTAAGTTTAGGTTATTATTACTTTATATAAAAAGAATAATAAGGATACCGATGGAGATAGATTCGTTATTCATGTCACCGTCTTATTCCTCATAAAACTCATTATATGATTTTAAGATGTTGTGATCACTGTATTTCACTTATAGTCACTATTACATTCAAAGTTGTTGTCATCACTGTATCTCACTTGTGCATCCAATCAAACATAATCTACAAATTGTGCATCCAAATAAAATTTTCACTTTCAATAATTCCTATTCGTTTAAGTTTTTTTTTCCTCAAATTCAAAATAATATATTTTTAAGAAATTAGAGTAGGTTTATAAATTTACACTCTATACCATGTAGATCTGCATAATCTTTCACTAAAAGTTAATTAGGCTTTAATAAATAAACATAAGTAATATAAAATGATAAGAAGGCAATAAAGAATAACATTGCATTTTGATTAAACTTTTTTTTTTTTTTGTAGGGTAACCGATACAGGTTAAAATAACAA
The DNA here is from genome assembly GCF_029168945.1 of Cannabis sativa. NCBI lineage: Eukaryota > Viridiplantae > Streptophyta > Magnoliopsida > Rosales > Cannabaceae > Cannabis > Cannabis sativa. The sequence goes on from NC_083603.1 coordinate 23,101,436, forward strand.
AGGTAACAAAGTTACACAACCAGAGGAGGATTTTCTTCCATCTATAATAGTTCATTGTCTATCCTAAGAGCATGCAGAGATACCATAGGAGAGCTAGACAATAAAACCATAATATCAGAAAAGAAAACCTCAAAACTGAGAGTTGTCACTTCCGAACCACTAGTAAAACACCTGCAAAATAAAGAGAAATTATTTAATACAAAATAAATATTTAATAAAAAATGAAATTTCCCTTATAAATAAAATAAAATAAAATATGAAATTTTATATAAATAGTCACATAGAATTCTCTGACGTAGATACTTATCTATTTTCATCTCCATTCCTGACGGTGATTACACTACATTTGATGTGTTATTATTAGACCAAACTGACCTTACAAAATTAAACTAGCCATATAATTGTTAGGTTTTATGCCCTAAATAAAACTCTTTACAATCTGATTAGTTATCAATAAAAGAAATTAGAAGTGATTGATGTTTGCATGAATTCTACATGCTAGTGGTTTAACATGTTTAATATGTTTATGACATTCATACACACAAAATCAGTTAAATCCAGATCATATGTTTATTCACAATTACAGTATCGTCAACACAGTGGAATGTGATTGTGATCATATGAATCAAAAGTTTTGGTCCTTGTTTCATCAGTGTTATTGGATTTACACTAATGTGATAATCAGCGATGATGTGTACTTACACTTGGAGTAAGTGTTATGTTCTTTCCAGGACATTAGTAAAGTATACTAGTTTCGAATGTATGGAGTATACATTGGACTGGACCGATATTGCAACTAAGTTAAGATATTACAAACTTACCGTTATACATATCTTTCCAAGTCAATATCAGTAGTTGATCTTAAGATTAAAAAGAATTTAAATCCTGATATGCTTAGGCTCAACTCAGGAGTGCTATTCATGTTCTTTGATTTATTAGTTAAGCCTACTTTTGGGTCAGGGTGATACGTATATTTTGGGAACATGATAGTATGATTGAGTGGGAGTGCTGAACATAAATATGGAATCTATAGCTTCTACTGGTGTATAGAAGTTAAGTGATGATTCCCTTCGAGCTTAGCAAATAGAAGTAAATGGATGATCTCTTGTTTAACTGACTAATTATTAGATCACTAAACACCATTTATAGGTAGCTAAGTGTTTTAAGGGGCAAAATACATTGAGGGGTGAGAACGGTAAAGAAATCCCATCTCGATGTAAATCATCTATATAGAGGATCTTTAAATCACAATAAGATTATAACAATGGTTAAATGAGATAGTATATTGGTATCGTGAAACATACAATATGCTCTATATAAGTCTGAGAGTGCAATTCTAAGTTCTAAAAGTGGATTCAACGAAGAATTAATAAGTAGGAATTTACTTAGTAAATTTGGTTCACTTATTGGAAGCTCAGCATATAGATCCATGGTCCCCATTCTAGTTGAGAACATTCTGCTTGTAAGACTCATTAATTGATTCGTGATTGATCAATTATAATTCTAAAGTTAGACTATGTCTGATTTTATGAATTTTCACTAAGCAGGGGTGAAATTGTAAGGAAAAGAGTTTTCTGGGTTTATTTATTTATTAATGGACTTTATATGTCTAATTAATAATTAAATTAAATGACAATATTATTTTATAATCTATTTTAGTTATTAAATAATTAGTTTTGGCATTTAAAAGGTTAGAGTTGGAAAATTGGCGTTTTTGAGAAAATAGAGATAAAATTTGATAAAATTGCAAAATTAAGTAAGGCCCAATAACACCATATGGCCGGCCACTTAATGATGATTTTTCAAATTATTATTTTTATTATTTTAATGCCAAATAATTCTAAACCTAAACCTAGTAGTTGCCTATAAATAGAAAGTGATGGCTCATTCACAACACATGCTTTCATTAGCTTTCTGACAGAAATTTCTCTCTTCAGAAAACTGAGCCTTCCTCACTCTCTACCTTGGCCGAAATCTCTCTCTCTCTTTTCCCTTCATCTTTTTCGTGACCCTAATGAAAGAGTAAGTGCCCACACACAGCAAGCAGTAACTCAATCATAGATTGGAAGACTGTGAAGGATCAAAGCTTGAAGAAGAAGGAGATTCGAGCTCAGATCTTGATTATACTCTGCTACAGAAAAGAATCAAGGGTTAGAGATCTGAGTGGAAGGAGACATTTATTCCGCTGCATCAATGTAAGGTTTTCTTAACTTTATATGTGTTTATTTTATCGTTTTAGAAAGTTCATATTTAGGATGTTAATAAACATACTTGTGAGTAGATCTAAGATCCTGGTAAAATAATTCAATTCTAATTATCATTTTGAATTAATTTAATTTTTTCTTTTTTCTTCAATTTTTCATACTTTTTCATGGAATTAACTTCCAATTTTTTGTATGGTTTTGTATATATACTATTACTATTCCTAATTCAATTCTAATTATCATTTTGAATTAATTTAATTTTTTTTTTAATTTAATTCAAGATATTAGTGTAATTTGAATTTGAATAGAATTAGTATTTATCTTTTTGCTTAAAAATCTATCTTATTTTTAAATTTGATTATATTTTTTTAAATTTAAGGTCAGATTTTTTAAGATATTTATAATATCTTTTAAGATATTTATAATATCTTTTAAGATATTTATAATATCTTTTAAAGATATTTATAATATCTTTTAAGATATTTAAAAATATCTTATCTTTTAAGATATTTTAAAAATATCTTATCTTTTAAGATTTTTTAATTAAATCTTTTTAGATATTTTGACCATATTTAAATTTAAAATAAGATATTTATAATCATGTAATTTTAAATAGATATAAGATATTTTGCTAACTTTTAAATTTTGTTATTTTATTTATTTAAATTAAATTTAAAATCTGAAAAGATATTTTATTTATCTTTTTTAATTTTTTATTTAATTTTTATTTTTAAAATAACATTTAATTTTTAAAAGTAGTTAGCAAATTTTGAAATGATAATTAGGTTGGTTGAAACCTAATTTTTCAAAAAGTAGGTTTAATTTTAAATATTTTTTTTAAAATTTCGAAATTTAATTTTTTTTATTTCCGAAATTAATTTTTTTTTTAAATTTTATTTTATTTTTCGAAAATTAAATTTTTTTAATTATTTATTTTTCGAAATTATTTATTTAAAATTAAATAAATCCTACTTCCATTTATCCAGCTAACCTTGTTGCAGGAGTATGTGTTTTTAGCTTGTGTGTAAGTTTTAAAAACCTATTATTACTTGATTGCAAATAGCCATGGTTACTTTTTGCCAGATCTAATGATCTGATGGCTCCCATGGTCAAGTTAATAATTTGTAACAGGTAAATTTTACAATCTTCTTTCATCTGTGTATGACCTAGCAACATGATAGGATCCATCCAAAGTGTGCCTGTGTGAGCCTATATGTTTATTTTGTTTTTATATAGATGCATATAGGTTGTTGCTAAATAAAATGTCACACCATGATAGATTTTATTTAGGTCCATTTAGTTATTGGACCTATTCAATTAATAACAGTTATTCATTTTAAGGTGAAATTCCTCTCTTTTGGACCTTGTGTGAGAGTTGGGTGCCATAGAAGTGGGTACGACATACTGAACCCAGCACCCCCTCACATGAACTACCCCAATTGTGAAGGCCCATTTGCCTGATTTAAATAACTGTACTAGGTTAATTATATTAGTTTGACCTAATAAAATTGAATTAGCAACATAATTAACTTTTAAAATATATGCAAATTTATTTTTCATTTTAATATTTTAAAGTTAATTTTAAGAAAAACACTTTTAGTTTTAGATATTATTTCTAGATAAACTATTTGTATTTTTCTTGTATTTAATTAAATATAGAATTTTAACTAACTAAGATTCTTTCTGGAGCTTATTTAATTAAATATTCCTATTTAAGTTATAAATTAGTTGTATCAACTGATTTTTCTTATTTAACTTAAATTTGAATATTTGATTTAAATTTTAAATCAAGTTGAGGAATCTTAGGCATTAGTCATTAAAGATTCTTAAGATATTTTTTAAGTTAATATCTTTTCAAATATTAACTTGAAATGGAATATCTTAGATATTTTTTGGTTAATATCTTTTCAAATATTAACTTTAAAAGATATCTTCAAATTAAGTGGTTACAACTTAATTTGTGATATTTAATTAAATCTAGATTTGAAATTATTTAAGTTTTAGATTTTTTCTATATAACTTAAATTAGATATTTTTCAAATTTTGAAAAGATACTTAGTCAAATAAGATATTTTCTAGATAGTAATTTCTAGACTACTTATTATTTCTAATATTTATATAGGAAAATATTATACTTTTGTGAAATTAATTATTTAAATAATTAATTTTGGTACAATTTTATTAAGTATATTTTTCCTAGTATTAAATAGAAATTAATAATTAAGCCTTCTCTACACTTAATTATTTATTTCTTGAATTTAATACATTTAATTAACTTGAAAAATCTAAATATCTAAGTTGATTTTCATCATGATACTTAAATATTTATTGATCTTTCATGACACTTAATTAAATAGAAAATTATTTTTTAGGTTGAAATTTAATTTTTCAACTTAAATTTAAATAATTTTCAATATATATATTTTTCTTTATTTTATTAATCAATTTCGAAATTTGCATTTTATTTATGCAATATTTTCGAAATTTTTATTTTGAAAAATAGATTGAGGTTTAAATTAATTATTTATTTTAATTAATTCTTAGACCAACTCAAGTCAATGATTTTTTCATTTAATTGATTAATTTAAAATAAATGAATTTAAAAAATATATATATATTATTAGAAATTGAATTAACTAGTCAAAAGAAAATCTAGATAGATGATATTTTTGCTTGAAGTATTTCTTTTCTATTTTTATTATTTTCGAAAAATTGTATAGTTTTTATACTTAATTTTCGAACTCAATAAATATATTCTCAAAGGAAATTTTTAAGTTGCTAATTATTTATTTAATTCAACTTAAATTAATTTCCTTAATATTTATATTTAAGATTACTACTAAGATGGAAATAATTAATTTTATTTCAATCACCATCTAAGTATAATTTTATAAATATTATATTAAATTCTTATTTTTGAATTTTAATTCTTAAATAGAATTTAATGAGATTTATTTATTAGAATAATAAAGAAAATACATTTTAAACAATGAGCTTTATTATTATTAAGATATTCGATCTCCATTGTGGATTTTACACCGCGTTTGTTTTAGTGAGTAATCCTCCCTAATGGAGGAACGTTCATTAGCAATTTCGCACCGTTTAATCTCGCATGATAAGTGGTTTGTAAGTGTTTTATATGGTATAGATCACCCTAATGGTGGCGACCATATTTGACTTGCAAATTGCGAAACAATGGTAGAAGTGTTGGGTTTTATGCCCTAAATAAAACTCTGTTTCAATGTAATCCGGATTATTCTATATCAATAAAGTAACAGAAGTAATTTTTCATTCACTTGTGTATGTTTTGGTTCACTTAATCAATTGCTTGTCTATTTGATTTATAAATTCATCCAAACCCTTTTCACATTCTTGAACATGTTTATTGTGTTGTCAACACAGTGGAAAATAAACATGACTATGTGAATAAAGTATTCCTAGATTTATCAGAACACTGGGTTTCACTGATATGACAATCTACAACAGAGTTTACTTACATTTGGAGAAATGTTATGTTCTTTCCAGAACATAGGTTAAAGTAAAGCTCAGGTTGGATGCATGGAGTATGCATTGGAATGGACCGATATTGAACTTTGAATTAGATTTTGAAACTTACCGTAAACATCTATTCAATTCAATATCAGAAGTTGATCCTAGATCACATGATCTAAATCCTGATATGGTTAGGCTTAATTTCAAGAGTGTTATTCGTGTTCTTTGATTTGTTAGTTAAGCCTAAAGCGTAGTACGGGCAATACATACATTTTGGGAACACGGTAGTGCGATTGAGTGGGAGCGCTAACATAAATATGGAATCTATAGCTTCTATCTGGCGAATAGTAAGCAAAGGGTGATTTCCTTCGAGCTTAACCAAACGAGATAAATGATTGAGTACTCATTTCACTTAGTTGAAATATCATTTATACAGGGTTAAGTGTTTTAAGGATAAAATACATTGTAGGGTGTTACGGTAATCTAAGTCCCTTTACAGTGTAGATCATCCATATAGAGGATCATTGATCACATTAGGATTATAACAATGGATAACTAATAATGTGTCTATATGGTGGAACATATAGAGCATTCTATATAGTGAGAGTGCAATTCTGAGTTCTATGTGTGGATTCAACGAAGAATTAATAAGTCAGTGAATTTAAGTGGTAAATTCAAGATCTGCTTATTGGAAGCTCGGATATATAGACCCATGGTCCCCTCACTAGTTGAGATGATATTACTTGTAGGACTCATTTAATTGATTTTAATTAATCAATTAAGAATTCTCAAGATAAACTTGTCAGTTTGAGAATTTAGCACTCATTAAGGGCAAAACAGTAAATAGAGATTTTGAAGGGTATATTTATTAATTAGGAAACTTTAATTAGTTTCATTATTAATAAAATAAATGATAATATATTATTTGATAATTATTTTTAATTATTAAGTAATTAGATTTATCATTAATATGGTTGAACAATGGAAATGGCAATATTTCACAAAAAGGGAAACTATCAAGTGTAGGAAAAGGAAAGTTGGAAAAGAGGCAAGCCTTGTTCCACATTGCCTAGGCCGGCCCCCTTTACCTTCCTTTTCCCCTTGATTTTCTCAGTTCAAAATGTCAATCATAGCCCTTGGTGGTCTTCTATAAATAGAAGGCAAAGGCTTCAGAGTTTCATACAACAACTAAAAAGCTTTTCACAGCATTATTCTGAAAGAATTTTCTCTCAGAAAATTCTCTCTGAGCCGCCACCCTCTCTCTCTCTATATCTTCACTGTTTCGAAATATATGAGTGCTAGAGTAGTGCCCACACACATCAAGTAATACCTCAATCATAGTGAGGAAGGCTGTGTAGAATTCAGAGACAACAAAGAAGGACTTTCGGGCTCAGATCTTGATTATACTCTGCTACAGAAAGGAATCAAGGGTTAGAGATCTGAGTGGGAGGAGACATATATATTCCGCTGCAATCACTGTAAGATTTCTGATACTCTTATGTGTTTAATTTCATATCGTTTTAGAAGTTCATATTTAGGTTGTTAAATCAACATACTTGTGAGTAGATCTAAGATCCTGGTAAAATAACTTCCAACAACTGGTATCAGAGCCATGGTAATTGATTTGCTTGCAAGAAATTTGGACTTAAAACGATTTGCTTGTTTTTTGGATGGTATCATGTTGCTTTGAGTGTCATATTGATGTTTGAATGTTGTTTGTGAATTCTGGGAAAAATGGTTACTGTTTTTATTCTGTAATTATTTTTGTTGGATAGTTTAGAAAATTCTAAGCAATTTACTTTTTTACAGAACTCGATTTCGATTTAATTTGAATCAGTTATGAATTTTTGAAAATTGGAAAAATCGGGGTGACGAGCAACTTCATCACACGCACGGAAGGGCTGCTTGCAGCCTCCCTGCGCAGTGATTTCTCGGCCAATCACCCCAGATCCGCGCGCGGATGGCCATGCATAGCATGCCATCCGTACAGTTCATCCAATTTTCCAATTTTTTCGATTTTTCATGCTATTTCATGGAATTAAATTCCGATTTTTTGTGTAGTTTTGTATATTGATTTTTGTTTTTCAAATTTCAAATCTAATTATCAAAAATAAATTAATTTTAATTTTTTAAAATTAATTTTAGATATTAGTGTAATTTGATTTTGAAAATAGGAAAAAATCAAGTTTTGCTTACCTTTTTCTTATTTCCTTTAAAATTTGATTATTTTATTTTTTTTAAGGTCAGATATTAATTTTTTTTGGTAACTTGACCTTAATTAAAATAAGATCATAATAATCATGATAATTTTAAAAGAGGAAATAAGGTATTTTTGTTAACTTTTAAATTTTGTTATTTTTTTTAATTAAATTAAATTGTAAAACAAGAAAAGGGTATGTATTTACCATTTTCTATTTTATTTTTTAATTTATTAAATAACATCAAATTTAAAAGGAAAGTTAGCAATTTATTTTGAAATGACAATTAGGTTACCCAAAACCTAATTTTTGAAAATGGTAGGTTTAATTTTATTTTATTTTTCGAAATAAATGATTAAAATTAAATAAATCCTACATCCAACTATCCAAATCTAACCTTGTTGCAGGAGTATGTGTTTTAGATTGTTTGTAAGTTTTCTAAAACCTATTATTGCTTGATCTAAATTGCCTTGGTTAACTTGAAGATAAATCAGTTGATCTAGTTTTAACCAAAGGTTCAATTGACGATAGATCAAGTAAATAATTTGTAACAGGTAATTTTTACAAACTTCTTTCATTTGTGTATGACTTAGCAACATGATAGGATCCATCCAAATGTGTATGCCTGTGTGAGCCTATATGTTTAATTTCTATTATAGATACATATAGGTGGTTATTGCTAAATAAAATATCATAACTGATAGATTTTATTTAGGCTCATTTAGTTGTGAGCCTATTCAATTAATAACAGTTATTCATTGTAAGGTTAAATTCCTCTCTTTTGGGCCTTGTGTGAGAGTTGGGAGCCTTAGAAGTGGGTGCGACATACTGGACCCAGCTCCCCCTCACATGAACAACCCCAATTGTGAAGGTCCATTTGCCTGATTTGGATAACTGTGATAGGTTAATTATATTAGTTTGACCTAATAAAAGATTGATTAGCAACATAATTAATTTCATTGTTCATTGAAATTAATTTAAGAAAAACATAGTTTGAATAGTCATATTCTAGAAAGCTATATGTATTTTTCTTGTTTTAATTAAATATGGAATTATAACCATATAAATTCTTTCTGAATCTTAATTTTATAATTTCATTAAATATTCCTATTTAAGTTGAGATTTAGTTAAATCTATCAAATCAACTTAGATTTGAATATTTTTGAATTTCCCATTATAAATTAAGTTGAGGAATTTTGGCAATTGGTTATTAAGATTCTTTAGATATTTTTTAAGTTGATATTTTCTAAATATGGGAACTTAAAATGGAATATCTTCTAAATTAAGTGGTTACTACTTAATTGGTAATATTTAATTAAGTCATTGTTTGAGGTATATTTTTAAGTTGGGTATTTAGATTTTCTAAACAACTTAAATAAGATATTTTTCAAAATTATTCCATTTTTGAAATTTAATTAAAGTTTTTACTTTAATTTGTAATATTTCATTATTGAGATATGGAATATAAATGATTAGACAAAATACATGTTTAAATAATGAGCTTTAATCAAAGAGAAATTCGATCTCCATTGTTGGTTTTACATAGCTATTGTTTTAGTGAGTAATCCTCCCTAATGGAGGAACGTTCATTAGCAAGTTAGCGCCGTTTAATCTCGAAAGATAAGTATTCTTATAGGTTTATTTATATGGTTAATGACCACCCTAATGGTGGCGACTATGTAAGACTTATAAGAATACGAAACAATGGTAGAAGCTCATAAGATAGAATTGCCTTGACTCTCGCCTAAACGGGACAACGCTGAATTCCAATCTTGATCGAATAAAAGGTTGCTAGAATGTTTGACATTTTAGATGAATTGACAACTCTATTCAATGGATGATGCTTTGACTCTCGCCTAAACGGGACAACTTTGTATCGATTCGTTGGAAACCTTGGAAAATAAACTATGTTAGATTTAGTATTTTTATAACATAAGTGATTGTTTGTTTTCTGAACCTGTGTATGAATTTATAGAACCAAAACCTTACTTCTGTTTATTGATATGTTGTAGTGCCAATATGAATAACCCTCATCCCGATCCACTCCTAGTTAGTATCTTTGCAAAAGAACTCAATAGTGTGAAAATGCATCCTGGTAGTTGCATTAACTCGCACCTATTGTTGATGAATCTGAAATTCCAAAAGGCAAATCTACTAGGAATTGATTTATCAAAGGAACAATGGGTAAAACTCATACTTTATAGTCTTCCTCAGGAGTATAACAGTTTTGTTCTATATTACTTATTGAACAATCCTAACTCCTCCGACATGGACAAACTCGAGTCTGAGTTGAGGGCCCATGAGTGGGATCTGATTGCAATGAGACCTGCTAACATTGCAAGTTTTAATCAGAGGAAGAAGATTAAGCATGAGGGCTCCAACAAAGCTGCTTCTTCAAGTACAAATGTCAGACATCATGTTCTATGTGCGAATTGTAATGGAAAGGGACATAAAGAAGAACAATGTCCCAGGCTTCTAGACAATTCAAACGAAGGTGATGCTTTTGTATTTGAATCATGTGTTTTAGAGAACGACAAATCCTCCTGAATTGTTGATTCTGGATCTACTAACCATGTATGTTCTTCATTACAGCTGCTTGAAACTTGGGAGAATCTTCACCCAGATGAGTTAAAGCTTAAAGTTGGAAATGGCGAGTTGGTATCAGTTAAAGCAAGAGGAATAGCAGGAATCAAGTTTAATTCTAAGAAGTTTTTACTTTTAGAGAATGTTTTATATATTCCTAATTTTAGTAGAAACTTGATTAGTGTTTCATGTTTACAGACACAATTTTATATATTGAATTTTTCGAGTTCAAATTGTTCAATTTCTCGTAATGGATTTCATATATGTGTTGCAAACATGGAACGAGGGCTTTATGTTTTAAGACCTGATACTCAAATCTCACTAAATACTGAACTTTTCAATGTAGCTAGACCTAGAAGCCTTAAGAGAAAAGAGATTGATAATGATGATCAAACTTATCTATGGCATTTATGTTTAGGTCATATAGGCTTTGATAGACTCCATAGGCTAACCAAAGACGGTCCATTGAAAAATGTCGTCTTAAGAGAGCTGCCAGTCTGCGAGTCTTGCCTAGAAGGTAAAATGACCAAACGTTCTTTCTCTGCAAAGGGAGAACGTGCCAAAGAACCCCTAGGGCTAGTACATTCGGATGTTTGCGGACCGCTGAATGTAAAAGCCAGAGGAGGTTATGAGTATTTCGTCACTTTCATTGACGATTTCTCTAGATATAGTTTTCTTTACCTAATGCAAAAGAAATCTGAAACGTTTGACAAGTTTTAGGAATTTCATGCTTTGGCTCAAAACCAATTGGGTAAAACATTAAAGATCTTGCGAACTGATAGGGGTGGAGAATATATGGATATGCAGTTCAAAGATCATTTAATTGAACTTGGAATTGAATCCCAATATACTGCCCCTAGCACTCCACGGCGAATGGAGTTGCAGAAAGAAGAAATCGCACTCTCTTAGAAATGGTTAGGTCTATGCTGAGTTACTCAACTCTGTCTACGTCCTTCTGGGGATATGCTATTCAAATGGAAAACGACATTTTGAATGTTGTTCCATCTAAAGCAGTCCCTAAGACACCCGTCGAACTATGGAATGGTCGCACACCTAGTTTGCGCCATTATAGGATTTGGGGGTGCCCTGCTCACGTCTTAAGAAAGAAAGAAAGCAAACTGGAATCGCGAACTGAGGTTTGCATGTTTGTCGGAAATTCTAAAGAGACTAGGGGTGGACTATTCTATAGTCACAAGGATAACAAAGTGTTTGTCTCTACAAATGCTACTTTCCTTGAAGAGAACTATATGAAAGACAACAAACCGAAAAGTGAAATTGTATTAGAGGAAATGCTCACGAATCTTGTTCCTTCAAATGTACCATCTTCTTCTACTCAAGAAGAGGAACATCCCACTCCCTCAGTTGTAGCAACTGAGAAAACTACTACTAGAGCTCCTGTTCAGAAAGTCACCGCTCCTCGTCGTAGTGGGAGGGTTTCAACGAAACCATCTCGTTATGGCTTGGATGGTGAAATCAATATGGTCGTTGGTGACGGTATTGATGACGACCCATTGACCTATAAACAGGCAATGGCAAGTCCGCAACGGAAGCGATGGTCGGCGGTATGGATTCGAAATGGATTCCATGAAGAAGAACAAAGTCCGGGAATATGTAGAACCACACGAAGATTTTCGTCCAATTGGATGTAAATGGGTCTACAAGAAGAAAAGAGGTCTTGGAGGCGAAGTCGAAACTTTCAAAGCTAGGCGGTCGCCAAGGGTTATACCCAAAGAGAAGGTGTGGACTATGAGGAAACTTTTAGTCCTGTTGCCATGCTCAAATCCATCCGAATTCTTCTCTCCAAAGGCCGCTTTAGATTATGAAATGCGGCAAATGGATGTCAAGACGGCCTTTCTTAATGGGCTCCTTGAAGAAACCATCTATATGGAGCAACCGAAGGTTATGTTCTTCACAGGCGGGAGAATAAAGTTTGCAAATTAAATAGGTCCATATATGGGCTTAAGCAAGCTTCTCGCTCATGGAACAAAAGGTTTGATGAGATCATCAAGACCTACGGCTTTCATCAGAATGAAGATGAACCTTGTGTTTACCAACTCAAGGAAAACCAAGTAGTAGTATTCCTGGTCCTTTATGTTGATGACATTTTGATCATTGGAAACAATGTCAAGAAAATGACTCACATCAAGGAATGGCTTGACACTCAATTCGACATGAAAGACTTGGGTGAGGCAGCCTATGTTCTTGGTATTCAGATTGTCAGAAACCGAAAGAACAGATCCCTTGCTCTCTCTCAAACAGCTTACATTGACAAAGTTCTTGAGAGATTTTCCATGACCAATACCAAAGGGGCAAACATTCCCTCTAGACATGGTATCCGTGTATCTAAGGAACAGTGTCCTACTGATCCTCAAGAGATAGAAGACATGGCAAAAATTCCTTATGCTTCTGCAGTTGGGAGTCTGATGTATGCTATGCTTTGCACTAGACCTGACATCTGCTATGCAGTTGGAATCGTGAGCAGGTATCAGTCAAATCCAGGAAGGGTACATTGGAACGCGGTTAAGTATATTTTGAAATACTTAAAGAGTACAAGAGATTATGTATTAGTCTACAAGGGTGGTGCTTTGAATCCCTTAGGCTATACAGACTCAGATTTCCAGGGATGTCTTGAAGACAGGAAATCTACATCTGGGATGGTGTTTACTCTTGGGGGTGGAGCAGTAGTTTGGAGAAGTGCTAAACAAACTGCGATTTCGGATTCTACCATGGAGGCAGAATACATAGCTGCGGCTGAAGCAGCTAAAGAGGTTGTCTGGCTTAGGAAGTTCTTCACCGGTCTTGGTGTAGTTCTGGAATGGAAAGGCCTCTAGTCCTGCTCTGTGATAACACTGGAGCTATAGCCAACAGTAAGGAACCTCGGAGCCACAAGAGAAGTAAGCACATAGAAAGAAAGTATCATATTATCAGAGAATATGTGGCAAGAGGGGATGTACTGGTGGAGAAAGTGGATACGCAGGATAACTTGGTTGATCCATTCACCAAAGTCTTGGCAGTAACTTCATTCGAAAAGCACCGTCAGAATTTAGGATTAATTGAAATGTACTGATTTGTTTTATATTAGTGCAAGTGGGAGTTTGTTGGGTTTTATGCCCTAAATAAAACTCTGTTTCAAAGTAATCCAGATTATTCTATATCAATAAAGTAACAGAAGTAATTTTTCATTCACTTGTGTATGTTTTGGTTCACTTAATCAATTGCTTGTCTATTTGATTTATAAATTCATCCAAACCCTTTTCACATTCTTGAACATGTTTATTGTGTTGTCAACACAGGGGAAAATAAACATGACTATGTGAATAAAGTATTCCTAGATTTATCAGAACATTGGGTTTCACTGATATGACAATCTACAACAGAGTTTACTTACATTTGGAGAAATGTTATGTTCTTTCCAGAACATAGGTTAAAGTAAAGCTCAGGTTGGATGCATGGAGTATGCATTGGAATGGACCGATATTGAACTTTGAATTAGATTTTGAAACTTACCGTAAACATCTATTCAATTCAAAATCAGAAGTTGATCCTAGATCACATGATCTAAATCCTGATATGGTTAGGCTTAATTTCAAGAGTGTTATTCGTGTTCTTTGATTTGTTAGTTAAGCCTAAAACTGTAGTCTGGGCAATACATACATTTTGGGAACACGGTAGTGCGATTGAGTGGGAGCGCTAACATAAATATGGAATCTATAGCTTCTATCTGGCGAATAGTAAGCAAAGGGTGATTTCCTTCGAGCTTAACCAAACGAGATAAATGATTGAGTACTCATTTCACTTAGTTGAAATATCATTTATACAGGGTTAAGTGTTATAAGGATAAAATACATTGTAGGGTGTTACGGTAATCTAAGTCCCTTTACAGTGTAGATCATCCATATAGAGGATCATTGATCACATTAGGATTATAACAATGGATAACTAATAATGTGTCTATATGGTGGAACATATAGAGCATTCTATATACTGAGAGTGCAATTCTGAGTTCTATGTGTGGATTCAACGAAGAATTAATAAGTCAGTGAATTTAAGTGGTAAATTCAAGATCTGCTTATTGGAAGCTCGGATATATAGACCCATGGTCCCCTCACTAGTTGAGATGATATTACTTGTAGGACTCATTTAATTGATTTTAATTAATCAATTAAGAATTCTCAAGATAAACTTGTCAGTTTGAGAATTTAGCACTCATTAAGGGCAAAACAGTAAATAGAGATTTTGAAGGGCATATTTATTAATTAGGAAACTTTAATTAGTTTCATTATTAATAAAATAAATGATAATATATTATTTGATAATTATTTTTAATTATTAAGTAATTAGATTTATCATTAATATGGTTGAACAATGGAAATGGCAATATTTCACAAAAAGGGAAACTATCAAGTGTAGGAAAAGGAAAGTTGGAAAAGAGGCAAGCCTTGTTCCACATTGCCTAGGCCGGCCCCCTTTACCTTCCTTTTCCCCTTGATTTTCTCAGTTCAAAATGTCAATCATAGCCCTTGGTGGTCTTCTATAAATAGAAGGCAAAGGCTTCAGAGTTTCATACAACAACTGAAAAGCTTTTCACAGCATTATTCTGAAAGAATTTTCTCTCAGAAAATTCTCTCTGAGCCGCCACCCTCTCTCTCTCTATATCTTCACTGTTTCGAAATATATGAGTGCTAGAGTAGTGCCCACACACATCAAGTAATACCTCAATCATAGTGAGGAAGGCTGTGTAGAATTCAGAGACAACAAAGAAGGACTTTCGGGCTCAGATCTTGATTATACTCTGCTACAGAAAGGAATCAAGGGTTAGAGATCTGAGTGGGAGGAGACATATATATTCCGCTGCAATCACTGTAAGATTTCTGTTACTCTTATGTGTTTAATTTCATATCGTTTTAGAAGTTCATATTTAGGTTGTTAAATCAACATACTTGTGAGTAGATCTAAGATCCTGGTAAAATAACTTCCAACAACTGGTATCAGAGCCATGGTAATTGATTTGCTTGCAAGAAATTTGGACTTAAAACGATTTGCTTGTTTTTTGGATGGTATCATGTTGCTTTGAGTGTCATATTGATGTTTGAATGTTGTTTGTGAATTCTGGGAAAAATGGTTACTGTTTTTATTCTGTAATTATTTTTTTTGGATAGTTTAGAAAATTCTAAGCAATTTACTTTTTTACAGAACTCGATTTCGATTTAATTTGAATTAGTTATGAATTTTTGAAAATTGGAAAAATTGGGGTGACGAGCAACTTCATCACACGCACGGAAGGGCTGCTTGCAGCCTCCCTGCGCAGTGATTTCTCGGCCAATCACCCCAGATCCGCGCGCGGATGGCCATGCATAGCATGCCATCCGTACAGTTCATCCAATTTTCCAATTTTTTCGATTTTTCATGCTATTTCATGGAATTAAATTCCGATTTTTTGTGTAGTTTTGTATATTGATTTTTGTTTTTCAAATTTCAAATCTAATTATCAGAAATAAATTAATTTTAATTTTTTAAAATTAATTTTAGATATTAGTGTAATTTGATTTTGAAAATAGGAAAAATCAAGTTTTGCTTACCTTTTTCTTATTTCCTTTAAAATTTGATTATTTTATTTTTTTTAAGGTCAGATATTAATTTTTTTTGGTAACTTGACCTTAATTAAAATAAGATCATAATAATCATGATAATTTTAAAAGAGGAAATAAGGTATTTTTGTTAACTTTTAAATTTTGTTATTTTTTTTAATTAAATTAAATTGTAAAACAAGAAAAGGGTATGTATTTACCATTTTCTATTTTATTTTTTAATTTATTAAATAACATCAAATTTAAAAGGAAAGTTAGCAATTTATTTTGAAATGACAATTAGGTTACCCAAAACCTAATTTTTCAAAATGGTAGGTTTAATTTTATTTTATTTTTCGAAATAAATGATTAAAATTAAATAAATCCTACATCCAACTATCCAAATCTAACCTTGTTGCAGGAGTATGTGTTTTAGATTGTTTGTAAGTTTTCTAAAACCTATTATTGCTTGATCTAAATTGCCTTGGTTAACTTGAAGATAGATCAGTTGATCTAGTTTTAACCAAAGGTTCAATTGACGATAGATCAAGTAAATAATTTGTAACAGGTAATTTTTACGAACTTCTTTCATTTGTGTATGACTTAGCAACATGATAGGATCCATCCAAATGTGTATGCCTGTGTGAGCCTATATGTTTAATTTCTATTATAGATACATATAGGTGGTTATTGCTAAATAAAATATCATAACTGATAGATTTTATTTAGGCTCATTTAGTTGTGAGCCTATTCAATTAATAACGATTATTCAGTGTAAGGTTAAATTCCTCTCTTTTGGGCCTTGTGTGAGAGTTGGGAGCCTTAGAAGTGGGTGCGACATACCGGACCCGGCTCCCCTCACATGAACAACCCCAATTGTGAAGGTCCATTTGCCTGATTTGGATAACTGTGATAGGTTAATTATATTAGTTTGACCTAATAAAAGATTGATTAGCAACATAATTAATTTCATTGTTCATTGAAATTAATTTAAGAAAAACATAGTTTGAATAGTCATATTCTAGAAAGCTATATGTATTTTTCTTGTTTTAATTAAATATGGAATTATAACCATATAAATTCTTTCTGAATCTTAATTTTATAATTTCATTAAATATTCCTATTTAAGTTGAGATTTAGTTAAATCTATCAAATCAACTTAGATTTGAATATTTTTGAATTTCCCATTATAAATTAAGTTGAGGAATTTTGGCAATTGGTTATTAAGATTCTTTAGATATTTTTTAAGTTGATATTTTCTAAATATGGGAACTTAAAATGGAATATCTTCTAAATTAAGTGGTTACTACTTAATTGGTAATATTTAATTAAGTCATTGTTTGAGGTATATTTTTAAGTTGGGTATTTAGATTTTCTAAACAACTTAAATAAGATATTTTTCAAAATTATTCCATTTTTGAAATTTAATTAAAGTTTTTACTTTAATTTGTAATATTTCATTATTGAGATATGGAATATAAATGATTAGACAAAATACATGTTTAAATAATGAGCTTTAATCAAAGAGAAATTCGATCTCCATTGTTGGTTTTACATAGCTATTGTTTTAGTGAGTAATCCTCCCTAATGGAGGAACGTTCATTAGCAAGTTAGCGCCGTTTAATCTCGAAAGATAAGTATTCTTATAGGTTTATTTATATGGTTAATGACCACCCTAATGGTGGCGACTATGTAAGACTTATAAGAATACGAAACAATGGTAGAAGCTCATAAGATAGAATTGCCTTGACTCTCGCCTAAACGGGACAACGCTGAATTCCAATCTTGATCGAATAAAAGGTTGCTAGAATGTTTGACATTTTAGATGAATTGAAAACTCTATTCAATGGATGATGCTTTGACTCTCGCCTAAACGGGACACTGTATCAGTTCGTTGGAAACCTTGGAAAATAAACTATGTTAGATTTAGTATTTTTATAACATAAGTGATTGTTTGTTTTACGAACGGTGTATGAATTTATAGAACCAAAACCTTACTTCTGTTTATTGATATGTTGTAGTGCCAATATGAATAACCCTCATCCCGATCCACTCCTAGTTAGTATCTTTGCAAAAGAACTCAATAGTGTGAAAATGCATCCTGGTAGTTGCATTAACTCGCACCTATTGTTGATGAATCTGAAATTCCAAAAGGCAAATCTACTAGGAATTGATTTATCAAAGGAACAATGGGTAAAACTCATACTTTATAGTCTTCCTCAGGAGTATAACAGTTTTGTTCTATATTACTTATTGAACAATCCTAACTCCTCCGAGCATGGACAAACTCGAGTACGAGTTGAGGGCCCATGAGTGGGATACGATTGCAATGAGACCTGCTAACATTGCAAGTTTTAATCGAGAGGAAGAAGATTAAGCATGAGGGCTCCAACAAAGTCTGCTTCTTCAAGTACAAATGTCAGACATCATGTTCTATGTGCGAATTGTAATGGAAAGGGACATAAAGAAGAACAATGTCCCAGGCTTCTAGACAATTCAAACGAAGGTGATGCTTTTGTATTTGAATCATGTGTTTTAGAGAACGACAAATCCTCCTGAATTGTTGATTCTGGATCTACTAACCATGTATGTTCTTCATTACAAGCTTGAAACTTGGGAGAATCTTCACCCAGATGAGTTAAAGCTTAAAGTTGGAAATGGCGAGTTGGTATCAGTTAAAGCAAGAGGAATAGCCCGAATCAAGTTTAATTCTAAGAAGTTTTTACTTTTAGAGAATGTTTTATATATTCCTAATTTTAGTAGAAACTTGATTAGTGTTTCATGTTTACAGACACAATTTTATATATTGAATTTTTCGAGTTCAAATTGTTCAATTTCTCGTAATGGATTTCATATATGTGTTGCAAACATGGAACGAGGGCTTTATGTTTTAAGACCTGATACTCAAATCTCACTAAATACTGAACTTTTCAATGTAGCTAGACCTAGAAGCCTTAAGAGAAAAGAGATTGATAATGATGATCAAACTTATCTATGGCATTTATGTTTAGGTCATATAGGCTTTGATAGACTCCATAGGCTAACCAAAGACGGTCCATTGAAAAATGTCGTCTTAGGAGAGGCCCGATCTGCGAGTCTTGCCTAGAAGGTAAAATGACCAAACGTTCTTTCTCTGCAAAGGGAGAACGTGCCAAAGAACCCCTAGGGCTAGTACATTCGGATGTTTGCGGACCGCTGAATGTAAAAGCCAGAGGAGGTTATGAGTATTTCGTCACTTTCATTGACGATTTCTCTAGATATAGTTTTCTTTACCTAATGCAAAAGAAATCTGAAACGTTTGACAAGTTTCAAGAATTTCATGCTTTGGCTCAAAACCAATTGGGTAAAACATTAAAGATCTTGCGAACTGATAGGGGTGGAGAATATATGGATATGCAGTTCAAAGATCATTTAATTGAACTTGGAATTGAATCCCAATATACTGCCCCTAGCACTCCACGAGAATGGAGTTGCAGAAAGAAGAAATCGCACTCTCTTAGAAATGGTTAGGTCTATGCTGAGTTACTCAACTCTGTCTACGTCCTTCTGGGGATATGCTATTCAAATGGAAAACGACATTTTGAATGTTGTTCCATCTAAAGCAGTCCCTAAGACACCCGTCGAACTATGGAATGGTCGCACACCTAGTTTGCGCCATTATAGGATTTGGGGGTGCCCTGCTCACGTCTTAAGAAAGAAAGAAAGCAAACTGGAATCGCGAACTGAGGTTTGCATGTTTGTCGGAAATTCTAAAGAGACTAGGGGTGGACTATTCTATAGTCACAAGGATAACAAAGTGTTTGTCTCTACAAATGCTACTTTCCTTGAAGAGAACTATATGAAAGACAACAAACCGAAAAGTGAAATTGTATTAGAGGAAATGCTCACAGATACTATTCCTTCAAATGTACCATCTTCTTCTACTCAAGAAGAGGAACATCCCACTCCCTCAGTTGTAGCAACTGAGAAAACTACTACTAGAGCTCCTGTTCAGAAAGTCACCGCTCCTCGTCGTAGTGGGAGGGTTTCAACGAAACCATCTCGTTATGGCTTGGATGGTGAAATCAATATGGTCGTTGGTGACGGTATTGATGACGACCCATTGACCTATAAACAGGCAATGGCAAGTCCGCAACGGAAGCAATGGTCAGCCGGTATGGATTCAGAAATGGATTCCATGAAGAAGAACAAAGTCTGGGAATATGTAGAACCACCTGAAGATTTTCGTCCAATTGGATGTAAATGGGTCTACAAGAAGAAAAGAGGTGCTGGAGGCGAAGTCGAAACTTTCAAAGCTAGATCGGAGTCGCCAAGGGTTATACCCAAAGAGAAGGTGTGGACTATGAGGAAACTTTTAGTCCTGTTGCCATGCTCAAATCCATCCGAATTCTTCTCTCCAAAGCTGCCGCTTTAGATTATGAAATCTGGCAAATGGATGTCAAGACAGCCTTTCTTAATGGGCTCCTTGAAGAAACCATCTATATGGAGCAACCAGAAGGTTATGTTCTTCCTGGGCAGGAGAATAAAGTTTGCAAATTAAATAGGTCCATATATGGGCTTAAGCAAGCTTCTCGCTCATGGAACAAAAGGTTTGATGAGATCATCAAGACCTACGGCTTTCATCAGAATGAAGATGAACCTTGTGTTTACCAACTCAAGGAAAACCAAGTAGTAGTATTCCTGGTCCTTTATGTTGATGACATTTTGATCATTGGAAACAATGTCAAAAAAATGACTCACATCAAGGAATGGCTTGACACTCAATTCGACATGAAAGACTTGGGTGAGGCAGCCTATGTTCTTGGTATTCAGATTGTCAGAAACCGAAAGAACAGATCCCTTGCTCTCTCTCAAACAAACCTTACATTGACAAAGTTCTTCAGAGATTTTCCATGACCAATACCAAAGGGGCAAACATGCCCTCTAGACATGGTATCCGTCTATCTAAGGAACAGTGTCCTACTGATCCTCAAGAGATAGAAGACATGGCAAAAATTCCTTATGCTTCTGCAGTTGGGAGTCTGATGTATGCTATGCTTTGCACTAGACCTGACATCTGCTATGCAGTTGGAATCGTGAGCGAGTATCGATCAAATCCAGGAAGGGTACATTGGAACGCGGTTAAGTATATTTTGAAATACTTAAAGAGTACAAGAGATTATGTATTAGTCTACAAGGGTGGTGCTTTGAATCCCTTAGGCTATACAGACTCAGATTTCCAGGGATGTCTTGAAGACAGGAAATCTACATCTGGGATGGTGTTTACTCTTGGGGGTGGAGCAGTAGTTTGGAGAAGTGCTAAACAAACTGCGATTTCGGATTCTACCATGGAGGCAGAATACATAGCTGCGGCTGAAGCAGCTAAAGAGGTTGTCTGGCTTAGGAAGTTCTTCACCAGTCTTGGTGTAGTTCCTGGAATGGAAAGGCCTCTAGTCCTGCTCTGTGATAACACTGGAGCTATAGCCAACAGTAAGGAACCTCGGAGCCACAAGAGAAGTAAGCACATAGAAAGAAAGTATCATATTATCAGAGAATATGTGACAAGAGGGGATGTACTGGTGGAGAAAGTGGATACGCAGGATAACTTGGCTGATCCATTCACCAAAGTCTTGGCAGTAACTTCATTCGAAAAGCACCGTCAGAATTTAGGATTAATTGAAATGTACTGATTTGTTTTATATTAGTGCAAGTGGGAGTTTGTTGGGTTTTATGCCCTAAATAAAACTCTGTTTCAAAGTAATCCAGATTATTCTATATCAATAAAGTAACAGAAGTAATTTTTCATTCACTTGTGTATGTTTTGGTTCACTTAATCAATTGCTTGTCTATTTGATTTATAAATTCATCCAAACCCTTTTCACATTCTTGAACATGTTTATTGTGTTGTCAACACAGGGGAAAATAAACATGACTATGTGAATAAAGTATTCCTAGATTTATCAGAACATTGGGTTTCACTGATATGACAATCTACAACAGAGTTTACTTACATTTGGAGAAATGTTATGTTCTTTCCAGAACATAGGTTAAAGTAAAGCTCGGGAGTTGGATGCATGGAGTATGCATTGGAATGGACCGATATTGAACTTTGAATTAGATTTTGAAACTTACCGTAAACATCTATTCAATTCAAAATCAGAAGTTGATCCTAGATCACATGATCTAAATCCTGATATGGTTAGGCTTAATTTCAAGAGTGTTATTCGTGTTCTTTGATTTGTTAGTTAAGCCTAAAACTGTAGTCTGGGCAATACATACATTTTGGGAACACGGTAGTGCGATTGAGTGGGAGCGCTAACATAAATATGGAATCTATAGCTTCTATCTGGCGAATAGTAAGCAAAGGGTGATTTCCTTCGAGCTTAACCAAACGAGATAAATGATTGAGTACTCATTTCACTTAGTTGAAATATCATTTATACAGGGTTAAGTGTTTTAAGGATAAAATACATTGTAGGGTGTTACGGTAATCTAAGTCCCTTTACAGTGTAGATCATCCATATAGAGGATCATTGATCACATTAGGATTATAACAATGGATAACTAATAATGTGTCTATATGGTGGAACATATAGAGCATTCTATATACTGAGAGTGCAATTCTGAGTTCTATGTGTGGATTCAACGAAGAATTAATAAGTCAGTGAATTTAAGTGGTAAATTCAAGATCTGCTTATTGGAAGCTCGGATATATAGACCCATGGTCCCCTCACTAGTTGAGATGATATTACTTGTAGGACTCATTTAATTGATTTTAATTAATCAATTAAGAATTCTCAAGATAAACTTGTCAGTTTGAGAATTTAGCACTCATTAAGGGCAAAACAGTAAATAGAGATTTTGAAGGGCATATTTATTAATTAGGAAACTTTAATTAGTTTCATTATTAATAAAATAAATGATAATATATTATTTGATAATTATTTTTAATTATTAAGTAATTAGATTTATCATTAATATGGTTGAACAATGGAAATGGCAATATTTCACAAAAAGGGAAACTATCAAGTGTAGGAAAAGGAAAGTTGGAAAAGAGGCAAGCCTTGTTCCACATTGCCTAGGCCGGCCCCCTTTACCTTCCTTTTCCCCTTGATTTTCTCAGTTCAAAATGTCAATCATAGCCCTTGGTGGTCTTCTATAAATAGAAGGCAAAGGCTTCAGAGTTTCATACAACAACTGAAAAGCTTTTCACAGCATTATTCTGAAAGAATTTTCTCTCAAAAAATTCTCTCTGAGCCGCCACCCTCTCTCTCTATATCTTCACTGTTTCGAAATATATGAGTGCTAGAGTAGTGCCCACACACATCAAGTAATACCTCAATCATAGTGAGGAAGGCTGTGTAGAATTCAGAGACAACAAAGAAGGACTTTCGGGCTCAGATCTTGATTATACTCTGCTACAGAAAGGAATCAAGGGTTAGAGATCTGAGTGGGAGGAGACATATATATTCCGCTGCAATCACTGTAAGATTTCTGATACTCTTATGTGTTTAATTTCATATCATTTTAGAAGTTCATATTTAGGTTGTTAAATCAACATACTTGTGAGTAGATCTAAGATCCTGGTAAAATAACTTCCAACAACTGGTATCAGAGCCATGGTAATTGATTTGCTTGCAAGAAATTTGGACTTAAAACGATTTGCTTGTTTTTTGGATGGTATCATGTTGCTTTGAGTGTCATATTGATGTTTGAATGTTGTTTGTGAATTCTGGGAAAAATGGTTACTGTTTTTATTCTGTAATTATTTTTGTTGGATAGTTTAGAAAATTCTAAGCAATTTACTTTTTTACAGAACTCGATTTCGATTTAATTTGAATTAGTTATGAATTTTTGAAAATTAGAAAAATCGGGGTGACGAGCAACTTCATCACACGCACGGAAGGGCTGCTTGCAGCCTCCCTGCGCAGTGATTTCTCGGCCAATCACCCCAGATCTGCGCGCGGATGGCCATGCATAGCATGCCATCCATACAGTTCATCCAATTTTCCAATTTTTTCGATTTTTCATGCTATTTCATGGAATTAAATTCCGATTTTTTGTGTAGTTTTGTATATTGATTTTTGTTTTTCAAATTTCAAATCTAATTATCAGAAATAAATTAATTTTAATTTTTTAAAATTAATTTTAGATATTAGTGTAATTTGATTTTGAAAATAGGAAAAAATCAAGTTTTGCTTACCTTTTTCTTATTTCCTTTAAAATTTGATTATTTTATTTTTTTTAAGGTCAGATATTAATTTTTTTTGGTAACTTGACCTTAATTAAAATAAGATCATAATAATCATGATAATTTTAAAAGAGGAAATAAGGTATTTTTGTTAACTTTTAAATTTTGTTATTTTTTTTAATTAAATTAAATTGTAAAACAAGAAAAGGGTATGTATTTACCATTTTCTATTTTATTTTTTAATTTATTAAATAACATCAAATTTAAAAGGAAAGTTAGCAATTTATTTTGAAATGACAATTAGGTTACCCAAAACCTAATTTTTCAAAATGGTAGGTTTAATTTTATTTTATTTTTCGAAATAAATGATTAAAATTAAATAAATCCTACATCCAACTATCCAAATCTAACCTTGTTGCAGGAGTATGTGTTTTAGATTGTTTGTAAGTTTTCTAAAACCTATTATTGCTTGATCTAAATTGCCTTGGTTAACTTGAAGATAGATCAGTTGATCTAGTTTTAACCAAAGGTTCAATTGACGATAGATCAAGTAAATAATTTGTAACAGGTAATTTTTACAAACTTCTTTCAATTGTGTATGACTTAGCAACATGATAGGATCCATCCAAATGTGTATGCCTGTGTGAGCCTATATGTTTAATTTCTATTATAGATACATATAGGTGGTTATTGCTAAATAAAATATCATAACTGATAGATTTTATTTAGGCTCATTTAGTTGTGAGCCTATTCAATTAATAACGATTATTCATTGTAAGGTTAAATTCCTCTCTTTTGGGCCTTGTGTGAGAGTTGGGAGCCTTAGAAGTGGGTGCGACATCTTGGACCCGGCTCCCCTCACATGAACAACCCCAATTGTGAAGGTCCATTTGCACGATTTGGATAAGCGTGATAGGTTAATTATATTAGTTTGACCTAATAAAAGATTGATTAGCAACATAATTAATTTCATTGTTCATTGAAATTAATTTAAGAAAAACATAGTTTGAATAGTCATATTCTAGAAAGCTATATGTATTTTTCTTGTTTTAATTAAATATGGAATTATAACCATATAAATTCTTTCTGAATCTTAATTTTATAATTTCATTAAATATTCCTATTTAAGTTGAGATTTA
Organism: Cannabis sativa; assembly: GCF_029168945.1. Taxonomy (NCBI): domain Eukaryota; kingdom Viridiplantae; phylum Streptophyta; class Magnoliopsida; order Rosales; family Cannabaceae; genus Cannabis; species Cannabis sativa. The sequence goes on from NC_083603.1 coordinate 23,126,789, forward strand.
GTTAAATCTATCAAATCAACTTAGATTTGAATATTTTTGAATTTCCCATTATAAATTAAGTTGAGGAATTTTGGCAATTGGTTATTAAGATTCTTTAGATATTTTTTAAGTTGATATTTTCTAAATATGGGAACTTAAAATGGAATATCTTCTAAATTAAGTGGTTACTACTTAATTGGTAATATTTAATTAAGTCATTGTTTGAGGTATATTTTTAAGTTGGGTATTTAGATTTTCTAAACAACTTAAATAAGATATTTTTCAAAATTATTCCATTTTTGAAATTTAATTAAAGTTTTTACTTTAATTTGTAATATTTCATTATTGAGATATGGAATATAAATGATTAGACAAAATACATGTTTAAATAATGAGCTTTAATCAAAGAGAAATTCGATCTCCATTGTTGGTTTTACATAGCTATTGTTTTAGTGAGTAATCCTCCCTAATGGAGGAACGTTCATTAGCAAGTTAGCGCCGTTTAATCTCGAAAGATAAGTATTCTTATAGGTTTATTTATATGGTTAATGACCACCCTAATGGTGGCGACTATGTAAGACTTATAAGAATACGAAACAATGGTAGAAGCTCATAAGATAGAATTGCCTTGACTCTCGCCTAAACGGGACAACGCTGAATTCCAATCTTGATCGAATAAAAGGTTGCTAGAATGTTTGACATTTTAGATGAATTGACAACTCTATTCAATGGATGATGCTTTGACTCTCGCCTAAACGGGACACTGTATCAGTTCGTTGGAAACCTTGGAAAATAAACTATGTTAGATTTAGTATTTTTATAACATAAGTGATTGTTTGTTTTCTGAACCTGTGTATGAATTTATAGAACCAAAACCTTACTTCTGTTTATTGATATGTTGTAGTGCCAATATGAACAACCCTCATCCCGATCCACTCCTAGTTAGTATCTTTGCAAAAGAACTCAATAGTGTGAAAATGCATCCTGGTAGTTGCATTAACTCGCACCTATTGTTGATGAATCTGAAATTCCAAAAGGAAAATCTACTAGGAATTGATTTATCAAAGGAACAATGGGTAAAACTCATACTTTATAGTCTTCCTCAGGAGTATAACAGTTTTGTTCTATATTACTTATTGAACAATCCTAACTCCTCCGACATGGACAAACTCGAGTCTGAGTTGAGGGCCCATGAGTGGGATCTGATTGCAATGAGACCTGCTAACATTGCAAGTTTTAATCAGAGGAAGAAGATTAAGCATGAGGGCTCCAACAAAGCTGCTTCTTCAAGTACAAATGTCAGACATCATGTTCTATGTGCGAATTGTAATGGAAAGGGACATAAAGAAGAACAATGTCCCAGGCTTCTAGACAATTCAAACGAAGGTGATGCTTTTGTATTTGAATCATGTGTTTTAGAGAACGACAAATCCTCCTGAATTGTTGATTACGGATCTACTAACCATGTATGTTCTTCATTACGGTTTGCTTGAAACTTGGGAGAATCTTCACCCAGATGAGTTAAAGCTTAAAGTTGGAAATGGCGAGTTGGTATCAGTTAAAGCAAGAGGAATAGCCCGAATCAAGTTTAATTCTAAGAAGTTTTTACTTTTAGAGAATGTTTTATATATTCCTAATTTTAGTAGAAACTTGATTAGTGTTTCATGTTTACAGACACAATTTTATATATTGAATTTTTCGAGTTCAAATTGTTCAATTTCTCGTAATGGATTTCATATATGTGTTGCAAACATGGAACGAGGGCTTTATGTTTTAAGACCTGATACTCAAATCTCACTAAATACTGAACTTTTCAATGTAGCTAGACCTAGAAGCCTTAAGAGAAAAGAGATTGATAATGATGATCAAACTTATCTATGGCATTTATGTTTAGGTCATATAGGCTTTGATAGACTCCATAGGCTAACCAAAGACGGTCCATTGAAAAATGTCGTCTTAGGAGAGCTGCCAGTCTGCGAGTCTTGCCTAGAAGGTAAAATGACCAAACGTTCTTTCTCTGCAAAGGGAGAACGTGCCAAAGAACCCCTAGGGCTAGTACATTCGGATGTTTGCGGACCGCTGAATGTAAAAGCCAGAGGAGGTTATGAGTATTTCGTCACTTTCATTGACGATTTCTCTAGATATAGTTTTCTTTACCTAATGCAAAAGAAATCTGAAACGTTTGACAAGTTTCAGGAATTTCATGCTTTGGCTCAAAACCAATTGGGTAAAACATTAAAGATCTTGCGAACTGATAGGGGTGGAGAATATATGGATATGCAGTTCAAAGATCATTTAATTGAACTTGGAATTGAATCCCAATATACTGCCCCTAGCACTCCACAGCAGAATGGAGTTGCAGAAAGAAGAAATCGCACTCTCTTAGAAATGGTTAGGTCTATGCTGAGTTACTCAACTCTGTCTACGTCCTTCTGGGGATATGCTATTCAAATGGCAAACGACATTTTGAATGTTGTTCCATCTAAAGCAGTCCCTAAGACACCCGTCGAACTATGGAATGGTCGCACACCTAGTTTGCGCCATTATAGGATTTGGGGGTGCCCTGCTCACGTCTTAAGAAAGAAAGAAAGCAAACTGGAATCGCGAACTGAGGTTTGCATGTTTGTCGGAAATTCTAAAGAGACTAGGGGTGGACTATTCTATAGTCACAAGGATAACAAAGTGTTTGTCTCTACAAATGCTACTTTCCTTGAAGAGAACTATATGAAAGACAACAAACCGAAAAGTGAAATTGTATTAGAGGAAATGCTCACAGATACTGTTCCTTCAAATGTACCATCTTCTTCTACTCAAGAAGAGGAACATCCCACTCCCTCAGTTGTAGCAACTGAGAAAACTACTACTAGAGCTCCTGTTCAGAAAGTCACCGCTCCTCGTCGTAGTGGGAGGGTTTCAACGAAACCATCTCGTTATGGCTTGGATGGTGAAATCAATATGGTCGTTGGTGACGGTATTGATGACGACCCATTGACCTATAAACAGGCAATGGCAAGTCCGCAACGGAAGCGATGGTCAGCCGGTATGGATTCAGAAATGGATTCCATGAAGAAGAACAAAGTCTGGGAATATGTAGAACCACCTGAAGATTTTCGTCCAATTGGATGTAAATGGGTCTACAAGAAGAAAAGAGGTGTTGGAGGCGAAGTCGAAACTTTCAAAGCTAGACTGGTCGCCAAGGGTTATACCCAAAGAGAAGGTGTGGACTATGAGGAAACTTTTAGTCCTGTTGCCATGCTCAAATCCATCCGAATTCTTCTCTCCAAAGCTGCCGCTTTAGATTATGAAATCTGGCAAATGGATGTCAAGACAGCCTTTCTTAATGGGCTCCTTGAAGAAACCATCTATATGGAGCAACCAGAAGGTTATGTTCTTCCTGGGCAGGAGAATAAAGTTTGCAAATTAAATAGGTCCATATATGGGCTTAAGCAAGCTTCTCGCTCATGGAACAAAAGGTTTGATGAGATCATCAAGACCTACGGCTTTCATCAGAATGAAGATGAACCTTGTGTTTACCAACTCAAGGAAAACCAAGTAGTAGTATTCCTGGTCCTTTATGTTGATGACATTTTGATCATTGGAAACAATGTCAAGAAAATGACTCACATCAAGGAATGGCTTGACACTCAATTCGACATGAAAGACTTGGGTGAGGCAGCCTATGTTCTTGGTATTCAGATTGTCAGAAACCGAAAGAACAGATCCCTTGCTCTCTCTCAAACAGCTTACATTGACAAAGTTCTTGAGAGATTTTCCATGACCAATACCAAAGGGGCAAACATGCCCTCTAGACATGGTATCCGTGTATCTAAGGAACAGTGTCCTACTGATCCTCAAGAGATAGAAGACATGGCAAAAATTCCTTATGCTTCTGCAGTTGGGAGTCTGATGTATGCTATGCTTTGCACTAGACACGACATACGCTATGCGGTTGGAATCGTGAGCGAGTATCAGTCAAATCCAGGAAGGGTACATTGGAACGCGGTTAAGTATATTTTGAAATACTTAAAGAGTACAAGAGATTATGTATTAGTCTACAAGGGTGGTGCTTTGAATCCCTTAGGCTATACAGACTCAGATTTCCAGGGATGTCTTGAAGACAGGAAATCTACATACGGGATGGTGTTTACTCTTGGGGGTGGAGCGAGTTTGGAGAAGTGCTAAACAAACTGCGATTTCGGATTCTACCATGGAGGCGAATACATAGGCTGCGGCCGAAGCAGTAAAGAGGTTGTCTGGCTTAGGAAGTTCTTCACCAGTCTTGGTGTAGTTCCGGGAATGGAAAGGCCTCTAGTCCTGCTCTGTGATAACACCGGAGCTATAGCCAACGATAAGGAACCTCGGAGCCACAAGAGAAGTAAGCACATAGAAAGAAAGTATCATATTATCGTAGAATATGTGGCAAGAGGGGATGTCTTGGTGGAGAAAGTGGATACACAGGATAACTTGGCTGATCCATTCACCAAAGTCTTGGCAGTAACTTCATTCGAAAAGCACCGTCAGAATTTAGGATTAATTGAAATGTACTGATTTGTTTTATATTAGTGCAAGTGGGAGTTTGTTGGGTTTTATGCCCTAAATAAAACTCTGTTTCAAAGTAATCCAGATTATTCTATATCAATAAAGTAACAGAAGTAATTTTTCATTCACTTGTGTATGTTTTGGTTCACTTAATCAATTGCTTGTCTATTTGATTTATAATTTCATCCAAACCCTTTTCACATTCTTGAACATGTTTATTGTGTTGTCAACACAGGGGAAAATAAACATGACTATGTGAATAAAGTATTCCTAGATTTATCAGAACACTGGGTTTCACTGATATGACAATCTACAACAGAGTTTACTTACATTTGGAGAAATGTTATGTTCTTTCCAGAACATAGGTTAAAGTAAAGCTCAGGTTGGATGCATGGAGTATGCATTGGAATGGACCGATATTGAACTTTGAATTAGATTTTGAAACTTACCGTAAACATCTATTCAATTCAATATCAGAAGTTGATCCTAGATCACATGATCTAAATCCTGATATGGTTAGGCTTAATTTCAAGAGTGTTATTCGTGTTCTTTGATTTGTTAGTTAAGCCTAAAACTGTAGTCTGGGCAATACATACATTTTGGGAACACGGTAGTGCGATTGAGTGGGAGCGCTAACATAAATATGGAATCTATAGCTTCTATCTGGCGAATAGTAAGCAAAGGGTGATTTCCTTCGAGCTTAACCAAACGAGATAAATGATTGAGTACTCATTTCACTTAGTTGAAATATCATTTATACAGGGTTAAGTGTTTTAAGGATAAAATACATTGTAGGGTGTTACGATAATCTAAGTCCCTTTACAGTGTAGATCATCCATATAGAGGATCATTGATCACATTAGGATTATAACAATGGATAACTAATAATGTGTCTATATGGTGGAACATATAGAGCATTCTATATACTGAGAGTGCAATTCTGAGTTCTATGTGTGGATTCAACGAAGAATTAATAAGTCAGTGAATTTAAGTGGTAAATTCAAGATCTGCTTATTGGAAGCTCGGATATATAGACCCATGGTCCCCTCACTAGTTGAGATGATATTACTTGTAGGACTCATTTAATTGATTTTAATTAATCAATTAAGAATTCTCAAGATAAACTTGTCAGTTTGAGAATTTAGCACTCATTAAGGGAAAAACAGTAAATAGAGATTTTGAAGGGCATATTTATTAATTAGGAAACTTTAATTAGTTTCATTATTAATAAAATAAATGATAATATATTATTTGATAATTATTTTTAATTATTAAGTAATTAGATTTATCATTAATATGGTTGAACAATGGAAATGGCAATATTTCACAAAAAGGGAAACTATCAAGTGTAGGAAAAGGAAAGTTGGAAAAGAGGCAAGCCTTGTTCCACATTGCCTAGGCCGGCCCCCTTTACCTTCCTTTTCCCCTTGATTTTCTCAGTTCAAAATGTCAATCATAGCCCTTGGTGGTCTTCTATAAATAGAAGGCAAAGGCTTCAGAGTTTCATACAACAACTGAAAAGCTTTTCACAGCATTATTCTGAAAGAATTTTCTCTCAGAAAATTCTCTCTGAGCCGCCACCCTCTCTCTCTCTATACCTTCACTGTTTCGAAATATATGAGTGCTAGAGTAGTGCCCACACACATCAAGTAATACCTCAATCATAGTGAGGAAGGCTGTGTAGAATTCAGAGACAACAAAGAAGGACTTTCGGGCTCAAATCTTGATTATACTCTGCTACAGAAAGGAATCAAGGGTTAGAGATCTGAGTGGGAGGAGACATATATATTTCGCTGCAATCACTGTAAGATTTCTGATACTCTTATGTGTTTAATTTCATATCATTTTAGAAGTTCATATTTAGGTTGTTAAATCAACATACTTGTGAGTAGATCTAAGATCCTGGTAAAATAACTTCCAACAAGAAGCTCATGAGATAGAATAGCCCTGACTCTCGCCTAAACGGGACAACGCTGGATTCTGATCTTGATCGAATAAAAGGTTGCTAGAATGTTTAACATTTTAGATGAGCTGACAACTCTATTCAATGAATGGTAGCTTTGACTCTCGGCTAAACGGGACACTGATATCAGTTTGTTGAAAACCTTGGAAGTTATTTAGGATTGAATTTTTAAGTATTTTCTCATATCATTCCTACTTGCTATGTGCTTATAATTTCTGAATTGATTTTGTGTATTAAACCATTATTAATTTCTATTTGTTGATTTCTATTATTTTGTAGTATCCTGTTTTGTCAAAATGAATCCCATGTTATCACTGTTGACTGAAAATAAGCTGAATGGATCTAACTTTAATAAATGGAATGAGAACATTAATATTGCTCTCATAGGAGAAAGTGCCTTGTTTGTTTTAACTGAGCCGTCACCTGAAGTGCCTGGGGATAATGCATCCAAAGCTGTGAAAGAAAAGTATGAGCATTGGCAGAAGGCAAATGACAAAGCTCTATACTTTATGCTTTCTAGCATGGTTGACACCCTCAAAACTCGCTTTTCTAAAACTGAGAAGGCTGCTGAAGTTATGACGAAGTTAAATGAGCTATTCGGTAAGGCATCACTTCAGTCACGCTTTGACGCGACTAAGAAGTACATTAACGCACGGATGGAACCTCATCAAAACGTGCGTGATCATGTCCTCCTCATGTCCAGTTATTTCCAAGAAGCCCAGGATCATGGTGCTGAAATGGACAGTGCTACTCAAGTTAGTCTTATCTTGAATAGCCTGACTCCAGCATTTCTACCATACACATCAAATTATGTCATGAATAAGAAGGAAATTGACTTTCATGAATTAGTCAATGACCTTCAAACTTATGAAAATTTGATTGGAGGACCCAAGAAGAAAGGGAGTAAACCTCATAATCCTGGTAATGGTAATGGGACGATAAAACCTGAAGCAAATGTTGCCTTTGCTTAAAAACCCAAATCGAAGAAGAAGTGGAAGAACACCAAGAAGCGAACAAAAGCCATGAAAAAAGCTGCTCCTTCTGGTGATGCTACACTTAAAGGAAAGTGTTTCTATTGCAATGAGAAAAGTCATTGGAAACCCCAGTGTCCTAAACTTCTTGCAAAGAAGCAAGGTATTTCCATTTATAAACTTTAAAAGTTTTAGTGAATTATTATCCAATTGGATTTATGATTCTGGACTAAACTTTGTTTATTTATTATCTTCTTCTTATAGGCCAAGCTACTTGAACTCAATTGAGTTGGATCAGAAAGCTGGACCAAGGGTGAAATCGTCCAGATGAAGATGAAGCTCTTCAATTTATTTTTGAATTAATTGTTTTAGTTTAAAGACAATTTGGATTTCAAATTTTAGTTAGGGATATTTATCCCCGTTTCTCTCATATTGTTGCAATATTTTTTTTAATATTAATAAAGTTTTATTTTCGAAATTCCCTATTGCAATTTATGAGATTGAGCTTCATTTATTCTATCTTCATCAATTATTACCACATTATATTTGTATGTTTGTATGTGTAAGTGTTTTTATTATTGATGCAAATTCTATAATATTTACAACTCTTCACAGAGTTATATTATATAAACATTGAAATTATTTCTATGTTTATCAATAATTGTTAATTCTCATACAATTATTAAGAATTTGTTTAATGAAAGGATCTTATGATCTGATAGGGGTGGAGAAAAGTTAAGAAAACTATGCAGTTCAACGATCTTTTATATCTAATGAACTCTGGATAGTATTCAACTCCACATAAACTCTATCACACTAAGAGAATCATGATCTATACAACCTTTAGGGGTGGATCATAGTCTCTATATACTTAGGGGTGGAGGTTATCCATAGTACCCTATATGTATATTCTTAGGGGTGGAGTCCATTCCACAATTCCCTATGAAACACATATTTTGTTTAAACATAGAAGTTATATAATGAGTCAGCTATTGTCAATATAAATTCTTGATCTTGATTGTATGTTCCATTTCGATTTTACTGTTGTAAGTAAAAGTTTGATACCTTTGAAAGTTCTTTGTTAAAGTTTCACACTACCTTAATTGAGTGGGAGAATTTTAAAGTTCTATACCCATCTTCATTAGGTTGATCATTGTGATAGGTACTTAAGAACACTGCTGAAAAGCAAATCTAACCATTCACATGGATAGGTATAGCTTATCAGAATTATGAGAATAAGATAAAGAACTCTAGTTCAGTCCATTCGAATGACTTGAACCAAGAATTCTTAATCCTCATAAAATTTTATGGTATCTTAATTTTGATTACTTTATCTCTGGCATGTATTTTTCACTTCAAATACTAGTCTGCTAAGTTGATGACTTAGTCTTAACTTAAAGTTTTAAGACTAATACAAAAGTCACAACTAGGTAACTCTCTAAAAAGTCAGAGGTTAAAAGTATTATTTAACCAGACATCTGCAATTGAGTGGGAGCTATCTGAGATGTAATCAAATAGGGAACATTAGAAGATATTCAAGAAGGATTTATGAAAGTGATCTATATGTTAGATATTAAGGACCTGTGTATCAGTTGTCTTTGTATCTCACCATCTAATTTCGATTTATATGAGATGGTGCTTACTTTGGGGGTGGAGGAATTATTGTATAATAATTCAAGCTCTACCAGAGAAGAACTATAACTTGGTCTATTCGAAAATACCAGAAAGTTATATCACTGAAGAAAAGTCTACACTGTATTATCTCAGTTACATATTTTAAAATATGAGAGATATGTCTTCTGTTAATTCAGATGTACTTTTAAAACAGTAAAGATTTCAGTATCCCTTGATAAGTAAAGCATATAGTAAAGGATGTTTCATAAGTGTATTTATGAACTAGTTTCCAGAAGTTTGGGTGGATTCAAATATACTACACTTGATCTGAAGATCAAGACATCAGATTGACCTATTTGCACAGTTTGTTTTATATTAGTGCAAGTGGGAGTTTGTTAGGTTTTATGCCCTAAATAAAACTCTTTACAATCTGATTAGTTATCAATAAAAGAAATTAGAAGTGATTGATGTTTGCATGAATTCTACATGCTAGTGGTTTAACATGTTTAATATGTTTATGACATTCATACACACAAAATCAGTTAAATCCAGATCATATGTTTATTCACAATTACAGTATCGTCAACACAGTGGAATGTGATTGTGATCATATGAATCAAAAGTTTTGGTCCCTGTTTCATCAGTGTTATTGGATTTACACTAATGTGATAATCAGCGATGATGTGTACTTACACTTGGAGTAAGTGTTATGTTCTTTCCAGGACATTAGTAAAGTATACTAGTTTCGAATGTATGGAGTATACATTGGACTGGACCGATATTGCAACTAAGTTAAGATATTACAAACTTACCGTTATACATATCTTTCCAAGTCAATATCAGTAGTTGATCTTAAGATTAAAAAGAATCTAAATCCTGATATGCTTGGGCTCAACTCAGGAGTGCTATTCATGTTCTTTGATTTATTAGTTAAGCCTACTTTTGGGTCAGGGTGATACGTATATTTTGGGAACATGATAGTATGATTGAGTGGGAGTGCTGAACATAAATATGGAATCTATAGCTTCTACTGGTGTATAGAAGTTAAGTGATGATTCCCTTCGAGCTTAGCAAATAGAAGTAAATGGATGAGCTCTTGTTTAACTGACTAATTATTAGATCACTAAACACCATTTACAGGTAGCTAAGTGTTTTAAGGGGCAAAATACATTGAGGGGTGAGAACGGTAAAGAAATCCCATCTCGATGTAAATCATCTATATAGAGGATCTTTAAATCACAATAAGATTATAACAATGGTTAAATGAGATAGTATATTGGTATCGTGAAACATACAATATGCTCTATATAAGTTTGAGAGTGCAATTCTAAGTTCTAAGAGTGGATTCAACGAAGAATTAATAAGTAGGAATTTACTTGGTAAATTTGGTTCACTTATTGGAAGCTCAGCATATAGATCCATGGTCCCCATTCTAGTTGAGAACATTCTGCTTGTAAGACTCATTAATTGATTCGTGATTGATCAATTATAATTCTAAAGTTAGACTATGTCTGATTTTATGAATTTTCACTAAGCAGGGGTGAAATTGTAAGGAAAAGAGTTTTCTGGGTTTATTTATTTATTAATGGACTTTATATGTCTAATTAATAATTAAATTAAATGACAATATTATTTAATAATCTATTTTAGTTATTAAATAATTAGTTTTGGCATTTAAAAGGTTAGAGTTGGAAAATTGGCGTTTTTGAGAAAATAGAGATAAAATTTGATAAAATTGCAAAATTAAGTAAGGCCCAATAACACCATATGGCCGGCCACTTAATGATGATTTTTCAAATTATTATTTTCATTATTTTAATGCCAAATAATTCTAAACCTAAACCTAGTAGTTGCCTATAAATAGAAAGTGATGGCTCATTCACAACACATGCTTTCATTAGCTTTCTGACAGAAATTTCTCTCTTCAGAAAACTGAGCCTTCCTCACTCTCTACCTTGGCCGAAATCTCTCTCTCTCTTTTCCCTTCATCTTTTTCGTGACCCTAGTGAAAGAGTAAGTGCCCACACACAGCAAGCAGTAACTCAATCATAGATTGGAAGACTGTGAAGGATCAAAGCTTGAAGAAGAAGGAGATTCGGGCTCAGATCTTGATTATACTCTGCTACAGAAAGGAATCAAGGGTTAGAGATCTGAGTGGAAGGAGACATTTATTCCGCTGCATCAATGTAAGGTTTTCTTAACTTTATATGTGTTTATTTTATCGTTTTAGAAAGTTCATATTTAGGATGTTAATAAACATACTTGTGAGTAGATCTAAGATCCTGGTAAAATAATTCCCTACAATAATAACTTTACAAAACCAAAACTAGTCATGTTAGCCTTACAAAACTAAAAATAGTCATACTGACCTTACAAAATTAAAACTAGCCATACTAGCCTTACAAAACCAAAAACTAGCCATACTAGCCTTATAAAACTAAAATAGTCATACTGGCCTTACAAAACCAAAACTAACCACATTGGCCGTACAAAGAAAACTAGCCACATTGGCCATACAAAAAAACTAGCCACATTGGCCTTACAAAATCAATAAAAACAAACCATTTACAAAACTAGATATATTGCCTTACAAAATCAAAAAACACGTGCCATAAAAACTAAAAAACCATATTAGTCATAATTAAAATACATTTTGATCAAGTTTGAAACACAATAATTGAACTTTTGTACCATATTCTTATATGAATAATTGATATTCTTAATTCTTCTTGTACCATATTAATATTCTTATTTGAATAATTGATATCTCTAGTCCCTGCCAATAAAATAATAATAAAAAAATTAATTACTTAGCAAGTATTGTATAATGAATTATAAATTATAATATGACCTTAAAAGTGATGTAGTTACTCTTAAAAATCGAAACAATGTACAAAGGGTTTTATGAAGATATTTAGAATTGAGCATAGAAATTCTTATATTTGTGTGTGACAAGCAATAGAAATAATGTGCATAAAATAGAAGAGATAAAAAAAAAAAAGAAAAGAGGAGTGACCTTCAATATTAAAGTGAATGATTACTTGCCATTAAAAATGAGATAAAAGAAGGAGTGACCATCAATAAATGATGGCTTACCATTAAAAAAATTTAATTTATATATAATACAAGCTTGTAATTGTATGAATATATATATTTTTTTTTTTATATAAGGGATATAGTATAAGAGTTTTTCTTCATAGTTAATTTCAGATTTTTTTTTTTAAAAAAATTATTATTATTATTATTACTATGAATTTAGCTATATTAAGAAAGGATGTAATTGTAAATAAATATATTTTTTTTAATTAATTAACTAATTGATACTTATAAACTTAATAAAAAATTTAAAAAATGAGAGTATTAAGGAGATAATAGATAGTGCCATTTAGAGAGATTTTAGAGTGTCATGTTACCGCATCATATCTCTCCTTTATATGTATAGATTTTTTAATAAGCTGTTTTTAACTGTTTATCAAATAATTTTTTAGCACAATTTTTTCAAAAAAAAAAAAAACTTAATTTTTTCAAAAATTGTGTCAAACAAGCCTTTTATTCAAATAAATATCCGGAAAGGCTTAATCCAATATATAGGGTCCCGTTTAGTACAACAGATTAGACATGCTAATTTTTCCAGTACAGTATTTGGGCATGTTGGAAATTTGAATAACTAATTCAACTAATCTCATCTGTCTGAGATTATTTATCTCATCCAGCAGGGTGGGATAAATAATCCCATACTGGTGAGATTTTTTTTATGGTTTTGTTAATATGTTTTAAATTTAATAAGAATTTAAATGAAAGAATTATTACACATTTATTTATAATTTTGTTTATCAAAAATTTATTTATTAAAATGAATAAAAATATTTAATTTTGAATTATTATATATAAACTAAAATAATATTGATTAAACAATAGTCACTTAAATTAATTTTAAGAGAAACTGTTAATTCCATTTTTGGCATATTTAATTGACAAAAATATTTTATTATTCTTTGTATAATTTCGGCTGGTATACTTTAATATGGTTTCCTTTTTGGTGTATTCAAACTTGGAAGGAAAGTTGTCTAGCTTTCCTATTTTTAGAAAAAAGGTAAAAATGGTAAGTTTGGTTACCCATTTCATTTTTATCTAACCAGCTGTGTAATCTGATCTTGTGTTGAGTTTCCCATTTGCTTAGATCAGGTTTCTTGAAGAGAAAACCGGAGCTAGACTTTCCTTTTCTATAAAAAGAAAGTTGTAGTTACTGCCCACGATTCTGTAGGTACAGAAACGGAAATTCCTGGACTGATTGAAGAATTATTTTAGGGAAGTTTCTAGTGGGTTGAGGTCTTGTTCAGACCGAATGTAAGCTCTCAATAAAATGTATATTCATTATAAATACATCTTATAGCAGCTAGGTTTTGTATCTCTTTCACACACTTAGAATTGTATTCATATCTTAAGGAAAGAGTGTCTTTGTTTTGTTAAACTCTTTTATTCACTTTTATATCTTAAGAAAAGAGTGTCTTTGTTTTGTAGAGAAGAGTTGTTCTACTCTTACTCTGTTTATTTGTTGTTTGTATTGTCTTGAGTTTGTATTCAAGTCTAGAACGAAGAAGAACATCAGTGCACCTTCGGGAGAAGGGTATTTACAAGCTTTCGGGAGATTGCTTTTGAAGTCTTGCATCGGGAGGATACAAGCACACAACCTTCGGGAGATGGTTGTATAGGCTTTCGGGAGAAAGCCTTTAAACCTTGAATCGGGAGGATTCAAGCACTCTTCAAGGTGATCGAAGGGAGTTCGAGCTCTTGGAGTTTTATCAAGATTCGGTTAGTAGGTGGAATACATCAAGGTTGCGGCATATAATAAGAGGGAGTCTATTTATGCATCAGTCAATTACTTTGTATTTTTGATACCGAGCTAATGAATCTTATCTCTGGGCGTGGCCCCGTGGACTAGTAACAATCTGAAAGGATTGTTGAAACCACGTACAAAAATCTTGTGTGTTTTTACTTTTATGCACTGTTTGTTTTTCTGAGTTTCTCTGGAGTTACAGAGTTGTATTCTGTAACTACAGAAAACTATTTTTAGTACCAGTTTCATTATTCCGCATTTAATTAATTAAATAATCAAACTGGGAATATTAAAATACAGAATTTCAATTGGTATCAGAGCAAGTCACTAAATTCTTAGTGAGATCTTGAGGTTATTCCGTTTAACTTGTTTTGTGTGAGATGTCTTTGTTTGCAGAAGGAAGTTCTATCTCTAGACCTCCTCTATTGAATGAGTCGAATTATCCTTATTGGAAGGTCAGGATGAGAGCATTCATCAAATCGCAAGATGAGAAGGCATGGAGAGCTATTCTTACAGGTTGGTCTCAACCTACTGAAAATGATGAAAAAGGTAATACTCAAGTAAAATCTGAACTCAGTTGGACCACTGAAGATGAAAAACTGTCTGGTTATAATAATAAGGCTTTACATGCTATTTTTAATGGTGTTGGTGAAGGCTTTATTAAATTAATCTCATCTTGTGAATCTGCAAAGGAAGCATGGGAAATCCTTCAAATTCAATTTGAAGGTACTGCTGATGTAAAGAGATCACGATTTACCATGCTGCAAACTAGATTTGATGAATTGAGAATGTCAGATACTGAAACTTTAAATGATTTTTATGAAAGATTATCTGATATTTCTAATGAGTTTTTTGCCTTGGGAGAAAAACTAGATGAATCTGTCTTGGTTCGAAAAATTGTTCGTGTTCTTCCTGACAGGTTTGATACAAAGTTGCTTGCAATGGAAGAGGCAAAAGATTTTGGCAAAATGAAGGTTGAGGAACTCATGGGATCTTTAAGAACCTTTGAGTTGAATCAACAAATCAAGAAAAAGAGTAAGCAAAGTCTCTCGAATGAGAAAAGTAAAGGTATTGCCTTTAATGCTTCTGAAAATATTGTTTCTGATGATGAAAATGATGATGAAATGGTTCTATTGGCAAAAAATTTCCAAAAATTCATGAAATCTGCTGGAAATAAAAAGATCTTTTCAAAGAACTCAAAAGGTAATATTTCTGGTAATATTCCCTCTAAACCTTTTTCATCTAATAATAAAAAAGGTATTAAATGCAGAGAATGTGAAGGTTTTGGTCACACTCAATCCGAATGTGCTAATACCTTAAAGAAAAATAAAAAGGGATTAAATGTTACTTGGAGTGATGATTCTGAGAGTAGTGAGGATGAAAAAGAAAAGGTTGTCCTAACAAGTGTTTTGTCAAGAAATTTGTAGGAAAAAGGAAAGAGCATTTGCTTGAACAATATCCTCATCAATGACAACAAGGAAGAATCCAGATCCGAATCAGATGAGTCAGAAATTGATGAGGATTCCATAGTTGAATCCTACAAGGTAATGTTTGGTAACAACATTTTGTGTAACAACATTAATGAGTTGGAAGATAAACTTAAATGTTGTGAATCTGAATTGTCTTTAAAAGAGTCAAAGATTATTTCTTTAACCAAGGAAATTTATAACATTAAAAAGAATGTTAAAATGCTAAATCCAGGTTCCACCATCTTTGAAAAAATTCAAAAATCTGGCAAAACCAATCATGCTGGGCTGGGTTATGTTCCAAATCAACCTGTTTCTAATACCACTCTAGTTAAAACTAATAGTTTTGTTTCTGGAAGAACTGTTTCTACCTCGCAGGTTTCTGTCTCTACAGCAAAGCACTCTGCTGTTACAGAAAAGAAGCAGCACGGTAAGTTTGACAATTTCAAAGGGACTGGAAGACGTTTCATTCCTATTTGCCATTTTTGTGGAGTAAAAGGTCACATTCGACCTAAATGCATAACCATGCATAACATGTTTAAATCTAATTACATTGGAAATAAACATGGTTTACAAAAACAAAAATGGGTTGTCAAAAACAAATGCTTGGTAGGTTCTACTTGTTTTAAAACTGCTACTTCTAACATGTGGTATTTTGATAGTTATTGTTCTAGACACATGACAGGTGAAAAAGAATTTCTTATGAACATAAGACCAATGCACTGTGGAGAAGCTACATTTGGTAACGGTCTTACTGGTAAAGTCATAGGAATGGGAACTCTCAAGTTCGAAGGGCTTCCTAAACTAAAGAATGTCATGTTGGTTGAAGGACTAAAAGCTAATCTACTTAGCATTAGTCAGATTTGTGATGAGGGTTATACTGTGAGCTTTGATAGCAATCATTGCTATGTATATAATATTCTTGATGAAATTGTGTTACAAGGGCTGCGATCTAGTGATAATTGTTATACTCTCACTACGTATGCCACTTGTCATTCTGTCATTGAAAATGTTACTGACCTATGGCATGAAAAACTTGGTCATATCCATTTTAAAAATCTGAAAAAATTGTCTGTTTCAGGGATTGTTCGAGGATTACCTAAATTAGGTAAAGAGTCATTGGGAAAATGTGGACCATGCCAGTTAGGTAAGCAACTAAAAATTTCTCACAAGAGTGTCCCGGATGTGAATACTTCTAGAGTTCTCGAACTCTTGCACATGGACTTAATGGGTCCAATCCAGGTAGAAAGCTTAAATGGTAAGAGGTATATTTTTGTTTGTGTTGATGATTTTTCTCGATTTTCATGGGTGGATTTTTTGAGAGAAAAATCTGATACTTTTGAAGCTTTCCAATCTTTGTGTTTGAAATTACGAGTTGAAAAAGATTGTAACATTGGTAAAATTGTTAGGATTAGGAGTGATCATGGTAAGGAATTTGAAAATACCATATATGATGAATTTTGTAAAGCTAACGGTATTTCTCATGAATTTTCTGCTCCTAAAACTCCTCAATAAAATGGAGTGGTTGAAAGAAAGAATCGTACTCAACAGAAATGGCTAGAGTAATGTTGAATAGCAAGAAGCTCACAAAGCGTCTTTGGGCCGAAGCTATTAACACTGCTTGCTATACCATCAACAGAGTATTCTTACGTCCAGGTACTCACAAAACACCTTATGAAATCTGGAAAGGTAAGAAACCAAATGTAAGTCACTTTCATGTGTTTGGATGTGTGTGTTATATTTTACGAGATCGTGATTACATTGGTAAGTTTGATGCTAAAAGTGATGAAGGTGTTTTCTTAGGATATTCCACAAATAGTAGGGCATATCGTGTGTATAACATGAGAAGCCAAACTGTTATGGAATCTGCTAATGTTGTTGTTGATGATCTAAAAGATTTTTCTGAGTTTTCCACAGAAGAACAGATTGAAGATTTACTTTAAAAGCCTGCTGCTGAGGAAAAGGAACCTGACGAAGCTTCAGAAGCAGTCGTCGAGGCTACTGTGCAGGAATCTGTTGCTACAGAAAAACCAACAACAAAAGAATCCGAGTATCCTTTAAATTCAATCACTGATCCAATACAGAGGGAACCATCCTCCAGGGTTAAAAAGAATCATCCTTCAGATCTCCTCGGAAACTTGGATGAGAGCATGGTTACAAGAAGAAAATATGCCAATATAATTCAATTTTTATGTTTTATTTATTCTTTAGAACCTAAATCTGTAAAAGAAGCACTAATGGATGAAGATTGGTTTTTAGCTATGCAGGATGAGCTTCATCAGTTTGTTCGAAACAAAGTCTGGAAAATGATTCCAAGACCACCGTTTGTGAACATCATTGGAAACAAGTGGATCTTCAAAAATAAGAGTGATGAGTTTGGCACTATCATTCGAAACAAGGCAAGGTTGGTTGCCCAAGGATACACTCAAGTTAAGAGTGTTGATTTTGATGAAACATTTGCTCTAGTAGCTAGACTGGAATCGATCAGGTTACTTCTTTCCATAGCTTGCATTCTTGGTATTAAATTGTATCAAATGGATGTCAAATCCGCTTTTTTGAATGGGCTGTTAAAAGAAGAGGTGTATGTTGAACAACCTAAAGGGTTTGAGGATCCTCATTTTCCTGATCATGTTTATAAGTTAGACAAGGCGTTGTATGGTCTAAAACAAGCACCACGTGCTTGGTATGAGTTTCTAACTGAATTCTTGCTTTCTTATGATTACAATAGAGGAAATGTTGATAAAACACTTTTCATCAAAAACATTAATTCTGATGTGATTGTTGCTCAAATATATGTTGATGATATTGTGTTTGGCTCTACCTCTAACTCTGAAGTGCAGGTTTTTGTTTCCCAAATGCAAAAGGAGTTTGAAATGAGTATGGTAGGTGAACTCACTTATTTTCTCGGTCTTCAAGTGAAGCAATCAGATGAGGGAACTTTTGTCACTCAAAGCAAGTATGCAAAGAATTTGGTGAAAAAGTTTGGTCTTGAGAAAGCCAAACATACCAACACTCCCATGAGCACAACTTTGAAATTAAGCAAAGATGAACAAGGAGTAAAGGTAGATCAAACTTTGTATCGAAGTATGATAGGTAGTTTGCTTTATCTTACTGCTAGTCGTCCTGACATTTGTTATAGTGTTGGTGTTTGTGCACGATATCAGGAAAATCCCATGGAATCCCATCTTTCTGCTGTGAAAAGAATCATTCGCTATGTAAATAGCACTATTGATTTTGGGATTTGGTTTTCAAAAGACACTAATTCTAACCTTGTTTGCTTTAGTGATGCTGATTGGGCAGGTAATGCAGATGATAGAAAAAGTACTAGTGGTGGATGTTTCTATCTTGGAAACAATCTGGTTTCATGGCATAGCAAGAAGCAAAACTCAATCTCTCTGTCCACAGCAGAGGCTGAGTACATTGCGGCGGGTAGTTGTTGTACCCAATTGTTATGGATGAAACAAATGATGACAGATTATGGGTTTGATTTGAAAACTTTAACCATCGTTTGTGATAACACTAGTGCTATAAACATTTCTAAGAATCCTGTTCAACACTCTCGCACAAAGCACATAGACATTTGTCATCACTTTATTAGAGAGCTTGTGGAAAATAAAATTCTTGTCTTAGAATATGTTGAAACTAGCAAACAAATTGCAGATATTTTTACTAAAGCTCTTGACTCGGTCCGATTTATTTCTCTAAGGAAATCCTTAGGGGTTTGTACTGTTTAATGCTTTTATTTTTCATAATCCTTGATATTTGAGTTGTCTTAGAGTTCATAATGTCTTGTCTTTGTCCTAGAAGAAAATTTCAACCTTGTAAGAATTTCAGTCATTAATTTATTGCTAATGTTGTAATATTATGATGTCATACAGGTGTCAGGAAAATTGTTCACTCCTCACAGGAATATTCAGGTTCATCAAACAGTATTATGTAAGCTACCATTTTCGAATAATGTTGTTCAAAAAATGTGTGTTCAAGCTCCATTGGATGAATAGAGCTACCTATCTCAATGTGGGAAAGCCATCTTTGAGTAAGTTGGAACTATGTAATTAGGAGTTATGTAGAAGATATGCTACCATTGAAAAGGGCTACCATTGAGGTAGTGTGACAGCGTCTCCTATGGGTACAATTTATCAGAAAAAGGCTTTTTGACAAATTGGGCAATGTTCCCTGCTTACACTTTCACACACTAATGCTTGACACAGTTTGAGTAAAAAATTCTTTATTCTCGAAAATGGTGTTATAAAGCTGTTACATACTGTTTGATGTGCTTTAATATTCTTGGTGACTGAGTCAATTTTTCCTGTGACCCGGTATGACCTCATTCTATTACTTCATTAGCTTGATAAAATAATTTCTGATTATTCTTATGAGTTTGAATTTTTCATCAGGGACAAAGACAAATGGACATTGTGAATTCTAGTTGCAAAAATATCAAGGTTATTTTATTTTTCTGTCTTTTAATCAAAAAATAAAATAAATAATAAAAAAAAAGGGTTCGTGATCGAGTTGTCAAGTGAGCTTTGTTAAAAATTCTTGTTATTTTTTTGTTATGTTTCATTATGTTCTTAGACACAATTTTTTGCTCTTAAGTGGTGATTAGTGCCTTTTGTGTCTTTGTGTGTTCTCTTGTTCATTATTTGCAATTTTTCTTTGGGGGGCATTTTTTGAAAAAATAAAAGAAAAAGGGGGGCATATTTTTTCTTTTCGAATTTTTTTCGAATCCTTGTAATTTTTTTTTTCTTTTACTTTTTCATTTTATGGAAACATGTTTTAATTGTATACTCTATTTTGTGCTTCCTTTATTTGTGGAGATTTGGTCTTATTTTAGGAAACTTGTACTTAAATATTTAATTATTTTTGGTTTCCTTTTTGGTGGCAATTTCGGATTTGGTGGGATTTTTATTTCTTAGATTTTATGGGAATATTTGGTTTCCTTTTTCCATTTAAGGAAACATTGACTATATTTGAAAAACCTTTTTGGGTTTCCTCTTTTTCCTCTCCCCACGTGGTAAGTAAGGTAAGTAAGTTACTTTCCTTTTTCCCATTTTTTTCTTATTGGGTAATTAACATCAATTGTTATATAGGCTCAACTACCCACTCACCCACGATCACCACTCTCTCTTCTCTTACTATTTTTTTTTTCTCAAAGGTCTAACATTGTTCAAAGTGTAAGAGGGTTTGTGTTCTAGGGTTTCAAAGAAAAATGGCCAAAACTAAGAATGCCCAACCATCCAAGAAGCCCACTCGTGGATCTGCTTCTGCTTCTCCGGTCACTCCGCCCGCGCCGCCTGTTCCAGCAACCGGAGCTTCTGGTTCGTCTTCTGCTCCGACGAAGTCTGCCAGAAAATCGAAGACCCAAGCTCGAAAATCAGTGGCAAATTTCTCCTCTCCACTTGTTGGTGCCTCTCCTATTGCTTCTTCAACACCTGGGTTGGGTGATCATGATGAATCCCATTCATCCGATCACACATTGTCGAAATCCTCTTCTTCGAATGGTGTTCCTAATGTCGACCAAGCTTTGGTGACCTTGCCCACGGTGAGTTCTCGAACAAGGTCCAAGGTTTCCACTCCTAAAAAGCCTGAAGTGGTTAAACCTAAAATTGCATCCAAAGGGAAAAAGGTGGTTTCTTCATCTTCAAAGGGCAAAAATCTCAAGGAGAATCCCCCTTCGGTCTCTTCCTCGGATTCTGAACCAGAAGAAAGTGAGGAGGATCATGATTCAGAGGGCTTGTCCGATTCAAGTGAAGAATTTGTTCCTAAAGATCTTCCTGCTGTTGATGATTCTGGATCCGAGAGTGAAGAACCGTAACCGAGCACTGTCACTACGTAACTGTTCCAGTCCCTCCTGCTGTTCCAAAGAAGGACAAAGGAAAAAGGCCCATTGTCTCTCCAAATCCTGTTCTTCCACAGAAAAGAAAGAGGCCCTCTGGTATTTCTCTTGATAACTTCAAGCCCCACTCTCATTATTTTTGTTATAATGATCATGCTAGAGATATGAAATTCTATGAGAATAGGAATTTTACTGTGGAGAAAAATTTTAATGTTATTGCTCATAAGCCTTTTGGAGTGTATAACATGTTGAAAGAAAGACAATGGGTAGATACCTTGATCGGTTTTGATGGGTATGTGGATAGAATTGTGAAGGAATTTTATGCTAACATCACTGATGAGTTTCTCGATGAGAACTCTTTCATGTTTGGCAAAGTTTTTGTCAGAGGACACTGGTATTCCTTTACTGTGAAGGATGTTGTTGAGGCTCTCAATTTGCCTATGGGAATTGAGCCAACTGATGTGGAGTTTGATCGTCAAAAGGTGTTCGGTTATCTCTCTGGTGATAATGAAATTGAACTCTCCGACACCATGCATATGTCTCAACTCACCTATCAACATGCTGCTCTCATGAGGTTTGCCCTATCCAATTGGTTTCCTTGCTCCAATCCGGTAAATGTTTCAAATGAACTTGCTTTCTTTTTGTATAAAGTTTCAATTGGTGCTAAAATTGATTTGGCTGACATGATTTGGGAGCAAATTGTTTCTCTTCGAAAGGGTAAGAAACCTAGGCTCAATCTCATTTTTCCTCACTTAATCTATAAAATTTTATTTGATCAAGAGGAATTGATTCTTGAGAATGAATCAATTGAGATGCCTGCTGTTGGACCCACTTTTAAAATTCCTGAGAAGCCTCCTCAAGGAAAAGCTGCTCAAAGAAAGGCTCGGTCTGCTTCCCCTAGTCTTACAAATGATCCTGCTCCTGCATCTGCTTCAACTTCTGCTCCTACAGAAATGGCAGAATTCAACTTGCGTTTGGGAAGAATGGAGACAAGTCAGGCCTTGCTTCTTTGGAAGATGGACAGCATCATGAAATACTTCCGACCCAATGATGATGAATAAGTTGTTCAATCTTTTATCTTTTACTTTTTATTAATGTTTATTTGAACTTATGACTTTGTCCATGTTTGTTTTTGTTATCTTTGGCTCCTTGATAGACAAAAAGGGGGAGTAGTATTATTTTGGATTCATTGAACTCTTTGTTACAACTCTGGACCCTTGGTTTTAGGGGGAGTTGCTTGTTTGTGGTTTAACACTTTTCCATTTAAAAAGTTGTTTGTGGTTTAACACTTTTCCATTTAAAAAGTTGTGTTCTTCGGTTTATAAGCTTTTCCGTCCAAAAAAAGTTCTTTGTTTTATGTGTTAGAGAGCTTTCATGCAGGGGTAGTATTTTCTATACTCTTGTATATTTAAAAAGCTATTTGCTTTGGTTTCTAACACTTGATGCAGGTTTTCTCATAATAAAATATTTTGTCAATCAAAGTGCCAAAGGGGGAGATTGTTAATTCTCTTTTTGGCATATTTAATTGACAAAAATATTTTATTATTCTTTGTATAATTTCGGCTGGTATACTTTAATATGGTTTCCTTTTTGGTGTATTCAAACTTGGAAGGAAAGTTGTCTAGCTTTCCTATTTTTAGAAAAAAGGTAAAAATGGTAAGTTTGGTTACCCATTTCATTTTTATCTAACCAGCTGTGTAATCTGATCTTGTGTTGAGTTTCCCATTTTCTTAGATCAGGTTTCTTGAAGAGAAAATCGGAGCTAGACTTTCCTTTTCTATAAAAGGAAAGTTGTAGTTACTGCCCACGATTCTGTAGGTACAGAAACGGAAATTCCTAGACTGATTGAAGAATTATTTTAGGGAAGTTTCTAGTGGGTTGAGGTCTTGTTCAGACCGAATGTAAGCTGTCAATAAGATGTATATTCATTATAAATACATCTTATAGCAGCTAGGTTTTGTATCTGTTTCACACACTTAGAATTGTATTCATATCTTAAGGAAAGAGTGTCTTTGTTTTGTTAAACTCTTTTATTCACTTTCATATCTTAAGAAAAGAGTGTCTTTGTTTTGTAGAGAAGAGTTGTTCTACTCTTACTCTGTTTATTTGTTGTTTGTATTGTCTTGAGTCTGTATTCAAGTCTAGAACGAAGAAGAACATCAGTGCACCTTTGGGAGAAGGGTATTTACAAGCTTTCGAGAGATTACTTTTGAAGTCTTGCATCGGAAGGATACAAGCACACAGCCTTCGGGAGATGGTTGTATAGGCTTTCGGGAGATAGCCTTTAAGCCTTGAATCAGGAGGATTCAAGCACTCTTCAAGGTGATCGAAGGGAGTTCGAGCTCTTGGAGTTTTATCAAGATTCGGTTAGTAGGTGGAATACATCAAGCTTGCGGCATATAATAAGAGGGAGTCTATTTATGCATAAGTCAATTACTTTGTATTTTTGATACCGATCTAATGAATCTTATCTTTGGGCGTGGCCCCGTGGACTAGTAACAATCTGAAAGGATTGTTGAAACCACGTACAAAAATCTTGTGTGTTTTTACTTTTATGCCTTTGTTTGTTTTTAAGGTTTCTCTGGAGTTACAGAGTTGTATTCTGTAACTACAGAAAACTGTTTTCAGTACCAGTTTCATTATTCCGCATTTAATTAATCACTTAATTAAATAATCAAACTGGGAATATTAAAATACGGAATTTCAAAATTAATATAACAATAAAATTATACGTTATTTTTCAATTACTAGAAAATTTATATCAATATTTTCAAAAATTAAGATTTTTATTAAATTAGTGTTTAGCATAAATAATTTTATATTATTCAAGTATTGATATTTTACTACTTTAATTATTTATTAAATAAAAATATGATAAACTATTATATTATATATTTATGATATACACTTGATTATATATAATATATTATTTTATTTTATTTTATAATTTAATTATTTTTATTATTTATCTGTATTTTTTGCTGTGAATAATTTATTTTTATTTATTTATTATTATATATTTTTATTTTAATTTAAGTTTTTTTAAAGGAAATAAGTAAAATAGTCCAAGTCTATTTTTAAACCAAACATAGAATTACTTTAAGCATAATCCAATCTTGTCCAATCCAGTCTAATCATTTCCAGTCCAATCAAATCTAGTCCTGCGTACCAAACAGACCCATAGAGTTATTCATGAGTAGAGACTATAGTTCTGTCCTTATACTGTGGGGTAATAAATTATATCAATCAAACCTTGAAGAAATTAAAGTATACTAAAGGTATAGTGGAGCATTTCTATGATGATACTTTAATGATTTATTATTTTTAGGATAAATACTATTTTGGATCTGGTGTTTTACAAAAATTATAAATTGGACCCTCTATTTTGTTAAATAAATAAATGGACCATGTATTTTCTAAAATTGTACATATAGGATCCTGAACTGTTTTTTTGTCAAAATAAAATTTAATAATAATCTGATCTAAAAGTGTTATGACAAAACTATTTACATTTTCTGTATCTATTCGTGTTATGGATTTTCATCAAGTTGGTTATCTTAAAAAAAAATTATCAAAAATTAAGGTCAAGGTCCTATTTTTACCATTTTGGAAAATACAGGGTCTATTTTGTTATTTAGCAAAATAGAGGGTCCAATCGATAACTTTTGCAAAACACATGGTCTAAAATAGTATTTACCCTTATTTTTAACTAAAATTTTATATGTTATTTGAAGAGCCATGCGTCAGATTAACTTAAGACATTTGGTGTGCTGTGTTTAGGGATGCACACGGGGCGGGGAATTAGCGGGGAGTGCTCTCCCCGTCTCCATCCCCGTTAAGGATTTTAATCCCCATCCCCGCCCCATCCCAGCTTATTCCCCATCGGGGACGGGGCGGGGAATCCCCTAATGGGGCGTGGACGGGGCGGGGAATCCCCTATTGTAAAAATAAAGTTTATTTTAAAAATTTAAATGTCTAAAATTATTAAATTACATGAAAGATAAAATATAACATATTATTTACTATTCAATATAGTAATTATTATACAAAGACACAACTTCAAAAATTGTAAAAATGATATTAATATACTAAAAAAATATAAACGCATATATAAAATATAAAATATTAATAAAAAATAATTAATAAATTAAACGGGTCCCCGTCGGGGCAGGGAGTGTCATCCCCGTCCCCGCCCCGTTTAACATTCGGGGACAAAATTTGATCCCCGCCCCCGCCCCGTTCCCCATTTAGATGGGGAATCCCCGCCCCATTAGGGGCGGGTCCCCGCGGGGCCCCATCCCCATGGGAAAAATGTGCATCCCTTACTGTGTTCCACACATAGCTTAGACCATTTCTAATACTTGCACCATTTTGTGTATATTCTTTTACTAATTTACTACTTTTAGTACAACAACTATAATAATTAACTTTGTTCTAGAACATTCGAGTCTCGTCTAAGTTTCTTATTGTAATATTCCGAAAATTTAATTATGAATAATTAGGATTTATTATATGTTATGAATTAATTAGGTAGTAATGAGTAGGATTATAATCCTGCTAACTTAATTTAACATAAATTATAAATTTTGCTATAAATTGATAAATAAGTGCAATTTATTAATTACAGATTTGTTTAGAATATGTGGATGTAATGTAAGTTATTTGTGAAATAAAAATATTTTCAGGTTTAGCGACCCTAGAAACCCGATTAGAGGCCAAAAATGTCACAACAATTTTAGTTAGTAATATTGATAGAATTACTCAGATAAGTTGATTTTAGAAATACCAAGATATTTAAAGTACTCGGAGTTGACCAAATACCCTAAGATTAAAGATTTCTTAGTGGTTTAAAAATTGTAAAATAATTGTTATTAATAAAGTTTTATTATTATTAATATTAATAATATAATTATTATTAATAATATTAATATATTATTATTATTATGATTATTATTATTATTATTATTATTATTTGTAACTAATAAGTTTTAAACAATTTAATGTTTTTATATATGTAATGTTTTAAAATAAAACTTAAGAAAATAGTATGAATAAAACTTTTTTTCTGGGTGCAACGAAACTTTCACGTTTGCTATCCAATTTTCTTTGATTTTTAACCCGAAACCTAGTAATTTATGTATCGATAATAGCGGGAGAGTAAATCATTGAAGATGGAAAGCTTAAGGTAAGAATTGGTTTTGTTTTAAGTTGAAAATGATTAGTTTTATATAGTGACTTTGTGATTTAAAGTAGTTATGGAGATTATGACTTCATGGAATTGTTCTTGGGTAGCTATGGGACTAGTTTTGATGTTTACTTGTTGAATTTGAGGTGATTCTGAGTTAGAAATCGAGTTTGGAACTTTTTAAAGCTTAAGTAGGAACATTAATGGCGTTTTTCATTTAAGGGCTTAATTTTAATTTTTGTAATGTAAGGACTGTTGTATTTATGGTATATATGTGCCCTATGAAGTTTAGAATGATTTAGATAAGTTTTGGTGATGTTTCAGAGAGTGCGAAATTTGAGATTTTTGACCCCTACTACTAACCCGTCCACGTTTGCTGGAACCGGTCAACTGGTTCGTGTTAGGAAATGGTTAATCATTTCACCAAACGGTTTGTCATTTTCAAAAAATTCAAATCGTATTTTGTCATAACTTTTCACTCGGGTTTTCGTTTTGGACGTTCTATACACTGTTTTGAAGCTTGTGACGAGCTCTACAATATGGTATATATTTTAGAGCCAAAATATAAGTTTTATTTTATTGTATTATACTACGGGGTTTGGTAGAAAACCCTAGGTTTTCCTTTAGAAATATTAAGCATTTTTTAGGATAAATACTTATTGGTTTACTGTTGTTGTGACATAGAGTCGAGATTATCAGAGAGGTTTATCTACTTGGATTGGCCGACATGCATGAATCTGGATCAAAGGTAAGAAAAGTATAATGTACAACATGGCCTGACAGGTTTCATAATTGTCGATTGTCTGATTAGGCAATGATAATATGAATATGATATACAAGCTCACCTGATTAGGTGATGTGATATAAGGATGCTAGACTATGGCATGGACTTGCTTAATTAGGCAATTTGATATACATGCGTACCTGATTAGGTGATGTGATATAAGGATGCCAGGCTATGACATAAGCTTGCCTGATTAGGCAAATACGGTATATGAATGCCAGATTATGGCATGAGCTTGCTTGATTAGGCAATGCAGTATATGAATGCCAGGTTAGACCATAGGCTTGCCTGACTAGGCAATGCGATATATGAATGCCAAGCTATGGCATGAATTTTCTTGAGTAAGAAATGTGATATGTGGATACTGATATTTGGGTGTTCCTGTGAGGCAAACACAATAATGTCATGACTCTAAACTGTAACCGTTGTTAGGTTTCTTCCTATCGGTGATGCTTGTTTAGGCACAGGCGGTAGTGACAGTGAGTGCCAGGCTATCACACGGGCTCGTTTAATTAGGTGATACAATACATTTGTGCCAAGTTATGGCACATGCTTGTCTGGTTAGGCGATGTGATACATTGGTGCCAAGTTGTGGCACAGGCTCATCTGATTAGGTGATGCAGCAACAAATTATGTGTGATACCAGATTATGACACGGGTCTGCTTGATTAGGCAATGCAATATATGATTGCTTTTAGTTCCATACATACAGTTTGTTATGTTATCCACTCTTAAATGTTATTGCTTAATCATTTTTTAATAGTGAAATGAATAATTGGTTATTCCATGTACTATCTTTTATTACTTTTCTTGCTGAGTCCTTATGACTCACGGTTGCTCTGTGGTGCAGGTAAAGACAAAGAAAAGCTAAATCAGTCATAAGGTGATAGTCTTATCTAGTAATGTACATATTGATCCTATCGGCCTGTGTGATGAGTTGCCAAGAGTTATTTTTGGGTTGTATCTGCCACGTATTTTGACTTGTTTTTGTATTTAGCCTTTTTTGTAAAACTTTTACAGCAGGGATCCTTGGAACACAATTTAAGTGTCGTTATGATATATGTTTTTAGTGTTTTATTTTAGTGAAATTTTTAATATTATCACAGATTTTAATAATTAATTACTTTATTAGTACTAAACCTCTTTATAAACTACACACGTGGCATCCCTATAGGAGGGCGTTACAACTTGGTATTAGAGTAGTCATGGTTTCAAAGGTCCTGAAGATTGATCGAATATGTACATTTACTGGTAAGTGTTTATATTGTTTGTTATTGGATTACCTTCCTAGACTATTATAAAGTATGTTGGGAAAAGTAGCATAGTGATGATTATGATAAGAATATGTGTATGGTATACACATATTGATATTGAAATTTGTATGAGTTCTAAATGGTTGAAAGATGTGGATTAAATGTATGATATGTTATGCAGCCAAGGCAATCAAACAGTTTGGTTAACGAGTTGTCTGGGCTCGGGATGGATGGTAAGGAAGTAAATCCTCTACCGCCTCAACACTGGAAACAAGTAATTACTACTATGCAGGATACGATTAGACAACAAGGGGAAGAGATCTGAGATCTGAGAGAACAAGAGGCTCGTCTTGTGTTTATTCTTGTACCACCGACACTTCTTGTTGTGCCACTGGATATGGTGAAACATATGGAACCTATTGGATGTTGTTTTACCAAGATCTAGATTTACTAACATGTATGTTTGATTATATTCTATATAACATCCTAAACATTTCTAAAATAATGAAATAAATACATATAAAGTTCTAGAAAACCTTACAATGGTGGTAGCAGAATATTATGGCTCCTTCCGTTCAGATCTTTAACCCTTGTTCCTTTCTTTCATAGAGTAATAACAAGATTCGAACTTGGATCTTCTTCAGGTGTTGGAATTCTTCAAAATCTTCCACACTATGATTGAGTATTGACTTGATATGAGTGGGCAAGGTACTCGATCACTATAGGATTTCGAATATATATATATATATATATATAGAGAGAGAGAGAGAGAGAGAATTCAAATAGAGAGCAGCCTTTATTTTCAATTATCACACATAATGGACTAATGAAGAGTTATAAGGTTATCAGCCTCTTATATTCTATTTGTAGAATTCTTTCTAGGATTAGGGTTTAGATTTTATGAAATTAAAAAAAGATAAAAAATGGCTTAAAATCCCTTAAGTGGCCGTCCTCTCATGTGGACCCCACTAATTTCAATTTTGCCATTTTATTTTAACAGCTTCTCTTTTTTCACAAAGTTCATATTTTAATTTCAAACCTTTAAATGTCAAATATATTTATTTAATAATTATAATTAATTATCAAATAAAATTTTCACTTAACTTATTTATTAATTAGACCTTACAAAGTCTCTTAATTAATAAATAAACCCTAAAACCTCTTTTCTTCTCAATTAAGCCACTGTTTAGTGAAAATTTATAAATAAGATATAGTCTAATTTACAATTCTAATTAGTGAATTAAAACAAATTAACTGAGTCTACAAGCCAATATTATCTCAACTAGTGTGGGGACCATGAGCCTATATAATCAAACTTCTAATAAGTAGATATAGAATTCACCGAGTAAATTCCTTAACTTATTAATATTGGGTTTTGTGCCCTAAATTAAACCCACTACAATCTGATTAGTTATCAATACAAGAAATTTGAAGTGATTTATGTTTGCATGAATTTTACATGCTTATGTTTAATATGTTTATACACAGAATCTGTTAATTCCAGATAATATATTTATTCACAATTAAAGTATTGTCAACACAGTGGAATGTGATTGTGATTATATGATTCAAAAGACTAAGTCCTTGTTTCATTAGTGTTTTGGATTTACACTATTGTGATAATCAATGATGATGTGTACTTACACTTGAAGTAAGTGTTATGTTCTTTCCAGGACATTGGTAAAGTATACTAGTTTTGAATGTATGGAGTATACATTGGACTAGACCGATATTGAACTTAGTTGAGATATTATAAACTTACCGTTGTATCTTTCCAAGTCAATATCAGTAGTTGATCTTAAGATTAAAAGAATCTAAATCCTGATATGCTTAGGCTCAACTCAGGAGTACTATTCATGTTCTTTGATTTATTAGTTAAGCCTACTTTTGGGTCAGGGTGATACATATATTTTGGGAACATGATAGTATGATTGAGTGGGAGTGCTGAACATAAATATGGAATCTATAGCTTCTACTGGTGTATAGAAGTCAAGTGATGATTCCCTTCGAGCCTAGCTAAATAGAAGTAAATGGATGAGCTCTTGTTTAAGTGACTATTTCTTAGATCACTAAAACATCATTTACAGGTAGCTAAGTGTTTTAAGGGGCAAAATACATTGAGGGGTGAAAACAGTAAAATTATCACATCTCGATATAAATCATCTATATATAGGATCTTTGATCACAATAAGATTATAACAATGGTTAAATGAGATAGCATATCTATATCATGAAACATATAATATGCTCTATATAAGTCTGAGAGTGCAATTCAAAGTTCTAAGAGTGGATTCAACGAGGAATTAATAAGTAGGGATTTACTCAGTAAATTCAGTTCACTTATTGGAAGCTCAGCATATAGATCCATGGTCCCCATTCTAGTTGAGACTATACTGCTTGTAAGACTCAATAATTGATTTATAATTAAACAATTATAATTCTAAAGTTAGACTATGTCTAATTTGTGAATTTTCACTAAGCAGGGGTGAAATTGTAAAGAAAAGAAATTCTAGGTTTATTTATTAATTAAAAGACTCTATATGTCTAATTAATAATTAAATTAAATGACAATATTATTTAAAAATCTATTTTAGTTATTAAATAATTATTTTTGGCATTTAAATGGTTAGAATTGGAAAATTGGCATTTTTGAGAAAATAGAAATAAAAATTGTGAAAACTACAAAATCCAAGTGAGGCCCAATAACACCTGTGGCTGACCACTTGGTGAGCTTTTTCCAATTAATATTTTCATTATTTTAATGCCAAATAATTACTAACCTAAACCTAGTAGTTGCCTATAAATAGAAAGTGATGGCTCAGTCAAATAACAAGTTTTTCAAGCCTTCTGTCAGAAATTGCCTTTTTTAGAAAAACTGAGCCTTCCACTTCTCTCTCTATAGCCGACCCTAACCCTCTCTCTTTTCCTCTTCACAATTTCGAAACATTAGTGATAGAGCAGTGCCCACATACAGCAAGTGGTACCTCAATCATAGATTGGAAGACTGTGAAGGATCACACACAAAGAGAAGGACATTCGGGCTCAAATCTTGATAATACTCTGCGACAGAAAGGATATAAGGGTTAGAGATCTGAGTGGAAGGAGACATTATTCCGCTGCCACCAATGTAAGGTTTTCTTAACTTTATATGTGTTTAATTATCGTTTTAGAAAGTTCATATTTAGGGTGTTAAACAACATACTTGTGAGTAGATTTAAGATCCTCGTAAAATAAATTCCAACAACTGGCCTCAAAGCCATGGTAATTGATTTTCTTGCAAGAAATTTGGACTTCAAAATGATTTGTTTGTGATTTGGATGGTTTCATGTTGTTTTGTGTGTTATATGATGATTGATTGATGTTTGTGAATTTTCGTGAAAAATAATTGAAATTCTGTTTCTGGAATTATTTTTATTGGATAGTTTGGAAAAAATTAAGCAATTTTTTTTTACAAAACTCAATTTCGATTTTATTTGAATTAGTTATGATTTTTTGAAAATCAGAAAATATCGGGATGGAGCAACTGCCCCACGCGTGCGGAACCGAGTGATCCTCGGTCAGGTGCGTGTTCGGAGAGCACTTTGTCCAAGCGACACGCCCAGGGGTGTCTGAAACCCCTGATCCGCGGGCGGAAATGCTGCAGATGTCCCTTGCGCTGAGTTTTCTCGGTCATGCAACTCCCCATGCACGCGCGGACAGTATGCAATGCATACTGTCCGTACAGCTCGCAAATTTTTTCGTTTTCTTCGATTTTTCATGGTTTTTCATGGAATTAACTTCCAATTTTTTGTGTTGTTTTGTATTTTGATTTTTATTTTTCAATTTTCAAATCTAATATCAGAAATAAATTAATTTGAATTTTTTAAAATTAATCTTAGATATTAGTGTAATTTGAATTTGAAAAACAAGTAAAAATCTATCTTTTTGCTTAATTTTTTATCTTATTTTAAATTTGATTGTTTTATCTTATTTTTTAAATTTAAGGTCAGATATTAAATTTTTTAAATTAAATATTTTTTTTAAATAATTTGACCTTATTTAAATTTAAAATAAGATAACTATAATCATGATATTTTTAATAGAAATAAGATATTTTACTAACTTTTAAATTTTGTTATTTTATTTATTTAAATTAAATTATAAAATCTGAAAAAGATATTTATTTATTTATTTTTTAATTTTTATTGAATATTTAATTTATAAAATAACAATAAATTTTTAAAAGTAGTTATCAAATTTTGAAATGATATTTAGGTTAGTTGAAACCCAATTTTTCAAAATTGTAGGTTTAATTTTAAATATTATTTTATTTTTTTTTTTAAATTCGAAAAATATTTTTTATTATTATTTATTTTTTTCGAAATTTAATTATTTAAAATTAAATAAATCTTACATCCAACTATCCAGTTCATCTTGTTGTAGGAGTATGTGTTTTAACTTATGTGTAAGTTTTATAAAACCTATTATTGTTTGATCTAAATTGCCATGGTTAACTTGTTGACAGATCCAATGATCTGATTTTAAGCCATGGTTCAATTGTCAATAGGTCAAGTAAATAATTTGTAACAGGTAAATTTTACATTCTTCTTTCATCTGTGTATGACCTAGTAACATGATAGGGTCAATCCAAATCTGTGTGCCTGTGTGAGCCTATATGTTTATTTTATTATAGATGCATATAGGTTGTTGTTGCTAAATAAAATGTCACACCATGATAGATTTTATTTAGGTCTATTTAGTTTTTGGACATATTCAATTAATAACAATTATTTATTTTAAGGTTAAATTCTTCTCTTTTGGGCCTTGTGTGAGAGTTGGGGGCCAATAGAAGTGGGTACGACATACTGAACCCAGCTCCCCCTCACATGAACTACCCCAATTGTGAAGGCCCATTTGCCTGATTTCAATAACTGTGCTAGATTAATTAAATTAGTTTAACCTAATAAAATTGATTAGCAACATAATTAACTTTTAAAATATATGAAATTTATTTTCATTTTAATATTTTAAAGTTAATTTTAAGAAAAACGCTCTTAGTTTTAGATATTATTTCTAGATAAACTATTTGTATTTTTCTTGTATTTAATTAAATAAAGAATCTTAACTAACTAGATTCTTTTTGAAGCTTATTTATTAAATATTCCTATTTAAGTTATAAATTAGTTATTTTAACTGATTTTTCTTATCTAACTTAAATTTGAATATTTTTTGAATTTAAAATTAAGTTGAGGAATTCTAGGAATTAGTTATTAAAGATTCTTGAGATATTTTTTAAGTTAGTTTTAAACTTAAAATGGAATATTTTTTAAGTGGTTACAACTTAATTTTTGATATTTAATTAAATTTGAATTTGAAAATATTTAAGTTCTAGATTTTTTCTATAACAACTTAAATTAGATATTTTTCAATTTTTTTTTTAAAAGATACTTAGTTAAAATGAGATATTTTCTAGATAGTTATTTCTAGACTACTTAATATTTCTAATATTCAATAGGAAAATATTATACATTGTAAAATTAATTATTTAAATAATTAATTTTGGTACAATTTAAGTTAAGAATATTTTTCCTAGTATTAAACTAGAGATTAATAATTAAGCCTTCTCTACACTTAATTATTTATTTCTTGAATTTAATACATCTAATTAAATTGAAGAATTAAATATCTAAGTTGATTTTCATCATGATACTTAAATATTTTTTTTTTCATGACACTTAATTAAATAGAAAATTATTTTAAGTTGAAATTTATTTTTTATACTTAAATTAAATAATTTTCAAAATATATTTTATTTATTTTATTAATCAATTTCGAAATTGCACTTAATTATGCAAGATGATTTTGAATTTATCTTGAAAAATAGATTAAGTTGTAAATGAATTATTTATTTTAATTAATTTTTGAACCAACTTAAATCAATGATTTTTTCATTTAATGATTAATTTAAAATAAATGAATTAAAATATATTATTAGAAATTGAATTAATTAGTCAAAAAGAAAATCTAGATAGGTGATATTTTTGCTTGAAGTATTTTTTCTAAGTAATTATTATTTAAGTATTTCGAAAATAGTATAGTATTATACTTTCTTTTTCAAAATACAATAAATATATTCTTATGAAAATTTAAATTTGAGTTGCAAATTAATTTAAATTAATACAACTTAAATTAAATAATTTTCTTAATATTTATTGGAAAATTACTACTAAGATGGAAATAATTCAATTTATTTTAGTCACCATCTAAGTATAATTTTATAAATATTAAATTAAATTCTAATTTAGAATTTTATTCTAAATTTGATATTTAATGAATATATTTTATTACAAATAATAAAGAAACTACATTTTAAATAATGAGCTTTATTATTATTAAGATATTCGATCTCCATTGTTGGTTTTACATAGCTTTTGTTTTAGTGAGTAATCCTCCCTAATGGAGGAACGTTCATTAGCAAGTTAGCACCGTTTAATCTCGACAGATAAGTAGCTTTGTAAGTGTTTTATATGGTATTGATCACCCTAATGGTTGCGACTGTATTTGACTTAGAAAATATGAAACAATGGTAGAAGCTCATAAGATAGAATAGCCTCGACTCTCGCCTAAACGGGACAACGCTGGATTCTAATCTTGATCGAATAAAAGGTTGCTAGAATGTTTAACATTTTAGATGAGCTGACAACTCTATTTAATGGATGGTAGCTTTGACTCTCGCCTAAACGGGGCAGTGATATCAGTTTGTTGAAAACTTTAGAAATTATTTGGGATTGTATTTTTTTTAAGTATTTTCTCTTATCATTCCTACATGCTATGTGCTTATAATTTCTGAATTGGATTTTGTGTCAAACCATTATTGATTTCCATTTATTATTTTGTAGTATCCTATATAGCCATGTCGAATCCCATGTATCACTCTTGACTGAAAATAAGCTAAATGGATATAACTTTCCAAAATGGAATGAGAACATTAATATTGCTCTCATAGGAGAAAGTGCCTTGTTTGTGTTAACTGAGCCGTCTCTTGATCAGCTGGGTGACAATGCAACCAAAGTTGTTAAAGAGAAGTACGAGCGTTGGCAAAATGCTAACAATAAAGCTCGTTACTTCATGCTTTCCAGCATGGTTGACACCCTTAAAACACGGTTTGCAAAAACCGAAACGGCTGCAGAAGTTATGACGAAGTTAACTGAGCTATTTGGTATGGCATCTATTCAGTCTCGCTTTGACGCGACTAAGAAGTACATCAATGCACGAATGGAACCCCATCAGAATGTGCGTGATCATGTTCTCCTAATGGCAAGTTATTTCCAAGAAGCCCAGGATCATGGTGCTGAAATGGACCACACTACTCAAGTAAGCCTTATCTTGAATAGTCGGACTCCAGCTTTTCTGCCCTATACATCAAATTATGTCATGAACAAAAAGGACGTAGACTTTCATGAGTTAGTTAATGACCTTCAGACATATGAAAATTTGATTGGAGGACCCAAGAAGAAAGGGGGTAAACCTCATCATTCTGGCAATGGTAATGGGACGGTTAAACCTGAGGCACATGTAGCCTCTACTTCAAGACCCAAATCTAAGAAGAAGTGGAAAAACACCAAGAAGCGAGCCAAAGCTGTGAAAATAGTTCAGAACAAAAAGGCTGCTGCTACTAGTGATGCACTAAAAGGAAACTGTTTCTACTGCAATGAGAAAGGTCATTGGAAACCCCAATGTCCTAAACTTCTTGCAAAGAAACAAGGTATTTCTTTCTATAAACTTGATGAGTTTTAGTGAATTATTATCCAATTGGATTTTTAATTCTGGACTAACTTTGTTTATTTGTTTCTTCTTCTTATTATAGGCCAAGCTACTTGAACTCAGATGCTATCTTAGTGAGTTGGATCGGAAAGCTGGACAACAGGGTGAAGATCGTCCAAGATGGAGATGAAGCTTATTTATTTATTTTTGAATTAATTGTTTTAGTTTTAAAAAAAATAATTTGGATTTCGAATTTTAGTTTTGGATTTTTATCCCTATTTTTCTCATAATGTTGCAATAAATTTTTTTATTAATAATATTTTATTTTCTATTACAATAAATTGCAATTTATGAGATTGAGTTTCATTTACTTTATCTTAAACTACAATTACCAAATTATATTTATATGTTTGTATGTGTAAGTGTTTTTATTATTGGTACAAATTCTATAAAATTTACAACTCTTCATAGAGTTATATTAAATAAACACTAGAAATTATTTCTATGTTTATAAATAATTGTTAATTCTAATACAATTATTAAGAATTTGTTTAATAAAAGGATCTTTTGATTTGATACGGGTGGAGAAAAGTTAAGAAAACTATGCAGTTCAACGATCTTTTATATCTAATGAACTCTGGATTGTGTTGAACTCCACATAATCTCTATAACACTTAGAGAAACATGATCTTCATAACCTTTAGGGGTGGATCATAATCTCTATATACTTAGGGGTGGATTTTTTAAAATCCACAGTACTCTATGTTACACATATTTTCTTTAAACATGGAAGTAATATAATGAATTAGCTATTATCAGTATAAATCCTTGATCTTGATTGTATGTTCCAATTTAGTTTTACTGTTGTAGTAAATAATGATACCTATAAAAGTTCTTTGATAATGTATCACACTACCTTAATTGAGTGGGAGAATTTTAAAATTCTTTATCCATCTTCATTAGGTTGACACTTGTGATAGGAACTTAAGAACACTACTGAAAGCAAATCTAACCATTCATGTGGATAGACATAACTTATCAGGATTATGAGAATAAGATAAAAGAATTCTAGCATAGTCTATTCGAATGACTTGAGCAAAGATTTCTAATCCTCATAACATTTTATGGTATCTTAATTTGATTACTCAATCTCTAGCAAGTATTTTTCACTTCAAATACTAGTCTGCTATGTTGTTGATTTAGTCTTAAAAAGAAACTTATAGTTTCAGACTAATACAATAAGTCACAACTAGATATCTCTCCAAACAATAAGAGGTTAAAATTATTATTTAACCAGACATATGCTATTGAGTGGGAGCTATCTGAGATGTAATCAAATAAGGAACGTTAGAAGATATTCAAGAAAGATTTATGAAAGTGATCTATATGTTAGATATTAAGGAACTGTATATTAGTTATCCTTATGTCTAACCCAACTCATTCAAGATTTTGAGATGGTGGTTACTCTGGGGGTGGAGGAGTTATTCTATAATAATTCAAGCTCTACCAGAGAAGATTTATAACTTTGTAAATTCGAAATTACAAGAAAGTTATTTTACTGAAGAGAATTCTACACTGTATTATCTCAATTCCATATTTTAAAAGGGAAATTTCACTATTTGACCCTAATAAAACACCCCATATCAAAATTTATACGCTCCATTAATTTGTACAAAACAATTCCACTATTACTCATTTCTACCCAAAATACTCAAATTCAATTTTCCTATTCTCTCTCTCTCTCTCTTTCCGTATTTCCCTCTCTTTCCCTCTCTCTCTCTCTCTTTCGTTCCCTCTTCGACTTCGCCTCTGCCCCACGACGACGACCCAACGACCACCCGTCGCACCACCACGACCACGACCCCACTCCGGCCATCCACCCACGACCCCGACCCATCCCTCTTTTTCTCTTTTTCTCACTCTCTCTCTCTCTCGGTGGGTAGCGAATTCGACACGTGCCCGTCAAAACCACCACGAACTACCACCAACCACCACGAACCGTCGCCACCACCACTACCCGTGGTCATCGACACCAAACAGAGGCCGTTGCCACCACCACGAGCAGGACCCGTCGCCACCACCACGAATTGCATTCAAAGGTAAGTGTTTTTTTTGAAAAAAAAAAATGTATCTTTCATAGATTTGGATGCCAATTATTGCATGTTATCGAAATTAGTGGAATTTTGTAGATTTTGTGCTCTTTAGGTTGTAGATGTTGGTGTTTCAATGGTATACGTGATTGTTACAGGGTTATCGATGATATGTCGATAGAATATCGATAGGATGTTGATGGTTTTGGTGTTTGTGCTGTATTGCTGTTGGTGTATGTCGATAGGATATCGTTTGTATGTCGATAGGATGTCGATAGAATTGGTGTCTGTTTGTATTGTATTGATGTTTTTGTATGTCGATAGGATTTCGTGTGTATGTCGATAGGATGTCGACTGAGGGTTGAGTTTATTTTTTGCCCTTAATTGTCGACAACTTTTCGACAGTATGTCGATGTGTCGTCGACTGTTTTAGGAAATTGCTTACAAGTTTGTATTGTCGACTGAATGTCGACAGGATGTCGATATTTTGTCGACATTCTGTGAAATTGTTGCCCGATTGAAATTTTTGACTGAATGTCGATATTTTGTCGACATAATTGAATTGTGTTGGCTGTTTCATAATGTCGATATTATGTTGACCATTTTTTAAATTTTTTGGCAGTAATATTGGTTTCTTTTTTGTTTTTTCAGATGGCTCCTAGACTCATAATTCCATCACCCGAGCATTTTACTGGCCGCGTGACATATAGAGGCACCGGAATTTTTGCAAAAATCAAAGCTCGGTTTGAGGAGTACAACCTAAATAACACGGCGAAGGAAAGCCGTTTCGGCAACTTTTGGAATGTCGTTCCCCTTACATTCTCCTCGCTGCTATTTCACCAGCTGATGCTGCACAAGATGAAGGTTGATGCTCAGGAGGAGTTGAGGATGCGGTTTTACATTGGTCGGAAGGAGCTCAGATTCGGAGTGCTTGAGTTTGCACTCATTACAGGCCTGGACTTCTCCACCGGGCCAACAGAAGAGGAGAAGGTTGCGCAGGTTGCTCGCTCAGGCTCAGACCGATTAATCAACAAATATTTCAACCGGTCTAGTAGTGTGAAGACAGAAGCACTCCAAGATAGGTTCACAAACTGTCAGAACCCAGAAGACTTGTACAAGCTCGGCTTGTGCTTGTTTGTGGAGTCAGTGCTTCTGGGGCGCGAGGCTAACGCGCTGATTACTCCTGACATACTTAGATATGTCGAAGACCTCGAGTTCTTCTTCCAGATTCCTTGGGGGAAGCACTCATTTGCCAGACTCATGCACTCACTTCAAAAAGATATGTTAAAACAGAAGGCCAACTACGAGAAGAAGCTGAGTTCGGATGTTCAGCATGAGTGCAAATACACAGCATATGGCTTCGCACCTGCAGTACAATATTGGGCGTACGAGGCCATTTTGGATGTAGGGAAGAGATATGGCACGAATCACGGGATTCAGTTTCCCAGGATGCTTAGCTGGACGAGCAAGGGTGATATTGGGAAGAAAGAAGTCAGTGCATTATTTTCTAGACGAGTATGAATTTCACTTATGTTCAGAGTAATTATTTAACATAAATGCTTGTAATAAATGCTAAATGGTTTTATTCTGATATTTTTTGAACCATAAACAAAATCTTGAAGTGGTGAAGGGGCTACTTCCACGGACAGAGGAGGAGGCATTTGTGAGGACCATATCTTAAGATGGTGTGGAAACCTGGTTGATCATGGTGTGGATGACACAAAGGCTGAGGCAGATACTCAGGTACCAGACAGTCAGGTACCAGACTCTCAGGCACCAGACACACAGGTACCAATTATGATTGTTTTTATGATTGTATAACTTGATTTTTTATTGTTTTTGTTCTGTGATATTTGTTACATTGTGGAATTATCGTATGCTTACCGTATTTTTTTGGTGTATATTTTTTCAGGCCACTGGTTCAGACCCTCAGCCCAGTGCACCATCTTCATCAGGTGTTCGTGGTGCCAAGTACAGTGATTTAGTGGCGAGGTTGGATAGGATCGAGGCTGACACTCAAGGTATGTACGCTTCTCATGCCGAGCTGAAGAAGGCATACGAGACCAGCCATGTAGAGCTGAAGGGTGGTCAAAAGGTAATTATGGAGTAGCTCAGAAACATATTGGCCATGTTGAATCGTCCGTCAACGACAGCTTCAGCACCGGAGGCCCCAACAGATCCATCTACCCCACTACCAGCTGCATCACCCCCACTAGAAGAGGAGGAGGTCTTCCCTGACGGGTACGATCCTTATGAGGGAGCTCCAGCGACTCCCATCGATACAGGTGTTATCCATGTACATGACAACGAGTCCCAGGGTGACATTCTGTCAATAGAGGCACAACCTGCAGTGATTAAGAGTCGGAAGAGGAAGAGAAATCCTCCTGTATGGTTCCGTGACTACACGGAGAGGAAGAAGAGACAGAGGCCTTCTTCGACGTTTGATCCCCTGGTGCCACCGGCTCAACAATTGTTAGATACTTTCCGAAAGTGGTGTGTTGGACTCATTCCGAACCACCGACTTCAGGATTTGAGAAGTGGTGATTACAGTCCATCATTCTTTTGGAAGCTGCTGACACCACAAGAATGGCTTACAGATGACATAAGTAAAGTATTTTATAATATTACTTCACTTTACAACTTTATGTGCAATTAATATATTTTGTTGTCTAACTGATATTTCCCTTTATATGCAGCATATAGATGCAGCAATGCATATGCTGAGGAGGCGACGCACCGACTATCCACTCACATTTCCTCAGAAGGGTATCATTCTCTCCACATTCGTGAACAGCATGATCAGCAGTGCATGGACGAACCACAGGGGTGCGAGGAGAAACTTTTTGTGGGAGGGTTATATCCTGGAGTACTGCAAAGGGGTTCATAAGGTATTGTTAATTGTTGAACTATGATTATAACTTCGATTGTTAATTGTTTGGGAGGATTATTATGGTTTGTTAATTGTTTCGTTGTTCTTCGTAATTACAGAACCAGTTCTTTCCGAGATGGATGGGTAACGACTTCATTTACTTCATTTTGCATCTTCCCGACCAAAGGCACTGGGTCACAGTTGAAGTTGACATAGAGCTGTGGAAAATTAATGTCTACGACTGTGATTCCAACGTCTGTCATTGGACCGCCATGGCACCCGTCTTGAAGACTTGGAAGAACTGCTGCCATCGCTAATCCATGCAACTGGGGATTTTCCACATAACAACCATCATGGCGCTAACTAACAAGGACATCACGGTGCTTCCAAAAATGCATGCGAGTCGAGCCAGTCACGACTTAGTTCCGAAGGCAACAATCAGGTACATAGCGATAAAAAAGTACTATAGTATTAAAATATGTTTTACGTTAGACTAACTTTTTATTTTATTTTGCATTTAGTGGTGATTGTGGCGTCTATTGCATTGAGTATGTGGAGCATCTCTTGATGCAACGTGGATTGACCGATGTCACGCAAGGCCGGATCAAGTTGTTTCGTGAACGGTGGTGTGTTGATTTATTTTACCAAAATGTCGGCTGATTATATGTGTAATTATGGGGACATTGTATATTTTGCGTAATTAACATTACAGTTATGTATATATAGACTTTCTCTTCGTTCAAATTTTGATAATTATTCGTGGTTTCAAATATAAAATATCGATATTATTCAACAAAAATAACTATTAAACCTAAAAATAATTAAAATATTCAAAAAATATTCAACCTCGACATTATTTTAAAGAACTTTCAAACCTGAAATAGAAAACATGTTATTACAACGAATAAGTACACTACGCCTCAAATGCGGGCTTTGCATGTTGCTCTGTTGTGGCCTGAACTACCACAGCGGCTGCAATTTCGAGGTACAGAACCTTTTTTATCACGAGACGGGAAACGGTTCTCCCGTCTTCTTCCAGCGTTGCTTTTTCTTGGACGCGCCTGTACCTTGCATTTTCATGAATTTTTGCCAAGTTTTTTTCAAAGAGCGTGGCCAAAGGGGTGGTACATTTGTCAGCATTTTCGAGGCGATCAGCGAACCACAATTGCAGTGTGAACCTGATAAATTTAACCAAAGTAATTATTGGATATTCCCTGAACTCTTCTGTAACACTATTGAAACTTTCAGCAGCGTTGCTCTTCATGATGTTGTATCTATCGCCCAAACAATAAGGGTGAGCCAACTTCTCAAACCCTATACTCTCCACATATGCAGCAATGGCCGGATTCATCTTTCTAAGCTTCCCGAACTCTCTATCACATTCAGTCTTCGACCATGCGTAAGCAACATTATATATTTGGTTGT
This sequence comes from Cannabis sativa, assembly GCF_029168945.1. Lineage (NCBI taxonomy): Eukaryota > Viridiplantae > Streptophyta > Magnoliopsida > Rosales > Cannabaceae > Cannabis > Cannabis sativa. The sequence goes on from NC_083603.1 coordinate 23,169,346, forward strand.
GAAAAGCATCCGTCTTGAACTTGGCGTTCACGTTCATAACAATGTGGTGATAGCATGCATAGTGGACTGCTTCGGGAAACACGAGTTCAATAGCATGATCAATGTTTTGATGCCTATCTGACACAAATACTAAGTTCTCAACCACGCCAATTGCTACCCTCAACTTCTGTAAGAAATATGTCCAGGAGTCGTTATTCTCACTATCAACGATACCATAAGCAACCGGCAACAATTGGTTGTTCGCATCGTATGCCACAACAACTAACATTATACCACCGTACTTCGTCTTCAAGAAGGTGCCATCGATACTCAAAACAGGACGACTGTAACGCCCTAATGCTAAGGCCGCTACAGTGCTTTTTTTCAATTATTGTGCAATCTTCGCTAATCAAAGAAATTTCTCGAAAAACGTGTCAAGTTAAAACTTTTGCTTTAAATATTAAACTTTGTAATATAATATAATATTTACAAATCTCGGGATCCCGATTTCAAACTTCGTAAAATTTACTTTTTAAACTTTACATTTCAAAATACATAATTTACAGGTGGCACAGCGACTTTCAAAATATAACACCCAGATGTCCCGAGACCGAACACTCCAGGTCGCGCTGCTTGACATGTACAATCTCACCCGAGCTCAGGTTCATTCCTGTTCAGCCTTCGCCTTTCCTTTACCTACACATGGAAGTAGAAACTGTGAGTCAACAGACTCAGTAAGAAGTGCATATAACATACCATATAATTTCCGACCTGTAAATAGGCGCCCATACACCTATTTACAGAGCTTAACAGATGAGTATGAACGTTCAATACCAGGGTACAACCACTATACCACATACACAACGTACCTCACTGTACGAGTGTTGGTAGGGTTTATCCCGATCACAGAGTAACACTGAGTGATGTACCACACACCTTAGCATTTTCCATGCTTGTGTTGGTATCACTGTATCGTACTCACAATCACAACAATCACTGTACCATTACACTCTATAACTTATTCATACAAGTGTTGGTAGTGTTTAACATAATTCAAGCATGCATATATAAACACATATACACACATTCAGATAATCACATCATACATTATACACAGTTCTTACCTGTTTTCCGAATTCAAGTGTGCTGGCCGACCTGAACAGAATTCACGTGCTAGATGGATGCCCTAATCACAATAATAGTAATACAGATGAGTGACTCGCTAAATCACTTTTCGGGACTTAAAACTTGAAACTAAAAGTTTCCCTATCGATAAACCTCATGGCAATACCCTAAATATCTTAAAATTGGCCAAAACTAGGGTTCTGGAAATTCCCCCAACAGGTAGACCGGTTCCCAACCGGCATCCCGGTTCTGGGTCACCAACCGGTCGACCGGTTGGTACAGGCCACCCAGAACCGGAATTCCGGTTCTACTGCTGGGAACCAAAAATCATCCCCCTTGATTCAATTCAATCCCAAACTTTACCAAACTCTCCAGTATACCTATACAATGCATATACAATGATTTCCAGGCAGCAATTCACAGAACAAACCATCACAACTCAAGTTGCCATTAATGAACAAAGCTTTACATTCAAAGCTCAAGGTTGCACAAAGCTCAACCCAATCAACAATATCAGCTGCTAGGAACTTAATTTAACTCAAATAACTTATACAATTCGAACCCTAAGCATAAACAAACCTAACAGCCCCTATCAAACCAAAACACCATTTCAACCTAACTTAAAAGCTTGAAAATAAATAACCATTAGTCTAGGGCTTTACCTCACTTCCAATAGCTAAAATCCTTGCTGAAAATCCAAGGAAAAGAAAGGAAGAAATCTGGTTTGCCTTTGATTTTCCCCAGCCGAAAGCAAGAAAGAGAGAGGAAAGGTTTATGTTGATTTTTTTCTATTTTCTTCTATTTTCTCTAAATGGGAAAAAGCTTAAGAAAAATCCATTTTCCCTTGCTGAAATTATCTTTGCTAGGTGTCAATCAACCAAAAAGCCACCTACCTCTTATTCCTTTCAAATGACAAAAATGCCCTTTAAGGTATAACTTAGGTATTTCTAAAGCTAGGGGTAAAATGGTCAATTCCATAACCCTGCTCAATCCCGTTAATTTATTTTCTCTAAAATATTTCCCACTATAAAGTAAGGTTCTAAACTTACCCATGTGATCAATCTAGCCATCCATCGCATTTTCCGTTGTCGCCGAGCAAAAATTACAAAATTAACATATTTCACATATAAGCTAAATAATACCCCTAGAGTTTAATAAAATCTCCAGAATTGAGAAATTATAACTCTAATATTTATTTCTAAATATTGGGGTCCACATTAAAGATTAATTCACAAATAATAATAAAATAATAAAAATTAGTGCTAATTGCCTTTTCTAATCCTTATTACTAGAGCGGTCATTACAATTATCCCCCCGTTAATAGGATTTCGTCCCCGAAATCTAACCTGAATAGCTCTGGATGTTGAGTCCTCATATCTGACTCCAATTCCCAGGTGGCTTCTCCCACCTTACTGTTCCTCCAGAGCACTTTAACCAGTGCAATAGTCTTGTTACGAAGAACTTTTTCTTTTCTATCCAAAATCTGAACAGGTTGCTCTTCATAGGATAAGTCTGGTTGTAGTTCAAGGGCTTCATAACTCAAGACATGAGTCGGGTCTTACACGTATTTCCTTAACATAGAGATGTGAAATACGTCATGAACGTCTGATAATGCTGGTGGTAAGGCTAGCCGATACGCTACCTGCCCGACCTTCTCGAGTATCTGAAATGGCCCAATGAACCTAGGGCTTAACTTACCCTTCTTCCCGAAGCGCCTAATACCCTTCATGGGTGAAACTCGCAGGAAAACATGTTCCCCTGCCTGAAATGTGACATCTCTGCGCTTTGGATCAGCATAACTTTTCTGCCTGCTTTGAGAAGCAAGCATCCGAGCCTTGATCTTATCAATAGCTTCATTGGTCCTTTGCACTAACTCTGGACCCAGGTACTTCTTTTCTCCTGTTTCGTCCCAATGAATAGGAGAACGACATTTTCTACCATATAACATCTCATAGGGAGCCATCCCTATTGTACTTTGGTAGCTGTTGTTGTAGGAGAATTCAATTAAAGGCAAGTACTTACTCCATGAACCCTCAAAGTCCATGACACAGGCTCGCAGTAGGTCTTCCAAAATCTGGATAGTTCTTTCTGACTGACCATCAGTCTGAGGGTGAAAGGCTGTACTAAACTTTAACTTGGTACCCATAGCCTTCTGAAGACTCACCCAAAACTTCGATGTGAACTTTGGATCCCTATCTGACACAATAGATTTAGGGGCTCCATGGAGACGAACTATCTCCTTCACATACAATTCAACATACTGATCCACGGAATAGGTAACTTTCACTGGTAGAAAGTGAGCCGACTTTGTAAATCTATCCACAATGACCCATACAGAATCATACATCCCTGTAGTTCTAGGTAAACCAGTTACAAAGTCCATTGCGATGTCCTCCCACTTCCATTCTGGAAGGACTAAAGGTTGCAATAACCCTGCCGGCCTCTGATGTTCAGGCTTAATCTGCTGGCAGGTTAAACACTTGGACACATAGTCCACCACATCTCTTTTCATCCCATACCACCAGAAGTAGGGTTTCAAATCCTGATACATCTTGGTGGTTCCCGGATGCAACGAATAAGGTGTGGTGTGAGCTTCATCAAGTATCTCTTTCTTAAGCTCATCAACACTAGGAACACAAACTCGAGCTTTATATAACAACATTTCACTGCTCGAGACTGAAAAACCTCTAGGCCAACCAGCCACTACTTCATCTCGAACTTTAACTAGCTCGGGATCTTCTAGTTGTGCCTTTCTGATTCTCTCCAACAGATCAGATTGGAGGGTTAAATTGTGTAATTTCCTGACCACGAACTCAATTCCTGCACTAACCATATCCGAGGCTAGTTGAGGGGCTATCATAACCGTAGTGCACACTTGCCCGGGACCCTTTCTGCTCAGAGCATCGGCCACAACATTGGCTTTCCCGGGGTGATACAGTATTTCACAATCGTAGTCTTTAACTAACTCCAACCACCTTCTCTGCCTCATATTCAAATCTTTTTGGGTGAAAAAGTATTTAAGACTCTTATGATCCGTATAAATCTCACACTTTTCACCGTAAAGATAATGTCGCCAAATCTTTAGAGCAAAAACCACAGCAGCGAGCTCTAAATCATGAGTTGGGTAACGGTGCTCATAATCCTTCAGTTGACGAGAGGCATAAGCTATGACTCTGTCAGCTTTCATCAGAACACATCCCAAACCCTGTCTGGACGCATCACAATAAACAACAAATTTCTCTTGATCTGATGGCAAAGCTAACACCGGAGCTGTTATCAAACGTTGCTTCAACTCCTGAAAACTTGACTCACACTTATCTGACCACACAAACCTCTGATTTTTGTTGGTCAATTCGGTTAGGGGCATAGAAAGTTTAGAAAATCCTTCGACGAAACGTCGATAATACCCCGCTAACCCGAGAAAACTTCGAACTTCTGTCACAGACTTGGGCCTCGGCCAATTCTTCACTGATTCTATCTTGTTTGGATCGAACATAATTCCATTTTTCCCAACAATATGACCAAGGAAGGACACCTCGGACAACCAAAATTCGCACTTTTTGAACTTGGCATACAGCTTGTGATCCCTAAGTCGTTGTAACACCATTCGAAGATGATGCTCGTGCTCCTCTTCTGACTGAGAGTATACAAGAATATCATCGATAAACACTATAACGCAGTTATCGAGGAAATCCTTGAACACCTTATTCATAAGATCCAGAAAGGCCGCAGGAGCATTAGTCAATCCGAATGACATTACCAGAAACTCATAGTGCCCATATCTGGTTCTAAAAGCAGTTTTCGGTATGTCCTCCTCCCGAATTCTGAATTGATGATAACCTGACCGTAAATCAATCTTCGAAAACACTGTCTTTCCCTGAAGCTGATCGAACAGATCATCGATCCTGGGCAACGGGTACTTGTTCTTAATCGTCAGCTTGTTTAGTTCCCGATAATCAATACACATTCTGAGGGAACCATCTTTCTTTTTCACAAAATGAACCGGAGCTCCCCAGGGCGATACACTGGGTCGAATAAACCCAATATCAAGCATCCCCTGAAGTTGTAACTTAAGCTCCTTGAGTTCTGTTGGAGCCATCCTATATGGAGCTTTAGAAGCAGGTTCGACTCCAGGTGCCAAATCAATTACAAAGTCAATCTCTCGCTGTGGCGGCAATCCCGGCAACTCCTCGGGAAACACATCAAGAAAATCTTTCACCACCCGGACTACCTCAGGCCCAAATGTTTCAGGTCTGTTGGAGTCAAAAAATACCGCTAGAAATCCTACACAACCATTGCATAGTAAATCCCTAGCTCTCAACACAGAAATAACCGGGATCCGAGACCCCTGAACCGATCCAACATAAACAAATGGATCTTCTCCTTCCGGCTGAAAAGTCACTATTTTACGCCTACAATCTATACTGGCCGAATACTTGGATAGAAAATCCATTCCCAGTATAATATCAAACTCAGTTAATTTCAATTCTATAAGGTCAGTACTCAATTCCCTATCTTCGATCCTAATCGGCATAGACCTAATGCGCCTATTAGAGATAACCAATTCCCCGCTAGGCATTAGGGTTCCAAACCCTCTTTCTAAAATATCACAAGGCCTACCCAAAAGATCAATCACTCTTGTAGCCACATATGAACGTGGAGCTCCCGAGTCAAATAATACTGTAAATAACAAGTTGTTGACGGGAAGCTGACCTGTCACAATAGAAGGACTGGCTGCAGCATCAGCTTGGGTAATGGAAAACACACGAGCAGGAACCGGTTTCACCTCAGCTTTCGGCTCCTCTTTCTTTGCCTGGGGGCAATCTTTCTTAAAATGCCCCACCATGCCACACAGAAAGCACGTCTTCCGGTTACACTCTCTCGGATGATGTTTTTTGCACCTTGGACACTCAGGATAAGAGTAACCCTGGCGTCCTCCTCTGCCTTGGTTCCCACGGAACCGCTTGCTTTGCCCCGAGCCACCAGAAGCTGGAACAACTTTTCTTTTCTGCTCAGTGGTGGAGTCACCACCATCCCTACCATAAACAGGAGTAGGAATAGTGGGGGTTCCACCAACACTCGGAGTCACCCGGGGCTCCTGAAGAAATTTTACCACACCCTCGGCTCTCAAAGCCTTCTCAACCATATCTGCATACGTGGTTGCTTCAGTAGTGGTAATAACCAGATCATGCCGGATCTTTGCACTCAAACCCGCTAAATATTTTTCTTTCTTATTGAAGTCCGTGGGCACAATTCCTGCCGCCAACTTAGCCAACCGATCAAACTTCGTTGTGTACTCAGTGACTGACATTCCTTCAGTCTGAACTAGATCAGTGAACTCTTTCCGCTTCGCACTGCGGACCGCTTCGTTGTAATACTTGGAGTTAAATAACTCCCTAAATTCTTCCCAGGTCATCAGCGTGACGTCACGAGTGAGGGTTATCAACTCCCACCACACGAGAGCATCTTCCTGAAACTGGAAAGTGGCGCAGGTCACCCGATCATTTCCAACCACTCCCATAAAGTTAAGAATGCGTTCAATCATTGAAAGCCACTGCTCGGCCTTCATCACATCAGGGCCTCCCAGAAACACTGGAGGTGCCTGTTTCCGGAATCTTTCATACAACGGCTCCATACGGTTGCCAACAACAGGTTGTTCTGCTGGCACCGCAGGAACTGCAACGGCCTGAACTTCTTGAGGAGGCACGGCAGGAGGACCCTGCTGCCTCAATCTTTGGATCTCTTCGTCTTGCTGACGGATTCTATCTTGCATTTCAGCAAATCTTTGCTCCCAGTCAGGAGGAGCTTGAGGTTGATTTACAGGGCGACCACCCTGAGCTCTGCCACGGCCACGGCCGCGACCACGAGGATTTTGAGGATTCCCCTGACCGCCTCCGGTCTTAACCATGCCACCCTGACTTCTTGTATTTCGTGGGGCGTCCATTTAATAGGACTTAGCCTGCGAATCCATAAGCCAGGCAGGTTAGACAGCGATCAAAATTAACACCGCTCTTAACAACTTAAAGGCAACACACTTTCTTTTCTTTTTAAGAAAATATATTTAATTTAAATCTAATATGCTTCCTAACATGCTTTCACATTACACTTATTTAAAATACTAAACAAGTACAGGCTTACTGAACCGTGAACCGAGCTTTCTCTGATGAAGATTGTACATGTCATAGCAAGCTTCGGTAGACAAACCTGGCGGCTCTGATACCAAAATTGTAACGCCCTAATGCTAAGGCACGCTACAGTGCTTTTTTTCAATTATTGTGCAATCTTCGCTAATCAAAGAAATTTCTCGAAAAACGTGTCAAATTAAAACTTTTGCTTTAAATATTAAACTTTGTAATATAATATAATATTTATAAATCTCGGGATCCCGATTTCAAACTTCGTAAAATTTACTTTTTAAACTTTACATTTCAAAATACATAATTCACAGGTGGCACAGCGACTTTCAAAATATAACACCCAGATGTCCCGAGACCGAACACTCCAGGTCGCGCTGCTTGACATGTACAATCTCACCCGAGCTCAGGTTCATTCCTGTTCAGCCTTCGCCTTTCCTTTACCTACACATGGAAGTAGAAACTGTGAGTCAACAGACTCAGTAAGAAGTGCATATAACATACCATATAATTTCCGACCTGTAAATAGGCGCCCATACACCTATTTACAGAGCTTAACAGATGAGTATGAACGTTCAATACCAGGGTACAACCACTATACCACATACACAACGTACCTCACTATACGAGTGTTGGTAGGGTTTATCCCGATCACGGAGTAACACTGAGTGATGTACCACACACCTTAGCATTTTCCATGCTTGTGTTGGTATCACAGTATCGTACTCACAATCACAACAATCACTGTACCATTACACTCTATAACTTATTCATACAAGTGTTGGTAGTGTTTAACATAATTCAAGCATGCATATATAAACACATATACACACATTCAGATAATCACATCATACATTATACACAGTTCTTACCTGTTTTCCGAATTCAAGTGTCCGTGACACGAACGGAATTCACGTGCTAGATGGATGCCCTAATCACAATAATAGTAATACAGATGAGTGACTCGCTAAATCACTTTTCGGGACTTAAAACTTGAAACTAAAAGTTTCCCTATCGATAAACCTCATGGCAATACCCTAAATATCTTAAAATTGGCCAAAACTAGGGTTCTGGAAATTCCCCCAACGGAGTAGACCGGTTCCCCAACCCAGAGCATCCCGGGATGCCGGGTCACCAACCGGTCGACCTGTTGGTACAGGCCACCCAGAACCGGAATTCCGGTTCTACTGCTGGGAACCAAAAATCATCCCCCTTGATTCGATTCAATCCCAAACTTTACCAAACTCTCCAGTATACCTATACAATGCATATACAATGATTTCTAGGCAGCAATTCACAGAACAAACCATCACAACTCAAGTTGCCATTAATGAACAAAGCTTTACATTCAAAGCTCAAGGTTGCACAAAGCTCAACCCAATCAACAATATCAGCTGCTAGGAACTTAATTTAACTCAAATAACTTATACAATTCGAACCCTAAGCATAAACAAACCTAACAGCCCCTATCAAACCAAAACACCATTTCAACCTAACTTAAAAGCTTGAAAATAAATAACCATTAGTCTAGGGCTTTACCTCACTTCCAATAGCTAAAATCCTTGCTGAAAATCCAAGGAAAAGAAAGGAAGAAATCTGGTTTGCCTTTGATTTTCCCCAGCCGAAAGCAAGAAAGAGAGAGGAAAGGTTTATGTTGATTTTTTTTCTATTTTCTTCTATTTTCTCTAAATGGGAAAAAGCTTAAGGCAAATCCATTTTCCCTTGCTGAAAATATCTTTGCTAGGTGTCAATCAACCAAAAAGCCACCTATCTCTTATTCCTTTCAAATGACAAAAATGCCCTTTAAGGTATAACTTAGGTATTTCTAAAGCTAGGGGTAAAATGGTCAATTCCATAACCCCGCTCAATCCCGATAATTTATTTTCTCTAAAATATTTCCCACTATAAAGTAAGGTTCTAAACTTACCCATGTGATCAATCTAGCCATCCATCGCATTTTCCGTTGTCGCCGAGCAAAAATTACAAAATTAACATATTTCACATATAAGCTAAATAATACCCCTAGAGTTTAATAAAATCTCCGGAATTGAGAAATTATAACTCTAATATTTATTTCTAAATATTGGGGTCCACATTAAAAATTAATTCACAAATAATAATAAAATAATAAAAATTAGTGCTAATTGCCTTTTCTAATCCACATTACTAGAGCGATCATTACAACGACAAAAAGAAAAGCCCCTTCTACATGCACCGAGTGATATAAAACAGTACTTGAACCGCTCATCCTCTATATACAAGTCAGTAATGGTGCCTGGATTCTTCTGTTCCAGCATGTACAAGTACCCAGGAAGCTTCATGTATGAAAACTCAGGCGTACCCCTAGCATACGTAAGTCCCATCTCCCTGCACATCCACGCCTTCACATAACTCATCTAGATACCATAGTTGTCAAACATGTCCCTCTGTATGTCTTTAGCCTTGTACTTAGTTCCATCTTGGGTGTACTTCCCCTTAATAAGGTGGCCAACTACCCATGGTGCTGCTTGACGGTGATTTGAACGTCTCGCATTCAAGTTACATGTGTGTTCATTGTGAAATACAGTGATCTCGAAGTTGTCAGAATGCATCTTCTTCCTCCCCCTCAATCTCCATTTACAATCTGGAGCCTTGCATGTAACGAAGAACACATCAGGGGATGACTTCTTCACCATCCACTCAAAATTGTTATTAAGTGCAAACCTACCCACTACTTGTCTCAGTTCTTCCTTGTTTTCATAAAAATTACCAAGCTCTATCACCCCTGCTTCCTTACTTTGTAAACAAGTAGTTAGCTCATGATTTTCCATTATATCTTCCTTTGTCCACATGGGAGCTTTGAACTTGGTAAAAACTTCAAAATAGGAGAACGTTGAGAAGGTTGCATGACGAGAATGAGCATGTTCTTCAGTTCTGCCTTGTCGACTACTGCTAGTTCTAGGTGTAGTGCGATTTTCACTACGAGGTTGTCGTTCTCACTATGTACCTTGGTTACTCGGTACACACTCTAACCTCAACGAAGGTCCGCTACGGCTTCATCGACTGCAAAATCATGTTCATCGTCCATATTCAAATCTACAATAGGATCGTTATTGTAGAAGGTTGTATCGAACTCTTCAAACTGATGAAATCTTGTCGCTTCTTGTTCTTGCTCTACATTGGTCGGAACCTCTACATTGGTCGGAACCTCCTCATTCACACCAATCCCAACATCTGTTTCGGGAACGCAAGACCCTACCACACTCGGAGGGAGAGGATTAGTAGGCGGCGTAGGCTCCGAATTCCCAACTTTTCTCACCTTGGTCACGAATAATGGCATAAACTCTGTATTTGACATTGTTGCCCTCATCTCTAAGAACGTTCGCAGTTGGCGTTCTCTCTTAATAACCTCTGGCGCAACCATTTGTCCCTTCATGTACGAGGAACAAATCTCCAACTTTAAATCATACGCTACAGGATCAACTTCCAACTCTTCATATAAAATTTGGCGCAGTTCTTGTAGGGTTGTCTCAGTTGTAACTGTCAACGTCAAGCTGCTATCTGCTTTGTAAATCCAATTATAATTCTCACATAACCAAACACCATCGTACGATACAACAAGTAACACTTTCTCTCCTGCAATTTCAAACCAAACAAACAAGGTGAGTAAAGGAAAAAACACCCAAAAAAAAAATATCGACATCCCATCGATATCAATCGACATAATGTCGACAACAACAACAGCAAAAAATATGACACGAATTATCGACATTTTGTCGACATAATATCGACATATTATCGACAATTATACCATGCATGCTCCTCATCGACATATAATCGATACACTATCGACATCATATCGACATATTCTCCCAAAGGAATTTGCATGTCAGACGCGTGTACAATGGTAATAAATCCATTCCTATGTCGACAAACAATCGACATAGTATCGACATTCAATCGACAAACACACAGTGCATGCGTTTCATTTTTTACGGTTACACATTTAATCTTAATAAATTTTACCTACGTTCCCAACAACCCTTCCCAACTGCCACGTTGCATGTCAGACACGTGTCCTATCGATAAGATATCGACATGACGTCGACATTGTATCGACAAATAAGTTAGCCGTGCCACTAAATTGGCATGTTGTCGACATCATATCGACATAGTATCGATATTTTGTCGACAAATACACCTTTTCATGTGTTTCACCTGTACAGTAACACATTCAATGGCCATTAAATTTTCCTACATTCCCAACATGTATACTGCTCTATAAAAGAAAATCCCTTTCTTATTCATAAGTGCTCTTGTCTTCTACTTCTCTCTTACTCTTAAAAATTTCTCTTATTCTTAAGTTCTAAATATGGCGCCAAGAAAGAACAAGGGAAAATTCCCCATCTTAACTCCTGAAGAGCTGAAGTAGGAGGATGATGGCATCATTACTCCTGAAATGCAGAAAGTTTTTGACACCGATAGAGCTTTCGAAAGAGAACGATGTGGGAACGAGTTCAGGTTCAGGCAACTTGAAGCACATTTTTGCAAAACAGGTGTATGGCCGGCTCCACCACCAGGGTTCCCCGAAGGATGCCGTCGTTGCAAACTAGGCATCTTTAACGGTAAACCGGTGAAGCCTGGAACATTATGCAAGTATTGCAAGGCTCACCCACAAGCAAAAGAATTTAAAAAGAAATTTGTTATGTTATGGCTTGTGGTGAGTTTTATTTAATGTTTGTTTTTTTTTTATGAACTTTATTTTCTATTTTTTTAATGTTATTTTATGTTATGTTTAATGTTATTTTTATGTTATGTTATTTTAATGTTATTTTATGTTTTATTTATGGCTTTTTTAATTTGCATCGATATAATGTCGACATAGTGTCGACAAGTTCTAAACAAAAGATTGATTGTTTTTTGTCGACATGCTATCGACAAAATATCGACAACTTGTAAGTAATATGTTGATTGCTTTTTGTCGACATGCTATCGACAAACAGTTGACAAAATATCTATAACTTATAAATAATATGCTGATTGCTTTTTCTCGACATGCTATCGACATACTGTCGAGAACACGTCGAAAATGGTCATCACTGGCCTTTCCTCGTACAATTATCGACAAACCATCGAGAATTTATCGATATATCATCGATACCAACTGGAAAACTCAGATTTCGACTGAAAGCCAGATCTGCCAGATCTCAACCATTTCAGACCAAAAAACAGCAGTTCCAACAAATACGACACATATAACAATTTTAAACTACATAAAGTCTAACAAAATGCTTAAAACACAACTTACCCATTGTAATGGTGTAAGATTCTTGAGTGATATTGGGGTGTGCTTTGGTTTTCCACCAACACCCACCGAGAAACCACCATACAAGAGGGAAGAGAGAGAGGGACGAGAAAGTGGGACGGACGAGAAAGAGGGAAATTTTGAGAAGTTTTTTCAGTTTTTTCTAGAGAGAGAGTGGTGCACGAGAGAGAGAAAAGAGAGAGAGAAAGACCAATTTCAATTTTTACCAATTTTATTTTTTTTTTTTAAAAAAAAAAGGGTAAAAGGAGAAGTTCATGTAATCAATGGACTAAATTTGTACAAATTAAGGGAGGGTATAAATTTTGATATGGCTTGTATTATTAAGGCGAAAAAGTGAAATTTCCCTTTTAAAATATGAGAGATATGTCTTCTGTTTATTCAGATGTACTTTAAAACAGTAAGGATTTCAGTATCCCTTAATGAGAAAAGCATATAGTAAAGGATGTTTCATAAATATATTTATGAACTTGTTTCTAGAAGTTTGGGTGGATTCAAATATACTACACTTGATCTGAAGATCAAGACAACAGATTGGTTAAATGAACAGTTTGTTTTATGTTAGTGCAAGTGGGAGTTTGTTGGGTTTTGTGCCCTAAATAAAACCCACTACAATCTGATTAGTTATCAATACAAGAAATTTGAAGTGATTTATGTTTGCATGAATTTTACATGCTTATGTGTAATATGTTTATACACAGAATCTGTTAAGTCCAGATCATATATTTATTCACAATTACAGTATTGTCAACACAGAGGAATGTGATTGTGATTATATGATTCAAAAGACTAAGTCCCTGTTTCATTAGTTTTTTGGATTTACACTAATGTGATAATCAGCGATGATGTGTACTTACACTTGGAGTAAGTGTTATGTTCTTTCCAGGACATTGGTAAAGTATACTAGTTTCGAATGTATAGAGTATACATTGGACTTGACCGATATTGCACTTAGTTAAGATATTATAAACTTACCGTTGTATCTTTCCAAGTCAATATCAGTAGTTGATCTTAAGATTAAAAGAATCTAAATCCTGATATGCTTAGGCTCAACTCAGGAGTACTATTCATGTTCTTTGATTTATTAGTTAAGCCTACTTTTGGGTCAGGGTGATACGTATATTTTTGGAACATGGTAGTATGATTGAGTGGGAGTGCTGAACATAAATATGGAATCTATAGCTTTTACTGGTGTATAGAAGTCAAGTGATGATTCCCTTCGAGCTTAGCTAAATAGAAGTAAATGGATGAGCTCTTGTTTAAGTGACTATTTCTTAGATCACTAAAACATCATTTACAGGTAGCTAAGTGTTTTAAGGGGCCAAATACATTGAGGGGTGAAAACGGTAAAATTATCCCATCTCGATGTAAATCATTTATATAGAGGATCTTTGATCACAATAAGATTATAACAATGGTTAAATGAGATAGCATATCTATATCGTGAAACATATAATATGCTCTATATAAGTCTGAGAGTGCAATTCTAAGCTCTAAGAGTGGAATCAACGAGGAATTAATAAGTAGGGATTTACTAAGTAAATTCGGTTCACTTATTGGAAGCTCAGCATATAGATCCATGGTCCCCATTCTAGTTGAGACTATACTGCTTGTAAGACTCAATAATTGACTTGTAATTAATCAATTATAGTTCTAAAGTTAGACTATGTCTAATTTGTGAATTTTCACTAAGCAGGGGTGAAATTGTAAAGAATAATTGTGAAAACTACAAAATCCAAGTGAGACCCAATAACACCTGTGGCCGGCCACTTGGTGAGCTTTTTTCAATTAATATTTTCATTATTTTAATGCCAAAGAATTACTAACCTAAACCTAGTAGTTGCCTATAAATAGAAAGTGATGGCTCAGTCAAATAACAAGTTTTTCAAGCCTTCTGTCAGAAATTGCCTTTTTCTGGAAAAACTGAGCCTTCCACTTCTCTCTCTATAGCCGACCCTAACTCTCTCTCTTTTCCTCTTGACAATTTTGAAACCTTAGTGATAGAGTAGTGGTACCTCAATCAAGTGAAGGCCTCTTAACACAGCAAGTGGTACCTCAATCATAGATTGGAAGACTGTGAAGGATCACACACAAAGAGAAGGACATTCGGGCTCAGATCTTGATAGTACTCTTTGACAGAAAGGATACAAGGGTTAGAGATCTGAGTGGAAGGAGACATTATTCCGCTGCCACAAATGTAAGGTTTTCTTAACTTTATATGTGTTTAATTATCGTTTTAGAAAGTTCATATTTAGGGTGTTAAACAACATACTTGTGAGTAGATCTAAGATCCTGGTAAAATAAATTCCAACAATTAATTCCTCCTGACTTCACTATAAATTCAAAATTGCACTCTTAATTGTATAGAACGTTTTATATGTTCTAAATATAGATACGCTATTAATTATCCATTGTTATAATTCAAATAATCAAAGATCCTCTATAGATGATTTACATCGAGTAGGGACAAATTTACAGTTCTACCCGTCAATGTATTTTATCCTTAAAATACTTAGCTTCCTATAAATGATATTTCATTAAACTAATATAATTACTAAAATAAGAGCTCTTCTATTTTTCTCTATTAAGCCAAGCTCGATGGAAATCATCATTTCACTTTTATGTCAATATAGAAGCTATAGATTCCGTATCTATGATTTGCGCTCCCACTCAATTGTACTACCATGTTCCTACGATGTAAGTATTGGGCTGATCGAATTGGTTAGCTTTAGCGAACAAGTCAAAGAACACAAATAACATAGTGAAGCCGGAACCTAATCATCTCAAGATTAAGATCAATTGATCTAAGATCAACTAAGTGATATTGACTTAGAAAGATGTAACAGTAAGTTTATGCTATCTTATCCGCATTAAATATCGGTCTAGTCCAATGTACGCTATACATCAAATACTAGCATACTTTACCAATGCCCTGGAAAGGACATACCACTTATCCAAGGTGTAAGTAAACTTTATCGCTGATTATCACGTTAGTGTAATTCCAATGCACTGATAAACCATGGGACAAAACTTTGAAGCATATAATCACAATTACCTTTCACAATGATCACATCACTATAATTGTGAATAACAATATGTTTTGGATTTATTAGAAATTATATATTAAACCATAATCATGACTTCTAATCTTCTATTAATATCAAATAAGATTATATTGAAATGAGTTTTATTTAGGGCATAAAATTCCAACAAACTCCCACTTGCACTAACATAAAAATAGAAGTGCATTTCAATTAATCCATTGTCTTGATATCCATATCAAGTGTAGTGTATTTGATTATACCCAAGTAACAGGAACTGTAAGGCTATGGTAAGCAACTACTTTCTCCACCATTACTTCCTTTGTGTTCATAAAATATTATGCAGCATTGCTTCCTTAGATGTATTACTCCTCTAGGTATACTTCATCATTTACTACTTATTAAGTGCATCTGAATGTACAGAAGACACATCTATAATTCTATCCAAAATAGAATAGTGATAAAAATAATTAAGAACTTTCTTCAGTTTGAATAACTTTTTAGTGTCTTTCAAAAGAAACTAAATTATTATAGATGGGTTTTTACACCCTTCTAGAATAATTTCTCCACCCCAGAGTAACCACCTTATGTAATAATAAGTTCTGATTCAGTGTAGATATAAGTGTTCTAATTTACACCCTTATATTTAACATATAGGTCACTTTTAGAGGTTCTCTCTTGATTGTCTCCCAATGTTTATTGTTTGATATCATCTATGATGGCTCCCACTCAATAGTAGAAGTCTGGTCTTATGCATACACAAGTGTACATTTAACCTCTTACTATTGGTGCTTAGGGGCATTTTGTTGTGATATTTTATCTTAGTCTAGAAACATTGAGTTTCTTCTAGACCAAGCCATCAACATAGCATTCTAGTATTAACATTAATTTAAAATACTTGATTAAGATTAAGTAATCACCAGAGATACCATAAAATATTTTATAAGGACTAGGAATTGTGCTCGAGTCTTTTGAATAGATATTGCAAATTCCTATCTTATCCTCATAATTCTGATAAGTTATTATTATCCATATGAATGGTTAGATTAACTTTTCTTTGTTTTATTTTAAAGTTTCTATCTTGAAATATCATAGTAGGTTAATCACTAGTGTCATCTCCCTTTTGTCCAACTATCTGTCTCAACTCACTAGGATAACAATCCAAGTCTAAGCAGTTGGAGCTGAAATAAGAAGAGCATAAACATGGTTAGTAGATTTAGAATTAATAACCCAAAGGGATAATAGTTTTCTAAAATACATGAATTCACAACAAAATTAGAAATATTTTTATTTCTTTACCAAAAACTTAGGACACTGAGGTTTCTAGAGGCCCTTATTGTTGCAATAAAATCCTTTCATTTTCTCCTTTGCCTTTGGATTAGTAGCCTTCTTACCCGTATTAGCTGTGTTAACAGATTTAAGAGGCTTCTTGCTATTATTTCATTTCTTCTTCTTTGTGGGTTTTGAAGTAGAGACCATGTTTATCTTAGGCTTTTCCATACCAGCTGTAGCATTACTAATTGCGGTCCTCCAATAAAATTTTCAAATGCCTGAAGGTTGTTGATCAACTTGTGAAAATCAAAAGTCAACTTGTTCATGATGTATTTTGAAGTAAATGGTAGAAAAACTAGAGTCAAACTATTTAAGATCAAACTTACTTGAGTTTCTTGATCAATAATAGCTCCATGATTTTCAGCTTCCTAGAAATAACTAGCCATCAAGAGTAGGTGATCACGCATGTTTTGATGAGGTTTCATCCATGCATTGATGAAGTTCTTGGTCGCTTCAAAACGAGCTTGATCTGAGGCCTTCCCAAACAATTATGTTAACTGGTCCATGATCTCCGTAGCTGTGAGAGTGTTGGCAAACCTTGTCTTTAAGGTATCAACCATGCTAAACAACATAAAGTAATGAGCTTTATTGTTAGCAGCTTGCCAACGCTCAAACTTTTTCTTTTACTGTATTGGTTGCATTCTCACCTGATTGCTTAGGAACTTCTTCAGTGAACACAAACAATGAATTTTCACAAATGAGAGAAATATTAATGTTCTCATTTAAGTCCTGGGAGGGTCTTTAATTTTGAGTGGGGTGCCAAAGGATTCGGTACTTGTTTGGATTTCTGGGCTCGGGATTTCTTCTACTTTCCCTTGTTGTCTGCCGTAACATTTACTTTCCTGATGGTGTTCATGAGGTCGCTGAGCATCTTGGACTCAAGTGTATCTGGAAGAATTAAAACGCCACAAACAAGCAAATCAGTTAAAAGGTAGAAAGAAACAACCTAAATCATATAGTTTCAAAGGTAAGAAGACATCATGTGAGTCCAACCGTGAAACGTGCAACTATATGGTTCCCCTCTCGCAAACAAGTTTACTTCTTCCTGATTGATGAAGCTATCATGTTTCATGAAGCTTGGGAAGAACATAGTGAGAAAAGAGCCCACTTTAACAGTGTTTGGAGGGACTTCTCGATGGTTGAAGTGCCTAACTAGTTTGTCTACCATATCGATGTAATCTTTCATGGGATATTTACAAGGGTTTATCTAGGAAAGAGTGATCAAAACCCCCTTGGTCTACCAATGACATCTGAGAAAGGCTGGAGTACGGATCATCCAGAAGGGCTGATTACGTCTTCTTGAAGTACTGGCTCCAAAAGTACTTGCCTCTAGGTACGCATCCCTGAACCTAGCCTGGATTTCTTCTTCTTCTGTGAGGGGCTCAGGATCATGGTTATCCTAGGTAGCAGCAAGAAGTTCCTCATCCTTGGTTGCCTTAGTTATTTCCAATGAAAGCTCTAAAGTCGTTTGTTCTTTGAGGTCACTGGGAGTCTGAGGTTATCCCCTACTGTTAACTCCGTGAATGCGCTGAAAGGTTGTAATGAGATCATATTGGCACAATAACTGGGTGGTAAGCAGCCCCTCAACTTACAATTCGTCCTTAAAAATGGCTCATAAAAGGAGATTCTTTGTCTTAACTTCTCTGTGAGCTCCGTTTTAGGAACAGATTTTGCAAAAAAGGAACACAACAAATGAATTAAAATTAGGTTTTGAAATGGAGCCACTATACAAATCATCAAAATAGTAAAAGTGCAAAGGGCTAAAAGATGATACCTAGAATTCTGAATTCTAACGGGAGTGTTAGAACTCGCCTCATGGGGAAGTCGGTTGTGAAAAACCAGTACTCACGATAGTTTAGACTGTGAGAGGAAGTGCTCGTGGGACATTGGGCATTGTTGTATTTCTGGAGACGCTAAAACCCAATCCTAGAGGGATATCCTCGCATAGGTTGGGATTTTAACTAATAAAAATACAAAATCTCTTTTGGGATTGGAGCAGACTTTCCCTGGGATTTTCAAAATATAAATTGTTTCATTAGAAACTTGTATGCTACTGGTAGGTGCTGGAAGGGAACAATTCCATCTTTAACACAAAATTCTGCGAAGTAAGTCCTAAGTGGAAGATGGGCACCGCAAGAGATATGAGACCAACTCCAGGCTCCAAAACCTTCCACACCTTGGGAAGAAAACTCTCCAAGGACAGACATGCGGTGCCACATGAGTCATGGAACATTTCGTACTCCTTCATCCTTAGAATACGCTTCCAAAAGACCATAATTCCTCTGTAAGTTTGGCCTTTGGTCTATCTCCCAAATAGAGTTGTTAAGAACTCTAGGAACTAGAGAGGTTGTGAGAGCTTTGCCTTTCCTTTGCTCTTATGATGTCGTTTAGGTAGAATTGGTTCAAAAGGCCCCTCATCTACAATGAGATCTCCAGGATTCTCCTCAGTAAGAGGTACTTCAATAGATGATGCCTCGAGTGTTAGGTTTTATGCCCTAAATAAAACTCCATTTCAATGTAATCTATTTTATTCAACATCAATAAAGAAACAGAAGTATTTTTTCATTCATTTGTGTATGTTTTGGTTCACTTTATCAATTGCTTGTCTATTTGATTTATAAATTCATCTTAAACCCTTTTCACATACTTGATCATGTTTATTGTGTTGTCATCACATTGGAAAGTAAACATGACTATGTGAATAAAGTTTCCTAGATTTATCAGACACAGGGTTTTACTGATATGATAATCTACAACAAGAGTTTACTTGTATTTGGAGAAATACTATGTTCTTTTCAGAACATTGGTTAAAGTAAAGCTCAGGTTGGATGCATGGAGTATGCATCGGAAGGGACCGATATTGAACTTTGACTTAGATTTAATTAAACTTACCGTAAAATCTATTCAAGTCAATATCGCCAAGTTGATCCTAGATCAAATGATCTTAATCCTGTTATGATTAGTCTCAATCTTGAAAGGCTATTCGTGTTCTTTGATTTGTTAGTTAAGCCTACTTTTAGGTCAGGGTGATACGTACATTTTGGGAACACGGTAGTGCAATTGAGTGGGAGCGCTAGCATAAACATGGAATCTATAGCTTCTATCTGGCGAATAGTAAGCAAAGGATGATCTCCTTCGAGCTTGACCAAACGAAAATAAATGGTGGAGATCTCATTTCACATAAGCTGAAATATCATTTATACGGGGTCAAGTGTTTTAAGGATAAAATACATAGTAGGGTGTTACGGTAATCTAATCCCTTTACTGTGTAGATCATTCATATAGAGGATCATTGATCACATTAGGATTATAACAATGGATAACTAATGATGTGTCTATATGGTGGAACATATAGAGCATTCTATATACTGAGAGTGCAATTCTAAGTTCTATGCGTGGATTCAACGAAGAATTAATAAGTTAGTGAATTTTAGTGCTAAATTCTTGATCTACTTATTGGAAGCTTGGTTACATAGACCCATGGTCCCCCCACTAGTTGAGATAATATTGTTTGTAAGACTCATGTAATTGGTTTTGATTAATCAATTATAATTCACAAATTAGACTATGTCTATTTGTGAAATTTTCACTAAGTAAGGGCGAAATTGTAAAGAAAGAGTTAATAGGGGCATATTTGTTAATTATGATACTTTGTATGGTTCAATTAATAAATATGATAAATGAAAATATTATTTAATAATTATTTATAGTTATTAAATAGTTAGAATTGGCATTTAAATGATTGAATTAGGAAATTGGCATTTTTGAGAAAATCAGATACAAAAGGTGTTAAAATTGCAAAATTGCAAAAAGCAAGGCCCAGTCCACTAAGCCATGGCCGGCCACCTTTGTAGGCTTTTTAAGTTGATATTTTCATTATTTTAATGCCATATAATTCAAATCTAACCCTAGTGGAATGCTATAAATAGATAGTGAAGGCTTTAGGAAAATTACACTTCTGAATCAGAAAACTTGAGCCTCTCTCTCTACCTTGGCCGCCACCCTCTCTCTCTCTTCTTCCTTGATAATTTTGACTTACCTTAGTGATTAGAGTAGTGCCCACACACATCAAGCAATACCTCAATCATAGTGAGGAAGATCGTGAAGAAAGATCATCAACAAAGGAGACTCAGCATCAAGGATTCAGAGAAAGAGATCCAGGTTCAGATCTTGATAATACTCTGCTACAGAAAGGATACAAGGGCTAGAGATCTGAACGGAAGGAGTCATTTAATTCCGCTGCACCCAATGTAAGGTTTCTTAAACTTTATATGTGTTTAATTTATCGTTTTGGAAAGTTCTTATTTAGGATGTTAATAAACATACTTGTGAGTAGATCTAAGATCCTGGTAAAATAATTTCCAACAACTGGCCTCAGAGCCATGGAAATTGATTTACTTGCAAGAAATTTGGACTTTAAAACGATTGTCTGTATGTTTTTGGATGGTATCATGTTGTATTGAGTGTTATTTGATGATTGATTGATTTTTGTAAATTTTCGTGAAAAATAATTGCGATTCTGTTTCTGGAATTATTTTTATTGGATAGTATGGAAAAAAATTAAGCAAGTTAGCCTTTTACAGAACTTAATTTCGATTTTATTTGAATTAGTTATGAATTTTTGAAGATTTGGAAAAATCGGAGCTGTGCTGAAATTTTCCTGCGATCGCGAAAATTGTCCGTACAGCTCACAATTTTTTCTTTTTTCTTCGATTTTTCATGCTTTTTCATGGAATTAACTTCCGATTTTTTGTGTAGTTCTATATTTATACTATTACTATTACTAATTCAATTCTAATTATCATTTTGAATTAATTTAATATTTTTTAAATTTAATTCAAGATATTAGAGTAATTTGAATTTGAATAGAATTAGTATCTATCTTCTTGCTTAAAAATCTATCTTATTTTAAAATTTGATTATATCTTATCTTATTTTAAATTTAAAATAAGATAATTATAACCATCTAATTTTTAAATGATATAAGATATTTTGCTAATTTTTTTTTTTAAATTTTGTTATTTTATTTATTTAAATTACATCTAAAATTTGAAAAAGATATTTATTTATCTTTTCTAATTTTTTATTTAATTTTTATTTATAAAATAACATTTAAAATTTAAAAGTAGTTAGCAAATTTTTTGAAATGATATTTAGGTTGGTTGAAACCTAATTTTTCAAAATTGTTGGTTTAATTTTAAATTTAAATATTTAAATAATTTTCGAATTTTTTTTTATTTTTTTTTTAATTTTTCAAAAATTTATTTTTTTAATTATTTTTTTTTCGAAATTAATTATTTAATTTAAAATTAAATAAATCCTACATCCAACTATCCAACTAACCTTGTTGCAGGAGTATGTGTTTTAACTTGTGTGTAAGTTTTCAAAACCTATTATTACTTGATTGCAAATAGTCATGGTTACTTTTTGCCAGATCTAATGATCTGATGGCTCCCTGGGTCAAGATAATAATTTGTAACAGGTATATTTACAATCTTCTTTCATCTGTGTATGACCTAGCAACATGATAGGACCCATCCAAAGTGTGCCTGTGTGAGCCTATGTGTTTAATTTGATTATAGATGCATATAGGTTGTTGTTGCTAAAATAAATTATCATAGTTCTTGATAGAATTTATTTAGGCCCATTTAGTTTTTGGGCCTATTCAATTAATAACAGTTGTTCTTATTAAGGTTAAATTCCTCTCTTTTGGGCCTTGTGTGAGAGTTGGGAGCCATAGAAGTGGGTACGACATACTGAACCCAGCATCCCCTCACATAAACCACCCCAATTGTGAAGGCCCATTTGCCTGATTTGAATGACTGTACTAGGTTAATTACACTAGTTTAACCTAAATAAAATTGATTAGCAACATAATTAATTTCATTTATTTTGAAATTAATTTAGAAAATCATAGTTTAAAGAATTTTATATTCTAAGCTAAACTATATGTATTTTCTTGCATTTAATTAAATATAGAATTATAACCATCTAGATTCTTTCTGAAGCTTAATTTAAATTTTTCATTAAATATTCCTATTTAAGTTGATATTTAGTTGTTTACAACTAACCAACTTAAATCTGAATATCTTTGGAATTTAAAATTTCAAATTAAGTTGAGGAATTTTAGGCATTGGTTATTAAGATTCTTTAGATATTTTTTAAGTTAATATCTTTCCAAATATTAACTTAAAATGGAATATCTTCAAATTAAGTAGTTATAACTTAATTTTAAATTTAATTAAATCTAATTTGAAAGATATTTAAGTTGATTTTTTTAGATTCTTCTAAAACAACTTAAACAAGATATTTTCAAATTTGTTCCATTTAATATTCAAATTTATTTTTTGAATTTAATTAATAATTGAAAATTAATTAAAGTTGATTTTTTATTTAAACCAACTTTGATTTGTAATTTTTCATTATTATATTATGGAACTTGTTCGATATTTATTTGAATTTATTTTTCAAATTTAAATAATAATTGAAAATTAATTAAAGTTGATTTTTTATTCAAACCAACTTTAGTTTGTAATTTTTCATTATTATAATATCGAATTAAAATGATTATACAAAATACATATAATAATTTTTAAATAATGAGCTTTTAATCAAGAGACATTCGATCTCCATTGTGGGTTTTACACCGCGTTTGTTTTAGTGAGTAATCCTCCCTAATGGAGGAACGTTCATTAGCAATTTCACACCGTTTAACCTCGCATGATAAGTAGTTTGTAAGTGTTTTGTATGGTATAGATCACCCTAATGGTGGCGACCATACTTGACTTGCAAATTATGAAACAATGGTGGAAGCTCATAAGATAGAATTGCCTTGACTCTCGCCTAAACGGGACAATGCTGAATTCCAATCTTGATCGAATAAAAGGTTGCTAGAATGGTTATCATTTTAGATGAGCTGACAACTCTATTCAATGGATGATGCTTTGACTCTCACCTAAACGGGACACTGTATCAGTTTGTTGAAATACCTTGGAAAATAAACTATGTTAGATTTAGTATTTCTATAACATATGTCATTACTTGTTATTTTCTAAACTGTGTATGAATTTATGAGCCAAAACCTTACTTCTGTTTTATTGATGTGTTGTAGTGTCATTATGAATAACCCGCACCCCGATCCTCTCTTAGTTACTATCTTAGCAAAAGAACTCTATAGTGTGAAAATGCATCCTGGTAGTTGCATTAACTCGCACCTGTTGATGATGAATCTGAAGTTCCAAAAGGCAAATCTACTAGGAATTGATTTATCAAGAGAACAATGGGTCCAACTTATCCTTAATAGTCTTCCTCCGGAGTATAATGAATTTGTTATCTCTTACATGATCAACAATTCTAACTCCTCCGACATGGACAAGCTCGAAGCAGAATTACGAGCCCATGAACGGAACTTGATTGCAATGGGTCCCCCTGGGTTTGCAATCAATAATCGAAGGAAAAGGACTAGGTATGAAGGATCTAGCAAAACTGCTTCTTCAAGTACAATTATCAGACATAATCTTCTATGTTCGAATTCTAATGGAAAGGGTCATCATGAAGAACGATGTCCCAGGCTTCTAAACAATTCAAACGAAGGTAATGCTTTTGTCTTTGAATCGTGTGTTTTAGAGAACGACAAATCCATCTGGATTGTTGATTCTGGGTCTACTAACCATGTATGTTCTTCACTGCAGTTGCTTGAAACTTGGGAAAATCTACTTCCAGGAGAGTTAAAGCTTAAAGTTGGCAATGGCGAATTAGTATCGGTCAAAGCTAGAGGAAAAGCCCGCATCAAGTTTCAACAAAGATTTTTAATTTTAGAAAATGTTTTATTTATTCCAAACTTCAGTAGAAACTTGATTAGTGTCTCATGTTTGCAAACACAATCTTATATATTGAATTTTTCGAGTACAAATTGTTCAATTTCTCGTAATGGATTTCAAATATGTGTTGCTATAATGGAACAAGGGCTTTATGTTTTTAGACCGAGTACTCAAATCTCACTAAATAGTGAACTTTTCAGTGTAGCTAGACCTAGAAACCTAAAAAGAAAAGAGATTGATAATGATGATCAAACTTATCTATTGGATTTACGTTTAGGTCATATAGGCTTTGATAGACTCAAAAGGCTCACCAAAGACGGTCCATTGAAAAATGTCGTCTTAGGTGAACTACCAGTTTGCGAGTCCTGCCTAGAAGGAAAAATGACTAAACGTTCTTTCTCTGCAAAGGGAGAGCGTGCCAAAATCCCTCTAGGGTTAGTACATTCTGATGTCTGCGGACCTTTGAATGTCAAAGCCCGAGGTGGTTATGAGTATTTTGTCACTTTCATTGACGATTTCTCTAGATATAGTTTTCTTTACCTTATTGAAACGTTTGAAAAGTTCCAGGAGTTTCATGCTTTGGCCCAAAACCAATTAGGTAAATCATTAAAGATCTTGCGAACTGATAGGGGTGGAGAATATATGGATATGCAGTTCAAAGATCATTTAATTGAACTTGGAATTGAATCCCAATACACTGCCCCAGCCACTCCACAACAAAATGGAGTTGCAGAAAGAAGAAATCGCACTCTTTTGGAAATGGTTAGGTCTATGCTGAGTTATTCAACTCTGTCTACGTCCTTCTTGGGATATGCTATACAGATGGCAAATGACATTCTAAATGTTGGTCCATCTAAAGCAGTCCCTAAGACACCCGTCGAACTTTGGAATGGTCGAACACCTAGTTTACGCCATTACAGAATTTAGGGGTGCCCTGCTCATGTCTTAAGAAAGAAAGAAGGCAAACTTGAATCACGTACCGAAGTATGCATGTTTGTCGGAAATTCTAAAGAGACTAGGGGTGGACTATTTTATAGTCACAAGGATAATAAAGTGTTTGTTTCTACAAATGCTACTTTCCTTGAAGAGAACTATATTAAAGACTACAAACCGAAAAGTAAAGTTGTTCTAGAGGAATTGCTATCAGATATAAGTCCTTCCAATGTTCCGTCCTCTTCCACTCGTGAAGAAGACAATCCCACTCCCTCAGTTGAACAAACTGAGAAATCTACTACTAAAGTTTCTGCTCAGAAGACAACCGTACCTCGTCGTAGTGGGAGGGTTTCAACAAAACCTGCTCGTTATGGCTTGGATGGTGAAATTAATATGGTTGTAGGTGACGGTATTGATGACGATCCATTAACCTATAAACAGGCAATGGCTAGTCCGCAACGGAAACGATGGTCAGCCGGCATGGATTCAGAAATGGATTCCATGAAAAAGAACAAAGTCTGGGAATATGTAGACGCACCTGACGACTATCATCTGATAGGATGCAAGTGGGTTTACAAGAAGAAAAGAGGAGCTGGAGGCGAAGTCGAAACTTTTAAAGCTAGAGTTGTAGCCAAGGGTTATACCCAAAGAGAAGGCGTGGACTACGAGGAAACTTTTAGTCCTGTTGCCATCCTCAAATCCATCTGAATTCTTTTCTCCATAGTTGCTGCTTTCGATTATGAAATCTAGCAAATGGATGTCAAGACTGCCTTCCTTAATAAGGTACTTGAAGAAACCATCTATATGGAGCAACCAGAAGGTTATGTTCTTCCTGGGCAGGAAAAGAAAGTTTGCAAGTTACACAGGTCTATCTATGGACTTAAGCAAGCTTCTCGCTCATGGAACAAGAGGTTTGATGAAATCATCAAGACCTACGGCTTTCTTCAGAATGAAGATCAACCTTGTGTTTACCAACTCAAGGAAGACCAAATAGTAGTATTCCTGGTCCTTTATGTTAATGACATTTTGATCATTGGAAACAATGTCAAGAAAATGACTCACATCAAGGAATGGCTCAACACTCAATTCGATATGAAAGATTTGGGTGAAGCAGCCTATGTTCTTGGTATTCAGATTATAAGAAACCGGAAGAACAGATCTCTTGCTCTCTCTCAAACAACCTACATAGACAAAGTCTTAGAGAGATTCTCCATGAGCAACACCAATGGGGCAAACATGCCTTCTAGATATGGTATTCATCTATCTAAGGAACAGTCTCCGACTGATCCTCAAGAGATAGAGGACATGGCGAAAATTCCCTATGCCTCTGCAGTTGGAAGTCTAATGTATGCAATGTTATGCACTAGACCTGACATCTGTTATGCTGTTGGAATCGTGAGCAGGTATCAGTCTAATCCAGACAAGAACATTGGAATGCAGTTAAGTATATTCTGAAATACTTAAAGAGTACAAGGAATCTTGTGTTAGTCTACAAGGGTGGTGCTTTAAATCCCATAGGCTACACTGATTCAGATTTCCAGGCAAGTCTTGAAGACAAGAAATCTACATCTGGGATGGTGTTTACTCTTGGGGGTGGAGCAGTGGTTTGGAGAAGTGCTAAACAAACCGCGATATCGGACTCAACTATGGAAGCTGAATACATAGCAGCAGCCGAAACTGCTAAAGAACTTGTCTGGCTAAGAAAGTTCTTCACCAGCATAGGAGTTGTTCCTAGAATGGAAAAGCCTCTGGTACTACTCTGTGATAACAATGGAGCAATAGCAAATAGCAAAGAACCTCGAAGCCACAAGAGAAGCAAACACATTGAAAGGAAGTATCACATTATCAGAGAATACGTGGCAAGAGGGGATGTACTAGTTGAGAAAGTTGACACAGAGGACAACCTAGCTGATACATTTACCAAAGTCTTGGCCGTGACAGCCTTTGAAAAGCACCGTCAGAATTTAGGATTAATTTATATGTACTAATTAGTTTTATATTAGTGCAAGTGGGAGTTTGTTAGGTTTTATGCCCTAAATAAAACTCCATTTCAATGTAATCTATTTTATTCAACATCAATAAAGAAACAGAAGTATTTTTTCATTCATTTGTGTATGTTTTGGTTCACTTTATCAATTGCTTGTCTATTTGATTTATAAATTCATCTTAAACCCTTTTCACATACTTGATCATGTTTATTGTGCTGTCATCACATTGGAAAGTAAACATGACTATGTGAATAAAGTTTCCTAGATTTATCAGACACAGGGTTTTACTGATATGATAATCTACAACAAGAGTTTACTTGTATTTGGAGAAATACTATGTTCTTTCCAGAACATTGGTTAAAGTAAAGCTCAGGTTGGATGCATGGAGTATGCATGGGAAGGGACCGATATTGAACTTTGACTTAGATTTAATTAAACTTACCGTAAAATCTATTCAAGTCAATATCGCCAAGTTGATCCTAGATCAAAAGATCTTAATCCTGTTATGATTAGGCTCAATCTTGAAAGGCTATTCGTGTTCTTTGATTTGTTAGTTAAGCCTACTTTTAGGTCAGGGTGATACGTACATTTTGGGAACACGGTAGTGCAATTGAGTGGGAGCGCTAGCATAAACATGGAATCTATAGCTTCTATCTGGCGAATAGTAAGCAAAGGATGATCTCCTTCGAGCTTGACCAAACGAAAATAAATGGTGGAGATCTCATTTCACATAAGCTGAAATATCATTTATACGGGGTCAAGTGTTTTAAGGATAAAATACATAGTAGGGTGTTACGGTAATCTAATCCCTTTACAGTGTAGATCATTCATATAGAGGATCATTGATCAAATTAGGATTATAACAATAGATAACTAATTGACGTGTCTATATGGTGGAACATATAGAGCGTTCTATATACTGAGAGTGCAATTCTAAGTTCTATGCGTGGATTCAACGAAGAATTAATAAGTCAGTGAATATAGGTTATAAATTCTTGATCTGCTTATTGGAAGCTCGGTTATATAGACCCATGGTCCCCCCACTAGTTGAGATAATATTGTTTGTAAGACTCATGTAATTTGTTTTGATTAATCAATTATAATTCACAAATTAGACTATGTCAATTTGTGAAATTTTCACTAAGTAAGGGCAAAATTGTAAGGAAAGAGTTAATTGGGGCATATTTGTTAATTATGATACTTTGTATGGTTCAATTAATAAATATGATAAATGACAATATTATTTAATAATTATTTATAGTTATTAAATAGTTAGAATTGGCATTTAAATGATTGAATTAGGAAATTGGCATTTTTGAGAAAATCAGATGCAAAAGGTGTTAAAATTGCAAAATTGCAAAAAGCAAGGCCCAGTCCACTAAGCCATGGCCGGCCACCTTTGTAGGCTTTTTAAGTTGATATTTTCATTATTTTAATGCCATATAATTCAAATCTAACCCTAGTGGAATGCTATAAATAGATAGTGAAGGCTTCAGGAAAATTACACTTCTGAATCAGAAAACCTGAGCCTCTCTCTCTACCTTGGCCGCCACCCTCTCTCTCTCTTCTTCCTTGATAATTTCGACTTACCTTTGTGATTAGAGTAGTGCCCACACACATCAAGCAATACCTCAATCATAGTGAGGAAGATCGTGAAGAAAGATCATCAGCAAAGGAGACTCAGCATCAAGGATTCAAAGAAAGAGATCCAGGTTCAGATCTTGATAATACTCTGCTACAGAAAGGATACAAGGGTTAGAGATCTGAACGGAAGGAGTCATTTAATTCCTCTGCACCCAATGTAAGGTTTCTTAAACTTTATATGTGTTTAATTTATCGTTTAGAAAGTTCTTATTTAGGATGTTAATAAACATACTTGTGAGTAGATCTAAGATCCTTGTAAAATAATTTCCAACATCGAGAACCTCCTCAAAATTCACCAAGGCAAAATGAAAGTCACTGCCTTCACCAGACATTTAAAAAAGTGAAAAGAAAATCCAAGCAGTTAGTACCCTACATCCAAATGACAAATAGGGTACCTGGGAAGCCTCTCCAAGAACTGCATGGAGACGTCCCCACCAGATTCATCATCATTATAGTCACTACCATATGGCAGCCTGCATGGTGACAAATCGGGAACCAAAACTTATTATGGTAACAAAAGGGCTAGATGTTCTTATCGAAGGTAGAGCAAAACAAATGTATGCAACGGGCCAAAGAAAAAATAAACAAAAGAACAGCTAGAAACTAAAAAAAAAAATTCCTACAAAATTAAACTCTCATAATCAAGAAGCGCTCAAACCTCGAATATGCATTTTAGTTGGGGCCTAAAAGAAAATACCTCTTTAAAAACCCTAAAACCATAAATGCTCAGCTATGGACCCAGCAAGCAAGGCTCAGACACAAGTAACCCTAATCCCTAAAATTGTGTTCTACGCATGCAAAATGATCAATTCCACCAAATATGATGACTACATTTCAATCGAACATTGAAAAATGGTCTAAAAGAGGAGGAACACTTACTTGTACTGCGAGGAAAGAGTTAGGGGTGGTGGTGATGCTCTAGGAATCTGTTGTGCGCACGACGACGATAACATTCCTAGCTCCAATAGCATATTAGTTTGAGGTGACGATAGGCGCCGATGGAATACAATGGCAAAGTTGGAGGAAGAAGGTTCATTTTAGGGCAGAGATGTATGAAAGGGCTGAGTCTTTCAAAGCAAGAAGTCCGTGTGAAAAGGAAAAGGTTCTCTCTGGTTTTAAAATTGCTGATGAAGTAAAGAAAATGACTCCAATCGTCAAAAGCCCCATTTATATGGGTGGAAACGGCTGGAAGGATTTTGAAATGCACGGTCCTGATCAAATGGATTGAAAACTAGATCATCCAATGGTTGGGGATGTTGGGTTTTATGCCCTAAATACAACTCTTTACAATCTGATTAGTAATTAATACAAGAAATTTGAAGTGATTTATGTTTGCATGAATTTTACATGCTAATGGTTTAAATATGTTTATTACATTTACACACAAAATCAGTTAAATCCAGATCATATGTTTATTCACAATTACAGAATCGTCAACACAGTGGAATGGGATTGTGATCATATGAATCAAAAGACTTGGTCCCTGTTTCATCAGTGTTTTGGATTTACACTAATGTGATAATCAGCGATGATGTGTACTTACACTTGGAGTAAGTGTTATGTTCTTTCCAGGACATTAGTAAAGTATACTAGTTTCGAATGTATGGAGTATACATTGGACTGGACCGATATTGCAACTAAGTTAAGATATTACAAACTTACCGTCATATATATCTTTCCAAGTCAATATCAGCAGTTGATCTTAAGATTTTAAAAGAATCTAAATCCTGATATGCTTAGGCTCAACTCAGGAGTACTATTCATGTTCTTTGATTTATTAGTTAAGCCTACTTTTGGGTTAGGGTGATACGTATATTTTGGGAACATGATAGTATGATTGAGTGGGAGTGCTGAACATAAATATGGAATCTATAGCTTCTACTGGTGTATAGAAGTCAAGTGATGATTCCCTTCGAGCTTAGCAAATAGAAGTAAATGGATGAGCTCTTGTTTAACTGACTAATTATTAGATCACTAAACACCATTTACAGGTAGTTAAGTGTTTTAAGGGGCAAAATACATTGAGGGGTGAGACCGGTAAAATTATCCCATCTCGATGTAGATCATCTATATAGAGGATTTTTAAATCATAATAAGATTATAACAATGGTTAAATGAGATAGCATATTGATATCGTGGAACATATAATATGCTCTATATAAGTCTGAGAGTGCAATTCTAAGTTCTAAGAGTGGATTCAACGGAGAATTAATAAGTAGGAATTTACTTGGTAAATTTGGTTCACTTATTGGAAGCTCAGCATATAGATCCATGGTCCCCATTCTAGTTGAGAACATTCTGCTTGTAAGACTCATTAATTTATTCGTGATTGATCAATTATAATTCTAAAGTTAGACTATGTCTAATTTGTGAATATTCACTAAGCAGGGGTGAAATTGTAAAGAAAAGAGATTCTAGGTTTATTTATTTATTAATGGACTTTATATGTCTAATTAATAATTAAATTAAATGACAATATTATTTAATAATCTATTTTAGTTATTAAATAATTAGTTTTGGCATTTAAATGGTTAGAATTGGAAAATTGGTGTTTTTGAGAAAATAGAAATAAAATTTGTTAAAACTGCAAAATCAAGTGGGGCCCATTAACACACCATGGTCGGCCACTATTTGTGGAAATTCAAATTGATATTTTCATTATTTTAA
Organism: Cannabis sativa; assembly: GCF_029168945.1. NCBI lineage: Eukaryota > Viridiplantae > Streptophyta > Magnoliopsida > Rosales > Cannabaceae > Cannabis > Cannabis sativa. The sequence continues at coordinate 23,201,311 of NC_083603.1, forward strand.
TGCCCAATAATTCTTAACCGAAACCTAGTAGTTGCCTATAAATAGAAAGTGATGGCCCAGTCAAAACAACACATTCATTAGTTATTTGACAGAAATTTCTCTCTTCAGAAAAACTAAGCCTTCCCTATTTTCTATACCTGGCCGAAACCCTCTTCTCCTTTCTCTCTTCATAAAATTTCGACCCTAGTGAAAGAGTGAATGCCCACACACAGCAAGCAGTAACTCAATCATAGATTGGAAGACTGTGAAGGATCAAACTCAAAGAAGAAGGACATTCGGGCTCAGATCTTGATTATACTCTGCTACAGAAAGGATACAAGGGTTAGAGATCTGAGTGGAAGGAGACATTAATTCCGCTGCATCAATGTAAGGTTTTCTTAACTTTATATGTGTTTAATTTATCGTTTTAGAAAGTTCATATTTAGGGTGTTAAACAACATACTTGTGAGTAGATCTAAGATGCTGGTAAAATAAATTTCCTAAAAAAGGCCTCAGAGCCATGGTAATTGATTTGCTTGCAAGAAATTTGGACTTTAAAACGATTGTTTGTTATTTGGATGGTTTCATGTTGTATTGAGTGTTATATGATGATTGATTGATGTTTGTGAATTTTCGTGACAAAATCTGTTTCTGAAATTATTTTTATTGGATAGTATGGAAAAAATTAAGCAAGTTACTTTTTTACAGAACTCAATTTCGATTTAATTTGAATTAGTTATGATTTTTTGAAGATTCGAAAAAAATAGGGATGCTCAGCATCACCCACGCGCGCGGGCAGCAGGAATTCAGACAAGCAACGAGCTTGCTGTCTGAATCCCCCCATGCGCGCGCGAAACCTTGTCTGATGCCCCTACACACGCGGGAATGCTGCAAGCTTCCCAATCCGTCGAGTTTTCTCGGCCAGCATCCCTGTGAGCGCGCGCGGACGGTATGCAACGCATACCGTCCGTACAGCTCAGAATTTTTTTCGTTTTTCTTCATTTTTTCATGCTTTTTCATGGATTTAAGTTCCGATTTTTTGTGTAGTTTTGTATTTGTATATTTACTATTCCTAATTCAATTCCAATTATCATAATTAATTTATTTAATATTTTTTAAATTTAATTAATGATATTAGTGTAATTTGAATTTAAAAATAGTAAATATTTATCTTTTTGCTTAATTATCTATCTTATTTTTAAATTTGATTATATCTTATCTTATTTATAAATTTAAGGTCACATTTTAAATTTTTAGATTAATTTTTTTTTAAAATTATTTGACCTTATTTAAATTTAAAATAAGATAACTATAATCATGTAATTTTAAATAGATGTAAGATATTTTGCTAACTTTTAAATTTTGTTATTTTATTTATTTAAATTAAATTTAAAATCTGGAAAAGATATTTATTATTTATTTTTTTATTTAATTTTTATTTATAAAATAACATTTAATTTTTAAAAGTAGTTAGCAAATTTTAAAATGATATTTAGGTTAGTTGAATTTTAAATAATTATTTTTTTAAAATAATTTCGAAATTAAATATTATTTTTTAAATTTTTTCGAAAATAAATAAATATTCTTTTTAATTTTTCGAAAAATTAATTTTTTTTTTTATTTATTTATTTAATTATTTTATTTTCAAAATTTAATTATTTAAAATTAAAAAAATCCTATTTCTAACTATCCAGCTAACCTTGTTGCAGGAGTATGTTGTTTTAGGTGGTTTGTAAGTTTTAAAAACCTATTATTACTTGATTGCAAATAGCCATGGTTACCTTTTTGCTAGATCTAATGATCTGATGGCTCCCTTGGTCAAGTTAATAATTTGTAACAGGTAAATTTTAAAATCTTCTTTCATCTGTGTATGACCTAGCAACTGTTGGAAATTATTTTACCAGGATCTTAGATCTACTCACAAGTATGTTGATTAACACCCTAAATATGAACTTTCTAAAACGATGAAATAAACACATATAAAGTTAAGTAAACCTTACATTGGGTGCAGCGGAATATAATGACTCCTTCCTTTCAGATATCTAGCCCTTGATTCCTTTCTGTAGCAGAGCATTATCAATATCTGAACCTGGATCTCTTTCTCTGATTCTTTAGTGCTAAAACTCCTTCTTGCTGAAAGTCTTTCTTAACGATCTTCCTCACTATGATTGAGGTATCACTTGCTGTGTGTGGGCACTACTCTCACACTAAGAATTTCGAAATTTAAGAGGGAAGAAAGAGAGAGGGAGTGAGAAGGCTTAGTTTTTTCTGAATCAGAAGTGTAATTTTCCTGAAGCCTTCACTATCTATTTATAGCATTCCACTAGGGTTAGGTTTGAATTATTTGGCATTAAAATAATGAAAATATCAGTTTAAATTCCCTACAAAAGTGGCCGGCCATAAAAAGTTGATTTGGGCCTCACTTTTTGCAATTTTGCAGTTTTATCTTTTCTGCATCTGATTTTCTCAAAAACGCCAATTTTCTAATTCAACCATTTAAATGCCAATTCTAACTATTTAATAACTATAAATAATTATGAAATAATATTGTCATTTATCATATTTATTAATTGAACCATACAAAGTATCATAATTAACAAACATGCCCCTAAAACTCTTTCTTTACAATTTCGCCCTTACTTAGTGCAAAATTCACAAATAGACATAGTCTAAATTGAGAATTATAATTGATTAATCAAAACCAATTATATGAGTCTTACAAGCAATATTACCTCAACTAATGCGGGAACCATGGGTCTATATAACCAAGCTTCCAATAAGCAGATCAAGAATTTATCACCTAAATTCACTGACTTATTAATTCTTCGTTGAATCCACGCATAGAACTTAGAATTGCACTCTCAGTATATAGAATGCTCTATATGTTCCACCATATAGACACATCATTAGTTATCCATTGTTATAATCCTAATTTGATCAATGATCCTCTATATGAATGATCTACACTGTAAAGGGATTAGATTACCGTTACACCCTACAATGTATTTTATCCTTAAAACACTTAACCCCGTATAAATGATATTTCAGCTAAGTGAAATGAGATCTCCACCATTTATTTTCGTTTGGTCAAGCTCGAAGGAGATCATCCTTTACTTACTATTCGCCAGATAGAAGCTATAGATTCCATGTTTATGTTAGCGCTCCCACTCAATTGCACTACCGTGTTCCCAAAATGTACGTATCACCCTGACCTAAAAGTAGGCTTAACTAACAAATCAAAGAACACGAATAGCCTCTTGAGATTGAGCCTAATCATAACAGGATTAAGATCATTTGATCTAGGATCAACTAGGCGATATTGACTTGAATAGATATTACGGTAAGTTTAATAAATCTAAGTCAAAGTTCAATATCGGTCCCTTCCGATGCATACTACATGCATCCAACCTGAGCTTTACTTTAACCAATGCTCTGGAAAGAACATAGCACTTTTCCAAATGCAAGTAAACTCTGTTGTAGATTATCATATCAGTAAAACCCAATGTCTGATAAATCTAGGAATCTTTATTCACATAGTCATGTTTACTTTCCAATGTGTCGACAGCACAATAAACAGGATCAAGTATGTGAAAAGGGTTTCAGATGAATTTATACATTATGTACATATAATCATGATATAAATCATGTGAACCATGCAACATTAAATGTTATTTTTGATCTATATTAATAAGTAAATCTGATTATATTGAAATGAGTTTTATGTAGGGCATAAAACCCAACAAACTCCCACTTGCACTAATATAAAACAAAAAGTGCGTTTCAAATAATCTCAACACCTTGATATACAAATCAAGTGTAGTAGTAGTAAACTCCTCGTAATAGGATCTGAAAGGTTGAATTAAACACAACCTTTTCTCCACCATTACTCTTCCTTAATCACAAAATCATTGATAATGTGAAATTCCTCTCTATATGTCTACTCTCTTGGGATACTGGATTCTATACTTTTGGCAACTACTTCTTGGTTAATATGGAAATAACACTAGTAGTTTAGGCAATTTGGAATGGTGCCAAAAATGTATAGAACTTTCCTTAGACTGAATAAGTACCTTTCCTGTAACTTTAACATTCAGTCCCTTCCTGGTAGACCTAGAGACTTCAGATAAGTTTTTACACTTCTCCAAAATCACTATTCCACCCCCAGAGTAACCACCATCTTATCAGAAAGATTTTCTAGCACAAAGGAAAATTTTGAAATCTGATGTGGTGTAGTCTAAGAGTTTTAAACACACCCTTATAGACTAACATATAGTTCCTCTTCTTAATCTTAAGATTTACTTGATTGTCTTCCAATGTTCTTCTCCTGGATTAATCTGATACCTACTCATTACTCCCACTCAACAACAGGTGTCTGGTCTAAGGCATACAAAAGCATATCTAAGACCTCTCCCTGTTGATTTAAGAAATTCTTTCATGGCTTTATCTTTTCTGGAATAATTGAGACTTTTCCTTAGATAAATAAAATCTATGCCTAAGAAGTTGTGAAGCTTCTATAGATTGCCATTAGAAAGAAAATACTTTAGCATCTTACTAAAGTAAGTAGCTTGCATTAGAGTAAGTACTTACCAGGTATACCATAAGCCATAGGTTTAGATAAACTCAAACCTAGAATACTAGGAACAGGAAGCCTTGTTAAGTCCATTGAATAGACTTATACACGAAAATTTTCTTTTATGTCCTTGTAATAGAAAGTTTAGGTTGCTCCATGTGAATGGATTAAACCATAGTTCTATTTGCTTTTCTTCTTAGTTTCTTATCTTGACAATCCATTACTTGTTTAAACTTACAATGGATTTTAATCACTAGTGTCTCCCAAGTCATAAGAAGGTGAGTTCCTAGAAACTCTCCCACTACGACAAGGTACCGTGAATTATGTCTAAGAAAACTAAATGGTATTAACCTCTTTGGTTGTGACAAGACAACAGAGGTAGTGGGATCATCATATGTCAAATAAGATGATAGAACACTTTTGGAATCAAGAAATAAATATCTCCTTTATTTGCTACTTTATTTTCAGACTTAGTCATTATCTTAGAAAAGTAGTATTTGTTTGAACAAACACTTTCTTATCTATTGACAATGGGATGGTCCACCCCTAATAACTTAGAATAGCTAACAAACCATGGTTAACAGTTCTAGCTTTTCTTAAGATTTTGATTAGGTCATCCATGAATCTAGTAATGATTTACATTAAGTATACAACCATTATATCATTTTGAAATTGTATTACCATAGAAGGGATTAGGCAACGACTAGTAACTAATCATCAACATGCAACTCGAAATTTCTGGGGAGGTAAGTTTGGATATAATTCAAAAATCAATTTAATGATCTTTGAACTGCATATCTACTAACTATTTCTCCACCCCTATCAGTTCGCAAGATCTTTAACCACTTACCTTAATCGTTTTAACCATTGCCAGAAATTAATGAAATTTTTTAAACATTTCGAATTTCTTTGCTAAAAGGTATAATCTAGAGTTATCGTTTTAAGAATACAACGAAAAACTCATATCCACCCCTGAATGTACATCCATCTGCGAATGAGATGAACTACTTTCAGTGGATATAGGCATATTAACTCTTTGCAGAGATTGATCTTGTTAAATCCACTATGAACAAGATACAAATGCCATAGATAAAAAAAATGTGGTAGTGTCTTTTGATGACTTAGGTTTAGTTACATTAAAGAATTCTTAGAATAGTGCAAGTGGATCCTGGTCACAGAATACCTAACTCATACTCCATACAGTTTGAATCCATTAATGGAAGATAGATATTAAACAGTGTAACTGTATTGCATCCTGGAATTAGAAATATAAGAAAATTTATGTTTGGAATCTAAAATTAAAGTCAGAGACTTAAATTTATACCAAATTTAATGAGTAATTCTATCTTGGACCACCACTACTAATTTAACTCTAAGTTTGATTTGCCCATACAAGTAGGAGATTTCTAAGATTTAGGATTTATATCAATTGGGAATAGAATTTCGGGATTATAATCATATGCGTCATTTAATTTCTTAAGAGAAAATATAGAATGACATGAAATGATTTATAGACCATTCATCCAATGATATGTTATTGAGCTAATTCGAAATGAATAAGCTAAGAGGAATTAGGATAATTTCGTTGTTTAAATAAGAATCCAACGATGCTTCGATTAGCGAAAGACAAAGTAATCTTATTTATATAATCTTCTTGTTTCATATTGTAAAAATACTAGTCTAAGGTGTCATCAACTGATGAACAGCTAGATGTCGCATATACAATATTTATCTTTCGAGATCTAACACTATTATGTATGTCTAATGGTGAAAATCTACTAGGGATTTATCTTATTAGATAAACAAGCCAAGTTAGACCAACAATGAAGATTCGAAATTAAATTACAGCTTAATAACAGAAAATAACATGGTTCAATATAAATTCATACACAATTCAGAAATTATAAACATATAGCAAGTAGGAATGACAAGTGAAAATACTAAAACATACAATCCTAAATAATTTCAAAGGTTTTCAACAAACTGATATCAGTGTCCCATTTAGGCGAGAGTCAAAGCTACCATCCATTGAATAGAGTTGTCAGCTCATCTAAAATGTTAAACATTCTAGCAACCTTTGATTCGATCAAGATTGAAATTCAGCGTTGTCCCGTTTAGGCGAGAGTCAAGGCAATTCTATCTTATGAGCTTCCACCATTGTTTCATAATTTGCAAGTCAAATATGGTCGCCACCATTAGGGTGATCCATACCATATAAAACACTTACAAACTACTTATCTTTCGAGATTAAACGGTGCGAAATTGCTAATGAACGTTCCTCCATTAGGGAGGATTACTCACTAAAACAAACGCGATGTAAAACCAACAATGGAGATCAAATATCTTAATAATAAAGCTCATTATTTAAAGAGAGTTGTATTTTCTTTGATTCTCTTTATTTAATCTATTTATTTTAAATATATATTTATTTAATTAAAATTTCCAATTTAGAATGAAAAATTCTAAATATAAATTTTAATTTAATATTTATAAATTTTACTTAGATGGATATGAAAATAACATGAATTTCTTCCATCTTAGTAATAATTTCCAATAAATATTAGAAAAATATTCAATTTAAGTTGTTACAAAATTAATTTAAATTAATTTACAACTCAAATTTAATTTTCTATAAATATATATTGCATTTCGAAAAATTAAAGTATTCAAGGAAACAATTTTCGAAAAGGCATGTTAAAATAAAAAATAAATCCTGGAAAAATTATTCTAATTTAATGTTGGCCCAAAATTAATTAACAAAATTAATTAATAAAATTAATTTACAACAAAAAAAATATAATTTTCCTATTTAATTAAATATATATAAGAAAAATTTCAAATGTTTAAGTATGATGATGAAAATCAACTTAAATATTAATTTTCTATTTAATTAAATACACTAGAAAAATACTTCAAGCAAAAATATCACCTATCTAGATTTTCCTTTGACTAATTAATTAAATTTCTAATAAAATATATTTTACTTCGTTTATTTTAAATTTAATCAATAAATGAAAAAATCATTGATTTAAGTTGGTCCAAAATTAAAATAAATAATTTACAACTTTAATCTATTTTTCAAATAAAATTCGAAATTCCAGCATTTAAGAAATGAAATTTCGAAATTTGATTAATAAAATAAAGAAAAAATATATTTTGAAAATTATTTAATTTTAGTTGAAAAATTAAATTTCAACTAAAAATAATTTTCTATTTAATTAAATGTCATGAAAAAGAAATATTTAAGTATCATGATGAAAATCAACTTAGATATTTAATTTTCAAATTAATTAAATGTATTAAATTCAAGAAATAAATAATTAAGTGTAGAGAAGGCTTAATTATTAATCTCTAGTTTAATACTAGGAAAAATATACTTAAAATAAATTGTACCAAAATTAATTATTTAAATAATTTATTTCACAATGTATAATATTTTCCTATTTAATATTAGAAATAATAAGTAGTCTAGAAATAACTATCTAGAAAATATCTTATTTGACTAAGTATCTTTTCCACAAAATTTGAAAAAAATATCTAATTTAGGTTGTATTAGAAAAAATCTAGAACCTAAATATTTTTCAAATTTAAATTTAATTAAATATCAAAAATTAAGTTGTAACCACTTAATTTGAAAATATTCCATTTTAAGTTAATATTCGAAAAGATATTGACTTAAAAAATATCTAAAGAATCTTAATAACCAATGCCTAAAATTCCTCAACTTAATTTTGAAATTTTAAATCCAAAAGATATTCAGATTTAAGCTGGTTAGTTATAGATAACTAAATGTCAACTTAAATAAGAATATTTAATGAAAAATTTAAATTAAGCTTCAGAAAGAATCTAGATGGTTATAATTCTATATTTACAAGAAAATACATATAGTTTAGCTTAGAATAAAAAATTCTTTAAACTATAATTTTCTTAAATTAATTTCAAAATAAATGAAATTAATTATGTTGCTAATCAATTTTATTAGGTTAAACTAGTTTAATTAACCTAGTACAGTTATTCAAATCAGGCAAATGGGCCTTCACAATTGGGGTGGTTCATGTGAGGGGGTGCTGGGTTCAGTATGTCGTACCCATTACTATGGCTCCCAACTCTCACACAAGGCCCAAAAGAGAGGAATTTAACCTTAAAATGAACAACTGTTATTAATTGAATAGGCCCAAAAACTAAATGGGCCTAAATAAAATCTATCAAGAACTATGACATTTTATTTAGCAACAACAACCTATATGCATCTATAATGAAATTAAACACATAGGCTCACACAGGCACACTTTGGATGGGTCCTATCATGTTGCTAGGTCATACACAGATGAAAGAAGATTGTAAATAGACCTGTTACAAATTATTTACTTGACCAAGAGAGCCATTAGATCAATAGATCTGGCAAAAAGTTAACCATGGCTATTTGCAATCAAGCAATAATAGGTTTTGAAAACTTACAAACAAGCTAAAACACATACTACTGCAACAAGGTTAGCTGGATAGTTGGATGTAGGATTTATTTAATTTTAAATAAATAATTTTGAAAAATAATTAACTAAATAAAATAAAAAATTATTTTCAAAAATTTAAAAATTTAAAAAAATTTCGAAATTAAAATATTTAAAATTAAACTTACAATTTTGAAAAATTAGGTTTCAACCAACCTAAATATCATTTCAAAATTTGCTAACTACCTTTTAAAATTAAATGTTATTTTATAAATAAAAATTAAATAAAAAATTAAAAAAGATAAATGAACATCTTTTTCAGATTTTAAATGTAATTTAAATAAATAAAATAACAAAATTTAAAAGTTAGCAAAATATCTTACATCTATTTAAAATTATATGATTATAGTTATCTTATTTTAAATTTAAATAAGGTCAAATTATTTAATAAAAATTTTAATTTAAAAAATTTAAAATCTCACCTTAAATTTAAAAATAAAATAAGATATAATCAAATTTAAAAATAAGATAGATATTTAAGCAAAAAAAGATAGATATTTACTATTTTTAAATTCAAATTACACTAATATCATGAATTAAATTTAAAAAATATTAAAAAATTTAATTATGATAATAAGAATTGAATTAGGAATAGTATATGTATAAATACAGAACTACACAAAAAATCGGAAGTTAATTCCATGAAAAAGCATGAAAAAACGAAGAAAAACGAAAAAAAATGCGAGCTATACGGACAGTATTCCAAGCATACTGTCCATGGGCGCGCAAGGGGCTGAATGGGAGTGTAACCTCGGCGCAGGGGGCTGCTAGCAGCCTCTCCACGCGCGCACGTGCCCTGTTGCTCAACCCCGATTTTTTCGAAACTTCAAAAAATCATAACTAATTCAAATTAAATCGAAATTGGGTTTTGTAAAAAAGTAACTTGCTTAATTTTTTCCATACTATCCAATAAAAATAATTCGAGAAACAGATATTCAATTATTTTTCACGAAAAATTTACAAACATCAATCAATCATCAAATAACACTCAATACAACATGATACCATCCAAAACATCAAACAATCGTTTTTAAGTCTTAATTTCTTGCAAGCAAATCAATTACCATGGCTCTGATACCAGTTGTTGGAAATTATTTTACCAGGATCTTAGATCTACTCACAAGTATGTTGATTAACACCTTAAATATGAACTTTCTAAAACGATGAAATAAACACATATAAAGTTTAGTAAACCTTACATTGGGTGCTGCGGAATATAATGACTCCTTCCGTTCAGATATCTAGCCCTTGATTCCTTTCTGTAGCAGAGCATTATCAATTTATGAACCTGGATTTCTTTCTCTGATTCTTTAGTGCTGAAACTCCTTCTTGCTGAAAGTCTTTCTTCACGATCTTCATCACTATGATTGAGGTATTACTTAATGTGTGTGGGCACTATTCTCACACTAATAATTTCGAAATTTAAGAGGGAAGAAAGAGAGAGGGAGTGGTCGGCCAGATAGGGAGAGAGAAGGCTCAGTTTTTTCTGAATCAGAAGTGTAATTTTCCTGAAGCCTTCACTATCTATTTATAGCATTCCACTAAGGTTAGGTTTGAATTATTTGGCATTAAAATAATGAAAATATCAGTTTAAATTCCCTACAAAAGTGGCCGGCCATATAAAGTGGATTTGGGCCTCACTTTTTGCAATTTTGCAGTTTTATCTTTTCTGCATCTGATTTTCTCAAAAACGCCAATTTTCTAATTCAACCATTTAAATGCCAATTCTAACTATTTAATAACTATAAATAATTATTAAATAATATTGTCATTTATCATATTTATTAATTGAACCATACAAAGTATCATAATTAACAAACATGCCCCTAAAACTCTTTCTTTACAATTTCGCCCTTACTTAGTGCAAAATTCACAAATAGACATAGTCTAAATTGAGAATTATAATTGATTAATCAAAACCAATTATATGAGTCTTACAAGCAATATTATCTCAACTAGTGCGGGGACCATGGGTCTATATAACCAAGCTTCCAATAAGCAGATCAAGAATTTATCACCTAAATTCACTGACTTATTAATTCTTCGTTGAATCAACGCATAGAACTTAGAATTGCACTCTCAGTATATAGAATGCTCTATATGTTCCACCATATAGACACATCATTAGTTATCCATTGTTATAATCCTAATTTGATCAATGATCCTCTATATGAATGATCTACACTGTAAAGGGATTAGATTACCGTTACACCCTACAATGTATTTTATCCTTAAAACACTTAACCCCGTATAAATGATATTTCAGCTAAGTGAAATGAGATCTCCACTATTTATTTTCGTTTGGTCAAGCTCGAAGGAGATCATCCTTTACTTACTATTCGCCAGATAGAAGCTATAGATTCCGTGTTTATGTTAGCGCTCCCACTCAATTGCACTACCGTGTTCCCAAAATGTACGTATCACCCTGACCTAAAAGTAGGCTTAACTAACAAATCAAAGAACATGAATAGCCTCTTGAGATTGAGCCTAATCATAACAGGATTAAGATCATTTGATCTAGGATCAACTAGGCGATATTGACTTGAATAGATATTACGGTAAGTTTAATAAATCTAAGTCAAAGTTCAATATCGGTCCCTTCTGATGCATACTCCATGCATCCAACCTGAGCTTTACTTTAACCAATGCTCTGGAGAGAACATAGCACTTCTCCAAATGCAAGTAAACTCTATTGTAGATTATCATATCAGTAAAACCCTATGTCTGATAAATCTAGGAATCTTTATTCACATAGTCATGTTTACTTTCCAATGTGTTGACAGCACAATAAACAGGATCAAGTATGTGAAAAGGATTTCAGATGAACTTATAGATTATGTACATATAATCATGAAATAAATCATGTGAACCATGCAACATTAAATGTTATTTCTGATCTATATTAATAAGTAAATCTGATTATATTGAAATGAGTTTTATTTAGGGCATAAAACCCAACAGCAACATGATAGGATCCATCCAAGTGTGTACCTGTGTGAGCCTATATGTTTATTTTATTATATAGATGCATATAGGTTGTTGCTAAATAAAATGTCACACCATGATAGATTTTATTTAGGTCCATTTAGTTATTGGACCTATTCAATTAATAAATGTTATTTATTTTAAGGCTAAATTCCTCTCTTTTGGGCCTTGTGTGAGAGTTGGGAGCCATAGAAATGGGTACGACATACTGAACCCAGCACCCCGTCACATGAACTACCCCAATTGTGAAGGCCCATTTGCTTGATTTGAATAACTGTACTAGTTAATTATATTAGTTTGACCTAATAAAATTGAATTAGCAACATAATTAACTTTTAAAATATATGAAAATTATTTTCATTTTAATATTTTAAAGTTAATTTTAAGAAAAACACTTTTAGTTTTAGATATTTTTTCTAGACAAATTATTTGTATTTTTCTTGTATTTAAGTAAGTAAAGAATTTTAACTAACTAGATTCTTTCTGGAGCTTATTTAATTAAATATTCATATTTAAGTTATAAATTAATTATTTCAACTGACTTTTCTTATCTAACTTAAATTTGAATATTTTATTTAAATTTTAAATCAAGTTGAGGAATCCTAGGCATTAGTTATTAAAGATTCTTAAGATATTTTTTAAGTTAGTTTCAAGCTTAAAATGGAATATTTTTTCAAATTAAGTGTTACAACTTAATTTTTGATATTTAATTAAATCTAAATTTGAAATTATTTAAGTTCTAGATTTTTTCTATACAGCTTAAATTAGATAATTTTCAAATTTTGTTGAAAAGATACTTAGTCAAATAAGATATTTTCTAGATAGTTATTTCTAGACTACTTATTATTTCTAATATTTAAATAGGAAAATATTATACATTGTGAAATTAATTATTTAAATAATTAATTTTGGTACAATTTTGTTTAAGTATATTTTTCCTAGTATTAAACAAGAAATTAATAATTAAGCCTTCTCTACACTTAATTATTATTTCTTGAATTTAATACATTTAATTAACTTGAAAAATTAAATATCTAAGTTGATTTTCATCATGATACTTAAATATTTATTTATTTTTCATGTCACTTAATTGAATAGAAAAATTTTTTAGGTTGAAATTTAATTTTTCAACTTAAATAATTTTCAATATATATTTTTCTTTATTTTATTAATCAATTTCGAAAATTGCATTTTTATTTTGCAATATTTTTGAATTTATCTTTAAAAATAGATTGAGTTGTAAATTAATTATTTATTTTAATTAATTCTTGGACCAACTTAAATCAATGATTTTTTTATTTAATTGATTAATTTAAAATAAATGAATTAAAAAATATATTATTAGAAATTGAATTAATTAGTCAAAAGAAAATCTGGATAGATGATATTTTTGCTTGAAGTATTTCTTTTCTAAGTTTTATTATTTTTATTTTCGAAATTTATATAGTTTTTTCATACTTTATATTTCGAATACAATAAATATATTCTTAAGGAAATTTTTAAGTTGCTTATTACTTAATCAATACAACTTAAATTAATTTCCTTAATATTTATATTTAAAATTACTACTAAGATGGAAATAATTAATTTTATTTCAATCACCATCAAAGTATAATTTTATAAATATTATATTAAATTCTTATTTTTAAATTTTTAATTCTAAATTTGATATTTAATGAATATATTTATTAGAATAATAAATAAAATACATTTTAAAGAATGAGCTTTATTATTATTAAGATATTTGATCTCCATTGTTGGTTTTACATCGCGTTTGTTTTAGTAAGTAATCCTCCCTAATGGAGGAACGTTCATTAAAAATTTCGCACTGTTTAATCTCGAAAGATAAGTAGTTTGTAAGTGTTTTATATGGTATAGATCACCCTAATGGTGGCGACCATATTTGACTTGCAAATTGCGAAACAATGGTAGTAGCTCATAAGATAGAATAGCCTTGACTCTCGCCTAAACGGGACAACGCTGGATTCCAATCTTGATCGAATAAAGGTTGCTAGAATGTTTAACATTTTAGATGAGCTGACAACTCTATTCAATAGATGGTAGCTTTGACTCTCGCCTAAACGGGACACTGATATCAGTTTATTGAAAAACCTTGGAAATTATTTAGGATTGAATTTTTTTAAGTATTTTCTCATATCATTCCTACTTGCTATGTGCTTATAATTTCTGAATTGATTTTGTGTTAAACCATTATTGATTTCTATTATTTTGTAGTATCCTGTATTATCATAATGAATCCCATGTTATCACTGTTGACTGAAAATAAGCTGAATGGATCTAACTTCCCTAAATGGAATGAGAACATTAATGTTGCTCTCATAGGAGAAAGTGCCTTGTTTGTTTTAACTGAGCCGTCACCTGAAGTGCCTGGGGACAATGCATCCAAAGCAAATGACAAAGCTCTATACTTTATGCTTTCCAGCATGGTTGACACCCTCAAAACTCAGTTTTCTAAAACCGAGAAGGTTGCTGAAGTTATGACGAAGTTAAATGAACTATTCGGTAAGGCATCACTTTAGTCACGCTTTGACGCGACTAAGAAGTACATTAATGCACGGATGGAACCTCATCAAAACGTGTGTGACCATGTTCTCCTTATGGCAAGTTATTTCCAAGAAGCCCAGGATCATGGTGCTGAAATGGATAGTGCTACTCAAGTAAGTCTTATCTTGAATAGTCTAACTCCAGCATTTTTACCATGCACATAGAATTATGTCATGAATAAGAAGGAAATTGACTTTCATGAGTTAGTGTGACAGTCAGTAGTCCCGTGATCCGTAAGGGGAAATACCGGGTAAGCTGTGCAATCCCACACCGCCTGGGGAAGGTCAAGTGGGATGATTCTGAGACTGTGTAGGTATGGGACTACACAGTTGAAGAGGGCTTAAATGGATTGATTGGTACTACCTATATCAACAAGGTGCATCTTGTTTTTCGGTAGCCCATCTCGAAAGAACTCCACAGTTAAGCGTGCTTGGCCTGGAGCAATTTCAAGGATGGGTGACCTCCTGGGAAGTTTTCCCAGGATGTGTGTGAGTGAGGACAAAGCACGCTGAAAACACTCGTGTTGGTCTGTAGGGCCAGTCGTCAGTCCATGAAGCAGCCAAAGTGACGTACTCGTGTATAAGAGCCATTCATTCCGTGGGTGTAAGGACCCAATGGAGGCTTGAAGCGGGGACGTTACAATTTGGTATCAGAGCCGCCAGGTTGTCTTCCGAAGATCGTCACGACATGTACAATCATCATCAGCAGTTAGCTCGGTTCACGGTTCAGTAAGCCTTTATTGCTTTAGTAGTTTAGTTTATTCAGTTATGAAAAAGAAAAGCCTGTTAGGAAGCATGTTAGTAGCCTGATAGTAGAATAGGCGCATGTTTCGTTTTTAATTTCCAAATTAAGCGGCATTAGTAAGCTCTCGATGATCGTGACCTGAAGTGCCAACTCGGGATTTCGAGGCGGTTCAGACTAGATGGACGCCAGACGAAATATTAGGAGTCAGGGCATCTTAGTCGGGTCATATCAAGGAGCTCAGTTCCCCTCAAGTGTTTTGGGACGAGGTAGAGGTCCCAGGGGCAGGGTTCGCGGTTGGAGTGATGTTGACTCGCCGCAGGCTGCCCAAGTCAATCAGGAAGCCCAGAATTGGGAAGTTACGGTTTGCGGAAATGCAAACCCGGATAGAAGAGCAAGATCTCGAGATGCAGAGGTTGAGACAGCAGGGTGCTCTTGCAGTTCCAGTGCCCGTAGTTCCAGTGGCACCTGCCCCTGCTGCCCAGGCCGAGATAGTGGTAGCGGCCATTAGGTTGGAACCTTTGTACGAGCGGTTCCGGAAGCAGGCACCTCCGGTTTTCCTGGGAGGTCCGGACATGATGAAAGCCGAGCAGTGGCTGACGGTGATCACCAAGATCTTGAACTTTATGGGTGTCACCGGGAACGACAGAGTGGTGAGTGCCACTTTTCAGTTTTAAGAAGACGCTCTGGTCTGGTGGGACATGGTGTCTTAGATCCATGACGTTATCACTATGACCTGGGAAAGGTTTTAGGAACTCTTCAGCGTTAAATGTTATAACGAGGCGGTCAGAAGCGCTAAGAGGAAAGAGTTCGCCCACCTGACCCAGCGAGAGAATATGAGCATGACGGAATATATTACTCAGTTCAGCCGGTTGGCGAGGTTAGCCTCGGGATTTGTGCCAACCGATTTCAGTAAGAAAGAAAATATCTCAATGGACTTAATGTGAAGATCAAGTATGATCTTATGATCACTACCGACGATAAGACCATCTATGTTGAGATGGCGAAGAAAGCATGGTGAGCTGAGGGCGCAACTAGATGTATGTGGAATCAGTTAGGACTCCGGAATGTGGCGGGGCTCCTACCCCTTCTGCGTCAGGTTTCAGCAGGGGAGGTAGTGGTTCGGCCATGGACTGGAGGAGGAATCATCCACTGCATCCGGTGGCTCGAGGTAGAACAAAAGGTTCCGAGGGAACCAGAATCAAGGCGGTCGTCAGGGTAGTGTTGAGACCCGTTATTCCTACTGGAGTATCTCGTTAGTGAGAGGCATCCTCCGGGTGAGTGCTTGGGTCAAGGTTGTTTTTATGTGGCTGCTAGAATCTCTAGTAAATTGAATAGACCGTATGACAGATATGAATCAGGGTTTGGAACTCTATTACCTGGCGGAGGATTGGTTATCTCCAATAGGTGGATTAGGCCTTGGCCGATCAGGATAGATGGTAGAGAGTTAAGTGCTGATCTGGTAGAGATGAGTTTAGTCGAATTCGATATTATTTTAGGAATGGATTTCCTATCTAAATACTCGGCGAGCATTGACTGTAAAAGGAAGATGGTGGTCTTCCAACCGGAAAGTGAGGAACCATTTGTATTTGTTGGTTCAGTTCAGGGATCTCGGATCCCGGTGATCTCGGCTATGTCAGCGAGAGAATTGTTGCACGGCGGGTGCTTAGGGTTTCTGGCCGTGGTGGTGGACACCACTCGGCCAGATACCATTGGGCCAGAGGACATCAAAGTGGTTCGGGAATTTTTGGACGTTTTTCCCGAAGAACTTCCAGGGTTACCACCTCAGCGGGAGATTGATTTCGTGATCGACTTGGCACCAGGGGTGGATCCGGTTTCCAAAGCCCCGTATAGAATGGCTCCAGCCGAACTTAAGGAATTAAAGATTCAGCTCCAAGGGTTGCTTGACATAGGGTTCTTTCGGCCCAGTGTGTCAGCCTGGGGAGCCCCGGTTTTGTTCGTCAAGAAGAAGGATGGATCTATGAGGATGTGCATCGACTACAGGGAGTTGAACAAGCTAACAGTGAAGAATAAATATCCATTACCTAGGATCGATGACTTGTTCGATCAGCTTCAGGGGAAGACGGTCTTTTCTAAGATTGATCTCCGTTCGGGTTATCATCAGTTGAGGAACCGAGAGGAGGACATTCCAAAGACGGCTTTCCGCACTAGGTATGGACATTACGAGTTTCTGGTTATGTCATTCGGACTAACCAATGCTCCTGCAGCATTTATGGACCTGATGAATAGAGTATTCAAGGATTTCCTCGATATCTGTGTGATTGTGTTTATTGACGACATCCTCGTGTACTCTCAATCAGAAGAGGAGCATAAGTTACATCTTCAGATGGTACTGCAACGACTTCGAGAACATAAGCTTTAAGCCAAGTTCAAGAAATGTGAGTTCTGGCTATCTCAGGTGTCCTTCCTAGGGCACATTGTGAGTAAAGATGGGATCAAGGTGGATCCCGGGAAGATTGAATCCGTCAGGGATTGGCCGAGACCGAAGACAGTGACAGAGATCAGAAGCTTCTTGGGATTAGCTGGGTACTACCGTAGGTTCGTGGAGGGGTTCTCCAAAATCTCTATGCCCCTAACCGAGCTTACAAAGAAGAATCAGAGATTTATTTGGTCAGATAAGTGCGAAGCTAGCTTTCAGGAGCTAAAGCAGAGGTTGATTACTGCTCCGGTGCTAGCTTTGCCTTCGGACAAGGAGAAGTTCGTAGTCTACTGTGACGCATCCAAACAGGGTTTGGGGTGTGTATTGATGCAAGCCGATCGGGTCATCGCTTATGCCTCCCGTCAGTTAAAGGATTATGAACAGGGATACCCGACTCATGATTTAGAATTGGCCGCAGTGGTTTTTGCACTGAAGATTTGGCGGCATTACCTTTATGGGGAGAAGTGTGAGATCTATACCGACCATAAAAGTCTCAAGTATTTCTTTACTCAGAAAGATTTGAACATGAGACAAAGGCGTTGGTTGGAACTAGTAAAGGACTACGATTGTGAGACCCTCTATCATCCCGGAAAAGCCAATGTAGTGGCCGATGCCCTGAGCAGAAAGGGTCCCGGGCAAGTAGCTAGTATGGTCCAGATCTCACCTCAGCTAGCAGAGTATATGATTAGATCCAGCATTGAGTTTGTAGTAGGTCAGCTTCACAACTTGACGCTGCAATCTGATCTGTTGGAAAGAATAAACGTCGCTCAGATGACAGATCCGGAGTTAGTGAAAATCCGAGATGAGGTGTTGGCGGGTCAAGCCAAGGACTTTTCAGTGTCAGATAGTGGGATGCTTTTGTATAAAGCCAGGGTTTGTGTTCCGAACAGTGTGGAACTTAGAAATGAGATCTTTGAGGAGGCTCATTCTACCCCGTATTCTCTGCATCCCGGCACCACCAAGATGTACCAAGATTTGAAACCGTACTTCTGGTGGAGCGGTATGAAGAAGAATTTGGTAGAATTCGTATCGAGATGCCTCACTTGTCAGCAGATTAAGGCTGAACATCAGAGACCAGCAGGGTTGTTGCAGCCTCTAACCCTACCAGAATGGAAATGGGAAGGTTTTGTGATGGATTTTGTGGTCGGGTTACCTAGGACCACGGGTTTATTTGATTCCATCTGGGTGGTGGTGGATCAATTTACGAAATCTGCTCATTTCCTGCCGGTTAGAACAACGTTTGCAGTGGATCAGTTGGCAGAACTGTATGTCAGAGAAATAGTAAGACTTCACGGGGTACCGAAGTCTATAGTTTCGGATAGGGATCCGAAGTTCACCTCCAAATTTTGGCAAAGTTTGCAACAGGCAATGGGTACAAAGCTAAAATTCAGTACAGCATTCCATCCTCAGACAGATGGTCAGTCCGAAAGGACAATTCAGATATTGGAGGACATGATGAGAGCCTGTGTTATGGACTTTGAAGGCTCATGGAGTAAGTATCTACCGTTGATAGAATTCTCTTACAACAACAGTTATCAGAGTACGATAGGGATGGCTCCCTATGAGCTGTTGTACGGTAGGAAATGTAGATCCCCTATCCACTGGGATGAGACAGGGGAGAGGAAATACCTAGGTCCAGAGTCAGTTCAGCGGACCAATGAGGCGATAGAAAAGATAAAAGCTAGAATGCTTGCCTCACGGAAGCGGACGGAAGAGTTACGCAGATCCGAAACGCAGAGATGTTGAGTTCCAAGTAGGGGAACATGTGTTTTTACGAGTATCTCCGATGAAGGGGATTAAACGTTTCGGGAAAAGAGGCAAGTTATGCCCTAGATTTACAGGACCTTTCGAGATTCTCGAGAAGATAGGTCAAGTGGCATATCGGTTAGCATTGCCTCCAGCCTTATCAGCAGTGCACAACGTATTCCATGTCTCAATGTTGAGAAAATACGTTTCAGACCCCTCTCATATACTCAGTTATGAGAGTCTTCAGCTTCAGCCAGACATGTCATATGAGGAACAGCCAGTGCAGATCCTGGATAGAAAGGATAAAGTCCTTCGGAATAAGACCATAGCATTGGTCAAGGTTCTCTGGAGAAACAGCAAGGTGGAGGAAGCCACCTGGGAGCTTGAGTCAGATATGAGAGCTCATTATCCAGAGTTATTCAGGTTAGATTTCGGGGACGAAATCCTTTTAAGGGGGGAATAGTTGTAAAGCCCGCTTAGTTAATTTGGAAATTAGCAGTTGTTTATGTTTAATTATGAAATTATTTATAGCTATTTAAATAATTTATTACTGTTATTTATGGAATTCAGAAATGCATGATTATGTCATCAGTAGTTTTTATATTTCGCATTTCCGGTGTTCGGTATTTTGGAACTCGGCGTTTGGCTCAGTAGAAATCACAACTTAGTATGTTGGTAATTTGGGGACGGGTTTAGACATTGGGAATGTCGGGAATGGCCGGGAATTTAGAATGTCCCAAAATTACCCCTTTAGTTTGATTTATGTGGTTTTATGGTGGAGGGGCAAAATGGTCTTTTTGCCCCATTAGTGTTTTATCTTATGTGATTTATTAAATGGATCAAATGGTTATTTTATTTTAATTTGTTGGCTGAAATAGTATGATATATGTGGCATTGACTCTTTTCATTCTCATTTCAACACTTAGAAAAAATAAAATAGAAAATCTTGAAAAGGAAACACTCTCTTTTCTCTCTCTCTATTTCGGCTGTGCATGGGATTAAAAAGCTGGGTTTTTCTCCTCAAATCCTTGTGAATTTCAACTCATATTTGTGTAATCTTAGCCAAGGTTTGATCACTTTTAACTTGCCTTTTTGTTTCTTGAATTTTAAGTAAAATTGATGAAATGCATGCATGATTTTGATATATGGTTGCTGCTGTGATTTTGTTTTAATTTCTGGATTGTAAGCATGTTAATTTGAGGTGATTTAAGCTGTTAGAAATGCATATAGGCTACCTTGTTCAAAGCTTTGAGTTTTCTATGCAAAAATGTGATTTTTGGTGAAAATAGTGTGAATCTGTTTCTGTGATGTTGCTGTTGTTTTTAATTGTTTTCAGAGGCTTAGATAAGCTTGATTAAGTAGAATTAAGCTAGTGAAATGCATGATTAGGTGGTTTTGCTCAAGTTTGAGTTTAGAACTCAAAGCTTGAGCTCCAATGGCATTTTTCGTGTTTGAGGTTTCTGGGTTGTTTTGATGCCTTGGATATGTTCTAGGGAAGGTATAGCACAGGTCTGGAAAGTTTGAGGTGATTTGGGGTTGATTTGAGCAAGATATGAATATTTGATGTTGCT
Organism: Cannabis sativa; assembly: GCF_029168945.1. NCBI lineage: Eukaryota > Viridiplantae > Streptophyta > Magnoliopsida > Rosales > Cannabaceae > Cannabis > Cannabis sativa. The sequence goes on from NC_083603.1 coordinate 23,222,416, forward strand.
GCCTGCGAGGAACCGGAATTCCGGTTGTGCATCCGGAATTCCGGATGAGGGTCCTGAATTTCCCAGAACCGGAATTCCGGTTGGGGATTTTACAGAACCCGTGTTTTTCCTCGTTTTTATGTTTTAAGGGGTATTGCCATGCTTTTTATCGATAGGGAAACTTTTAGTTCCTAGTTTTAGTCCCCGGGAAGTGATTTAGCGTGTCACTTATAGCGTTGTGATTTTTATGGTTTAGGAGCCAGTAATCCGCCACTCGGCTTCGGTTCCGGTCGGGTTGACGGCACACCCGAAATTGGAATCCGAGTAAGATTAGTATAACGGTATGCATATGTAGATTACATGTTTAGCGAGCATGTAGGAAGCCTATTAGATTACATTAGTTGTATGTTGGCTTCGAACCATCCAACCCCGTCACGTCGGTACGAGCTGGAGTATGACCGACGGCGGAGTATGACCGGTTTGACCGATCAGTGACACTTGGTTGGTGGTTCCATGCTATTGACGTATCCCGTCGGTACGAGGCTGGAGTATGACCAAGCGGCGGAGTATGACCGGTTCGACCGATCGGGAGGATATAGTAACACGTCGGTACAGCCGGAGTATGACCGCGGCCGAGTATGGCCGGTTCGGCCGATCAGTTGTTACGTGTCAATAGTACCGTCCCTATGAACGTTCAGAACTCAGTACCATGTTGGACATGGCAGTAGTGGCTCAGTACCATGTTGGACATGGCAGTAGCGGGACTCAGTATCGTGTTGGACACGGCAGTTAGTATTATGTATGAGTATTATTATGCTTTTCTTACTGAGTCTGTCGACTCACAGTTTATGTTCATGTGTAGGTAAAGGCAAGGCTATAGCTGATGGACCGTGAGCGAGCTTATGAAGGTTGTACATGTCGGGGCGGTTAGGCCTGGAGCGTACGATCATCGGGACAGCGAGGCTGATTTTTTGTAACTGGTCGTTAGACGACTTTTATTTTTATGTAATGGTTAAACAGTTAAATCTTTTTGTAAATGATTTTATAATCGGGATCCCGAGTCTTTTGTAATATGGTTTATAAGTTTAATTAAAAAGCAAAATTTTAATTAATCACGTTTTTCCATAAACCTCGTTGATTAGCAACGAGCTGCACAGTACGTTTAAAAATCACGTAATACGCCTAAGATAGTTAGGGTGTTACAATTTGGTATCAGAGCCTTGACCCAGCCGGAAGTGTGGTCGACGAGGACGTCGGACCCCGTAAGGGGGGGTGATTGTGACAGTCAGTAGTCCCGTGATCCGTAAGGGGAAATACCGGGTAAGCTGTGCAATCCCACACCGCCTGGGGAAGGTCAAGTGGGATGATTCTGAGACTGTGTAGGTATGGGACTACACAGTTGAAGAGGGCTTAAATGGATTGATTGGTACTACCTATATCAACAAGGTGCATCTTGTTTTTCGATAGCCCATCTCGAAAGAACTCCACAGTTAAGCGTGCTTGGCCTGGAGCAATTTCAAGGATGGGTGACCTCCTGGGAAGTTTTCCCAGGATGTGTGTGAGTGAGGACAAAGCACGCTGAAAACACTCGTGTTGGTCTGTAGGGCCAGTCGTCAGTCCATGAAGCAGCCAAAGTGACGTACTCGTGTATAAGAGCCATTCATTCCGTGGGTGTAAGGACCCAATGGAGGCTTGAAGCGGGGACGTTACACTATTCGAATGACTTGAACCAAGAATTCTTAATCCTCATAAAATTTTATGGTATCTTAATTTTGATTACTTAATCTCTGGCATGTATTTTTCACTTCAAATACTAGTCTGCTATGTTGATGACTTAGTCTTAACTTAAAGTTTCAGACTAATACAAAAGTCACAACTAGGTAACTCTCCAAACAATCAGAGGTTAAAAGTATTATTTAACCAGACATGAGTGGGAGCTATCTGAGATGTAATCAAATAGGGAACATTAGAAGATATTCAAGAAAGATTTATGAAAGTGATCTATATGATTAGATATTAAGGTACTGTGTATCAATTGTCCTTGTATCTCACCATATAATTTCGAGATTCTTGAGATGGTGCTTACTTTGGGGGTGGAGGAGTTATTCTATAATACCAGAGAAGAATTATAACTTTGTAAATTCGAAAATACCAAGAAAGTTATATTACTGAAGAAAAGTCTACACTGTATTATCTCAATTCCATATTTTAAAATATGAGAGATATGTCTTCTGTTTAATCCGGATGTACTTTTAAAACAGTAAAGATTTCAGTATCCCTTGATGAGTAAAGCATATAGTAAAGGATGTTTCATAAGTGCATTTATGAACTAGTTTCCAGAATTTTGGGTGGATTCAAATATACTACACTTGATCTGAAGATCAAGACATAAGATTGACCTATTTGCGCAGTTTGTTTTATATTAGTGCAAGTGGGAGTTTTTTGGGTTTTATGCCCTAAATAAAACTCTTTACAATCTGATTAGTAATTAATACAAGAAATTTGAAGTGATTTATGTTTGCATGAATTTTACATGCTAATGGTTTAAATATGTTTATTACATTTACACAAAAAATCAGTTAAATCCAGATCATATGTTTATTCACAATTACAGTATCGTCAACACAGTGGAATGCGATTGTGATCATATGAATCAAAAGACTTGGTCCCTGTTTCATCAGTGTTTTGGATTTACACTAATGTGATAATCAGCGATGATGTGTACTTACACTTGGAGTAAGTGTTATGTTCTTTCCAGGACATTAGTAAAGTATACTAGTTTCCAATGTATGGAGTATACATTGGACTGGACCGATATTGCAACTAAGTTAAGATATTACAAACTTACCGTCATATATATATTTCCAAGTCAATATCAGTAGTTGATCTTAAGATTTTAAAAGAATCTAAATCCTGATATGCTTAGGCTCAACTCAGGAGTACTATTCATGCTCTTTGATTTATAAGTTAAGCCTACTTTTGGGTCAGGATGATACGTATATTTTGGGAACATGATAGTATGATTGAGTGGGAGTGCTGAACATAAATATGGAATCTATAGCTCCTACTGGTGTATAGAAGTCAAGTGATGATTCCCTTCGAGCTTAGCAAATAGAAGTAAATGGATGAGCTCTTGTTTAACTGACTAATTATTAGATCACTAAACACCATTTACAGGTAGCTAAGTGTTTTAAGGGGAAAAATACATTGAGGGGTGAGAACGGTAAAATTATCCCATCTCAATGTAGATCATCTATATAGAGGATTTTTAAATCACAATAAGATTATAACAATGGTTAAATGAGATAGCATATTGATATCGTGGAACATATAATATGCTCTATATAAGTCTGAGAGTGCAATTTTAAGTCTAAGAGTGGATTCAACGAAGAATTAATAAGTAGGAATTTACTTGGTAAATTTGGTTCACTTATTGGAAGCTCAGCATATAGATCCATGGTCCCCATTCTAGTTGAGAACATTCTGCTTGTAAGACTCATTAATTGATTCGTGATTGATCAATTATAATTCTAAAGTTAGACTATGTCTAATTTGTGAATTTTCACTAAGCAGGGGTGAAATTGTAAAGAAAAGAAATTCTAGGTTTATTTATTTATTAATGGACTTTATATTTCTAATTCATAATTAAATTAAATGATAATATTATTTAATAATCTATTTTAGTTATTAAATAATTAGTTTTGGCATTTAAATGGTTAGAATTGGAAAATGGGCGTTTTTGAGAAAATAGAAATAAAATTTGTTAAAACTGCAAAATCAAGTGGGTCCCATTAACACACCATGGCCGGCCACTATTTGTGGAAATTCAAATTGATATTTTCATTATTTTAATGTCAAATAATTCTTAACCTAAACCTAGTAGTTGCCTATAAATAGAAAGTGATGGCTCAGTCAAAACAACACATTCATTAGTTATCTGACAGAAATTTCTCTCTTCAGAAAAACTGAGCCTTCCCTATTTTCTATACCTGGCCGAAACCCTCTTCTCTTTTCTCTCTTCATAAAATTTCGACCCTAGTGAAAGAGTGAGTGCCCACACACAGCAAGCAGTAACTCAATCATAGATTGGAAGACTGTGAAGGATCAAACTCAAAGAAGAAGGACATTCGGGCTCAGATCTTGATTATACTCTGCTACAGAAAGGATACAAGGGTTAGAGATCTGAGTGGAAGGAGACATTAATTCCGCTGCATCAATGTAAGGTTTTCTTAACTTTATATGTGTTTAATTTATCGTTTTAGAAAGTTCATATTTAGGGTGTTAAACAACATACTTGTGAGTAGATCTAAGATCCTGGTAAAATAAATTTCCAACAGGAGATACGAAAGGTTGATATTTAATACATCTAAAAAAGAGAATAAAGTATTTATTATTCATTATTTCACAACAGCATCCCCAATGCCCCTGAGGACAAGCGTCTTTTCAAAAATAGTCATCCTTTTCCTTCCTAAGGGACGCGTCTAAGATGAAGAGTGTGGACCTCACGGCTCCGCTAACCAAACCTCATACTTTAGCCAGTCCTCCAGGATATAACCCAGAATAGCTATAATGGACTCTCCCCTTTAGTTTCTTAATAACCTGTCTGCAAGACAAAGATACAAAACCAACCTCTGGGGGAAGATAGCAAGCTCCCAACACTCTAAAGTTTTGAGTGCTTGGGGGGTAAATCTTATCCCTACACGTGGATAGGTTATATGTGGAAGTAGCTAAAGGGTGCCATGTCAGATCGTACGGGAATATCTTGGGTTCCTCTTACTTTTAAGATAGGATCAAGGAAAGCATCAAAGTATTTGGGAGATCACATCTGTTGTGAAGGAGGAATTGATCCTTGAATTTGTAACCTAATGCTTCTAGTATTTGGAGGCATACGCGAGGCATAGGCCTTCCGGGGGGTTCTTAGGAATTGGCCATTCCAGGAGGTTCCGAGTTGCACTTCCTAGAAGCCTCATGCGACCTAACCCGAAGATACACTTGATAGTTACACCTCATTTGACACCAAGTCAAATCTTGTCCCCTGCATCAGACCATGGTTATGCGCGTACGTGCCTTTGTAGTACTAATTGTCCAACGACTTGTTCGACATATTTCTTTTAAAGGAGAAATATTTGAATGACATGTGTCCATATCCTTACGTGACAACCTGCATCAATTATGCACCTTACAATGGGAGAGCTACCTACCAAATCAACTGTTAGATGGACTGGTAGTGTTTAACAACTTCACTTGCGTGTTGAGTAAGGAACCCTAGTGGGGTAAACATTTGTAATACTTAAACATTTGCCAAAGGAGGCTAATACTACTGACTCGTGGACTAAAGGTCATTAACGCCTAAACCACGTAAAATATATATTTGTCTATTATTTAATATTTTTTATTTCCTTAAGTTCTCATTAATCAGTTTCTAAAAATCTGAGTAAATAGGTAGTTTTTGGGAAAGCCCAATTTTTTTTTTATTGTGGTCGTAACTTTTTACTCCGATGTTTGTTTTAGACGTTCTATATATGGTTAAATAGCTTATAGAAGTCTCTAGAGAAAGGAAAATAAATTAGAGCCAATATATATTTTTTAAGGTATTTTCATCACATAATTTGGTAAAAAAAATTAGATTTTAGATATGGGTATTAGAAAGTATTTTAGAATAAACACTCACTATGTTTAACGCTAATATGAATTAGGGCCATCACTCATTGATAGGAGTTTTTACTCAGGTTGACTAACATACCTAAAATAGGAATTGAGGTAAGAAAAGTATTAAGATGCACATATACATATGTTTAGTAATATATGTATGATATTTTCATATAGCTAGAATATTAAAGATAGTTGTATGTGTGTACATAGAGTTGTGCCAAGATAATGATATCTAATATGTTAGGCAATAGTGAATAGTATGGATTAATGTTATCAATATCAGTATGACTAGAGTACTGGAATTAGGTTGATATTATTGTTAATCATGTTATAGGTATGAATGTTTGGATCTCAGATACACGTTAGATGCAGTTAGTAGACTTATAGTAATTGAGTGTATAGGTACTTAATTACAAGTCAGATATATGTTGTATTATTTTATATTTTTTAGAGTCTATCGACTCACATATATGCTTCTATGTGTATGTAAAGACAAAGTCAAAGATGAACAACAGTGAGACCAGAGCTTGGTATGAACGTTTGGATCTTAGATGTTGGTATTATTATTAATCATGCTATAGGTATGAACATGTAATATCCAGATTAAAATAGTATTTAATTTTTTTTTTCTCTCCTTGGGATATTAATTGTGTGAGGATAATTATCTTATATATTTGTGTTGTTAGTGAGTTGAGATTGTTGCTTAGATTATTGTACCAATTTTCTAGAGAGAGTTAAAGTTATATTAACTACGAAAGTAAAATATTATGGTATTTTTACAGAGTAAGTAATCGTTTAATTAAAGCCCAATATGAAGGTCCATTAGGGTTTTATAATATATTTAGTGAGTTTAATTAATTAATGTTAAAAATTCGTAGGTTTGGATAAATTCGCAGGATTAAAAACTATTTTACTAAAACGATCATATCTGGAGTTCTAGAGCTCGGATTGAGGTGATTTTAGTGGCGTTGGAAAGATAATTCAAAGATCTATCAATTATGTAGAAATAGATTTATCGTAATTTTAACTTTATTGGGGTCAAAATTAAGGTACAAGGTGACGACCTGTTAAGTTTAGTATAGAAACCCTAAGTTTTAAAATTCAAATTTAAAACTTATATCTAACAAATAAGATTTTTATTTAATTATTCTATTTAGAGTTAAATTAGTATCAGATTATAGGGATTTTTTTTATTATTATTTTCTTTTATAGGTTTAATTAGATTATAAAATCTAAATCTATCACATTCTTGATACGTAATATGCAGAGTCTTTAACCCTAAGAAAAATAAAACTCAATCTCAATCTCTTTCTTTCAGCCTGAATACAATTCTTAGAGAGGACACTCATAAAATCCTATATCCTACAAGTTATCCATCTCGCTACCTATCAAAGATTTAAAATTTTCCTTCTTGTTTCATTCTCTTCGCCAAACAACACTCATGATTTTCATCAACATAACATTGAGATCATCATCACCATTCTAATAATTTGAGATTTCAAGATCTAGCACTGATTAAGAAGAGTCATCAAGAGGTAAGAGAGTTCTTCCACTTATTGTTGTGAACTTTTAGGTTAAACTATGAAATCTCGTTTTTATTTTTTTCTGAAAATTATTGTCTTAGTAAAATAGTCATATCTCTCTCAATATTGATCCGTTTCCAGCGATTTTTGTATCGTTAGAAAGCTTATTTGATGATCTAAAATTTTTATGAAGAAACAATTCACCAGTTCGGTGATATTCTATGTCGAAAATTATCATCTTTCTGATGTTGTTGTAAATCGTTTTTTTTCATATTCCCAGAAAAAGTACTTTCACTTAAAATACCATAACTCTCTCAATTCTTGTCCATTTTTAATGATCTATATATGGTTTCAAAGCTTATTCAATTTTCCATAAGTTTCATGAAGAAACATTTCGTGAATTCGGAGTTATACTATGTCGAAAAGTTAGTTTCCTTCTGTATCATGTAATTCGCTTCTTGAATCTTGTTATTCCAAAACTGTTTTGGTAAAATTGTAATATCTCTTTGAATATAATTCCAATTTCAGAGATTTTGGTATCATTGGAAAGGGAATTTAATTTCCTAAAACTTTCATGAAGATGTTATCTTCTAGTTCTGAACCTTTCAATGCAAAAAGTTTGTATTTTTGCTAAGTCGTATAATTCGTTACTCCATATTCCTTCTCAGAAATAGTTTCAGTAAAACAATCATAACTCTCTCAGTTTTAATCCATTTTTAATGATCTTTATATCGTTGGAAAGATAATGGAATTTCCTATAATTTTTATGAAGACAACTTTTACTGAATTAGTGTAGTTGTTGGTCAAAAATAGTAATCTTTCTGTTGTACTGTAAGAGTACGAATTTTAATATTAGGGCCTTGACCCATGTCTTATTATAGGTAGTAGTGACGAGATAACAACTCTTAAGCAGCGGGATTTGAGGTAAGGAAATTAGATAGTTTTCTCTGTGTTTATCTGCATAAATTTAAATTCTTTATATATTGAAATATGATTTATGATTTGTTATTATGAATATGTATATGGTACTGAGAATGTGTGGTATGGAGACAATATGAGTTTGTGAATTGATACATAGATTATGGTTGTATGACTTGTATATGTTGTATGTTGTATTTGTATGTTTCAGGTTGTATGTTGTATGATATATCTGTATGTTGCATGTTGTATGTTGTATGTTGTATGCTAACGTCTCAGGTAAAGTGGGGGACCATGGTGGGGTATGATACGGGATAAGGCCGTTGAATGTAGAGATACCCTACCCTGCATTTTACTGAGTCGTGTATGAGATTGTTATGGTGGGTATGATACAGTGATGTTACTGTTGAATATAGAGATACCCTATCCTATAACAATGGTAGGGCTGTATAGGCCCATGTTATTATATGGGCAGATTAGGCCCAGGATATTGTAGGGTCAGGCTAGGCCCGGGTTATGTAAGTAATGGCTATGATATGCCAATGTTGTGATAATGTTATTATTATTTATAATATTGATATGATTATGTTATGAGTATGATATTGGAGTTATGATCTCTGTATATGTGTACGGTGTGAACAAATAGTATAGACTTGTATGATAAAGGTTTCCATATGTACAGTTATTTGGTTATAGTTATAAAAGAGCATGTATGATATTGCTAAAACTTAATAAATATATTAATGGTATGTGTGATATTATATGGTATTGTTTGATAAGCATTTCCTTACTGAGCTTTTAGCTCACCCCCCTTACTTTCCCCCTACAGGTATTAGACAGGGAAGTATGTATAGTGAGCAGGGTCAGTTCTGGTATGTATACTGTGAGCGGCTACGGGCGGACAAACGATCTAGAACGCCGGTGGTGCCTTAGTTTTATTTTAAGCAGTTGATAAATCTAACACAGTGGAAATGCATTATTTAAAATTATTTACTTACTGTATCTTGTTTTACAAATGAAGGATCCTTCTCTGTTGCATTTTGATTTTTTTTAAAACCCATTGTTGTATTTAAATTTTTTTTTATCTTTTCAAATTATGCATGAAAATAGTATTTTTGTAAAATAAGGCAAAATATCGGGGCGTTACAGTTGGTATCAGAGCCGATCGTCCGTTAGCCCGAAGGATACTCACGGTATACATACAGAAGACTGAAAAAGATCCCTCTCACTATTATGTAAGTGTTAGTTTTAATTTTCTTAGTATTGCCATTAATAGTCTTATATGTGATACATTTAATTAGAGCCTCATCTTAGGTGGTGCTTAGAGACATCAATAGTACCCTCTATCTCTTATGATTGATTACACTTTTTAGGAAGAAGATGTATAGGTTTATATTTCTTTATTGTCTTGAATTGAACTAGGAAGGACCGTGTTCCTTTCTTGAAAATTAAGAATAAATTATATTAGGAGTTCATAAGACTTTATTTGATAAATAGAATATTACTAGTTAAGCTTGACAACATTAAGTTTAGATATGTACATAGAATCTTCTCTTCCAATAATTGAACTCTTTTGTTTCTTTTAAATCAACCTTTCTTGTAAGAGCTCACACATGAAACTAGAAGATCAGTTAGAATCAATGTGAAAGGAACGACCAATAGAGGTGGGGGCTAAGGATGTGTGTTCCGCTGACCCACAGATGGTTGATGTTCCAGAGAACCCAATAATAGTTAAGGCTAACGATCTAATAGAGGTATTGGAAGGACTACGAGCATGACTAAGACAATTTGTTGAAGAGTTTTCACAGGCTCAACAAAAGATCACCAACACTAATAGTGGAACTTGAAGCACATAATGAAATGTACCAATAGCCAACTAAGTACCGACGCATGTATTTTCACCTATCTATGAATGGTTGAAGAAGCGGTCTCTACACCTAGCCATGAATGGAAGCCCAACATATAGGAAGTAGGGATGACTTAGAATAGTAGACGTTATACCAGACTGGGACAGTATAATTTACGAAACCTACTTATTAAGAAGGATGAAATAATAGATCTTTAAGGAGAAGGTACTATCTTGTTGGATATTCTATAAGTTACACACTCCTAAGTTAGATGGTAAGAAGTATGAGTACTGTATGCAAAGACATTGGAGATAAGTATGTTATAGAAATGAGTCAGGAGAGGACGATGCCATCATATAGAAAGGAGTGTAGTGTGCTGAATAGAATCCAAAATAAGAAGTTAGAAAGAGACATGATAAAATTACTAGAGGTAATAACTTATGAAGGTATCTTAAACACTAAGAGATAAGCAGAGCATCAACAAATATTAGATTACCGAAGGAAAGTTGTAAACTTTAAACTCAAGGTCATCTACTTGGTGGAGGAGACAATAGAGAAAAATGTGTATGGTTTCGACAGAGACATTTTCAAAGGAGAAAGACAAAAAAAAAAGTCCAGGCACGGCTAACAATTTGGGTACAACATGAATGAGAGACAACTAAGAGGGTGACTACTCGGAATTGATCACAACTACACAACTAAGAGATTGTGGATGCAGCTTTGTGGCGGGTGTACAACAAACAACTATAGAGAGTAGATTGCAAATTCAAAACTTGAGAAAGAGGAGGAATTAGCATTCAAGGGTGACATCCCTAGATTCCAAATACTCACTGATACAACAACAATGGTGTGGAGTATAGCTCAATGAGAAAATGTTAGGAAAGCCTCACTTAGAGACAGGAAAAAAAGTGAGACACAATTAGGACCAAAGTAACATATATTGAAGAATGTCATGGCATGTCAAGGACTATACAAGTTTTTGATAAGTGTTGGGATTAGAAAATACACTCATGCAACATAAAGGAATTCAAGGCACAACGTAAGCAAAGGATACTACAATCCAATTACGACTTATATTATGGGCAATAGTATAAGTATGTTGGAGTGTCATCTAATGAGAAACTAAGAGGAAAACTCACAAAGTCCAGCCCTGCTGAAAAGAGATGGTGTTTCTAGGCCCTATAGTGCCCGAGAAGAAAATGACTATGGATTTGTCAAAAGCTAAAATTGTTAAGAGCAAAAAAAAAAGGGAAAAATATTAGATATTTTTCTCAATCTAAAAAGCCAGTAATAGAGATCTTTGGAAGGACTCTCTCAAGCTGACAATAACTAACTTATTGCACACTACTAAGTCTTGTCCAATTGAAAGTGCAAAAAGTTATAAGTAGAAAAAAAAACAAGATAGGTATTGATAATTTGGTGGCGTTTGGATGTAAAATGAGACGCTTGAACGAATTATTGACTTGTGCTTAAAGGTAGTATGGGAAGTAAGAATAAAAAATCCCTGACTAAGGAATTATAAATAGTGAGTCTCCAGTAATAAATCAAATACAAGTAGGGGTATAGGAGGTATAATAGTGATGGACAGAGTAAGGTCTGTTCGGCATAGTTTGCAAATTATACATATAGTATCCTTACCCTGATAACTTGGATGATCAATACATTATGAGATTGGTATGGTTGACTTATTGTTAATAGTCAACAGATAATAAATAATTAGGCTACGATAAGCCATGGTAGGGTTGAACTTATTTTAAAGGGGTTATTAGTGTGCTTTCTATGTTTTAATACATATATGGTATAGTCTTAAGTAAATAATTAGTATTGGAATATATGTTTAAGAGATTTAAAAGTTTTAGAAGTACAATTAAGAAGTTGAGATATTTTTTTTGGTGAATTAAAGACGGCTACAATATTGAGGGCATGAATATGGCTGGAATAATCAATGCTATGATAAGTATGAAGTTATGTGATACCTCAGATGACTAGTATATTAGAAGAAGCAATCATTAAACATAACTATCAGAATCTATCGGCATTACAGATTCAAACTTCACCACTATAGCAAGATAATACCAAAGTAGATAAAAGTTAGTATAGAAAACTAGCTAATCTCATAATCAAGTCAACTTGATTGAAGGGGGTAATGGAGGACCAAGCACCATAGGAGAGATTAGCAAAGAAAATACAATATAGTGATACAAGAAAGAGACTACAAAAGGAACCGACAGTGGTTACCTAGGAAAATGGGAAGGCGTGACAAGTGCAATGAATACATGGATAAAGGATATCAAGAGGTGAATGTTAGACAAAAAGGTGGTCGAAATGGATCATTAAATATTTATATATAGAAGACCTTTTAAAGAGCTTAAATGTTTATTTCCAAGTGTCATGGAACAAGTGTCTATCGATGAGTGGGTAACACCTATGAAATTGAAAGAATGACATTGTAGCCTTATAGTAGAAAATCAAGTAGAGAAGTAAGATTTTTATAGGTAATAACATTCAACTAAAGAATGGGAATGATTAAAGACAAGTTTGCATAAGGTCTTCTACCCTACTCTTTGTGTTTGTTATTTTGTATTGTATAATGTGTTCTCAAGTGACATGTAAGGATGTTCATTTAGAGAATAATTAGTGTTACTTTAAATGGCATGTAAGGATGCTCATAGAAGAATAAATAGTTTCACTCTTAATGGCATGTAAGGATGATCATAAGAGAAAGAAAAACTTTTCATATATTACGAGCATGTGATTGCAAAACTTAGTATTTAAAGCATGTATATGTAAGTTATTATGATGGAGTACATTTTGGTATTTAAGTAATGTATAGAGAAATAATAATACTTAATTAAGTTGTGTATATTTTATGTGTTATGGATTGACTGATAAGACATAGGTTAAATGCATGTTTATTGGGTCCATATATATGGTAGATAATGAGGTAATGCAGTAAGTGGCGAAAGACATGAAGACTCAACACCCCGAGTGTTGGTAAGTTAAATTTCGAGGACGAAATTTTTTAAGGAGGGTAGAATGTAATATCCAGATTAAAATAGTATTTAATTTTTTTTTTCTCTCCTTGGGATATTAATTGTGTGAGGATAATTATCTTATATATTTGTGTTGTTAGTGAGTTGAGATTGTTGCTTAGATTATTGTACCAATTTTCTAGAGAGAGTTAAAGTTATATTAACTACGAAAGTAAAATATTATGGTATTTTTACAGAGTAAGTAATCATTTAATTAAAGCCCAATATGAAGGTCCATTAGGGTTTTATAATATATTTAGTGAGTTTAATTAATTAATGTTAAAAATTCGTAGGTTTGGATAAATTCGCAGGATTAAAAACTATTTTACTAAAACGATCATATCTGGAGTTCTAGAGCTCGGATTGAGGTGATTTCAGTGGCGTTGGAAAGATAATTCAAAGATCTATCAATTATGTAGAAATAGATTTATCGTAATTTTAACTTTATTGGGGTCAAAATTAAGGTACAAGGTGACGACCTGTTAAGTTTAGTATAGAAACCCTAAGTTTTAAAATTCAAATTTAAAACTTATATCTAACAAATAAGATTTTTATTTAATTATTCTATTTAGAGTTAAATTAGTATCAGATTATAGGGATTTTTTTTATTATTATTTTCTTTTATAGGTTTAATTAGATTATAAAATCTAAATCTATCACATTCTTGATACGTAATATGCAGAGTCTCTAACCCTAAGAAAAATAAAACTCAATCTCAATCTCTTTCTTTCAGCCTGAATACAATTCTTAGAGAGGACACTCATAAAATCCTATATCCTACAAGTTATCCATCTCGCTACCTATCAAAGATTTAAAATTTTCCTTCTTGTTTCATTCTCTTCGCCAAACAACACTCATGATTTTCATCAACATAACATTGAGATCATCATCACCATTCTAATAATTTGAGATTTCAAGATCTAGCACTGATTAAGAAGAGTCATCAAGAGGTAAGAGAGTTCTTCCACTTATTGTTGTGAACTTTTAGGTTAAACTATGAAATCTCGTTTTTATTTTTTTCTGAAAATTATTGTCTTAGTAAAATAGTCATATCTCTCTCAATATTGATCCGTTTCCAGCGATTTTTGTATCGTTAGAAAGCTTATTTGATGATCTAAAATTTTTATGAAGAAACAATTCACCAGTTCGGTGATATTCTATGTCAAAAATTATCATCTTTCTGATGTTGTTGTAAATCGTTTTTTTTCATATTCCCAGAAAAAATACTTTCACTTAAAATACCATAACTCTCTCAATTCTTGTCCATTTTTAATGATCTATATATGGTTTCAAAGCTTATTCAATTTTCCATAAGTTTCATGAAGAAACATTTCGTGAATTCGGAGTTATACTATGTCGAAAAGTTAGTTTCCTTCTGTATCATGTAATTCGCTTCTTGAATCTTGTTATTCCAAAACTGTTTTGGTAAAATTGTAATATCTCTTTGAATATAATTCAAATTTCAGAGATTTTGGTATCATTGGAAAGGGAATTTAATTTCCTAAAACTTTCATGAAGATGTTATCTTCTAGTTCTGAACCTTTCAATGCAAAAAGTTTGTATTTTTGCTAAGTCGTATAATTCGTTACTCCATATTCCTTCTCAGAAATAGTTTCAGTAAAACAATCATAACTCTCTCAGTTTTAATCCATTTTTAATGATCTTTATATCGTTGGAAAGATAATGGAATTTTCTATAATTTTTATGAAGACAACTTTTACTGAATTAGTGTAGTTGTTGGTCAAAAATAGTAATCTTTCTGTTGTACTGTAAGAGTACGAATTTTAATATTAGGGCCTTGACCCATGTCTTATTATAGGTAGTAGTGACGAGATAACAACTCTTAAGCAGCGGGATTTGAGGTAAGGAAATTAGATAGTTTTCTATGTGTTTATCTGCATAAATTTAAATTCTTTATATATTGAAATATGATTTATGATTTGTTATTATGAATATGTATATGGTACTGAGAATGTGTGGTATGGACACAATATGAGTTTGTGAATTGATACATAGATTATGGTTGTATGACTTGTATATGTTGTATGTTGTATTTGTATGTTTCAGGTTGTATGTTGTATGATATATCTGTATGTTGCATGTTGTATGTTGTATGTTGTATGCTAACGTCTCAGGTAAAGTGGGGGACCATGGTGGGGTATGATACGGGATAAGGCCGTTGAATGTAGAGATACCCTACCCTGCATTTTACTGAGTCGTGTATGAGATTGTTATGGTGGGTATGATACAGTGATGTTACTGTTGAATATAGAGATACCCTATCCTATAACAATGGTAGGGCTGCATAGGCCCATGTTATTATATGGGCAGATTAGGCCCAGGATATTGTAGGGTCAGGCTAGGCCCGGGTTATGTAAGTAATGGCTATGATATGCCAATGTTGTGATAATGTTATTATTATTTATAGTATTGATATGATTATGTTATGAGTATGATATTGGAGTTATGATCTCTGTATATGTGTACGGTGTGAACAAATAGTATAGACTTGTATGATAAAGGTTTCCATATGTACAGTTATTTGGTTATAGTTATAAAAGAGCATGTATGATATTGCTAAAACTTAATAAATATATTAATGGTATGTGTGATATTATATGGTATTGTTTGATAAGCATTTCCTTACTGAGCTTTTAGCTCACCCCCCTTACTTTCCCCCTACAGGTATTAGACAGGGAAGTATGTATAGTGAGCAGGGTCAGTTAAGTACGTATACTGTGAGCGGCTACGGGCGGACAAACGATCTAGAACGCCGGTGGTGCCTTAGTTTTATTTTAAGCAGTTGATAAATCTAACACAGTGGAAATGCATTATTTAAAATTATTTACTTACTGTATCTTGTTTTACAAATGAAGGATCCTTCTCTGTTGCATTTTGATTTTTTTTAAAACCCATTGTTGTATTTAAATTTTTTTTTATCTTTTCAAATTATGCATGAAAATAGTATTTTTGTAAAATAAGGCAAAATATCGGGGCGTTACAGAACATTCGGATCTCAAATACACGTTAGATGCAGTTAGTAGACTTATGGTAATTGAGTATATATGTGCTCAATTACAAGTTAGATATATGTTGTATTATGTTATGTTTTCTTACTGAGTTTGTCTGCTCACATATATATTTCTATGGGTAGGTAAAGGTAAAGCCAAGGTTGAACTACGGTGAGAGCAGAGTTTGGTGAAGATTGTACACATCTAATTATCTAAGCTTGGAGGCTTGCGATCTTTGAGACACCGTTGGCATAGTTTTTAGTTATCTGATTAGACAATACTTTTGATGTTATATATATTATGTATATTTTATAAATAGATTTTGGGATCTCAGATTCTAAATGTATTACAAATATGATGCATGTTCAGTAAAGTTATAATTATTACAAAAATTTTATTGAAAACATTTTTATATTAAAACTCTTTGATTAGCAAAGGTAACCACAGTAATTAAGACAATACCATAACATGTCTTAACTACTAGGACGTTACAACATGTGTACAAAGCAATAAATCAAAGATAAAATAGAACTCACCTAGTTGCATAATGAAGAAACAATGTCACATGACAATCCTAAAAAGATACTTCAGAAAATATTAGCAGAACTATGCTAAGATCTAATTTAATCAACCAACGAGAAAAATCGAGAGAAGTTCAAAATTTTCTTCTTCAAAGAAGACAACTCTTCGCCTCGAATATTGAATATATTTGACTAGTCTCCAATAACATCCTTTGCTTAAAGAATGCTTTGGAACTACACTATGCTCGAGATGCCTTTCTTCAAGAAAAAAAGAAAACTATGTGTCTCCCTCAGGTAAAAAATGGTTAATACTAATTTGACTGTCAGGTTTGCTTTGAAGAAGCTTAAATTAATCTATGTTTCTTTTGATAAGCTTTCTGAGAAGAATACGAAACAAGTTTTGCTCAACTACAGTGTCCAAAGCAACGGTTCATTTGTATTTTCAAAACACAAGCGATTATTAACATTTTCTGCCTATGTATAAATATGTAAAACATGGAGAAACTCATGTGGTATAACTACCCTTTAGATCAAACTAAATAACTGTTATTCTACTTTTATAAATAGCATTAAAAATATTGAGAAAAGGACGAAAAATTTTGTATATCAAATTCTTGCAAATATTTATACACAGACTTATTTTAGTCATTCCATTCCAAGTATTATTTATTACATAATTATTTTTGAAGTATTAATTATCAAGTCTAATTCTGAGTTAATAATTAATATAGTAATTTTATTTCTTTGAATTTTTTGTGGTATATAATCTTTTATTAATAATTATGTGGATGTCCAAATCTTTTATTTATTACCATTAATTGTAATAAACATTCCTCTTTTCTTAGTTTTTCTTTTCTTAGTTTCTTAATATTTCACTCTTGGATTTGTATAAATAGGGGTTCACCCCATTGGAATAAACAACTCAGAAATTCTCATTCACTTTCACTTTCTCTCTTCATCTTCTTCTTCTTTCTTCTCATCTATTCTATATTATTTTATAACACGTTATCAGCACGAGTCTCTACCCAAGCTTCAAGCATGAGTCTTTGCCTAAGACCCAATGTAAGTATTTTGTTAAAGTTCTTGAATTGTTTCAAAGTCACGATACACTAAATATATATTTATATATATACTCATCAGAATGAAATAATTTCAAGAATCATTTGGTTTCCTTTTTCTTTTTATCTATATATCTATATATTATATATGTATGTATATGCTTTTATATATTTATTATTGATTTCATATATATATATTATGTTCTTATCATTCATAATATTTATAATACATGTGTGCCTATGATATGATAGAGAAAATTTATATAAATTATACATATATCTAGAAGATTATGTATCATCGATAAAATATTGCATATATCCTAAAGATTATGCATCCTCGATAAAATATTGCATATATCCTAAAGATTATGCATCCTCGATAAAATATTGCATATATCCTGAAGATTATGCATCCTCGATAAAATATTACATATATCCTAATGATTATGCGTCCTCAATAAAATCTTGCATATATCCTGAAGATTATACAAACGTAATATTCATTGTATAGTTGATGGATATATAATGAAAGAGATGAATACATATTTATATATATGTTCTTGTATTCTTTGAGGACAATGAAAAGTAATCTAATATCGATATAGATTTTGACAAACATTTTCTGAAGTAAATGTTTTATATTTGTCAAAAAAAAAATGATTGTATTTATGTGAATATAACTAAAGAATCATTAAAAATGATTATTATTGATGCAATTTTATAGTGGGTTTTGAATACCTAAAAAGAATGTTAAGAAAATTGCATTGAAACATCAAAGTATAAGAATAACAATGAGCGTGACTAATGTTATTTAAATACATGAGGCATGTATTTATTCTTCATCATTCCCTGCAGAGAATGATACGAATTGAAGTCAACTACTTTTAAAGATTCCTCGTATTAGTCATGTTATTATACATTGTTATTACTGGCAATGTTGGAAATTATTGAATCTGACATATATTAAAATTTAAATTTTGCATACATCTTGGAGACTATGCAAAAATTGCATTCATATATTCTTTGAAATATCGTAAAAGAAATTGTTGAATAATTTCTTATATTTTTATGGATGAACAAGTAATAAATTTTTAAGAAATTTATAATAATGTTCTACTTGTTCAACGTCATTCCCGAAGTGAATGTAATGATTTTAAATAATCAATGACATTATTTACTACTCAAATATTTCTAGAAAAAGTGGAAACAACCAAAAGATGAGATACCACACTCAATCAAAGTGCATGAAATCTATATATCATGTGTGGAATTGAATAACAGTGGTCGCGTGCCTGTAGTACAGACACACTTATAATCAAGATAAAAGTATACTTGATTATTTAATAGAATGTGAATTGTACAAACTTATTGTACATTTAGAATATTTAAATATCATTACCTAAAGAGAATGAATAGACATAAAATTCTATTTCAAAGAATATAGATTTCACATATATTGGTAATGCCAGAAGCAAATTAATATATACATATTTTATTATTTCTTGAATTCAATAGTTTTAAACTATTGTTAGTACAAGATATGTATATATATAGTTACTATATAATTCAGTTTGCATATTCCCAAAAGTGGATATATAATTTACTAATATTTGTTAGTAATCCAATATAATCAAAGTGATACAGAATCACAAAATGATTATTTGAAAAGCTTCCTGAAGAAGTCTTACATACAATTGCTACTTGGAGTAGTAAAATATATTTGTATGTACCTAAAAGTATAACTTTTATCTAGTTATGAAAGTAATAAGAAATAACTTATTATATGTATTGGTTGTACATTGAAATATATAATATATCAAGTCATGATAATTAGACTGATGAATAGTCTATTAATAAATTAGACGACTTGTTGAAAAGATACCAGGAAAAATGAATGATATATTATGGTTATATCTATTTGACCATTACAATAACACGAAGAAGTTGTCATGTATCTTTTAAATTATACACATCATTGAACTGATGATAGTGATTCCTGAAGAAATATAAAGTTTGATAAACATAATAGTGATTCCTGAAGAGTATTTGTTTTGGAGAATAATATAATTATATTATTCGTGTATATAAAAATGAAACTTGTAATGATTATGTTGTAGTGATTTTACATTACTTTTTGAAAGTTTCATTGAAATACAAATTATAGTGAACCTGAAGTTCATGAATTGAATTATTTTGACATGATCAATCATATGCAATAAATTGTCAAAGAATTTGACTAAATTTTGTTGAAGAACAAGAAGATTCTTCTCATTGTTAATTTATAAGGCTCAAAAGAAGAATGTGCATATATTTGCACATAAAAATATTTAAATTATATTTCTTTAACAATCTTGAGCCATTGTTAGATTTTTATTGCATAGTTTCTTATCGATGTGATAAGATTATATGATCATGCATTTACAAAATGTGTAAATTTATGTATTTCTAATTATACACGTATGACTCATTCTTAGAAATAAATTAAGTTCATAAAGATTGAACTTGAAACTGAAGTTTATTGAACCTGAAGTTCAATGTCATATAGTATATATGAGTTTAAATAAATATTGATTCATTGTGATATATTGAAATCCCTATAGGTATATTAATATTATTAGATATCACAATTTTTAAAAATTCTCTCGATCAGGGGGAGAGAAGCAGTTGGGATCGATGATAATTTTTGAAAAATGATCCTTGCACAAAGTATATAAGAACAATATAGTTCAAAATGATATATACCAACTGCAAATCAATATTATTCAAAGTTGAGTTAGAATGAGTTGAAAACGTCTGAAGCGTAAATGAACAATATAGAAATTATTAATAAATGTTCATTTGATTTATCCTGAAGATGTTAAATATAGAGATACTCATAGAGATACCTTAATGTTATAAAGTATTGATGATTAAAATGATAGCCGTGATGAAAACGGTACTTGAAGAGACTCCCAAGACAAGTTAGACATAACACATTTGATTATAATTGAATCCCTGAAGTGGTTCTATATAGGTACCTATAAATGATAAACATATTTGAAAAATATGTAATTTAAAGAGATCTCTATAAGTTATGTCAATATGGGAGGAAATTATCACATAATAAAATTTTTGTCGACAATAGATGTTGAATGTTTGCATATGCAATAAACTGACATGAGATAGCAAGGATCATGGTATTAGATTTGTCGAGAATCCTCGACATACATTTTGTTTTTGGCCAAAATATTATGACGCAGTCCAGGCAAATTTACTCACATAAAGTGAAGTAAGACCTGTAGGGTGTGCAAATAAATATTTCTAATGAGAAATTTGCATATATGTATTTGTACATAATGAAACAAAATTTGCATAGACATGAGATTGATTGAAGTAAGGCTTAAATATTGAGAAAATATAATCATGATTTGATTATAGCCTGGAATATATTTTATGAGGATTTATAAGTGTCACATAAATGTTGCAACAAAAGTTATTCATTTGGAGCTCCTAATATAGTGTGAATTTGAAATAAGCCTTATCTAAAAATTCTAGAAGAATTTAATACATGACTTAAGTGATATAAATTCTAAGTCACGCGCACTATATGACAAAGATCTTTGTATGAAATAAAGACATGTAAGTAAATTATTGTTTGAAAAATACCTATGGTTGTCTATGCAGTATAAATACTTAAATTATACGTTGTGATAGACTCTTAAAGAGTTTTTGATTAATTGAAGAACAAACTTTTATTTCTTTTGTATTATGAGAAATATTAATGTATAAAGTTTGTTCATTAGTATTGAAGTCCTGTACTTCATATGTATCAAGAATTATAAATATATGATCATTTGATATGGAAATTAAGATCATACAACAAGATGGAACAAATATATGGTCTTGGAGTATCATCATTGTCACAAATTAAAATTTATAGTACCATTAATGTGTTATGTTCATATCTACTTGAAATTTTAAATTTTCGTATGAACAAAGTTGTGTACACATATGAATGATACAATTAGTTGGATAAAGACTAATGTTCCACGAACCCCTCATCTATAATTTAGAAGTCCATACATACTCTGAAAGAGTTATAGAAAATATATGATCAAAGATTATATATGGTGATATTTTAAAAGTGATAACAATAATCTTATGAGATTTATTATCACCAAAAAAATTATGGATCATATGTGCATGAGGGGGAGACATATTTATGTTGCACTCTTTTTCCCTTAGTTCAGGTTTTGTTCCACTGGGTTTTGCCTGGCAAGGTTTTTAACGAGGCAACTTGCAAATAATTATGAATATGAAATATATATTATACTCTTTTTCCCTAGCTCAGATTTTGTCCCACTGGGTTTTTCTTGCAAGGTTTTTAACGAGGTAACTATAAATCATATTAACATACTTGCATTTTATGAAGCAAGTAGAGAATGTGTGTGAGTGAGATTATTGACATAGCATATTCTGGAAACAGATGGATTGCACTCAATAAAGAAGTATCAACCCAACAAATTCTCTATGGATAATACTGGTTGCATCACTCAACTAAAAGGATGGTACATTGAAGGAGATAGAGTCAGAACACATTTCACCAAATTCTTCTTTATACGCTTCAAGAAAATGCATATTGGTGTTCAACATATTCAATCAAGTGTCAATCTTGCAAACTTATTCACAAAGTTATTACCAACATCAACATTTGAGAAGATGGCAGATAAGATCGAAATTCGTCGATTAGAAGATCTCCACAAATGTCTAAATGAGGGAGGGGGAGTTAGTTTACACTATACTCTTTTTCCTTTGATCAAGTTTTCAGCAAGATTTTTAATAAGGCAGTTATTATGGACATCCAAGGGGGAGTGTTATAAATATTAATAATTATGTGGTCCAAATCTTTTATTTATTACCATTAATTGTAATAAACATTCCTCTTTTCTTAGTTTCCCTTTTCTTAGTTTCTTAATATTTCACTCTTGGATTTGTATAAATAGGGGTTCACCCCATTGGAATAAACAACTCAGAAATTCTCATTCACTTTCACTTTCTCTCTTCATCTTCTTCTTCTTTCTTCTCATCTATTCTATATTATTTTAGAGGTATTTACACCAGGCAACGTTAAATTGAATTTATTTATAGATATGGCCTTGTGTGTTTTAATGCAGTTTTATACCGTTTATATTTAAAAAAAAAATTGTGGCACGTATACCGATATGTGTATTACACGCGATTATAAAATTATAGCCTATTACACGCGATTATAAAATTATAACTATATCATAGCCTACTCTCTCTCTCTCTCTCTCTCTCTCTCTCTCTCTCTCTCTCTCTCTCTCTCTCTCTCTCTCTCTCTCTCTCTCACACATAGCTTACTGATCAGTCACAATCATCTCACTTTTCTTTAATTTGGACGATTTCTCTCTCATCTTTCATAGACATTACCTTTAGTGGAGAAGTTAGTCTCTCTCTCTAGCTGTATATACAAACAAGATCATTTAAGTCTTTACTTTCTTTTTTATTTTTTATTTTCTCTCTCTCTATCATCTTTTTAGAGTTTGTTTGAGGTTACTAAAGAATTTAGGGTTTCTCGTTTATGACAAGGTGGTGTTGAATGTGTTACTGAGCTTAATAAAGAACTTAGGGTTTCATATAATAATTGATCATATGATGTTGTGTTTTTGTTCTCTGTATATATTTTAGATATTTACATCATCATATATGTATGATGTGTAGTTCTAATTTAGTTACTTCCTTTTAAAAATTATATAAAAAAGTTACTTTTATTTTTTATCTTAGTTATTATTTTTTATACAGAAAAAAAAATATATGTTTTTCATATTCTAAAATATAGTTTAAAATTGTTAAAAAAAAAAGTAACATCAATGGATCTTAAACAATAAAATAATATAAAATAGCTTGAAAATTAAAAAATAAAATCATAATTTCAAAGTTAACTAATCAAAATAAGTAACCCTAAAGTGTATGAGATAAAAAATTATCTTAAAATAATTTTTTCTTTAATAAAAAGTAACTAATTGATATATTATTTACATCAAAAGCAACCAAAAGATTAATATATTTTTCTCACATATTAAATGGTTATTTTATTATTTATATATGTGTAAAATTTTGAAATATTTTTTTTACTAGAAAAGTAACCAATTGATATCTTATTCAAATCAAAAGCAACTATTTGGTTGCTTTTTTCAAAACTCCCAAAAAGCAAAAATTTCTAGAAACCGAGATTTTTCTAGTTTTTTCCATTTTCGGTAATTATTTTGAATTTCAGTATGTATGCTGACGTGGCACATCGGTATTTGTGCAAATAATTTTCTTAAAGGTATTTTTATAAATAAAACTAATTTTAAGTATAATATTGAAAATCCCCCATTATTTTATAACAATTGCTATGTTATATTGATTTTTTGTATTATATATATATTCATTCTAATTATAATAATTTCCTTAAAAAGAAATTGACCTAAAATAAAAACATTTTTATAATATTTATTATCTAATTTATTATATTTGGCTATTTAACAAAAATAACAAAATACAATACAATGTGAATGTCTTGCCAGCTGGCATGTGTTTTGGTCTTTCTCTCTAAAGTTCTTTTTGTCTTTTTTGGGTTTTTCTCACTTTCTGGGTTCTTATTTGCCATACAACGTTGATTTTTGCTTGGTCTATGCAATGGCTTCTAGTAGCAGATCTCTAGAGGAAGTGGAAGAGAGATATGCATGCATTGATATCGAAGGGGAAGAGGAGGGAGTGGAGATTGATGGTCTTGACTCGGAGGAGGGGGTGATCTTTGACGATAGGTTCTGTTTAGTAGGCAGGTTCTTGAACGCTCAATCGGTGGATTCCGATGCCATGCGACATACTCCCGCGGGGTTGTGGAAGCCTGGAAAAGGATTGTTTGTGAAGGAATTGGGACCAAATCTCTATCTTTTTCAGTTCTATCATGAAATCGATATTAAACGAGTCATCAATGGCAGCCCGTGGACGTTCAATCGTCTTTTATTTCTGTTTGGAAGAGTGCCGCAAGGAGGAGATCCGAAATCTGTTCCTTTGAATAGATTGGATATGTGGGTGCAAATTCATGGCTTAACTTTGGGGTTCATGACGGAGAGAGTGGTTAAGGAGGCGGCGAAAGTAATCGGAGAGTTTGTCGAGTCCGATCCGAAGAACAGTAACGGACTATGGCGTGATTTTTGGCGTGTTCGGGTGAGAGTCAATATCTATCAACCGATCAAAAGGAGAATGAAACTTAAAAAGGGTTTTGGGGACTGGTTTTGGGTGCCATTTAAATATGAATTTCTTCCAAGCTTTTGCTACATCTGTGGAATCATTGGCCACACAGAAAACTTCTGCCATAAACTATTCGATACGCCGGAGGAGGCTATTGTCAAGCCGTATGGGGAATGGCTGAGGGCTCAAACTCGTCGGAAAAGCTGTTTGCTTCATTCTCAATATCTTCGGACTGGTACGGATGTGGATGATGAAACCTTTGGGCCAAGAGAACTGGCGGCTGCTGTCAACGCCGATGAAGATCCTGTGCCAGCTACTGGGACGACTAGCAGAGGCAAAGAAAAGTTACCTGTTTTAGTTGATGGAGGGAATCACGGTCATACAAAATCTCAACCATTTTCTCCTAATATCATGGGAGGTAATCGAGCCCCACTATTTTCTCATTCTTTTAATAGTAATTCTTTTATTGAGAATATTGGTCAGAACACTTTAAATGCTCCTAAGACTACTAATTTGTGATTGGTCAATGGGGAGAATTCGGACCACAAAAGGAGAAGGCCGAATGATATATATTTTGTGGATAATGGGCCGAATGATGTGGACTTAATGGATAGTGGGCCAAATGATGGTATGGAGGCTGAGGTGATTATTTCTTCCAATAATGCTACTCTCCCAAAAAATGGGCTTCTGGTGGGTTCTGGTGTCCAGGCCCACCACGAATTATGAGTGTTCTTAGTTGGAATTGCTGTGGGCTTGGGAACCCTCGGACCGTTCAATTCCTTAAGGACCTTGTGATCCAAAAGAAGCCTAATTTTATTTTTCTTTGTGAAACTTTGTGTCGTAAGGAAATTGTGGAAAGAATTCGAGTTGCTATTGGTTTTGATGGTTTATTTGCGGTTGATGCTATTGGGCGTAGTGGTGGTGTTGCTCTTCTTTGGCGTAATAATGGGGATATCAACCTTCTCCGCTTTGCTCATAATTATATTGATGTTGAGGTTACTTCTTTCGATCAAGGTGTGTGGCGGTTAACTGGTTTTTATGGGGAGCCTAACCGAAGTGCAAGGGTGACTACTTGAGTTCAATTGAAAACTTTGGCTACCGTTTCTTCTTTGACGTGGTGTGTTATTGGGGACCTTAATAATATCTTGTCTCATGAAGATAAGCGTGGACGTATTCCTTATCCTCACTGGCTTATTGAGGGTTTTCAGCAAACAATTCAAGAGTGTGAGCTGAGTGATGTGGAGCTTGTTGGTCATCAATTTACTTGGGAAAAGAGCCGTGGTTCGGATGCTTGGATAGAGTCTCGCCTAGATCGTGCGCTTGTTTCTAAGCAATGGTTGGTTTATTTTTCTTCAGCACAGTTGTTGAACCTGGAGTTGAGCTCCTCTGACCATAGCCCTTTGTTGCTTAATCTTGTTGGTCAGTCTTACATTTCTCGTCATAAGCAGTTTCGGTTTGAGAACTTTTGGCTCCGGGAACCTATGTGCTTCCAAGTTGTCAATGATTGTTGGGTGGAGTCTGCTTTGGGTGGTATTCAAGAGAAGATTAAGCTTTGCGGTAATAAGCTTACAGAGTGGAACAATGATTATTTGGGGAAATTCCACTCTCGGTTGAAGCATTGGAAGAGTGAAGCTAAAAAGTTTAAAGCTGGACGTGATGATATGTCTTTGAGGCGGTTTAAAGAAGCTGAGAATAATCTTTTTGAGGTCCTCAATCAAATAGAAATTTTCTGGCGACAAAGATCTAAACAGTTGTGGCTTCAAGAGGGTGATCAGAACACGAAATATTTTCATGCTACAGCTACCTCGCGCCGTCGCTCTAACCTCATTCATAAGCTTCAGAAAGATGATGGTACTTGGGCCGATTGGGATAATGGCCTTCCAGATGTCATAGTTGATTATTTCAAGGCCCTTTTTTCTAGTGGGACGTGCCACTCGCTGAATGTTACTAATGGTATTAGTCCTACGATTTTTGAAGCTCATAATGTTGCTCTGCTCGCGCCAATTACTGATGAAGAAGTCAAAGATTCCCTCTTTCAAATGCACCCTGATAAGGCCCCAGAACCTGATGGGATGACTCCTGCTTTTTACCAAAAGTGCTGGCATATTGTGGGTAAGGATGTGATCAAGCAGGTTCGTTCTTTTTTTCTGTTTGGATCTTTACCTGAGGGATTGAATCATACTAATATTGTGCTTATTTCTAAGAAGAAGAATCCCTCACATATGTCTGATCTAAGACCGATTGCCTTATGTAATGTCCTTTATAAAGTTTGCTCTAAGGTGTGAGCTAACCAGTTAAAAGTTGCTCTTCCTCTGGTCATTTCTGATAATCAAAGTGCTTTTATTCTTGGAAGGCTCATCACTGATAATATCATGATTTCCTTTGAAGTAATGCATTACTTGAAAGGAAAAGGATGGGAAAGGATGGTTACATGGCGGTTAAGCTTGATATGAGTAAGGCATATGATCGAGTTGAGTGGTCTTTTCTGTGTGATATGATGCTTAAGATGGGTTTTGATAGCCGTGTGGTTCATCTTATCTATCAATGTATTTCCACGGTCACTTATTCGGTCACTCATGGTGGTCATGCATTGGATCCGTTCACTCCTTCCCGTGGTATTCGACAAGGTGATCCTCTTTCGCCTTATTTGTTCCTGATTTGTGCTGAAGGATTTTCATCTCTTATTAAGTCCTTCGAGGCTCAAGGAGAGTTGCATGGATGCAGGGTGTGTAATGGAGCTCCGATTATATCACATATGCTCTTTGCGGATGATAGCTACTTGTATTGTAAAGCTATCGATAAGGAAGCGTTGAATGTCATTAGATTGCTGCAGTTATTTGAACAAGCCTCTGGTCAGCAGGTGAATTTTGCCAAATCCACCATCTTTTTTAGCTCGAATACTACAGAATCTATCAAAGCTAGAATGTGTTCTCTTTTGGTTATGGTTGAGGCCCCGCCAAATAGTCTTTATTTTGGTCTTCCTTGCACTATGGGTCGTAATAAAAATGCTATCCTGGGTTTCCTTAAGGATAAGATGGAAAAGAGAATATTAAGTTGGGAGGGTCGTCTTTTATCTAAGGCTGGCAAAGAAGTTCTTGTGAAGACGGTTGCTCAGGCTCTTCCCTCATATGCTATGTCGGTTTTTCTTCTTCCTTTTGATACTTGCAACAAACTTGAAGGGATGATGGCCAAGTTCTGGTGGCAGTCTGATAGTTCAAAGTCACATGGTGTTCATTGGAAGAGTTGGCAACATCTGACAAAGCATAAGCATTTTGGTGGTCTGGGGTTTAGAGACTTACGGGATTTTAATCTCTCCATGTTGGGTAAGCAAGCTTGGCGCTTAATTGTTAATGAGTCTTCTCTTGTTAGTCATTTGTACAAGGCTCGGTATTTTCCTCGAGGCTCTTTCTTTAATGCTGAACTTGGTCACAATCCAAGTTTTATCTGGAAGAGCATCTTTGATACTCAGAAGCTTGTCTTATCAGGGGTGCGTTGCAATATTGGGCCTGGAACTTCAATTAATATTCAACGGGATCCCTGGTTACCTGATGCATCCAATCCCTTTGTAACGACTCAGCTGGTGGGTTTAGATGACTGTAAAGTGGCTAGCCTGATGGAGAGTCATGATAGAAGTTGGGATTTAGAAGTGCTGAATGATTTGTTCAACACCCGTGATCGAGATCTGATTTGTAAGCTCCCTATTTCTTCAGCTTCTTCTGATTTCTGGTATTGGTCTCTCAATTCTTCTGGTGTGTATAAAGTGAAGGACGCCTATAAATTGTTACACAAGGAAGATGGGTTGCTTTTGTCATCTGATGAGAAAAGATTGTGGAAGATAGCTTGGAGCATCGATGTCCCGCCTAAGGTGCTTCATTTTTTGTGGCGCTCTCTCTCTGAAACTCTTCCCACGAAGGTTCAACTGGTCTCAAGACATGTCCCACTTGATCTGCGATGTCCCATGTGTAATTTTGAGGATGAATCGATTGTGCACTTGTTAATAGAATGTTCTTTTGCTCAAAGTTGTTGGCATAGATCATCCTTAAGTGAGGCTTTCTTGTTGGGGGGTAAGTTCTCAAATTGGTTTGAATCATCTGTCTTGCCCTCTAGTACCGAGATAAGAGAGGAAGCGGTCATGATTTGTTGGGCCATTTGGAATGCCCGTAATGTGTTCAATTGGAAAGGCAAGAGCACTTCAGCTTCGAATGTCATTCTGTCTGCTAGAGTCAACCTTAATCAATGGAAAAATGCTCAATTGAAAAAGAAGGGTCCTTTATTTTTGGCTTCGGGTGAAAATGAAGGAAGTGAGCATTGGTCTAAATCGGTTACTGATAAGATTAAGGTCAACGTAAACGGAGCTATCTTTGAGGCTGAAGGTTGGTTTGGGACTGGGTTGGTGGCTCGCAATTGTCATGGCCATCTTATTGAAGCTCGTTCTTGTAGTGAACCGGGCTATTTAGATGCTGCAGTGGTGGAGGCGATTGGCATCAAGGAGGCTCTTAGCTGGATCAAAGACAAGCAGTGGCACGATGTATAGCTTGAAACCGACTGTCTTGTGGCTGTTCAAGCTTTACATTCTTCGGTTCCTCTACACTCTCCCTTTGGCGTGGTGATTCAAGAGTGCAAAGAGTTGCTTGTTTCTTTAAAATCTATTCAGATTCAATTTGTTAAACGTTCTGCTAACAAGGCTGCCCATTATATGGCTCGCAGTTCTTGTTTTCACTCAGTTCGTATGTTCACCGAGAGTACTGCTCCGGATGATCTTTTAAACATTGTAATGGTTGATTCAGTTTGCTAATAAAATGTCACCATTTTATCTCAAAAAAAAAACAAAAAAGAAAAAAACAAAAGAGACATTTAATTAACTAATTTATCTATTTGTGACCATTTTTCACATTAGTCATGTTATGCTTTATTAAGTTTCAGTCCATTCGAAACAAATATAGTCTTCCAGCTCAAACCTAATATGGATTTTTTTTTAGATAATTACACAAAACATTATTTTTTGTAAAAATATTACAAATATTTTTTTTTTTTTACATTTTTACAGTTTCATATAGAAACAATACGAAAACAAAAAGAAAACTACATAAAATTAACATGAAAATAATATCAAAACAACAACAAAAATTAATATACAGTAATAAAAAATCAATAACAAATTGACAAAAGTACAACATAAAAAAATTAAATTTTCTGTAAATAAAATAAAAAAAATCATAAAAATATTTAAAATTTCATAAAACCGTATTTTTATAATTTTTTTGTTATTTTTATGCATTTGTGAAAGAGAAATGCAAGTAAATGGCCCTATTTTTAGCTTTATAGATAGTTAATGTCCCTTTTTTAAAATAATAAAGCAAATGTCCTTGTTTACTTTTTAATACCTAAAATACCCTTCATTATATAAAAGGTATTATATGTTTTATTCTTTTAATAGAAATTATGAAAATCAATAGATCAAAATCTCTCTACTGTATTTTTTTCAACTATTTTTTTATTATATAAAAGGTATTATATGTTTTATTCTTTTAGATTTTACTGTTGTTGTTGCTGTCTAATATGTTATTTAAGCATATAATTAGTTTTTTATTAATATATCGTATGATATACAAACAATGTACGTTAAACCAATATACATATATCACAAACTTAAATTAATATACTATTAAATGAATTGTTTTCCATAATATACAGTAGCATACAAAAACTTATACCACAATCATAAGCAAATATACCATAGTCAAAAATTAATATACCACAAGTATAGTGAAAAAAAAAATAATACAAAAAACTTAATTTAATATTCCACGAGTTTTTTTTTCTTGTTCTTTCCTTCATGAAATACCAATGAACATAAAATCAATACACCTCAGTCAAATATAACTATACCACATACTTAAATTAATATTTAATAATCTTTTTTCCTTTCTATCTTTCACGATATACATATCACATACAAACGATATACCTTAGACCAATATAAATATATCATAAACTTAAACTAATATACTATTAAATGATTTTTTTTCCACGATATACAATAGAATATAAAAATTATATTCTACAATCATAAGCATAAATA
Organism: Cannabis sativa; assembly: GCF_029168945.1. Taxonomy (NCBI): domain Eukaryota; kingdom Viridiplantae; phylum Streptophyta; class Magnoliopsida; order Rosales; family Cannabaceae; genus Cannabis; species Cannabis sativa. The sequence goes on from NC_083603.1 coordinate 23,253,278, forward strand.
CTATAGTGAAAAATTAATATACCACCAGTATAGTAAAAAAAAAATATATATATATATACCAAAAACTTAATTTAATATTCTACATGTTTTTTTTTTCTTTTTCTTTCCTTCATGATATACTCATGAACATAAAAATAATATTTCCTAGTGAAATATAACTATACCTTAAACTTAAACTAATATTCTATATTTTTTTAATTTTCATCTTTCGTTCATTATATACCATAGCACATTAAAATAAGGAATAATTACATAAGGCACAATTTTTTGTAAAATATTTACATTTTACGTTCAAAGAATGTTTTTTTACATTTTTACGGTTTTCCAAAAAATAACACGAAAACAACATAAAATTAACAAGAAAACAACATAAAAGTAACATAAAAATAACATCAAAATAACAACAAAAAAACAACAAAAAATAACATATAACAAAAAATTAACAACAAATGAACAAAATTTCAACATAAAAGACCGTATTTATGTAAATAAAATCATAAAAATCGTAAAAATATTTAAAATTCCGTGAAACCGTATTTTTGTTGTTTTTGTGCATTTGTGAAATTAACCCTTAAAATAATATACTACAATCTTAAATTAATGTACTACCTTTCAGTTATTTCAAAAAAAAAATATATATACATATATATTACCTTTCAGTTTTTTTAATATATTATTGTACATAAAAATAATATACTATTGTGCAAAATAATTATACTTAACACTTAATTATTCAAGGTTATAATTGTAATTTCATTATCAAACTTTTGACAGAATGGACATTTTGTTAATTTTTTTTTTTAAAATAGACATTTATTAACTTAATTGTTAGATTTAAGCATCTTGGCCCTTTGTGAAATAATCCTTTTTTTTTAAAAAAAAAAAAACAAAATGTTCCGAAAGGGATTAACCATAAGAGAATGAGACTGAACGATCAGCCTTTTTCTCTCTTTCTCAAGGCTAAAATGAAATAAAAATATGAAAAGCCTTCACTCCATTTCTCTCTGCTCATACCAATCAATTACATTGATTGTTATATATCTACAGAATCAATGAAAAATAAAAACTTAATATGCAAACAGAAATTGGCAAGGCTTCAGCTTCAGCAAAACAGCGATAAATAATGTCATAAAACAGAGAAATAGCGGCTCTCACACACGCACACAAGCATTACAAGAAGCCATTTGCTTTGCTCGTAATGTTTTTCTGGTGCACAAAAAAAAAAAAAAGAAAGAAAAACAGCATTTTATCCATGCCAATGGCGTATAACTTCCTTCTCAGATTATTAGATGCATGATAAAACCCAAGACGATGAGCTGATGAAGGAAACCAAAATATAATAGCTGGGATATACACAATGTTGGCGGAGGCGGCACTACCCCTACCTCCCTTTCATTCCTCCGAACCACTGTTCACCCTTATCTCCAAAAGCCGCTCAACAGGCTGCCGGCAAATTGGACATCTGTTGGTCTGAAACCGCAAAACTTTAGCACACTCACTGCACATACACTGCACCAAAGAAAAAAGGGTGTCAATAACAAGCATGTAATATTTACATCAAGATGAACATTTGGAGATCAATAAGCTACAGAAAATGCTATATAAGAGTACACAAGAGAGACTCTCCATTTGAGCTACCCCTCTTTGGTCACAGTAAAATGAACATTAGTTCAAAAGATTGCTATAAGGTTTTCATGTCCTTTATGATTTGTTTTCCTGTTTTTTGTTCCTAGCTTTGCTAGTGTTCTGTCTTGAGTCACGGTAAAATGAACATTAGTTCCAGAAAAAATTCTGATAGGTTTCCTTCTCTTTTGTGATTTGTTTTACGATGTTTTTTTTCTTTCTTCCAAGCATTGCTAGCTTGCGGAATTTGAAGTAGCTAAATCACACAAACAAAATCAGAGCAATCTGAAAACCCATGTGAAGAAGTACTCTCATTTAACAATGAACTGCAACATTTTCATGAGAAACACTCCCCTCGTCAAATTGACTGCCTTTTTCAAAGGTATGAGTACATTTAATGAACTTAAGGAAAAGAAGGGAAACTATAAATTACCATGTGCCGGCAAGGAAGAACCGTAGTATCGCGTGGTTCAGACAGGCAAATGACACATTCTTTCCCCGGATCATTGCTGTCTAAATCACCTTCAACCGAATTACCAATACCGTATATCTCCTGCAGCTCATATCTCATTCCATTTACCCACAATATCTGCTTTGCAACCCTTGTGCGAAATTCACCTTTCTCCTTCTCAAAAATCGCTAGAGTTATCTGAGAATTCATTGTTCCAGATCCTTGGTTTGATTCAGATCCATTTGGGAGAACTGAGGAAGCCTCTGCCTTCACTGCTAGAGGATAGTTATCCATGTCTCCAGTTTTCGATAACTCTGTCTCCTCAAACATCGAAAAGTTAATCCCAGTTCCTGATGGCTGTCTGAATTTCTGGCCCAAACCTTGTGGGAAATGTACAGTCACAGGTGTGTGATTTTCCTTCACTGGTGTTAGGTTGCAATCTTCCCCCTCTTTGGCAAAGAATATTACAGTTATGCTGTTTAAATGAGAATAAATAAAAAGAAGAACTTCGATCATAAAAAGCATGATTTCACAATCAGATTAAATGTACCAGAAGATGAATTGTGATAATTTGTATCAGTAACCAAGACTATTAGCTCTATAACGTGTCAAGTTTCTTCTTTCCTAAACTCTCTAGATAGATATTAATACTCCAAATAGATAAGGACTCAAACCAGCAGATCAAGAATTCAATCTATCAAAACAAGAATTCAATCTAAAAATAGTAAAAATAACAGTATCAGGCATATTCTACTGCATTTCAAGAATACTATAATAGGAAAGTGTATAACAATCTTGATCTCTTGAGCTAATATTTTCCACTAGCACAAACAAACCCAAATATTCTCTCTTCTACCCATAAAAACACATGACTTCAGTTATAATTATCATTTGCAAGAAACCATTGGCATCATAAATTCATCAAGGAAAACAATCTCAAAAACTTAAAACTAAAAGCTCGAACAAGGGTTGTAAGACTACAATTTTGTTTACCTTCCGGCAACAGTGGCATCGAATGTGAAAGCCACAAGAAAGTGCCCAGGATTTTCCTCATCAGCCTCAATCCTAAGAGTCTCCTTCTTCAAATTCACATCGTTTCTTATAGTCACAGCCTTCTGATGCTCAACATAAGGTGCCACGGGTTGCATAACCGGTCCACAAGGGTACCTGCCACCGACCCAATTCCCGTGACCCGATTCAGCATGTGAGTGTGCTCCGCGGTGGTGGTGATCGTACGGCGCCGGCAAGGGCAGAGGCGTGGTAGGCGGCGGAGGCGGGTAATAACCTGGGTATTGGTAATACTGGGGAGCATTCGGGTTTGTGTATTGGGCAGGATATGGCGTTGCCGCAGTAACAACATAGCGGTTGGCTGAGAGTTCTGGTTGGGGTGGTACCTGAGGTGGAGGAGGAGGGTGGTTGTGGTGGTGGCTACGCCGGCTTCCATGGTGTCTTCGGCGATTCGTTGAACCGCTACTACCCATATTACCCATATAAAAAAAAAAAAAAATCCCTTGAAAAGTTTTTCGAGAAATGGATCCTGACTCTTGAGTTGAAGAAGAATCAAAATCCCATATTATGCAAAGAAGTAAGATGAGATGAGAGAAAGATGCAGTGATGTGATGAAGGAAAAGATAAGAGAAGGGAAGGTTGGCCAAGGGAACAAGAATCTCTTTTATGGGTTATAATGGATTGCGTAAAGCTCCACTCAGAATCAGAAGAGAAGAGAGAGAAAGTAGAGAGAAACTCATTCTGCTAAACTATAACCAAACCGCACTCTCATTGCAACAAAAAAAAAAGAAAGAAAAAGAAAAAACCAAACCTTGCTTTGTCTTTTTCTTATAGGTAATTATATTTTATTAGCACCCAAAAATATATAGAGAAAAAATATATAAAAAGAGAAAAAATATATAAAAAGAGAAAAAATATGTTAAATTAAGTTAACATAGAGACAAAAAAAGTTAAGTTAAACTCTTCTTTCCAAAAAAAAAATATATGTAAAATTATTTTTCTTAATTTTTTCTAAATATTTCAAGAATTTATATAATAAATTAAAAATTTTAAAAAAAAAAATTTACAAAGATACATCAACACAGAATTTTATTTTTATTTTTTCTCTTTAAGCTTTTTAATTTATAAAAATTCTTCAGTAAAAATAATGAATTATATTTTTAATTATTTTATAACTTTTTTATAGTTGTATTATCCTTTAATGGATGTTGTTTTTCTGATTCTTATTTATTGTTTTATAGTTTATTTATATTTGATTTATAGTTATTGTGAAGTTAATTTTTGTTATTTTTTAGTTATTTTTTGCAATTTTTATACTAAAAATATAAAATGCAATCTTTATTACATTAATACATTCACATGTTAAAGCAACATTTATATACTTTTACTTAAGTTTATTACATTTTTACCACATGCACACAAAATTCATACTTTTTGACACGTCAATGATTGATGTACATCAATCACTCTATACATCGTTTCCCTCATTTTTCTCTTTTTTTTTTCCTATTATTTTCTATTTCTTTTCATTTTTTTTAAAAAAAAATATTAACCTCCATAGTTGAACACTTCCCCCTCTACGATCCCAACTCCATTACCCCTCTTCTTTTTGTTCTTCAATTTTTTTTCAACTCCCATTAACCGAATCTCATAACCGTTTTCTCTCTTTTTATTTTTCTCTTAATCCATATATAAATATGGCTGTAACTCATTCTTCATCAACTCCTTTCCCTGTTCAAAAGAAATGTTCTAAAATGGAGTTGAAATCTTTAGCTAATAGAATCAAAGGTAAACGACCTATTGTTGAGGAGGATGACTCTGATTTTGCTCCTCCATTGTCGAAACGTGGGCGAGCTCCTCCAAAGAAGAAATCAAAGGTGGCTGCCCAGGAAAAAATTCCTCAAGATGATGCTGAAAAAAATGATCAAGATGGTGGTGGTCTTCGATTTCAGGTTTCTTTTTGGTTTTCCCATTTTTTGAAATTTTTTCGTATTTGACATTTATGTGTTTTGTGTTTTTCGATTTTACTATTCTAGGTTTTTTATTTTAGCATTTCGTTTGGTTTTGTTTCGTTTTTTAGGGCTTCTATTTTTTAGTTTAATTTATTTGTTCTTTTATGGATTTTTCATTTTCGTTTGTTTAGTCTTAATTTCTGTTTCATTTTGTTGTCTTTTTTTTGTTTTTGTTTTTCCAAATGTTTTATTGTTTTTCATTTCAGTTTCTGTCGGAATTATTTTACCAGGATCTAAGATTTATTAACAAGTATGTTATTTAAAATCCTAAATATGAACTTCTAAAACGATATGAAATAAACACATATAAAGTATAAGAAACCTTACAGTGGTTGCAGAGAAATATAATATCTCCTTCCACTCAGATCTCTAACCCTTGTATTTTTTCTGTAGCAGAGTATTACCAAGATCTGAGCCCGAATGTCCTTATCTTGAATCTGGATTCTTCACAGCCTTACACACACTATGATTGAGATACCACTTGATGTGTGTGGGCACTCACTCACTCACTATAGGGCTTCGGTTTTTAGAAGAGAGGAAGAGAGAGAGAGAAGGTGGCGGCTAGGGTATAGGAAGAAGGCTTTGAATTTTTCTCTGAAGAAATGAGATGCATCATCTTTTTCCTAAAGCCATCACTACCTATTTATAGTAAACCACGTAGGGTTAGATTAGATTTATTTGGCATTAAAATAATGAAAAAAATAAATGGTAAATTGCACTATAAGTGGCCGACCATGTATGGATAATGGGCCCCATTTACAATTTTGTCATTTTTCCATCTTATTTTCTTAAAAACGCCAATTTTCCAATCTAACCACTTAAATATCAATTCTAATTATTTAATAACTAAAAATTCATTATTAAATAATATTGTCATTTAATATATTTATTACTTAGACTAATCAAAGTCTCTCAATTAACAAATAAACCCTAGAAACTCTTTCTTCACAATTTAGCCCTTGCTTAGTGAAAATTCACAAACTATACATAGTCTAATTTTAGAATTATAATTGATTAATCCAAATCAATTAACTGAGTCTTACAAGGAGTATTGTCTCAACTAGTATGGGGACCATGGGCCTATATATCCGAGCTTCTAATAAGCAGACCCAGAACTTACCAGATAAATTCACTAACTTATTAATTCCTTGTTGCATCCACTCATAGAACTTGGAATTGCACTTTCAGTTATATAGAACGCTCTATATGTTCCACGATATAGATACGCTATGAGTTATCCATTGTTATAATCCCAATAATCAATGATCCTCTAAAGATGATTTCATTATATAGGGATTAAATTACCGTTACACCATTCAATGTATTTTATCCTTAAAACACTTAGCCACCTATAAATGATATTTCAGTGAACTAAACATAATCACTGAAATGAGTACTCAACTATTTATCTCTATTTAGCCAAGCTCGAAGGAAATTATCATTTCACTTTTATGTCTAGAAAGAAGCTATAGATTCCATATCTATGTTTAGCGCTCCCACTCAATTGCACTACCATGTTCCCAAAATGTACGTATCACCCTAACCAAAAAGTAGGCTTAAACAAATCAAAGAACATGTATAATACTCTTGAGATCGAACCTCACCATGTCAGGATTAAGATCATTTGATCTAGGATCAACTAGGTGATATTTGTTAGCCCAAGATATGTTTCCAAGAGGGGGGGTGAATTGGAAATTTAAACTAATTTCGGAAAATTAAAACTTTTAACACAAAATTATGCAATTAGTCAATTAATCAAGTAAAAGCAAGTAGTATGGCAAGCAATATATTAAGACAAATAATTAAACTTGTAAAGTAAAGAGTTTAAGGATTAGAAAATGCAAACTCTCGATTTTTACAAGGTTCGGTAGAACTATGCCACCTACGTCCTTGGTCTTCAAAGCTATGGACCTAGCTTTGAGTTCCAATATCGAGCCAAGTTAACGGGCTTGACTAACCCTTACAACCGGGAAATTTTCACCAAGGTATTTCCAAACCTTTTACAATAGTTTCGCACCCCCGAGGACTATTAACCTCTTTCTCGGATTGTTAAAGTGCCAATCTCACTATTTCCGGGTTGTTTACAAAACCGGTGCCAACCTCACCTCAATCACAATATGGAAATGTGTTTGATATACAAGCTAAAATCACTCTAGAAATATGATGATACAATGGAAACCTAGAGTGAAAAGCAAGCACACTTAAGATGAATAAAATCAAATTTTGGCTCAAAGTGTGTGAAATGTGTTGGTTTGGATTTCAAACTTAGAAGCTCCTTAATCTCACTTAGATAGGTTAGATATATGTAATAAATGCTCAACCAACTTATTTTTTGAAAGAAAAATCGAGTTTATATAGTGTTTGATGAAAAACTAGCCGTTTATAGCCGTTAGCACGTTTCCCGAGGTGGGGTCAGCCATGAACCGGAAGTCCGGATGGGAACCGGAATTCCGGATTGATTGCAACCGGAATTCCGGGTGCCATCCGGAATTCCGGATGACTGACCAGTGGCAAAAGTGCCAATTTTTGGGACTTAAACGCGCATAACTTCTTACTCGATTATCCGATTTCAGAAATTCCAACTTTGTTCTCTTAGTTAAACAAAATGTAATTTAGAAATTCAATCAAAAAATTTTTTGAACTATCGTGTGAGAAAACTTGTTGCACAAGTTAGTGAATGGGCCAAAATTCAAATTTATAAAAACTTAGTGTGCTATGCAAATCACTTTAACAAGACTAAAGTAGATTTATACCATTCAATTTGAGTAGTCTTGATGTAGAAGAGCCTCCTAGCTTGATTTGCATGTTTTTGATCCCAAGTTGATTTTTCCCGAGAGTTGACCTTGACTTTGACTTTGACTTTGACTTTCGGGTTGACTTTTTGACTTTGGGATTTTGAAGACCTCTTTTGAATAGGGTCTTGAGTTGTTGATCCCTTGATGAATCTTTTGCTCTTGACATGCTTGTTGAGTCCATTTAGTGTTGCTTTTAAAAGTTTGGTAAAAATACCAAAATATTTATTTTCTCTTTTAAATTTGCTACAAAATCAATAAATCATTAGTAACAAATAATAATCAAATATTTGCTAATCATCAAAACAAGGAGATCGAAAAGTTTGAGTTAACAATCTCCCCCTTTTTGATGATATCAAATATTTGATTATTTTGAAAGGGAAAGAAAAAATTTAAGTAAAGTAAGTTGGATTAGCTCCCCCTTAATGTGTGCAAGAAAAAAAAATTTACCTTTTAATTTTACCTTGCATGAATTTGTAAACTCCCCCTCAATTTTTACTTATGATAAAAGGATTAGATACCAAAAAAAATTGAGGTGATGCCAAAAATTAATCAATAGTTGTTCTCCCCCTTTTGATTCATCAAAAAGGGTGGCAAGGAATTCACAAAATATAAAAGAAAAGAGAAAAAAAAAATAATAAAAATAAAAACAAAGCAACATGCCAATGCATTAAAAAAAACATAACATCCAAAATAACATTCAACACACCAAACAAACAACAAATAAAAAAAAACTAACACAAAGTCAAAAGGCATGAAGCCTTTGCACACAACCAAAAAAAAATAAAATAAAAGGAAACTAAATAAGCCAAAAAAAAATAATGCAAGAACTAGTTTGGTGGGGGGCCAAAGCGATCCATGTATGCCCTCCATTGTGCCATCTCCTCTTGCACATTAGCAAACCCATGCACCATGTCACTCCTCATGGTGTTGATGTCATTGTTGAGGTTGGAGAATTGTGAGTTGAGATCATTTCGCAAGGTTTGAAATTGGTTGTCAACCGAAGTGTGAAGACGAGTGAAAGCTTCCTCAAGGTTGAATTGGGGAAAAGTAGGCATGGGAGGAGCTTGAGGAGGCATGTCTTCTTCTTCTTCTTCTTCTTCTTCTTCTTCTTCTTCACTTTCACTTGCGGGCAAATTGATTTCTTCATCATCACTCTCCAAATCAATTTGCATTCTTTGCCCTCTTTTGGGTGTGAACACCCATTCATTGTTAAGGAATTTGTAACCCATAGCCTTGAAAGTTTTGGATCCTAGAATGTCACTAGAGGTAGGATTATTTTTCTTTTCATGTAGGGTAGGAATTCCTAAGAGAGGAAAAAGGTAGCTAAGTAGAAAACCAAAGGGAAGTGCCTTAATCATATGAGGCTTGTCCACATCAAGTATGAATTTTAAAATAAGATAGCCTAGGTTGATGGGTGTGGTTTTGGCTATAATGAGATGCATGAGTAATTGATCAATGGAATTGATCTCATCTTGGTGGCCACTTCTAGGAGCAAGATTTGCAACAATAAATTTGTGGAGGATTTTAGCCTCTAAAGTGAGTTGGTGTCTTTTTGGTCTCATAATAAAAGGGCCATCACCACAAATATTCCTAGAACACTCATCAAAGTTAAAAATGGCATCATTTTTGAGAGAAAGTTTGGGTTCAAGTAATATGCCACCATTTGGTGCTCCTAACATGTCATTAAGAGATGCTACATTGAGTTCAAAAGCTACTCCTCTAAGGGTTCCTCTAACACCTAAAGGTTCTAATGTAGGTTTAATACAAGCATAAAAACCTTGAACTAGCCTAGGATACAATGGAGTATTGATTTGAATAAAAGATGTCCATCCTAGGGTATCAAAATGGTGACTAAAATCAACACAATCAAGGCTATGGAGATCACAAATTTTACCTTTGAGAATTTTCCTAGAGGAGAAATCATTGACAAACTTGTTGTGATCTTCATCATTGAAGAAGAGAGTGGGCTCTTGCCTTGCTTTTGCCCTTATTTCCCTTTGTTGAATTGCACTAGCCATTTTCTTGGGAGCTCTTGATGAGGAAGCCATTGAAGAACACACTTCTCTCTTTTTTTTTAATTATTGGAAGATGAGAGTGAGGCTTTGAAAGAGAGAATTTTAGAGAGAAGGAGATGGTGGCTGCTGTTTTAGGGTTGAAAAAACTGAATGGGGGAAGAAAAATTCGGTGGTAGGGTTTAAAAAGGGAAAAAATCGCATGAAAATGACAAAACTGCCCCTTTTGCTGATCCTGTGCCATCCGGAATTCCGGATGGTACAACCGGAATTCCGGTTGGTACAGGACCAGCAAAAAAAAATTTCTAAAAGTGGGCTAAAAAATCCAATTTTGACCCAAATGACCCCAAACCAATTCTAATACCTTTAATATGATAAAACAAAATTGCTCAAACAAGAAAATCTGAAAAATAATGAAAAATGACGATTTACGGTAAGTTTTTCGAAAATTGCCAAGAAAACTAGAACCGTACCAAAAATGAGTTTTATGCAACGAAATTGAAAAATTCTTTTTCCAGCAGTTTTATAAAATAAAATGTGAGGTGTACAAACTTACGGAATCGAAAAATGTTGAAAAATGAGAGAGTTTGGCGAAAAACACTCTTTTAGGCCTAAAAATCTAAAAATTCAACAAGTGAGGTACCAAAAATTTGTTTCATGCAAATTTCAATCAAGGCAAACCTATAGGCATACTAAATACACTCAATTTCACATATTCAAGCATATAGACACATAAGAAAATCAAATATGCAAAAATTCACATGTTCACTTGTTTAAAAACAAGTCCAAAGTTCACCAAAAATCCACATTTTGACCTATAATTTTAAGTTTTTCAACAAGGATAGTTCATATAGGTCAAGTATCAATAAATTTTCGCATCTATGCATATAAATCTCATTAATATCATATTTGGAACAATTATGCATAAATAAGTAAGTAACGAGATATGAAATTTTTTCATAGCTAGCAAACCTTATATTTCATCTAAGTTGGTCATTCCTAGCTCTCTTCTAATGAAACTAAATCTCTCATCACTAAGAGGCTTGGTGAATATATCCGCTAATTGGAATTCGGTGCTTACAAAGTCTAGCATAATATCACCTCTTTGGATATGATCTCTAAGGAAGTGGTGCCTTATGTCAATATGCTTGGCTCTAGAATGCAATATTGGATTCTTAGAGAGGTTAATGGCACTAGTGTTATCACACTTTATGGGTGTACATTCAAAATCAATATCAAAATCCTTAAGAGTTTGTTTCATCCAAAGTATTTGTGCACAACAACTACCCGCGGCTATATATTCGGCTTCGGTTGTGGATAGAGCTACCGAGTTTTGTTTCTTGCTAAACCATGACACTAAGGAATTTCCTAAAAAGTGACAAGTTCCACTAGTACTTTTTCTATCCGTCTTACAACCGGCAAAGTCGGCATCCGAGTAGCTAACTATTTCAAAGTTTGAGTTCTTGGGGTACCAAAGTCCTAGATTCATTGTGCCTATCAAGTATCTAAATATTCTTTTAACGGCACTTAAGTGGGATTCTTTAGGACAACATTGGTACCTAGCACAAAGACCAACACTAAACAAAATATCCGGTCTACTAGCGGTTAAATATAATAAAGAGCCAATCATACCTCGATACTTGGTGATGTCCACATTCTTACCGCTTTCATCTTTGTCCATCTTTATGGATGTGCTCATGGGTGTATTCATGGACTTTGCATTTGCCAAGTCAAACTTTTGAAGGAGATCCTTGATGTACTTAGTTTGACCTATGAATATGCCATCCTTTTGTTGCTTGATTTGAAGTCCAAGAAAAAGTTGAGTTCTCCCATCATGCTCATCTCAAACTCACTATGCATACACTTAGAAAATTCTTCACAAAGAGCATCATTAGTAGCACCAAAGATAATATCATCAACATAAATTTGTACTATAATAATGTCTTTGGATTTTCTTTTTATAAAAAGTGTATTATCCGCTTTTCCCATTGAAAAACCATTTGAAATAAGAAAAGTGCTTAATCTTTCATACCAAGCTCTAGGAGCTTGCTTTAAACCATATAAAGCCTTTTTCAATTTGTAAACATGGTTAGGGTATTTATGATTTTGAAAACCGGGTGGTTGAGAGACATAAACCTCTTCCATAATGTACCCATTTAAGAATGCACTTTTTACATCCATTTGATACAAGATAAAATTCTTGTGGCATGCAAAAGCTAACAACATTCTAATGGACTCAAGTCTTGCTACCGGGGCAAAGGTTTCCTCATAATCAATTCCTTCTTCTTGATTGTAACCTTGGGCCACTAATCTAGCCTTGTTACGCACAATGACCCCATGCTCATCTACCTTATTTCTATAGACCCATTTTGTTCCAATCACCGATTGATGTGACGGTCTTGGAACTAACTCCCAAACATTATTTCTTATAAATTGATTTATTTCTTCTTGCATAGCTAGAAGCCAAAATTCATCAACTTCGGCCTCTTTAAAATTCTTTGGTTCAATTTGAGAAATAAAAGCAATGAAATTACACAAGTTTCTAAGGGAGTTTCTAGTAGTGACACCTTGAGAAGGATCACCTAGAATTTGGTCTATAGGATGAGCACTTTTGAATTTCCACTCATGTGGAAGGTTAGAGTTCATACCTTGGCTTTCATTTACCTTTTCCACGGGTGGTTCCTCTTTGGGAGTTTGTGAAGGAGCATTGGAAGTCTCTCCAATTTCGAGATTTTGAACCTCATCTCCCAAACCTACAACATCATCATCTAAACTTTTGCTTGTAGGCGGGTTAGTCTCATCAAAAGCAACATGAATAGATTCTTCAACAACATTAGTTCTTTTGTTATAAATTCTATAAGCTTTACTATGTGTTGAATACCCTATAAAAATTCCAACATCGGATTTCGCATCAAATTTTCCAAGGTTGTCCTTGGTGTTTAAAATGTAACATTTGCATCCAAAAACTTTAAAATAACCAATGTTGGGTTTTCTTCCTTTCCAAAGCTCATAAGGGGTTTTATTCATGTTGGGCCTAATGAAGACACGATTCAAAATATAGCAAGAGGTATTAACGGCCTCGGCCCAAAAATATTTTGGTAATGAAATTTCATTTAGCATTGACCTAGCCATTTCTTGAATTGTTCTATTATTCCTTTCGACAACTCCATTTTGTTGTGGAGTTCTAGGTGCCGAAAAGTTATGGTTAAAACCATGATCATCACAAAACAGTTCTAAGGCATCATTGTCAAACTCACCACCATGGTCACTCCTAACGGAGGTAATAGAATATCCTTTTTCATTTTGCACATTTTTGCAAAATTTGACAAAGTTTTCCAAAACATCACTTTTAAGAGTCAAGAAAATAACCCAAGTAAATCTTGAAAAATCATCAACAATTACAAATGCATAGTATTTACCACCAAGACTAGCAATTCTAGAAGGACCAAATAAATCAATATGAAGCAATTGCAAAGGTCTAGTAGTTGAAATTTCTTTCTTGGAATGAAAAGATGTTTTAATTTGTTTTCCAAATTGGCATGCATCACAAAGTTTATCTTTAACAAACGGAATAGATGGCAAACCAATAACAAGATCTTTTCTAACCAATTTTGAAATAGAATCCATACTAGCATGTCCTAATCTTCTATGCCACAACCAAGAATTATCATTCATAACGGTTAAACATTTATTTTTACTATCAAAAGAATCAACATCAATAACATACACATTATCCTTCCTTACTCCAAGGAAAATAACTTCATTGGTTGAAACATTTTCAATGGAGCATTTTGAGGATTCAAACACAACACGAAAACCTATATCACATAATTGACTAATACTAAGCAAGTTATGTTTAAGATTATCAACAAGAAGCACATTTTTAATACATGGAGAGTATATGTTACCGATATCACCAATGCCCAAGATTTTTCCTTTTGAATTGTCTCCAAAAGTGACAAAGCCACTTTCCTTGCTTTTAAAGCTAGAAAATCTTGATGGATCACCGGTCATATGCTTTGAACATCCACTATCCAAGAACCATAAGCTTTGGCTCTTTCTTGTTGATTCCTACAAAAACAAATTCATTTGTTGGCTTTTGGTACCCATATAACTTTGGGTCCATTCATGTTAGTTCTAGAACCCTTTGGTACCCATTTAGTCTTGCCTAGATATGCAAATTTCTTTACATGACAATAGGAAATAGTATGACCATCTCGGTTACAATATGTGCATGTAAAGTGAGGTAGACTAGATGATTTCACAAAAAGTTTCTCAAAAATTTTTGTTTCTTACTAGGATCATAACCAATACCATTTTTTGAAAAACCACATGATTGGTTTCCCACCATGAGATCATAGCCTTCCTTACCTCTAGTGAAGGTATATATGTCATTTTTTAGGCTTCTCACATGGGCTTTCAAATCAATAATTTCTTTCTTATGTGAAGCACATGTAGCACATTGAGATTTAGCTATAAGTTCTTTTTCATTTATTTTCAAAATCTCAATTTCTTTTAAAAGCATGTTGGTCTTCTCTCTAAGGGTTTGGTTTTTAACAAGCAATTTACCAAAATCATCAAATAGTTCCTTAAATGAATTAGACAACTCATCATATGACATATCTAAGTTATCATCATCATTTTCACTATCACAATCATTTTGGTTAGAAATGCTTACCCCATCATCAAGTGCCATCATGCACATGTTTGCCACTTCATTCTTTCCTTCTTCTTCGGAGTCCTCTTCGTCACTATTGAGCCAATCCGCCAACATTGCCCTTCCTTTGTATTTCTTCTTCTTTCTCATTGGACAATCCATCTTCATATGTCCGGGCTTCTTGCACTCAAAGCAAATTGGTGGATCATCTTTGCTTTTTCTTTCTTTTGAGTCACTCCCTCTTTGTGGCCTCTTCCCAAAGTTCTTTTTGAATTTCATGAACTTTTTGTATTTCTTAGAGAAGAGTGCCAAGTCCTCCATGTCACTACATAAGCTTTCCTCATCTTCTTCACTAATGGCATGGGAGGAGGAAGACTTGAATGCAATAGTCTTCTTTTTCTTCTCAACTTCCTCTTCTTCTTGAGCACTCATGAAAATTTCATGGTTCATGAGTGAGCCAATTAGTTCTTCCAAGGGAAGTGTTGAGAGATCCTTGGCTTCTTGAATGGCAACCACCTTTCCTTGATAAGCCTTGGTAAGACTTCTCAAAATCTTGGTCACCATATCCTTTTGAGTAAGTACCTTGCCAAGAGAGTTCAAACCATTAGTAATTGTAGTGAAGCGAGTATACATATTAGCAATGGTTTCATCCGATTTCATCTTAAAGTTCTCATATTGAGTGGAATAAATTTGAATTTTAGTTTCCTTCATAGCACTAGTTCCTTGATGAGTAACTTCAAGCATTTTCCACATATCATAAGCGGTAGAGGCTTGTTCAATATTTTTAAAAATATCTCTATCCAAACCACATATAAGAGCATATTTAGCTTTAGCATTTTTAGAAAGCATTTTCTTATCATTTTCATCATATGCTTCATAAGTCTTAATTACTTCAACACCATTTATGACATGTTTAGCAACATAAGGACCACTAGACACAATATGCCACAAATCATAGTCAATAGATTGAAGGTAAGTTTCCATTCTAATTTTCCAATAAGGAAAATCTACTCCATTGAAGTATGGTGCTCTATTTGTGCTAAAACCTTCTAACATGTTATTTTGTGAATTACTTGGAAACGCCATGCTCTAGATTGTGAAATCTAATCAAATAATTTGAGCCCTTGCTCCGATACCAATTGTTAGCCCAAGATATGTTTCCAAGAGGGGGGGTGAATTGGAAATTTAAACTAATTTCGGAAAATTAAAACTTTTAACACAAAATTATGCAATTAGTCAATTAATCAAGTAAAAGCAAGTAGTATGGCAAGCAATATATTAAGACAAATAATTAAACTTGTAAAGTAAAGAGTTTAAGGATTAGAAAATGCAAACTCTCGATTTTTACAAGGTTCGGTAGAACTATGCCACCTACGTCCTTGGTCTTCAAAGCTATGGACCTAGCTTTGAGTTCCAATATCGAGCCAAGTTAACGGGCTTGACTAACCCTTACAACCGGGAAATTTTCACCAAGGTATTTCCAAACCTTTTACAATAGTTTCGCACCCCCGAGGACTATTAACCTCTTTCTCGGATTGTTAAAGTGCCAATCTCACTATTTCCGGGTTGTTTACAAAACCGGTGCCAACCTCACCTCAATCACAATATGGAAATGTGTTTGATATACAAGCTAAAATCACTCTAGAAATATGATGATACAATGGAAACCTAGAGTGAAAAGCAAGCACACTTAAGATGAATAAAATCAAATTTTGGCTCAAAGTGTGTGAAATGTGTTGGTTTGGATTTCAAACTTAGAAGCTCCTTAATCTCACTTAGATAGGTTAGATATATGTAATAAATGCTCAACCAACTTATTTTTTGAAAGAAAAATCGAGTTTATATAGTGTTTGATGAAAAACTAGCCGTTTATAGCCGTTAGCACGTTTCCCGAGGTGGGGTCAGCCATGAACCGGAAGTCCGGATGGGAACCGGAATTCCGAATTGATTGCAACCGGAATTCCGGTTGCCATCCGAATTCCGGATGATCGACCAAAGGGCAAAAGTGCCAATTTTCGGGACTTAAACGCGCATAACTTCTTACTCGATTATCCGATTTCAGAAATTCCAACTTTGTTCTCTTAGTTAAACAAAATGTAATTTAGAAATTCAATCAAAAAATTTTTTGAACTATCGTGTGAGAAAACTTGTTGCACAAGTTAGTGAATGGGCCAAAATTCAAATTTATAAAAACTTAGTGTGCTATGCAAATCACTTTAACAAGACTAAAGTAGATTTATACCATTCAATTTGAGTAGTCTTGATGTAGAAGAGCCTCCTAGCTTGATTTGCATGTTTTTGATCCCAAGTTGATTTTTCCCGAGAGTTGACCTTGACTTTGACTTTGACTTTGACTTTCGGGTTGACTTTTTGACTTTGGGATTTTGAAGACCTCTTTTGAATAGGGTCTTGAGTTGTTGATCCCTTGATGAATCTTTTGCTCTTGACATGCTTGTTGAGTCCATTTAGTGTTGCTTTTAAAAGTTTGGTAAAAATACCAAAATATTTATTTTCTCTTTTAAATTTGCTACAAAATCAATAAATCATTAGTAACAAATAATAATCAAATATTTGCTAATCATCAAAACAAGGAGATCGAAAAGTTTGAGTTAACAATATTGAATTGAATAGATATTACGGTAAGTTTAATATATTTGAATCAAAGTTCAATATCGGTCCCTTCCGATGCATACTCCATGCATCCAACCCAAGCTTTACTTTAACCAATGCCCTGGAAAGAACATAACACTTATCTAAGGTGCAAGTAAACTATGTTGTAGATTGTCATATCAGTTAAACCCTATGTGTACTGATAAATCTAAGAATACATATTTAATCACATAATCTTAATTACTTTCCACTGTGCTGACGACACAATAAACAAGAACATAAATGTGATAAGGATTTGGATGAATTTATAAATCAAACCAACATATAAATGATAACATGAACTAAATGACACACAAAGTGATGAAAATACTTCTGTTTCTTCATTGATATTTAAAAGATAAAGATTACATTGAAATTGGAGTTTTATTTAGGGCATAAAACCCAACAAACTCCCACTTGCACTAATATAAAATAATCAGTACATTTCAATTAATCCTAAATTCTGACGGTGCTTTTCAAATGCAGTTCCTGCCAAGACTTTGGTGAATGGATTAGCTAGGTTGTCCTCTGTGTCCACTTTTTCCACCAGTACATCCCCTCTTGCCACATATTCTCTGATGATGTGATATTTCATTTTTATATGCTTTCTTCTCTTGTGGCTTCGAGGCTCTTTACTGTTGGCTATGGCTCTAGTGCTATCACAAAGCAAAACCAGTGGTTTTTCCATTCCAGGGACGACACCGAGTCGTGTGAAGAACTTTCTAAGCCAGACAAGTTCTTTTGCAGCCTCTGCAGTAGCTATGTATTCTGCCATCATGGTAGAGTCTGAAATTGCGGTTTGTTTAGAACTTCTCCAAACCACTGCTCCACCCCCAAGAGTAAACACCATCCTAGATGTAGATTTTCTATCATCAAGACAAGCCTGGAAATCTAAATCGGTATAGCCTACGGGATTTAAAGCACCACCCTTGTAGGCTAACACAAATTGCCTTGTACTCTTCAAGTACTTCCAGATATGCTTAACAACATTCCAATGATTCTGTTAGGATTTGTCTGATACCTGCTCACGATTCCTACTGCATAACAAATGTTAGGTCTAGTGCATAACATTTCATACATTAGACTCCCAACTGCAGAAGCATAAGGAACCCTTCTCATGTCCTCTATCTCTTGAGGATCAGTGGGACACTGTTCCTTAGATAGACGGATACCAAATCTAGAAGGCATAGTTGCCCCTTTGGTGTTGGTCATTGAGAATCTCTCTAAAAACTTATCTATGTAAGTTGTTTGAGAGAGAGCAAGGGATTTGTTCTTCCAGTTTCTGATAATCTGAATACCGAGAACATAGGCAGCTTCACCCAAATCTTTCATTTCGAATTGAGTGTCTAGCCATTCCTTCATGTCAGTCATTTTCTTGACATTGTTGCCAATGATGAAAATGTCGTCAACATAAAGGACTAGGAATACTACCACTTGGTTTTCCTTGAGTTGGTAAACATGTTACGAATTTTATGTTTATTACGCAAGTGTACGCAATCAAGTAGTATCTCACGCAAGTGAGGTCGAACCACAGGGAATTGGATTAAGTACTACTAAACTATACTTATGATTCTATTTGGTAAAATAATAAGTTTGCAGTTGTAAAGTAAATACTCAGAAAATTAAAGAGAAAATAAACGAAGATTAATCAAGATGAGAGATTAGGGAGGTGAATCCTGTTGCTAAGCTACCAATGTTAATACCTAATTGCTATCCTTATCTCAATATGAATGACAGATTATAAATTAACCTAACTCTTTTCAGATCTTTTAGGTTCTAAATAATATGTTCTCTAATTAACTTCTTAATTAAATCAACACAAAATCAGCATTAAGCAATAATCTATTCGTCACCGAGGCTATGTAAATACTTTCGTTTTACATCAAAACCTAGACTATCCAAATTTTAGCATTCTCAATTCTCACTTTTCAGATTTCGAATTGAGATCATTAAACATGTAAAAGGTGATCAAGCTTGCACATGGAATCAAACACAAATATAGATAGTATTCACACATAAGATGAAGGAATGGCAATTATTTATTAACTAGGCATAAACTTAAACAACAATCATCATCCTCCCTTATTGGGAAATTTAGTTCATAATAACTCTAAAAACATCCATAATTAATTCAGAAACAAAAACAAACATAAAGAAGAAATTAAGGGTAAAAGAAAGAAACTGGAAGGTGATATCGCTCCGGGTCTTCAAGATAGCTTCCTCTCCACTTGCATCCACTATTTAGGTCTATTTCTGCTTACTTCTGACCTTCAGTGTCGTATTCCTTATATAGGGATGAGAAGTGTGCCTCCAATTGAGAGAAAAATCAAAATTAGGTCAAAACCACGACGTCCGTACCTAGTCGCGACTAGCCTTTAAGCTGGTCGCGACTACAGGCAAACCTCAAAAATCAGAGGTTTTGCCAAATCTCGAAGTCGCGACCAGAGTCGCGACCAGGAAAAAGGGTCGCGACCTGGCTCTCTGGAGGTCGCGACTACTGACGCGTCTGGAGCCGAAATTTCCAATTTTTTTCCAGTTTATCGCAGTTTTTCGCCATTTGACTGAATTTGAACTTTAACATTCCGGGAACCTGAAATAATGAAAATCAAGCGTAAAACTGCTCCAAAAGACACCAACAGATGAGATAATGCTAACTTTAAAGACCCGAAACATAGGCTAAATATAACCTAACAAAATCCCCCAAACTAGATTCTTACTCGCCCCCGAGTAAGATAAAAAAAACTAACTACGCTATCAGATAATTACTATGCTGCTGACTCATGCTTTGTTTTCTTCCTTGCATAAACTAGAATTTTGATCCTACTAACTGTAACAATTAACTCGGATGCTCAATTAATAACACTATGTACAACTGCAAAAATTTATTCAAATGTGAAACATTGTTATAAAAGTGTTACTGTTTTCAACAGTTCCACAGCCCGATAACTCATAAGCTTGCATGCTTACCTTTCTCCACTAATGTTGACAGTATTCTTTAGAATCATTAGGTCTTTTCAAGGCTAGGTAGTATGGCTCAAATATTCAAGGGTAGGCAAAAGACAATTTTTGGTTCAAGATATCATAAGCACATAAACAGAACCACAAGCTTTTTAATTTTCTTTTTCAAAACCCCCTAGTGTTCCCAAATTTTCCAAGATTGAGAGAAGATATCTCTATTATTTTTCCAACATCACTGAATCTTTTTTTTCAAACATATTTTTACTTTTTATTTTTTTTTCATATTTTTTTCTTCAGTGACATTGAATTACAGTTTTTTTTTTCCTCTTCTAAATCTTACAAGTCTTTCTCCCTCTCACTATTTCCTCACACTAAATGTTTCTCCTCCCCCAAACTAATTATGTAGCTTATGATATCATGGATAAAATGGTGAAGAAAAATTAATAGTGTGGTTGCAATTTTTTTTTTTAAATCAATGGGTGAAAAACAAAACAGGTTTAGGCTCAAAAGGTTAACTAGGGATACACACTATTATGGTAGGCTTGAAAGGCTCAAACTATCCAACAAATGCCTAAGTCATATTCCAATTGAACACTATCAAGGATTTCGCCTCAAAAGAATAAACATGCAAGTTCTAAGCTATCCTGTCAATCTTACCACAAACCATAGTAAAACAATTATAACAATTTTCACAGATTGAGTAATTGCAGAAAAACACAGGTTTCTAAGCATCCGAACTAATCCAAGGAGTTAAAAAAATCAAGCACACAATTATTTTACAATTTCAGATCACATTACACTAATCAGCAGTATACAACTATCCTTTAGCTTATTGCCATTCCTTAACTAAAACAAAAAACTAAAGCAGAAAATTAACATGCAGAAATTAAAATGCAGAATTTAAAGTGCAGAATTTAAAATTTTTTAAGTCTCTCCCCCCAAACTAAATATGACAGTGTCCCCAATGTATACAGTAACATGCAGAGAAAAGAGACTTACCTGAGACCCTCTCAGAAAGGGTTGGGTGGTGGCGGCTGGTCATATGGGTAGAACCGAGGAGGTTGCGCCAAATAGTTCGGGTCATCAATCTCAATGTTCATTCTGTTGATGAGAGAGTTAAGTTGCTGAACTTGTCCCTCATCATAGATACTCCTCTGCACCATGTATTGTTGCATGTGGTTGTTCTACTGAATTATATAACTCAGCTGTGCATGAGTGTATTGCGTTGTGGGATCGATAGGCCCCGACAATTGTAGGGGCTGCTCCTCTTCTTCTTCAACACTAGGCTCTTGTTGCCGCCTACGCCCTTGCGGTGCATCAAGTGGAGGTTGGCCATAGGGATGTGGCTCTTTCAGCCTGTTGACAAAGGCGATGTCCATCTTGCGAAGTGGCAACACCGTGTTGTCATACTCTAATTGGGGAACTTCATATGCCGCGCAGAGTTCTGTGATAACTTCCGCCAAACCAAAACCACCTCCCGTGGCTCCTTGCACGATCTGATCAATGCTATGCCTTATGACTTGTCCAATGTTTATGTTGTACCCCTTCATTATGGCGTACACATATTTCAGGCGATCCATCTGGACATCGGAGAAGTGCTTATTAGGCACTAACCGAGCACTTACAAAGTACAGCCATATTTTCGCCACCGGGTTCAGTTCACACCGGTATAGGATATTTGGCGACCCCTCTGTGCCATCATTGTCATGGAACCTCAACCCAGGAAATCCCACTGTCTCCGCCACATCCACCATATCAAACTGCTCTTCCTCCTCAATAATTCGGAGGCGTTGTTCTTCCCTAGTGTAATCTTGGACAGAGAACATCACATTAAACGCATCTGCAGTAGCGGGAACTTTCTTTCCCCGCACCTTTACTTCCCCATTTCGGCGGTCGGGCCAATTTGCAAGAAATTCACAAGCCATAGTAACATTAGCCCGACCCCGAGCATCCACAAAACTTCCCCACTTCATTCTTTCTATTTGAGCTCTAATTGTTTCAAACTGAGGTTGACGCCTCAAAGGATTCTCGGGGAATTCAATACCCCGATCATCAATATAAGCCCTATTCTTAAGTCTCATGAAGCGATTTTGGGCCTCAATGTTTCCAAAGCGAGTCCTATCAAAACCCGTTGGTGGTGGGTTTGAAGACGAACCCTTCTCTACATTCCTAGTCCTCTTAGGTGCCATATTTTTTTTCTTTTGTTTTTTTTTTCTGATTTTTTTTTTCGAATTTTTTTTCTTTTTTTTTTCTTCTTTTTCTAATACTTTTTTCTCTTTTTTTTTTTCTAAAAAAAAATTGGGCAGCACCTCCCCATAATTTTCTATATCCCCAAAAATTGAAAACTCACCAATTAATTCACACAATTACATTCACAATCCCAAATCACACTATAAACCTAACAATCCTTATATCAACCACTAATTTGAACCAAAATCACAAACAATGCTCAATATTTCATGCAACTTTTCAAATTCAATAGAAAAGAATACTTACAAACCCGAAGACGTATTATTCCACCTCCATTGTTGATTATCTTTGAATGTTTGAGGTTGAAGATGAAGAACCAATATATTTTCAGATTTGGGTCGAAATTGATGAGTATTTGGGTTGTTTTTTATGGAAAGTGTATATTGATGAAAGAAATTAGGTTTTAGGATGGATTGGGATTAAGAAATTGGATTGGAGATGAAAGAATTTAAAGTTTGGTGAAAAAATTTTGAATTTTTGAGAGGAAAAGGGGTAGAGTCGGCTGAGAGGATTTTTGAATTTTGAATTTTTGATGTAGGGTTGAATGAGGGGGAAAGTTTGAATTTATAGAAAAAATCGTGAGCAAGTCGCGACTTGGCCTAGGGCTAGTCGCGACTAGCTCACACTCAGATTTAAGCCTTCTCTGGAAAATCAGGAAGTCGCGACTGGGTTCGCGACTTGGCCAAAAGCTAGTCGCGACCACTGGAACCGAAATTTTTCTTGAGTTTCTGTAAAAGTCCAGGTCGCGACCAGGGTCGCGACTTGAAAAATAGGTCGCCACCCAGGAACCCTCAGGTCGCGACCACTGGGCTCCAGGCCGATTTTTTTTTTCACGCTTTTCACGATTAAACTAAAAAGAAATAATGTCTGGTACTAATCTAAAAATTGAAAATACTAAAAATACTAAAGCATACATTAAAAACATAATCAAAAAGTCTGAAAGATTAAAGAAAACACTTGGTTTGCCTCCCAAGAGCGCTGTCTTTATTGTCATATAGCCGGACGTTGAGCCTTGTTCTTCAAAGTGGCGCCAGAATCATGGCGGACTTGGCTTGGTCAAATTGACCTCCCAATTAAAGCTTTAAACGCTGTCCATTAACTTTGAAAGTTGCTGGACCAACACCTTTTAACTCCACCGCTCCATAAGGAAACACCTTGACCACTGTGAATGGTCCTGACCACCTTGACTTCAGCTTTCCAGGAAATAGTTTTAACCTTGAATTAAAGAGTAACACTTGCTGCCCTGGTTGAAACTCCTTCCTTACTAGACCTTGGTCATGCCACTTCTTAGTTCTTTCCTTGTAGATTTTGGCGTTCTCATAAGCTTCATTTCGAAACTCCTCTAGCTCATTCAGCTGTAACAGTCTTTTCTCCCCTGCAGCTTTTAGTTCCATGTTAAGAGTCTTCATGGCCCAAAAAGCTTTATGCTCTAACTCCACTGGTAGATGACAAGCCTTTCCAAACACCAACCGATATGGAGACATGCCAATCGGTGTTTTAAAAGCAGTTTTGTATGCCCACAATGCATCATCCAATTTTCTTGACCAATCTTTCCTTGATCTTTGCACTGTTTTCTCTAGAATCATCTTGATCTCCCGATTAGAGATTTCAGCGTGGCCATTACTTTGGGAATGGTATGGTAAAGCAGTTCGATGTCGGACACCATATCTTGAAAGAAGTGCTTCAAACTGCTTGTTGCAGAAGTGACTCCCTTCATCGCTTACTATTGCTCGAGGAGTACCAAACCGAGTAAAGATGTTCTTTTGTAGAAAGCGGAGAACTGTCTTACCATCATTCTAAGGTGTAGCTGGAGCTTCGACCCATTTAGACACATAATCGACAGCCAATAGAATGTATTGATTGCTAAAGGATGAAGGAAAAGGACCCATGAAGTCTATTCCCCACACATCAAACAATTCCACCTCTAAAATTCCTGTTAAAGGCATCTCGTTTCTTCTTGAGATATTACCTGTCCGTTGACAACGATCACATGCCTTCACAAAGGTAGTAGCATCCTTGAATAGCGTTGGCCAAAAGAATCCGCTTTGCAACACCTTAGCAGCCGTTTTGGTTCCACTGAAATGTCCTCCACATGGTAAAGCATGACAATGATTTAGGATAGAATACATCTCCTCTTCAGGCACACATCTCCTAATTATCTGATCGGCGCAGTGCTTGTAGAGGATTGGCTCTTCCCAATAATAATGTTTCACCTCAGAAAAGAACTTCTTCAATTGTTGACGCGAAAGCTCGGGAGGGGTTATTTTTGCTGCCAAGAAATTAACATAGTCAGCGTACCATGGTACCATCAGGTTTTCCCTCACACTAAAAAGTTGTTCATCAGGAAATTGCTCATTTATTTGTACCTCCTTTGTATTCTGATATTCTTCCAGCTCTAATCTTGACAAGTGGTCTGCTACCAGGTTTTCGGTGCCCTTCTTATCTTTTATCTCTAAATCAAACTCTTGAAGTAGAAGTACCCACCGAATCAGTCTCGGTTTTGCATCCTTCTTGGTCATAAGGTATTTGATCGCTGAATGATCTGTGTAGACAATTACCTTATTTCTAATCAGGTAGGGCCGGAATTGGTCACAAGCAAACACTATTGCCAGCATTTCTTTTTCTGTAGTGGCGTAATTTAATTGAGCATCATTCAGAGTTCTACTAGTATAGTAGATTGTGTGGAATACTCTGTCAACTCTTTGTCCCAAGACCGCTCCAATGGCATAGTCACTTGCGTCGCACATCAACTCAAACGGCAACTCCCAATTTGGTGAAGTTACTATCGGTGCTGAAATGAATCTCTCCTTTAGAACCTTGAAAGCTTTTAAACAATATTCTCCAAACTCAAATGGAACACCATTGACAAGTAAGCTGGACAAAGGTTTTGAGATCTTGGAGAAGTCCTTGATAAATCTGCGGTAGAAGCCAGCATGTCCTAGGAAACTCCTCACTCCTTTTACAGAAACTTGAGGTGGCAAATTCTCTATTGTTGAAACTTTAGCCTTATCCACCTCAATTCCTGCCTTTGAAATTTTATGCCCAAGAACAATTCCCTCTGTTACCATAAAGTGGCACTTCTCCCAGTTTAGCACCAAGTTAGACTTCTCGCACCTAGTTAGCACTTTTTTCAAATTTTCCAAGCAATGATCGAAGGAAGAACAAAACACCGAGAAATCATCCATAAAGCTTTCAATACAAGATTCAATCAAGTCTGAAAAGATAGCCATCATACACCTTTGAAAAGTAGCAGGGGCGTTGCACAAGCCGAATGGCATTCTTCTGAAAGTAAAGGTACCGTAGAGACATGTGAAAGTAGTCTTCTCCTGATCTTCAGGTGCTATAGCTATCTGGTGGTATCCAGAGTATCCATCAAGAAAGTAGTAATATTCTTGCCCCGCCAATCTGTCTAGCATTTGATCAATGAAGGGCAGAGGGAAGTGATCTTTTCGTGTTGCTTTGTTGAGTTTCCTGTAGTCGATGCAAATCCTCCAACCAGTGACTGTTCTTGTAGGAATCAACTCATTCTTTTCATTCTTGATCACAGTCATTCCACCTTTCTTTGGAACTACTTGCACCGGGCTAACCCACTTACTATCTGAAATGGGATAAGCAACTCCAGCATCCAACCACTTGACTACTTCTTTTCTGACAACTTCTTTCATAGGTGGATTGAGTCTTCTTTGAGCGTCGATTGTTGGTTTGGCATTGTCTTCCATGAGAATTCGGTGCATCACTGTTGAAGGACTGATTCCTTTGACATCACCTAGTGTCCTGTGAGCTAGGAGTACCCTCAGAAGTCTATCAGTTTCCACATCAGAAAGAGAACCTGAAACAATAACTGGCAGCTCTTTATCTTGACCCAAAAACTCATACCTCAAGTGACTAGGAAGCACCTTCAATTCAAGTTCTGGAGGCTTTTCAGTAGATGGCATTAGCTCTTTTGGAACTGCTCCCAATTCCTCAAAATACCTTCTGTTCAAGGGCCCATAGGAATCAAGCCACTTCACATAACCCATGACCTCTTGTCCCTCTTGCTCCGTCAATTCATCTTCAGTTAAACTTAGTTCAAGAGGATCATCTAGCAGCTTTTTTCTCACCCACAATTTCATCAATCAAATCAATGAAGAAACAGTTATCACTTGCCTTTGGGTACGTCATAGCCTTTAGCACATTAAAGACCACTTCTTCTCCTTGGACTCTCAACTTTAATTCACCCTTCTGAACATCGATCAAGGCTTGGCCAGTTGCCAAGAATGGTCTCCCAAGAATGATTGGGATATTGCTATCTTCTTTCATATCCAAAACAATGAAATCAGCTGGAAAGATGAACTTGTCAACTTTAACTAACACATCCTCAATGACTCCTTTAGGATGGGCTAGTGATCGGTCCGCCAATTGGAGAGTTACTGTGGTTGGCTTTGCTTCACCCAGTTGCAATCTTTTAAACACTGATAGAGGCATCAAGTTAATGCTGCCTCCTAAGTCACAAAGTGCATTTATTCCTTCTATTCTCTCGATAGTACAAGGAATAGTGAAACTCCCTGGATCTCTGAGTTTGGGAGGGAGTTTCTTCTGTAGAATGGTGCTGCACTCTTCAGTTAGAGCCACTGTCTCATAATCCTCCATCTTTCTCTTCTTTGACAGAATTTCCTTCATAAACTTCACATAACTTGGCATCTGCTCTAAAGCTTCAGCAAAGGGAATGTTAATGTGAAGTCTTTTGAAGACTTCTAGGAATTTGGTGAACTGCTTGTCTAGGCTTGACTTCCTAAGCCTTTGAGGGTAGGGTATTTTCACATGGTGATCAATGTTAATTGGTGGAGACTGTTGTGGTTGTGTTGGTCTGTCAGTAGCCTTCTCTGATGCTGGTGTTGGGGTTGGCATTGGTTGAGCTTCATTCTCCTTTTCTCCATTCGCTGGTTGTGGCAGTTCAGGACCATCATAATTTTTGCCGCTTCTCAGGGTAATTGCTTTGCAGTTTTCTTTGGGGTTTACTTCAGTTGTGCTAGGAAAATTCCCTTGAGGACGGTTTGCTACCTGAGTTGCTAGTTGGCCCATCTGTGTCTGCAGGTCTTTGATTGAAGATCTAGTTTCAGTCATGAATTGAAGCAATAAATCTGTTTGCAAACTAGAATTTCCACCAGAGGCTTGTTGTTGATTAAACTGTTGGTTCTGATTCTGGTTCTGATTTCGTTGCTGATAGAACCCACTGTTTCTTCGGTTATTGCCCTGGTTGAACCCATAATTGTTGTTGTTATTCTGTGAAAAATTTCCAATGGCTTTAGCTTCATCCATTGGCAAATCATCCACATCTGCTTGACACTCTGAAAAGTGATGACTTCCTCCACATAACTCACAAACAACTTGGGCTTGTTTAGCTTGCCCTGCAAATAGCTTTGTCAATGCCTCAACCTGCGCTGTCAACTTTGTGATGGCATCAACCTCTAACACACCAGCTACCTTCTTTGATTGACTCCTTTCAGTTGGCCACTGCTAATTGTTTAGAGCCATCTCCTCCAATAGATCATACGCCTCATTAGCACTCTTTCTCATAAAGGCTCCACCAGCTGCTGCATCTATTAGAGTTCTAGTGTTACCAACAAACCCGTTGTAGAAGTTGTGGACCAGCATCCACTTCTCTATACCATGATGAGGGCACTTTCTGATCAGATCCTTAAACCTCTCCCAGGCCTCATGGAGAGATTCATTATCTTGTTGGCAGAAGTTGTTGATTTCTCCTCTCAGCTTTGCAGACTTTCCTGGAGGAAAGAACTTTGATAAGAATGGGAACAGTCTCAGTCGAATGGCAAGGAGTTTAACCAACTCTTGGCTCGTTCTCTGAGAGAGAATGGGAACAGTCTCAGTCGAATGGCATCATCACTAACTCCATTAACTTTAAAAGTTTCACAAAGTTCCATGAAATTAGAGAGATGCTCTTCAGAAGGGAGGCCACCAAACTGAACTGAAGACTGCACCATTTGAAGTATGGCAAGTTTAATCTCAAAATTGTTCGCATCCACTGCCGGTGGCCTGATACATGACTGCACTCCCATCAGAGTAGGGAGAATGTAATCTCTCAAGCTACGGCCATTAGCTTGATCTTCCACGGCGCCACCATTATTACCGTTATTACCTCCATTGTTCGCAGCATCAGCATTCACATTAGCAGCCATGATTTCTGAAGTTTTAGCAGTTGCTGAAACTCCTTCTTGCCTCTTGTTCTTTCGGTTTCTCCTACAAGTTTTCTCGATTTCAGGATCAACTGGTAATATGACAGCTTGTCCTTGACGGCGCATACACTTAGGATTCCTGAAATAGATCAAGAAAATTTTGCAAGAAAAAAAGGTTAGAAAAATCAGCAAGAGAAAATATACCAAAGTAGAAGTTAGTATAATTTTGTGTAATATTAATCTTTAAACAATTCCCCGGCAACGGCGCCAAAAACTTGTTACGAATTTTATGTTTATTACGCAAGTGTACGCAATCAAGTAGTATCTCATGCAAGTGAGGTCGAACCACAGGGAATTGGATTAAGTACTACTAAACTATACTTATGATTCTATTTGGTAAAATAATAAGTTTGCAGTTGTAAAGTAAATACTCAGAAAATTAAAGAGAAAATAAACGAAGATTAATCAAGATGAGAGATTAGGGAGGTGAATCCTGTTGCTAAGCTACCAATGTTAATACCTAATTGCTATCCTTATCTCAATATGAATGACAGATTATAAATTAACCTAACTCTTTTCAGATCTTTTAGGTTCTAAATAATATGTTCTCTAATTAACTTCTTAATTAAATCAACACAAAATCAGCATTAAGCAATAATCTATTCGTCGCTGAGGCTATGTAAATACTTTCGTTTTACATCAAAACCTAGACTATCCAAATTTTAGCATTCTCAATTCTCACTTTTAAGATTTCGAATTGAGATCATTAAACATGTAAAAGGTGATCAAGCTTGCACATGGAATCAAACACAAATGTAGATAGTATTTACACATAAGATGAAGGAATGGCAATTATTTATTAACTAGGCATAAACTTAAACAACCATCATCATCCTCCCTTATTGGGAAATTTAGTTCATAATAACTCTAAAAACATCCATAATTAATTCAGAAACAAAAACAAACATAAAGAAGAAATTAAGGGTAAAAGAAAGAAACTAGAAGGTGATATCGCTCTGGGTCTTCAAGATAGCTTCCTCTCCACTTGCATCCACTAGTTAGGTCTATTTCTGCTTACTTCTGACCTTCAGTGTCGTATTCCTTATATAGGGATGAGAAGTGTGCCTCCAATTGAGAGAAAAATCAAAATTAGGTCCAAACCACGACGTCCGTACCTAGTCGCGACTAGCCTTTAAGCTGGTCGCGACTACAGGCAAACCTCGAAAATCAGAGGTTCTGCCAAATCTCGAAGTCGCGACCAGAGTCGCGACCAGGAAAAAGGGTCGCGACCTGGCTCTCTAGAGGTCGCGACTACTGACGCGTCTGGAGCCGAATTTTCCAATTTTTTTCCAGTTTATCCCAGTTTTTTGCCATTTGACTGAATTTGAACTTTAACACTCCGGGAACCTGAAATAATGAAAATCAAGCGTAAAACTGCTCCAAAAAACACCAATAGACGAGATAATGCTAACTTTAAAGACCCGAAACATAGGCTAAATATAACCTAACAAAACACAAGGTTCATCTTCATTCTGAAGAAAGCCGTAGGTCTTGATGATTTCATCAAACCTTTTTTTCCAGGATCGAGAATCTTACTTAAGTCCACAAATGGACCTATTGAGTTTGCAAACTTTCTTTTCCTGCCCTAGAAGAACATAGCCTTCTGGTTGCTCCATATAGATAGTTTCTTCAAGAATTCCGTTAAGGAAAGCTGTCTTGACATCCATTTGCCTGATTTCATAATCGAAAGCGGCTGCGATGGAGAGAAGAATTCGGATGGATTTTAGCATGGCGACCGGACTAAAAGTTTCCTCATAGTCCATGCCTTCTCTTTGGGTGTAACCCTTGGCGACCAGTCTAGCTTTAAAAGTTTTGACTTCGCATCCAGTGCCTCTTTTCTTCTTGTAGACCCACTTACATCCGATTGGACGATAGTCATCAGGTGCGTCTACATATTCCCAAACTTTGTTCTTTTTCATGGAGTCTATTTCTGAATCCATGTTGGCTGACCATCGTTTCTGTTCTGGACTTGCCATTGCCTATTTATAGGTTAATGGGTCATCTTTAATACCGTCACCAACGACCATATTGATTTCACCATCCAAGCCATAACAAGATGGTTTAGTAGAAACCCTCCCACTACGACAAGGAGCGGTGATCTTCGGAACAGGAACTTTAGTGGTAGTTCTCTCAGTTGTTTCGACTGAGGGAGTGGGATTATCCTCTACTTGAGTAGAAGAGGATGGAACATCAGAAGGTGTTATAGCTGGAAGCATTTCCTCTAACACAACTTTACTTTTCGGTTTGAAGTCTTTAATATAGTCATCTTCAAGGAAAGTTGCATTTGTAGAGACAAACACTTTGTTATCCTTGTGACTATAAAATAGCCTACCCCTAGTCTCTTTAGAATTTCCGACAAACATGCAAACTTCAGTTCGCGATTCCAGTTTGCCTTCTTTCTTTCTCAAGACATGAGCTGGGCACCCCCAAATCCTATAATGGCGTAAACTAGGTATACAACCATTCCATAGTTCGACGGGTGTCTTAGGAACTGCTTTAGATGGGACAACATTTGAATGTCGTTTGCGATGTGTGTAGCATATCCCCAGAAGGACGTAGACAGAGTTGAATAACTCAGCATAGACCTGACCATTTCCAAAAGAGTGCGGTTTCTTCTCTTTGCTACTCCATTTTGTTGTGGAGTCCTAGGGGCAGTATATTGGGATTCAATTCCAAATTCAATTAAATGATCTTTGAACTGCATATCCATATACTCTCTACCCCTATCAGTTCGCAAGATCTTTAATGTTTTACCTAATTGGTTTTGAGCCAAAGCATGAAACTCGTGAAACTTTTCAAACGTTCCAGATTTCTTTTGCATTAGGTAAATGAAACTATATCTAGAGAAATCGTCAATGAAAGTGACGAAATACTCGAAACCACCTCGAGCTTTGACATTCAGTGGTCCACAGACATCTGAATGTACTAACCCAAGGGGTTGCTTGACACGCTCTCCCTTTGCAGAGAAAGAACGTTTGGTCATCTTTCCTTCTAGGCAAGACTTGCATACAGGTAATTCACCTAAGAGGACATTTTTCAATGGACCGTCTTTGGTTAACCTATTGATTCTATCATAGCCTATGTGACCTAAACGTAAATGCCATAGATAAGTTTGATCATCATTATCAATTTCTTTTCTTTTAAGGTCTCTAGGTCTAGCAACATTGAAAAGTTCATTGTTTACTGCGATTTGTATATCCGGTCTCAAAACATAAAACCCTTGTTCCATGCAAGCAACACATAATTGAAATCCATTACGAGAAATTGTGCAAACAGTACTCGAAAAATTCAATTTATAAAATTGTGTTTGTAAACATGAAACACTAATCAAGTTTCTACTAAAGTTTGGAATAAATAAAACATTTTCTAAAATTAAAAATTTCTTTTGAAACTTGAGGCGGGATTTTCCTTTGGCTTGGACCGATACTGACTCGCCATTTCCAACTTTAAGCTTTAACTCCTCTGGGTGAAGATTTTCCCAAGTTTCAAGCAGCTGCAATGAAGAACAAACATGGTTAGTAGATCCAGAATCAACAATCCCTAAGGATTTGTCATTCTCTAAAACACATGATTCAAAGACAAAAGCATTACCTTCGTTCGAATTATTTAGAAGCCTGAGACATCGTTCTTCCTGATGTCCCTTCTCATTACAATTTGAACATAGAAGAATATGACTATCCATTGTACTTGAAGAAGTAGCTTTGTTAGAAGCTTCATGCTTAATCCTTTTCCTCTGATTAAAGTTTGCAATCAAATTCCGTTCATGAGCTCGCAATTCTGCTTCGAGCTTATCCATGTCGGAAGAGTTAAAATTGTTGATCATATAAGATAGAACAAATACATTATACTCTGGAGGAAGACTATTAAGTATGAACTGTACCCATTGTTCCTTTGATAATTCAATTCTAAGTAGATTTGCTTTTTGGAACTTCAGATTCATCATCAATAGGTGCGAGTTAATGCAACTACCAGGGTGCATTTTCACACTATAGAGTTCATTTGCAAAGGCATTGACTAAGAGTGGGTCGGGGTGTGGGTTATTCATTTTGGCACTACAAATATCAATAAACAGTAGTAAATCACTTGGTTCAATAAATTCATACACAAAATTCAGAAAATAACAAGTAAACAAATATGTTTATAACATACCAAAATTCTAACATATTTTTATTTTCCAAGGTTTTCAACAAACTGATACAGTGTCCCGTTTAGGCGAGAGTCAAAGCATCATCCATTGAATAGAGTTGTCAATTCATCCAAAATGATAAGAATTCTAGCAACCTTTTATTCGATCGAAAAGAGAATCCGACGTTGTCCCGTTTAGGCGAGAGTCAAGGTCATTCCTATTTCATGAGCCCCCACCATTGTATCATACTTTTGTAAGTCTTACTAATAGTAGCCACCATTAGGGTGATCTATACTAAAAATAAAACACTTACAAAAAATACTTATCTTTCGAGATTCTACGGCGTTAAATTGCTAATGAACGTTCCTCCATTAGGGAGGATTACTCACTAAAACAAGAACTATGTAAAACCAACAATGGAGATCGAATGTCTCTTGATTAAAGCTCATTATTTAAAATAAATTTTTATTTAATCATTTATTTTATTCTATATTTTAATAATAAAAATTATAAATTAAAGTTGGTTTAAAAAAATTAATTTAAAAAAAATTCCAACTTTAATTAAATTTTCAATTATTTAATTCTCAAAAATTATATATAAATATAAAATTCGAGATTAAATAAATAATTAAAATATAATAAAATAAAATTTGAAAAATATCTAATTTAAGTTGTTCTAGAATAACTAAATTTTCATCTTAAATTATTTTCAAACAAAATTTAATTAAATAACAAATTAAGTTGTAACTACTCAATTTGAAAAATATTCTATTTTAAGTTGATCCAAAATTTAAAAAATTTCCAACTTAAAAAATATCTTAAGAATCTTCAATAACTAATTCCTAGAATTCCTCAACTTAATTTTGAAATTCAAATGATATTCAAATTTAAGTTGATAAAAGAAATTAGTTAGAAATAACTAATTTTCAACTTAAATAGGAATGTTTAATGAAATAATAAAAGAAAATAAGCTTTAGAAGGAATCTAGTTAGTTATAACTCTATATTTAATTAAATACAAGTTTATCTTGAATTAATTTCATTAAACTAAGTGTGTTTTTCTTAAATTAATTTCAAAATATTCGAATGAAAAATAATTCCATTTATTTTGAAATTAATTATGTTGCTAATCAATTTTATTAGGTTAAACTAATTTAACTAACCTAGTACAGTCATTCAAATCAGGCAAATGGGCCTTCACAGTTGGAGTTGTTCATGTGAGGGAGGGCTGGGTTCAGTATGTCGTACCCACTACTATTGGCCCCCTAACTCTCACACAAGGCCCAAAAGAGAGTAATTTAACCTTAAAATGAACAACTGTTATTAATTGAATAGGCCCAAAAACTAAATGGGCCTAAATAAAATCTATCATGGTGTGACATTTTATTTAGCAACTTAGTCCATCTTAATTAAAAAAAAAAATTAAATGAACTACCTATATGCATCTAAACATAAAGTAAACATATAGGCTCACACAGGCACACAGATTTGGATGGATCCTATCATGATACTAGGTCATACACAGATGAAAGAAGAATGTAAAACTTACCTGTTACAAATTATTGTCTTGACCTATTGACAATTGAACCATGGGTTAAAATCAGATCATTGGATCTGTCAACAAGTTAACCATGCCAATTTAGATCAAGCAATAATAGGTTTTATAAAAACTTACAAACAAGCTAAAACACATACTCCTGCAACAAGTTGGATAGTTGGATATAGGATTTATTTAATTTTAAATTAATTAATTTATTTAATAATATTCAAAAATAAAAAAAAATATTTTTTTCGGTTAAATTAAATAATTAAATAAATAAATAAATAAAAAAATTAAAATTAAACCTATAATTTTGAAAAATTAGGTTTCAGCTAACCTAAATATATTTTTTTTTAAAAAAATGCTAACTATCTTTTAAATTTCATGTTATTTTGAAAAATTAAATATCAATAAAATAAAATGATAATTTAATATCCTTTTCTGATTTTATAATTTAATTTTTAAAAAATAACAAAATTTAAAAGTTAGCATAATATCCTATTTCTATTCAAAATATCATGATTAAACTAATCTTATTTTAAATTTAAATATGGTCAATTTATTAAAAAAAATAGAATAATTTTTTTAAAAAAATATTAATACAGTATCTGACCTTAAATTTAAAAATAAGATAATATAATCAAATTTTAAAAATAAGATAACAAATTAAGCAAAAAAAAGATAAATTTTTACCTATTTTCAAATTCAAATTTCACTAATATCTTAAATTAATTAAAAAAAATAATAATTTAATTCTGATAATTAGATTTGAAATTTGAAAAGTAAAAATTAAAATCCAAAACTACACAAAAAATCCGAAATTAATTTCATGAAGAAGCATGAAAAAAATGAAGAAAATCGAAAAAATTGTGAGCTGTACGGATGGTATGCACAACATACCACCCGCGCGCACATCTTAGGGATGCTGACCGGAAACCTCAGCGCTGGAGGCTGCGAGCAGCCATTCCACGTGCAGACGAGGTGTTCAGACAACACACGGGCGAGGTTCTTAGGACAGGGACTGTCTGAACCTCGGGTGACACCCGTGTGCAGGTGCATCCGCACGCGCATGGGTGTGTCACCACCCCTGATTTTTTCTAAACTTCAAAAAATCATAACTAATTCAAATAAAATCGAAATCAAGTTCTATAAAAAAGTAAATTGCTAAATTTTTTCCAAACTATCCAACAAAAATAATTCCAAAACGAAAATTCAATTATTTTTCATCAAAAATGTACAAGCATCAATCAATCATCAAATAACACACAAATCAACATGAAACCATCCAAATCACACAAAAATCGTTTAAAGTCCAAATTTATTGAAAGTAAATCAATTACCATGGCTCTGAGGCCAGTTGTTGGAATTATATTACTAGGATTGTCACGATAATTATGAACAATACGCAAGTGCACGTAATCAAGTAGTAAACTCACGCTGGTGAGGTCGAACCACAGGGAATTGAACTAAATACCACTAAATTAGACTTATGATTCTATTTGGTAGATAAATAATTTTGATAGATTTTGAAATAAAGAAAAACAAAAAAATTAAAGAAAGCAATAAAGGTATTTAATCAAGGATGAGAAATTAGGGAAAAGAATCCTCTTGATTTAATTACCCAATTGTTAATGCTAATTACTATTCTCTTTCTTAATGTGAATGACAGATTATAAAAATTAACCTAAGTCTTTTCAGAACTTTTAGGTCCTAAATCACATGTTATCTAATCATCTCTGAGATAGATTAACATATAATCAGCATTAAGCAATAATCTAAATGTCACAAAGGCTATGCAAATACTTTCGTTTCACATCAAAACCTAGTTTATCCAATTTTAACATTCCCAATTCTCATTTTTTCAGATTTTGAATTAGGATCATAGAGCATGTAGAAGGTGATCAGTCTTAAACATGTAATTAAACACAAATATGGATAAATTCACAAGAAGAAAGGAGAAATAACAATTATCATTAACCAAAAGTAATTTCAATCAACATTCATCATCTCCCTAAATAAAAATTTAGTTCATAAAATCCATAATAACATCCATAATCAAAACTAAAATAGAAATTAACATAGAAATTAAGAGTTTAAGAAAGAACTAGTTGGTGATTGCATTCCGGATCGCCACCATTGCTTCCTCTGCCTCCTTCTTTCACTTTTGGGTCCAATTTTTGCCTCCCCTCGTTCTAAAAAACGAGCCCCTTAAATAGAAATTAGGGTTGCTACCTTTGAAAAAGTCAAAAACTGCCAAAAATCTCGTATTTCGCCCCTGGTCGCGACTACATAAAGCCTAGTCGCGACTACATAAAGCCTAGTCGAGACTACATAAAGCCTAGTCGCGACCATAGGCAAAATAGGAAAAAATAAGCTCGCTGCCTGGCTCCTAGTCGTGACCATGGTTGCGACCATGAAAAAGGGTCGCGACCATGGAAAGTGGTGGTCGCGACTACTAAAGCAAAATTTGACAGCTTCAGCATCTTTCAGTAAAATGTGCATAACTTTCACATACGAACTCCAAATGAGTTGATTCAAGATGCGTGGGAAAGACGAAAAAAGAAATCTAAAACTTTTATGTTTTGATTTTTTCCAAAATATGACCAGAACATAGTCAAATGTAAGCTTGAATTTTTAGCTTTATTTTCTTGCAGAATTTTCTCTATTCTATAGATTATTATTTTCCGAAATATGATCAATTGATATATTCCAAGTGTAAAAACTGAAACCAAAGAAAACAAGCATAATTCCATTCCAAAAAGAATAATAAAGAAGGAAAAAAACTATAAAAAATGACCCAAAACGTAGGCTAAAAATAGCCTAACAAATTCCCCTAAACTAGATTCTTACTCACCCTCGAGTAAGACTAAGACTTACACTAAAACTCGATTAACTAAACTATCAGATAATTATATTACTGTTGGCTCATGTGAAATTTCGTTCCATTAACTAAACTAGATTTTCAATTCTAAAAACTCTAACAATTAATTAGGATGCTCATTTTATCACACAATACAGAGATACAAACTAACTTCAGTATCAAAATAATGTCATAATGGTTTCACTCCATCAAACTAGTCCACAAACCAATAGCCAATATGCTTGCATGCTTACCTCTCTCGACTACTGTTGACAACATTCTTTTCGGAATCAAAAGGAATTTTTAAGGTTAGAATTTATGGCTTAGATATTTGGAAAATGAAAGACAATTTTGGCTAAAGATATCATAAGCACAAAAGAACCCACAAGCTTCTCATAATTTTAAAAATTTCCCGAAGTGTTCCCACAACTAACCATGATTGAGATTTTTCTACTTATTTTTAATCACTAGACATCACTGAAATTTTCTTTTATTTTTGATTTTTTTTCATTCTTTTCTTTTTTCAAGTGATGCTGAGTTACAATTCTTTCTTTTTTTCACATGTTTCTCAATCACGCAAGTTTTTTTTTTCTTTTCTTCAATACTTCCACACACTACATATTTCACTCCCCCAAATTTACTGTAAGGCTTATGATACCATTCAAAATGTAATGAGGACAAAAACAACAGTGTGGATACATATTTTAGTTCAATGGGTGAAGAAACGAAACAGGTTTAGGCTCAAAAGAGTTCCCTAAGGATATTCATTTTCTGGTAGGCTTGAAAGGCTCAAACTATCCAAACAAACTGCCTAAATCATGTGCCTAGTAAATGTTGTCAAGGATTTCGCCTCAAAAGAATAAGACATGCAAGTTCTAAGCTATTCAATCAATCTTATCACAAACCACAGTAAAACAATTATAACATATTTCACAGATCGTCAAATTGCATCCAAACATAGGCTTTACAAGCATCCAAACTAATCCAAAGAGTTAACAGAATTAAGCACACAATTTTTAAAATTTTAAGACATTTCACAATTAACAGCAGCACACAACTATCTTATGTTTATTTAATCGACTAACAACCAAATAAAAAGACTAAACTAAAGCAAAATAACTAAAAAGAACAAAATAACTAAAACAATTAATTTTTTTTTAAGTCCCCTCCCCCAAACTTAGAATACACATTGTCCCCAATGTGTCATGCAAAACAAGGAAAGGGAGACTTACCTGCACCCCCATCAGAAGGGGTTGAACCTCAATACTGCTTCAAATTGGATCAAGTCCACCCCTTGCATCCAAAAGAGCCCTCGTACCGAATGAAGAAAATTGACCTCCAATATTGTTAATTTCAGAGTTTTGCACAAGAGTAAGTTCATCATTAGAACTACCACACATCAATCTTTTCCAACGACGCCGAATCGTTCGAAGTCGCTCTTTAGACTTTACTCTCTTTTATCAGCTTTAACAAAAGAACCCTTCACCATCTCAATCTTGCAACAGGTAGGAATGTCGGTTGGGAAAAAAGCATTAAAATTAACCTCTTCATCTTGCACTTGCAACTTTAACTCCCCCTTTTGAACATCTATAAATGCTCGCCCCATGGCTAAGAATGATCTTCCCAAAATAATAGGAATAGTTGAATCTTCCTCCATATCAAGAATTAGAAAATCAGTAGGGAAGAGAAACTTACCAACCTTCACCAGTACATCTTCAATAATCCCACGAGGATGAGTCAAAGAACAATCTACTAGTTGCAAAGTCACTATTGTGGGCTTTGCTTTTCCCAATCCTAGCCTTTTGAAGACAGACAAGGGCATTAGATTAATGCTTGCTCCCATATCACATAGAGCTTTAGTTTCCACCGAACCCCCTATAGAGCATGGAATATTAAAACTACCCGGATCTTTGAGCTTGGGCGGTAGTTTCTTCAACAAAATTACACTGCACTCTTCAGTGAGTGCCACTGTCTCGAATTCTTCCAACTTCCTTTTCTTAACTAAAATTTCTTTCATGAACTTCAGGTAAGTTGTCATTTGCTCCAAGGCCTGCAGTTTCCTGAATATTTCAAGAAATTTTGAAAATTGCTTGTCTTGGTTGTTCTTGCGGAGTCTTTGAGGGTAAGGAATTTTAATATGATGATCTATGCTGATCGGAGGCAAAGCTTCTTTCGGTGCAAGACCCTCGGTAGTCTTCTTTTCCTTCAGTGCTTCTGTCTGTGCCTGTTGATCCTAAACCACATCTTCAACTGGTTGCTTGCCACTAGGTCCCTCATAACTCTTTCCACTCCTCAAGGAAATTACTTGACATTGCTCTTTTCCCTTTGCCTCACTAGTGCTAGGTGAATTTCCTTGAGCTTGTTTTGCCACTTGAGTAGCCAATTGTTCCATCTGAGTTTCTAAAGTTTTAATAGAGGCTTTAGTCTCCATCATGAATTGGAGCGATAAGTCAGCTTGGATATTTAAGCCTCCACTAGGACTTTGTTGTTGCAGTTGTTGTTGGTTTTGTTGGGGTTGATTTCTCTGCTGGTAGAACCCCTGTTGGTTGTGCCCATAATTATTGTTTTTAGAATAGTTCCCAATGACTTTCGCTTGATCCATTGGTAAACTGTTCGCATCCACCGGGCATTCCTCATAGGGGTGAGGGCCTCCACATAGCTCACACAAAACCTGAGCTTGTTTTGCTGGCACAACTATCAGTTTTGTTACGGCCTCTACTTGGGCTGTCAATTTAGTAATGACATCTACCTCATGCATACTAGCCACCTTCTTTGTCTGACTTCTTTCAGTTGGCCACTGCTGATTATTCAAGGCCATCTCCTCCAGCAAATCATAGGCCTCATTCACACTTTTCCTTATAAATGCCCCACTAGCTGCAACATCTATAAGTGTTCTAGTGTTACCCACCAGCTCGTTGTAAAAATTGTGAACCAGCATCCACTTCTCAATATCATGATGAGGACACTTTCTGATGAGATCCTTGAACCTCTCCCAAGACTCATGGAGAGATTCATTATCCAGCTGAAAAAAAATTGTTGATTTCTCCTCGCAGCTTAGCAGACTTTGCTGGAGGAAAGAACTTAGACCGAAATTTTGTTGCCAAGTCAGTCCATGTGGCTATAGAATTCGGTGGCAAGGAGATCAACCAAATCTTGGCTCGCTCTCTCAGCGAGAATGGAAAAGGTCTCAAATAGATGGCATCATCACTAACTCCATTGACTTTGAAAGTCTAACATAACTCCATAAAGTTTGACAAGTGCAGATTGGGGTCTTCAGATGGGAGTCCACCGAACTGAACTGATGATTGCACCATTTGGAGTATGGCTGGCTTTATCTCAAAGTTGTTTGCATCTACGATGGGTGGTCTTATACAAGATTGAACCCCCGTAAGAGTTGGGAGAATGTAATCTCTGAGACTGCGGCCATTTGCTTGATCTTCAATGGCACCACCATTATTAGCGTTGTTGCCTCCATTGTTACCGCCATTGGCATTATCAGCCATGATTTCTTCTATTTTAGCAGTTGCTGAAACCCTTTCTTGCCTCTTGTTTTTTTTGTTTCCCCTACAGGTCTTCTCAATTTCAAGATCCACCGGCAATATGTCACCTTGTCCTTGACGTCGCATACACCTTCAATTCCTGAAATAGACAATCTAAAAGAAACAGATTAGCAATAAGCAGAAAGAATTAACCAAAGTAGAATTTAATCTAATTTTTGTAATATCAATTTTTAAACAATTCCCCGAAAACGGCGCCAAAAACTTGTCACGATAATTATGAACAATACACAAGTGCACGTAATTAAGTAGTAAACTCACGCAGGTGAGGTCGAACCACAGGGAATTGAACTGAATACCACTAAATTAGACTTATGATTCTATTTGGTAGATAAATAATTTTGATAGATTTTGAAATAAAGAAAAATAAGAAAATTAAAGAAAGCAATAAAGGTGTTTAATCAAGGATGAGAAATTAGGGAAAATAATCCTGTTGATTTAATTACCCAATTGTTAGTGCTAATTACTATTCTCTTTCTTAATGTGAATGATAGATTATACAAAATTAACCTAACTCTTTTTAGATCTTTTAGGTCCTAAATCACATGTTATCTAATCATCTCTGAGATAGATTAACATATAATCAGCATTAAGCATTAATCTAAATGTCACAAAGGCTATGCAAATACTTTTGTTTCAAATCAAAACCTAGTTTATCCAATTTTAGCATTCTCAATTCTCACTTTTCAGATTTTGAATTAGGATCATAGAACATGTAGAAGGTGATCAATCTTAAACATGTAATTAAACACAAATATGGATAAATTCACAATAAAGAAAGGAGAAATACCAATTATCATTAACCAAAAGTAATTTCAATCAACATTCATCATCTCCCTAAATAGGAGTTTAGTTTATAAAATCTATAATAACATCCATAATCAAAACTAAAACAGAAATTAACATAGAAATTAAGAGTTTAAGAAAGAACTAGTTGGTGATTGCATTCCGAATCGCCACTATTGCTTCCTCTGCCTCCTTCTTTCACTTTTGGGTCCAATTTTTGCCTCCCCTCATTCTAAAAGACGAGCCCCTTAAATAGAAATTAAGGTTGCTACCTTTGTGTTGACCGAGGTTTTCGACAACTAATAAAATATTATAAAGTTAGAGAGTTGTAAAAAAATTAGAGAAGGATTTTTACGTGGTTGGGGCGTTAATGAGCCTTAGTCCACGAGTCTTTGTTATTTATGGATGTCTTTAATACAGAGAATGTATTTGGGGAGTGTTTCACTCTTATAAATACAAAGAATGTTCTTGGTGAGTATTTACTCTGCTTGCTCATATGCAGCCCAAGATTCTCGATCCCATTTATTGAGCTTTGAGGGGGTATTTATAGTGTTTTTGGTGGGGTGATCCCCAGAATTATCCTTACAAATGTATCTGTAAGTATCCATAAAGTTGGGCATTCCCAATGAATGTACCATGGGTAATGCATGGTCAAATCCCTAGGTGCTGTAGGGTTTTTATGTGAAATGTCCTTATTGTGTTTTGACTGATGTGACTCTTCACAGTGTAGCCGTCGCTAGACTTAAATGATCATTACTTTATAGCTGCTGGTCGAAGGTTGTGCCGTCAGACTTTATTGCGTGTAGCAGTCCCAACACGCTTCCTCCCATGCGGCATTAAATGCGACTTGATTGCTCAGGAGAAACCTGACACGTCACGGAGATGCCTTAACGTTACTTCGAGCTTCCGGGAGCATATGGGGTTCCATATGCCTTCTCCGGGAGCTATGTCCTGGAAGCTCCATTTCAGCATAAAGAGTTAGCAAATACTTTGGATTGTGCATTGCTTGATCCACGTGTCCTTATTCGGTTGGTCCACATATATTGGGAAAAATCAGGGGCAACATTTACCCCCCAAGCCTTGCTTATTTGAAAAAATAAGACAAGGCTTGCTCAAGTGCTTCCGGTTGACTCCTCGGTTTCCTGACACGAGCTTTGAGCGCGTGAGGGTGTATTTAATGATGGCTTTTAATGCAGCGATTTACTTTTTGCAGAGGTCCATTCGTTTCATGCCCATTGATTGATACGACACATTAATGGTGTCAGACGGATACTCAAACGTTTCCACTGCCTTAATTGCAAATCAATCTGGTCCGTTGATCTTTGAGAATTCGAATCGTGCGCTTCCCCTACCGTTTGATTAGTAGGTGATGACGCCTGTTCCTCATGCAGCTTTGCCTATAAAAGCCACCACCTTTCCTTCATTTCGGTTACTTCCCATTTCTTGCCAACTTTGCTCAAATTTCCGAGAGAGAAAAAATTCTCAGACCCAGAAAAACGCCTTTAAACACTTTGCAATTTTCTCCAGTTCTTCTTCGTTTGTTACTATCAGTCCTTCTTGTCTTCATTTGATTCACAGCAGGACCCCCAGTCTCAACACTTCATTGTAAGTTCCTTGCATCCTTTGCTTCATTATTAATATGCATGTCATGCTGTTACTTATCTGTTTGTTCTTTTCTGGGTTTTCATTCGAAGTTTCTGGGAATGCAAGTGTTTAAATCCTTCATATAATCGGTTTGAGTTTACTACTCTAGTGATAGGATTACTGTGCTCACGCATTTTTTGTTATTTTTTGTAGAAGGCCATATGTTCTTCGTATAATGGTTGCTTAGGGCATAGGATATACTGTTTTCTTTTTCTATTTCCTGCCTTTTCTTTTTCT
This sequence comes from Cannabis sativa, assembly GCF_029168945.1. Taxonomy (NCBI): domain Eukaryota; kingdom Viridiplantae; phylum Streptophyta; class Magnoliopsida; order Rosales; family Cannabaceae; genus Cannabis; species Cannabis sativa. The sequence goes on from NC_083603.1 coordinate 23,296,675, forward strand.
TTAGTGTGCAATGCCGCCTTCTGTGAATTTATTGCACCCGACTCTTGTCCAAGGAATCCTCCTAGGGTTTCCTGTATGACAGGTGTCCGGAGGGGGCCTCTTTCCAGCGGTTAGGGGACCCCCATTCCCTTTTTCTTGGGTTAGGGTTTGGTATGGGGCCTAACTGCTGGAATCTTGACTCTTTTTACAGAATCGAAAAATGTCTGCTTCTGGCTCAAAATCATCGAAGAAGAGCGGTAAGCGCCTGGCTACCCTCGAGGAGGTCTCCCTGGGTCTTGTCGCCCAGGAGGGGTACAAGTCTCGGGCGACCGGATGGGAGGCGGCTGAGCTTCACTCCACTCTAACCTGTCCCCATCAGTTGGAGAACATCGTGGAGGTAGCTGGAATCAAGCCTTCCACATCAGGGACCTACCATCGGCCACCTCGCGACGCGGAGACGCCCAATCACAACTACGGCGGCTTTGGGGCCTGGAGCCAGACGCATTTGATGGCTGGGGCCATGCTTCCTCTTCAAGATTATTTGTTAATTTCTTAGTTTTTGTGGGCCTTCCGCCATACCAACTCATTCCCCAAGCATACCGCCTGCTGTCAGGTTATTTATTTTTTATTCCGCCCGGGGATGGGGCTCTCCCCGCCCGGCAAAAATATTGTATTTTTATGAACTTGTTTCCGTCCCCAAAAAGGGGGACAAACTTAAGGACGGTTTTTACGAGTTCCGGGCCCACCCTGCTAATGAAGGGGTGGTCTCGTATAATAGGCAAACTCATGTTAAGGAGTATCACCATCGTTTTTTCTTCTCCTCCGGGTTCCGGGCAGTGGACCATCCGGAGCTCCTCACTGAGTGGGTCAGGATTCCTCCTTATGAACGGACTGCACCTACTCAGGTTTTTCTTCGGAGAGCCCAGTCCTTTGCCTCTTATGACCGGGCTGATCTTGACGTTGGGGGCCTGGTTACTACAGAGAACTGCAGGAAGGCAAAACTCATCCTTCCGCACCAATCTGTGGAGGACTCTAACCTTTCCCGGGTTATCTGTCCCAACGTGAGGGCGCCGGTTGCGGAGAAAACTTTTCGGGATGAGATCATCGCCACTGCCGAGAAGAAGTACCAGGAGTATCTCTACCGGAAGGCTCAGGAGAAGGTATACTCTAAGGCCCAGGCGGCTTCCGGGAGGTCACTTCGCGTGGGGAGCCCAGTTGAGAGAAGGAGCCAGGCGATCGCCGGGAAGTCCCTTCACATTGGGGACTCAGCGGAGAGAAGGGCTCCTAGGCAACAGCCTTCGGCTCAGGAACCGAACACTAGGGCTCCTGGTCCCAGTACTTCCGGCTCTGGTGGTAAGTCTCCTTTAGCAGTTCATTATGTCCCTTCTGTTGGCGAGTATGCCAGTCTTAGGCCCGTAGGGTTCGACGAGTGTCTTTATAGGTTTAGGATGCCCTCGACCCGGTGGGGGGACCATTTGAAGGAGTTTTATTTTTCCAACTTAGGAGATTTCCTAGGTCGATCCCGGATGAGTTCCGGTCCTCCGGAGCCCGTTCCTTTAGGCCCTTCAACTTATATTACATCCAGCTGGTTCCGGCCTTCGAACAGCTATCTCGGAAATGATGCTGCCAGCATCAAAATTCGGAACTTTGCTAGGGCTGAATTAGAGAGTCAGGGTAGGACTAGCTTGCTTGTCATGTCTTGTGTTGGTGGTTTCCCACGGATGTTCTAACACTTGCTTTCTTTTGTTGTAGCAGGTGCTTCTATGGACGCCATCTTGGCCGAACTTGCTGGGGTTCACACTCCTGAGGCTCCTCCTCCCTTTACTTCTTCCCCGATGGCCCCTGCTTTAAAGATTTCTTCCAGTGCTCCTCCAGACACTATTGATTTAGTGGATGACGAGGAAGTGCTGCCGGGAGAAGGTCAAGAAAAGCAATGGGGCTTTTCTGAGGAAGTTGTAAAAGGTGCAGGAGGGCTCCGGGCTCTTCCTGAGGAAGCTGAAGAAGGTGACGAAGAGCCAGAAATTTCTCTGATTCGCAAACGTAAAGGCAAAATGATTCCCTAGGAGGAGCCCAAGCAACCTCGGAGAGCTGATACTCTGGCCCACGGCCTCGATGGTGGGGTCTCTCCCATGGAAGAACATACTGTCCCTCCCAATATTGTGCTGACTCCGGTTCCTGGAGATGACGCGAGACAGGAGCTCCGGATAGCTAAACACAACTATGCCATGGACGAATACTCCCGGGGTATGCTGAGGTGGAAGCCCTTAGGAGGGTCTTGCGGGTTGAGATGCAAAACACCATCAACAACCCGGAATACCTGAACCCGTGGGACCTAAATTTGGACTCCCTGTCAGACTGGTTTGGTCGTTTCCTTGGGCCCACCTTAGCTCCCTTTGCTGCGGAGATGACTGGCGAGTTTGCGTCTCAGCTTACCCGGTGTGCACCTAAGCGGTTCGCTGCTTGTGCATCCTTGAACTCCATCTACCAAGTCCAGGATCTCAGCCACTCCCTCACCATGGTAAGTGTTTTGTAGTTTGCTTTTCCCCTTATTGTTTTCTTTTTTGGAGATTCTTTCTTATACTTGCGTTATTTTTTAGCTTGCTGTTGAGGCCGGCCGTCTCTCCAAGAACATAATCAACCATGGCTTCGTCCTGTCTGATTTTGGGGACATGGACGAAGTCAGGAAGATTCTTCAGGATCTTACTGCTGAGAGGCGGCTTTATCAAGAGGTTGCTGAGCGCCGGGAGGCCGCTGCCAAAGCTAATGAGGAAGAGGCTAAGCGGAGGGAAGCCTAGGCAGAGGCAATGATCCGGGAGGAGGCCCTGCGGAGAGACAGGCTGGAGGCCAGGCACCAGGAGGAGCTGAGGGCGGAAGGCGAGGCCACTGCAAAGGCCAGGCGGGAGCTTCGGGAGGCCAGGGAAGCCTTGGATGAGATGGCTGCCAAGGTGAGATCCTTAGAGGAGACTCACCAGGGAAACTTAGAATCCAGGGCCACTCTGGCCGCGGAGCTGAAGGAGCTCAGGGACTTCAAGGAACAAGCCTCAAAGAAGGCAAAAAAGGCTGAGCTTCTTTCTCCCGTTTCCTGCAGCCGGTGCACCAAGCGTTTTGACGATGGCGTCTTCATGGCTTGGTCTACCAATGACTAGAATATCAAGCTTACCTTCTACCCCAAACCTGAGGAGATGATCGCCAAATTCTGGGAGAAGAAGAAAAAGCTTGATGCCATGGTGGAGGCACGCATCGGACCTCGTCTCCCTCCGCGCATCGATTAGGCCGCTCCGAGATTAACCCAGTACAACTAGGATTTCACCCACTTTTTTTCTTTATATATATTTGTTTATATACAACTATTTTTCTTCTATTTAAGACAATATTTATATAGCTGTTTTTATTTAGAGGGGAGACAATTTCTAAGGCCTGTCCCCGGGCCATTTGTATATATTTTGACCTGCCCTTTAGGGCTAGGATATTTATACGTGATCTTTTTTTGATGCACATTTTTCTCTTTTTGGACCTGTCCTTTGGATCAGGATGTTTATACTTATGCTTTTTTATTTTTGTGCATACTCTTTTTGACCTGCCCTTTGGGTCAGGATATTTTACTTAGTTTGTTTTCTGTCTGTCCGTGCGGTATACCCTAGTACCCCCCTGAGTGGCATAGAAACTTTGTTTTTAAGGCACTCAGTTTTATTCAACATGTGGAGGATGTATACATTTAGACAGTACAAACTCTTTAAACAAAGTCTAAGTTACATTCTTGGCTATTGGTAATATTTTCTGAGGTGATCGGCATTCCAGGCCCTTGGCACAATGGTTCCATCCATTCTTTTTAGCTTGTAAGTGCCTGAGCCGATTTCGTCCTCGATTTCATATCGTCCTTCCCAATTTGGCCAAAGTACCCCCACTCTGGGTTCTTGGGTGGCTGGGAAGACTCTTCTTAAGACCATATCCCCAATAGCAAATTTTCTGTTTTTAACTTTAGTGTTAAAATACTTGGTCACCTTCTTTTGATAAGCTGCCATACGTATTTGAGACTCGTCCCGGAGTTCTTCAACTTGATCCAAGGCTTCTTGAAGCAAAGCCTGATTCGTGGCTGGATCGTAAGTCGTTCTCCTGTGGGACGGGAATAACGTTTCTACCGGGACCATCGCTTCACAACCGTATGCCATTGAAAAAGGCGAGTGACCGGTCGTGGTCCTGGGGGTCGTCCGGTAGGCCCATAACACTCTTGGCAACTCTTCAGGCCAGTTGTTTTTGCAGGCCAGCAACTTTTTCTTCAAGGTGACCTTTAGGATTTTGTTGACTGCTTCTGCTTGACCGTTTGTTTGAGGTCTGGCCACCGCGGAGAAGCTTTTCACTACTCCGTGTTGGTTGCAGAAGTTAGTAAATTCCTCGCAATCGAATTGCTTTCCATTGTCAGAGACTATTTTGTGAGGCAAGCCATATCGACACACTATGCTTTTGATAACAAAGTCTAGTGCTTCTTTAGCAGTTATGGTTTTCATGGGCTCAGCCTCCGTCCATTTGGTGAAGTAGTCTACTGCTACTATTGCATACTTTACTCCTCCTTTTCCTGTTGGCAGGGACCCAATAAGATCTATTCCCCATACCGCAAAGGGCCAGGGACTAGTGATCAGGGTGATTTCATTTGGAGGAGCTCTCGGTATGTTCGCGAACCTTTGACACGAATCACACTTTTGGACGTAGTCTATACAATCTTTTTTCATTGTTGGCCAGAAGTACCCCTGTCTCAATATTTTCTTTGAGAGACTGGGTCCTCCCGTATGATCTCCACAGAACCCTTCATGGACCTCTAGCATGATTTGTCTAGCTTCAGGGTCCGATACACACCTTAAATAAGGCATGCTGAGTCCTCTTCGGTAGAGAATTTGATCCATCATTACATAACGATGAGCCTAATACAGAATCTTTCGAGACAGTGCCCTTTCTTGGGGCAACTCACCTTTTGTTATGTATTTTATGATGGGGACCATCCAACTGGGTTCTTGCCCAACCGTTATTGTGGTCTCTTTTATTTTGATGCTTGGCTCTGCCAAGCGTTCCACTGGTACTACCCCCAACTCTTCGATTTCGCTGTCTGAGGCTAACTTAGCCAGACAGTCCGCGTGAACATTCTTTTCCCGGGGGATTCTTTCTATTTTGTAGTCCGTGAACTCGTGGAGTAGCTCCTAGACTATTGTCACGTACGCGGCCATTCGCTCGCCGCGTGTTTGGTATTCTCCTGATATCTGGTTTACGACCAGTTGGGAATCACTATAGACTTCCACTCTTTTGGCTCCTACAGCTTTTGCTAATTTCAGCCCTGCTATTAGGGCTTCATATTCGGCCTCATTATCTGAAGCTGCGAAGTTGAACCGTAGGGCCGCCTGGAGCTGCAGTCTGGTTGGTGATATCATCGCCACTCCGGCTCCGGAACCATTTTCATTGGAGGCTCCGTCCACAAATACTCTCCATGTGGGGATTGGCGGTAAAGGCATATTCGCGGTTGCCTCGGCTTTGTTGCAGTCAGTAATGAAGTCCGCCAAGGCTTGGCCTTTTATAGAAATTCGGGGCATGTAGTGCAAGTCAAATTGACTTAGCTCCATTGCCCACTTGAGGAGCCTTCCGGATGCTTCGGGCTTTTGGAGGACCTGACGGAGCGGGTGGTTGGTCAGTATCTTGATCGGATGTGCTTGGAAGTATGGCCTCAATTTCTTTGATGCCATCAGGAGGCAAAAAACCAGCTTTTCAATGATTGGGTACATCGCTTCGGCTCCTATCATGTGCTTACTGACATAGTACACAAGATGCTGAGTTTTCTCTTCTTCCCGGACTAGGGCAGCGCTGACCGCGTGTTCGGAGACAACCAAATATAGAAATAGGTCTTCTCCGAGAACGGGTTTTGATAGGATAGGAGGCTTGGCCATGTGCTCTTTTAGTTTTTTGAATGCCTCCTCGCACTCGTCCGACCACTCAAACTTTTGACACTTCTTCAATATGTTGAAGAAGGGTATGCACTTGTCCGTGGACCGTGAGATGAAGCGGCTTAGGGCAGCTACCTTTCCGGTCAGGCTCTGCACATCTTTATGCTTTCTGGGGGATGGCATGCTCAGGAGAGCCTGGATTTTTTCCGGATTTGCCTCAATCCCCCTTGGACTGACGATGAAGCCCAGAAACTTTCATAACTTGACCCCAAAGGTGCATTTCTTTGGGTTGAGCTTCATGCCGTATCTCCGGACCACGTCGAAACATTCCTCTAAGTCGCTTGCATGGTTGTTGCATGATTTGGACTTGACGAGCATGTCGTCTACATAAACCTTCATATTTCGTCCCAGGAGGCCTTTGAACATCCGGTTGACCATTCTCTGGTAGGTTGTTCCGGCATTTTTCAGTCCGAAGGGCATGACTAGGTAACAGTATACCCCCTTTATCGGTCCTGAAGCTAGTGCACTCCTGGTCTGCTGTATGCATCTTTATTTGATTGTACCCAGCATAGGCGTCCATGAAGGATAGTAGTTTGAATCCAGAAGTGGCGTCCACCATCTGGTCGATCGTGGGCAGCGGGAAGTAGTCCTTCGGACAAGCTTTGTTTAGATCACTGAAATCTATACAAACTCGCCAAGTTCCATTTGGCTTGGGCACCAGGACCGGATTGGCTAGCCACTCCGGATAGTATACGTCGCGGATCATGTCGTTAGTCAAAAGTTTGTCCACCTCTTTCTCCAGAGCCTCAGCTTTCACCGAGTGGAGCGGGCGTCGCTTTTGCTGGACGGGGGGCATGTCCGGATTGACGTTGAGTACGTGGGTGATGACATGAGGGCTTATGCCAATCATGTCTTCTTGGCGCCATGCAAAGATGTCGATGGCGCCCTTTAGTGTTTTTATTATTTTCTCTTTTTCCTCCGGATCTAGGTTCCTCCCTAGCCTGAGTACTTTGGTGGAGTCGAGGTCGCACACTGATAATTCCTCGACATCCTCCATCGGTTCCACAATGCTTTCGGACCCCACACGGGGGTCTAACTCATCTTCTTCAGCCACTTCTGGCTCAACTGATTCCCGGACCATTAGTACGGGCAGGTGGGTTGCGACATTGTAACATTGTCTTGCTTCCCCCTGGTTTCCCCTCACCGTCCCGATCCTGGCTTCCTGGGTAGGGAACTTCAGGCACAGGTGCCGAATCGATGTGACTGCGCCAAAGTCTACCAAGGCCGGTCGGCCGAGGATCGCGTTGTAAGCGGTCGGACAGTCCACCACCACGAAAGTGCAGTATTTAAATGTGCTCTGGGGGGTGTCCGGGCATAAGGTGACTGGGAGCCTTATTTTTCCCATTGGGATAAGTGTCGTCCCATTAAACCCTGTGAGTTGGGACCCACTAGGCGAGAGGTCTCGGTCCGTCAAGCCTATTGCGGTGAAGGCCTCCTTGAAGAGTAGGTTCACGAAACTTCCATTGTCAATTAAGACTCTGGCCACCACTTTATTTGTGATGGGGGTCTCTATGACCAATGGGTCATGATGAGGGAAGCGCACTGTCTTGGCGTCTTCTTTCGTGAACGTGATGGGTTGGTCCATCAGCCGGGGCCTTTGAGCTGGGAGTTAAGTAACCTCCCAAACCTCATTGTGTTTCACGGCCCCTGCGTATTGTTTGAGCTCCTTGCGAGTAGTTCCTCCGATATGGGGACCTCCGGAGATCATGGCTACCCTCCTGTTAGGTCTGGGCGGCAGACCGGGGATGTGCTGGGTGTCGCCCGCGGGAGCAGTTGGAGCTAACGCTCCTGCTGTACTCCCCGGTGTTCCCTGAGGCACACCCACAGTTGCCTGGCCCGTATTAAGGTGAGGCAACCTATTTTTGATCCACTCATAGAGGTGGCCCAACCGGATTAGGTTTTCAATCTCGTCCTTGAGATTCTTGCATTCATTGGTGCTATGACCAATGTCGTTGTGGTACTCGCATCTTTTGCTCGGATCTCTCCGGGAGCTATCCTTGTACAACGGTTGTGGTCTCCGGTAGCGTGTATTTTGCCAAGTGGCAAAGTATACACGCTCTTGGGAGTCCAACAGCTCCGTCAATTGAGTGTACTGGGGGGTGTACCCCCTTTTCTGGCGCTTCTCCCCCGTCCGGGTGCTACCCTTGGAGGACCTTTTACTCCTCAAGCCCTGGGAAGGGCCTGCCAGGCTAACAGCCTGAGCAGAGTGCGAAGTAGTTTGTCCATTCATTCCGGACGGGTTGCCGAAATGGGATGATGCTGGCGCCGAGGCCTGGCCCTGGCTATATCCAGGGGTAGTAGAGAATTGTATGCCACTTGTTTGTGGAGTTGCGGTCGGGGCAGTACCCGAGGGCGATACTCCAGGCATGTACCCTGCTATCCCAGTGGGATAGTATCCTCCCGAAGGCATGTACCCTGCTAGCAGCTCCTTCTTGTTGTAGTTCATTCCAGAAAGGAGTCCCCGTACGGATGCTTGCTTAGAGAAGCGCAAGTTGTTGTCCGTCGTCAACTTTCTTGGTTTTCGAGGCTTCCTCTCGAAGCCTCTTTATATAATTCTTCAATGTCTCGGTGGGCAGTTGCTTGATATTAGTCAAGGCACTGACCTCCACGTTGACCTTTCTTGCGGCGACAAACTATCTCCGGAAGTTGGTCTGTAGCTTGTTCCAACAGCCCACGGATCCTGGTTCCAGCTTTTTGAACCATTCCTCCGCGGACCCACTTAGAGTAAGTGGGAAGCACAGACATTTGGCGTCATTTCTGACTCTCATGACCGTCATGACACGGTTGAACCGTGATAAGTGGTCGCTAGGATCGGAGTTCCTGGTATAATCTGCCATTTCGGGCATCTTGAAGTTCTTGGGGAGTTCCGCCTCTAGGATGTGCTTAGCACATGGCTCCCGATCCTCGCTGTCTGAGTCGGAGTCGTCCCCTTTCTGTCTTCGGGAGACTCGGGCAATGTCTTTTCGAAGTATGGCAAGTTCTGCCATAATTCCTTCATTTAACGTACTCGTGGAGACCGCGGGTCCGTATCTTTTTTGGTCAAGGTGATTTCGGAGGTCACCTTGGTTCCCATTGATTTGATTTCTCAGATCAACGGGAGGACACCTTTGTCCTCTTCTTCCTCTACCCCCGGGCTCTTGGTGCACGGAAACGCTTTTTCGGTCCTCTCGATCCTGAGGGCCGAAGCTCCCTTTTTGAGGTTTGCCTCTCTGCGGACCTTTCCCTTTAGGGAAATCTGAGCGGACCTTTCGCGGATCCTACGCCTTTTTCTTTCGCCCTGGGTAGAGGTAGGGTTTTTTGTTTGGTTCCCTTCAGCAGGGTACCTTATAGGGCTAGGCTCCCTAGACTTCTACTGTTGGGAACTAGGCGAGGACGTCTCTGGTTCCTTGCCCAGTCCAGCAGTCATTGCCTTGGGGTGCACGTAAATGCCAGCCGCCTCCATGGCTTTTTGCATGTCCAGCATCACTTCTTGCATTTTCTGGTTTTGTGCTTTCTGAGCTTCGATCTCGGCTTCATGATCGATAGCTTTTTGTCTGAGAAGCACCAACTCCGAGTAACTGCCTTCGTCGTAGGCATATTCATCGAGGTTTCCCTCGTAGTCATCATCCGGAATTCCTTCTTCTTCCTCAGAACCTTCAGCTGCTCTTGAGGCTACATCTTCCTCATTTGGGTCTTGAGCATCTTCTAGAGGGCGAGGCTGACGAGTACTTCTAGTCTCCACCATGTTTGTGAAGTCAAGTGTTCGTTTACAGTAGCTTTCTTCAGCTCTCAATGAAAGCACCAAAATGTTGACCGAGGTTTTCGGCAACTAATAAAATATTATAAAGTTAGAGAGCTGTAAGAAAATTAGAGAAGGATTTTTACGTGGTTGGGGCGTTAATGAGCCTTAGTCCACGAGTCTTTGTTATTTATGGATGTCTTTAATACAGAGAATGTATTTGGGGAGTGTTTCACTCTTATAAATACAAAGAATGTTCTTGGTGAGTATTTACTCTGCTTGCTAATATGCAGCCCAAGATTCTCGATCCCATTTAATGAGCTTTGAGGGGGTATTTATAGTGTTTTTGGTGGGGTGATCCCCAGAATTATTCTTACAAATGTATCTGTAAGTATCCATAAAGTTGGGCATTCCCAATTAATATACCATGGGTAATGCATGGTCAAATCCCTAGGTGCTGTAGGGTTTTTATGTGAAATGTCCTTATTGTGTTTTGACTGATGTGACTCTTCACAGTGTAGCCATCGCTAGACTTAAATGATCATTACTTTATAGCTGTTGGTCGAAGGTTGTGCCGTCCGACTTTATTGCGTGTAGCAGTCCCAACACGCTTCCTCCCATGCGGCATTAAATGCGACTTGATTGCTCAGGAGAAACCTGACACGTCACGGAGATGCCTTAACGTTACTTCGAGCTTCCGGGAGCATATGGGGTTCCATATGCCTTCTCCGGGAGCTATGTCCTGGAAGCTCCCTTTCAGCATAAAGACTTAGCAAATACTTTGGATTGTGCATTGCTTGATCCACGTGTCCTTATTCGGTTGGTCCACGTATATTGGGAAAAATCAGGGGCAACACTTTGAAAAAGTCAAAAACTTGCCAAAAATCCCGTATTTCGCCCGTGGTTGCGACTACATAAAGCCTAGTCGTGACCATAGGCAAAATACAAAAAATAAGCTCGCTGCCTGGCTCTTAGTCGCGACCATGAAAAAAGGTCGCGACCATGGAAAGTGGTGGTTGCGATTACTGAAGAAAAATTTGACAGCTTCAACATCTTTCAGTAAAATGTGCATAACTTTCACATATGAACTCCAAATGAGTTGATTCAAGATGCGTTGGAAAGAAGAAAAAGAAATTTAAAACTTTTATGTTTTATTTTTTTCCAAAATATTACCATAACATAGTCAAATTTAAGCTTGAAGTTTCAGCTTTATTTTCTTCCATAATTTTCTCTATGCTATGGATTGTTATTTTCCGAAATATGATCAATTGATATATTCCAAGTGTGAAACCTGAAACTAAAGAAAACAAGCATAATTTCATTCCAAAAAGAATAATAAAGAAGGAAAAAAACTATAAAAAGTGACCCAAAACGTAGGCTAAAAATAGCCTAACAATGATCTTAGATTTACTAACAAGTATGTTATTTAACATCTTAAATTTGAACTTCTAAAACGATATGAAATAAACACATATAAAGTATAAGAAACCTTACAGTGGTTGCAGCGGAATATAATGTCTCCTTCCACTCAGATCTCTAACCCTTGTATCCTTTCTGTAGCAGAGTATTACCAAGACCTGAGCCCGAATGTCCTTCTCTTGAATTTGGATTCTTCACAGCCTTACACACTATGATTGAGATATCACTTGATGTGTGTGGGCACTCAATCACTCACTATAGAGCTTCAGTTATTAGAAGAGAGGAAGACAGAGAGAAGGTGGCGGCTAGGGTATAGGAAGAAGGCTTTGAATTTTTCTCTGAAGGAATGAGATGCATCATCTTTTTCCTGAAGCCATCACTACCTATTTATAGTAAACCACCTAGGGTTAGGTTAGATTTATTTGGCATTAAAATAATGAAAAAAATAAATGGCAAATTGCACTATAAGTGGCCAGCCATGTATGGATAATGGACCCCACTTTATAATTTTGCAATTTTGTCATTTTTTCCATCTCATTTTCTCAAAAACGCCAATTTTCCAATTTAACCACTTAAATTCCCATTCTAATTATTTAATAACTAAAAAGTAATTATTAAATAATATTTTCATTTAATATATTTATTAATTAGACTAATCAAAGTCTCTCAATTAACAAATAAACCCTAGAAACTCTTTCTTCACAATTTAGCCCTTGCTTAGTGAAAATTCACAAACTAGACATAGTCTAATTTTAGAACTATAATTGATTAATCAAAATCAATTAACTGAGTCTTACAAGCAGTATTGTCTCAACTAGTATGGGGACCATGGGCCTATATATCTGAGCTTCCAATAAGCAGACCCAGAACTTACCAGGTAAATTCACGGACTTATTAATTCCTTGTTGCATCCACTCAAAGAACTTGGAATTGCACTCTCAGTTATATACAATTCTCTATATATTCCACGATATAGATACGCTATTAGTTATCTATTGTTATAATCACAATAGTCAATGATCCTCTATAGATGATTTATAGTGTATAGGGATTAAATTACTGTTACACCCTTAAATGTATTTTATCCTTAAAACAATTAGCCCCTATAAATGATATTTTAGTGAACTAAACATAATCACTGAAATGAGTACTCAACCATTTATCTCTATTTAGCCAAGCTCGAAGGAAATCATCATTTCACTTTTATGTCTAGAAAGAAGCTATAGATTCCATATCTATGTTTAGGGCTCCAACTCAATTGCACTACCATGTTCCCAAAATGTACGTATCACCCTCACCAAAAAGTAGGCTTAACTAACAAATCAAAGAACATGTATAATACTCTTGAGATCGAACCTAACCATGTCAGGATTAAGATCATTTGATCTAGGATCAACTAGGTGAGATTGAATTGAATAGATATTACGGTAAGTTTAATATATCTGAATCAAAGTTCAATATCGGTCCCTTCCGATGCATACTCCATGGATCCAACCCAAGTTTTACTTTAACCAATGCCCTGGAAAGAACATAGCACTTATCCAAGGTGCAAGTAAACTATGTTGTAGATTGTGATATCAGTTAAACCCTATGTGTACTGATAAATCTAGGAATACATATTTAATCACAAAATCTTGATTACTTTCCACTGTGCTGACGACACAATAAACAAGAACATAAATGTGATAAGGATTTGGATGAATTTATAAATCAAATAAACATATAAATGATAACATGAACCAAATGACACACAAAGTAATGAAAATACTTATGTTTCTTTATTGATATTTAAAAGATAAAGATTACATTGAAATTGGAGTTTTATTTAGGGCATAAAACCCAACAGTTTCTTCATTTGATCTTCTTCTCATTTTGTATTAGTTTTTTGATAGTTTTTTAATAGTGTAAACACGTTCTGCATGTATTTTTTTGGGAATATGTTTTTGTCTAGTTGTTTCCAGTCTATTTTTATATCATCAATAGGTAACAATTAGATTTATAATGGATGTTGATGTTCAAAGAGTTTTTCCTGTAGTTTTTTTTGTTTACAGTTGTTTTTTAGTTTTATTATAGTTTTGCTACTTACTTATGTTATTTCTTTATATTTGTTTTCTTTGTGAAATGCCGGACTGGGTTAACAAATACAGTCCCAATGATTTCTACAAATCGAAGTGTGTATGTACGAGTAATTTCTCTATTATTAATAACATTAACAATAGTTTGTCTGTCAATTTGTTAACTATGTTCCGTGACACCCAATTTGGTCATTTTTCGGATATACCTGACTTTGTTTTTTACCCCCAAGTTGTACAGTGCCTACTTTTGAGGGAAGTATACCTACCCAATCCAAAAGAATTTTGGGCTAAGGTTTTTGGCCATTGTATACGATTCAGTGTCGAGGAGTATTTCTTGATCACTGGTCTTGATTGCTTTGGTGATTGCAACAAACTGTTGTTTTCCCAGGAATCAAACTAGTTAATTGAGGTTTGTTTCCGTGGCATAAAAACCATTGATTATAAAGCTATAGAGGATGCTTTCTTGGGAAGTAGGTGGGGACAGGATGAGTCCTTAGGTTTGAAACTATCTATTTTGCATTTCATCAAATTCTTTCTTCTTAGCAATACTCTGGATAAGGAAGTTTCTAGGTTTGATCTAGGTGTCATTGATAGTGATTAATGGGATGAGTATTGTTGGGGTAGGGAGTCGTTTGAATTGACTATTTATTCTTTTAAAGGAAGAATAGAGCATGAGATTAAAATGAAAAATAAAAAAGAGGAGAAGGGAGGTCAGTCCTATGATGGTTGGTATAGAGTGTTGGGTTGTCCTTGGGTGTTTATTCTTTAGTTTTATGGATGTTGTCCTGTGATGGCAAACACCTTTTGCAAAAGAGTTTCATCCAAGATTCCAAGAATATTGAATTGGACCAATGATGTTGGGACCAAAAGTCCAACTTTTAGAGACTTGACAGGCAATATTTTTGATTTACCGTTGAACAAGGTGATTTTCAGTTTCTTTACTGTTTTATTATTTTTTGTTGCTAGTTTATTAATCTTCGTTTTTTTAATTGTTTTTGTTTCATGTTTTGTTTTTTGTTTCTATTTTTCAGTTGAAGATTAAGAACATTCGTCCTACTGATGAGGAGAGGCAGAAGTTGCAATTGGAAGGCTTATTTTTAGATGAATCTATTGATGATCGTGATACCACTAAGCAAACATTCGAGAGTGGTTCATCTTCTAGAAAGTCTGATTCAGAGGACATAGAATTGTTGAAATCTAAGTTGGAGTTGGTCATTTCTAATCAAGAATCCTTGGCCGAAGACTTTATTTCTTTGAGGTGTTTTGTTGACCTTAATTTCAAGTCTGTCATGACTGTAATTAAGGATATTCAAGAAAAAGTTAATGTCATTCATCGTTGACCTTCTGATGAGGTATTTATTTACACTATTCTAGTTTCATATTTTTTACTGTTGTTATTATTAGTTTTTCTCCTGTTTCATTTCAGTTACAATACTGTTTTTGAACCAGGTTAAATCATTTGATGAATTGGTCACCCAAGATCCTGATGATGATGATGATGATGATGATGATGATGATGATGATGATGATGATGATGATGATGATGATGCTGATGATAAGGGATTACTTGATCCAGAGAATATTGATTCCGATTCTGATGATGGTGATGAGTTGGGTAAAGATAAAGGTGACGTTGCTGGAGTTGATAAGGTTGTTTGTGATGTTCCTACTGATGATGTGATTCAAACTGAGGCTGTTGCAGGCAGTGAAGAGAGGGCTAAGGATGTTGAGAATGTTAAGGCCAAAGAGTCTAGTGTAAAGGGAGATGATTTTTTTGATGGTTTAAGCCAGCTTGAAATTGATGATGAGCAAGTTGTGTTGGCTGGTTTAGAGGATGTTGGTAAAATCAATGTAAGTGTAGTTTATATTCTTTGTTGGTAAAATCTGTTTTATCTTAGTTGCTTGTCAATTTTATGTTAGTTTTGAAACTTTTTACTTTTTTTTTTCTGATTTTTAAATTTTCTATTTCAGGTTATAGAATCCCATCCAAGTGTTGCTGTTGAAAAGGTAGCAGCCATTCCTTCTAATGAAGAAGCTGATCACATTGTTACTTATACTCCTCTTTTGGATAAGAAAAAGTGTGCACCGACATTGACATCGCCTTTTGTTGATTTTGGGTCGGCTGATTTAAGCAACACTCCAATGGAGGTAATGTCATCAGGTTCTCAATCTGGAGGAGATGAGAGGGATTTTAAGATGGTTACTTTTGTGAATGGGCTTTACGCTCTTAACGATACATTTGCTGATCCCGTCTCTCCTGAAATTGAGACAAAGTTTGATGCTTGGATTGGCGAAGGTTTGCTAAAACATCCTAGGTGATCATTTTCTTTATTCTATTTTGTATTTTTTTTTTAATTTTTGTTTGAATTCTATTTTTATTTTTGCAATTATTTGAATTCAATATTGTTTTTTCGTCATTTTTTTGTTGATTTATGGCTTACAATTGTTATGAGGATGGTGCGAAGAAAATTTCCCCTGGGTTTAGATTAGGTGTTGATTATGTTGAAGAAAAAACCTAGTTTTGTCATTTGGCTTGTTGTGACATGTTTATCAATGACTCGGTAAAATTTCTTTTTCCTTTTAAAACTTTTTATAGTTGTTTTATCATTGTTTTTTAGTTTAGTTACTGTTATTAAGTTTTAGTAATATTTTTTAACTTTTCCTTTTGTGTTTCTTTGTTGTTTTGTTTCAGCATATGAACACTATCATCTATTACCTTAGGAAAAAAGGAAAATATTCTTCTGCTATTACACTAAATTTCGCAACAATTGACTGCCTTTTCGATGATTCTATTCAATCGTTATGCCACAAGTTCTGCAAAGCCAAGGCAATGAAAACAAAGATGTCTCACATACATGCTGCTCACCCAATAGCACATTATATAAGAGGCCTGCAAATTCCGTGTTCCAAGCCTTGGTATGAAGCTGATCATGTCCTATTCATCATAAATCTTAGGAAAGAAAGCCATTGGGTTTTTGGTCGTCTTGATTTGAATGAGGGGATTATATTTCTTTATAATTCTTTGTGGACTACAAAAATGAATTCTGTAGCAAGGAATGCAATGAAGGCTTATTCTGTTTTACTCCCTTTATTTTTTGATCTGCTTGGATTTTGGAAGAATAGGTCCCATGTTCCTGATTTAGGTTCTGACCCTAAAGCTCCTCTAAGAGTTGTGGAGATTGTTGGTCTTCCATTTCAGTAAAAAAAAGTGAGTTGTTGTTTTTAAGTTTATTTTATGTTGTATAGTAGTTGTTTAACTGTTTTGTTATCCTTTTTTTGGTAATAGTAATTGTAGAGCATTTGTGGCTGCATTTGTGGAGTTCTACATCCATGGGAAAGATGTTCCTAGTGATTTTGACATTGAAGTTTATCGTACTCGACTTGCTGCCCTTTGTTCACTTACAGTCAAAGGAAAATTGATGAAAGTATTGATAGCGAGGACTAGAAGCAAAGCAAGTCTTTCAATGCTTCTAAATTTAAAAAGTAGGGTCATTTTTAGGGAAACTATGTTGTTCTTAGTTGTTTTTCATTTCAGACAATTTTTAGTTTTTATATGTTTGTAGGTTTTCTATGCGTTTATATTTTGCAACTAGTTATAAGCTTATAGGATATTTGAAATGAACCATTATAATATGTTCATTTTTATATGTTTTAACAACAACAGTGTTATGATTTTACATTTAATGTTGTTTGTTTATTTTAAGTCGTACAACTATAGATAAACTATTATGCAACTATCTACAAACTATTTTTAGTATTCAAAATACTTGTCATTTAATTTCTGACATCTTATCTCAATATATTTCTTACTATTATGCAACTTTTTCTTTCTCCTTATTATTCAACTTATAAAAACTCATATCTAACTGTTAAAAACTATTTATATTGAAATTCTTTATGTAATAAATTCTTAATAAGTGTCAAAACTGTTTTGAAACTATTATGCAACTACTCGCAAACTATTTAAACTTTGCCAATTAATAGTAATCTATCAAATATAACATTTCATCCTATCAAAATTCTCATACAGACTTAAACAATTCAAATAATTCTGTTGTATCTATTTTATTGCTTGATTGTTGCATGTCTTTCAGTTGTGACCGTGTTGACCACATTTGCTGCACCTGTTGTGTTTTTTTTTTATCCCAATCAGCTATAAATCTTCTTTTCCTTGATTGTTTTCTTATTTTCTGGTTTGGTGGCAGAACAAGGATATCTTTTATGTTTTGTGGTACATCCCATGTTGTGTGATTGTGTACCGGATATGTTGACCCGTTGTATGTTTCAAGCCATGTTCTTGTCGTGTAATAATGTGAACAGTAGTTGTAAACATTTAAGTTCATCTCTTTTATCACAGCAAGTACATGAGCACACGGTAATTTGTCAATTTGGAATCGGTTGCAACTGCATGTTTTCTCCTTCAGATTGATCACCCATGATCTTGTTAGTTCTACCACTTCGAACATGCTCTCGTTTATTGGCTTTACCTGCAAATTAGGTCAATAACTGTACAACACAAACTGAAAAACAACTATTAGGAAATTGTAATGCAACTTAAAGTTTAAAGAGATTTTACATTTTCTGTCAATGAGTCCACAAAGTTGTTGACTAGCTTCTTCTCTGTTGTAGGTGTCAAAAATGTTGTGGTTTATGTGCTTTTTTCCTATTTGTGTATGTCCATTATTGTATCAAAGCTCTCAATGACTCCATTAGTGTTGTGATTGGTAGTTCTCAAGCTGCTAAGTTTGCTGCGTTTAGAGATTCAACAATGTTAGAAGTCATAATTGAATACATGTTGTGTTTGCTGTGGTATCTTGACCATTTATGGTATCCAACTTATTGTAAATATGGTCTAACACTAATGTCCAAGCTGTCCAGCTCGCTCATATGGTATTCAAATTTCCTCTCTCTATATTCTCTTGCTGCTGTGAAGAATGGTTTATCGAGCTTGCTTGCATTCTTCTTGAAGGTTGCTTTCAGGTTGCTTAACAGGTGGTATACACAATAGCGCTGCGTTATTTCTGGAAATACATGAGCAGCTGCCTTAATTATGCTCTCATGTCTGTCTGAGATCAACCAATATTCCTCTCTGATCCCATATGTTTCCCTTAATTTTGTGAAAAACCATTGCCATGAGTTGTTATTTTCTGAATCCACAACAGAAAAAGCTATGGGAAAAATGTGTCCATTTCCATCTTGTGTACAAGCAGAGAGTAATGTACCTCCATATATGTTAATTTAAGGAAAGTTCCATCAACAACTATTATAGGTTTGCACTTCTTCCATCCTTTTATTGAAGCATCTAGTGCCACAAACAAGTACTTGAAGTTGTTGTCTTCCTCTGTTTGCATGTGTACAATAGTTCCGGGATTAGTTTTCTGCAACATGTGCAAAAAACTTGGCAGCAGCTTGTATGATTTGTTTGCTTTTCATCGTAACTCTTCTTGCGTGTGCTCTTTGCTTCTCCATGCTTTCATGTAGTTCACTCTCACCCCATACTTATGTTTCATTTCTCCTCTGATGTCTTCTGGCGTTTGAGTTGTTTTTATGTTAGTAAACCGTGCGTTGATGTAGTTTCCAATCAACTTCATTGTAGCTTGTCTTTTGTCTACAAATCTTATGTTTAGATCACAAGTGTGAATCACGTTTCTGTCATACTTCAAATTATGAATGACTTTGTTGGTCCATTTCTAGATTTCATTAGTGCCCGCTTGCATTTTAGATCCAAGCAAAAAAATTATATGTTCTTGCGCAAGACTTGTTTTGAATTGGAAGTTGTTTCTAATTGCATAGAAACCAAGCACACTTTGGAGTGTTTCTTTGTCCTTGTATATTTGTGCTTCTTCTATTTCAGGATGTTGCGGATCTGTGATTAGTAGTTCGTCATAATCTTTGATTTCTGGCTCCCTGTTTTTTTTGTTTTCTAGTTGCTCAACTATTTTCTCTGCCACAAGTTTTGCATAGTCCATGAAGTCAAAATTTTCTCTCCCATCTTCCAGTATTGTATCTTCAATTGTATGTTGTTAAGTTTTTGAGTCTTCTGTTGTTGTTTCATTGTATTCCATCATTTCTAATGCATTTTTCTGTTCAACTAATGCGTTACTATTTTCCAAGAACGATGTATTGATGGTTGTTGGTGGATTCTTGATGACATTCACACACAGTGGATATGTTGTAAAGTCGGGTTCCTTCAGTTTTAGCTGTATGTAGAAATGCAGGCTTTGATCATCCTTTATCCTCAACGGTTGGTATCCTTCTCTCACTTGGTATTTCAGTTGCAGAACATTGTTTTCTTGGTTGCATTCTAGGACCTCTTTCAGCTTCCGTTGTAATTCTTCGTACTTACAATTGATTGAAATGTATTGTCCACTAGCTTCATAATTTTCATTATTCATTCGATCATCAAATTGTCCATTGCAAAAGACTAGGAATGGAATGTCTTCTTTTTCCTGTGATTTTGAAATTATTATTAGTGTAAGACAACCATTTTGAAACTGCTTTGATTTTGTTATTGCTAATGTTAGTAATGTATCTGAACATGTTTTATACTTATTTTTATAACAAAAAATAAAATGATATTTCTAAAATATAATAGAAACTTACTTCTATTTCCCTTTCTCTGTTCAAGTCTTGTATTTCCAATTCTGAATCCTATGAAAAAACTGAAATGAAATTATTACAAAATGTTTTAAATTTATTAAACAAAAGCATAGGATCCGCAGAAAGTCCGCTCTAATTTCCCAAAAGGGAAAGGTCCGTAGAGGGGCAAGCTCCCTCGAGCGAGTCTTGGACCCCAGGATCGAGAGGACCGAAAGAGCGTATCCGTGCACCAAGAACCCAGGGAAAGGGGGAGGAAAAGTCGGAGGTATCCCCGGGCTGATTTAAGACAGAAAATCAACGAGAAGCATGGTGACTTAAGAAACCATCTTGAAAAGAAAAAACATGCATTGCCAGTCTCCGGAGGCACCTTGAACAAAGGAATCTTGGATGAATTGGCAATACTACGCAAGAATAAGGCATTGCCAGTCTCATGAGGGTCATCAATGATGTAAAGTGTTTATGCTTTCCACTAACGTTGGGCGATTCTTTTGAGGAATGATTCAAAAATTTGGAGCCAGGATCAGTGGACTGTCGAAATAAATTACAAGTCAATTTCCGGAGACAATGTAGCAAGAGGAGCAGCTAACCTCCAGGACTTTCAGAAGAGGGTCCAAAAATACATTAACTTGGAAGAAGCCCAAATAGTGGCTTGTAGAGGATAATACCTGACCGGAGTATCGGGATATGTACTTGGAGCACAGCTTCCGGGAGCCCCATCTCCTGCCACTCCTCAAACGAGCGAAATACAATTCATCGCTACCCCAGGATATAATCAAAGCCTCGCTTTAGCTCCCGCATTATCACACTTTGGGGCACCCATGAGAAATCCATCGGGGTTGAACGTCCAAACTCCATCTCAATCCATACCGGCCGCCAGCCTGGTAGGACCTTCTCAAAGCTCCCGAAGTAAGAGGTCTTCAAAGGGCAGTACCCAGACGAAAGACAAACGATAGTGGGGGGGATATACCCCCCAATACACTCAATACACAGAGCTTATAGATACACAGGAGTGTGTGTACTTCGCCACTCGACAAAATTCACATTACGAGAAGCCTCCCCCATTGTATAGGGATAGCTCTCGGAGAGATCCCAACAAAAGGAGTGAGTACCACAACGACATTGGCCACACCACCAACGAGTGCAAAAACCTAAAGGACGAAATCGAGAACCTAATTCGATTAGGTCACTTGTATAAATGGATCAAAAATAGGTTACCGCATTTAAACCTAGTCCCAGCAGGAGGCCCCTTGCCTAAGGGAGGAACAAGGGGTATGCCCAAAGGGGCACTCCCTCAACAGGCACCCAGATTTCCACCTCGGCCGAATGGAAGAGTAGCCACAATCTCTGGTGGGCCTCACATTGGGAGGAACCACCAGGAACGAGTTGAAGCGTTATGCAGGGGCCATAAAGCACGATGAAGTGTGAGAGGTCACTCAACTCCCAGCATAAAGGCCCAGACTCATGGACCAACCTATCACTTTCACGGAAGAAGACACGAAACCAGTGTGCTTCCCCTATCACGACCCTCTTATTATAGAAACTCCCATCGCCAACAAAGTCATGACGAGAATACTGGTAGATAATGGGAGCTCTATAAATCTATTATTCAAAGAGGCCTTCACAGCCATAGGGCTCACAGATAGGGACCTGTCGCCTAGCGAGTCGCAGCTCACAGGATTCAATGGGACGACACTTATCCCAATGTGGAAAGTGAGGCTTCCTATCACCCTATGCCCTGACACCCCGCAGAGTACTTTCAAATACTTCACCTTTGTCGTGGTAGATTGTCCCACCGCCTACAATGCCATCCTTGGCAAACCGGCCTTGGTCGATTTTGGAGCGATCACCTCCATTCGACACTTATGCCTCAAGTTCCCTACCCGAGAAGCTGGACTGGGAACGGTGAGGGGAAACCAAGGAGAGGCGAGACAATGTTACAATGTCGCAGTACACTTGTTAGTGTTGGTGGTACACAGGAACGAAGAGCCAATTATGACAGAATAAGACGAGTTTGATCCCCGTGTGGGATCCAAAGCAACTATAGAGCCTATGGAGGACGTCGAGAAAGTGAGTGTGTGCGACCTCGACGCCACTAAAATTATCTGCCTAGGAAAAAATCTAGAGCCGAAGGAAAAAAGCGAGATCATAGAAACATTAAGGGCAGCCACGGATGTCTTCGCATGGTGCCAGGGGGATATGACCAGAATAAGCCCCCATGTGATCACCCATGTTCTGAATGTCAACCCAGACATGCCTCCAATATAGCAAAAATGACATCCCCTCGATCCAGTAAGGGCAGCTGCCTTAGAGAAAGAGGTGGATAAGCTGCTAACCAACGGCCTAATTTGGGATGTGTACTACCCAGAGTCGCTAGCCAATATGGTGTTGGAGCCTAAACCAAATGGGACGTGTCGTTTTTGGATAGACTTCACTGATCTTAACAAAGCCTACCCAAAAGACTGCTTCCTGTTACCTCGAATTGATCAAATGGTGGACGCCACCTCAAGATTTAAGCTGGTATCCTTCATGGATGCCTACTCCAGGTATAATCAGATTAAAATGCATGTCGCGGATCAGGAATGTACTAGCTTCAGGACCGACAAGGGGGTATACTGTGTTGGGTTTTTTGCCCTAAATAAACCCATTTTAATATAATCAGATTTACTTATTAATAAAGATCAAAAATAACATTTTATGTTGCATGGTTCACATGATTTATTTCATGATTATATATATAATATATGAATTTCATTTAAGTCCAGAACATATGAATTTGTTAATGATTATAGTGTTGTCAGCACAGTGGAATATAATCTTAATTATATGTTCGAAAGTTTATTCCCTGATTTGTCAGAACACTGAATTTAGACTGACATGGTATAATCAGCGATAGGTATTCTTACACCTTGGAAAAGTGTTATGTCCTTTCCAGGACATTGACAAAGTTTACCAGTATCGGATGTATGGAGAATACATTGGAAGAGACCGATATTGAACTTTGATTAGATATATTAGAATTTACCGTAATATCTATTCAATTCATTATCACATGTTGATCCTAGATCAAATGATCTTAATCATGATATGATTAGGTTCAATCTCAAGAGTGTTATTCGTGTTCTTTGATTTGTTAGTTAAGCCTACTTTTGGATCAGGGTGATACGTACATTTTGGGAACACGGTAGTGCAATTGAGTGGGAGAGCTAACATAAATATGGAATCTATAGCTTCTATCTGGCGAATAGAAAGTAAAGGATGATTTCCTTCGAGCTTATCCAAACAAAAATAAATGGTGGAGTACTCATTTCACTTAGCTGAAATATCATTTATACAGGGTTAAGTGTTTTAAGGATAAAATACATTGTAGGGTGTTACAGTAATTTAATCCCTTTACAGTGTAAATCATCTATATAGAGGATCATTGATCACATTAGGATTATAACAATGGATAACTAATGACGTGCCTATATCATGGAACATATAGAGCGTTCTATATGGCTGAGAGTGCAATTCCAAGTTCTAAGAGTTGATTCAATAAGGAATTAATAAGTTAGGGAATTTACTTGGTAAATTCGGTTCGACTTATTGGAAGCTTGGTTATATAGACCCATGGTCCCCATACTAGTTGAGACCATACTGGTTGTAAGACTCAGTTAATTGATTTTAATTAATCAATTATAATTCTAAAAGTTAGACTATGTCTACTTTATGAATTTTCACTAAGCAAGGGCGAAATTGTAAAGAAAAGAGATTCTAGGTTTATTTATTAATTAAGATACTTCATATGTCTAAATTAATAAATATATTAAAAGAAAATATTATTTAATAATTATTTTTAAATTATTAAATAATTAGAATTGGCATTTGAATGGTTAAATTGGAAAATTGGCATTTTTGAGAAAATGGGAATGAAAAATAACAAAATGGGAAAGTTGCAAAGTGAGGCCCAATTTCCTTATATGGGCCGCCCAATATGCAAGAGGTTTACCATTTTATTTTTGGGAAATTTACATGGTATACTAACTTTTCTCATTTTTTTACAAAAATACTGCCATGCGGTATTTTTTACTTTTTTACTGTGTTTTTTTATAAGTTTCATATTGCAGTATACTGTGTTAAGTTTTCACTGGTGTTCTACTGGTGTTTTACTAGTGTTCTACTATTGTTTTGAGTTGTTCTGCTTTGTGTTTTACTGGTGTTTTATAAAAACACAGTATTTTTGAAAAGATTTCCGTGTGACAGTATTTTTGTAAAAGTTAACCTAAATTCCAGTATTTTTGTAAGTTTCCCTTTATTTTTTCTATTATTTTAATGCCACACAATTCTAACCTAAACCTAGAGGGCATTCTATAAATAGAAAGTTACGGCTTCAGGAAACAATACACAATTGCATCTCATTCTTTTCAGAGAGAATTCCTGAGCGCCACTTTCCTCTCTCTTTTCTTCTCTAAATTTCGAAATCCCTTGAGTGAATGAGTAGTGCCCACACACATCAAGTGGTACCTCAATCATAGTATGTAAGACTATGGAAAATCAGCACCAACAAGAAGGAGAGAAAGAGATCCAAATTTAGATCTTGATAATGCTCTGCTACAGAAAGGAATCAAGGGCTAGAGATCTTAATGGAAGGAGCCATAATATTCCGCTGCACCCAATGTAAGGTTTTCTTAAACACCTATGTGTTTATTTCATTGTTTTAGAATTCATATTAGGATGTTAATCAAACATACTTGGTAGTAAATCTAGATCCTGGTAAAATATTTCCAACAACTGGCACCAGAGCCATGGTAATGATTTACTTTCATGTAATATGAATTAAAACAATGTTTTATATGTTTTGTGTTGATTTAGATGGTTTCATGTTGGTTTATGTACTTATGTGATGAATGTATGTGTTGTACGAATTTTTTTCCATAAAAAGTATTTTTTTTCTATTTTTGAAAATATTTTATTTGGATTCCTTGTGAAAAATTAAGCAATTTTATTTTTTACGGAACTCGATTCCGATAAAAATTGAAAAAGTTATGATTTTTTTTTTGGAAAAATCGGATTTCGGGTGTTCATGGGTGCTCAATCGCACGCATCAGGTGCTTCGGACAAGCCCCATCCGCGCGCGCAAGCACCCTGCTGTTCTGCCCGTGTGACCCTGCCATCCGCTGAGGATCACCCTGCTGGCGCCGAGGTCTCTCGCCCAGCTCCTCCTGGTCCGCGCGCGTAGGAGGCTGCGTGCAGCCTTCCTGGGCTAGACGTGCAGCCTCCTGGGCTGCCTTTCCCCCTATTGCGATTTTTTGGATTTTTTCCCCAAAAATCCAATTTTTTATGGGATTGTTTCCCAAAATTCATTTTTCCAATTTTAAATATTTCCATTTTGAAATATTTCCAATTTTAAAATATTTTCAATTTGGAATTTTTCCAATTTTAAATATTTCCATTTTAGAATATTTCCAATTTTAAATATTTCCTATTATGGTAAGATTTAAATATTTGTTAACTTCATTAATATTTATATATTATTTAATTATAAGATTAGATATTTTGATATTTAACCTATTTTAAATTAAAAGATAACTTTGTCTTTTTTATTTAAAATATTATATTAAAATTATCTTATATGACAAATTAAATAATTAATAAATTTAAAATTAACATAGATATTTTTATAGATATACTTACCATAATATTTTCAAATTCAAAATTTGTTATTATGTTAAATATTTAATTATTTATAAATTATAAGTTTAAAAATGATATTTTTTCTATATATATCATTTTTTCCTTATTGGAAATTTATAAATCATATCTTAAATATTTAAATAACTTAGATATTTTTGTAGAAATTTGAATATTGCTTAATTTAGATATTTTGACATATAATTATGGTAATTATTATTTATTTATTATTTTATTCCTAAAATAATAATTATCTAACCAAATCTATTTTAAAATTGGTTTATTTTATTAAATTATAACATTTGAAAGTGATATTGAAGATTTTTTCTTTCAAATCATTGATCTTATTAGATATTTAATTTAATTTGATTCAAATAAACCTAGATATTTTAATATTAGTTTCTTTATTTTGAGATTTTAGGGTTTGTTTTAACAACCCTAAATTTTCAAAATCTAGTTGGATAGTTTAAGAATAATAATTTAATTATATTAATATCTTATTTCACATCTGTTACATGGACACTGTTTGTTTATTAATTTATATTGTTTATTCAATTTTTTTTTTAAACAAACCTATTATTTATTTGATCTAAATTGCTATGATTAACTTGTTGACAGATCCAATGATCTGATTTTAATCATAGTCCAATTATCAATAGATCTTATAAATAATTTGTAATAGGTAAATTTTGTACTTCTTTCATCTGTGTAAACCTAGTAACATGATAGGGCCCATCCAAATCATTTGACCTGTCTGAGCCTATATGTTTGCTATTGGGCTTAGATGCATATAGGAAGCCCATTTAAGTTTAACTAAGTAAATGGACTAAGTTGCTAAAATAAAATTTGACATAAGTAATTTTATTTAAGCCCAATTAGATTTGGGCTTATTCAATGAATAACAATTATTTATTTAAACGTTAAATTCCTCTCTTTTGGGCCTTGTGTGAGAGTTGAGGGCCAATAGAAGTGGGTACGACATACTGAACCCAACTCCCCCTCACATAAACTACCCCAATTGTGAAGGCTCATTTGCCTTATTTAAATAATTGTATTAGGTTAATTATATTAGTCTATCCTAATTAAAATTGAATTAGCAACATAATTAAATTTTAAAATATATGAAATTTATTTTTCATTTTAATATTTTAAAGTTAATTTTAGAAAAATACTTAGTTAATGATATATATTCTTGATAGTTATTTCTATACTAATTATTATTTCTAATATTAAATAGGAAAATATCATTGATTGTGAAATTAATTGTTTAATAATTAATTTTGGTACAATCTAAGTTTAGTATATTTTCCTAGTGTTGCTCCAAAATTCGCCCAAAATACGTGGACCAGTCGAAAGGGGACACGTGGATCAGATAACTTGGAAAGATTTGCTAAGTCTTTTTATGCCACCAGGAAGCGCTATTAGCATGGGTCCCGGAGGAGACACCCGGAGTACAAGGTACTCCAGGAAGCTAGTATAGCATGAAGGCTCTCCGGAATGTGTCAGGTCTCTCCCGAGAAATCAAGTCGCATTTAATGCTGCATGGGAGGAAGCGTGTTGGGACTGTAACACGCAATAAAGTCTGACGGCACAACCCCCGAACAGCAGCGCTACAGTAATGATCATTTAAGTCTAGCGACGGCTACTCTGCGAAGAGTCACGTCAATCACAAGACAAAAAGGACATTCTCCATAAAAACCCTACAGCACCTAGGGATTTGACCATGCATCACCCATGGTATATTCATCGGAAATGCCCAACTTTATGGATACTTACAGACACATGTGTAAGAACAATTCTAGGGATTACCCCACCAAAACACTATAAATACCCCCTCAAAGCTCATTTAATGGGGTCGAGAATCTTGGTTGCAAAAGAGCAAGAAGAGAAAAAACTCACCAAGAACATTCTCTGTATTTAAGAGAAAAACATTCTCTCAAGTGTAGAATCTGTATTAAAGACATCCATTAATAGCAGTGGCTCGTGGACTAAGGCTCATTAACGCCCCAACCACGTAAAAAGTCTTCATCTCACTTTCTTACAGCTCCTTATTATAATTATATTTTAATAGTTGCCGAAAACCTCGGTCAACATTTTGGTGCTTTCATTGAGAGCTGAGGAAAGCTGCTTCACAACAAGCATTTAACTTCACGAAAATGGTGGAGACAAGAGCTACACGTCATCCTCGCCCTCTAGAAGACGCTCAAGATCCCAATGAGGAAGATGTAGCCTCAAGGGCAGCAGAGGAGTCCGAGGAAGAAGAAGAAGAAATAGTTCCCGATGAAAACTACGAGGAACACCTCGACGAGTATGCCTATGACGGAGGAAGCTACTCGGAGCTGGTGCTCCTTAGACAAAAAGCTATCGATCATGAAGCTGAGATCGAAGCTCAGAAAGCGCAAAATCAAAAAATGCAGGAAGTGATGCTAGCCATGCAGAGAGCCATGGAGGCAGCTGGTATTCACGTGCATCCCAAGGCGATGGCCGCTGGACTCGACGGGGAGCCAGCAACGTCTTCGCCTAATTCCCAGCAGCAAAGGCCTAGGGAACCTAGCCCTATAAGGCACCCTGCTGAGGAAAACCAAACAAAAAACCCTACTTCTGCCCCTGGTCGAAAGAAAAAGGCGCAGGATCCGCGAAAGGTCCGCTCGGATTTCCCTAAAGGGAAAGGTCCGCAGAGGGGCAAGCCCCAAAGAGGGAGTCTTGGCCCTCAGGATCGAGGGGACCGGAAAAGCGTTTCCGTGCACCTGGAACCAGGGGGTAGAGGAAGAAGAGGACAGCGATGTCCGCCCATTGATCTGAGAAATCAAATCAATGGGAATCAAGGTGACCTCCGGGATCACCTTGACCAAAAAAGATACAGGCCCGTAGTCTCCTCGGGTACTGTAAACGAAGGGATTATGGCAGAACTTGCCATACTTCGAAAAGATATTGCTCGAGTCTCCCGGAGGCAGAAGGGAGATGATTCCGACTCGGACAGTGAGGATCGGGAGCCTTGTGCCAAACATATCCTGGAGGCGGAGCTCCCTAAAAACTTCAAAATGCCCGAAATGGCAGCATATACTAGGAACTCCGACCCCAGTGATCACTTGTCACGGTTCAACCGGGTCATGACAGTCATGCGGGTCAGCAATGACGCCAAATGCTTATGCTTCCCCCTCATTCTGAGCGGATCGGCAGAGGAATGGTTCAAGAAATTGGAACCAGGATCGGTGGGTTGTTGGAACAAACTCCAAACCAACTTCCGGAGACAGTTTGTCGCTG
Organism: Cannabis sativa; assembly: GCF_029168945.1. NCBI lineage: Eukaryota > Viridiplantae > Streptophyta > Magnoliopsida > Rosales > Cannabaceae > Cannabis > Cannabis sativa. The sequence goes on from NC_083603.1 coordinate 23,325,384, forward strand.
CCAGGAAGGTCAACTTGGAGGTTAGTGCCTTGACCAACATCAAGCAACTGCCCACCGAGACCTTGAAGAATTACATCAAGAGGTTCCGAGAGGAAGCCTCGAAGACCAAGAAGGTCGACGACGGACAACAGCTTGCGCTTCTCCAAGCAGGAATCCGCACTGGGACTCCCTTCTGGAACGAATTACAGCAAGAAGGCGCTGCTAGCCTTCAGGACTTCCAGAAGCGAGTCCAAAAATATATTAACCTCGAAGAAGCCCAGATCGTGGCTTACGGAGGCTATTATCCCACCGGGATAGCGGGATACATGCCAGGAGTATCGCCCTCGGGTACTGTCCCGACCGCGACCCCTCCGGTAAGTGGCATACAGTTCTCTGCTACTCCCGGATACAGCCAGGGCCAAGCTTTGGCCCCGGCATCTTCCCATTACGGCAACCCGTCCGGGGTGAATGGACGGACCCCTTCACGCATCGCCCCGACCGCTAGCTTAACGAGCCCTACCCGTGGGTCGAGAAGCAAAAGGTCCTCCAAGGGCAGCACCCGAACGGGAGAGAAGCGCCAAAAGAAGGGGTACACACCCCAATACACCCAAGACACGAGCTCACGGACTCTCGTAACGTGTATATTTTGCCACAAGGCAGAATACGCACTACCGGAGACCACAGCCATTGTACAAAGACAGCTCCCGGAGAGATCCGAGTAAAAGGTGCGAGTACCACAACGACATTGGTCACAGCACCAATGAGTGTAAAAATCTCAAAGACGAGATTGAGAATTTGATCCGTTTGGGCCACCTCTATGAGTGGATCAAAAATAGGTTGCCCCACCTTAATCCGGGGCGGGTGGCGGGGGTATGCCTCCGGAACACCAGGGGGTACAGCAGGAGTATTGCCTCCAACTGCTCCCGCAGGTGACACCCAGCATATACCCAGACTACCGCCCCGGCCTAATGGACGGGTAGCCATGATCTCCGGAGGTCCCCATATCGGAGGAAACACTCGCAAGGAGCGAAAGAGATATGCCGAGGCCGCAAGACACAGTGAGGTGTGGGAGGTCACTCAACTCCCGGCTCAAAGGCCTCGGCTAATGGACCAACCCATAACGTTCACGGAAGAAGACGCCAAGGCGGTGCGTTTTCCTCATCACGACCCGCTGGTCATAGAGACCCCCATCGCAAATAAGGTGGTGGCTAGGGTCCTGATTGACAACGGGAGTTCCGTGAACTTGCTCTTCAAAGAAGCCTTCACTGCGATAGGGTTGACCGACCGGGACCTCTCGCCTAGTGGATCGCAGCTCACGGGGTTTAACGGGACGACGCTAATCCCGATGGGAAAAGTCGGGCTCCCGCCACCCTGTGCCCGGATACCCCCCAAAGCACATTCAAGTATTGCACCTTCGTGGTGGTAGACTGTCCAACAGCCTACAAAGCAATCTTAGGCCGACCGGCCCTCGTCGACTTTGGTGCAATAACCTCAATCCGACATCTATGCCTAAAATTCCCTACCCAGGAAGCCAGAGTCGGAACGGTGAGGGGAAATCAAGGAGAGGCCAGGCAATGTTACAATGTTGCCACCCACTTGCCAGTACTCATGGTCCGGGGGCCCCCTGAGATAGAGAAGGCTGAAGAGGACGAGTTGGATCCTCGCATAGGGTCCGAAAGGGTCGTAGAACCAACAGAGGACGTCGAAGAAATACCAGTGTGCGACGACGACTCCACCAAAGTACTCCGGATAGGGAGAAGCCTGGATCCGGAGGAAAAAGATAAAATAATAAAAACACTGAAGGGCACCATCGACATTTTTGCATGGCGCCAAGAAGACATGACCGGCATCAGCCCTCATGTCATCACCCATGTACTCAATGTCAACCCGGACATGCCCCCTGTCCAGCAAAAGAGACGCCCGCTCGACTCGGTGAAAGCCGAGGCCTTAGAGAAAGAGGTGGATAAACTTTTGTCCAATGGCATGATCCGCGATGTATACTATCCGAATGGCCGGCCAATCCGGTCCGGTGCCCAAGCCGAACGGGACTGGCGGGTTTGTATAGATTTCACGATCTAAACAAAGCCTCGCCCAAAGGATCGCTTTCCGCCGCCCAGATCGACCGGATGGTAGACGCCACGTCCGGATTTAAGCCGCTCGTCTTTCATGGATGCCTATGCTGGGTACAACCAAATAAAAATGCATACGGCAGACCAGGAGTGCACTAGCTTCAGGACCGATAAGGGGGTATACTGTTACCTAGTCATGCCTTTCGGACTGAAAAACGCCGGAGCAACCTATCAAAGAATGGTTAACCAGATGTTTAAAAGCCTCCTGGGACGAAACATGGAGGTATATGTAGACGACATGCTCGTCAAATCCAAAGCATGCAACAGCCATGCAAACGACTTAGAGGAATGTTTCGAAGTCGTCCGGAGATACGGCATGAAGCTCAATCCGAAAAAATGCACCTTCGGGGTCAAGTCGGGAAAATTCCTGGGCTTCATAGTCAGCCAAAGGGGGATCGAGGCGAACCCGGAGAAAATCCAAGCTCTCCTGGACATGCCATCCCCCAAGAAACATAAGGACGTGCGAGTTTGACCGAAAGGTAGCCGCACTGAGCCGCTTTATCTCACGATCCACGGACAAGTGCATACCCTTCTTCAACATACTGAAGAAATGCCAAAAGTTCGAATGGACAGATGAATGCGAGGAGGCATTCAAAAGGTTAAAAGACCACATGGCCAAACCTCCTATCCTATCAAAACCCGTCCTTGGAGAAGACTTGTTCCTTTACTTCGCCGTCTCCGAGCATGCGGTCAGTGCTGCACTAGTCCGGGAGGAAGAAAAAATTCAGCACCCCGTGTACTATGTTAGTAAGCGCATGGTAGGGGCCGAGACAAGGTACCCGGTTATTGAGAAATTAGTATTCTGCCTCCTGATGGCATCAAGGAAGTTGAGACCATACTTCCAAGCCCATCCGATCAGAATCTTGACCAATCATCCACTCCGGCAAGTTCTCCAGAAGCCTGAAGCATCCGGAAGGCTCCTCAAGTGGGCGATGGAGCTGAGTCAGTTCGACTTACATTACGTGCCCCGGATTTCCATAAAAGGCCAAGCCTTGGCGGACTTCATCACCGAATGTAATGAAGCCGAGGCGACAGCCAATACACCGGAGCCACCCATCCCCACTTGGAGAGTATTTGTGGATGGAGCTTCTAATGAGAACGGTTCAGGAGCCGGAGTGGCTATGATATCACCTACCGGATTGCGGCTCAGGCAGCACTCCGATTCAACTTCACAGCTTCGAATAATGAAGCCGAATATGAGGCCCTGATAGCAGGGCTAAAATTGGCTAAAGCTGTAGGAGCCAAGAGGGTGGAAGTCTACAGCGATTCTCGACTGTCGTAAACCAAGTTTCCGGAGAATACCAAACTCGCGGCGAAAGGATGGCCGCGTACGTAACAATAGTCCGAGAACTACTCCACGAATTCACGGACTATAAAATAGAAAGAATCCCCCGAGAAAAGAACGCTCACGCGGACTGTCTGGCTAAGTTAGCCTCGGACAGCGAAATCGAAGAGCCGGGTAGTACCGGTGGAACGCTTGGCGAGCCAAGTATCAAAATAAAAGAGACCACACAAACGGTTGGGCAAGAACCCCTGGATGGTCCCCATCATAAAGTACATAACCACGGGTGAGTTGCCCCAAGAGAGGGCACCGTCTCGAAAGATTCGCATCGTGCTCATCGTTATGTAATGATGGATCAAATTCTCTACCGGAGAGGACTCAGCATGCCTTATTTAAGGTGTGTATCGGACCCTGAAGCTAGACAAATCATGCTGGAGGTCCATGAAGGGTTCTGTGGAGATCATACGGGAGGACCCAGCCTCTCAAAGAAAATATTGAGGCAGGGGTACTTGTGGCCAACAATGAAAAAAGATTGTATAGACTATGTCCAAAAGTGTGACTCGTGCCAAAGGTACGCGAACATACCGAGAGCTCCTCCAAATGAGATCACTTTGATGACCAGCCCCTGGCCCTTCGCGGTCTGGGGAATAGATCTCATCGGGTCTCTACCTACGGGAAAAGGAGGGGTAAAGTATGCAATAGTAGCAGTAGACTACTTCACCAAGTGGACAGAGGCTGAGCCTATGAAGACAATAACTGCTAAGAAGGCGTTGGACTTTGTTATCAAAAACATAGTGTGTCGATACGGCTTGCCTCACAAGATAGTCTCAGACAATGGAAAGCAATTTGATTGCGAGGAATTTACTGACTTTTGCAACCAACACGGAGTGGTAAAAAGCTTCTCCGCGGTAGCCCGGCCTCAAACAAATGGCCAGGCGGAAGCAGTCAATAAAATCCTAAAGGTCACCTTGAAAAAGAAGGCACAACGTCTGTAAATATAACCGGCTCCGAAGAATTGCCAAGGGTATTGTGGGCCTACGGACGACCCCCAGAACCACAACCGGTCACTCGCCGTTCTCAATGGCGTCCGGTTGTGAAGCAATGGTCCCGGTGGAAACATTATTCCCATCCCACAGGAGGACGACTTATGATCCGGCCACCAATCAGGCCCTGCTCCAAGAGGCTCTGGATCAAGTCGAAGAACTCCGGGATGAGTCCCAAATACGGATGGCTGCTTATCAAAAGAAGGTGACCAAGTATTTTAACTCCAAGGTTAAAAATAGAAAATTCCCTATTGGGGATATGGTCCTAAGAAGGGTTTTCCCAGCCACCCAAGAACCCGGAGTGGGGGTACTTGGACCAAATTGGGAAGGACCATATGAAATCGAGGACGAAATCGGTTCTGGCACTTACAAACTAAAAAGAATGGAAGAAACTACTGTCCCAAGAGCCTGGAATGCCGATCACCTCAGAAAATATTACCAGTAGCGAATTAAACTTAGATTTTGTTCAAAGGGTTTGTACCGTCCAAATGTATGCCTCCTCTATATTAAATAAAACTGAGTGCCTTAAAAACAAAGTTTCTATGCCACTCAGGGGGGTACTAGGGTATACCGCACGGACAAACAAAAACAAACTAAGTAAAATATCCTGACCCAAAGGGCAGGTCAATCTAAGTAAAATATCCTGACCCAAAGGGCAGGTCAAAAAATATGCGCAAAAATAAAGAGCATAGGTATAAAAACCCTGAGCCAAAGGACTGGTTAAAATACCTAAGTGTGACAAATAAAGATCGCATATATATAAGAAGAAAAAAAAAATATCCTAGCCCGAAGGGTAGGTCATACACATGTAAATGGCCCGGGGACAGGCCTTAAGATATAATTGTCTCCCCTTCAAATAAAAGTTGCCGCCTATATGTAAATTGTTCTAAGGCAGCAGCAAATATGTACAAACAAAAAAAAAAAAGAATTATAAGAAGAACGGGTAGAATCTGGGTCAATAATACGGCAGCTCAGTCAGCCCGCGGAGGAAGACGAGGTCCAATCCGTGCCTCGAGCGCAGCATCAAGCTTCTTCTTCTTTTCCCGAAATCTGGCAATCATTTCCTCGGGTTTGGGATAAAAAGTAAGCTTGATACTCTGATCATTGGTGGCCCAAGTCATGTAGACACCATCATCAAAGCGCTTCGGCACGGCGCGAGAAACAGGAGAAAGGAGCTCGGCCCTCTTGGCCTTCCTGGTAGACTGATCTTTGTAATCCCTAAGCTCCTTCAACTCCGCAGCTAGAGCGGCCTTAGATTCGATATCCGACTGGTGAGTCTCCTCTAGAGACCTCACCTTGGCGGCCATTTCATCCAAAGCCTCCCTGGCCTCCCGGAGATCTCGCCTGGCCTTCTCGACAGCCTCGGTTTGAGCCCTTAGTTCCTCCTGGTGGTGGGCCTCCATCTTGTCTCTCCGCTGGGCCTCGTCCCGGATCATGGCCTCCGCCTGAGCCTCCCTCCGTTTGGCCTCCTCTTCCTTGGCCTTGGCCGCTGCCTCCTGGCGCTCGGCAGCCTCCTGGTAGATCTGCCTCTCCGCTGTGAGGTCTTGGAGGACCTTCCTGACGTCGTTCATGTCCCCAAAGTCGGACAGAGCGAAGCCATGGTTTATGATGTTCCTGGAGAGGCGACCAGCCTCAGCAGCAAGCTGAACCATAACGAGGTATAAGGAAAAATTTCTCAAAGAAAGAAAACAAAATACAAACAACAAAAAGGAAACGCAAAAAATTGCAAAGTACTTACCACTGTGAGAGAATGGCTGAGGTCCTGGACCTGGAAGATAGAGTTCAGGGAAGCACAAGTGGCAAACCGCTTGGGCACACAACGTGTAAGCTGAGAAGCGAACTCACCGGTCATCTCCGCAGCAAAGGGAGCCAAAGTGGGCCCTAGGAGGGGACGGAACCAGTCCGTTAAGGGGTCCAGATTGAGGTTCCACGGATCATGATAGTCCGGGTGGTTGATGCTCGCCTCAACCTCAGCTCGCAGAATCCTCCTAAGGGCCTCCACTTCGGCATACCCCCGGGAGTACTCGTCCATAGCATAGTTGTGTTTGGCTATGCGAAGCTCCTGCCTCACCTCATCCCCAGGAATCGGGGTAAGATCAATGTGGGGAGGAGCAGGATTTTCCTCCATCGGGGAAACCCCGCCGTCTAGGCCATGAGCAGGAGTGTCGGCCCTCCGAGGCCTCTTCGGCTCGTCCTGGGCAATCATCTTGCCCTTACGCTTGCGAATCAGAGCCACATCAGGCTCCTCCTCGTCCTCCTCTGCTACCACTGGAGGGGCTTGAGGCTCTCCAGTACCCTCAACGGCTTCCTCCGAGAAGTCCCACCCTTTCCCTTGGCCTTCTCCCGGAAGCACCTCCTCGTCATCCACTAAGTCGATGGTTTCGGGGGGAGCGCCGGAAGGAACCTTCAAGGAAGGAGCCGGGGGAGAGGGGGTGAAAGCCGGAGGAGCCACGGGAGTATGAACCCCGGCAAGCTGTTCCAGGATGGCATCCATGGAGGTACCTGTTCCAATAAAATAAGCAAGTGTTAGAAGTTCGTGAGGAACCGCTTATAAAAGATGCAGCAAATAAGCTACTCCTACCCGAACTTCCTAATTTGGCCCTAGCAAAGTCCCGAACTTTAATGCCGGGCAAGATCATCTCCAAGATAACTGTCCGAGGGCCGAAACCAGCTGGACGCTATGTAAGCCGACGGACCTAAGGGAATAGGTTCCGGAGGGCTGGAGCCCATCCGGGACCGACCTAGGTAATCTCCTAAGTTCGTAAAATAAAATTCCTTCAAATGATCCCCCCACCGGGTTGACGGCATCTTAAACCTACGAAGACGCTCGTCGAACCCTATGGGCCTATGACTGGTATATTCATCAACGGAAGGAACATAGCGAATTATCAAGGGAGACTTACCACCGGCACCGGAAGTGCTAGCACCGGGAGCACCCGAGTTTGGTTCGGGGGCTGAAGGCTGAGGCCGGGAAGTCTGATTCTCAGAAGAACCTTCAAGGCGAAGGAGCCTCCCGGCGGAAGGACCCCCAATCTCTTCTTGAAGTATCTTGTCAAAAAATTTAGCCTCGGACTTCCCGCCAATGGCTTGGCTCCTTCGCACCACCGGACTCCCCACGCGAAGCCCTCTCCCAGAGGCAGCCTGGGCCTTAGAATACGCCTTCTCCTGGGCCTTCCGGTAGAGATAATCTTGGTACTTCTTCTCTGCCGTAGCAATGAGCTCATCCCGGAAAGCCTTCTCCGCAACCGGCGCCCTCACATTGGGGCAGATGACCCGTGAGAGGTTGGAGTCATCCACGGATTGATGAGAAAGGATAAGTTTGGCCTTCCTACAATTCTCCGTGGTGACCAGGCCCCCGACATCAAGATCGGCATGGTCGTAGGAGGCGAAGGCTTGGGCCCATCGAAGGAAAGCCTGAGTGGGAAGCGTCCGCTGGTAAGGTGGGATCCGCACCCACTCCGTGAGAAGCTCCGGGTGGTCCACGGCCCTGAACCCGGACGAGAAGAAAAAGCGGCGGCGGTACTCCTTAACATGAGTCTGCCTATTATATGGAACCACCCCCTCGTTAGCAGGGTGGATCCGGAACCCATAAAAACCATCCTTAAGTTTGTCCCCTTTCTTGGGGACGGATACAAGTTCATAAAAATATAAAATTTCCGCCGGGCTGGGAGACCCCCAGCCACGGGCGGTGTAAAAAATGAATAAGCCTGAGAGCAGGCGGTAAGCTTGAGGAATAAGTTGGTATGGCGCAAGGCCGACATATACAAGAAAATTCACAAAGTAATCTTGGAGCGGGAGCATGGCACCGGTCATCAAATGGGTCTGACTCCAAGCTCCGAAGCCCTCATAGTTGTGGTTAGGCGTCTCCGAGTCACGAGGAGGTCGGTGGAAGGTCCCCGAGGTGGAGGGTTTGATCCCAGCCACATTAATAATGTTCTCCAGCTGGTGAGGACAAGTCAGGGTCGATCGAAGCTCGGCCGCTTCCCCCGCCGGTTGCACGGGACTTGTACCCCTCCTGGGCAACGGGTCCCAGAGAAACCTCCTCCAAGGTGGCCATGCTTTTCCCTTTCTTCTTCGAAGATTTTGAGCCAGAAGCAGACATTTTATGTTCTGAGAAAAACAAAAGGGAAAAAGAAAAACCCAGCAGTTAGGTCCCATACCAAACCCTAAATCAAGAAAAAGGGAGTGGGGGTCCCCTAACCGCTGGAAAGAGGCCCCCTCCGGACACGTGTCACCTGGGAAACTCTGGAGAGAATCCCTCAACAAGTGTCGGGTGCAGTGAAATCGCAGAAAGTGGTTTCGCAAAAAGAAAAAAAAAAGAACTCGAAGAACTTAAACACTCACACACCCAGAAGCCTCTAAGTGCGAACCCAGAAAACGAACGAAGTAAATATAAGCATGTTATTATCTAAGGATGCAAGAAACTTACAGTCGATCGTTGAACTGGAGGAACTGAAAGGTGGTTGAGTGAGAGTTGAGAAGCACTGGCAAAGTCAAACACTGGAAAATTAAATGAAGTGTCTAAGTATTAAGATAGTTCGTGCTACTTCGAGAAATTTTCTCTCTAGGAAATTCGAGCAGAAATGGCAAGGAATGGAAAGTAACCGAAATGAAGGAAAGGTGGTGGCTTTTATAGGCAAAAGTGCATGAGGAACAGGCGTCTTCACCTACCAATCGCACGGTGGGGGAAACGCACGATTCGAATTTCCAAAGATCAACGGACCAGATCAATCTACCATTAAGGCGGTGGAAACGTTTGAGTATCCGTCTGACACCACCAATGCGCCGCATCAATCATGGGGCGTGAAACGAATCGACCTCTGCAAAAGTGAATCGCTGCATTTAATGCCATTATCAGACACACCTCCACGCGCCCCCAAGTCGTATCAGAAGACCGAGGAGGCGGCTGGAAACATTCCTGCAAAAAGCATATCGCTGCATTAAATGACATCATTTAATTTGCCCCCACGCGCTCGAGGCTCGAGCTAGGGAAACGAGGGGTCAACCGGAGACACTTGAACAAGCCTTGGTTTATTTTTACTAAGTAAACAAGGCTTGGGGGGTAAATGTTGCTCCAAAATTCGCCCAAAATACGTGGACCAGTCGAAAGGGGACACGTGGATCAGATAACTTGGAAAGATTTGCTAAGTCTTTTTATGCCACCAGGAAGCGCTATTAGCATGGGTCCCGGAGGAGACACCCGGAGTACAAGGTACTCCAGGAAGCTAGTATAGCATGAAGGCTCTCCGGAATGTGTCAGGTCTCTCCCGAGAAATCAAGTCGCATTTAATGCTGCATGGGAGGAAGCGTGTTGGGACTGTAACACGCAATAAAGTCTGACGGCACAACCCCCGAACAGCAGCGCTACAGTAATGATCATTTAAGTCTAGCGACGGCTACTCTGCGAAGAGTCACGTCAATCACAAGACAAAAAGGACATTCTCCATAAAAACCCTACAGCACCTAGGGATTTGACCATGCATCACCCATGGTATATTCATCGGAAATGCCCAACTTTATGGATACTTACAGACACATGTGTAAGAACAATTCTAGGGATTACCCCACCAAAACACTATAAATACCCCCTCAAAGCTCATTTAATGGGGTCGAGAATCTTGGTTGCAAAAGAGCAAGAAGAGAAAAAACTCACCAAGAACATTCTCTGTATTTAAGAGAAAAACATTCTCTCAAGTGTAGAATCTGTATTAAAGACATCCATTAATAGCAGTGGCTCGTGGACTAAGGCTCATTAACGCCCCAACCACGTAAAAAGTCTTCATCTCACTTTCTTACAGCTCCTTATTATAATTATATTTTAATAGTTGCCGAAAACCTCGGTCAACACCTAGTATTAAACTAGAATTAATAATTAAGTTTCATCTATACTTAATTATTTATTTCTTGAAAAAAATACGTTTAATTAAATTAAAAATTTCAATATCTAAGTTGATTTTCATCATGATACTTATTTATTTTTATTTTCATGTTATTTAATTAAAGTTGAAAATTATCTTAAGTTTGGAATCTTATTTCAGAATAATTTAAATCTGAATAATTTTCAAAATATATTTTATTTTATTTTATTAATCTTTTTCCCACAATTTCGAATTTGCATTTCTTTAATGCAGAAATTTCGAATTTTATTTGAAAAATAGATTAAAGTTGAAAATTATTTATATAATTTTGGACCAACTTAAATCAATAATTTTTTCATTTAATGATTAATTAAAATAAATGATCTAAAATATATCATTATTAGAAATTGAATTAATTAGTCAATGAAAGTCTAGATAGCTATTATCTGTTTTGCTTGAAGTATTTTTCTAGTGATATTTAATTAAATAGAAAATTAATATTTAAGTTGATTCTTAATCATGATACTTAAATATTTGAAATTTTTCTTAAATATTTAATTAAATAGGAAAGTGATATTTTTGTTGTAAATTAATTTTTTATTAATTTTGGGCCAACATAAAATTAAGATAATTTTTTCATGATTTATTTTTATTTTATTTTAACAAGCATTTTCGAAAATTGTATTCTTACACAATTCATTTTTCGAAATGCAATATATATTTATAGAAAATTAAATTTGAGTTGTAATTAATTTAAATTAATTTTGAAACAACTTAAATTGCATATTTTTCTAAATATTTATGGAAATTATTACTAAGATGGAAATAATTCACGTTATTTTCATATCCATCTAAGTATAATTTATAAATATTACATTAAAATTTATATTTAGAATTTTTCTTTGTAAATTGGAAATTTTAATTAAATAAATATACATATATATTTAAAATAAATAAATTAAAATAAATTTCAGAAGAAAATACAACTTTCTTTAAATAATGAGCTTTATTATTATTAGGACATTCGATCTCCATTGTTGGTTTTACATAGCTTTTGTTTTAGTGAGTAATCCTCCCCAATGGAGGAACGTTCATTAGCAATTTAGCACCGTTTAATCTCGAAAGATAAGTATATTTGGAAGTGTTTTATATGGTATTGATCACCCTAATGGTGGCGACTGTATTTGACTTACAAAATATGAAACAATGGTGGAAACTCATAACATAGAATAGCCTTGACTCTCGCCTAAACTTGACAATGTTGGATTCCAATCTTGATCGAATAAAAGGTTGCTAGAATGTTTATCATTTTAGATGAGCTGACAACTCTATTCAATGGATGGTATCACTGACTCTCGCCTAAGCGGGACACTGATATCAGTTTGTTGAAGACCTTGGAAATTATTTAGGATTGTATGTTTTAGTATTTTCAATTGTCATTCCTACTTCCTATATGTTTAATAATTTCTGAATTGTGTATGAATTTATATTGAACCATGTTATTTTCTGTTATTAAATTGTAGTTTAATTTTGAATCTTTCATTGTTGGTCTAACTTGGTTTGTTTTTCTAATGAGATAAATCCCTAATAGATTTTCACCATTAGACAAACATAATAGTGTTAGGATCTCGAAAGATAAATATTGTATATGCAACATCTAGCTGTTCATCAATTGATGACACCTTACACTAGTATTTTACAATATGAAACAAGAAGATTGTATAAATAGGATTACTTTGACTCTCGCTAATCAGAGCATCGTTGGATTCTTTTTTAAAACGAAATTTTATCCTAATTCCTCTTAGCTTATTCATTTTGAATTAGCTCAATGACATATCATTGGATGAATGGTCTATAAATCATATAAAGTCATTCTATATTTTCTCTTAAGAAATTAAATGACGAACATGATTATATTACTGAAATTCTATCCCGAAATGATATAAATTCTCGATCTTAAAATCTCCTATTTGTATGGGCAAATCAGACATAGAGTTATATTAGTAGTGGTGGTCCAAGAAAGAATTACTCATTATACAGTTACACTTTCACAGGTGTTTAATAACCATTTTCTATCAATGGATTCAACCTGTATGAGTTTAGTATTCTGTAACCAGAATCCACTTGCACTATTCTAAAAACTCTTTAATGTAACTAAACCTAAGTCATCAAAAGACTACAACCATTTTTTTTAATCTATGGCATTTGTGTCTTGTTCATAGTGGTTTTGACAAGATCAATCTCTACAAAGAGTTAATATGCCTATATCCACTGAAAGTATAATCATCTCATTCGTAGATGGATGTACATTCAAGGGTGGATATGAGTTTTCGTTGTATTCTTAAAAACGATCACTCTAGATTTTACCTTATGCAAAAAGAAATTTGAAATGTTTGAAAAATTTCATGAATTTCTAGCAATGGTGATAAACCATTAAGGTAAGTGGTTAAAGATCTTGCGAACTGATAGGGGTGGAGAAATAGTTAGTTGATATGCAGTTCAAAGATCATTATTTTGATTTTTGAATTATATCCAAACTTACCTCCCCAGAAATTCGATTTGCATATTGATAATTAGTTACTAGTCGTTGCCTAAATCCTTCTATGGTAATATAATTTCGGAATGATGCAATGGTTGTATACTTAATGTAAATCATTACTAGATTCATGGATGACCTAATCAAAATCTTAAGAAAAGCTAGAATTGCTAACCTTGGTTTGCATGTTTGTTAGCTATACTAAGTGATTAGGGGTGGACCATCCCATAGTCATTAGATAAGAAAGTGTTTGTTTAAACAAATACTACTTTTCTAAGAAAATGACTAAGTCTGAAAATAAAGTAGCAAATAAAGGAGATAATTTTATCTAGATTCCAAAAGTGTTCTATCATCTTATTCTTTACAAGATGATCCCACTGCCTCTGTTGTCTTAACACAACCGAAGAGGTCAATACCATTTAGTTTTCTTAGACATAGTTCACGGTACCTTGTCGTAGTGGGAGAGTTTCTAGGAACTCACTCTTCTTATGACTAGGAAGACACTAGTGATTAAAATCCATTGTGAGTTTAAACAAGTAATGGATTGTCAAGATAAGAAACTAAGAAGAAAGCCAAGAGAATTATGGTTTAATCCATTCAGATGGAGTAACCTAAAGTTTTCTATTACCAGGACATGAAAGAAAATTTTCGTTTATAAGTCTATTCAATGGACTTAACAAAACTTCCTGTTCCTAGTATTATAGGGTTGAGTTTATCTAAACCTATGGCTCATGGTATACCTGGATAATTACTTACTCTAATGCAAGCAACTTACTTTAGTAAGATGCTGATGTTGGAAATTATTTTACCAGGATCTTAGATCTACTCACAAGTATGTTTATTAACACCCTAAATATGAACTTTCTAAAAATTTTCCTATTTAATTAAATATATAAAAAAAATTTAAATATTTAAGTATAATGATGAAAATCAACTTAAATATTAATTTTCTATTTAATTAAATACACTAGAAAAATACTTCAAGCAAAAATATCATCTATCTAGATTTTTCTTTGACTAATTAATTCAATTTCTAATAATATACTTTAATTCAATTTATTTTAAATTAATCAATAAATGAAAAAATCATTGATTTAAGTTGATCCAAGAATTAATTAAAATAAATAATTAATTTACAACTTAATCTATATTTCAAGATAAATTTAAAATCATCTTGCATAATGAAATGCAATTTCGAAAGTTGATTAATAAAATAAAGAAGAATATATTTTACTTCATTTATTTTAATTAATCATTAAATGAAAAAAATCATTGATTTAAGTTGATCCAATTAAAATAAATAATTTACAACTTTAATCTATTTTTCAAATAAAATTCGAAATTCCAGCATTTAAGAAATGCAATTTCGAAATTTGATTAATAAAATAAAGAAGAAATATATTTTGAAAATTATTTAAATTTAGTTGAAAAAATAAATTTCAACTAAAAATAATTTTCTATTTAATTAAGTGTCATGAAAAAGAAATATTTAAGTATCATGATGAAAATCAACTTAGATATTTAATTTTCAAATTAATTAAATGTATTAAATTCAAGAAATAAATAATTAAGTGTAGAGAAGGCTTAATTATTAATCTCTAGTTTAATACTAGGAAAAAAAATATACTTAAAATAAATTGTACCAAAATTAATTATTTAAATAATTAATTTCACAATGTATAATATTTTTCTATTTAATATTAGAAATAATAAGTAGTCTAGAAATAACTATCTAGAAAATATCTTATTTGACTAAGTATCTTTTCCACAAAATTTGAAAAAATATCTAATTTAAGTTGTATTAGAAAAAATCTAGAACTTAAATATTTTCAAATTTAAATTTAATTAAATATCAAAAATTAAGTTGTAACCACTTAATTTAAAAATATTCCATTTTAAGTTAATATTCGAAAATATATTAACTTAAAAAAAATATCTAAAATATTCCATTGTAAGTTAATATTCGAAAAGATATTAACCTAAAAAATATCTAAAGAATCTTAATAATCAATGCCTAAAATTTCTCAACTTAATTTTGAAATTTTAAATCCAAAAGATATTCAGATTTAAGTTGATTAGTTGTAGATAACTAAATATCAACTTAAATAGGAATATTTAATGAAAAATTTAAATTAAGCTTCAGAAAGAATCTAGATGGTTATAATTCTATATTTAATTAAATACAAGAAAATACATTTAGTGTAGCTTAGAATATAAAATTCTTTAAACTATGGTTTTCTTAAATTAATTTCAAAATAAATGAAATTAATTATGTTGCTAATCAATTTTATTAGGTTAAACTAGTGTAATTAACCTAGTACAGTCATTCAAATCAGGCAAATGGGCCTTCACAATTGGGGTGGTTCATGTGAGGGGGTGCTGGGTTCAGTATGTCGTACCCACTACTATGGCTCCCAACTCTCACACAAGGCCCAAAAGAGAGGAATTTAACCTTAAAATGAACAACTGTTATTAATTGAATAGGCCCAAAAACTAAATGGGCCTAAATAAAATCTATCAAGAACTATGATAATTTATTTAGCAACATCAACCTATATGCATCTATAATGAAATTAAACACATAGGCTCACACAAGCACACTTTGGATGGGTCCTATCATGTTGCTAGGTCATACACAGATGAAAGAAGATTGTAAATATACCTGTTACAAATTATTTACTTGACCAAGGGAGCCATCAGATCATTAGATCTTGCAAAAAGTAACCATGGCTATTTGCAATCAAGTAATAGTAGGTTTTGAAAACTTACAAACAAGCTAAAACACATACTCCTGCAACAAGGTTAGCTGGATAGTTGGATGTAGGATTTATTTAATTTTAAATTAAATAATTAATTTCGAAATAAATAATTAAAGAAAAAAAATATTTTCGAAAATTTAAATAAAAATTTTGAAAAAAAAATTTCGAAATTAAAAAAAAAAAATTTTTAATTAAACCTACAATTTTAAAAAATTAGGTTTCAACCAACCTAAATATCATTTCAAAATTTGCTAACTACTTTTAAAATTTAAATGTTATTTTATAAATAAAAATTAAATAAAAAAATTAGAAAAGATAAATGAATATCTTTTTTCAGATTTTAAATGTAATTTAAATAAATAAAATAACAAAATTTAAAAGTTAGCAAAATATCTTACATCTTTTTTTAAAATTACATGATTATAGTTATCTTATTTTAAATTTAAATAAGGTCAAATTATTTTAAAAAAAAAATAATTTAAAAATTTAAAATCTCACCTTAAATTTAAAAATAAGATAAGATATAATCAAATTTGAAAATAAGATAGATTATTAAGCAAAAAAAGATTGATACTAACTATTTCTAAATTCAAATTACACTAATATCTTGAATTAAATTTAAAAAATATTAAATTAATTCATAATGATAATTAGAATTGAATTAGGAATACTAATAGTATAAATACAGAACTACACAAAAAATCAAAAGTTAATTCCATGAAAAAGCATGAAAAAACGAAGAAAAACGAAAAAATTGTGAGCTGTACGGACAGTATGCTAGTATGCCAAGCATACTATCCATGGGCGCACTTGGGGCTGCGTGGGTGTGAAACGCAGGCGCAGGGGGCTGCTTGCAGCCTCTCCGCGCGCGCACGTGGTGCAGCGACACAACCCTATTTTTTCGAAACTTCAAAAAATCATAACTAATTCAAATTAAATCGAAATTGAGTTCTGTAAAAAAGTAACTTGCTTAATTTTTTTCATACTATGCAATAAAAATAATTCCAGAATCATATATTCAATTATTTTTGACGAAAATTAACAAACATCAATCAATCATCAAATAACACTCAATACAACATGATACCATCCAAAAACAAACAAACAATCGTTTTAAAGTCCAAATTTCTTGTAAGTAAATCAATTACCATGGCTTTGAGGCCAGTTGTTTGAAATTATTTTACCAGGATCTTAGATCTACTCACAGGTATGTTTATTAACACCCTAAATATGAACTTTCTAAAACGATGAAATAAACACATATAAAGTTTAGGAAACCTTACATTGGGTGCAGCGGAATAATATGACTCCTTCCGTTCAGATATCTACCCTTTGATTCCTTTCTGTAGCAGAGCATTATCAATATCTGAACCTGGATCTCTTTCTCTGAATCTTTGATGCTGAAACTCCTTCTTGCTGAAAGTCTTTCTTCACGATCTTCCTCACTATGGTTGAGGTATCACTTGCTGTGTGTGGGCACTACTCTTACACTAAGAATTTCGAAATTTAAGGAAGAAGAAAGAGAGAGTCGGTTCGGCCAAAGATAGGGAGAGAGAGAGGCTCAGTTTTTTCTAAATCAGAAGTGTCAGAAGAAAAGTGTGTTTTTCCTGAAGCCTTCACTATCTATTTATAGCATTCCACTAGGGTTAGGTTGGAATTATTTGGCATTAAAATAATGAAAATATCAACTTAAAAAGCCTACAAAGGTGGTCGGCCATGGCTTAGTGGATTGGGCCTTGCTTTTTGCAATTTTGCAATTTTAGCACCTTTTGTATCTGATTTTCTCAAAAATGCCAATTTCGTAATTCAACCATTTAAATGCCAATTCTAACTATTTAATAACTATAAATAATTATTAAATAATATTGTCATTTATCATATTTATTAATTGAACCATACAAAGTATCATAATTAACAAATATGCCCCTATAAACTCTTTCTTTACAATTTCGCCCTTACTTAGTGAAAATTTCACAAATAGACATAGTCTAAATTGAGAATTATAATTGATTAATCAAAACCAATTACATGAGTCTTACAAGAAATATTATCTCAACTAGTGCGGGGACCATGGGTCTATATAACCGAGCTTCCAATAAGTAGATCAAGAATTTAGCACTAAAATTCACTAACTTATTAATTCTTCGTTGAATCCACGCATAGAACTCAGAATTGTACTCTCAGTATATAGAATGCTCTATATGTTCCACCATATAGACGCATCATTAGTTATCCATTGTTATAATCCTAATGTGATCAATGATCCTCTATATGAATGATCTACACTGTAAAGGGATTAGATTACCGTTACACCCTACAATGTATTTTATCCTTAAAACACTTGACCCCGTATAAATGATATTTCAGCTTATGTGAAATGAGTACTCCACCATTTATGTTCGTTTGGTCAAGCTCGAAGGAGATCATCCTTTGCTTACTATTCGCCAGATAGAAGCTATAGATTCCATGTTTATGCTAGCGCTCCCACTCAATTGCACTACCGTGTTCCCAAAATGTACGTATCACCCTGACCTAAAAGTAGGCTTAACTAACAAATCAAAGAACACGAATAGCCTTTCAAGATTGAGCCTAATCATAACAGGATTAAGAACATTTGATCTAGGATCAACTAGGCGATATTGACTTGAATAGATATTACGGTAAGTTTAATAAATCTAAGTCAAAGTTCAATATCGGTCCCTTCCGATGCATACTCCATGCATCCAACCTGAGCTTTACTTTAACCAATGCTCTGGAAAGAACATAGCACTTCTCCAAATGCAAGTAAACTCTTGTTGTAGATTATCATATCAGTAAAACCCTATGTCTGATAAATCTAGGAAACTTCATTCACATAGTCATGTATACTTTCCAATGTGTTGACAGCACAATAAACAGGATCAAGTATGTGAAAAGAATTCAGATGAATTTATACATTATGTACATATAATCATGAAATAAATCATGTGAACCATGCAACATTAAATGTTATTTCTGATCTATATTAATAAGTAAATCTGATTATATTGAAATGAGTTTTATTTAGGGCATAAATCCCAACAGCTGAAGCATTTTCTTTCCAATGGCAATCTATAGAAGCTTCACAACATCTGGACATAGATTTTATTTATCTAAGGAAAATTCTCAACTATTCTAGAAAAGATAAAGCCATGAAAGAATTTCTTAAATCAACAGTGAGAGGTCTCAGATATGCTTTAGTATGCCTTAGACCAGACACCTGCTGTTGAGTGGGAGTAATGAGTAGGTATCAGATTGATCCAGGAGAGGAACATTGGAAGACAATCAAGTAAATCTTAAGATTAAGAAGATGAACTATATGTTAGTCAATAAGGGTGGTTTTAAAACTCTTAGACTACACCACATCAGATTTCAAGACTTGCCTTTGTGCTAGAAAGTCTGCTGATAAAATGGTGACTACTCTGGGGGTGGAGTAGTGATTTTGGAGAAGTGTAAAAACCTATTAGAAGTCATTTAGTCTACCAGAAAGAGACTGAATGTTAAAGTTGCAGGAAAGGTATTTATTCAGTCTAGGGAAAGTTCTATACATTTGTGGCACCGTTCCAACTTGCCTCAACTACTAGTGTTACTTCATGAATAACCAAGAAGTAGTTGCCAAAAGTATAGAATCCAGTATCCCAAGAGAGTAGACATATAGAGAGGAATTTCACATTATCAAGGATTTTTTGATTAAGGAAGAGTAATGGTGGAGAAGAGGTTGTGTTTAATTCAACCTGGCAGATCCTATTACGAGGAGTTTACTACTACTACACTTGATTTGTATATCAAGGTGTTGAGATTATTTGAAATGCACATTTTGTTTTATATTAGTGCAAGTGGGAGTTTGTTGGGTTTTGTGCCCTAAATAAAACACATTTCAATATATGATTTACTTATTAATAAAGATCAGAAATAACATTTTATGTTGCATGGTTCACATGATTTATTTCATGATTATATATATAATGTATGAATTTCATTTAAGTCCAGGACATATGAATTTGTTAATGATTATAGTGTTGTCAGCACAGTGGAATATAATCTTAATTATATGTTCGAAAGTTTATTCCCTGATTTGTTAGAACACTGGATTTAGACTGACATGGTATAATCAGCGATAAGTATTCTTACACCTTGGAAAAGTGTTATGTCCTTTCCAGGACATTGGCAAAGTTTACATGTATCGGATGTATGGAGTATACATCGGAAGGGACCAATATTGAACTTTGATTAGATATATTAGAATTTACCGTAATATCTATTCAATTCAATATCACATGTTGATCCTAGATCAAATGATCTTAATCCTGATATGATTAGGTTCAATCTCAAGAGTGTTATTCGTGTTCTTTGATTTGTTAGTTAAGCCTACTTTTGGGTCAGTGTGATACGTACATTTTGGGAACACGGTAGTGCAATTGAGTGAGAGCGCTAACATAAATATGGAATCTATAGCTTCTATCTGGCGAATAGAAAGTAAAAGATGATTTCCTTCGAGATTAACCAAACGAAAATAAATGGTGGAGTACTTGTTTCACTTAGCTGAAATATCATTTATACAGGGTTAAGTGTTTTAAGGATAAAATACATTGTAGGGTGTTACGGTAATTTAATCCCTTTACAGTGTAAATCATCTATATAGAGGATCATTGATCACATTAGGATTATAACAATGGATAACTAATGACGTGTCTATATCATGGAACATATAGAGCGTTCTATATGGCTGAGAGTGCAATTCCAAGTTCTAAGAGTTGATTCAATAAGGAATTAATAAGTTAGGGAATTTACTTGGTAAATTCGGTTCGACTTATTGGAAGCTCAGTTATATAGACCCATGGTCCCCATACTAGTTGAGACCATACTTCTTGTAAGACTCAGTTAATTGATTTTAATTAATCAATTATAATTCTAAAAGTTAGACTATGTCTACTTTATGAATTTTCACTAAGCAAGGGCGAAATTGTAAAGAAAAGAGATTCTAGGTTTATTTATTAATTAAGATACTTCATATGTCTAAATTAATAAATATATTAAATGAAAATATTATTTAATAATTTTTTTTAAGTTATTAAATAATTAGAATTGGCATTTGAATGGTTAAATTGGAAAATTTGCATTTTTGAGAAAATGGGAATGAAAAATAACAAAATGGGAAAGCTGCAAAGTGAGGCCCAATTTCCTTATATGGGCCGCCCAATATGCAAGATCTTTACCATTTTATTTGTTCCATTATTTTAATGCCACACAATTCTAACCTAAACCTAGAGGGCATTCTATAAGTAGAAAGTTATGGCTTCAGGAAACAATACACAATTGCATCTCATTCTTTTTCGAGAGAATTCCTGAGCGCCACTTTCCTCTCTCTTTTCTTCTCTAAATTTCAAAATCCCTTGAGTGAATGAGTAGTGCCCACACACATCAAGTGGTACCTCAATCATAGTATGTAAGACTATGGAAAATCAGCACCAACAAGAAGGAGAGAAAGAGATCTAGATTCAGATCTTGATAATGCTCTGCTACAGAAAGGAATCAAGGGCTAGAGATCTAAATGGAAGGAGTCATAATATTCCGCTGCACCCAATGTAAGGTTTTCTTAAACTCTTATGTGTTTATTTCATTGTTTTAGAATTCATATTAATATGTTAATCAAACATACTAGGTAGTAAATCTAGATCCTGGTAAAATATTTCCAACATACTGTTACCTGGTCATGCCTTTCAGATTAAAGAACGCCAGCGCAACTTATTAGTGAATGGTTAACTAGATGTTTAAAGGCCTCCTGGAAAAAAATATGGAGGTATACATAGATGACATGCTAGTGCAAATCCAAAACATGCATGGGCCATGCAGATGACCTCACTGAGTGCTTTGAAGTGGCCCGAAGATATGGGATGAAGCTTAATCCCAAGAAGTTCAGCTTCGACGTCAAATCAAGGAAATTTTTGGGATTTATCATTAGTCAACGCAGAATAGACGTAAACCCTGAAAAAATACAGGCCTTGTTAAACATGCCTTCCCCAAAGAAACACAAGGATGTACAAAGCTTGACCGCAAAGGTAGCCACCCTAAGTCGATTTATCTCCTGATCGACCGACAATTGCATCCCTTTCTTCAATATTTTGAAAAAGTGTCAAAGATTTGAGTTGACCGATCAGAAAATTGAAAGAACACATGGCCAAGCTCTGCCAATACTGTCAAAACTGGCTCACGGAGAAGACTTGTTTCTGTACTTGGCCGTCTCTGAAACTGCTGTCAGCGAGGCCTTAGTCCAGGAAGAAGGCAAAGTCCAACACCTAGTATACTATGTCAGCAAGCACATGATCGGGGCTGAAACTCGGTATCCCTTGATTGAGAAGTTAGCCTTTTGCCTCCTGATGGCTTCACGGAAGCTAAGACCCTACTTTGAGGCCCATCCCATCAAAGTACTTGCAAATCACCAACTTCGGAAAGTCTTACAGAAAACCGTCAGCCACTGTTCGGCTTTCATTACGTCCGGACCTCCCAAGAAAACCGGAGGTGCTTGCTTCCGGAACCGCTCATACAGAGGTTCCAATCTATTGGCCGCCACCACTATCTCGGCCTGGGCAGCAGGGGCAGGTGCCACTGGAACTACGGGCACTGGAACTGCAGGAGCACCCTGCTGTCTTAACCTCTGAATCTCGAGGTCTTGTTCTTCTATCCGGGCTTGCATTTCCGCAAACCGTACCTCCCAATTCTGGGCTCTCTGATCGGCTGGGGGAGCCTGGGCAGCCTGTGGCGGGTTCTCATCACCCCGACCACGAGCCCTGCCTCGGGGACCTCTGCCTCGGCCCCTAACTGGCGGGGGAAACTGAGCTCCTTGTCCTTGGTTCGACCCCACAGAGTTGCCCTGACTCCTGGTAGTCCGCCTGGCGTCCATCTAGTTAGAACCGCCTGCGAAACCAAGAGTTGGCATATCAGGTCGTATTCAAGGAGAGCTTACTAATGCCGCTTAATTTGGAAATTAAAAACGAAACATGCGCCTATTCTACTATCAGGCTACTAACATGCTTCCTAACAGGCTTTCTTTTTCATAAATAAATAAATAAACTACTAAAGCAGTAAAGGCTTACTGAACCGTGAAACGAGCTAACTGCTGATGATGATTGTACATGTCGTGACGATCTTCGGAAGACAACCTGGCGGCTCTGATACCAAATTGTAACACCCTAACTAACATAGGCGTATTACGTGATTTTTAAACATGTTGTGCAGCTCGTTGCTAATCAACGAGGTTTATGGAAAACGTGATTAATTAAAAATTTTCCTTTTTAATTAAACTTGTAAAATATAATTACAAAAAGACTCGGGATCCCGATTACGAAATCATTTACAAAAGTTAACTGTTTATACAAAATAAATGTCGCCTAGCGACTAGTTACAAAAATCAGCCTTGCTGTCCCGAGGATCGTACGCTCCAGGCCTAACCGCCCCGACATGTACAATCTTCACAAGCTCGTTCACGGTCCATCAGCTTTAGCCTTGCCTTTACCTACACATAAACGTAGAACTGTGAGTCGACGTACTCAGTAAGAAAAGCATAATAATATTCATACATAATCCCGGTCATGATCAGACGCCCATACCCCTGATCATAACCCTAACTGCCGTGTCCAACACGATACTGAGTCCCACTACTGCCGTGTCCAACACGGTACTGAGTCACTACTGCCGTGTCCAACACGGTACTGAGTTCTGAACGTTCATAGGGACGGTACTATTGACAAGTAACAGCCTGATCGGTCAAACCGGTCATACTCCGGCTACTGGTCATACTCCAGCCTGTACCG
Organism: Cannabis sativa; assembly: GCF_029168945.1. Taxonomy (NCBI): domain Eukaryota; kingdom Viridiplantae; phylum Streptophyta; class Magnoliopsida; order Rosales; family Cannabaceae; genus Cannabis; species Cannabis sativa. The sequence continues at coordinate 23,348,799 of NC_083603.1, forward strand.
ACGTGTTACGTCAATACTACGGAACCACCAACCTAAGTGTCAGCCTGATCGGTCGAACCGGTCATACTCCGGCTGCTGGTCATACTCCAGCCTGTACCGACGTGACAGGGTTGGACGGTTCGAAGCCAACATACATAACTAATGTAATCTAACAGGCTTCCTACATGCACGCTAAACATGTAATCTACATATGCATACTGTTATACTAATCTTACCTGGATTCTGAATTCAGGTGTGCCGGTCAACCTGACTGGAACTTTAACTGCGTGGCGGATTACAGGCTCCTAAACCATAAAAATCACAACACTATAAGTGACACGCTAAATCACTTCGCGGGGACTTAAACAAGGAACTAAAAGTTTCCCTATCGATAAAAAGCATGGCAATACCCCCTAAAACATAAAATCGAGGAAATCTAGGGTTTCAGAATTTTCCCCAACTGGTAGACCGGTTGCCCCAATCGAATTCCGTTCGGAAAATTCAGAACCCCCATCCGGAATTCCGGATGCACAACCAGAATTCCGGTTCCTCGCAGGCAGCAAACTCAAAAATTCATAACTTGCACAAATCGACTCCAAACCAATTCAAACCTTCCAGACCTATTCCATATGACCCAAAGAACATTTCTAAGGCACCAAAACCACCCAGAAAGCACAGAAACGAAAAGTGCCATTAAAGCCCAAGCTTTCAGTTCTAAACTCAAACTTGGTGAAAATCAACTAACATGCATTCAAACTAGCTTGAATATACTTAAACATGCATAACTAAGCCTTTGGAAACAATCATAAACTTCAACAACATCACAGCAACAGATTAAACAATTTTCTTTCAAAAATCATATATTTTGCATAGAAAAACATAGCTTTGCTCAACCTAAGATTCATGCTTCAAAAACAACTCAATTAACCTTAATCGAACAAGCTCAAATCTCAGAAAATAACAACCAATTCACAGCAGCAACAATATCCAACAATCATGCATGCATCAACTATTTTCATCATATTTTTCCAAGAAAATAAAGGAAGGTAATTAGGAAACACATACCACAACAAGAGATCACTAGAGTTTGCAAATTAGGGCCTGAATCACCAAAGAAAAATCCAGCCCTTGCACACCCACAACCAGCCGAGAGAGAGAGGAAAAGAGAGAGTGTGTGATTTTGAAGTTTTTCTATTTTTTTTGACTAAGTGTAGAAAATGTGAAAAGAAAATGACTTTTAAGGCATATTACACTTACTTTCAGCCAAATAAAGCATAATTAAACATTTATTTTTCATTTAACAAAATCACAAAAAGACAAAATATCATTGGGGCAAAAAGACCATTTTGCCCCTCCACACCAAAATCACATAAATAACTCTAAAGGGTAGTTTTGGGAAATTCTAAATTCTCGGCCATTCCCGACATTCCCAATGTCTAATAACCCGTCCCAAACTACTAACATACTAAGTTGTGATTTCTACTGAGCCAAACACCAGGTTCCAAAATACCGGGCACCGGAATGCAAAAATTATGCAAACTACTACATGACATAAAAATGCATTTCTGAATTCAATAAATAACAGTATAATAAATTATTTAAATAGCTATAAATAATTTTCATAATTAATCATAAATAACTGCTAATTTCCAAATTAAACTAAGCGGTCTTTACATCCAACCTTTAAAGTATGAGAGATATGTCTTCTGTTTATTCAGATGTACTTAATAAGCAGTAAGGATTTCAGTATCCCTTGATGAGTAAAGCATATAGTAAAGGATGTTTCATAATGTTTTATGAACTTGGTTCCAAAAATTTTGGTTGAGTCAAATATACTACACTTGATCTGAAGATCAAGACAACAGATTGATTGAAATGCACAACTTGTTTTATGTTAGTGCAAGTGGGAGTTTGTTGGGTTTTGTGTCCTACAGAAAACCCATTACAATCTAATCTGATTAGTTATCAATTTAAGAAATTTGAAGTGATTTATGTTAACTTGTATTTTCATGCTTATGGTTTAATATATGCACAAAATCAGTTAAGTCCAGAACATATATTTATTCACAATTACAGTAATGTCAACACAGTGGAATGTGATTGTGATTATATGATTCAAAAGACTAAGTCCATGTTTCATCAGTGTTTTGGATTTACACTTATGTGATAATCAGCGATGAAGTATACTTACACTTGGAGTAAGTGTTATGTTCTTTCCAGAACATTGGTAAAGTATACTAGTTTCGAATGTATGGAGTATGCATTGGACTGGACCGATATTGAACTTAGTCAAGATATTATATACTTACCGTTGTATCTTTCTAAGTCAATATTACTAGCTGATCTTAGATCAAAAGAATCTAAATCCTGATATGCTTAGGCTCAATCTCAGGAGTGCTATTCATATTCTTTGATTTATTAGTTAAGCCTACTTTTGGGTCAGGGTGATACGTATATTTTGGGAACATTGTAGTATGATTGAGTGGGAGTGCTGAACATAAATATGGAATCTATAGCTTCTACAGGTGTTTAGAAGTAAAGTGATGATTCCCTTCGAGCTTAGCTAAATAGAAGTAAATGGATGAGCTCTTGTTTCAGTGATTATATCGTAGTTCACTAAAACATCATTTACAGGTAGCTAAGTGTTTTAAGGGGCCAAATACATTGAGGGGTGAAACGGTAAATTTATCCCTTCTCGGTGTGAATCATCTATATAGAGGATCTTTGATCAAATTAAGATTATAACGATGGTTAAATGTGATAGCGTATCTATATCGTGGAACATATAGAGCGCTCTATATATCTGAGAGTGCAATTCCAAGTTCTAAGAGTGGATTCAACAAGGAATTGATAAGTTAGGGAATTTACTTCGTAAATTCGGTTCGACTTATTGGAAGCTCAGTAATATAGGTCCATGGTCCCCATTCTAGTTGAGACCATACTGCTTGTAAGACTCAATAATTGATTTATGATTTATCAATTATAATTCTAGAATTAAACTATGTCTAGTTTGTAAATTTTCACTAAGCAAGGGCAAAATTGTAAAGAAAAGAGATTCTAGGTTTATTTATTAATTGAGAGACTCTAATGTCTAATTAATAATTATGTTAAATGAAAATATTATTTAATAATCTATTTTAGTTATTAAATAATTAGTTTTGGCATTTAAATGGTTAGAATTGGAAATTTGGCGTTTTTGAGAAAATAGAAATGAAAATTGTTAAAACTGCAAAATTCCAAGTGGGGCCCATTAACACCATGGCCGGGCACTTGAATAGCTTTTTTCCAATTATTATTTTCATTATTTTAATGCCAAATAATTACTAATCTAAACCTAGTGGTTGCCTATAAATAGAAAGTGATGGCTCACACCAAAATAAGAGTTATTCAGTAATTCAAGAGATTGCCTTTCAGAAAATTGAGCCATCCACTTTCTCTCTATAGCCGACCCTCTCTTTCTCACTTTTCCTCTTCCAATTTCGAAATACCTTGAGTGATAGAGTAGTGCCCACACACAGCAAGTGGTACCTCAATCATAGTCTGAAAGATCGTGAAGAATCCAAATCAAAGAGAAGGACATTCGGACTCAGATCTTGGTGATACTCTGCGACAGAAAGGATACAAGGGTTAGAGATCTGAGTGGAAGGAGACATATTATTCTGCTGCAACCAATATAAGGTTTCCTAAACTTTATATGTGTTTATTATCGTTTTAGAAAGTTCATATTTTTAGGATGTTAAACAACATACTTGTGAGTAGATCTAAGATCCTGATAAAATAAATGTTGGGTTTTGTGCCCTAAATAAAACCCATTTCAATATAATCAGATTTACTTATTAATAAAGATCAGAAATGACATTTATGTTGTATGGCTCACATGATTTATTTCATGATTATATACATATAATGTATGAATTCTATTTAAGTCCAAAACATATGAATTCGTTAATGATTATAGTGTTGTCAGCACAGTTGAATATAATCTTAATTATATGTTCAAAAGTTTGTTCCCTGATTTGTCAGTTCACTGGATTTAGACTGACATGATAATCAGCGATAGGTATTCTTACACCTTGGATAAGTGTTATGTCCTTTCCAGGGCATTGGCAAAGTTTACCAGTATCGAATGTATGAAGTATACATCGGAAGGGACCGATATTGAACTTTGATTAGATATATTAAAATTTACCGTAATATCTATTCAATTCCATATCACTTGTTGATCCTAGATCAAATGATCTTAATCCTGATATGATTAGGTTCGATCTCAAGAGTATTATACATGTTCTTCGATTTGTTAGTTAAGCCTACTTTTGGGTCAGGGTGTGTTGGGTTTTATGCCCTAAATAAAACTCATTTCAATATAATCAGATTTACTTATTAATATAGATCAGAAATAACATTAAATGTTGCATGGTTCACATGATTTATTCCATGATTATATGTACATAATGTATGAATTCTATTTAAGTCCAGAACATATCAATTTGTTAATGATTATAGTGTTGTCAACACAGTGGAATATAATCTTAATTATATGTTCAAAAGTTTATTCCCTAATTTGTCAGAATACTGGATTTAGACTGACATGGTATAATCAGCGATAGGTATTCTTACACCTTGGATAAGTGTTATGTTCTTTCCAGGACATTGGCAAAGTTTACCAGCATCGGATGTATGGAGTATACATCGGAAGGGACCGATATTGAACTTTGATTAGATATATTAGAATTTACCGTAATATCTATTCAATTCAATATCACTTGTTGATCCTAGATCAAATGATCTTAATCCTGATTTGATTAGGTTCTATCTCAAGAGTGTTATTGGTGTTCTTTGATTTGTTAGTTAAGCCTACTTTTGGGTCAGGGTGATACGTACATTTTGGGAACACGGTAGTGCAATTGAGTGGGAGCGCTAACATAAATATGGAATCTGTAGCTTCTATCTAGCAAATAGAAAGTAAAGGATGATTTCCTTCGAGCTTAACGAAACGAAAATAAATGGTGGAGATCTCATTTCACTTAGCTGAAATATCATTTATACAGGGTTAAGTGTTTTAAGGATAAAATACATTGTAGGGTGTTACGGTAATTTAATCCCTTTACAGTGTAAATAATCTATATAGTGGATCATGTTGGAATTTATTTTACCAGGATCTTAGATCTACTCACAAGTATGTTGTTTAAACACCCTAAATATGAACTTTCTAAAACGATAAATTAAACACATATAAAGTTAAGAAAACCTTACATTGATGGAGTGGAATTAATGTCTCCTTCCGCTCAAATCTCTAACCCTTGTATCCTTTCTGTAGCAGAGTATAATCAAGATCTGAGCCCAAATGTCCTTCTTCTTCAAGTTTGATCCTTCACAGTCTTCCAATCTATGATTAAGTTACTGCTTGTTGTGTGTGGGCACTTACTCTTTTACTAGGGTCGAAATTGATGAAGGAGAAAAGATGAGAGAGGGTTTCGGCCAGGTATAGAAAGTGAGGAAGGCTCAGTTTTTCTGAAGAGAAGAAAACTAATGAAAGCATATAAATTGACAGACCCATCACTTTCTATTTATAGGCAACTACTAGGTTTAGATTAGGAATTATTTGGCATTAAAATAATAAAAAAAAATCAATTTGAAACTCCTCATTAAGTGGCCGGCCATGGTGTGTTAGTGGGCTCCACTTGATTTTGCAGTTTTATCAAATTTTATTTCTATTTTCTCAAAAACGCCAATTTTCCAATTCTAACCTTTCAAATGCCAAAACTAATTATTTAATAACTAAAAGAGATTATTAAATAATATTTTCATTTAATTTAATTATTAATTAGACATATAAAGTCCATTAATAAATAAATAAACCTAGAAACTCTTTCTTTACAATTTCACCCCTGCTTAGTGAAAATTCACAAAATTAGACATAGTCTAACTTTAGAATTATAATTGATCAATCACGAATCAATTAATGAGTCTTACAAGCAGTATGTTCTCAACTAGAATGGGGACCATGGATCTATATGCTGAGCTTCCAATAAGTGAACCAAATTTACCAAGTAAATTCCTACTTATTAATTCTTCGTTGAATCCACTCTTAGAACTTAGAATTGCACTCTCAGACTTATATAGAGCATATTGTATGTTCCACGATATCAATATGCTATCTCATTTAACCATTGTTATAATCTTATTGTGATTTGAAGATCCTTTATATAGATGATCTACATCGAGATGGGATTTCTTTACCGTTCTAACCCCTCAATGTATTTTGCCCCTTAAAACACTTAGCTACCTGTAAATGGTGTTTAGTGATCTAATAAATAGTCAGTTAAACAAGAGCTCATCCATTTACTTCTATTTGCTAAGCTCGAAGGGAATCATCACTTTACTTCTATACACCAGTAGAAGCTATAGATACCATATTTATGTTCAGCACTCCCACTCAATCATACTATCATGTTCCCAAAATATACATATCACCCTGACCTAAAAGTAGGCTTAACTAATAAATCAAAGAACATGAATAGCACTTCTGAGTTGAGCCTAGGCATATCAGGATTTAGATTCTTTTAATCTTAAGATCAACTACTGATATTGACTTGGAAAGATATGTATAACGGTAAGTTTGTAATATCTTAACTTAGTTGCAATATCGGTCCAGTCCAATGTATACTCCATACATTCGAAACTAGTATACTTTACTAATGTCCTGGAAAGAACATAACACTTACTCCAAGTGTAAGTATACATCATCGCTGATTATCACATTAGTGTAAATCTAATAACACTGATGAAACAGGGACCATGACTTTTGATTCATATGATTACAATCACATTCCACTTTGTTGACTATACTGTAATTGTGAATAAACATATGATCTGGATTTAACTGATTCTGTGTGTAAACATAATAAACATATTAAACCATTAGCATGTTGAATTTATGCAAACAACAATCACTTCAAATTTCTTATATTGATAACTAATCGGATTGTAAAGAGTTTTATTTAGGGCATAAAACCCAACAGATCATTGATCACATTAGGGTTATAACAATGGATAACTAATGACGTGTCTATATCGTGGAACATATAGAGCGCTCTATATACTGAGAGTGCAATTCTAAGTTCTATGCGTGGATTCAACGAAGAATTAATAAGTCGGTGAATTTAAGATATAAATTCTTGATCTACTTATTGGAAGCTCGGATATATAGACCCATGGTCCCCATACTAGTTGAGACCATACTGCTTGTAAGACTCTGTTAATTGATTTTGATTAATCAATTATAATTCTAAAGTTAGACTATGTCTAGTTTATGAATTTTCACTAAGCAAGGGCGAAATTATAAAGAAAAGAGATTCTAGGTTTATTTATTAATTAAGAGACTTTATATGTCTAATTAATAAATATATTAAATGACGATATTATTTAATAATTAATTTTAGTTATTAAATAATTAGAATTGGCATTGAAATGGTTGAATTTGAAAATTGGCATTTTTGAGAAAATCAGATGCAGGAATGATAAAACAGCAAAATTGCATAAGTGAGGCCCATTATCCAAGCCCATGGCCGGCCACACTTTATGGGTTTTATCATTTATTTTTTCATTATTTTAATGCCAAATAATTCTAACCTAAACCTAGGTGGTTACCTATAAATAGATAGTGATGGCTCTCATTCACACTTGAACTTTGTCAGATGAAATTTGAGCCTCTCTCTATTCTCTATAGCCGAAACCTCTTCTTCTCTTTTCTTCTTCAATAATTCCGAAATCCTTGAGTGAATGAGTGAGTGCCCACACACATTAAGTGGTATCTCAATCATAGTGTGTAAGACTGTGGAAAATTAACCAACAAGAAGGAGATTCATCATCAAAGGAAGGAGAGAAAGAGATCAAGGTTCAGATCTTGGTGATGCTCTGCTACAGAAAGGAATCGAGGGCTAGAGATCTGAACGGAAGGAGTCATTATATTCCGCAGCACCCAATGTAAGGTTTCCTAAACTTTATATGTGTTTATTTCATTGTTTTAGAATTCATATTAGGATGTTAATAAAACATACTTGTTAGTAAATCTAGATCCTGGTAAAATATATCCAATAACTGGCCTCAGAGCTATGGTAATGTTTTACTTTCATGAAATATGAATTAAAACGATGTTATGTATTGATTTGGATGGTTTCATGTGGTTTATGTGCTTATTTGATGATAGTTTAGAAATCGCAATATATGTTACTTAAATATTTTTTATTTCGATCTGAGATTAATTTTTCTTAAAAGTAGACAAAAAATTAATAAATTTAGGCTTTTACAGAACCTAATTTGGATTTTTTATGAATTAGTTATGATTTTTTTAAGTTGGACGAAAATATGAGGATTTGAATGCACACACGCGCGCGCACGCTCTTGGGCTCGCTCGGACAAACACACTTCAGACAACATGCGTGTCCGAGCATGCTCGGTCAAATGAGGCTGCACCCAGCCTCGTTCCTCGGCCAAGCTTCCCCTTCCGCGCGCGCGCAGGGGTATGCATTGCATACCCCTATGCCTCAAATCTTGTTTTCGTCATAACTTTTGATTCAAAAATCGTTTTTCATTGAAACAAAAGCCAAATTTTGGTAGAATTTTGTGTAGAATCTGAATTTTCAATTAAAAATCTAATTTTCAGAATAAAATTAATTTTTAGTAAATCTAGATCCTCGTAAAATATATCCAATAGGGTGATACGTACATTTTGGAAACATGATAGTATAATTGAGTGGGAGCGCTAACATAAATATGGAGTCTATAACTTCTATAGGAATTTAGCAGTGAAACGATGATATCCTTCGAGCTTGGCTAAACAGAGATAAATGGTGGAGATCTCATTTCACTTAGCTGAAATATCATTTATACGGAGCTAAGTGTTTTAAGGATAAAATACATTGAAGGTGTAACGGTAATTTAGTGCCTATTCAATGTAGATCATCTATTAGAGGGTCATTGATCAAATTAGGATTATAACAATCGATAATCAATAGCGTATCTATACCGTGGAACATATAGAGCGTTCTATATAACTGAGAGTGCGAATCCAAGTTCTAAGTGTGGATTCAATAAGGAATTAATAAGTTAGGGAATTTACTTGGTAAATTCGGTTCGACTTATTGGAAGCTCAGTTTATATAGGCCCATGGTTCCCATACTAGTTGAGACCATACTGCTTGTAAGACTCAGTTAATTGGTTTTAATTAATCAAGTATAATTCTAAACTTAGACTATGTCTACTTTATAAATTTTCACTAAGCAAGGGCGAAATTGTAGAGAAAAGAGATTCTAGGTTTATTTATTAATTAAGAGACTTTATATGTCTAAATTAATAAATATATTAAATGACAATATTATTTAATAATTAATTTTTAGTTATTAAATATTAGAATTGACATTTAAATGGTTAAATTGGAAAATTGGCATTTTTGAGAAAATGGGATTTAAAAATGACAAAATGGGAAAGTTGCAAAGTGAGGCCCATATCCCTTATATGGCCAGCCACTATGCAAGCCTTTTACCATTTATTTTTCCATTATTTTAATGCCATACAATTCTAACCTAAACCTAGATGGCATTCTATAAATAGAAAGTGTTGGCTTCAGGAAACTATGACTTGCATATTGTTCCTTTCACAGAAAAGCCATAGCCGCCCCTCTCTTCTTCTTCTTCTCTTGAATTTCGAAATACCTTGAGTGATAGAGTAGTGCCCACACACATCAAGTGGTATCTCAATCATAGTGTGTAAGACTGTGAAGAATCCATCAACAAGAAGGAGAATCAGCATCAAAGGAAGGAGAGAAAGAGATCCAGATTCAGATCTTGATAATGCTCTGCTACAGAAAGGAATCAAGGGCTAGAGATCTGAATGGAAGGAGTCATTATATTCCGTTGCACCCAATGTAAGGTTTCTTCAACCTTATATGTGTTTATTTCATTGTTTTAGAATTCATATTAGGATGTTAATGAAACATAGTTGGTAGTAAATCTAGATCCTTGTAAAATATTTCCAACAACTGGTATCAGAGCCAGGTTAATGATTTACTTTCATGAAATATGAATTAAAACGATGATATATGTTGATTTGGATTGTTTCATGTTGATCTGTGTGTTATATGATGATTGATTGATGCTTGTGAAATTTTATGAAAAATAATTGAATTTTCGTCTATGAAATTATTTTTATTGGATAGTTTGGAAAAAATTAAGCAATTTTCTTTTTTACATAACTCAATTTCGATTTTATTTGAATTAGTTATGATTTTTTGAAGATTTGAAAAAATCGGGGGTGGTGACACACACTTGTGCGCGCGGCTGGCTGCTGGCAGCACCCTTTGTGCGCCCAAGCAGCCCCTTGCGCCCAAGGATGTGCACCTGGATGGTGTGCTTTGCAGACCGTCCGTACAACTCAAAATTTTTTCGTTTTTGTTCGATTTTTCATGCTATTTCATGGAATTAACTTCTGATGTTTTGTATAGTTTTGTATTTTGATTTTTACTTTTCATATTCCGAATCTAATTATCTGAAATAAATTAATTTTTTAAAAAATTAATTTTAGATATTAGTGTAATTTAAATTTGAAAATAGGTAAAAATCTATTTTTGCTTACTTCTTTTATTATTTTTTAAAATTTGATTATTTTATCTTATTTTTAAATCTAAGGTCAGATATTAAATTCCTTTTATAAAATATTCTATTTTAAGTAATTTGACCTTATTTAGATTTAAAATAAGATTACTATAATCATGGTATTTTAAATAGAAATAAGATATTTTTGCTTACTTTTAAATTTTCTTATTTTTACTTAAATTAAATTATAAAATCAGAAAAGGGTATGTATTTCTCTTTTTATTTTATTGAATATTTAATTTATAAAATAACGTGAAATTTAAAAAGGGGTTAGCAAATTATTTTTGAAATGATATTTTGGTTAGTTGAAACCTAATTTTTCAAAATTGTAGGTTCATTTTTCAAATTTTTTTAACCGAAAATATTTTTTTAAATATTAGTTTCGGAAAATTTTTTTATTAATTAATTTAAAATTAAATAAATCCTACATCCAACTATCCAAATTCAACTTGTTGCAGGAGTATGTGTTTTTAGCTTGTTTGTAAGTTTTCTAAAACCTATTATTGCTTGATCTAAATTGCCATGTTTAACTTGTTGACAGATCCAATGATCTAATTTTAACCCATGGTTCAATTGTCAATAGTTCAAGTAAATAATTTGTAACAGGTAAATTTTACTTTCTTCTTTCATCTGTGTATGACCTAGTAACATGATAGGATCCATCCAAATCTGTGTGCCTATGTGAGCCTATATGTTTACTTTTGTTATAGATGCATATAGGTTGTTGTTGCTAAATAAAATGTCACACCATGATAGATTTTATTAAGCCCCATTCAGTTTTTGGGTCTATTCAATTAATAAAAGTTGTTCAATTTAAAGGTTAATTTCCTCTCTTTTGGGCCTTGTGTGAGAGTTGGGGGCCAATAGAAGTGGGTACGACATAATGAACCCAGTTCCCCCTCACATGAACTACCCCAATTGTGAAGGCCAATTTTCCTTAATTAAATAATTGTATTAGGTTAATTATATTAGTCTAACCTAATTAAAATTGAATTAGCAACATAATTAACTTTTAAAATATATGAATTTTTTTTTCATTTAATATTTTTAAAGTTAATTTTAGAAAAACACTTAGTTAATGATATACATTCTAGGTAGTTATTTCTAATACTAATTATATTTTCTAATATTTAATTAGGCAAATATCATAGATTGTGAAATTAATTGTTTAATAATTAATTTTGGTATAATCTAAGTTAAGTATATTTTTCCTAGTATTAAACTAGAATTAATAATTAAGTCTCCTCTATACTTAATTATTTATTTCTTGAATTTAATACATTTAATTAAATTGAAAATTTCAATATCTAAGTTGATTTTCATCATGATACTTAAATATTGTTATTTTCATGATATTTAATTAAAGTTGAAAATTATTTTAAGTTGGAAATTTTTCTTTAAAATTTCATAACAGCTTAAATTTGAATAATTTTATAAATATATTTTATTTTATTTTATTAATCTTTTTTCCACAATTTCGAAATTGCATTTCTTAAATACAGAAATTTCGAATTTTATTTGAAAAATAGATTAAAGTTAAATTTTTTTTTTGAACCAACTTAAATCAATGATTTTTTTATTTAATGATAATTAAAATAAATGAAGTAAAATATATTATAATTAGAAAATGAATTAATTAGTCAATGAAAGTCTAGATAAATATTATCTGTTTTGCTTGAAGTATTTTTCTAGTGATATTTAATTAAATAGAAAATTAATATTTAAGTTGATTTATAATCATGATACTTAAATATTTGAAATTTTTTCTTAAATATTTAATTAAATAGGAAAATTATATTTTTGTTGTAAATTAATATTTATTAATTTTGGGCCAACATAAAATTAAGATAATTTTTCCAGGATTTATTTTTATTTTATTTTAACAAGCATTTTCGAAAATTGTATTCTTACATATACTTCAATTTTTCGAAATACAATATATATTTATAGAAAATTAAATTTGAGTTGTCAATTAATTTAAATTAATTTTGAAACAACTTAAATTGAATAATTTTCTAAATATTTATTGGAAATTATTACTAAGATGGAAATAATTCATGTTATTTTCATCTAAGTATAATTTATAAATATTAAATTAAAATTTATATTTAGAATTTTTTATTCTAAATTAGAAATTTTAATTAAATAAATATATATTTAAAATAAATTGATTAAAATAAATATTAGAAGAAAATACAACTTTCTTTAAATAACGTGCTTTATTATTATTAGGACATTCGATCTCCATTGTTGGTTCTACATAGTTCTTGTTTTAGTGAGTAATCCTCCCTAATGGAGGAACGTTCATTAGCAATTTAACGCCGTAGAATCTCGAAAGATAATATTATTTGTAAGTGTTTTATATAGTATTGATCACCCTAATGGTGGCGACTGTATTTGACTTACAAAAGTATGAAACTATGGTGGAAGCTCATAAGATACAATAGCCTTGACTCTCGCCTAAACGAGATAACACTGGATTCCAATCTTGATCGAATAAAAGGTTGCTAGAATGTTTATCATTTTAGATGAGCTGACAACTCTATTCAATGGATGGTATCATTGACTCTCGCCTAAACGGGACACTGATATCAGTTTGTTGAAGACCTTGGAAATTATTTAGGATTGTATGTTTTAGTATTTTCACTTGTCATTCCTACTTGCTATATGTTTAATAATTTCTGAATTGTGTATGAATTTATATTGAACCATGTTATTTTCTGTTATTAAATTGTAGTTTAATTTCGAATCTTCATTGTTGGTCTAACTTGGTTTGTTGTTCTAATGAGATAAATCCCTAATGGATTGTCAACATTAGACAAACATAATAGTGTTAGATCTCGAAAGATAAATATTGTAAATGCAACATCTAGCTGTTCATCTATTGATGACACCTTAGACTAGTATTTACAATATGAAACAAGAAGATTGTATAAATAAGATTACTTTGACTCTCGCTTATCGAAGCATCGTTGGATTCTTATTTAACAACGAAATTATCCTAATTCCTCTTAGCTTATTCATTTCGAATTAGCTCAATAACATATCATTGGATGAATGGTCTATAAATCACTTCATGTCATTCTATATTTTCTCTTAAGAAATAAAATGACGCATATGATTATATTCCCGAAATTCTATCCCAAAATGATATAAATCCTCAATCCTAAAAATCTCCTACTTGTATGGGCAAATCAGACTTAGAGTTAGATTAGTAGCAGTGGTCCACGAAAGAATTACTCATTATACAGTTACACTTTCACAAGTGTTTCATAACAATTTTCTATCAATGGATTCAAACTGTATGTTAGTATGAATATGAGTTTAGTATTCTGTGACTAGGATCCACTTGGACTATTCTAAGAATTCTTTAATGTAACTCATCAAAAGATACAACCACATTTTTTTTAAATCTATGGCATTTGTATCTTGTTCATAGTGGTTGTGACAAGATCATTCTCTGCAAAGAGTTAATATGCCTATATCCACTAAAAGTAAGTTCATCTCATTCGCAGATGGATGTACATTCAGGGGTGGATATGAGTTTTCGTTGTATTCTTAAAACGATCACTCTAGATTTTACCTTATGCAAAGAAATTTGAAATGTTTGAAAAATTTCATGAATTTCTAGCAATGGTGAAAAACCATTAAGGTAAGTGGTTAAAGATCTTGCGAACTGATAGGGGTGGAGAAATAGTTAGTAGATATGCAGTTCAAAGATCATTAAGTTAATTTTTGAATTATATCCAAACTTACCTCCCAGAAATTCGAGTTTCATATTGATGATTAGTTACTAGTCGTTGCCTAAATCCTTTTATGGTAATACAATTTTAGAATGATGCAATGGTTGTATACTTAATGTAAATCATTACTAGATTCATGGATGACCTAATCGAAATCTTAAGAAAAGCTAAAACTGTTAACCATGGTTTGTATGTTTGTTAGCTATTCTAAGTGATTAGGGGTGAACATCGCATAGTCAATAGATAAGAAAGTGTTTGGTTAAACAAATACTAATTTTCTAAGAAAATGACTAAGTCTGAAAATAAAGTAGCAAATAAAGGAGATATTTTTTCTTGATTCCTAAAGTGTTCTATCATCTTATTTGACATATGATGATCCCACTGCCTCTGTTGTCTTCACACAACCAAAGAGGTCAATACCATTTAGTTTTCTTAGACATAATTCACGGTACCTTGTCGTAGTGGGAGGGTTTCTAGAAACTCACCTTCTTAAGACTTGGAAGACACTAGTGATTAAAATCCATTGTGAGTTTAAACAAGTAATGGGTTGTCAAGATAAGAAACTAAGAAGAAAAGTCAATAGAACTATGATTTGATCCATTCACATGGAGTAACCTAAAGTTTTCTATTACAAGGACATAAAAGGAAATTTTCGTTAATAAGTCTATTCAATGGACTTAACAAAACTTCTTGTTCCTAGTATTATAGGTTTGAGTTTATTTAAACCTATGGCTTATGGTATACCTGGTTAATTACTTACTCTAATGCAAGCAACTTACTTTAGTAAGATGCTGAAGCATTTTCTTTTTAATGGCAATCTGTAGAATCTTCTTGACTTCTAGACAAAGATTTTATTTATGTAAGGAAAAGTCTCAATTATTCCAGAAAAGATAAAGCCATGAAAGAATTCCTTAAAAATCAACAGTGAGAGGTCTTAGATATGCTTTAGTATGCCTTAGACCAGACACCTACTGTTGAGTAGGAGTAATGAGTAGGTATCAGATTAATCCAAGAGAGGAACATTGGAAGACAATCAAGTAAATCTTAAGATTAAGAAGAGGAACTATATGTTAGTCAATAAGGGTGTGTTTAAAACTCTTAGACTACACCACATCAGATTTTGAGACTTGCCTTTCTGCTAGAAAGTCTGCTGATAAGATGGTGATTACTCTGGGGGTGGAGTAGTGATTTTGGAGATGTGTAAAAACCAATCTGAAGTCTCTAAGTCTACCAGAGAGAGACTGAATGTTAAAGTTGCAGTAAAGGTACTTATTCAGTCTAAGGAAAGTTCTAAACATTTGTGGCACCGTTCTAACTTGTCTTAACTACTAGTGTTATTTCCTGATTAACCAAAAAGTAGTTGCCAAAAGTATAGAATCCAGTATCCCAAGAGAGTAGACATATAGAGAGGAATTTCACAATATCAAGGATTTTGTGATTAAGGAAGAGTAATGGTAGAGAAAGGTTGTGTTTAATTCAACCTGCCAGATCCTATTACGAGGAGTATACTACTACTACACTTGATTTGTATATCAAGGTGTTGAGATTATTTGAAATGCACATTTTGTTTTATATTAGTGCAAGTGGGAGTTTGTTGGGTTTTGTGCCCTAAATAAAACTTATTTCAATATAATCAGATTTACTTATTAATAAAGATCAGAAATAATATTTTATGTTGCATGGTTCACATGATTTATTTCATGATTATATACATATAATGTATGAATTCTATTTAAGTCCAGAACATATGAATTTGTTAATGATTATAGTGTTGTCAGCACAGTGGAATATAATCTTAATTATATGTTTGAAAGTTTATTCCCTGATTTGTCAGTTCACTGGATTTAGACTGACATGATAATCAGCGATAGGTATTCTTACACCTTGGATAAGTGTTATGTCCTTTCGAGGGCATTGGAAAAGTTTACCAGTATCGGATGTATGACGTATACATCGGAAGGGACCGATATTGAACTTTGATTAGATATATTAAAATTTACCGTAATATCTATTCAACTCAATATCACTGGTTGATCCTAGATCAAATGATCTTAATCCTAATATGATTAGGTTCGATCTCAAGAGTATTATACATGTTCTTTGATTTGTTAGTAAAGCCTACTTTTTGGGTCAGGGTGATACGTATATTTTGGGAACATATAGTATAATTGAGTGGGAGCGCTAACATAAATATGGAGTCTATAACTTCAATAGGAATTTAGAAGTGAAACGATGATATCCTTCGAGCTTGGCTAAACAGAGATAAATGGTGGAGATCTCATTTCACTTAGCTGAAATATCATTTATACGGAGCTAAGTGTTTTAAGGATAAAATACATTGAAGGTGTAACGGTAATTTAGTGCCTATTCAATGTAGATCATCTATTAAAGGGTCATTGATCAAATTAGGATTATAACAATGGATAATCAATAGCGTATCTATATCGTGGAACATATAGAGCGTTCTATATAACTGAGAGTGCAATTCTAAGTTCTAAGTGTGGATTCAATAAGGAATTAATAAGTTAGGGAATTTACTTGGTAAATTCGGTTCGACTTATTGGAAGCTCGATTTATATATGCCCATGGTCCCCATACTAGTTGAGACCATACTGCTTGTAAGACTCAGTTAATTGGCTTTAATTAATCAATTATAATGGCAAAATTGTAAAGAAAAGAGATTCTAGGTTTATTTATTAATTAAGAGACTTTATATTTCTAAATTAATAAATATATTAAATGACAATATTATTTAATAATTAATTTTTAGTTATTAAATAATTAGAATTGGCATTTTAATGGTTAAATTGGAAAATTGGCATTTTTGAGAAAATGGGATTTAAAAATGACAAAATGGGAAAGTTGCAAAGTGAGGCCCATATCCCTTATATGGCCGGCCACTATGCAAGCCTTTTACCATTTATTTTTCCATTATTTTAATGCCATACAATTCTAACCTAAACCTAGATGGCATTCTATAAATAGAAAGTGTTGGCTTCAGGAAACTATGACTTGCATATTGTTCCTTTCAGAGAAAAGCCATAGCCGCCCCTCTCTTCTTCTTCTTCTCTTGAATTTCGAAATACCTTGAGTGATATAGTAGTGCCCACACACATCAAGTGGTATCTCAATCATAGTGTGTAAGATTGTGAAGAATCCAACAACAAGAAGGAGAATTAGCATCAAAGGAAGGAGAGAAAGAGATCCAGATTCAGATCTTGATAATGCTCTACTACAGAAAGGATCAAGGGCTAGAAATCTGAATGGAAGGAGTCATTATATTCCGCTGCACCCAATGTAAGGTTTCTTGAACTTTATATGTGTTTATTTCATTGTTTTAGAATTCATATTAGGATGTTAATGAAACATACTTGGTAGTAAATCTAGATCCTGGTAAAATATTTCCAACAGCAATAACATTAGGTGCATTACTGACTTTTATCATAATATTATTGCTTCTTTAGTCACTTTGCCTAATGGCCAACAAAATAAAGTCACCGCATCCTCTGGTGTGGTTCAGCTTAACAAAGATATTAGGCTGAAAAATGTTCTCTTTATTCCTGAATTTAGATTCAATTTATTTTCTGTGACTGATTTTTTAGAAAATAACACTAACTTGTTGTTGTTTTCTGACTCTCACTGTGTCATTCAGGACCCCTCTCGGAATTTAACAATTGGGACAGCTAAGAAAGTTGGGAAGCTCTTCTTCTT
Source organism: Cannabis sativa (assembly GCF_029168945.1). Taxonomy (NCBI): domain Eukaryota; kingdom Viridiplantae; phylum Streptophyta; class Magnoliopsida; order Rosales; family Cannabaceae; genus Cannabis; species Cannabis sativa. The sequence continues at coordinate 23,366,884 of NC_083603.1, forward strand.
TGAGCAAGAAATCCGCTTTTTTACTTCTGATGATTTGATTTCAGTAAATAATACTTGTACTAATGATGATCCTTGGCATTTCCGCCTTGGACATCCTTCTATACACATTTCTCGTTCAATGAATAAAACATTGCAATTTTCGTTGAAACCGAATGACTCTCATTATTCTATTTGTCACTTTGCTAAGCAAAAACGTCTTCCTTTTCATTCTCAAAACAATATGACTACTGCCCCTTTTGATTCAATACATATTGATACTTGGGGTCCTTTCCATATTGATAGCATTGAAGGATATCGTTATTTTTTTACCATTGTGGATGATTTTTCTCGTTTCACTTGGGTTTATACGCTCACTAACAAATCTGATGTTTCCTTTCTAATTCCTCAATTTTTTTAGCTTGTTGCAACTCAATATTCCATGAATATCAAGGCCATTCGCTTTGACAATGCCAAGGAATTCACCCTTACTGCCTTTTATGCTTCGAATGGCGTCATTTTCATTCTTGTGTTGATCGACCCTAACAAAATTCGATGGTTGAACGGAAACATCAACATATATTAAATGTGGCCCGAGCTCTTCTTTTTCAATCACATTTATCTTTACCTTATTGGAGTTATATTGTTAACACTGCTATTTATCTTATTAATCGTACTCCTTCTAGGTTGCTTAAGATGAAATCTCCTTTTGAACTCTTACATAATAGGCTGCCCCCTTATGATCATCTTAAGGTTTTTGGATGCCTTGTCTATGCATGTACTCTTGATGTTAAGCGCTATAAGTTTTCTCCTAGAGCTAAGGCTTGTATTTTTATTGGCTATCCTCATGGTATGAAAGCTTATACTTTATTAGATGCTGAGTCTCAAGAAAATTTTCACTCTCGTGATGTTATTTTTTAGGAGAATATATTCCCTTTACATAATAAGAATTTGGATCCTAACATTAAAGATTTTTTTAATGCATCTCTTTTGCCCTCTACAGGATCAACAAAGTTCCAAGGACACAATGATTCTTTGGGTTTCGGCTTGCCCCAAAAAGAACAACCAGCAGCTACTACCACACCAAATGACACTGTCACATCTTCTCCGCGTGTCCAAACCACCAAATCTGGCCGAAAATCTCAGCCCCCATCTCACTTGAATGATTATGTTTGCACTCTTGATGGTTCCTCTACTTCCACGACTCATTCTTTGTGCAATTTCTTGTGTTATGACAAGTTATCCCCTCAGTTTTGTGTTGCCATTTTGGCTGCCAATGCCATCGTTGCACCTACTAGCTATAAAGAGGCAGCCACTATTCGCGAATGGAATCAAGCCATGGACACCGAAATCATTGCTCTTGTGGCTAACAAGACTTGGGATGTCGTTCCTCTTCCTCCCAGTGAACATGCTATAGGATGTAAGTGGGTCTATAACTATAAATATAATGAAAAAGGGGAGGTTGTTAGGTGTAAAGCCCGATTGGTTGTCAAAGGCTATACCCAAAAATACGGGATAAACTACCTTGATACTTTTGCCCCCGTTGCAAAATTTAATACTCTCAAAATATTACTTGCTATTTCAGCAATCAAAAATTGGTCCTTATATCAATTGGACATCAATAACGCCTTCTTGCATGGTAATTTGCATGAAACTATCTACATGCAACTCCGCAAAGGCTATACACCTCCAGGCATTGTCCCCAAAAATGTCGTTTGCAAGCTAAAAACAAGTCTATGTGGTTTGAAACAAGCCTCTAGACAATGGTATACTAAACTTAGTTAATACCTTTTAGCTAATGGTTTTAAACAATCTCCTAATGATCATACTTTGTTTATCAAGAATACTAACAATACTTTCTTAGCTATTCTTGTGTATGTTGATGATATTGTCATTGCTTCTAACAATGATGTTACTGTCTAGAATTTTAAGAAGCAATTACACTCAACTTTTCAGCTAAAAGACCTTGGTCCTCTCTGATTTTTTTTGGGGTTGGAAATAGGTCTTTCCTCGACTGGAATTTTTGTTTCTCGGCGGCCTTTTACACTTCAACTTCTTCATGATATAGGTTTTTTGGGAGCCAAAGTTGCCTCCACTCCCATGGAACCTAATATTAAATTGAGCAAAGATGTTGGCACTCCTCTTTCGGACCCAACCATTTATAGAAGACTCATTGGTAAGCTTATTTATTTGTCCATTACTCGTCCCGACAGCTCCTATGCTGTCAACACTCTAAGTCAATTTTTACATGAGCCACGCACACCTCATTTACATGCTGCACATAGGATTCTTCAATATCTCAAAGGCACACTAGGACAAGGACTGATTTTTTATGCTAATTCTAAATCTCATTTGTGTACTTTTGCTGAATCTAACTTTAAAGATGCAGAACCACAACTTAAAAATTTTTCAAATGTAGATTGGGGCTCTTGTGTTGACACCCGAAGGTCCATCACAGGGTATTGTGTCTTTCTTGGTCATTCCTTGGTTTCATGGAAGTCCAAAAAGCAGCCAACTGTTTCAAAGTCTTCCGCTGAAGCTGAGTATCGTGCCATGGCCCAAGCTACTTGCGAAATCACTTGGCTCCTTGCTCTATCAGACTTTGGCATCCATTACACCGGCCCACCTGTCTTATAATTGTGATAATACCCCGCTATACACATCTCTGAAAACCCAGTTTTCCATGAGCACACGAAACACATTGATATTGATTGTCACATTGTGAGGGAAAAGCTCCAACAAGGTCGCCTCAAACTCCTACATGTTTCTACAAAGGACACCATTGCTGATATCTTAACTAAATCTCTATTTTCCAATCAATTTCAATCTCTTGTATCCAAGATGAAGCTTCATAATTTGTACACTTCATCTTGAGGGGGTGTATTAGGATTGGGCTTATATCGAGTTTATTTTTATTTTGGGCTTTGTTTAGGTTTTTACCACTTTGTATAAATACCACTTTTTCCTATTTTATTGGGTAATGAGAAATATCTTTTTTCCTAATATCCTAACACTTTTCCTTGTTAATTGGTCTTTTCAGCCCGTCTTATCTCAATAGTTTGATTTCTTTTCTTAAAACAGTAGAAATTTCAAGCCCTTTTCACAAGGATTCTGGCTCAATATTCTTTGATCATTTCATCTGATATCAAGATGAGTTAGTTGTGTCCTTGGTTGGTTAGGAAGGTTGTTATGACAGCTGAAGGTTGTTATGACAGCTGGTGTAGTTAGTTAGAGTTTGTTAGAAATTAGTTAGTTAACAGTTGGCTTAGTCTCTCAATTCATCACTGTATATAAGTTCATTCTCTTTGTACTCTGTTAATATTCATTCATTGATCAATACACAGAGTTCTGTTTTCTCTATCTCTTTCTCTTGCTTGTTTGGTAAAATGGTATCAGAGCCAGACTCTGTGTAAGATCCATTTTCGTTTCCTTCTGTTTCTTCTTCTTCTTCATCATGGCTCGGGGTGGAGGAGCTCAAACTCGAAGCTCGACTGAAAATTCGAATCGATTCTCTGCATTGGATCCTGGTGGCCGATCTTACTCTGATGATGCTAGAAATCCTTATTTTTTGTCCAACAGTGATCATCCAGGAGCCAGCCTGGTTCCTAAGATTCTTACGGGTTGTGAAAATTATAGTTCATGGCGGAGGGCCATGACTGTAGCTTTAATCGCGAGGAACAAGCTGAAGTTCGTCAATGGCAAACTTCCAGAGCTTGATGAAGACGATGATGACTTTGAGCTATGGCATCGATGTAATAGTACAGTAATTTCTTGGATCCTTCATGCCGTGTCGAATGAAATAGCTGAGAGCATCATGTATATGGAGAATGCAACCAAGATTTGGACAAATCTTGAAGAACGATTTAACCAGAAAAATGCTCCTCGTGTTTTTGAAGCTATCAGATCCAAGCAATCGTTGGCTCAGGGAACTAATACTGTCACTAGCTATTTTACTCGTCTCAAAACTCTATGGGATCTCATTCAAGAATATCGACCTCCTCCAGCCTGCACTTGTGGAGCCATAAAGACCTATCAAGATCATCAGGAGGAAGATCGTGTCCTTGAATTTCTGGTTGGTTTGAATGAGTCTTACAGTGCTGCTAGATCTCAGATTCTAATGCAGGAGCCACTTCCAAATATCAACAAAGCTTATGCATCTATCATTCAGGAGGAAAGACAGAGATCCTTATCTTTGAGTAACATTTCTCAATCTCAATCTAATTCTTCTGATCATGATAAATCTATTTCTGAGTCCAATTCTGGCCAATTTGCTGGTGCTGTCCAGCCTTTTAAACCTAAGACAATTTGTCATCACTGTGGTGTGGCTGGCCACATTATGTCAAAGTGCTACAGGTTGCATGGCTATCCTCCTGGACACAAGTTATATGGTAAATTTCCTAATAGAAATGCTGAACCTGTTGGGAATGGAAATGTGAAGCCATCTGCTGCAAATATTGAGACCAATTCTGAAGGAAACGAAAACAATGGTGGTGATGCTGTTAAGGGAGATCAAGATCTGGTTTCAAGTTTAAGTGCTATGCAGTGTCAAAAATTGATGGCATTACTGTCCCAAAGAGCAGCAGACTCTCCAAATTTCTCAAAGGAAGCACCTATGATCTCTCATTTTTCTGGTGAGAATTTATTGTTTTCTAAATCTAAATGGATTATTGATACTGGTGCTACGCACCATGTTTGTTTTGATAAAAGTCTGTTTCATGATATTCACAGTGACAATTCTGTCACTCATGTTAAATTACCACATGGTGGTAATGCTAGAGTTGAAGGTATTGGAACTGTGAATGTTTTTCCAAATCTGCCTCTGTACAATGTATTGTATGTTCCCACTTTTCAACACAACTTATTATCTGTATCTACTCTAACAGATAATGATGCTTACTCCTTTTTGTTTCATGATAAAAATTGTGATATTCAGGACAGTACCAAGAGGCAAATGATTGGGATGGGTGAAAAGATTGGGAAGCTTTATTACTTGCATTCAGATCCTAAAAACAGTGTACCATTTGTTTTTTCTTTTTCTGATTCTAGAATAAGTGAGGAAACTATTTGGCACTATAGAATGGGCCACCCTGCTTGTATCAAAAACCATTCCATGAATAAAACTTTGAGTTTCTACAGTGATTTGTCTCATAACTTTCACTGTTCTGTGTGCCATTATGCTAAACAAAGAAGGCTTCCTTTTGTCTCTCACCATAACATTGCTGCTCATATTTTTGATCTCATTCATATAGATATATGGGGGCCTTTCAATACACCTACTCTTGCTGGTTGTAGGTACTTTATCACCATTGTTGACGACAACTCTAGGTATACTTGGGTTAGCTTTATCAAAACCAAATCTGAAGCTCAAACAGTTATACCTAGATTTTTACATCTTGTTAAGACTCAATATGGTGTTCAAATTAAGGGTGTTAGATCTGACAATGCTAAAGAGTTACAATTCTCTGAATTGTTTAGCTCTTTAGGTATTGTTCACTATCATTCTTGTGTTCAAAGACCCCAACAAAACTCTGTAGTAGAAAGAAAACACCAACACCTTCTCAATGTTGCTAGGGCATTGCTTTTTCAATCTTATGTTCCTCTTGCCTATTGGGATCATTGTGTAGGTACTGCTGCCTATTTGATTAACAGAACTCCTACACCAAATCTCAAATTTAGAACTCCTTTTGAAGTTCTAAACTCTACCAAACCAGAATATGAACATTTGAAAGCATTTGGTTGCCTTGCCTATGCTTCCACATTGCTTAGTTCTAGATCTAAGTTCTCTCCTAGAGTTGTGCCTTGTGTTTTCTTGGGGTACCCGATTGGTATGAAAGCTTACAAGCTTTTAGACCTTAATACAAACAGAATATTTCACTCTAGGGATGTCACTTTTCATGAAACCATTTTCCCTTTTGTTGATTCAAGCTCTCTGCCCAGTGAATATCATAATTTCTTTTCTTTGCCTGAATCTGCTGAAATGTCTGATGCTCCTTCTCATTTCTCACCATCTGGTGCAAGTTCTGCATCACAGAACCATCCCCAACACACCAGTCCTTCTGGTGTTTCTTTGCCCCTCAACAGACCTGTTAGAACCACAACAAAGCCATCATATTTGAGTGATTATCACTGTTTTTTATCATCTAACAATCTTTCTGTTGCTTCTCAGGACAGTATGCCAGTCACTGCATATCCTTTGCACCAGGTTCTTGATTATTCCAAGCTCTCTCCCAAGTTCAGATCAATGGCTTTTGCTATTTCCACCATCCAAGAACCTACCTCTTTTGAACAAGCAAAAGGTATCCCTGTTTGGGACAAGGCTATGGATTCTGAGATTGAAGCTTTAGAGAAAAATGACACTTGGGTTGTGGTTCCTCTTCCCCAAGGGCAACATGTTATAGGATGCAAATGGGTTTATAAAGAAAAGCTTAATGCTGATGGATCTGTTGAAAGGCACAAGGCTAGACTTGTTGCTAAAGGATATAGCCAACAAGAAGGAGTAGATTATTTGGATACTTTTGCACCTGTTGCCAAGCTTGTCACAGTTAACTTGGTTTTAGCCCTTGCTGCCATTAAAGGGTGGTTCTTACATCAACTTGATGTGAACAATGCTTTTCTCCATGGTGATTTGCATGAGGATGTTTATATGACTCTACCTCCAGGGTATTGTCATAAGGGGGAGACACCATTACCACAAAATGCAGTATGCAAACTTAAGAAATCACTATATGGATTAAAGCAAGCATCTAGACAGTGGTTTGAAAAGTTTTCTACTGCATTGTTGGAAGAGGGGTTCTCACATTCTGCAACAGATCATTCCATGTTTATGAGACACTCTCCAACAAGCTTCATTATCCTATTGGTTTATGTTGATGATGTTATTGTTGCAAGCAATAACATTATTGACCTCAACAAGCTAAAAACTAGTTTGCATAACAGGTTTAAGCTTAAAGATCTTGGAGATCTTAAATACTTCCTTGGTCTTGAAGTAGCAAGGTCTAACAGAGGCATCTTCATTTCTCAAAGAGCCTATGCTCTCCAAATACTAGAAGACCTTGGCTATCTTGGAAGCAAACCAGTAGATACACCTATGGAAACAAATTTGAAGCTGTCACAAATCGAGAATGACAAACTTGCTGACAAATTAGCCGACTCTACACTATATAGAAGGATAATTGGCAAGCTGCAATACTTGGTGATCACTAGACCAGACTTAGCTTATTCAGTCAATAAGCTAAGTCAGTTTCTTGCTTTGCCTAAAGCCAAACATTTACAAGCTGCTCAAAGGATTCTGCAATATCTGAAATCCACTCCTGGGCAAGGAATTTTCCTCTCTGCTGCATCCGAGATACAATTGAGAGCATATACTGATGCAGATTGGGCTGCTTGTGTTGATACTAGGAGATCTACAAGTGGTTTTTGTGTTTTCTTTGGAGATTCAATCATATCTTGGAAAAGTAAAAAACAACAAACCATTTCAAGATCTTCTGCAGAAGCTGAATATAGGGCTATGGCTAACACTACAAGTGAATTGGTTTGGCTGCTTTCATTGCTTAAAGAGTTAAGGATTGAACACAAAGGACCAGCCATCATGTACTGTGACAACAAGGCAGCACAACACATTGCGGCTAATCCAGTTTTCCATGAGAGAACAAAGCATATTGAGATCGATTGCCACTTAGTAAGAGAGAAAGTTCAGCAAGGAATTGTCAAGACAGATCATGTTTCCTCAAAAGAACAAGTGGCAGACATTCTAACAAAAGCTCTACTTCCTAATCAGTTCAAGGTGTTAAAAGGCAAGATGGGATTGGTAAATATATACCATCCATCTTGAGGGGGAGTATCAAGATGAGTTAGTTGTGTCCTTAGTTGGTTAGGAAGGTTGTTATGACAGCTGAAGGTTGTTATGACAGCTGGTGTAATTAGTTAGAGTTTGTTAGAAATTAGTTAGTTAACAGTTGGCTTAGTCTCTCAATTCATCACTGTATATAAGTTCATTCTCTTTGTACTCTGTTAATATTCATTCATTGATCAATACACAGAGTTCTGTTTTCTCTATCTCTTTCTCTTGCTTGTTTGGTAAAAGAAATGTCATTAGTCACGTTTAACATAACAACAAAAAAATTTCTGTCTCTACTTCTAGAATTTTCATCCCAAGCTGGGAGAAAAGTTCTACAGTCATGTATGGAACGAAGGGTTGTGGAGTAAGGAACGAAGGGTTGTGGAGTAAATTTATGTTTATGGTCCAACACTTTTTTTCCTTTATCTTTCCTAATACTATGTTGATATGATTAAAAGTTCCTTTATTAAGGTTCAATTCAAAGTTGATGGCAAGCTTGGGCAAATGTCTTTGATTATATTAATCTTCTGCCAATTAACACGTTTCAGTTAAAAAAAAAAAAAAATACTTATTCACAATAAATTAGTCTGAAGTTGACTCATTCAAACTGGGGTGCACAATCAAAGGTCTTAGGAAATATAAGACAAGGTCTCTCGCAGTTAAATAATGTTTTGTTTTTGCAGTTAGTTACTTCTCTAATTTTGGTTTGGTTCTTCCCAAGTCAAGATTTTTCTGACATTATCTATGATAATACAATATAGTTAGCTTGGGTCCACTCCATGAATTATTTTAATTATAGTAATAGAAAATTCATTATTTTGTGCTTGTGGGTTTTGAGTTATGGTCAATAGAAATTATTGGGTGAAGAAGAAACTTTCAAGTCAAAAATCCATAAACCCATTGAGTTTGCCGTGTCCACATCTAATTTCCCATCCTCTATATTTGCTCCATCAACGCTTTCTCTCTCTATAATGTTGTCAAATTTGCCATAATTGAGTTGAAAAATACAGCTACAGAAAATGAAGTTCTTTCCTCCTTGTATGATTTGCTTCTCCTCTTCTCAAAAAAACGACATTGATAATAGTTATGGTAAGTGTACATTTCTGGTATTCTTTCATTTTTTTTTACATTGATTGCTCATGACTGATTTTTGAGCAAAACCCAGATGAGGAAAACAATGAAAACTTCCGGTTATTCACTTATAATGAACTGAGATTAGCCACTAATGGATTCAGCTCATCAAACAAGATTGGAGTAGGTGGTTTTGGCACTGTGTACAAGGTTAGGAATAATATCACTTTTGGGTCTAAATTTTCTTTTGCTGAGGATGGTTTGTGTATTCATATCATACGAGTTGACTTTTTATTTTCCTTTTCTTTTCTAGGGCCGGCTTAGGGATGAAAGTCTAGTTGGGGTAAAAGTTCTTTCTATTGAGATTGAATCCATGAGAGGAGAGAGGGAATTCATAGCTGAATTAGCTGCTCTTTCTGATATCAAGCATGATAATCTAGTTGGCCTTAGAGGTTGCTGTGTTGATGGAGCTACCAGATATTTGGTTTATGATTACATGGAAAACAATAACCTTTCCCACACTTTACTTGGTAACCAACCCTTGTATATAATGATTATTCATCGAAAAATACTTTACATTCTTTGTTGTTTTAGTAAATTTTTATCTGGGTTTTTTGTATTTATGAAAATTCTTGCTTTGGTAAAATAGGTGGAGAGCAGAATAGACTTAAATTTAGTTGGGAAACAAGAAAACACATTTCATTGGGGATAGCACAAGGACTTTCGTATCTTCATGAGGAACCTCGTATAGTCCACAGAGATATTAAAGCAAGCAATATACTTCTAGACAAAAATTTCACACCAAAACTTGGTGATTTCGGTTTATCAAAGATTTTGAGAGAGAACAGCTCTCATATCAGTACTCGAGTTGCTGGGACAATGTAAGTGAAAAAATGTTCATACTCTTTTATTATTGTGCGAAAAAATGACTTCAAAACAAGGAACTTGCTAATGTGGTTTCTCCAAACAATGGCTTAAACAAAAAAGGGGTTACCTTGCTCCAGAGTATGCCATTAGTGGTCGTTTGACAAGGAAATCAGATATTTACAGCTTCGGTGTACTGCTCTTGGAGATCGTTAGTGGCCGAAAAGTTGTTGATTTTGACATGGAACATGGAGAGCATTACCTGGTTCAGAAGGTAACAGAGAGTTAAAAAACCAACATGTTAATCAATAATAGTAGACAGTGCCATGATAATATCATGCTTGAAACATATTAAAAGACTTCCTTTTGTGCAGGCTTGGGAAGCTTACAAGGGTGATGAACTTATTCAGTTAGTTGATTCTGTTCTTGAAACAAACTTTCCTGAAGAAGAAGCAGTGAGATTCATCAAGATCGGACTTCTTTGCGTGCAAGAACATGCCAGGCTGCGGCCATCAATGGCTACCGCAATAAAGATGTTAGCTAACGAGATTGAACTGAGAGATGTTGAGATATCACAACCTGGGCTGGTTTCCGATCTCATGTCTATAAAAATGGACCACCAGAATTTGTCTCAAAGCACTTTCTCAAAGGGCTCCACAATCAGCTTCCAAAGTCCTCGTACATCTTATTTCTGACTACCATGTTTTTCTTTTTCTTCCTTTTAGTTTGTTTTTTTTTTAACACGAGATTTTTGCTCATCCTAACTACCAGCTTGTGTAGAGTCCACACATGTATTGTATTGTGTACATATTGGGTTTGGATGAGTTATTTTTTTTACTCCAGACTCATGACTCAGTTAGAATAGAGACTCTTGATTGTGTTTTGAGTACATATAACAACAGTGCAAAATGAATTGTGTATTTCTTTCCTTAAATTCTGCATTTACTATGAATATACAATATAAAAAAATTTGACACCAATGTTCCTAACTCTTATGTTAAGAGAAACATTGTTGACTGAGCATAACATAAGAACAAGAAGCATAGACAAATCTCCTTACCCTGAAACTTGTAAAAGAAACAAGCTTGAACTGATAATCAATTAGTACATACCAAAGACTTTAAAGATGTGAACACTGATTTCTGGTCTATGATGTGAGAGTCTAGTTCTCATAAAGCTTACCATGTCATTCACTTCTGATCAACCAGTCAGTAAGAGCAAAACCCGCAACAAGCAGGCATGCATGGCTCCTCGCACGCCATCTAACAATCCCACCAATTTGCTGATGGGCTCAGCAGATGGCATACAGGGAGCCAGGCATACTAATATGAAATGACACTATATAATTTGAAATGAAAATTTATTTCTTACATTACTATATCTCATCAAAGCTTCAAACCAGCTTCATCCACATTGCAGGCTGCAAACTCCTCTGTCAGGATTGACGAGCTAATAAAGATGATCTTTTTATCAGTTTGTTGGAGATCTGGGGTGTATTTATTTATAAAGGGTTAAGCTTTGTGTTCTCAGGCTATTAAATCAAGTCTCAATCAAGGGGCTTCTGTAAGACTGACCCTTTTACATGCCCCATACTCCTTTTTTTTTTACTTTTCAGTTTGCCCTTAAACCAATCAACTAGCTTTTGAGTTGGCAATTTGGCATTAAGCAAACAGCTCTAGACAAACCAGGTACTCCCTACCTGAACTGCCACCTTCCTTTCTACACTTTTTGTCTCATAACTCGGTTAGGATAGGCGCAGGGGGCCGTGGCCCATGGGGTATAAGTTATGGTGTGTGGAACAAGCTGAAGAGAAAGTAGAGAAGCATATGAGGTTTAGAGATATTGTTAGGGTGTATCAAAAGGTTATTGGCCTTTTCCCTCCTGTTTTCTGGGTCATAAAGATAAGCTTCTTTTTCTTCCTTGTGAAACTGATTTGTCTGGGAGTGGTTGGATGGTTTGGATTCCATTCTCTCTACACTTCCAAATAGTAACATTGTCTTTCCAAATTCTTCTTCTTTCTAATCTATCTTTTCACTTATCATTAATAAATAAACCTACTTTTGCAAGGGGGGAATTAAAAAAGAAAAAAGAACTATTGCAGAAATGTACATATGATAAAATCAAATCAATGACTCAAATAATTATAATGAACTTCCATGAATGCAAATTGGAAACTTTAATAATTTTATTTTCTTCACATTATGAATATCAAGGGAAAATCAGACAGAAACTATGATTATGAAATGGAAGGTGTGAGTAACTTCATATACAAGAAGCTCATATCAAATGTACAATTGCAGAAGAGCAACACTCACATAAGCTATCTTTTTTGCTTTTTCTTACTTTTTCGAATAATTTATAATGTGTTTAATATCTCATTCACCATCTTATACGCTACAAAATCAGTACTTCCTTCACAATTTGCTCTAATGAAGATGCTATATCCGAAATGCTAGGACGTTCATTAACATTTTCTCTCACAGCCAGTTCTGCTACTTCAGCAAGCTTAAGCAAAGGTTCTACATTTCTTGGAAGAGCTACATACCGGTCAATTATTGCAGCCGCCTTCCCTTGTTTGATCAAAGGTAACGCCCACTCAACTAGGCTCGAAGGGTTGTAATCTCTGTCATATGCTTTCCTTCCACTGAGAATCTCTAGCAGAACAATCCCGAAGTTGTAAACATCACTCCCCAAATCTTCACCACTAAGATCTTTGTCATTTGAAGTGATGAGGCCGAAATCTGCAATTCGAGCACTCCATTCGGAATCCAAAAGAATGTTTGATGTCTTAACATCTCTATGAATAATTGGAGGCACAAACTCCTTGTGAAGATACTCTAGTCCCTTTGCAGCCTGCATTGAGATCTTCAATCGAAGGGTCCAATTTAAGGGAGAAAGACCACCATGGAGATGGTCATAAAGGGTGCCATGAGGCATATACTCGTACACCAACAACCTCTCACCCATCTCAGAACAATAACCCAATAAATTCACAATATTACAATGGCGGATTTTGCAAAGGACTTCCAGCTCCATTTCAAAGTCTCTACTGTTAGTATGAATGATAGTAGCAGCATTAGCTCTCTTCACCGCGACTTGTCTTCCATCAGGGAGCACAGCCTTGTAGACAAAACCATAGCTTCCTCTGCCAAGCTCATTAAACTCCTTGAAACCATTAGTGGCATCTTTTAGCTCAGAGAGTCTAAATACTTGAGCTAAACCAGGACAAGGAGTAGAAGATGGAAGTGAGTGTATGTCTCCATTGTTATCTGTTTCCAATTCGGAGTTTTTGGATTGCTTCTTCTTTGTCCCTTCCTCTTGTTTAGAAGCAATCAATCGAGGAACAAAACAACCACCAAGTAAAATCAAGAGAAGGACCAAAGCAGAAGATCCAATTATGATCACAAGTCTATGCAAGTGATGCCAAAGCTTTTTCATCTCAGGAGGAGAGTGAACACCACAAATATCCCAACACGAACTGTTTTGGCAAAGAGAACAAGCTGTACAAACTCTATCAGAATTATCAGTACATGAGCTAGACAAGAAGAAACCATCAGAACAGTTCGATCCACATGGGGAGCATATCTTAAGATCTTTCCTAACACACAAGTTTGTCAAATCTGCCTCATTTAGAATACTTGCATTGAAAGTAAACTCTCTTTCACTGCAAGGACCAGGACTACAGAGCCCTGGACTACAAAGCTCCAATGGTGGATCATATAATAAAGGTGGTGAATCCGAAGAAGAAGATGATGATGATGATGGAACATTATAAGCCCAACAATCAAGTACTAGATCGTCTTCTCTAATCCCACAAGTGGTAAAATCAGAAGAAGCGATGGCCTTAAACCCAGAAGCCTTTGGTATAGCAGATGAGTTAAAACTGCCCCAACATTCAACTCCATGATTATCTTCTCTAATCCCACAAAAATGTCTAGAACCAGCTGCTAGAGAAACAAAACGAGACCCATTTGGAGGACCACTATGCCAATCATTATCATCACCCCAACATTTGATTTCCATTGATGTATCCAAGATTCCACAGATAGAAACTTTCCCTGAAGCTAAAGCTATGAAATTTTCCTTGACATCAACCACTTCCAAACTCGATGAGTTTGGCCCCCAACAAACGAGTCCTCCTTCTCTAATCCCACCACAGCTGAATCCTTCACCCGAAACTAGATTCTTGAAAACCAGATTACTAATACTCTGATTGTAAAACAGAGTGGACTCTTTAGAAGTCAAACTAGTATTATTCGATGAGATTTTGGTAATATCTATATCCCAGCAGTCAACGTTACCCATGTTGTGATCCGAGTAGTACGGTCCTCTGATAGCACAGACGTGGTTGACGCCGGCGGCGACGTTGGAATAAGCAGTGGTCTTGAATACGGAAGGTACGAGATCTATACCGGGTCTGATGGAGCTCCAGCAGTATGCTTGAGAAGTGTTCGCTAAAATGCCACAAATAAAGCCTTTACCACCGGAGAGCGCAGCCATGGGAGGAATATCACTGTAATAAGCCGAGGAAGAGGAAGAAGATGGAGAGGGAGATGATGATGATGATGAAGAAGAGCTGTTCTTTCCCCAACAGACCACGTCTTGCTTACCGCTCGCGTCTATGGCACAGAAGAATCCATCTTGGCCGAACGAGGCCGAGATGGGTCCCATTGATCCGAACCCAGATGCAGAAATGAACCAAAATGGTAGAAGAAGGAGAAGAGAGAGTTGCAGAGCTGTAAAGAAGACATGAATGGCGAAGTGGGTTTGCATGGTTTGGGTGTAGTTTGTGGTGTTAGATCAGGTCTGTCATGGAGGTACTGGTCATAGGAAATACGTTGAGGAGAAGAAGGAAGGAAGGAAGGTGACGATGAAAGAAGAAGAGGTACAACAAGTGTTGTTGTTGCGCAGACATTTTTACGGTTTTTGCTCTAATAACCGTTAGAAAATCAAAAGTACTGAAAAGTAGTTACCATTTTTAACTGTCATCCACGGCTGGTATGATGAGCTGAGTGAGTGAGTGAGTGAGTAAGCGAGGGAGAAGTGAGTTCGATCATCCAACCTCGAGTTAAAATAAATGTGTGATGTGTTGTTTGTTATTTTGGTTTTGTCTTTGACTTCTTGGTCAAAATAAGTTTGTTTCATCATTTAATATCAGTGTCCCATTGTCTCACACCCAAAATGCTTTTTACGAATGTGAAAAAAAATATATGAAAATTCTTTTAGGCAAAATATATCATTCTTTATATCTCTTATATATATTTTTTGTTAGTGATAATTAAGTTATCTATTTATATTAAAATTTAATATTTTAATATTTTTATATAATTTTTTTTATTAGTATAAGTAATTTTTTTAATTATAAAAATAATTTAATATTTAATAGTGGGCAAAGACTAAAACAGAGAAAGCAGAGGAAAGAAATTGCCTTTTATTGAATTGAGTTAATTGATTAAGTACATGAATAGAACAGCTATATATAGCTGAGTTTGTTACAACATAACCGACATATATGATAACAGTAATAACCGAAATAACCAACTGAACTAATATCTAATAGGCCCCCTCAAGATGGAGTATAAAAATCCTTTACTCCCATCTTGGAGACAATGTTGTTGAAAGGAGTTGGGAAGAGTGGTTTGGTAAGGATGTCGGCCAAGTTGTTTTGAGAAGAAACATGACTCATTTGAAGGGTCCCATTGTTGATCTTCTCTCGAACAGTGTGGCAATCGATCTCAACGTGTTTGGTTCGCTCATGATACACCGGGTTTTCAGCAATGTGGATGGCAGCACTATTATCACAATAAAGGATTGAGGGTAGCTTGATTGGAACTTGGAAATCTTTGAGTATGGATGTAAGCCATGTTAACTCACAAGTAGCATGTGCCATGGATCTGTACTCGGCTTCTGCAGAGGAGCGTGAGATGGTTTGTTGCTTCTTCGATTTCCATGAGAGAAGTGAATGTCCCAAGAAGACACAGTATCCAGAGATTGAGTGTCTTGAGTCAGGACATGCTGCCCAGTCCGCATCGGCAAAAGCATGTAATTGGAGAGGTGATGGTGTAGTAGAATGATAAAATAAACCTTGACCTGGAGAGCTTTTTAGGTAGCTTATGACTCGGTATGCAGCTTGAAGATGAGGAAGTCTAGGTGCTTGGAGATATTGACTTAGTTTATTGACAGCATAGCTGATATCAGGACGAGTGATGGTGAGATATATTA
The DNA here is from genome assembly GCF_029168945.1 of Cannabis sativa. Taxonomy (NCBI): domain Eukaryota; kingdom Viridiplantae; phylum Streptophyta; class Magnoliopsida; order Rosales; family Cannabaceae; genus Cannabis; species Cannabis sativa. The sequence goes on from NC_083603.1 coordinate 23,382,854, forward strand.
ATTTCCCAATGAGGGATCTGTATTGTTTCGGGTTTGGGATGAGCTCACCAAATTCAGTGCTGAGTTTTAAGTTGAGCTCCATTGGAGTGGAAGCTGGCTTTGAGCCAAGGTATCCCGTGTCCTGAAGTAATTGCATTGTGAAAGGTCTTTGGGTGACAGATATTCCTTTGCTGCAGCGAGCAATCTCGAGACCGAGAAAGAAATGTAAGGGGCCAAGGTCTTTAAGTTTAAACTTTGAGTCAAGTGTTGTAATAAATGTTTGTAGAATAGTGGTGTTATTGGTTGCCACAATAATGTCATCGACATATATAAGTAGGGCAAGAAATGATTGTTGAGTGGTTTTGATGAATAAAGAATGATCATTTTGAGATTGGGAAAAACCTTGTGAGATAAGTGTTGAGCTTAATTTAGCATACCATTGTCGGGATGCTTGTTTTAAACCATATAAGCTCTTTGTTAATTTGCAAACTGCATTTGGGGGTAACACTCCTTTGGGAGTGTATCCTTGTGGAAGTTTCATATAAACATCCTCATTGAGATCACCATGGAGAAAGGCATTGTCTATGTCCATGTGGTGAAGGTGCCAATTATTTATGGCAGCAAGAGCAAAGAGTAGTTTAAGTGTATTGAACTTAGCTACGGGAGCATAAGTGTCAAAAAAATCAATGCCTTGTTTTTGTGTGTAACCTTTGGCTACAAGACGGGCTTTCAATCTATTGACTGAACCGTCAGGATTGTATTTGATTTTGTACACCCATTTGTTCCCAATTACATGTTGATTGGGAGGTAAGGAGGTTACGATCCATGTGTGGTTCCTTTCTAAGGCTTCGGTTTCAGTATCCATGGCTTTTAGCCAAGCAATGAATTGAGAAGCTTCTTTGTAGGATTTCGGTTCTGTAAGGGTAGCAGTAGCTAAGATAGCTGTTGTGAACTTATTGGAGAATCTATGATAAGAAATATAATTGACAATAGGGTAGTTAGTGGAGGCAGCAACCTTATCACATATATAGTCTTGAAGATAAAGAGGCTTTGTGATGTTTCTGCCCGATTTGGTGGTTGGGAGGGGAACTGTTGTGTTTTTATTAGTGGCCATAGGGGGATTTGGAGATGTTGATAGAGGATCAGGTGATAGAGGATGGTGAGGTGGCATAGAAGGGTCTGCTGGTTGTGGTGATTCATTGTGCAGAGGGGAGTCTGTTGTTGTGGATTCGTGCTGCAGAGAGATATCTGCTGGTGTGATTGAATCAGGGAAGAAAAAATCAATGTTGGTACTGGGTGATTTGGTAAAGAAGGGAAAAATGTCCTCATAGAAAATAACATCCCGAGAGTGAAAGATGTGATTGGTTTGGATATCTAATAAGGTATATGCTTTCATATGTTCGGGATATCCAATGAATAAACAAGCTTTTGCTCTTGGAGAAAGTTTATGACCATTGTTATGGGGGGAAGTATAGGCTAGACAACCATAGTTCCTTAGATGAGTGTAAGATGGGGTTTTGCCATTTAATAATTCATATGAAGTTTTGTCTTTTAGTAACACAGATGGTGTTCTGTTTAGTAAATAGACAGCAGTTTTTATCATGAAACTCCAATAAAGAAGGGGTAAATGTGATTGAAAAGCAAGAGCACGAGCAACATTCAAAATGTGCTGGTGTTTTCTCTCAACAATAGCATTTTGTTGAGGTCTATTGACACATGAAGTGTTATGTAATGCTCCTTTACTTGCATAAAAGGAGGTTAATGTAAGTTCTTTAGCATTGTCAGTCCTTATGGCTTTAATGTTTTTATTATAATGGACTTTGACATAGGTAAAGAAATTTCTGATATAAGTAGAAGCATCAGATTTTGTTTTAAGTAAATAAACCCATGTAAAACGCGAATGGTCATCGACAATTGTCAAAAAATACCTATATCCTTCAATTGAATCAAGGGGGTAAGGACCCCAAATATCCATGTGTACAAGATCAAATATGTCATTTGCAAAGCTGGTATGAGAAGGGAATGGCAGCTTTTTATGTTTTGCAAAATGACAGATTTTACAATGAAAAGGAGTAGGTAAAGTAGAATTACATTTAAGCATTTTATGGAGTTTATTGGTGATGATGACAGATGGATGGCCTAAACGGGAGTGCCATTTATTGTGATTCATCTGAGTAGTGGAAGTTGCAGCATTGCAATGTGGACTGGGAGTAATTTCTTGCTGAATGTAATAGAGATTATCAAATCGGCTAGCAATCCCAATCTTCAATGTCTGAGAGAGTTCCTGAACAATGCATTTGTTAGATGTGAATTGTATAATGTGATTGTTAGCATTAAGAAATGAACTAACAGAAAAGAGATTGAAGTGAAACTGAGGAACAAACAAGACATTGGTTAATATTAGCTTAGAATTGATAATAACAGTACCAACATTTTCGATTTTCACAGAATGTCCATTAGGTAAAGTGACAGCTGCAGCATGTGGTTTGTTAACAAAGAATGAAAAACATCGAATGTCACAACATACATGGTGCGTCGCACCACTATCAATGATCCAAAGGAAAGGGGCTGACATTACCAGAAAAATTGGTGACAGCAGCATTGATTTCAGGAGTTGAAGTGGATGGTTGCAGCTGTTGAGTGAGCATGGAGATAATCTGCTGGCATTGTTCAGTAGTCAACTGAGGTGGATGTGAATCAGAGACTGAAGTGGAGGCTTGCAAGGTGTGAGGAGTTGACCGAGATGTAGATGGTGCAGCATCTTTGCTTTTGCCTTTAATGTTGGAATCCGTTGTTCTTCGGTTGCCATAGCCAGGAGGAAATCCAATTAGGAAATAGCATTTATCCCTTAGGTGTCCTGGTTTTTGGCAATTAGAACAAGTGGGGCGCATCTTTTTGTTCTTGGAAGCAAAGTTGGTTGCAGGGTTGCTGTCATGTGGTGTATCAGTATGTTTAGTTACAGCAGCAGCTGTAATAGGAGTAATGTTTCGATTGCCGATTGTTCTTTGACGTTCTTGATGAACAATCATTGAAAAAACCTTGTTTAGAGGATGGCAAGGATCAAGAAGTAGCACTTGATCACGAACAGCATTATAGGACTCATTGAGACCTTTGAGAAACTGTAATACCTGATCATGATTGTGGTATTCTTGCTGTTTAACAGCAGCCACACATGTACAGGGAATTTTTGGGCGAAGTTGAGTAATTTCATCCCAAAGAGCTGTTAGTTTAGTGAAATATGTACTAACAGAATCTTCACCTTGTGAAAGGAAGGTGAGATTTTCATTTAGTTCAAAAATTCGTGGACCATTTCCTTGATTGAACCTATTATTGAGTTCAGTCCACATGTCTGCAGCAGTATCAAGATACATGATACTGCTTTTGATCTCGGGTGAAACCGAGTGTAAGATCCAAGATTGGACCATTTGATTACAACGAATCCAAGAACCATATAAAGAATCAGTAGGAGAAGGTTTGGGAAGTGTACCATCAAGAAAAGGGGTTTTGTTGCGAGCTCCGATCGAGAGTTTAAAATCTCGAGTCCATGGCTGGAAGTTCCTATCTGTCAATACCGGGGTGACAAGAGCGAGTCCGGGATGATCTGCGGTGCTGAGGTAGTAAGGGCTGCGTACATCTTCATAAGCCGGTCGATCTCCATTGACATGATGGGATGATGCAGCTGGAATTGGAACACGAGGTGGAGGATCTGCAGAATTCTGGGATGCTGGAGGAACGTGATTCGGAAGTGCATCGTCCACGGGAGGATCAGTGGAAGTAGCAGACGAATTTGCTCTCGTACGCACCATTGTTGAAGGCAGAGGAAGCTGTGTTTGTTTTAGGGTTCTTGGATTAGAACATCTGATACCATAATAGTGGGCAAAGACTAAAACAGAGAAAGCAGAGGAAAGAAATTGCCTTTTATTGAATTGAGTTAATTGATTAAGTACATGAATAGAACAGCTATATATAGCTGAGTTTGTTACAACATAACCGACATATATGATAACAGTAATAACCGAAATAACCAACTGAACTAATATCTAATAATATTATTAAATGTTATTGAAAAAAAAAATTATTAAAAATTGAAGAATCGCCATATAAAATAAAAACTAAAGAAAAAGATTATTGATAAATTTATACAAAACTTATTATATAATTTTAAATAATTATCATTACTGTACTTGTATATATTGGCCACCACATTTAAAATTATTATTATCATTGTATTTCATTTATAGTTGTCACTAGTCTTACTAATAGGTTTGCTTTGTAAATAAAATAAATAATTAACTACTCACTTTAAACACATAAAGATTATCTCTATTAGATGGTGTATATTTTGGATTAAATTTGGCCCAAAATATATCAGAAAATTATATTTGACCCAATTTTGTATTTGTACTCCAATACACAAAGTGCGAATTAGCTATAAAAGTCAATAAAATCATTAATACTTATTGAAAATATACAAACAATTAACTTTATTTATATATGTTGACCTCGCTTTTAGCCAACGACACTGAGTCTTGATAATAAACGATAACAGATATAATTTAGATATGATATGAAAAGATAAATAAAGAATACAAGGTTTTCAAAGAGGTTCGACCCCGAGCAATTCGGTAATAGCCTACTCCCCTTGATTTATATTGACTCAAGAACGAAGAAAATACATTGTTTCCTCTCTTAAAGCTCTTACGATGAAATCACTGAGTATGCTCTCTTAGATAATTCTTTTTTCATTCATTCGACCCCCTTACCAGTGAGAATGGATCACTATTTATAGGGCTACATGCTTGAGGGAAGGTTTCCCTTTTGCTTACAATATCTATAATTGGTAAGGATGCTTATTGTTAGGCTAATTTTAGTCTAAGTTTCGGGTCGTATTTTTGGGTAATTTTCACTCTTTGTTTCTAGTTTTAGGGCTATTTTACGCTTGTTTTCTTTGATTTCAGGTTTCTACGCTTGGAATGTATAAATTGGACAAATTTCGGAAAACAGTGATTTATAAAATAGAGAAAATTTTGAAAGAGAATAAAGCTGAAACTTCAAGCCTAAATTCGACTATGTTCTGATCAGATTTTGGACAAAGTCAAAACATAAAATTTTTAGATCGTTTTTTATCTTTCCAACGCATCTTGAATCAGCTCATTTGGATTTTGTATGAGAAAGTTATGCCCATTTTACTGAAAGAGGTCGAAGCGGAAAAAAATAAATCCTTCGTCGCGACGGGGATTGGCAGAGAGTTTTAGAAAAGCCTTCACCGCGACGGGAAAAATCCTTCGCCACGGAAAAGCTCCAATGACGGGATTTTTGGATAGTTTCGTAATTTCACGAATTTTAAAGATTAGACTTGGTTTAAAGAGAGGGGAGTTGGTGAAAATTCATTTTGATTCAGATTTGGAGCCCTAGAAACAAAGGAGGAGATTAGAAGAGCGGCTTGTGGCGACCCGGATCAATTGCTTCAACTAGTTCTTTCTCTTCACTTTAATTTTTCTATACTATTTTCTGTTTCAATTTTAATTATGGATTTGATTATAGATGTTATGAACTAAACTCCTATTTGGGGAGATGATGATTGTTGATTGACTTTATCTTAAGTTAATGATAATTGCTATTTCTCTTTTCTTAATTGTTAATTAATCCATATTTGTGTTTATTTACATGTTAAGATTGATCACCTTTTACATGCTTTATGATCCCAATTCAAAATCTGAAAAGTGAGAATTGGGAATGCTAAAATTGGATAAACTAGGTTTTGATGTGAAACGAAAGTATTTACATAACCTTTGTGACAATTAGATTATTACGTAATGCTGATTACATGTTAGTTTAATTCAGAGATGATTAGATAACATGTAATTTAGGGCCTAAAATATCTGAAAAGAGTTAGGTTAATTTTATAATCTGTCATTCACATTGAGAAAGAGAGTAATAATTAACATTAAGAATTGGGTAATTAAATCAACATGATTCTTTTCCCTAATTTTTCATCCTTGATTAAACATCGTTCTTGCTTTCTTTAATTTTCTTGTTTATCTTTATTTTAAACTTTGTCAAAATTATTTTTATTTACCAAATAGAATCATAAATCTAGTTTAGTGGTATTCAGTTCAATTCCCTGTGGGAACGACCTCACCTGTGTGAGTTTACTACTTAATTACGTGCACTTGCGTATTGTTCATATTTTTCGTAACACTTATTACGTATTTAGAATACACTAATTGTGGGATTTGGACAGCTTGTCATATATCTGTGATACGATCCTAGATTTATAGGGATTCCTCTTGTGCTTCACAATGCAAATGCTGAAATTGCTAAGTGTTGATATGCTGCTCGGATTTTCCACTGCTCGGCTGGGAGGACCTTGTCCGTACAGGTATACGCGGTGTTCGACTCGGAACGTCTCCTTCGGGCAAGTATGGGGAGTCAAGTACACGTGTCACCAGCATGTGATGCCACGTCAGAGTGCGAAAATTGGGATAACAATATTATTTTAATAATTTATAAATATAAAATATTTTTTATTAATGAATAGTATTAATGAGTGGCAAATAGGTAATTAAAAAAGGTAACATTTATTGTGGGCTAAAATTTAGCACATGTTATCTTTTGTGCCAAATTTGGTACAATTTTTAGCTTGGGCCAAATTTAGCTCACATTTTACATCACCATTGAAGTTAACTTTTAACAAAATGTTCTAAGACCATCTACAATGCAAGATGTAAATATTGTACTAAATTTGGCACAAAAATTAACAAACTTTATATTTAGCATAATATTTGTAATTGTGCTCCAATGCACAATAACATTTTAAGAGGTAAATTGGTGTTAAAAGCAAAATATCATTAATGACAATCAATAAATTAAATATTTAAAAATTCACTAATGGCAATATTGTAAATAAAATATATTTATTAAAGTATGTCATTAATGATTAATGGTAAAAGTGTAATTAAAAAAGTAGCATTTATTGTGTGTCAAATTTGGAACAATGCTATATCTTGTGCCAAATTTGGCTTAATTTTTAGTGTGTGCCAAATTTGGCGCAACTTATCGCACACTATTGGAGAAGCTTTTTATTGAAAAGTGCTAAAAAATAACAATACACCACCTATTTAGCACTCCATTGGAGATGCTCTAAAAAATGACAATACACTACATTTATAGCTCTCAATTGAAGATGCTCTAAGTGTTGGACTTTGTTCCCTAAATAAAACTCTATTTTAATGTAATATTTTCTATTCAAATATCAATAAAGATACAGATTTAAATTCATTACTTGTTTAATATATTATTTAGTTCATGTGATCATTTATTTACTTATTTGATTAATAAATTCATCCAAATTCTTATCACACTGATATTCTTGTTTATTGTGTTGTCAACACAGTGAGAAGTAATCAAGATTGTGTGATTAAATGTATTCCTAGATTTATCAGTACACAGGATTTAACTGATATGATAATCTACGACGTAGTTTACTTGCACCTGGGATAAGTGCTATGTCCTTTCCAGGACATTGGTTAAAGTAAGCTTGGGTTGGATGTATGAAGTATGCATCAGAAGGGACCGATATTGAAGTTAAACTAGATATGATAAACTTACTGTAATATTTATTCAATTCAATATCACCTAGTTGATCCTAGATCAAATGATCTCAATCCTGAGATGGTTAGGTTCTAGTTCAGTTGCATTATTTGTGTTCTTTAATCTATTAGTTAAAGTCAACCAAATGGTTCTTCCCGTGACGTATAGGTTAAGAACATGGTAGTTCAATTGAGTGAGAGCGCTAATCATAGATACGGAATCTGTACTTTCTATCCAGACATAGAAGTGAAACAATGATTTCCTTCGAGCTTGGCTAAATAGAGATAAATGATAGAGCACTCATTTTAGTGATTATATTAGTTCACTGAAATATCATTTATAGGTTGCTAAGTGTTTTAAGGATAAAACACATGGTGTAACGGTAAATTAATCCTTATGCAATGTAAATCATTTATAGATGAACATTGATTATTGGGAGTATAACAATAGATAATTAATAGCGTATCTATATCGTGGAACATATAGAGCGTTCTATATAACTGATAGTGCAATTCCAAGTTCTATAGTGGTGCAATGAGGAATTAATAAGTTAGAGAATTTACTTGGTTACTCGGTAAATTCTAGATCTGCTTATTGGAAGCTCGGTTATATAGGCCCATAGTCCCCATACTAGTTGAGACAAACTGCTTGTAAGACTCAGTTAATTGATTTTAGTTAATCAATTTTAATTCTAAAATTAGACTATGTCTAGTTTATGAATTTTCACTATGTTATGGCTTGATTGTGAGGAAATAAGATTTTAGGGTTAATTTATTAATTAAGAGACTTTGTTGAGTCTAATTAATAAATATTATAAATCATAATTTTATTTGATAATTATTAAATAAATAGTTTTGGCATTTATAGGGTTGAAAGTGCAAAAGTAGTATTTGTGAAAAATAGATAAATTGTTGAGAAAAATGACAAAAATCTAATTAGTGTTGAGCCCACTAATGGCCGGCCACTTAGTGCTATTTTTGCTCAATTTTTATCATTTTTTTATTTCAAATAATTCAAACCTAACCCTAAGAGAAGTAGTATAAAAAGAAAAGAAAGTCTCATTATCCAACTAATGCTTCAAAGGCAATAAACCTAGCTTTCTTTCTCTCTAGGTTTATGAGACTTCTTCTTCTTATTTTCTTCTCTAATTTTTGAAATCCTTAGTGTTCTTCACAAAGCAAATTCAAGCCTTTAGTGATTGAGGGTGTGCCCACCCATAGCAAGTGAGTCCTCAATCATAGTGTGTAAAACTGTTAAGAATCCAAAAAATTGAAGGAGTTTTCGGCTCAAATCTTGGTGATACTCTGTGACAGAAAGGATTCAAGGATTAGAAATCTGAGCAGAAGGAGTCATTTAATTCCGCTACAACCAATGTAAGGTTTCTCATACCTTTTATGTGTTTATTTTCATTGTTTTAGAAATTCATATTTAGAATGTGAAAAATATACTTGTTAGTAAATCTAGATCATGGTAAAAGATATTCTAAAAACTGGCCTCAGAACCATGTTATTGATTTACTTTCAAGAAATATGGATTTAAAACGATGTATGTGTGATTTGGACGTGATTCATGTTGATCTATGTGTTTATTGATGATTGATTGTTGTTTGCGAATTTTTACGTAAAATAATTGGATTTTTGTTCTAGAATTATTTTTATTGAATATTATGGAAAAAATTAAATAATTCATTTTTTTACAGAACTTAATTTCGATTTTATTTGAATTAGTTATGAATTTTTGAAAATTCAAAAACAAATAACGAATCTGGTGCATCACACACGCGCGAAGACACCGAGTTTCACTCGGTCAGCATGCGCTTTCGTGTTGGGTTTTATGCCCTAAATAAAACTCATTTCAATATAATCAGATTTACTTATTAATATAGATCAGAAATAACATTTAATGTTGCATGGTTCACATGATTTATTTCATAATTATATGTATATAATGTATGAACTCATCTGAAACCTTTTTCACATACTTGATCCTGTTTATTGTGTTGTCATCACATTGGAAAGTAAACATGACTATGTGAATAAAGTTTCCTAGATTTATCAGACACAGGGTTTTACTGATATGATAATCTACAACAAGAGTTTACTTGCATTTGGAGAAGTGCTATGTTCTTTCCAGAACATTGGTTAAAGTAAAGCTCAGGTTGGATGCATGGAGTATGCATCGGAAGGGACCGATATTGAACTTTGACTTAGATTTATTAAACTTACCGTAATATCTATTCAAGTCAATATCGCCTAGTTGATCCTAGATCAAATGTTCTTAATTCTGTTATGATTAGGCTCAATCTTGAAAGGCTATTCGTGTTCTTTGATTTGTTAGTTAAGCCTACTTTTAGGTCAGGGTGATACGTACATTTTGGGAACACGGTAGTGTAATTGAGTGGGAGCGCTAACATAAACATGGAATCTATAGCTTCTATCTGGCAAATAGTAAGCAAAGGATGATCTCCTTCGAGCTTGACCAAACGAACATAAATGGTGGAGTACTCATTTCACATAAGCTGAAATATCATTTATACGGGGTCAAGTGTTTTAAGGATAAAATACATAGTAGGGTGTTACGGTAATCTAATCCCTTTACAGTGTAGATCATTCATATAGAGGATCATTGATCAAATTAGGATTATAACAATGGATAACTAATGATGCGTCTATATGGTGGAACATATAGAGCATTCTATATACTGAGAGTGCAATTCTAAGTTCTATGCGTGGATTCAACGAAGAATTAATAAGTTAGTGAATTTTAGTGCTAAATTCTTGATCTACTTATTGAAAGCTCGGTTATATAGACCCATGGTCCCCGCACTAGTTGAGATAATATTGCTTGTAAGACTCATATAATTGGTTTTGATTAATCAATTATAATTCTCAAATTAGACTATGTCTATTTGTGAAATTTTCACTAAGTAAGGGCGAAATTGTAAAGAAAGAGTTTTAGGGGCATATTTGTTAATTATGATACTTTGTATGGTTCAATTAATAAATATGATAAATGGCAATATTATTTAATAATTATTTATAGTTATTAAATAGTTAGAATTGACATTTAAATGGTTGAATTAGAAAATTGGTGTTTTTGAGAAAATCAGATGCTGAAAAGATAAAACTGCAAAATTGCAAAAAGTGAGGCCCAAATCCACTAAGCATGGCCGACCACTTTTGTAGGCAATTTAAACTGATTTTTTCATTATTTTAATGCCAAATAATTCAAACCTAACCCTAGTGGAATGCTATAAATAGATAGTGAAGGCTTCAGGAAAATTACACTTCTGACTCAGAAAAACCTGAGCCTTCTCTCTCCCTATCTGGCCGACCACTCCCTCTCTCTTTCTTCCCTCTTGAATTTCGAAATCTTAGTGATTAGAGTAGTGCCCACACACAGGAAGCAATACCTCAATCATAGTGAGGAAGATCGTGAAGAAAGATCATCAGCAAAGGAGTTTCAGCATCAAAGATTCAGAGAAAGAGATCCAGGTTCAGATATTGATAATGCTCTGCTACAGAAAGGAATCAAGGGCTAGATATCCAAACGGAAGGAGTCATATTATTCCGCTGCACCCAATGTAAGGTTTCTTTAACTTTATACGTGTTTATTTCATCGTTTTAGAAAGTTCATATTTAGGGTGTTAATCAACATACTTGTGAGTAGATCTAAGATCCTGGTAAAATAAATTCCAACAGTTCGGACAGTGTTTGTTCGAAGGAACATGCACGGGCTGTCTGAACAGCCCCATTCCGCGCGCTCATATGCTGCTAGAAGCCTCCATGTGCGACATTTCTGGCCCAGTCACCTCCTCCTGCGCGCGCGGATGGTATGCACTGCATACCATCCGCACTAAATACAATTTTTTTTTTCATTTTTTCATGGAATTAATTTCGAATCTTTTGTGTAATTTTGTATTTTGATTTTTATTTTTCAAATTTTAAATCTAATTATCAGAATAAAATTAATTAATTTTAGATATTAGTAGATTTTGACTTGAAAAAGGATAAAATCTGATATTTTACTTAGTTGGTTATCTTATTTTTAAAATTCAAGGTAAGATATTTTATATTTTTCTATTATTTAATAAATTTTATAAAATGACCTTGTTTGAAATTTGAAATAAAATTATTTTAATCTAGAAATTTTAAAATGTAACCAGATATTTTGTTAACTATCAAATTTTTCTTATTGTATTTAAAATAAATTATAAATTAGATAAATGATATTTATCTATCATTTTATTTTATTGGATATTTAATTTTATTTTTAAATAACATATAATTTGAAAAAGATTGTTAGCATCTTTTGAATAGATATTTAGGTTTGTTGAAAACCTAATTTTTCAAATTTATAAGTTTAATTTTGAAATTAATTATTTAATTTAATTTTATTATTTTCGAGAATAATATTTTATTATTTAGATTTTTCGAAAATTATGTAATTATTTAAAGAATTTAAATTAAATAAATCCTATATCCAACTATCCAATTTGTTTCATGTGTGTGTTTTATATATTGTTTAATTATTAAACTTGTTTTTATAAAAACTATTATTGTTTGATCTAAATTGTCATGGTTAACTTGTTGACAGATCCAATGATCTGATTTTAACCAATGGTTCAATTGTCAATAGGTCAAATAAATAATTTGTAACATATAAATTTTACAATCTTCTTTCATCTGTGTATAAACCTAGTAACATGATAGGATCCATCCAAATCAGTGTGCTTGTGTGAGCCTATATGTTTGCTTTGGGCTTAGATGCATATAGGAGCCCATTTAATTTTTGTAATTAAAATGGACTAGGTTGCTAAATAAAATTGTCACATTTGATAGATTTTATTTAGGCCCAATTAGTATTGGGCCTATTCAATTAATAACAGTTGTTTAAGTTAAGGTTAAATTCCTCTCCTTTGGGCCTTGTGTGAGAGTTAGGGGGTCATTAGTAGTGGGTACGATATACTGAACCCAACCCTCCCTCACATGAACAACCCCAATTGTGAAGGCCCATTTGCCTAATTTGAATAACTGTAATAGGTTAATTAAACTAGTTTAACCTAATAAAATTGATTAACAACATAATTAATTTCGAAATATATGAAATTAATTTTTCATCAGATTATTTTGAAATTAATTTAAGAAAAACACACTTAGTTTAATGAAATTTAATTCAAGATAAACTAGATGTATTCTTTTGTATTTAATTAAATAAAAGAAGTTATAACTAATTAGATTCTTCTGGATACTTATTTGAATTTTCAAAGAAAGTTTATTTAAGTTGAAAATTAGTTTTTCAAACTAATTTTGGATCGACTTAAATTAGAATATTTTTTAAATTAATAATTAAGTAGAATCTTCTAGAAAATTAGTTATTCAGATATTCTTTAAAATATTTTTAAGTTTAAAATTTGTTAATTTTGGATCAACTTAAATACGGATATTTTTCAAATTAAGGTGATTAGTTCAAGATACTTAATTTGATATTTAATTGAATTTTAGAAAATTATTTAAGTTGAAAATTTTGTTATTTCAGAACAAATTAAATTAGATATTTTCCAGAAATTTATTTTATTATATTTTATACAATTTTGAGATTTTATACTTATTTATAAATGGATTTTCAAAATTATTGTTTGAAAATTAAATTAAAGTTGAAAATTAATTTATAATTAATTTTGGATCAACTTAAATTAAGTATTTTTCATTATTAAAATATATAGATTAAAATAAATGATTAATTAAAAATACATTATTTTAAATAATAAGCTTTAATCAAAAAGATATTCGATCTTCATTGTTGGTCTGACAATGGTTAAATGTTTTCAATATAACCTCGAGACGCTAGACTTCGTCCCCCTTATGGATGGTTATTCGTTTAAAGCACTTAACACCGTAAAATCTCATATGATAAGTATTTTGTAAGTTTTCGTTTCTATTAGACTCTCCCCTACGGTGACTACTTCGAAATAAACTTACAGAATATGAAACAAAGGTGGAAGCTCATAAAATGAGAATAACCTTGACTCTCCCCTACCGGGACAACATTAGATTCTTATTTTGATCGAATAAAAGGTTGCTAAAATGGTGTCCATTTTAGATGAGCTAACTACTTTATTCAACTAAAGTTATCTTTGACTCTTATTTACTGGGACATTGTATTTTATTACGTTGGAAACCTTAGAAGATAATAAATATGTTTAGTTTTTGGTATTTTTACAAACATATTTGTTTTACTTGTTAGATCTGAACTTGTGTATGAATTAATTGAGCCAATGATTTATTTTTGTTTATTGATATTTGTAGTGTCAAAATATACTACCCACACCCCAATTCTCATCTAGAATATGCCTTTAGGAATGAACTTCAAAAAGTGAAGATGACTCCTGGTCAAAGTATCACTTCACGCTTGCTCATGATGAACATGAAATTCTAGAAAGCAGCTATGCTGGGAATCATTTTATCTGGAGAGCAAAGAGTTTATTTTGTTCTCAACAGCTTATCACTTAAGTTTAACCAATTTGTGATTAACAATTGCAACTCGTCCGACATAGACAAGCTGGACGCTGAATTGCGTGCTTATGAATGGACATTGTCACTTGCATGGAGATCCCTCTCCAGTAATGTAGATAAGGGCAAAAGGAAAGCTGAAAATATTGAGAATAATTCCTCTGACAATCCTACTACTTCAGGCTCAGTTGAGAAGGATAGAGAAAGTGATTCCACTTACTCAGATTATCTTTCACAACAGATTGAACCACCATTAAGAACAATCCGAAAACAGTTAAGCAGTGATTCCGATGCTTTAGTTTTTGAATCATGCGTTTTAGAGAATGACAAATCCATCTGGATTCTTGAGTCTGGATCTACTAACCATGTCTATTGTTCATTGTAATTGCTTGAAAATTAGAATTATTTAAAATCCGGAGAGTTGAAACTTAAAGTTTGTAATGGCGAAATGATATCAGTTAGAGCTAGAGGAAAAGCCAAACTCAAGTTTCAGAACAGAATTTTAGATTTAGACAATGTCTTATTTATTCCAAATTTTAATAGAAACTTGATTTCTGTTTCATGTTTACAGTTGCAACAATACAAATTGAATTTTTCGAGTTCTGGTTCTATTATTTCTCGAAATTACATTCAATTTTGTATTGCATCTTTGGAACATGGGCTTTATGTTCTAAGACCAGATGAACCGTTTGCGCTTAATAACGAACTGTTGGAATATATACTATATATATATATATATGAGGCAATAAACCTGTGCTTTGCGTGATTTTAATAATTTTTTAAAATTATATATTGAAAAATAATTTATTAATCATTAATAAAATTTTAACTCAAATACGTTTTTATTTTTTAATGCGTAAAATTAAAATTGCATATGTATATAATTCTTATATATATAATTAGCATTAATAGTAATCATAATACAATAAAAATAATAATACATCTCACATTATGTTATTATTATTATATTAAAAGTAACTAAAAATATAATTTTAAACGAGTAATATTAAGAATGGGCACAGACTGTTATATAATTAAAAAATATATATTTTTTAATTTTATTTATTCATTTATAACAATATATACAATCTCTTCTTTTAGAATCTTTCAATATTATCCATATTTTAAAATCTTTTTTATTGAATGAAAGGCAAGCTATTTATTAATTTGAAGTAATGAATATTATTTTTTCTATGCCATTACTATTTATAATAAAAATAGTATGTGAAAACTTGTCTTTTGATAATCTAGTAATTAAAATAATATTATTATTTCAATTAATAGTATTTTTTATTTCTTATATTTCCTAGAGTTATTATTTTTTTTTAACAAGAAATCAATTAAGATATATGCACATAAACTAATTAAGAGTATAATGAAAGTAATTATGAAATAAAAAAATAAAAAAATATAACTAATTAAGTAAGATTGAAATATTCAATTATACCATCTTTATTTTTACATAAAAAGCCAATAAGTATAATTATCAATTAATTTGTAAAAAATATGGAACTATTACCATAAATATATATATATATATAGAGGAAGTTTCAATGATTACATTTTTATTATAACCATCATGGTTACATTTTCTTTAGCCATTGGATTTCTATTAATGGCGCGTTTAGTAAACTGTAATTGGAATCAGAATAATCAATGGGAGAAATGTATCGGTTTAAAATAGAAAATAATCGAAAAACAATATTTTATTATGATGTTTACTAAACTGTCCGGAAAGAAAACCAGAATCATATTATTTGTTTACATAACTAGGAAAGGTAATCAGAATAATTTAATGTGACAAAGTTGCTATTATTAGAACATGTAATTATTTTCTGTTTATAGATTTTTAAGGAGTATATTTGTCTTTTTCATTTTTAATTAATAAAATTAAAATTAAAATAAATTAATTAAGGAAAAGGAAAGGCATTCCCTATAAAAATGGGGGGAGAACCTTTCCTTTTGTTTTCTCCCTAGTTTGTGTGGGTCCCACTAGTTTCTCCCATTCCAGAATTTAGTAAACAATTGTATAAGAATCAATACATACTATTCATTCCCATTCCCTTAAAGTAAACATGTCATAGATAGTTGTGATTAATTTAGAAATTAAATAAAAATAAATAAAAAATGACTTGTAACCTGATATTAACTTGTTAATTTATTTCTTTATAAAACTTTAATTAAGATAAATTATATTTTAAAATTAAATTAAGCATAATTATTAATTAATGTTTTGCAATTTATTATTTAATAAGGATCTTTTAGCAATTTTTTTTACACTTAAATTATTTAAATTTTTATAACAAAACTCTTTATAATTTAAAATTATACACATATAATTTCATAATTAAAATTTTATTATATTTATAATTTTAATTTAAAATTATTACACTTAATTATTTATTTTTTTATTTAAATATTTAAAAAGTGAAAAATAAAATAGATTACGGTGAGAACCAATATGGTGAGAAAGAAGAGAGGGACTTAATGGCAGATGGTTTGAAACTGTGTTTGAAGATTACGTTCATTGCCCGGTTGTCCATCACTCCTTGCCCAAGACCACGTCCATCATCTCTTACCAGACGACGATCTACACTTTTACTCCAAAACCTCTACACTCCACCATTTATCGTGCGCCAACCATCTATATATTTATGTAGGGTTCGAGGTGCAAGAAACAAGAAAATTAATCTCTTATTTTGCAAATAATCTCATTTACTACAATTAACACAAATAAGCTAAATTACCATAAAGCCCCTAGGGCCATTAACACACATAAGCACCAATACAAGGGCAAAATGGTCCTCCACAACACATTATCTCAAATAATTTCAGATTTATTACCAATAAATAAAATGTCAATAAATAATCCCAGAATTGTATATTGGCCCCGGACTCGATTCCGCCCGAGATACCAGTTGTGACTATATCGCGCCAACTTGTTAGAGCACACCTGAAAAAGGACAACACAGGCATACTATATAATAATATAGTCCATGAGCACGTAAATAAATTAAATTCACAATTTTACCCCTCTCAGAAAAAAAAATACTAAAATGCCCCTAGCTCACCAACGGGATCTTAACATGTCATGTCTCATATTAATTCGTATATAATAAATTATATTATAATATAATTCTATATTAATACACAATTAACTAGTTAGGATTTTACTAATCCATTCTCTTAATCCTAGGGTAATGCAATTACCCCCTCATTATAAAAATTTCGTCCCGAAATTTACCTGAACAACTCCAGATATTTCTGCTGCATATCTGTCTCGAGTTCCCAAGTTGCCTCTTCCACTTTACTGTTCTTCCATAATACTTTTACCAGTGCAATCGTCTTATTTCTCAAGACTTTCTCCCTTTTATCTAGTACTTGCACCGGTTGTTCCTCATAGGAAAAATCTGGCTGAAGTTCTAATGCTTCAAAACTCAAGATATGGGATGAATCTGAGACATACTTCCGAAGCATTGAAACATGGAACACATCATGTACAACTGCCAGCGCTGGGGGCATAGCCAACCTGTACGCTACTTGCCCTATCCTCTCAAGGATTTCAAAAGGTCCAATGAACCTTGGGCTAAGCTTTCCTTTCTTACCAAAGCGCTTAATGCCTTTCATCGGCGATACTCGGAGAAATACCATGTCCCCGATCTGAAAATCAATATCCCGTCGCTTTGGATCAACATAACGCTTCTGTCTGCCTTGAGCCTTGAGCATTCGCGCTCTAATTTTATCAACTGCCTCACTTGTTCTCTGAACAAACTCGGGACCCAAGAACTTTCTTTCACCCACCTCATCCCAGTGAATAGGTGATCTACATTATCTTCCATATAAAAGCTCATAAGGGGCCCTCCCGATTGTTGCCTGGTAGCTGTTTTTATACGAGAACTCGATCAGGGGAAGGTACTTTACCCATGATCCTTCAAAGTCAAGCACACATACCCGTAGCATGTCTTCTAAGATCTGAATAGTTCTCTCAAATTGTCCATCCGTCTGAGGATGAAATGCTGTGCTAAACTTTAACTGAGTACCCATAGCTCGATGTAGACTCTCCCAAAATCTCGATGTAAATTTCAGATCTCTATCCAAAACAATGGACTTTGGGACACAATGAAGATGAAAAATTTCTCTAACATATAACTCAACATACTGATCAATGGAAAAGTTTGTCTGAACAGGTAAGAAGTTCACTGACTTTCAAAACCTGTCCACTATGACCCACACTGAGTCGTACTGTCCCGTGGTTCTAGGTAATCCTACCACGAAGTCCATAGCGATGTCTTCCCATTTCCACTCTGGAATATTAAATGGCTGCAGCAACCCTACAGGTCTCTGATGTTTAGCCTTCACTTGCTGACAAGTAAGACATTTGGCAACATACTCAGCGATGTCATTCTTCATGCCTAGCCACTAGAACATGGTTTTTAGGTCTTGACACATTTTTGTTGACCCTAGATGAACTGAGTAAGGAGTCGTATGAAACTCATTCATAATCTCTCTTTTAATACCATCATCCATAGGCACACAAACACGATTCATAAATCGTAACATTTCCGTTTCATCCACTGTAAAGTCACTAGCCTTCCCAGCCGAAATCCTGTCTCGAGATTTCACTAACTCTGGATCTTGCAACTCTGCTTCTCTGATTCTCTCTAAAAGAGTAGATTGTAGGGTAATATTAACCAACTGCCCTACAACCAATTCGATATTAGCTCGGGTCATCTCATTTGCTAACTGTTGGGAGATTTGTTTCACAGTATTTATTTGACTCTGCCCCTTTCTACTCAAGGCATCGGTAACCACATTGGCCTTACCAGGGTGATAAAGGATATCACAATCATAATCCTTCACCAGCTCTAGCCAACGTCTTTGTCTCATGTTCAGGTCTCTCTAGGTGAAGAAGTATTTCGGACTTTTATGGTCAGTGTATATCTCACATTTCTCACCATATAGGTAATGCCGCCAAATATTTAGCGCAAATACCACTGCTACGAGCTCTAAGTCGTGAGTAGGGTACCTCTACTCGTACTCCTTTAACTGTCGAGAAGCATAGGCTATTACCTTTCCAGCTTGCATAAGAACACAGCCGAGACCTTTTCTCGAGGCATCACAATAAACAATAAACTTTTCCTTATCAGAAGGAAGAGTTAACCATGGAGCGGTAATCAAGTGCTGCTTCAACTCCAGAAAATTTTCTCACACCGATCAGTCCAAAAAAACTTCAACTTCTTTCGGGTCAGCTCCGTTAAGGGTACAACAATCTTTGAAAATCCCTCAATGAACCGACGATAATACCCCACTAAACCCAGAAAGCTTCTAACTTTAGTGGCCGATTTTGGTGTTGGCCAATCCCGAACAGCTTCAATCTTGGCCGGATTCTCCATGATCCCATCTTTATCTACTATATGTGCCCCAAGAAAAAGACACGAGATAACCAGAATTTACATTTTTTAAATTTAGGATACAGCATGTGGTCTCGTAACCGTTGCAATACTGATCTAAGATGCAACTTATGTTCCTCTTCTGATTCAGAATACACCAAGATGTCATCGATAAACACAATCACACATCTATCCACGTAATCCTTCAATACCCGATTCATAAGATTCATGAATGTCGCCGGGGCATTGGTGAGTCCGAAAGACATCACAAGGAATTCATAATGTCCATACCGAGTACTAAAAGCAGTCTTCGGGACATCTTCCTCTTAAATTTTTAGCTGATGATAGCCTGAGCGAAGATCGATTTTGGAGAAGATCGTCTTCCCCTTCAATAGATCAAAAAGATCATCAATTCAAGGTAAAGGATACTTGTTGTTGATGGTAAGCTTATTCAACACCCGGTAATCAATACACATTCGCAACGACCCATCTTTCTTCTTCACAAACAATATAGGAGCACCCCAAGGAGAGTAGCTCGACCTAATGAATCCCAGATTCAGTAACTCTTGTAGTTGTATCTTCAATTCTTTTAATTCCGTTGGGGCCATCTGATACGGTGCTTTTAATAATGGTTTTGCTCCAAGTACTAACTCAATTACAAATTCAATCTCTCGGGTAGGTGGTAATCTCGATAAATCTTCTGGAAAGACATCAAGGAACTCGCATACCAATCTTGTATTCTCAGGTCTAGATGTCACAGGTTGGCTGGTATCCACTGCAGTGACTATGAATCCCAGAAAACCTCTGCTCATCAGGTCCTTAGCTTTCAAAAGTGTTGTTCTTGGTATATGTGCCCCCTGAACTTTACCCACAAACACCGCTAGGTTAGCACTATCGGGCTCAAACACCACCATCTTCTGCTTGCAGTTGATCGTTGCCCCATACTTGGATAGAAAATCCATTCCCAATATTATATCAAAATCTGGAAGTTGTAATTCTATTAGATTGGCGGTTAATTCACAACCATCAATCCAAAAAGACAAGGATCGAATTCACCTAGTGGATACTATAAGGTCTCCCGAACGTAGCAGGGTACCAAACCCCGAAGCATAAATATCACATGGTTTATGGAAACTTTAAATTACTCTACTCGACACATAGGAGTGAGTAGCTCCTGAGTCAAACAATTCAGTATAGGAACAACCATTTATAGATAACTAACCTGTCACCACTGATAGACTAGCATCAATGTTAGCCTAAGTCATGGTAAAAAGTCATCCCGAGTTCTGAGTAACATTCTTCTTAGGCTCCTCTTTCTTGGCCTAAGGGCAATCTCTGATAAAGTGGCCCACCATGCCACACTGGAAACAAGTCTTGGCCCGACATTCACCCTGATGGTGTTTCTTGCATTGAGGACACTTAGGATAAGATCGGAATGAAGATCCGCGACCCTGACAGCCACCTATGTTTCCACGAAACTTTCTATTACCTCCTGATGTTCCGGAAGCATCAGCTTTTCGTTTGTGATCAGGGTTACCACTGTCGGTCCCCTTACTGATATTATCACTAGCAGGAGGGTTCGATGTCGTGACACCATCCTTTGTAGTCTACTCTTTTGTTACATGTTGCTCAACCTCCTCAACAATTAAGGCTAGCTCTACCACTTTCTTGTACAAAGTGTCATGTGTAGTTGTAATGTTCAAGTCCCCACTGATTGTGGCATTCAATACTCTCACATACTTCTGTTTCTTGGTGAAGTCTGTGGGCACCAGATCACTAGTAAACTTGGACAGCCGTTCATACTTCAGAGTGTATTCGGCCACAGACATTTTTCCCTAAGTAAGTTTCACAAAATCTTCCATATGTGAAGTCCTCACTGCGGTGTTATAAAAATTTTCCTCAAACAGACTCTTAAACTCATCCCAAGTCATCACACTGACATCACGAGTCTGTCCCACAGTATCCCACCAGACGCGGGCATGATCTTGTAACATGAAAACTGCACAATTCACTCTCTGTTCCCGTCACCCCCATATTATCAAAGATACGAGTGAATGTACTCATCCACTTCTCAGCTTCAATTATGTCAGTACCTCCCAAAAAAGTCAGAGGTTGCAGCTTCACAAACTGCTCAAACACGGAATCTCTATGCAACATCATAAACCCCTGGTTACCCACCACTGGCACAGGTGCTGGTGGTAACACTTGCTCAACACGGGCAGCAGGTGCCGGTTGCCTTAATCGACGCAACTCTTCCTCTTAATGAAGTATGATACCTCGCATTTCTTAAAACATTTGCTGCCAGTCAGTAGGAGGATTAGCATTGCCAACCTCTGCATTATTCCCCGGATTCTGTGGAGGTGCAGGCAGTGCCGGTGGATTGGTTTGGTCAACCCCAGGCTCTACTTGCTCGCCCTGTGGTCTATCTGATTGCGAAGGGTCCATTTTTACAAGTACCCCTATAATCAATAACCCAACGAGTTAAGCACCAGTACCACACTTATGCACTTATTGCCTTAAAACCTAACTCAACTATTCACTCTATATAAACAAACACTTAACATATAGAATTTAAGCATGGCATCATATATCACATAAAAACTCTAGATGCTCGCATACTGCCTAAATGGAAAGAGGTAAATAAATGATCACATAAGCAGTAAAGCATTTACTCTCAACACTTACTGCACCATGAGTCGAGCTTGTCTCTAACGATGATTGTACATGTTCAGCCAGTCTACAGGAAGTTTAAAATCCTTGGCACACTGATACCAAATTGTAATGCCCTAACCAATGGGCACACTACCCAAGATGATTAAGAAATCCTAATCCCCTAGACGAGATTACTAGTTAAAAAGCGCGGGAAATTAATTTTTTTTAAAAAATAGAATGAAAATAAACTTGTAACAATATTTAACTTTAAAAACAAAGAGTACATGTTCTGGGATCCCAAAAGTACTTTACAAAAATATTACAAGTTTTTCCACTAGTCGGCCTAAGCAGAAAAACAGAGTTACAACAGTTCATCACTGGTAGACCCCAACGCGCTTGGTCTAGCATGGCCCAAACATGTACGTACATCGCCCAGCTTCCGCACTCATGGATGATCAGAGACAGATTTACCCTTTCCTGCATAGTGGAGCACCCGTGAGCCAAGCCCAGAAAGCCCAACAAGACAATATAAAATATCAATAACCATACTTAACATATCACATAAATATTAATGCCATTTTGTATTCGTCTGTATGACACAGACTTGCGTGTTACGCTCACACGCCTATTTATGTCTATGTGGCATAGACCTACGTGTTACGCTCACACGTCTAATTAGAATAAGGCCTTAGAATGGTTTATCTCGGTTCTAGTTATCGAGTCCAACCTGATTATGCCTTAAACGCATAACCCTATATCTTAATATACTCATATAATTAAAATGGCATAGCATCTACACATCATATATCACCAGGGTAACAACCCTATGCCGTTAAACCGCTCATGTTAGGGTCATAACCCTAATCCCTGTTTCTAATTACTCATATTTATCATTTCAAATATAAGCGCCACCGTGCATATCTCTACGTGCAACTACTGTCTTACTTGATGTCCCGCAAATGTGGAGATTCTCAATCCCCGGGTGCTCCTAACCAAGTGCCGGTAATCCTAGTCATAATTTTAGGATTCACAAATATAGGATTAATACCTAAATCCACTTTCACACAATATAAATTTGGCATTCATAATATAGATAATCAAATAGAGCTCGGAGTAGGCTTTCCAACGATATATAGAACTCTCAAAATGGAGTCCGGATCACAAAGTTATGAATATTCAAAGTTTGCATTCGAATCTGCCCAGAAACAAGGGGGCGGGCCGCGACACTCCCCACACGGGTACGCGACGCCTGGAACCAAAACCCAAGCCACCAACTGGAGGCAGGCCGTGGTGCACAGAGAGCTGGGCTGCGGCCCCTGGGTTCCAAACCCAAAAAAAAAAAAAACCCATTTAGGTTCGCAAAACCAGCCCAAACACATCCAATTCAACCCCAAAACATGCTCAAACATCAATAATAACTTCACAATAAAATCCATAAACGAGAGAGCTACCACACACATTAAAAGCTCTAAATCACAGCATACATGCAACATAAAAATCAGATTTTATCCATACCCTAAATAAGCACAACTTATGAGCAAACTCATCTATATCACAAACTCAAGAACCTAGAACTTGCAACTTGATACACCAAAAACCAGAAACTATAATTAGAGTCAAAGATCCATTTTAATCTCTAACAACAGTCCTAGATAAACTCCAACAAGGAAAAATGTAAAATTTCGCTCATGAGAAAGTTCGCACAACAAAATCACCAACATCTAGCACCATTTATTACTCATGCAATCAAGAATATTCAAAGCTTAGAAAAACATAATTTTCAATTTCTACTTTAGCTACGAATTATAGATTAAGGCTATGAAAAGTTACCTCAAATTCAATCCAAAACCAAGCACAAAGATCCACAAATAACAAGGTCCAAACCAAGCAAATTCTCACAAAACTCACCAATTTGAAATAGGTTTTGTGAGAAAGAGATAAAGAGAGAGGGGGGGGGGGGGGGGTCAGGTTTGAGGTGCAAGAAACCAGAAAATTAATCTCTTATTTTGCAAATAATCTCATTTACTACAATTAACACAAATAAGCCAAATTACCATAATGCCCCTAGGGCCATTAACACACATAAGCACCAATACAAGGGCAAAATGGTCCTCCACAACAGATTATTGTTGGGTTTTGTGCCCTAAATAAAACCCATTTCAATATAATCAGATTTCCTAATTAATAAGGATCAGAAATTACATTTTATGTTGCATGGTTCACATGATTTATTTCATGTTTATATTTAATGTATAAATTCTATTAAGTCCAGAACATATGTATTTGTTCATGATTATAGTGTTGTCAGCACAGTGGAATATAATCATGATTATATGTTCAAAAGTTTAAATCCTTGATTTTTCAGTTCACTGGATTTAGACTGTCATGATAATCAGTGATAGGTATACTTACACCTTGGATAAGTGTTATGTCTTTTCCAGGGCATTGTCAAAGTTAGCCAGTATCGGATGTATGGAGCATACATTAGAAGGGACCGATATTGAACTTGGATTAGATATGATAAATTTACCGTAATATCTATTCAATTCAATATCACCTAGTTGATCCTAGATCAAATGATCTTAATCCTGACATGATTAGGTTCGATCTCAAGTGAATTATTTGTGTTCTTTGATTTGTTAGTTAAGCCTACTTTTTGGTCAGGGTGATACGTACATTTTGGGAACACGATAGTACAATTGAGTGGGAGCACTAATCATAGATATGGAATCTATAGCTAATATCCGAACATAGAACTGAAACGATGGTTTCCTTCGAGCTGGTCTAAGTAGAGATAAATGATAGAGCGCTCATTTTAGTGATTATATGAGTTCACGAAAATATTATTTATAGGTGGCCAAGTATTTTAAGGATAAAATACATTGAAAGGGTGTAACGGTAATTTTGTCCCTATGCAATGTAGATCATCTATAGAGGATCATTGATTCTTGGGATTATAACAATGGATAATTAATAGCGTATTGTTGGGTTTTATGCCCTAAATAAAACTCATTTCAATATAATCAGATTTACTTATTAATATAGATCAGAAATAACATTTAATGTTGCATGGTTCACATGATTTATTTCATGATTATATGTACATAATGTATAAATTCATCTGAAACCCTTTTCACATACTTGATCCTGTTTATTGTGCCGTCAACACATTGGAAAGTAAACATGACTATGCGAATAAAGTTTCCTAGATTTATCAGACACAGGGTTTTACTGATATGATAATCTACAACAAGAGTTTACTTGCATTTGGAGAAGTGCTATGTTCTTTCCAGAGCATTGGTTAAAGTAAAGCTCAGGTTGGATGCATGGAGTATGCATCGGAAGGGACCGATATTGAACTTTGACTTAGATTTATTAAACTTACCGTAAAATCTATTCAAGTCAATATCGCCAAGTTGATCCTAGATCAAATGTTCTTAATCCTGTTATGATTAGGCTCAATCTTGAAAGGCTATTCGTGTTCTTTGATTTGTTAGTTAAACCTACTTTTAGGTCAGGGTGATACGTACATTTTGGGAACACTGTAGTGCAATTGAGTGGGAGCGCTATCATAAACATGGAATCTATAGCTTCTATCTGGCGAATAGTAAGCAAAGGATGATCTCCTTCGAGCTTGACCAAACGAACATAAATGGTGGAGTACTCATTTCACATAAGCTGAAATATCATTTATACGGGGTCAAGTGTTTTAAGGAATAAATACATTGTAGGGTGTAACGGTAATTTAATCCCTTTACAGTGTAGATCATTCATATAGAGGATCATTGATCACATTAGGATTATAACAATGGATAACTAATGATGTGTCTATATGGTGGAACATATAGAGCATTCTATATACTGAGAGTGCAATTCTAAGTTCTATGCGTGGATTCAACGAAGAATTAATAAGTTAGTGAATTTTAGTGCTAAATTCTTGATCTACTTATTGGAAGCTCGGTTATATAGACCCATGGTCCCCCCACTAGTTGAGATAATATTGCTTGTAAGACTCATGTAATTGGTTTTGATTAATCAATTATAATTCACGAATTAGACTATGTCTATTTGTGAAATTTTCACTAAGTAAGGGCGAAATTGTAAAGAAAGAGTTTATAGGGGCATATTTGTTAATTATGATACTTTGTATGGTTCAATTAATAAATATGATAAATGACAATATTATTGAATAATTATTTATTTATAGTTATTAAATAGTTAGAATTGGCATTTAAATGGTTGAATTAAGAAATTGGCATTTTTGAGAAAATCAGATACAAAAGGTGTTAAAATTGCAAAATTGCAAAGCCCAAGGCCCAATCCACTAATGCTTGGCCGGCCACCTATTGTAGGTTTTTAAATTGATTTTTTCATTATTTTAATGCCAAATAATTCAAATCCAACCCTAGTGGAATGCTATAAATAGATAGTGAAGGCTTCAGAAAAAATAACACTTTTCTTCAGACTTTCTGAATCAGAAAAAACTGAGCCTTCTCTCTCCCTATCTTTAGCTGACCACTCTCTCTCTTCTTCTTCAATATATTTCAAAATCCTTAGTGATTAGAGTAGTGCCCACACACATCAAGCAATACTTCAATCATAGTGAGGAAGATCGTGAAGAAAGATCATCAGCAAAGGAGATTCAGCATCAAGGATTCAGAGAAAGAGATCCAGGTTCAGATATTGATAATGCTCTGCTACAGAAAGGAATCAAGGGCTAGATATCTGAACGGAAGGAGTCATTATATTCCGCTGCAACCAATGTAAGGTTTCTTTAACTTTATATGTGTTTATTTCATCGTTAAAGTTCATATTTAGGGTGTTAATAAACATACTTGTGAGTAGATCTAAGATCCTGGTAAAATAATTTCCAACAACTGGCCTCAGAGCCATGGTAATTGATTTACTTGCAAGAAATTTTGACTTTAAAACGATTGTTTGTATGTTCTTTGGATGGTATCATGTTGTATTGAGTGTTAGTTGATGATTGATTGATGTTTGTGAAATTTTCGTGAAAAATAATTGCGATTCTGTTTCTGGCATTATTTTTATTGGATAGTATGGAAACAATTAAGCAAGTTAGCCTTTTACAGAACTTAATTTGGATTTTATTTGAATTAGTTATGATTTTTTGAAGATTTGAAAAAATCGAGGTTGTGCTGATATTTTCCTGCGATCGCAAATCTGTCCGTACAGTTTCGAAATTTTTTGTTTTTCTTCAATTTTTCATGCTTTTTCTTCCTATTTTTTGTATAGTTTTGTATTTATACTATTTCTATTCCTAATTCAATTCTAATTATCATTTTGAATTAATTTAATATTTTTTAAATTTAATTCAAGATATTAGTGTAATTTGAATTTGAATAGAATTAGTATCTATCTTCTTGCTTAAAAATCTATCTTATTTTTAAATTTAATTATATTTTTTTTTAAATTTAAGGTCAGATTTTATAAGATATTTATAAAATCTTTTAAGATATTTTTAAGATATCTTATCTTTTAAGATATTTTAATTATATCTTATCTTTTAAGATTTTTTTTTAAAATTAAATCTTTTTAGATATTTTGACCTTATTTAAATTTAAAATAAGATATTTATAATCATGTAATTTTAAATAGATGTAAGATATTTTGCTAACTTTTAAATTTTGTTATTTTATTTATTTAAATTAAATTTAAAATCTGAAAAGATATTTATTTATCTTTTCTAATTTTTTATTTAATTTTTATTTATAAAAGAACATTTAAAATTTAAAAGTAGTTAGCAAATTTTTTGAAATGATATTTAGGTTGGTTGAAACCTAATTTTTCAAAAAATTTAAAAATTTCGAATTTTTTCAAATTTTTTTTAAAAATTTTCGAAATTTTTTTTATTTAATTAATTATTTTCGAAATTAATTATTTAATTTAAAATTAAATAAATCCTACATCCAACTATCCAGCTAACCTTGTTGCAAGAGTATGTGTTTTAGCTTATGTGTAAGTTTTTAAAACCTATTATTACTTGATTGCAAATAGCCATGGTTACGTTTTGCCAGATCTAATGATCTGATGGCTCCCTTGGTCAAGATAATAATTTGTAACAGGTATATTTACAATCTTCTTTCATCTGTGTATGACCTAGCAACATGATAGGACCCATCCAAAGTGTGCCTGTGTGAGCCTATGTGTTTAATTTTATTATAGATGCATATAGGTTAATGTTGCTAAAATAAATTATCATAGTTTTTGATAGAATTTATTTAGGCCCATTTAGTTTTTGGGCCTATTCAATTAATAACAGTTGTTCTTATTAAGGTTAAATTCCTCTCTTTTGGGCCTTGTGTGAGAGTTGGGAGCCATAGAAGTGGGTACGACATACTGAACCCAGCACCCCGTCACACAAACCACCCCAATTGTGAAGGCCCATTTGCCTGATTTGAACAACTGTACTAGGTTAATTACACTAGTTTAACCTAATAAAAAATTGATTAGCAACATAATTATTTCATTTATTTTGAAATTAATTTAAGAAAATTATAGTTTAAAGAATTTTATATTCTAAGCTAAACTATATGTATTTTCTTGTATTTAGTTAAATATAGAATTATAACCATCTAGATTCTTTCTGGAACTTAATTTAAATTTTTCATTAAATATTCCTATTTAAGTTGATATTTAGTTATCTTCAACTAACCAACTTAAATCTGAATATCTTTTGAATTCAAAATTTCAAAATTAAGTTGAGGAATTTTAGACATTGGTTATTAAGATTCTTTAGATATTTTTTAAGTTAATATCTTTTCGAATATTAACTTAAAATGGAATATTTTCAAATTAAGTGGTTACAACTTAATTTTTGATATTTAATTAAATTTAAATTTGAAAAATATTTAAGTTCTAGATTTTTTCTAATACAACTTAAATTAGATATTTTTTTTTCAAATTTTGTGGAAAAGATACTTAGTCAAATAAGATATTTTCTAGATAGTTATTTCTAGACTACTTATTATTTCTAATATTAAATAAGAAAATATTATAAATTGTGAAATTAATTATTTAATTACTTTTGGTACAATTTATTTTAAGTATATTTTTCCTAGTATTAAACTAGAAATTAATAATTAAGCCTTCTCTACACTTAATTATTTATTTCTTGAATTTAATACATTTAATTAATTTGAAAATTAAATATCTAAGTTGATTTTTTTTTTTTATCATCATACTTAAATATTTCTTTTTCATGACATTTAATTAAATAGAAAATTACTTTTAGTTGAAATTTATTTTTTCAACTAAATTTAAATAATTTTCAAAATATATTTTTTCTTTATTTTATTAATTAATTTTTGAAATGGCATTTCTTAAATGCTAGAATTTCGAATTTTATCTTGAAAAATAGATTAAGTTGTAAATTAATTATTTATTTTAATTAATTCTTGGATCAACTTAAATCAATAATTTTTTCATTTATTGATTAATTTAAAATAAATTGAATTAAAGTATATTATTAGAGATTGAATTAATTAGTCAAAGGAAAATCTAGATAGATGATATTTTTGCTTGAAGTATTTTTCTAGTGTATTTAATTAAATAGAAAATTAATATTTAAGTTGATTTTCATCATCATACTTAAATATTTGAAGTTTTTCTTATATATTTAATTAAATAGGAAAATTATATTTTTTGTTGTAAATTAATTTTATTAATTAATTTTGGGCCAACATTAAATTAGAATAATTTTTCCAGGATTTATTTTTTATTTTAATATGCATTTTTCGAAAATTGTATTCTTATATACTTTAATTTTTCGAAATGCAATATATATTTATAGAAAATTAAATTTGAGTTGTAAATTAATTTAAATTAATTTTGTAACAACTTAAATTGAATATTTTTCTAAATATTTATTGGAAATTATTACTAAGATGGAAATAATTCATGTTATTTTCATATCCATATAAGTAAAATTTATAAATATTAAATTAAAATTTATATTTAGAATTTTTCATTCTAAATTGGAAATTTTAATTAAATAAATATATATTTAAAATAAATAGAATAAATAAAGAGAATCAAAGAAAATACAACTCACTTTAAATAATGAGCTTGATTATTATTAAGATATTCGATCTCCATTGTTGGTCTTACAAAAGTTAAATGTTTTCAATATAACGTCGAGACGCTAGACTTCGTCCCCCTATGGATGGTTATTCGTTGAACGCATTTAACACCGTAAGATTTCATTTGATAAGTGTTTTGTAAGTTTTCGTCTCTATTAGACTCTCCCCTACGGTGACTACTTAGAGATAAACTTATGAAACATGAAACAATGGTAGAGGCTCATGAAATGAGAATAACCTTGACTTTCGCCTACCGGGACAACGTTGGATTCTTATTTTGATCGAATAAAAGGTTGCTAGAATGGTTTCTATTTTAGATGAGCTGACAACTCTATTCAATAAATGATGCTTTGACTCTCGCCTACCGGACACGTATCGGTTGTTGAAAACCTTGGAAATTATTTAGGATTGTATGTTTTAGTATTTTCACTAGTCATTCCTACTTGCTATATGTTTATAATTTCTGAATTGTGTATGAATTTATATTGAACCATGTTATTTTCTGTTATTAAGTTGTAGTTTAATTTCGAATCTTCATTGTTGGTCCAACATGTTTGTTTATCTAATGAGATAAATCCCTAGTGGATTTTCACCATTAGACATACATAATAGTGTAAGATCTCGAAAGATAAGTATTGTATATGCGACATCTAACTGTTCATCAATTGATGACACCTTAGACTAGTATTTTTACAATATGAAACAAGAAGATTACATAAATAAGATTACTTTGTCTTTCGCTAATCGAAGCATCGTTGGATTCTTATTTTAAATGAAATTATCCTAATTCCTCTTAGCTTATTCATTTCGAATTAGCTTTATAACATATCATTGGATGACTGGTCTATAAATCATTTCATGTCATTCTATATTTTCTCTTAAGAAATTAAATGACGCATATGATTATAATCCCGAAATTCTATTCCCAATTGATATAAATCCTCAATCTTAGAAATCTCCTACTTGTATGGGCAAATCTGACTTAGAGTTTGTATTAGTAGTGGTGGTCCAAGAAAGAATTACTCATTATATTTGGTTGAATTTAAGTCTTTGACTTTAATTTTAGAATCCAAACAGAAATTTTCTTATATTTCTAATTCCAGATACAATACAGTTACACTTTCTCAAGTGTTTAATATCCATCTTTTATTAATGGATTCAAACTGTATGGAATATGAGTTAGGTATTCTGTGACCAGGATCCACTTGCACTATTCTAAGAACTCTTTGATGTAACTAAACCTATGTCATCAAAAGACACTACCACATTTTTTTTAATCTATGGCATTTGTATCTTGTTCATAGTAGATTTGACAAGATCAATCTCTGCAAAGAGTTAATATGCCTATATCCACTGAAAGTAGTTCATCTCATTCGGAGATGGATGTACATTCAGGGGTGGATATGAGTTTTTCGTTGTATTCTTCAAACGATAACTCTAGATTATACCTTTTAGCAAGAAATTTGAAATGTTTGAAAAATTTCATTAATTTCTAGCAATGGTTAAAACCATTAAGGTAAGTGGTTAAAGATCTTGCGAACTGATAGGGGTGGAGAAATAGTTAGTAGATATGCAGTTCAAAGATCATTAATTTGATTTTTGAATTATATCCAAACTTACCTCCCCAGAAATTTCGAGTTGCATATTGATGATTAGTTACTAGTCGTTGCCTAATTCCTTCTATGGTAATACAATTTCAGAATGATGTAATGGTTGTATACTTAATGTAAATCATTACTAGATTCATGGATGACCTAATCAAAATCTTAAGAAAAGCTAGAACTGTTAACCATGGTTTGTTAGCTATTCTAAGTGATTAGGGGTGGACCATTCCATTGTCAATAGATAAGAAAGTGTTTGTTCAAACAAATACTACTTTTCTAAGAAAATGACTAAGTCTGAAAAACAAGTAGCAAATAAAGGAGATATTTAATTCTTGATTCCAAAAGTGTTCTATCATCTTATATAACATATGATGATCCCACTACCTCTGTTGTCTTGTCACAACCGAAGAGATCAATACCATTTAGTTTTTCTTCGACATAATTCACGGTACCTTGTCGTAGTGGGAGAGTTTCTAGGAACTCACCTTCTTATGACTTGGGAGACACTAGTGATTAAAATCCATTGTGAGTTTAAACAAGTAATGAATTCTCAAGATAAGAAAATAAGAAGAAAGCCAATAGAACTATGGTTTAATCCATTCACATGGAATAACCTAAAGTTTTCTATTACAAGGACATAAAAGGAAATTTACGTTTATAAGTCTATTCAATGGACTTTACAAAACTTTATGTTCCTAGTATTATAGGTTTGAGTTTATCTAAACCTATGGCTTGTGGTATACCTAGTAATTACTTACTCTAATGCAAGCAACTTACTTTAGTAAGATGCTGAAGCATTTTCTTTCTAATGGCAATCCATAGAAGCTTCATAACTTCTTAGACATAGATTTTATTTATCTAAGGAAAAGTCTCAACTATTCCAGAAAAGATAAAGCCATGAAAGAATTTCTTATATCAACAGTGAGAGGTCTTAGATATGCTTTTGTATGCCTTAGACCAGACACCTGCTGTTGAGTGGGAGTAATGAGTAGGTATCAGATTAATCCAGGAGAAGAACATTGGAAGACAATCAAGTAAATCCTAAGATTAAGAAGAGGAACTATATGTTAGTCTATAAGGGTGTGTTTAAAACTCTTAGACTACACCATATCAGATTTCGAAATTTGCCTTTGTGCTAGTAAATCTTTCTGATAAGATGGTGGTTACTCTGGGGGTGGAATAGTGATTTTGGAGAAGTGTAAAAACCTATCTGAATTCTCTAGGTCTACCAGATAGGGACTGAATGTTAAAGCTGCAGGAAAGGTACTTATTCAGTCTAAGGAAAGTTCTATACATCTTTGGCACCATTCCAAATTGCCTTAAACTACTAGTGTTAATTTCTTGATTAACCAAAAGTAGTTGCCAAAGATATAGAATCAAGTATCCCAAGAGAGTAGACATATAGAGAGGAATTTCACATTATCAATGATTTTGTGATTAAAGGAAGAGTAATGGTGGAGAAAAGGTTGAGGTTAATTCAACCTTTCAGATCCTATTACGAGGAGTTTACTACTACTACCCTTGATTTGTATATCAAGGTGTTGAGATTATTTGAAACGCACTTTTTATTTTATATTAGTGCAAGTGCGAGTTTGTTGGGTTTTATGCCCTAAATAAAACTCATTTCAATATAATCAGATTTACTTATTAATATAGATCAGAAATAACATTTAATGTTGCATGGTTCACATGATTTATTTCATGATTATATGTACATAATGTATAAATTCATCTGAAACCCTTTTCACATACTTGATCCTGTTTATTGTGCCGTCAACACATTGGAAAGTAAACATGACTATGCGAATAAAGTTTCCTAGATTTATCAGACACAGGGTTTTACTGATATGATAATCTACAACAAGAGTTTACTTGCATTTGGAGAAGTGCTATGTTCTTTCCAGAGCATTGGTTAAAGTAAAGCTCAGGTTGGATGCATGGAGTATGCATCGGAAGGGACCGATATTGAACTTTGACTTAGATTTATTAAACTTACCGTAAAATCTATTCAAGTCAATATCGCCAAGTTGATCCTAGATCAAATGTTCTTAATCCTGTTATGATTAGGCTCAATCTTGAAAGGCTATTCGTGTTCTTTGATTTGTTAGTTAAACCTACTTTTAGGTCAGGGTGATACGTACATTTTGGGAACACTGTAGTGCAATTGAGTGGGAGCGCTATCATAAACATGGAATCTATAGCTTCTATCTGGCGAATAGTAAGCAAAGGATGATCTCCTTCGAGCTTGACCAAACGAACATAAATGGTGGAGTACTCATTTCACATAAGCTGAAATATCATTTATACGGGGTCAAGTGTTTTAAGGAATAAATACATTGTAGGGTATAACGGTAATTTAATCCCTTTACAGTGTAGATCATTCATATAGAGGATCATTGATCACATTAGGATTATAACAATGGATAACTAATGATGTGTCTATATGGTGGAACATATAGAGCATTCTATATACTGAGAGTGCAATTCTAAGTTCTATGCGTGGATTCAACGAAGAATTAATAAGTTAGTGAATTTTAGTGCTAAATTCTTGATCTACTTATTGGAAGCTCGGTTATATAGACCCATGGTCCCCCCACTAGTTGAGATAATATTGCTTGTAAGACTCATGTAATTGGTTTTGATTAATCAATTATAATTCACGAATTAGACTATGTCTATTTGTGAAATTTTCACTAAGTAAGGGCGAAATTGTAAAGAAAGAGTTTATAGGGGCATATTTGTTAATTATGATACTTTTTATGGTTCAATTAATAAATATGATAAATGACAATATTATTTAATAATTATTTATAGTTATTAAATAGTTAGAATTGGCATTTAAATGGTTGAATTAAGAAATTGGCATTTTTGAGAAAATCAGATACAAAAGGTGTTAAAATTGCAAAATTGCAAAGCCCAAGGCCCAATCCACTAATGCTTGGCCGGCCACCTATTGTAGGTTTTTAAATTGATTTTTTCATTATTTTAATCCAAATAATTCAAATCTAACCCTAGTGGAATGCTATAAATAGATAGTGAAGGCTTCAAAAAAAATAACACTTTTCTTCAGACTTTCTGAATCAGAAAAAACTGAGCCTTCTCTCTCCCTATCTTTAGCTGACCACTCTCTCTCTTCTTCTTCAATATATTTCGAAATCCTTAGTGATTAGAGTAGTGCCCACACACATCAAGCAATACCTCAATCATAGTGAGGAAGATCGTGAAGAAAGATCATCAGCAAAGGAGATTCAACATCAAGGATTCAGAGAAAGAGATCCAGGTTCAGATATTGATAATGCTCTGCTACAGAAAGGAATCAAGGGCTAGATATCTGAACAGAAGGAGTCATTATATTCCGCTGCAACCAATGTAAGGTTTCTTTAACTTTATATGTGTTTATTTCATCGTTTTAGAAAGTTCAATTTAGGGTGTTAATAAACATACTTGTGAGTAGATCTAAGATCCTGGTAAAATAATTTCCAACACGTATCTATATCGTGGAACATATAGAGCGTTCTATGTAACTGAGAGTGCAATTCCAAGTTCTATGGTGGATGCAATGAGGAATTAATAAGTTAGTGGATTTACTTTTTAAATTCTAGATCTGCTTATTGAAAGCTCGGTTATATAGGCCCGTGGTCCCCATACTAGTTGAGACAAACTGCTTGTAAGACTCAGTTAATTGATTTTAATTAATCAATTATAATTCTAAAATTAGACTATGTCTAGTTTATGAATTTTCACTAAGCTAAGGCTTAATTAAAAAGAATAGAGATTCTAGGGTTTCTTTGTTAATTAAGAGACTTTGTTAAGTCTAATTAATAAATATATAAAATGGCAATTTTATTTAATAATTAATTTTAATTATTAAATAAATAGGTTTGGCATTTAAGTGGTTGAATTGAAAAAATATCATTTTTGAGACAATAAGATAAATAATTGAAAAAAAGGGCAAAATTGTAAAGTGGGGCTCATATCCATGGCCGACCACTTAATGGACGATTTACCATTTATTTTTTCTTTATTTTAATGCCAAATAATTCTAACCTAATCCTAGGTGGAAACCTATAAATAGGTAGTGATGGCCTCAAAGGAAAAGATGATGCAAACACTTTCCTTCAGTCAAAATTTGAGCCATCTTCTCTACCAATTTCGAATCCTTCTATCTATCTTTCTCTCTTGAATTTCGAACCCTATGGTGATAGAGTAAGTGCCCACACACATGTGGTCCTCAATCATAGTGTGTAAGACTGTGAGAATCCAAATTCAAGAGAAGGAGAATCAGGCTCAGATCTTGGTGATACTCTGTTACAGAAAGGATACAAGGGTTAGAGATCTGAGCGGAAGGAGTCATTTAATTTCGCTGCACCCACTGTAAGGTTTCTTAAACTTTATATGTGTTTAATTTACAATGTTTTAGAAATTTATATTTAGGATGTTAAACAACATACATGGTAGTAAATCTAGATCCTGGTAAAACATATTCCAACAATTATCTCAAATAATTTAAGATTTATTACCAATAAATAAAATGCCAATAAATAATCCCCTAAGTATATTTCGGCCCTGAACCCGGTTCGATTCGAAATACCCGGTTCTAACTATACTGCACCAACTTTTCAGAACACACTTGAAAAAGGACGACACATGCATACTATATAATAATATAGTCCATGAGCACGAAAATAAATTAAATTCACAGTTTTACCCCTCTCGGGTCATAATTACTAAAATACCCTGGCTCACAAACGGGGTCTTAACATGTCATATCTAATATTAATTCACATATAATAAATTATATTAGAATATAATTCCATATTAATACACAATTAACTAGTTAGGGTTTTGCTATTCCATTCTCTTAATCCTAGGGTATTACAGACTCCTTCTGGATGACAAGTTAGACTTCTGAGAACGCCCTTCCGGATGACATCTCACTTTTCATATATGAATTACTTCCAAAGTGGACAAGCTAGACTTTCAAAACTCCTTTCTAGATGACATCTAGCTTTCCACGAGACTTCTTCCGATGACCTTTTAATTTGGAAGAACTATACCACAAATTCCACCTAGTTCCTTAAAACTAAAATAAGATGATGATGAAGAAAGAATGCAACCATCAGGGTTGGTGTTCCAGATATCTCAGTATACTAACTTCTGAGATTGATCAAGTCCAAGCAATGCTTGAACTTATTTATTGCTAAGACCTCAGTCCCAATGTCAATAAGATTATCTTGCCATTCTTCATGATAAGTCAGGTTCTTGGAAAGATGGATGGATGACTGGTTGTCCGAGCACATAGTCACTCCTTCTTTCATTTGTTTCAATTCATACAGAATTCTCTAGAGCCATAGAGCTTCCTTGAACGCTTCTGTAATAGCCATAAATTCTACTTCCATGGTAGAAGGAGCCACCACATACTGCAATTGGGCCTTCCATCATATGCAATTTTTGTTTGTCAAGAACACATAGGATGTGGTTGATTTTTTGGTATCTCTATTCGAGGCATAGTCAGCATCCATGAACCCTTTCAACTCCAGTTTTCCTTTTGCTTTCTCATAGGTTAGACCATAATGTTGGAAATTATTTTACCAGGATCTTAGATCTACTCACAAGTATGTTGATTAACACCCTAAATATGAACTTCTAAAACGATTATAAATTAAACACATATAAAGTATGAGAAACCTTACATTGGGTGCAGCGGAATATAATGTCTCCTTGCGTTCAGATCTCTAACCCTTGTATCCTTTCTGTCGCAGAGTATTATCAAGATCTGAACCTGGATCTCTTTCTCTCCTTTCTTTAGTGTTGAATCTCCTTCTTGTTGAATGTCTTTCTTCACGATCTTTCTCACTATGATTGAGGTATCACTTGCTTTGTGTGGGCACTACTCTATCACTAAGAGGTTTGAAATTTAGAATGAAGAAGAGAGAGAAGAAGGTGGCAGCTAGGTATAGAGAGAGAAGGCTCAGGTTTTTCTCTGAAGGAAACCAGATGTGAAAGTGTATATTTCCTGAAGCATTCACTATCAATTTATAGCATACCATATAGGGTTAGGTTTGAATTATTTGGCATTAAAATAATGAAAATATCAGATGATAATCCCTATAAAAGTGGCCGGCCATGGCATTATGGATTTGGGCCTTACTTTTGCAATTTTGCAATTTCATCATTTCTGCATCTCATTTTCTCAAAAATGCCAATTTTCAAATTCAACCATTGAAATGCCAATTCTAACTATTTAATAACTATAAATAATTATTAAATAATATTGTCATTTATCATATTTATTAATTGAACCATACAAAGTATCTTAATTAACAAATATGCCCTAAATACTCTTTCTTTACAATTTTGCCCTTACTTAGTGAAAAATTCATAAATAGACATAGTCTACTTTGAGAATTATAATTGATTAATCAAAACCAATTAAATGAGTCTTACAAGTAATATTGTCTCAACTAGTGGGGGGACCATGCGTCTATATAACCGAGCTTCCAATAAGCAGATCAAGAATTTATAACCTAAATTCACTGACTTATTAATTCTTCGTTGAATCCACGCACAGAACTTAGAATTGCACTCTCAGTATATAGAATGCTCTATATGTTCCACCATATAGACACGTCAATTAGTTATCCATTGTTATAATCCTAATTTGATCAATGATCCTCTATATGAATGATCTACACTGTAAAGGTATTAGATTACCGTAACACCCTACAAAGTATTTTATCCTTAAAACACTTAACCCCGTATAAATGATATTTCAGCTATGTGAAATGAGTACTCCACCATTTATTTTCGTTTGGTCAAGCTCGAAGGAAATCATCATTTACTTTCTATTCGCCAGATAGAAGCTATAGATTCCATATTTATGTTAGCGCTCCCACTCAATTGCACTATCGTGTTCCCAAAATATACGTATCACCCTGACCCAAAAGTAGGCTTAACTAACAAATCAAAGAACACAAATAACACTCTTTAGATTGAACCTAATCATATCAGGATTGAGATCATTTGATCTAGGATCAACTAGGCGATATTGACTTGAATAGATATTACAGTCAGTTTAATAAATCTATGTCAAAGTTCAATATCGGTCCCTTCCGATGCATACTCCATGCACCCAACCTGAGATTTACTTTAACCAATGCTCTGAAAAGAACATAGCATTATACCAAATGCAAGTAAACTCTGTTGTAGATTATCATATCAGTAAAACCCTGTGTCTGATAAATCTAGGAATCTTTATTCACATAGTCATGTTTACTTTCCAATGTGTTGACAACACAATAAACAGGATCAAGTATGTGAAAAGGGTTTGAAATAAATTTATAAATCAAATAGACAAGCAATTGATAATATGAACCAAAACATACACAAATGAATGAAAAATACTTCTGTTTCTTTATTGATGTTGAATAAAATGGATTACATTGAATTGGAGTTTTATTTAGGGCATAAAACCCAACACAAAATCCCAAGTGCCCTTTAGGTACCTTAATAACCATTTGAGGGTCTTCCAAAGTTCAATGCATAGATTAGACATAAACTAACTTAAGATGCTTAGAGCATGAGCTATGTTCGGTTTGATGCTCACCATCACATACATTAAACATCCTTAAACCACTGCATAAAGTACGTCCTTCATTTCTTCTTTCTCTTCCACATTATTCAGACACTGTTCCTTTGACGAGACAAATTGTTTGCCTAACGGTATGGATGTACTCTTTGTATCTTCCATGTTGAAATTTTGAATAACTTTCTTGAAGTACTCAGACTATTTCAAGATCATTGTCCCTTCCTTCTTATTCCTAAAAACTTTAATACCAAGTATCTTTTTAACTGGTCCAAGCTCCTTCATATCAAATTCTCACTTGAGCTTGACTTTGAAACTTTTGACCACAAATTTATCTTTGCTCATGAAGAGAATATCGTCAGCATATAGAAATAAAAACACAGCTGTAGATTGCTCCAAATTTTGGTAATTTAAGCAGTGATCATATGTGGATCGTTTGAACTCGATTTGTTGCATATACGTGTCATATCTTTTATTCCATTATCTTGGGGACTTTTTCAAACCATATAGGGACCTGTTGAGCTTGCATACTAATTCAACTCATTTCCTTTCCACTTGAAACCTAGGTGGTTACTTCATGTAGATCTCTTCATCTAAGAATTTGTTCCAAAAGGTAGTTTTAACATCAAGTTATTCAACTTCAAACTCCATTTAAGCTTCCAAAGACAATACTAATCTCATCATCATGTATTTTACCACATGTGAGAATATTTTAACATAGTTAATTCCTTCCACCTGAGTAAAGCCCTTAGCCACTAACCTAGCTATGAACCGTACTTGTAATGACCACTTAGTTATTTTTGAGAATTAGTAATTAATAAGGGTCTAATTTCACTAGTATACTTTTAATTATTATTTTTATAATTTTGGAGATATATTTGAATTCTAGGTGTGCCATTTATGTTATATATAAATTTTTTGTTTTTTTTTTGTATTTTTATGACCGGTAATAGTGGAACGTGACGTATGACCTATAGAGTCACTTTAGTACGATTTATTATTTTTAGAATAGCAGGGTGAGCTGATTAGACATTTGGAATGTTGAAATTAGTCGGGGTTATGGTTTTAACCATTTTGCCCCAAAGTCATTTTACTATTTAAGCATGCAAGTGGGGGGATTTTTGTCATTTTTGGTTAAGGCTTAGGTGGCCTTTTCTTGTGTTGGCAGCTGGAAAATTTTGAGTGAATTAAGTTAAGTTTTATTATGGATTTACTTAGAACATTAAGTTGGGAAAATGATAAATTTAGACAATCAACCACTTCCCTTTCTCTTTCTTCTTTCGGCCCTAGGAGATTCCTCACACTAATCTCTATTATTTTCAGAAAAATTCAAGAAATTTTGGGAGCTAAGATCCAAGATAAAACCTAGAACTCTTTTCCTTTACTTTTAATGGTGAAAGTTAGGTTTAAGCATGCATATTTGTGTTTTAGTTGTTGTTTAGGTTTGATTTGTTTTGCTGCTATTTTTTGAGGTTGTTTAAGCTTATTGGGTTGTAATTAGGTGTTTGTTTGTGGTGTTGATCAAGTTTGAGTTCATGAACTCAAACTTGGTTCAATAATGGCTATTTTAGAATTATTGTGTTTCCTGAGAATTTATTGCTTATTATGACATGTTTAGGTATTTGGGAGCTTATGGTGTGTTTTAGGGTTGGTTTTAGGTCGTTTTGGGGGCCCTTTTTTTTCTGTTGTGAAAAACAGCAGGCTGTTTGAACAGAAACGACCTACCATTTTTACTGGTGCAGGACCTAGAAAAATGGCCTGCCGTTTTTTAGGCAGGTTCCTCATTTCGTTGTTTTTCTCATGTTTTCTCGGTGCTTAGGACTTTTTCTTGCTACATATCGATAGGAAAACTTTTATTTTTGAGGTTAAAGTCCCCGAAAAGTGATTTAGCGTATCACTTATTAATTTTGTGTATATTATGACTTAGGGGTCTGCAAACCGTCGAGCAGCAGTTCCACTCAGGTTGATCAGCACACCTAAATTCATAATCGAGGTAAGATTAGTATATTGATATGTATATGTGTATACATATTTAGCATGCATGTTTATGATTGTCTGTTTGATTATATTGAAATAGTAGTATCAGTATACATAGAGTTATATTGGGTATCAATAAATGTATGTTTGGCTTAAGTACTGATTGATGCTATCACATTGGTAGATCTAGAGTACCTAGTATAGACTGATATTATGGTCAATTGTAATATCGTACGAACATTCCAGACTCAGCACGCGTGGGATGCATGAAATGGTTATGATTTATTGTATGGGCGCCTAGTTGTAATCAAGTTTATGTTATGATATGATTATGTTTTTCTTACTGAGTCTGTCGAATCACAGTTATTGTTTTCATGTATGGGTAAGGGTAAAGCTAAGGTTGAACAACAGTTAGGGCAAGCAGGTGAAGATTGTACATATCGGGGCGACTAGACCTGGAGTGTTCAATCTTCGAGACAACATGCTGTATTTTGATTAGTCGCTAGGCAACAAATTTTTTTTATTAATATGTTGTATTTTGGTTGTAACTTCTTAAATACGGGATCCTGACTTTTGTAAAGTTTATTTTATTTTAATTAAAGGTTAACTAAGAAAAATTTTAATTAAACATAATTTCCAATAAACCTGTTGATTAGCAATAAATGACACAGTTAACTTTAAATCATGACAACACACCTAAGCTATTAGAGTGTTACAGTACTAGTTCATTCTCATTGCTTCCTTCTTTCACCTTGAGAATCCATTTGCACTTCATAATCTTTTCGTTCTTTGGTTTTGACATAAACACCCAAGTACTATTCTTTCAGACTGATCCCATCTCCTCATATGGAGCCATTTAGACTTGTTTCCATTTGAAAAATTGCCTTTTCGTAGCTTCCAGACTCTTCAATTTTAGTTTGTTGTACACCCGCTAGTGCAAATGCAATTAGGTTTGCCTCAACAAACCTTTTTAGATGGTGAATCTCTCTTTTGGTTCTATCACGTGCCAACTAATAACCTTCCATACCTACCTTTTTGGATCATATCAAAACATCTATTTGGTCTCTGCTATCTTCCAGCTCTCCACTAGCTTTCGTCTATGCATCATCTTCCAGTTCCAAAATAGCTTCCGACTACGAACTCTCTTCTAAATGTTTTGTTCTATATTCTATTTCCATGTGTGTAGTGTTCTTATTTCAAGACTTTCACACAAAGGCACACTACCTTTCCTGATTGTCAAGTGAGGATATTCTAATTCATTGAAAATCGCATTTCTGGCAATAAATACCTTTGGTCTTCTTGGAAATGCATATTCTATAACCGTTGGTACCTAAGGCATAACCTAGGAAAGTTCCCTTAATTGATCTAGGTTCCAGCTGGTCAATAGATTGGTGTTGTACACCCAAAGGCTCTTAAAGGCATCAAGTTTGGGGGTCTGTTGTACCACATTTCATAAGGGATTTTCAAGCTTCTAAGTCTGTTTGGGCTTCTATTTATAAGGTAGGTTGTAATAGCTAAAGCTTCCCCCCAAAAAGGTTTCCAATCTGAAACTGAACAACAAGCACCTAACTTTATTTAATAGGGTTTGATTCATCCTTTCAGCAACACCATTTTGCTCCAGGATTTTCACTACGGCCCTATGCCTAGTGATCCGATATTCTTGACATAACTTGTCAAATTTGGAGTTAACAAACTCCAACCCATTGTGTATCCTAATGTTCTTAACTTTAAGATTGGTTTTGTTTTCCGTCTGAGTTTTCCAAGTTCAAAATTTTTCTAGGCATTAATTCTTAGTTGCTAGAAAATAGGTCCAAACACACCTACTATAATCATTAACTATAGAAAGAAAATATTTCTTCCGAAGTCAGTAGG
The DNA here is from genome assembly GCF_029168945.1 of Cannabis sativa. Lineage (NCBI taxonomy): Eukaryota > Viridiplantae > Streptophyta > Magnoliopsida > Rosales > Cannabaceae > Cannabis > Cannabis sativa. The sequence continues at coordinate 23,426,120 of NC_083603.1, forward strand.
CACGTTGCATGGCCCTCAAAGATAAACATGCACATATTCGAGTATCTTCTTTGTTGTATGCCTTGCTGGTGTAAATTTCAGCTTATGTTGTTTCCCTAAAACATAAGTTTCACAAAATGGTAAGGCATAAGAATTTAAATTTTTAATTATATCTTGTTTGTATAGTTCTTTTAGACCTTGTTGATTGATATTCCTAAGTTTGTCATGCCACAGCTGCACATCCAATTTTAGCCCTTTCACCAAACTTGCTTCTCCGGCTAGAACAATTTCTCCTTGGGGAACGTACAACCCATCAATCTTTTCACCTTTCATTACTATTAAAGAACCTTTGGTGATCCTTAAGCTTTTGTGCATGGAATTGTATATGTAACCCTCATCTTCAAGCTCACCTAGGGATATGAGATTTCGTCTCAACTCTTGAATGTGTCTTATGTTCGTAAGCACTTTGATTCGACCATCACACTTTTTGATGGCAATCTTTCCAGTTTCAATGACCTTGAATGAATAGTCATTTCCCAATAGAACTTTACCCCCATCAATTGATTTATAATCAAAAAATAATTCTCAACTCGAACACATGTGATAAGTGCATTCAGAGTCAATAATCCACTCCCGGTTCATTGAGGAGTCTGAGATTGAAAATGATTCTCCATCTGTTGAGCCATCATCACTATCCTATGTGATTGCAACTGAACCTTTCTTATGGTGATGATGCTTGTTGTCCTTCCTATCTCCATTGTGATATTTGTTGAAGCCTTGTTACTCCTTGTACTTCTTGCAAAATCTTTGCAAGTATCAGACCTTCCATAAAAGTAACACTTTCAAGTTTCCTTCTCTCTACACTTCGATCTTGATTGAGAGTGATGTTGTTTACTCTTCAAACTTCATTTCTTGGGTGATCTATCTCTTTCCAAATACACTTCTTCCTTCTTGGATTCCTTTTCCAATTGTTATTCAAATTCCTTTGACTTAAATGCGGCAAGAACATCTCTGCCATATTTGATGGAAGCCCTGACTTCTTGATATACGATTGGGAGCGATCTCAATAATGATGGCTTGACTTTCTTCACCAACCTTATGATTTATATTAGCAAATCCTACAATAATCTCATTGAACCTATCAATTTTATCATCTAAAGAAAGAGAAAAAATTATTCTAAAACCATATAACCTTTCTAGTAAATCAATCTTGCTACCAATTGATGGCTCTAATTACAATTCTTTCAACTTGTTCCAGACTCCTTTTTCCATCTAATCTGCAACAAGTTTTCTTCTAACACTATTGGATTGAGACATGATGATCATGTAATATGCCACCTCCTTTATTTATGCTAGCTCATTTGGTTTCTTCTCTGCTAGTAATTTCTCATCTCCAAGAATTTTGGAGACTTTTTGGTGCACTAGGATCCTTTTCAAACTCTCTCTCCATAGTGCAAATATCTTGTTCCATCAGACTTTTTCAATTTAAATCTCGCCATTGATGACATTAACTGTTTCTTCAGAAAATGCATCAGAAAGAATCATAGCATTCTTGATCGATTACCAAGCTCTAATTTGTGAGAAAATTACAACTAAAGTGGAGAATCAAATCAACTAAGCTTTAATCAACAAATAATTAACAATGAAAATATTTACGATGCTTAAATAAGAATCAAAGATAAAATAGGGAAGAAAAAAGCAATCAAAATAGAAATGATTAAAGCAATAGAATTAACACCAAGATATATATTGGTTCAAGTTCTCTAGATCAACGTAATCTATGGCTCTACTCTAGTTTTGAAATAGCACAGAAATCGTCTTTATTGATTGAGCAAGAACAAGGTACAATTACAGTCGAGTTCGATTCTCTGTTACGATTCTCTTAAAGTGTTTATCTTTCACACTCTTACCCAAGAATCTACTTTATCTACAGAAGATTGTTCATACAAATTCCAAACCCAATCTCTCTCTTTTTTCTGTATTTCACTTTCTCTACCTCTCAATCTCTCTCTTCAATCTCAATCTTTAACCTCGAAGTCACCCCTCAAACTCGTCCCTCCTAAAATGATAAGTGTTGGTGGTAATTATAGATCAGTGATATGGATCCCTAAGTCAGTGGCTACAGATGATAAGTTGTTAAGTTAGTTACGACCTAACGAACTTAACAAAACTCCCGTAACAGAATCTCCACATCAGCTCAAGTTAAAGTGCTTCCAGATGAGACATACACTTCTTGGAAGATAAACCGAAGCGTACCCTGAAGGAACTTCCTGGATAGGAATATCGACAACTGGAGTGGACAATCTGGGACTCTCTTCCAAGAGGGAACAACTAGCAATTTAGCACTCCTTTTCGAAGGAAGACTAGCTTTCCCAAGAAACTCCTTCTAGATGGACAAGTTAGACTTTCGGGAACTCCCTTTCGGATGACATCTAACTTTCCATAAACAAATAACTTTCAGAGTGGACAAGCTAGACTTTCGAAACTCCTTTTCGCACGACATCTAGCTTTCCACGAGACTTCTTCCAAAAATCTTTTTATTTGAAGGAACTATACCACAACTACATTATTTTTTCCCATGAAATTTGTTGTTACAACTTCATACTTTCAACTCTTTTTTTCTCTCTTTCTTTTTGAGTTAGCGACAGTTAAAATGACAAATTAATTTTTAGAAGTTAAATAAATAGTTATATTATTAATAGAACTAATATATCTTATGATTTCAAAATGGGGTATATGATATAATGGGTAATATAATTTTTTTTTCGGAGATAATTGTAATATATAATTAAAACAACAACAAAATTAAATAGATAACAATATAATATTAATATGTCAATATCTACTAATGCACATTGTGTAAATTAAAAAAAAAATGAAGAAACTTATCATTGTATTTTAAAAAAAAAATGTATCAAAAAATAAATTAAATATATGTATTTATATCTACAAAACAATACACATACAATAAAAAAAAATTGTCAAGGATAAATTAAAAATATACACCATAAAAAATGTACATGCATAACAAAACTAACTAAAAAATAATTGTGGAACAAAAAATTATTATGAAAACCACTTAAAAACTATTAAAACACAACATAAAAATAATTAAACAAATACACATATATAAAAAAAATTATCTAGAATAAACTAAAAATATATACCATAACAAATGCACATAAACTAAAAAATATCTAGACAATAAAACAATTATAGAACACTTAAAGAATAAGTAAAAGAATGCTTTTAAGAAATATAACTGATTTTGGAGAGCTTGTCTGCCCGTAACTTTGCTCTGTGGTAGTTTAATATAGTTTTTTTTTTTTTAATTGTCTTTCTTTCTTTTTTTCAAAATTTCCCCTGTATAACTGCTCCCGCCACTACTTCTTCTTCCCTGTTCTTCACTTTACCCAGTTTAACTGCTCCCGCCACTACTTCTTCCTCCTTTTTTTCTTCACTTGCCTGCATCTATTTTCCCTGGAATTCATTCATCTCAACTCTAAAATGGAATCCTTTCATCCAGTTCTTTCCAATGCTATTACTGCTCATGAAAGAGAAGTTTTCAATATATCAAATGTTGTTTCTCCAACTCCAACTCCTAGGCCTACTCTCCATAGACTTTTTTGTAGAATTTTCTCTAAAAGGGATTATAATTTAAATCAGAAGCAACTCAAAATTTTCATTTGTAAACATTGGTAAGGAAGGTTTGCTGTTGATATTGCTGATTACGAAAGTGAATCTTTAGGAGTTACTTTTGGATGTGAATGAGATGTAAGAAGGGTTCTTTCTAAAGAACCATGGCACTTTCACAATCTTCATATGATATTATGTCTTCCAACTGCTTTGGAGAATGCCACAATTGAATCAGTAACAACTACTCCCTTTCGGGTTCAAGTATTCAGGCTTCCTTTCCTCAATAAATCTGAAAGTCTTGCTAAGGTTATTGGTAATCTCATTGGTACTTTTGTTGAAGTTTTTGATGAATCTTTGAATGAGGGTTGGGGTCCCCTTTTAAGGATTAGAGTGGAAATCGATGTCTATAAGCCTCTTCTTCGGGGTCAATTGGTTACTCTTCCATGGTTGGCTGATGAACTATGGTTAGACTTTCGCTATGAGCGTCTTCCCGATTTCTGTTATGAGTGTGGAATTATAGGCCATGTCTTTGACAATTGTCCTCAATTCCTAGAAAAAATTGACAATGGCCTTGATCCGGACTTGCCTTATGGTCATTGGATGGAAGGGGCTGCTCTCCCTAGGAATACTTATGATTGATATCGACAAGATTTTTCCAAATCGGGGCCTTGGCCCTTTATCACTCGGCTGGCTAGAAACACCATTTCTCCGATCATATCTCATCCTAGACAACCACCAGCCTTACCACGACATATCACACCACAGGAGAAAGGGAAATCTGTTGTATAGTCAACTCATAATTCCCATAACACTTTTGTCATGCTACACCAGAACAAAAATCTCTCTATAACACCACTTGATTCTCTCACAAAATAAGTACCGGGCTATGTTGAAAAACAAATGCATCAAGACAAGGGAAAAGCTATTGTGGAACCTAACTATGATATTCCCCCACTCTAACAAAAAGCCTTCAACTTCACGGCTCCGACTACACCACTGGCAAATTATGAACAAGGTTTCGAATACTACTTATCATTCTCATAGAGCCTCTATTCTTCCATCGATGACTCAAGGAAACATAACAGCTCGAATCCCTCAAATGCTTATGTTATATTGGCAAGTAACAAACCTGCTGGTGTAATTCCAACTACTGTAGTACACTCTGATTTCACTGCTACAAAATTAGTGCCTCTATCAATTAGCACTCCACCGGCCTACATTCACTTGGATAATCAAACAAACACTCATTCCACACCAATTTCACCAACCACTGTGGATTCAAACACAATTTTAGTTGGGCCAACCACTATCACAAATGTCGATGCTAGTGAATCCAACTTCAATAATCTGTCCACTCACCAACATTCGAATGTCCATGACAATCGTGTAGCATTTATTTTTTCTAAAAGACAATTGGTGTATTCTAGTGGAAATGTTAGACAAGTGTTAAAGAGATGCCGCACCCAAAGTTCACCCCTTGCTAATTATACCAACATGTTGGAGCAACCAACAGTGAATCCTGCCTTTCAGTTTTCTGACCTCTCATTGAAGGATGACACCAAGGATGCAAAATTGGCGTAGGCTGACCCTCAGCCTCGCCAGTCTCCATGAATATCATTAGTTGGAATGCACGAGGTTTGTGCAGTCCTCGTGGTTTTTGTTATCTAAAACTTCTAGTGAAACAAAATTGTCCTGATGTAATATTTCTCATGGAAACCAAGTTAAAAACTGGTGCCCTTTCTAAATTTCATAATGTTTTACATTTTTCTAATGGGATAAAAATTCCTAGAATAGGTTTAGGGGGCGGTTTAATGTTCTTATGGAAATCTCACATCAATGTAACCATTCTCAATTATGCAATAAACTTTGTTGACTGCTATATGTCGTGTAATAATGGCCTGCAATGGCACTTCTCTGGTTTTTATGGCAATCCAATCACATCTTCGAGACATCTTTCTTGGACACTCCTTAAAAGACTACATGACTCTGCTCCTTTGCTTCCTTGGTTAATTATGGGTGATTTCAATGAGATCTTTACTGTTGATGATAAAATTGGAGGCCCCCCATGTCCAAGTAAACAAATTGAAGACATTCGTGATGTTCTTGATTACTGTGGACTCTTGCCTTTCTCTTTTACTAGAGAACCTTTCACTTGGCACAACAATACTCGTTCAAATGCTAATGTAAAAGAGCGTCTTGATTATGTTTTCTCCGATATACCATGGACGAATCAATTTCAATTGCCAACACTGAAACATTTGGACTTTTATAGCTCTGACCATAGGGCTTTAATTGTTTCTCTCTTGCTCAATACTCAGGCAGCACCACCACGTTTCAAGTCCAGATTTCATTTTGAGAAGCTATGGCTTAAAGAACCTGAGTGTGAAGATTTTATTTTGAACTGTTGGCAGGAAACAAATGACTCCTCAACCATGAACTTGCTGCAGAATATTGCAGCACTCTCTTCAAGTCTGCAATCCTAGCATCATCATAAGTTCAGTGATCTGCCCAAGAAGATAAAATCTGCTCATTCCAAAGTTCACAATCTTCAAGACTCATACGATACCTCACCATCACATTTCTCAGAGCTTCACCAATCTGAGAGTATCCTTGACAACTTACTTGCACAGGAAGAGGAGTATTGGCAATAGAGAAGTCGTATAGATTGGTTACAAGCAGGTGACTCTAACACCAAATATTTTCATCAGCGTGCTAATTCTTGCAAAAACAATAATAAAATCAGTTATTTTATGGATGATACTAGTATAGAACATTCCTCCAAGGCTGACAATTTAAGACTAATTCAGCAACACTATATTGACATTTATACCTCGGAAGGGTCTGATATGAATGCCCTGGTCCATGTTCTAAGTACGACTCCATCTGTTATTTCTGCTGATGAAAATTAAGCTCTCACCAAAGCTTTCACTGCTGTTGATGTCTGTTAGAAATATTTTACCAGGATCTAGATTTACTACCATGTATATTTCATTAACATCCTAATATGAATTCTAAAACAATGAAATAAACACATATAAAGTTTAGGAAACCTTACATTGGGTGCAGCGGAATATAATGACTCCTTCCGTTCAGATCTCCAGCCCTTGAATCCTTTCTGTAGCAGAGCATTATCAAGATCTGAACCTGGATCTCTTTCTCTCCTTCCTTCGATGCTGATTCTCCTTCTTGTTGATTGGATTCTACACAATCTTCCACACTATGATTGAGATACCACTTGATGTGTGTGGGCACTACTCTATCACTAGGGTTCAAAATTGAAGAGAAGAAAAGAGAAGAAGAGGGTGGCGGCTATGGCATAGAAAAATAGCTTAGGTTTTTCTCTGAAATGAATAAGATGCATGTGATTATTTCCTAAGCCATCACTATCTATTTATAGTAAGCCACATAGGGTTCGGTTTGAATTATATGGCATTAAAATAATGAAAATATTAAATGATAAACTCTATATAAGTGGCCGGCCATATTAGTGGATAATGGACCTCACTTTTTGCAATTTGCTGTTTTATCATTTCTACATCTCATTTTCTCAAAAACGCCAATTTTCCAATTCAACCATTTAAATGCCAATTCTAATTATTTAATAACTAAAAATTAATTATTAAATAATATTGTCATTTAATGTATTTATTAATTAGACATATAAAGTCTCTTAATTAATAAATAAAACCTAGAATCTCTTTTCTTCACAATTTTGCCCTTGCTTAGTGAAAATTCATAAATTAGACATAGTCTAACTTTAGAATTATAATTGATTAATTAAAATCAATTAACTGAGTCTTACAAGCAGTATGGTCTCAACTAGTATGGGGACCATGGGCCTATATAACCGATCTTCCAATAAGCCGAACCGAATTTACCAAGTAAATTCCCTAACTTATTAATTCCTTATTGAATCCACACTTAGAACTTGAAATTGCACTCTCAGTCATATAGAACGCTCTATATGTTCCACGATATAGATACACTATTAATTATCCATTGTTATAATCCTAATTTGATCAATGACCCTCTAGTAGATGATCTACATTGAATAGGAACTAAATTACCGTTACACCTTCAATATATTTTATCCTTAAAATACTTAGCTCCGTATAAATGATATTTCAGCGAAGTGAAATGAGATCTCAACCATTTATCTCTGTTTAGCCAAGCTCGAAGGATATCATCGTTTCACTTAAATTCCTATAGAAGTTATAGACTCCATATTTATTTTAGCGCTCCCACTCAATTATACTATCATGTTCCCAAAATGTACGTATCACCCAGACTGTCAAAAGTATGCTTAACTAACAAATCAAAGAACATGTATAATACTCTTGAGATCGAATCTAACCATATCAGGATTAAGATCATTTGATCTAGGATCAACAGGTGATATTGAATTTAATAGATATTACGGTAAATTTTAACAAATCTAATCAAAGTTCAATATCGATCCCTTCCGATGTATACTCCATACATCCGATATTGGTAAACTTTGCCAATGCCCTGGAAAGGACATACCACTTATCCAAGGTGTAAGAATACCTATCGCTGATTGTCATGCCAGTCTAAATCCTGTGAACTGACAAATCAGGGAATAAACTTTCGAACATATAATTAAGATTATATTCCACTGTGCTGAAAACACTATAATCATTAACAAATTCATATGTTCTGGACTTAAATAGAATTTATACATTATATATAATCATGAAATAAATTATGTGAACCATGCAACATAAAATGTTATTTCTGATCTTTATTAATAAGTAAATCTGATTATATTGAAATGGGTTTTATTTAGGGCACAAAACCGAACAATATCTTCAAAACTCTTCAATCAATGAAGATTGATAGTAGCCTAGGAATTGATGGTTTCTCTGTAATGTTTGATTGTCAATATTGGCACATTGTTGGGGAAATGGTCACCAACTCAGTTCTCAATGCACTGAACCATGGAGCTGATCCAACTTTGCTCAACAAAACATTGATCACACTCATTCCAAAAATCAAAAAGCCGACTATGATGTCACAATATAGACCAATAAGTCTCTGCATAGTACTTTACAAACTGATTTCAAAGACAATTGCTCTTAGACTGAAACCAATCCTTTCTCGTGCTATATCAAATACACAGAGTGCTTTTCTTCCTCACAGACTAATAACTGATAATGTATTGGTTGCTTTTGAGCTTTTACACTCTTTAAAAAATAGACGTCGTGGCCGAGTGGGATATGCAACTATGAAACTTGACATGACCAAGGCATTTGATCGTGTTAAATGGTTTTTCCTTAAAAAGATGATGTTTGATATTGGTTTCTCTCCCATCATTGTGAATCTGATCATAAGGTGCATTAATTCTGCATCATACTCTTTCTTGGTTAATGGGGAAATTCAAGGAAATCTTGTTCCAGGGAGAGGGATTCGACAAGGTGATCCGTTATCGCCTTATATTTTCATTATTTCTTCGGAAGCCTTATCCCGAGTATTATAACATGAAGAAATGCCTGGTAATTTTTAAGGCCATTGAATCACTAGAAATGCTCCATCCATTACACACCTTTTCTTTGCGGATGACAGCTTCATTCTTTGTAAGGCTACTAGCCCCTCTGGAACCGCACTAAAATGCTCCTTGGACTCCTATTGCAAAGCTTCTGGAAAGCTACTCAATCAAGCAAAATCAAGCCTATCCTTCTCTCCAAATACCAGCAGCGAAGATCAATCAAGCTTTCAACAGATTTTTCAAATGCAAATTCAACCTCTACATGAGAAATATTTGGGTTTACCTTCTTCTTCAAGTAAAGATAAGCATATATTATTCCAAAACATCACAAATAAAATCAGGAAGCTACTTAATTCTTGGCAAGAAAAGCTCTTCTCGGCTGCTGGGAAAGAAATCCTCTTGAAAGCAGTTGTGCAAGTAATTCCTACATATGCTATGAGTTGTTTTCAACTACCAAAAAAATTAATTGATCAAATTGAAAAAATGATGAATAGATTTTGGTGGGGATCCAATGCTACAGACACAGGCATTCATTGGAAAAATTAGAAAGCTTTATGTCATGCTAAATGTGAAGGAGGTTTGGGTTTTCGTGACGTTATTCATTTTAACCAATCTTTATTGGTGAAGCAAGCATGGAGGATTTTTTTGAATCCAAACTCATTACTAAGCACCCTATTGAAGCACCAGTATTACTCTAATTTTGGTTTTTTGGAAGCTGATATTAGAATTCATCCCTCTATGACATGGAGATGTATAGTTTGGGGAAAGGAATTACTTCAAAAGGGCCTTAGATGGAAGGTTGGAACTGGGAAAAATATTTTTGCTGCATCTAATAGTTGGCTGCCAGGAACTTTCACTTTTGAACCTCTGCAATTTCTAGCAGCAGACCCTTACTTGCATGTATCTAGCTTCATTACACCTGACCGAAATTGGAATACTCACTTACTGCAGCAAAGTTTAATTCCCTTTGATATTCAGCATATTTTGGACATTCCTTTGACCTTTCATCCTCATCCCGATCAACAAATTTGGCACTATACTTCGAATTGAATATATAATATATGTCAAATCGGGATATCAACTTTCACTTAAGTTAAATAACTTGGAAGATGAATCTTCTTCCAGTTCTGAATCTAAATGGTGGAAGAGATTTTGGTCTTTGAAAGTGCCGTCGAAGATCAAAATTTTCTATGGCGGGTTCTACAAGATGTCCTGCCAGTTGTAGCCACTCTAAATAGAAGACATGTTGCTGATTCAAGCCGATGCCCACTCTGCTCCTATCACCAGGAAACAACCTTTCATGCTCTCTTTGCTTGCAAAAGAGCTAAAAAAGTGTGGCTTTCCTCTGGTATTCAAATACCACATATTATGAATCATCATGCTTCTTGTAAGTCACTTCTCTTCTATATCTCAGATATATTATCTACTTAAGAATTGGAACAAGTGGCTTGCATATGTTGGAGTATTTGGAATGAACGAAACAACGACTTTCATGGTAAAAATCCAAACCTCCTGAGATTTTATTACAATTTGCTCTGAATTATGTGGCTGAATACCAAGTTGCAAATTGTAACATAAACAAAGGAGGACAAATGGACATTCAACAGAATCAATGCCCCACTTCTACTACACCTGAGTGGATGTGTCTATTGGAATTTATTTTACCAGGATCTTAGATCTACTCACAAGTATGTTGTTTAAACACCCTAAATATGAACTTTCTAAAACGATAAATTAAACACATATAAAGTTAAGAAAACCTTACATTGATGCAGCGGAATTAATGTCTCCTTCCACTCAGATCTCTAACCCTTGAATCCTTTCTGTAGCAGAGTATAATCAAGATCTGAGCCCAAATGTCCTTCTTCTTCAAGTTTGATCCTTCACAGTCTTCCAATCTATGATTGAGTTACTGCTTGCTGTGTGTGGGCACTTACTCTTTCACTAGGGTCGAAAAAGATGAAGGAGAAAAGAGAGAGAGAGGTTTTGGCCAAGGTATAGAAAGTGGGGAAGGCTCAGTTTTCTGAAGAGAGAAATTTCTGTCAGAAAGGCTTATTCAAAGATGTGTATTTGACTGAGCCATCACTTTCTATTTATAGGCAACTACTAGGTTTAGGTTAGGATTTATTTGGCATTAAAATAATAAAAATATTAATTTGAAAAAGCTAATCTAAGTGGCCGGCCATGGTGTTGATTGGGCCTCACTTGATTTTGCAATTTTATCAAATTTTATCTCTATTTTCTCAAAAACGCCAATTTTTCAATTCTAACCTTTTAAATGCCAAAACTAATTATTTAATAACTAAAATAGATTATTAAATAATATTGTCATTTAATTTAATTATTAATTAGACATATAAAGTCCATTAATAAATAAATAAACCTAGAAACTCTTTTCTTTACAATTTCACCCCTGCATAGTGAAAATTCATAAAATTAGACATAGTCTAACTTTAGAATTATAATTGATCAATCACGAATCAATTAATGAGTCTTACAAGCAGAATGTTCTCAACTAGAATGGGGACCATGGATCTATATGCTGAGCTTCCAATAAGTGAACCAAATTTACCAAGTAAATTCCTACTTATTAATTCTTCGTTGAATCCACTCTTAGAACTTAGAATTGCACTCTCAGACTTATATAGAGCATATTGTATGTTTCACGATATCAATATACTATCTCATTTAACCATTGTTATAATCTTATTGTGATTTAAAGATCCTCTATATAGATGATTTACATCGAGATAGGATTTCTTTACCGTTCTCACCCCTCAATGTATTTTGCCCCTTAAAACACTTAGCTACCTGTAAATGGTGTTTAGTGATCTAATAATTAGTCAGTTAAACAAGAGCTCATCCATTTACTTCTATTTGCTAAGCTCGAAGGGAATCATCACTTGGCTTCTATACACCAGTAGAAGCTATAGATTCCATATTTATGTTCAGCACTCCCACTTAATCATACTATCATGTTCCCAAAATATACGTATCACCCTGACCCGAAAGTAGGCTTTACTAAGAAATCAAAGAACATGAATAGCACTCCTGAGTTGAGCCTAAGCATATCAGGATTTATATTCTTTTAATCTTAAGATCAACTACTGATATTGACTTGGAAAGATATGTATAACGGTAAGTTTGTAATATCTTAACTTAGTTGCAATATCGGTCCAGTCCAATGTATACTCCATACATTCGAAACTAGTATACTTTACTAATGTCCTGGAAAGAACATAACACTTACTCCAAGTGTAAGTACACATCATCGCTGATTATCACATCAGTGTAAATCCAATAACACTGATGAAACAGGGACCAAAACTTTTAATTCATATGATCACAATCACATTCTACTGTATTGACGATACTGTAATTGTGAATAAACATATGATCTGGATTTAACTGATTTTGTGTGTATGAACGTAATAAACATATTAAACATATTAAACCATTAGCATGTAAAATTCATGCAAACATCAATCACTTCAAATTTCTTATATTGATAACTAATCAGATTGTAAAGAGTTTTATTTAGGGCATAAAACCCAACAGTGTCCTCCTTCAAGAAGGCTGAAACTCAATACCGATGCTGCGATAAATACAATGGATTAGATCTCTGGTTTTGGAGAAGTTTTGCTTGACTCTAATGGGGAGACTTTAGCAACCTTCTCCCTTCCTTTCCCAAGATGCTATAAACCAGAAATTTTAGAAGCTTTGGCCATCTTTATAGTCTACAGAGACTGATTTCTCTTCAATTCTCGGTGCACTACATTGAAATGGATTCACTTTTGGTGGCGAAAGGATTGCAATCTTCTAATGCCTTAGTTTCTGAATTTAATTGTATTTTATCTGATATTCCTAATCTTGTGACCAATTTCCCAAGAGTGCAGATTTCCCATGTTCCTAGATCTGCTAATACTTATGCTCATACGCTAGCTAAGTATGCTCTTTAGGTCGACACAGATTGTGTTTGGTTGGAGGAATTAGCTCCTCTCTAAACTGTTGTATTTTAAACTTGCATTTTCAATGTATTACATTTTTTATTTTCAAAAAAAAAAAACATAAAAATAACTATAAAACAACAAAAAGACAGCTACAAAATAACCAAATAATGACAAGATATCGTCGTTGTTGCAATATGCATATCATTCATAAATTAATTTTGAATAAACTACAAAACATCCAAAATAAGTACTACTTTTATTAATCATGTGAGCGAGAGAAAGATATAAGAATAGTGCTCCTAGTTCTTTTTGTAAGAGAGATAAATAGTGTTAAAAAATATCACTAAAGGTGTGTAAGTAAAAAAAATTAATTAAGATTCTTTTACAAAATGTGATTAATTAAAAAATAAAAAAGCATGCATTAGTTTGAGTGTGAGTAGTAAAAAATAATAAAAGAGAGAAAAAGATATCAACTAAGTGCGAGCAAGTTGCAATGTTTTTTTTTTGAAAAAATAATAAAATAAAATTTTGTGAGAGTGAAAAAAAATTAAAAAAAAAAAAAGTAATGTATAGAGTTATACTTATTATGGTATTGTTCCGTAACTATTTAAAAATCAATTTTTTGATTAATTAATCAAAAACCATGAAGAAACTACAAGATTTTGTTAAGTAAAATTTTAAAATATAAAAAATAAAATAGTTTCAGAACATGCCATATATTTATATTTATATATAAAGATAAAATAATTAATGTGAGAAAACAGAAAAAAGATGAAAAAGAGAGAGAGAGAGCAGAGGAAAAAAAAAGATAAAAAAAGAAGCTGGTTGAAAAAAAATGTTAACATTAGCTGACTGTTAAAAAATAGAGATCATTAGCTGATTGAAAAAAAAAAGGGTCAGCGTTGAAAGAGGAGAAGAAAAAAAAACAGAGAGAAAAAAAAAGCTTCATAGAAGCTTAAATAAATAAAACAAAAATAATAAAAGTGAAAAAAAAAAAATAAGGTATAAGTAATATAAATATAAAAAATTATTTACAATATAAATGTTAAGTTTGAAAAAAAAATATAGTACTTTATGTTTATGGTAAATTTTTTTTTATTGACTTTTCATTTAAAATGTTTTAATTTTTAATTTCTTCAAAACCATAAGATGTTGCAAAAGAATTCTGATATATTCATATAGATATTAATTAATTAATGACAGAGGTGTGGATTAATTGAAGAAAACAAAAAGCAAATAACTGAAACAATATCATAATTCATTGAGACAGATTTATGTATAGATTTTATTTCTATTTTAATTGTGTTAGTAAACAGCTCAACAATGTTTGAATTTTGGTTTAACAAAGTTTAGATGAAGTTTTTGGGTGGACCAAGCTTCATAACATAGTTCAACAGCTATATATTTTAGGAATGAATAAGTAAGTTAGGTGGATGAAGCATATAGTATTTCAATTGCTATACTTAATGAATGAGTAAGCAAGTGGAGTGGATGAGGATGTAAAGGCCAATTGCACCGAAAGGTATTAAAATATAGTGAGTGGCAGCATAGCAAGCAACCCATTTAGAAACAAGACAAATTTTCTAAAGACACTTTTTCCTCTTAACAAAAAACAAAAAATAAAAAATTTGCATAAAGGGGATAATAGTGGGCCACTACCAAGCACAAATTGATAGCCGAAAACCATCACAGATTTTGTTTTGAGGTGAAATCACACCCTAGATTTTGTACTTGTCTTAAATCAGTTAGGTCTCTCATTTTGTATATATTTTTTTTGTTTTCTTTTCGATGGAATCTCTCATTTTATATGTTTATTTTAAGGTTATAACTGCTTAAAGTTACTCTTTTTTAGTTACACATTTAGTCATCTTTAGTGTTGATCGTCTAAAATATACTTTACACTAGATTTACATGATTCATGATTTCAAATGCACTGATTACATGATGATAAGAAGTGTAAATGTGGTCCTACTTTGGACAGGTAGTGAAATGTTAAGGGTAAGATATAAAAATTCAATAGATTGAATTAGTGTGCGGTGCCAACAATTATATAATATTTACAGACTAGTCTATTGAGGAGGAGAATATGAATATGATTGAGAATGTGTAGGAATTTCTACAGAAGCAACTAGTATCTATTGCGATCCAACTCTAAAACTTAACACAAATACAATTAAACGAACATAAATCAAACAACTAAATAACATAAGTTAACTGCAAGATATTAGAATATTTTTATTTATGGAAATTATTTTCTAATTAAGGAAATGATTTTCTATTTAAGGAAATAAATAAATAATTGATTTTCTGATAAATGAATATTTTATATTCATTGAATCTGAACAAAATCAATTATGTAATATTCTATATATGGTCAGATTTCTATATTCATTACCTGATTTGATTTCCTGAATTAATTGTCAAAATATTCTGACAATTAATGTGGCGCGAATGCGATGGAGTATCTCACCTATAAATATAGGGTCTCGGTCCCCGAGCTCCTCACTCATTCTGAATCCATTCAGCAAATTCCATCTAAAGAGAGTTGAGAGAGCGAGGAAGCCCGAACTCCAATACTGAAGCTATCGCAGGGATTGAAGCTCAAAGATCAATGGCTGGAGGTACATCGATCCTTTCATTGCATATATTATTGATATGATTACAGTTTATTTTCCGCATTTCATATCATTGTATATGCTATATTACATACACTATATATATAGTCTAACAGTTGGTATCAGAGCGGATTTATCTCTGCCTTGATTTTATTTGAGTTTCATATATATATATACATACATATACTGTTCATATATATACATATTTGTTTTCGGTTCTGTATATATATATATTTATATTCATACCATTTATATTATATATACTTTTAATCAGTATATACATATATATATATATATATTTTATTGTTCATATATACATATATATTATATACTCATACATTCGTACGTGTATATATATATATTTTATATGTATATATGTTTATATATATATTGTATATTATATATATGTTTTGTCACATAATAATAATCATAATATTCATTTTTTTATTATGTGATATATACATGCATATATATATATATACATGCGTATATATAATCACGATCGGTCTATGGTTTTGTTTTTTCCTTTTTTCATTTTTGGTGTTTATTTCGAATTCTATATACATTACTATATTCGTATAGTATTATAGATCGATCTAAGCATTGAAAATTCATTGAAAAACTTAAAGATGGAAAAAATTTTCAGTTAAAACTTTTTCGGACCCGATTAGTTTCGTGATATTAAAGTATATATTTTTTCGTGTTTTCGTGCATAAAATCTATGTGGATCTCTTTATTATTTGATTTAGAACATTTTAGATTTGAAAACACGCAATTTGGTCGTCGGAAACGCAATTTCCGATCGGGTTTGGGTCGGGTTCGACGGACCCGCGTGCAGAAAAACGGGTCAAAATCGACCCGGTTCGCTGAAGAAGACGACGCAAAACGACATGTCGTTTGGAGAAAACGACGTGTCGTTTGGCGTAAAACGACGTGTCGTTTGCATGGCACATTGCAGCTGTCGTTGTTGAAAAACGACATGTCGTTTTTCACATTGTGGAAAACGACATGTCGTTTATACTCTTATGAATCAGCCTTGCATTGAAAAAACGACGTGTCGTTTTTCTGTTAGGGAAAACGACGTGTCGTTTTCTTCTTCATTTTCAGCCCTTCAAATTTTGGAAAAACGACGTGTCGTTTTGCTCTTTGCAAAAACGACATGTCGTTTGGCAGTATGGTTTTTTCAAAAAAAAAAAAAAAAAAAAAAAAAAAGGGAAAAATTCCGAATTTTTTTTATAATTTTATTTTTTTTTTTGAATATTAATTATTTTCCCATTTCAGTGTTAATTTAGTCAATAAATTGCATTTAGTTAATTTTCCGTTTTTGTTTAATACATATATTTAGTATAAATTGAAAATGGACATTTGTTTAAATTTGGTAATTTATTACATGATTTATTTAGGCATGTAAAAATTGTGCTAATTCGTGCATTTAATTAAATATTACCAAATTTATGCAATTTATTGTCTAAATTAATTTTGAAAAATCTGCCATTAATTTCATATTAAGGAATTTGCATTTAATTAATGATCATACATTAATTGTATTATTTTGTATTTAATTGACAAATTTATGTTTAATGCAATTAATTTAGATTTGTATGATTTAAATGCTATACATAAATTCCTTTTATAGTGCTAGATATATTTAGAAATATTCAAACATTAGGATAGGTTGAATATTTTATTTAGCAATTAAGTTTCATAAAACTTCATAAAATTATTCATAAAATATTCATAAAACTTAATAAAATGAATAAAATATGAATAAAACGTAAGTAGTTTTGTGGTTTGACATAAGAAAACATGAACACAGGACAAATGCTCATATCTAGAACGGTTTTTAATGATCTTCGGACGACCACACTAGGAGCACTAATCTCAGTGATTGTCTATTATGTTAATAACGAAATTACTTTTAGGTAGAGCCCAATACCTAATGTCTAAAGTGAAAATATAATTTTTTATAATTAGGGAGTAGCCACAGCATCTTTAATTATATAAAATTATATATTAATTAAAATTCACCTTAATGGACAAAACTTGTAATTAATTATTTGGATATAATAATTTTACCCCACAGGGATTTTATTATATTTTTATAATTAATTAGGATAATATATTAAGTTAAATTCTCTTAATTTACCCCACAGGGAGTTATGAGGATTTGAATTAATAGTGTTATCACAAATTTTAATTAAAGATAGATTTCATTCCTCCATTATTTCTAAATTAAATACTTCATTAAATCTATCATAAAGTTCATCCAATTTTATTAGATTTAAAATTTAGCCCACAGGCAATTTTAGATTTAATAAAATTTTCATCTTCATCATGTTTCTACATTGGTAAAACATGAATTCATTAAAGCCTCAATTCTTTTAACATCTAAATTTTTGTAATCCTATTCTTGCAGCTATTTCATCCACCTCTAAATATCTTTGAAATCACTAGTGAAATCCCACGAGCTTAGGAGTGACAACTTCAAAATCTGGAAGGAACGAGTTCTTCTCCACCTAGCTTGCACCGACATGGATTATGCAATAAGGAAAGATGAACCATCTATCAACGATACTAGCACCGCTGGCCGAGATTGCCCTTGCGTGAAAAGTGGGAGCAATCTAATCGTCTACTCGCATCATGTTCATTATGTCCGGAATTCCTATGGGAATGCGTGGATCGGTGGAGCCACACGAGAAGGTGAAAGACTTTATCAAAGTTATGGATGAGCGAGTTTGACACTTCGGATAAATCCTTGTTCATCAACCTCATTCAAGAGTTCTCGTCCACAAAACTCACCTGTTAAAGGAGTTCGAGAACACATTTCTAAAATGAGGGACATCACTCGCTCATTTGAAGAAACTCGACGTTATCATTCACGATACCTTCTGGTTCATTACATCCTTCACAATCTTCCTCCACACGGTATGGGCCTTTCAAAATTTCCTACAACACACATAAAGAAAAATGGACTATCAATGAATTGATGACCATGTGTGTTCAAGAGGAAGCCAGGCTCCTACGGGAGCAAGGAGAAAGTGTTCACACGACCACTCAACCTAAGAAACGCAAGCCATTCAAGAAGAACAAAGGGAAAAAGCCCATGGCTCACAAGGCTGCCATAAAGAAAGATTCCATCAAATGTTTCTTTTGTAAACAAAAGGGACATGCTAAAAGGGAGTGCGGCCGAGTTCAAGAAATGGATGGATGACAAAGGTAATCCAATTTCCTTAGTATGTTATGAATCTAATATGGCTAATGTTAATCTTAACACATGGTGGATTGATTAGGTTCAACAATTCACATAACAAATTCCTTGCGGGATATTCAAAATCTAAGGAAGCCGGTGGCAAGTGAGCAAAGCATCTTATCCTGGAAACAAGATGGGCTCACATGTGGAAGCTATTGGAACATGCAATTTAGTTTTAAGTAATGGTTTTATTTTAAAGTTAGAAAAGACCTTTTATGTACCAAGTTTCTCTAGAAACTTGATTTCGATTTCAAGACTTATACCCTTTGGTTTTTCCTTTACATTTTCGTACAAATATTTCAATTTATATTATAAATCTGAATGTGTTGGAAATGGTATTTTGTACGATGGTCTTTACCGCCTTAATTTACAAAATAATACCACTAATAATGTTATGCATGTTCACGCCGGCACTAAGAGATGTGTTATGAAAGAGGATTCCCGTACATTGTGGCACCGGAGATTGGGACATATCTCCATTGATAGAATTAAAAGATTGGTAAAAGATGGGGTACTCAATACCTTAGATTTTTGCGACTTTGATACTTGTGTGGATTGCATTAAGGGAAAGCAAACCTCCAAGTCCGTCAAAACCGGTGTCCATAGGAGTTACGAAATATTAGAAATCATACATACCGATATATGTAGTCCGGATATGGAGTCACATGGTCGAAATACTTCATCTCATTCATAGATGATTACTCACGCTACATGTATATCTACTTACTTCATAATAAAAGTGAAGCATTAGATGTCTTTAAGATATTTAAAGTGAAGTAGAGAAACAATGCAACAAGCAAATTAAGATAGTGAGATCGGATAGAGGAGGTGAGTATTATGGTAGATACACAAGATGGACAAGCACCTGGTGCATTTGCGAAGTTTCTTGAAGAAAATGGGATTGTTGCCCATTACACCTTGCCCGTACACCCGAGCAAAATGGTGTTGCGTAAAGAAGAAACCGAACATTAATGGACATGGTGCGGAGTATGCTTAGTAGCAACTCTAACCTTCCTAAATCCTTGTGGATCGAAGCATTAAAGACATCCGTGTACATATTAAACCGAGTTCCAACAAAGGCAGTCTCAAAAACTCCTTTTGAATTATGGAAAGGTTGGAAACCAAGTTTGAATCATGTACGCATTTGGGGATGTCCATCTGAAGTCAGAATATATAATCCACAAGAGAAGAAATTGGACCCAAGGACCATAAGCGGATTCTTTATAGGGTACGCCGAAAAGTCTAAAGGTTACAAGTTTTATTGTCCATCTCATAGCACAAGAATTGTGGAATCAAGGAATGCAAAATTTCTTGAGAATGCCTTGATCGATGGGAGTGATCAATCAAAGGACTTAGGTCCCGAGAAAGATCCTTCGAACCTTCCACTTCAAAAGCAAGATTGATTATGGTTAACACTCCCGTAGTTCAAACGAATGTTCAACAACCATTACCAATCACCGAAGATCCACAAGTTGGTAATGATAATCCGGTAGATCAAAATGTTCAAGAGTTGCACGCAACCGTTGAACAACCCGCCGAAACCGTCGCTCCCCAAGAGCCTGTTGGGGAAGTCTTAAGAAGATCTACTAGACCTATCAAACCAAAAATTTACAAAGACTATGTTGTGTATTTATTAGAATCTGATATTGGAATTGGAAATGATCCAGAAACGTTTTTACAAGCTATGAACAGTAGAGAATCAAAATTGTGGTACGATGCTATGGATGATGAAATGAATTCTATGAGGTGCAACGAGTACGGGAACTTGTAAAGTTGCCTAATGGGGCGAGAGCCATTGGCTGTAAATGGGTTTATAAAACTAAGAAAGACTCATTAGGCAACACTGAGAGGTACAAAGCGAGACTTGTTGCTAAAGGATTCACTCAAGAGGAAGGAATTGACTATACGGAGACTTTTTCTCCTGTATCAAAGAAAGATTCCCTCAGAGTCATCTTGGCATTAGTTGCTCATTTTGATTTAGAGCCGGGAGCGAGATGGATGTAAAAGCGCTTTTACGAATGGTGATCTAGAGGAGGAGGTATACATGAAACAACCAGAAGGATTCACCTCTAGTGATGGTCAGGATTTGGTATGCAAGCTCGAAGTCCATCTATGGATTAAAACAAGCATCCCGCCAATGGTATTTAAAATTTCATGATGTCATCTCTTCCTTTGGATTTGAAGAGAATGTCATGGATCAATGCATATACCTGAAGGAAAGTGGGAGTAAAATTTGTTTTCTTGTTTTATATGTGGACGATATTCTTCTTGCATCCAATGATAAAGGGTTGCTATGTGAAGTGAAATAATTTCTTTCAAAGAACTTTGAGATGAAAGACATGGGTGAAGCATCCTATGTCATAGGCATTAAGATTCATAGAGATAGATACCGAGGTATCTTAGGTTTATCTCAAGAAGCCTACATCAACAGAGTTTTAGAAAGATTTCATATGAAAGATTGTTCACCGAGCGTTGCACCAATTATGAAGGGTGATAAATTAAATTTGAGCCAGTGCCCAAAGAATGATTTTGAAAGAGAACAAATGAAGAACATTCCTTATGCTTCTGCTGTTGGAAGCCTAATGTATGCTCGAGTGTGCACAAGACCCGACATTGCTTATTCGTCGGAATGTTAGGAAGATTTCGAGTAACCCGGGGATAGACCACCGGAAAGCCGCAAAGAAAGTAATGAGGTATCTTCGGGGTACTAAGGATTACAAACCGATGTTCAAACGAACCGACAATCTAGAAGTAGTTGGCTACTCGGACTCGGATTTCGGCGGTTGCGGTGATTCACGTAAATCTACATCCGGTTACGTGTTTATGTTTCTTGGTGGAGCTGTGTCCTGGAGGAGTAACAAACAAACTTTGACTGCTACTTCTACTATGGAGGTTGAGTTCGTTTCTTGTTTTGAGGCTACATCACATGGTGTATGGCTAAAGAGTTTCATTTCAAGCCTTAGAGTGGTTGATTCCATTGCAAGGCCGTTAAAGATGTTCTGTGACAATTCAGTTGCTGTTTTCATGGCTAAGAACAAAAAAAGTGGAAGTCGGAGCAAGCACATCGACATTAAGTACTTAGCTATTAGAGAACGTGTTAAGGAAAATAAAGTGGTCATTCAACACATTAGCACTGAATTGATGATTGCCGATCCTATGACAAAAGGCTTGCCACCTCATAAATTCAAGGATCATGTAGAGAACATGGGACTTGGTTCCCTTATGTAATTTGTACAAATAAAGTTATTATTAATGAAACTCTTATTTTGATTTTTCTCATATTTATGCGCATCTTAATTTTACATTTGAGAAAAATTTCAGAGGACCTGAATAAACATAAGGTTTAGGGTTTATTCACTTAAGTACATTGCCACATAAAGTACATTGTTATATAATAAATGTATTGTAATACATGGAAGATAATACTCGATTCATAATGAGGACATGTCGCTATGGTTCGTATGTTTATTATATAATGAGGAACGTTGGGTTTGAATATTTTAGTTTAAATGCTGACCAAGTGGGAGAATATTAGAATATTTTTATTTATGGAAATTATTTTCTAATTAAGGAAATGATTTTCTATTTAAGGAAATAAATAAATAATTGATTTTCTGATAAATGAATATTTTATATTCATTGAATCTGAACAAAATCAATTATGTAATATTCTATATATGGTCAGATTTCTATATTCATTACCTGATTTGATTTCCTGAATTAATTGTCAAAATATTCTGACAATTAATGTGGCACAGATACTGATGGAGTATCTCACCTATAAATATAGGGTCTCGGTCCCCGAGCTCCTCACTCATTCTGAATCCATTCAGCAAATTCCATCTAAAGAGAGTTGAGAGAGCGAGGAAGCCCGAACTCCAATACTGAAGCTATCGCAGGGATTGAAGCTCAAAGATCAATGGCTGGAGGTACATCGATCCTTTCATTGCATATATTATTGATATGATTACAGTTTATTTTCCGCATTTCATATCATTGTATATGCTATATTACATACACTATATTTTTAGAACCATCATCTCTTTCTCTTTATTTTTTTTTTTTTGAAAATTAAACTCTTATTAACAACAACCAAGAGTTTAATACATATCAATAAGAAAAGAAGAATAATCTTCAATCTAATCTAATTCACCATCCACCCTAAGTGCATGCACAACTAATTCATGAGAAACAAACATGAACTGTAGGGATGCCTTAGAAAAATTGGAAAGCAAACTAGCAAAAAGAAACAATAAAAACCTAGCTCATATCAAAAGAAAGAGCACTATTGAATAACAGATACCAAAACTAAATAAATAGGCTATACTTAACAAAGAGAAAGAACAACATGTAAAACCAATCCATGTCATTAAGACTGAAGCTTCAGCTTGAATGACTAAGAAGTAACCAATAAGTTCAGATCTTCTGCGATATGTGAACTTTTCGCATTTTGAAGTATAAATAAACAACCTACAAAATACCAAAAAAGATAAATGAGATAAGAAATTTACTTAAAGAAAATAAATCAAATCTAAGAACCAAATTTTCAAAATATTATACTTATCTACCAATTAATAGATGAAGAAAAACTTATCTTTGATAATCATTGACCCTCCAATAATCTGTAATATCTTCAAAAATCTATACACTTAAAAAATAAGTAACACAACAAAACATATAACACTACAAAAATACACTAACAAACTGAGAAAATATGAGAACATGTAATATCACTTTCCTTTATGTACAAATAAAATAAAATGAAATATGGTGAAAAAAAAATTGTTAAGAAGTAATATTATAAGAAAAATAAAACAATTTAAAATATAACTTAATAGTTATGATATTAAAATTAACATTATGAGTACAAATTAATACAATATTTCTTATACTATTGAAGTAAAAAAAAAATCGTTACAAAAATAATATTTTATTTTGAAAAAAAAAATATTTAATTTAAAAAAAAATTGAAGAAAATAGAAAATTAATTATATTAGGATTAGTTAAAATAAAAGGAAGACATTTAGTTAACTAATAATAATAATAAAGCAGTTACAAAAAATAAGGGAGCGCCAAGTCGTCCATCACGCATGAAAAACGGACTACCACTTCAGCCACTATTCATATGCGCAACCACCGATGGCAACCGACGACGAACCTAACACCGCATGGAAAAGAATCACGATCGGAATCTTACTAGCCGTTAATCTAGGCTTGGTCGGAGTTCTGAATCGGGAGGGTATATGCTGATATTGCGAGAGAGGTTTATGATGTCCATCGAGATTTGTGCTGACTTCATGTTTCCTTCAGCTTTGGACTCGTCTCTGAGTCCATTTGTATTGTACCAGTGTACGACGGTTTGGTAGGCGGCGAATCAGATATGGCTTTGGATTCATATGACAGTGTGGTGGACAGGTTTTTGGGTTGTATCCGTCGGTTAATTTAGTGAGCAATATCACATATTCTTAATTGATAAGTAGAACGTACGTAGACTTTCAGAGAATTTTTCTCCATTTTCCACTTCAAATTTTCTTAGTAACCAAACAACACATGTTGATATTGATGGAGTAATTAAGCTGCTACCCAGCGACGAACCGGAGAGTATTGAACACCAGAAGAAGAAGAAGAAACGGAAGAAGTCGAAGAAGAGGAAGAAGCTCAAGCGAAAGGTGAGGATTGAAAGCGGCCTGAGTCGCCGCCGGGAAGGCGGATATAGGCGATGGAAGCCATAACCTGAAACGTAAAACGGCTTGGTTAATTATTGTTGATTATGCTCGATGAATAATAATTCTCTTTCTCTTTATTAGTCCAAGGAGTGTTACCATCAATTTTGTATTATAGTTTCTTAAATAATTTGTGTGCCTGAAAATACATATTGAAATATATATTTTTTTAATTTTTCTACTGCAGTGTGCATTATAGTTACAACATTATTCATATAAATTTTTAAAAATTTTCGAATAATTTACAAATGTTGAAAATAGATCTGAATTTTTTTGAACACACATGGTAAAAAGGAATATTAGGAACTCTATTTTCGGTATTGTGAATTATTCAAAAAAATTTAAAAATTTACAATGATGATATTATAACTATAATAGGTATTGCTATACATGTATATATATAAACAACATATGATTTCAAATGCATTAGTTGACTAAGATGTTGTAATTAACATTCTTCTTCATTCAAATAATCTTAAAATATAATACCACAGTTCAACAATATAAGATCAAACAACACTACTCTCAATCACAAGTGTTTCACACACTCTCAAACCCTAAGGTTAAATTTGGTTGAAGGAAAAATATAGGAATATGAATGAGAATAAGAACATGAATAGAAATGGAATGGAATGAAGTTAAAATACATAAAAGTACTTGATAAAAAAATTCAATTTTTTTCTCATCATTGCACTAAAATAGTAGAAAAGTCATTCTATTTGAATGACATTCCAATACATTACAATGCAACCAATAAAGAAACAGAATAAAATTAATTCATTTCTATTTCATTATCTCCAACCAAACGCCATCTGAGTTAAACTCTTTCAAATGTTGAGTGAACTCAATACAAAACCCCTTCCCAAAAGAAATATTTCTCTTTCACTACTACAATTTACTTCTTTCATGACCTACATAATTAGTATAGGTCATAAAAGGATTGTGAGAATTTTTTATGACCATCGAAATCGGACAGAAAATATATTTTATGATGTCCAATATTACCAGGCATGAAGAAAGAAATGTGATATATAATTATTAATATATATATTCTGTTGCCACCAATGTAAGGTTTTCTAGAACATTATATGTGTTTATTTCATTATTTTAGGAAATTCATGTTTAGGATGTTAGATTATAGAATATAATCAAACATAAATGTTAGTAAATCCAGATCCTAGTAAAACAAGTTCCAACATGAGATTTCTCATAATGGGGGTGTTTCTATGTTTAATTTCCTTTCCCCCCGTATTTTATGGGGGATATTAGCGGTAAAACCACCTGAACTTTACATCTTTTAACACTTAACCACAAAAACTAAAATTTTGATGATAAAACCTACTGAACCCAAGGTTTATTTTTCTCATTACACTTTCGTCAAAAAATCTCAGTTAAGTGCCACAGTGGACTGACCCATGTGTACACACTTGTACACGTTGCAAATTTTTAGTGGCCCATGTGTACACACTTGTACACTTGTACTGATCTTCAGTCTTCTTGTTGGGTGAGTGGGATCAACTTGCACTTCTTCCAACTCTTCTATAGGTCTGAAGCTTCCTATAGGATCCCCAAAGCAATGATCTATGTCTGTGTCCCTGCCTTGGGCTAGACCTCATTGCCTCTTCAGGGCTCATCTTCTAGACTTTTGGCAGGCATCTTCTCTTTCTTGGCCTTGGATAAGGCCATGTTGTAACAGTGACGGGCAGACTTCTGGTCTCCCCCCACACATGCCACATTGTGCCTTGTTGGGAATTTAAGGCATAAGTGGTAAATAGACATCACTGCCTTCAGGTCGTTGAGGGCCGGTCAGCCAATCATGGCGTTGAAAGTAGAGGGAACGTCGATCACGATGAACTCTGCCATCAGTGTTCTTATGGTTTGATTTTCTCTAACTGTGAGAGGTAATCTGATATACCCAATAAGTGTGATGCCTTGGCCAAAAAAGCCATACATCACTTGGTTGCAAGGTTCCAGGTCAGTGAGTTGGAGCCCCATCTTTTCATATGTTAATTTGAAAAGAATGTTGGAGGAGGCTCCGTCGTCCACCATACATCTAGCCACAGTCATATTCCCAATTTGTATAGTAATGACTAGGGGATCATTCTGTAGGAAACTCACCAGTGCTGCATCTTCTTCAGTAAAGGAGATTGTGGGCTCTATAGGCTTTTGCTGCTTAGAGCTCTAGTCTTCGATAGCTATGACTTCGCCTTTGGGCTCATGACGGAGTGTGTGAGCATAGCACTCCCTAGTTTGCTAGTTTCGCCAGTAATGTGGGATCCACCTATTATCACCCCTAGATGTCCTGCCACGGGTGGTGGCATCAAATCTCCATTATGGCCTCCTTGGCCTGGGTTTGGTCGTCTTCTACATAAAGACACAGGTGGGGATTGTTACGCCCTATCAGGTACTCAATCTCCCTCTTCAAATTTTGACACTCATTAGTGTCGTGGCCGAAGTCGTTATGATATCTGTAGAACTTCGACATGTCCCTCTTGCCCATCTCCCTTCTAATAGGAAAGGGCTTCCGGTATGGGACCGTTCCTTGAGTGGCCATGAAGATGGCCTCAAGCTTCTCTATTAGGAGGGTGAAGCAAGTATACTTCTCCTCCATGTTCTACTGTGGCATGGAAGAAGCGTTAAACTTCCACTTTTTCCATTGTTCTTCCAAGAGTTGTTGGTGCCACACTTGTTTCTAGTGTTTTTACCACTAGAAGTCTGGGCAGCATTCTGTTGTTTGCGTGTGCGCCTGGTGGGTCATGAGGTTGTTGGGTGCCTCGTGACTGCTTGCTATTGACATGCCCCACTTGGGCCTTTCGTAAGGCTTCTTCAAGTTTGATAAAGTCATATGCTCTATCAAGGGACTCCTTCATGTTGTTGGTGGATATCCTCTGGATATCTTTCTAGAAGTTTCTTAGTGGGAGTATGCCCCCCAGTATGGTCGTATATCGCCCTTTTTCAATAAGGCCTTTGACTTTGGTAGCCTTAGCTATAAATTTCAGAATGTAATCCTTTAGATGCTCCCCTTGTCACTATTTGACTTTGACAAGGTCATCCTGTTGGGTTTTATGCCCTAAATAAAACTCATTTCAATATAATCAGATTTACTTATTAATATAGATCAGAAATAACATTTAATGTTGCATGGTTCACATGATTTATTTCATGATTATATCTACATAATGTATAAATTCATCTGAAACCTTTTTCACATACTTGATCTTGTTTATTGTGCCGTCAACACATTGGAAAGTAAACATGACTATGTGAATAAAGTTTCCTAGATTTATCAGACATATGGTTTTACTGATATGATAATCTACAATAGAGTTTACTTGCATTTGGAGAAGTGCTATGTTCTTTCCAGAGCATTGGTTAAAGTAAAGCTCAGGTTGGATGCATGGAGTATGCATCGGAAGGGACCGATATTGAACTTTGACTTAGATTTAATTAAACTTACCGTAAAATCTATTCAAGTCAATATCGCCAAGTTGATCCTAGATCAAATGTTCTTAATCCTGTTATGATTAGCCTCAATCTTGAATGGCTATTCATGTTCTTTGATTTGTTAGTTAAGCCTACTTTTAGGTCAGGGTGATACGTACATTTTGGGAACACGGTAGTGAAATTGAGTGGGAGCGCTATCATAAACATGGAATCTATAGCTTCTATCTGGCGAATAGTAAGCAAAGGATGATCTCCTTCGAGCTTGACCAAACGAACATAAATGGTGGAGTACTCATTTCACATAAGCTGAAATATCATTTATACGGGGTCAAGTGTTTAAGGAATAAATACATTGTAGGGTGTAACGGTAATCTAATCCCTTTACAGTGTAGATCATTCATATAGAGGATCATTGATCACATTAGGATTATAACAATGGATAACTAATGATGTGTCTATATGGTGGAACATATAGAACATTCTATATACTGAGAGTGCAATTCTAAGTTCTATGCGTGGATTCAACGAAGAATTAATAAGTCAGTGAATTTTAGTCCTACATTCTTGATCTACTTATTGGAAGCTCGGTTATATAGACCCATGGTCCCCCCACTAGTTGAGATAATATTGCTTGTAAGACTCATGTAATTGGTTTTGATTAATCAATTATAATTCTCAAATTAGACTATGTCTATTTGTGAATTTTTCACTAAGTAAGGGCGAAATTGTAAGGAAAGAGTTTATAGGGGCATATTTGTTAATTATGATACTTTGTATGGTTCAATTAATAAATATGATAAATGACAATATTATTTAATAATTATTTATAGTTATTAAATAGTTAGAATTGGCATTTAAATGGTTGAATTAGAAAATTGGCGTTTTTGAGAAAATTAGATGCAGAAAAGATAAAACTGCAAATTTGCAAAAAGTGAGGCCCAAATCCACTAGTATAGGGTCTGCCACTTTTGTAGGAAATTTAAACTGATATTTTCATTATTTTAATGCCAAATAATTCAAACCTAACCCTAGTGGAATGCTATAAATAGATAGTGAAGGCTTCAGGAAAATTACACTTAAATTTTCTATTTTTCCTTCAGAGAAAAACCTGAGCCTTTCTCTCTCCCTATCTTTAGCTGCCACTTCTTCTTTCTCTTCCCTCTTGAATTTTGAAATTCTTAGTGTATGAGTAGTGCGCACACACAGCAAGTGATACCTCAATCATAGTGAGGAAGATCGTGAAGAAAGACTTTCAGCAAGAAGGAGGTTTCAGCATCAAAGATTCAGAGAAAGAGATCCAGGTTCATATATTGATAATGCTCTGCTACAGAAAGGAATCAAGGGCTAGATATCTGAACGGAAGGAGTCATATTATTCCGCTGCACCCAATGTAAGGTTTCCTAAACTTTATATGTGTTTATTTCATCGTTTTAGAAAGTTCATATTTAGGGTGTTAATAAACATACTTGTGAGTAGATCTAAGATCCTGGTAAAATAATTCCAACAACTCGTATCAGAGCCATGGTAATTGATTTACTTGCGAGAAATTTGGACTTTAAAACGATTGTTTGTATATTTTTTGGATGGTATCTTGTTGTATTGAGTGTTATTTGATGATTGATTGATGTTTGTAAATTTTCGTGAAAAATAATTGCGATTCTGTTTCTGGCATTATTTTTATTGGATAGTATGGAAAAAATTAAGCAAGTTAGCCTTTTACAGAACTCAATTTCGATTTTATTTGAATTAGTTATGATTTTTTGAAGATTCGAAAAAAACAGAGCTGTGTTGAAATTTTCCTGCGATCGCGAAAACTGTCCGTACAGTTCACAATTTTTTCGTTTTTCTTCGATTTTTCATGCTTTTTCATGGAATTAACTTCCGATTTTTTTGTATAGTTTTGTATTTATACTATTACTATTCCTAATTCAATTCTAATTATCATTTTGAATTAATTTAATATTTTTTAAATTTAATTCAAGATATTAGTGTAATTTGAATTTGAATAGAATTAGTATTTATCTTCTTGCTTAAAAATCTATCTTATTTTTAAATTTGATTATATCTTATCTTATTTTTAAATTTAAGGTCAGATTTTATATATATTTTTTTTTAAATTAAATCTTTTTTAGATATTTTGACCTTATTTAAATTTAAAATAAGATAATTATAATCATGTAATTTTAAATAGATGTAAGATATTTTGCTAACTTTAAAATTTTGTTATTTTATTTATTTCAATTAAATTTAAAATCTGAAAAAAGATATTTAACTTATCTTTTCTAATTTTTATTTATAAAATAACATTTAAATTTTAAAAGTAGTTAGCAAATTTTGAAATGATATTTAGGTTGGTTGAAACCTAATTTTTCAAAATTGTAGGTTTAATTTTAAATTTAAATTATTTTTAAACTTTCGAATTTTTGAAATATTTTTTTAAATTTTCGAAAATTATTATTTATTTAATTAATTATTTCGAAATTAAATATTTAATTTAAAATTAAATAAATCCTACATCCAACTATCTAACTAACCTTGTTCGAGGAGTATGTGTTTTAGCTTGTGTGTAAGTTTTCAAAACCTATTATTACTTGATTGCAAATAGCCATGGTTACCTTTTGCCAGATCCAATGATCTGATGGCTCCCTTGGTCAAGTTAATAATTTGTAACAGGTATATTTACAATCTTCTTTCATCTGTGTATGACCTAGCAACATGATAGGACCCATCCAAAGTGTGCCTGTGTGAGCCTATATGTTTAATTTTATTATAGATGCATATAGGTTGTTGTTGCTAAAATAAATTATCATAGTTCTTGATAGAATTTATTTAGGCCCATTTAGTTTTTGGGCCTATTCAATTAATAACAGTTGTTCTTATTAAGGTTAAATTCCTCTCTTTTGGGCCTTGTGTGAGAGTTGGGAGCCATAGAAGTGGGTACGACATACTGAACCCAGCACCCCCTCACATGAACCACCCCAATTGTGAAGGCCCATTTGCCTGATTTGAACAACTGTACTAGGTTAATTACACTAGTTTAACTTAATAAAATTGATTCGCAACATAATTAATTTCATTTATTTTGAACTTAATTTAAGAAAATTATAGTTTAAGGAATTTTTTATTCTAAGCTAAACTATATGTATTTTCTTGTATTTAATTAAATATAGAATTATAACCATCTAGATTCTTTCTGGAGCTTAATTTAAATTTTTTATTAAATATTCCTATTTAAGTTGATATTTAGTTATCTTCAACTAACCAACTCAAATCTGAATATCTTTTGGATTTAAAATTTCAAAATTAAGTTGAGGAATTTTAGGCATTGGTTATTAAGATTCTTTAGATATTTTTTAAGTTAATATCTTTTCGAATATTAACTTAAAATGGAATATTTTAGATATTTTTTAAGTTAATATCTTTTCGAATATTAACTTAAAATGGAATATTTTCAAATTAAGTGGTTACAACTTAATTTTTGATATTTAATTAAATTTAAATTTGAAAATATTTAAGTTCTAGATTTTTTTTTTCTAATACAACTTAAATTAGATATTTTTTTTCAAATTTTATGGAATAGATACTTAGTCAAATAAGATATTTTCTAGATAGTTATTTCTAGACTACTTATTATTTCTAATATTAAATAGGAAAATATTATACATTGTGAAATTAATTATTTAAATAATTAATTTTGGTACAATTTATTTCAAGTATATTTTTTCCTAGTATTAAACTAGAGATTAATAATTAAGCCTTCTCTACACTTAATTATTTATTTCTTGAATTTAATACATTTAATTAATTTGAAAATTAAATATCTAAGTTGATTTTTATCATCATAGTTAAATATTTCTTTTTCATGACATTTAATTAAATAGAAAATTATTTTTAGTTGAAATTTATTTTTTCAACTAAATTTAAATAATTTTCAAAATATTTTTTTTTCTTTATTTTATTAATCAAATTTTGAAATTGCATTTCTTAAATGCTGGAATTTCAAATTTTATTTGAAAAATAGATTAAGTTGTAAATTAATTATTTATTTTAATTAATTCTTGGATCAACTTAAATCAATGATTTTTTTTCATTTATTGATTAATTTAAAATAAATTGAATTAAAGTATATTATTAGAAATTGAATTAATTAGTCAAAGGAAAATCTAGATAGGTGATATTTTTGCTTGAAGTATTTTTCTAGTGTATTTAATTAAATAGAAAATTAATATTTAAGTTGATTTTCATCATCATACTTAAATATTTGAAAATTTTCTTATATATTTAATTAAATAGGAAAATTATATTTTTTGTTGTAAATTAATTTTGGGCCAACATTAAATTAGAATAATTTTTCCAGGATTTATTTTTTATTTTAACATGCATTTTCGAAAATTGTGTCCTTGAATACTTTAATTTTTCGAAATGCAATATATATTTATAGAAAATTAAATTTGAGTTGTAAATTAATTTAAATTAATTTTGTAACAACTTAAATTGAATAGTTTTCTAAATATTTATTGGAAATTATTACTAAGATGGAAATAATTCATGTTATTTTCATATCCATCTAAGTAAAATTTATAAATATTAAATTAAAAGTTATATTTAGAATTTTTCATTCTAAATTGGAAATTTTAAATAAATATATATTTAAAATAAATAAATTAAATAAAGAGAATCAAAGAAAATACAACTCTCTTTAAATAATGAGCTTTATTATTAAGACATTCGATCTCCATTGTGGGTTTTACACCGCGTTTGTTTTAGTGAGTAATCCTCCCTAATGGAGAAACGTTCATTAGCAATTTCCCACTGTTTAATCTCGAATGATAAGTAGTTTGTAAGTGTTTTGTATGGTATGGATCACCCTAATAGTGGCGACCATACTTGACTTGCAAATTATGAAACAATGGTGGAAGCTCATAAGATAGAATTGCCTTGACTCTCGCCTAAACGGGACAACGCTGAATTCAAATCGATCGAATAAAAGGTTGCTAGAATGTTTAACATTTTAGATGAGCTGACAACTCTATTCAATGGATGGTAGCTTTGACTCTCGCCTAAACGGGACACTGATATCAGTTTGTTGAAAACCTTGGAAATTATTTAGGATTGTATGTTTTAGTATTTTCACTTGTCATTCCTACTTGCTATATGCTTATAATTTCTGAATTGTGTATGAATTTATATTGAACCATGTTATTTTCTGTTATTAAGTTGTAGTTTAATTTCGAATCTTCATTGTTGGTCTAACTTGGCTTGTTTATCTAATGAGATAAATCCCTAGTGGATTTTCACCATTAGACATACATAATAGTGTTAGATCTCGAAAGATAAATATTGTATATGCGACATCTAGCTGTTCATCAATTGATGACACCTTAGACTAGTATTTTTACGATATGAAACAAGAAGATTGTATAAATAAGATTACTTTGACTTTCGCTAATCGAAGCATCGTTGGATTCTTATTTTAAACAAAATTATCCTAATTCCTCTTAGCTTATTCATTTCGAATTAGCTTTAAAAACATATCATTGGATGAATGGTCTATAAATCATTTCATGTCATTCTATATTTTCTCTTAAGAAATTAAATGACCCATATGATTATAATCCCGAAATTCTATTCCCAATTGATATAAATCCTCAATCTTAGAAATCTCCTACTTGTATGGGCAAATCTGACTTAAAGTTTGTATTAGTAGTGGTGGTCCAAGAAAGAATTACTCATTATATTTGGTTGAATTTAAGTCTTTGACTTTAATTTTAGAATCCAAACAAAAATTTTCTTATATTTCTTGTAATGACCGCTCTAGTAATGTGGATTAGAAAAGGCAATTAGCACTAATTTTATTATTTTATTATTATATGTGAATTAATTTTAAATGTGGACCCCAATATTTAGAAATAAATATTAGAGTTATAATTTCTCAATTCCGGAGATTTTATTAAACTCTAGGGGTATTATTTAGTTTATATGTGAAATATGTTAATTTTGTAATTTTTGCTCGGCGACAACGGAAAATACGATGGATGGCTAGATTGATCACATGGGTAAGTTTAGAACCCTATTTCATAGTGGGAAATAATTTAGAGAAAATAAATTATCGAGATTGAGCGGGGTTATGGAAATTGACCATTTTACCCCTAGCTTTAGAAATATCCTAGTTTTAAGTCTAAGGGCATTTTAGACATTTTGTTTAATTGTGGATTAGGTGGCTGCCATGAGTGTGTGACACCTAGCACATTATTTTTTCAGCAAGATTTAATTAGAAACCCTTTGAGAAATTAAGAGATAAAGAAGAAAAATTGGAAAATTGGATTATCTCTTGAACTCTCTCTCTCTCTTGCTTTCGGCTGGGACAAACCAAGGACCAAAACCAGAATTTTCATCTTGTTTTTCTGGGATTTAGCAAGGAATTAAGGAGGATTTAACCAAGGTAACTTTAGTTGCTCTCTAGTTATGTTTTTTCTCAAATTTTGCTTAGTTTCAAGAGGTGATTTGTTAGGTTAGTGGCTGTTAGGTTTAGAAATGATTTGGGTTTAGTTGTTATGCTCAATATTGATTGATTTAAGGTTCTAGCTGCTGGTTTTGATGCTTGATAATGATTCTAAGCAAGCTTGAGTTTTGAAACTCAAGCTTTGAGCTTTAATGGCATAATTTGATTTGTTGGTTTGTTCTGTAATTTATTGGTTGGAAATAGATGTTTATGCATTGTATAGGTATACTGGAGAGTTTGGTAAAGTTTGGGGTTGAATTGAATTAAGGGGGATAATTTTTTGGTTCCCGGCGAAGCCGAATTCCGGTTACGGGAGGCCGGTACCAACCTGGTCGACCAGGTTGGTGACCCAGACCGGATTGCGGTTGGGAACCGTCACACTGTTGGGGGAATTTCCAGAACCCTAGTTTTGGCCAATTTTGAGATATTTAGGGTATTTCCATGAGGTTTATCGATAGGGAAACTTTTAGTTTCAAGTTTAAGTCCCGGAAAGTGATTTAGCGAGTCACTCATCTGTGTTGCAATTATTGTGATTAGGGCATCCATCTAGCACGTGAATTCCGTTCAGGTCGGCCAGCACACTTGAATTCGGAAAACAGGTAAGAACTGTGTATAATGTATGATGTGATTATCTGAATGTGTGTATATGTGTTTATATATGCATGCTTGAATTATGTTAAGCACTACCAACACTTGTATGAATAAGTTATAGAGTGTATTGGTATAGTGATTGTTGTGATTGTGAGTACGATACTGTGATACCAACACAAGCATGGGAAAATGCTAAGGTATGTGGTACATCACTCAGTGTTACTCAATGATCGGGATAAACCCTACCAACACTCGTACAGTGAGGTACGATGTGTATGTGGTATAGTGGTTGTACCCTGGTATTGAACGTTCATACTCATCTGTTAAGCTCTGTAAATAGGTGTATGGGCGCCTATTTACAGGTCGGAAATTATATGGTATGTTATATGCATTTCTTACTGAGTCTGTTGACTCACAGTTTCTGCTTCCATGTGTAGGTAAAGGAAAGGCGAAGGCTGAACAAGAATGAACCTGAGCTCGGGTGAGATTGTACATGTCAAGCGGCGCGACCTGGAGTGTTCGGTCTCGGGACGTCTGGGAGTTATATTTTGAAAGTCGCTAATAACCTGAAAATTATGTATTTTGAATTGTAAAGTTTAAACAATATATTTTACAAAGTTTGAAATCGGGATCCCGGAATTTGTAAATATTATATTATATTACAAGTTTAATATTTAAAGCAAAAAGTTTTAATTTGACACGTTTTTCGAGAAATTTCTTTGATTAGCAAAGATTGCACAATAATTGAAAAAGCACTGTAGCGTGCCTTAGCATTAGGGCGTTACAATTTTGGTATCAGAGCCGCCAGGTTTGTCTACCGAAGCTTGCTATGATATGTACAATCTTCATCAGAGAAAGCTCGGTTCACGGTTCAGTAAGCCCGTACTTGTTTAGTATTTTAAATGAATGTGAAAGCATGTTAGGAAGCATATTAGATTTAAATTAAATATATTTTGATCGCTGTCTAACCTGCCTGGCTTATGGATTCGCAGGCTAAGTCCTATTAAATGGACGCCCCGCGAAATACTAGAAGTCAGGGTGGCATGGTTGAGACTGGAGGCGGTCAGGGGAATCCTCAAAATCCTCGTGGTCGCGGCCGTGGCCGTGGCAGAGCTCAGGGTGGTCGCCCTGTAAATCCACCTCAAGCTCCTCCTGATTGGGAGCAAAGATTTGCTGAGATGCAAGATAGAATCCACCAGCAAGATGAAGAGATCCAAAGGTTGAGGCAGCAGGGTCCTCCTGCCGTGCCTCCTCGAGTGGTTCGGCATTTGCGGTTCTGCGGTGCCGGCGGGGAATAACTTTGTTGTTGGCAACCGTATGGAACCGTTGTACGAAAGATTTCGAAAACAGGCACCTCCAGTGTTTCTGGGAGGCCCTGATGTGATGAACGCCGAGCAGTGGCTTTCAATGATTGAACGCATCCTTAATTTTATGGGAGTGGTTGGAAATGACCGGGTGACCTGCGCCACTTTCCAGTTTCAGGAAGATGCTCTCATGTGGTGGGAGTTGATAACCCTCACTCGGGACGTCACGCTGATGACCTGGGAAGAATTTAAGGAGTTATTTAACTCCAAGTATTACAACGAAGCGGTCCGCAGTGCAAAGCGGAAAGAGTTCACTGATCTAGTTCAGACTGAGGGAATGTCGATCCTTTGAATATACGACGAAGTTTGATCGGTTGGCTAAGTTGGCAGCAGGAATTGTGCCCACTGAGTTCAGTAAGAAAGAGAAATATTTAGCGGGTTTGAGTGCAAAGATCCGGCATGATCTGGTTATTACCACTACTGAAGCAACCACGTA
This sequence comes from Cannabis sativa, assembly GCF_029168945.1. Lineage (NCBI taxonomy): Eukaryota > Viridiplantae > Streptophyta > Magnoliopsida > Rosales > Cannabaceae > Cannabis > Cannabis sativa. Next base: position 23,463,116 of record NC_083603.1, read on the forward strand.
TGCAGATATGGTTGAGAAGGCTTTGAGAGCCGAGGGTGCAGTGAAATTTCTTCAGGAGCCCCGGGTGACTCCGAGTGTCGGTGGAACCTCCACTGTTCCTACTCCTGTTTATGGTAGGTATGGTGGTGACTCCACCACTGAGCAGAAAAGAAAAGTTGTTCCAGCTTCTGGTGGCTCGGGGCAAAGTAAGCGGTTCCGTGGGAACCAAGGCAGAGGAGGACGCCAGGGTTACTCTTATCCTGAGTGTCCAAGGTGCAAGAAACATCATCCGGGAGAATGTAACCGGAAGACATGCTTTCTGTGTGGCATGGTGGGGCATTTCAAGAAAGATTGCCCCCAGGCAAAGAAAGAGGAGCCGAAAGCTGAGGTGAAACCGGTTCCTGCTGGTGTGTTTGCCATTACCCAAGCTGATGCTGCAGCCAGTCCTTCTGTTGTGACAGTCGCCTTCCCGTCAACAACTTGTTATTTACAGTATTATTTGACTCGGGAGCTACACGTTCATATGTGGCTACAAGAGTGATTGATCTTTTGGGTAGGCCTTGTGATATTTTAGAAAGAGGGTTTGGAACCCTAATGCCTAGCGGGGAATTGGTTATCTCTAATAGGCGCATTAGGTCTATGCCGATTAGGATCGAAGATAGGGAATTGAGTACTGACCTCATAGAATTGAAATTAACTGAGTTTGATATTATACTGGGAATGGACTTTCTATCCAAGTATTCGGCCAGTATAGATTGTAGGCGTAAAATGGTGACTTTTCAGCCGGAAGGTGAAGATCCATTTGTTTATGTTGGATCGGTTCAGGGGTCTCGGATCCCGGTTATTTCTGTGCTGAGAGCTAGGGATTTACTATGCAATGGTTGTGTAGGATTTCTAGCGGTAGTATTTGACTCCAGCAGACCTGAAACATTTGGGCCTGAGGTAGTCCGGGTGGTGAAAGATTTTCTTGATGTGTTTCCCGAGGAGTTGCCGGGATTGCCGCCACAGCGAGAGATTGACTTTGTAATTGATTTGGAACCTGGAGTCGAACCTGTTTCTAAAGCTCCATATAGGATGGCTCTAGCAGAACTCAAGGAGCTTAAGTTACAACTTCAGGGGATGCTTGATATTGGGTTTATTCGACCCAGTGTATCGCCCTGGGGAGCTCCGATTCTTTTTGTGAAAAAGAAAGATGGTTCCCTCAGAATGTGTATTGATTATCGGGAACTAAACAAGCTGACGATTAAAAACAAGTACCTGTTGCCTAGGATCGATGATCTGTTCGATCAGCTTCAGGGAAAGACAGTGTTTTCGAAGATTGATTTACGGTCTGGTTATCATCAACTCAGAATTCAGGAGGAGGACATACCGAAGACTGCTTTTAGAACCAGATATGGGCACTATGAGTTTCTGGTAATGTCGTTCGGATTGACTAATGCTCCTGCGGCCTTTATGGATCTCATGAATAGGGTGTTCAAGGATTTCCTCGATAACTGCGTTATAGTGTTTATCGATGACATTCTTGTATACTCTCAGTCAGAAGAGGAGCACGAGCATCATCTTCGAATGGTGTTACAGCGACTTAGGGATCACAAGCTGTATGCCAAGTTCAAAAAGTGTGAATTCGGGTTGTCCGAGGTGTCCTTTTTGGGTCATATTGTTGGGAAGAATGGAATTATGGTCGATCCAAACAAGGTAGAATCAGTGAAGAATTGGCCGAGGCCCAAGTCTGTGACAGAAGTTCGAAGTTTTCTCGGGTTAGCAGGGTATTATCGACGTTTCGTCGAAGGATTTTCTAAACTTTCTATGCCTCTAACCGAATTGACCAAGAAAAATCAGAGATTTGTGTGGTCAGATAAGTGTGAAACAAACTTTCAGGAATTGAAGCAGCGTTTGATAACAGCTCAGGTGTTAGCTTTGCCATCAGATCAAGAGAAATTTGTTGTTTATTGTGATGCATCCAGACAGGGTCTGGGATGTGTTCTGATGCAAGCTGACAGAGTCATAGCCTATGCCTCTCACCAACTGAAGGATTATGAGCAGCGTTACCCAACTCATGATTTAGAGCTCGCTGCTGTGGTTTTTGCTTTAAAGATTTGGCGACATTATCTTTACGGTGAAAAGTGTGAGATTTATACTGATCATAAGAGTCTTAAATACTTTTTCACCCAGAAAGATTTGAATATGAGGCAGAGAAGGTGGTTGGAGTTAGTTAAAGACTATGATTGTGAAATACTGTATCACCCCGGGAAAGCCAATGTTGTGGCCGATACTCTAAGCAGAAAGGGTCCCGGGCAAGTGTGTACTACGGTTATGATAGCCCCTCAACTAGCCTCGGAAATGATTAGTGCAGGAATTGAGTTCGTGGTCGGGAGATTACATAATTTAACACTCCAATCTGATCTGTTGGAGAGAATCAGAAAGGCACAACTGGAAGATCCCGAGCTAGTTAAAGTTCGAAATGAAGTAGTGGCTGGTCGGCCTAGAGGCTTTTCAGTCTCGAGCAGTGGAATGTTGTTATATAAAGCTCGAGTTTGTGTTCCTAGTGTTGATGAGCTTAAGAAAGAAATACTGGATGAAGCTCACACCACGCCTTATTCGTTGCATCAGGGAACCACCAAGATGTATCAGGATTTGAAACCCTACTTCTGGTGGTATGGGATGAAAAGAGATGTGGTGGACTATGTGTCCAAGTGTTTAACCTGTCAGCAGATTAAGGCTGAACATCAGAGGCCGGCAGGGTTATTGCAACCTTTAGTCCTTCCAGAATGGAAGTGGGAGGACATTGCAATGGACTTTGTAACTGGTTTACCTAGAACTATAGGGATGTATGATTCTGTATGGGTCATTGTGGACAGATTCACAAAGTCAGCTCACTTTCTACCAGTGAAAGTTACATATTCAGTGGATCAGTATGCTGAATTGTATGTGAAGGAGATCGTTCGTCTCCACGGAGCCCCTAAATCTATTGTGTCAGATAAGGATCCAAAGTTCACATCGAAATTTTGGGTGAGTCTTCAGAAGGCTATGGGTACCAAGTTAAAGTTTAGTACAGCCTTTCACCCTCAGACTGATGGTTAGTCAGAAAGAACTATCCAGATTTTAGAAGACTTACTGCGAGCCTGTGTCATGGACTTTGAGGGTTCATGGAGTAAGTACTTGCCTTTAATTGAATTCTCCTACAACAACAGCTACCAAAGTACAATAGGGATGGCTCCCTATGAGATGTTATATGGTAGAAAATTTTGTTCTCCTATTCATTGGGACGAGACAGGAGAAAGGAAGTACCTGGGTCCAGAGTTAGTGCAGAGGACCAATGAAGCTATTGATAAGATCAAGGCTCGGATGCTTGCTTCTCAAAGCAGGCAGAAAAGTTATGTTGATCCGAAGCGCAGAGATGTTACATTTCAGGCAGGGGAACATGTTTTCCTGCGGGTTTCACCAATGAAGGGTATTAGACGCTTCGGGAAGAAGGGTAAGTTAAGCCCTAGGTTCATTGGGCCATTTCAGATACTCGAGAAGGTCGGGCAGGTAGCGTATCGGCTAGCCTTACCACCAGCATTATCAGCTATTCATGACGTATTTCACATCTCTATCTTAAGGAAATACGTGTCAGACCCGACTCATGTCTTGAGTTATGAAGCCCTTGAACTACAACCAGACTTATCCTATGAAGAGCAACCTGTTCAGATTTTGGATAGAAAAGAAAAAGTTCTTCGCAACAAGACTATTACACTGGTTAAGGTGCTCTGGAGGAACAGTAAGGTGGAAGAAGTCACCTAGGAATTGGAGTCAGATATGAGGACTCAACATCCAGAGCTATTCAAGTTAGATTTCGGGGACGAAATCCTATTAACGGGGGGATAATTGTAATGACCGCTCTAGTAATGTGGATTAGAAAAGGCAATTAGCACTAATTTTTATTATTTTATTATTATTTGTGAATTAACTTTAAATGTGGACCCCAATATATAGAAATAAATATTAGAGTTATAATTTCATAATTCCGGAGATTTTATTAAACTCTAGGGGTATTATTTAGTTTATATGTGAAATATGTTAATTTTGTAATTTTTGCTCGGCGACAACGAAAAATGCGATGGATGGCTAGATTGATCACATGGGTAAGTTTAGAACCCTATTTCATAGTGGGAAATAATTTAGAGAAAATAAATTATCGGGATTGAGCGGGGTTATGGAAATTGACCATTTTACCCCTAGCTTTAGAAATATCCTAGTTTTAAGTCTAAGGGCATTTTAGACATTTTATTTAATGGTGGATTAGGTGGCTGCCATGAGTGTGTGACACCTAGCACATTACTTTTCAGCAAGATTTAATTAGAAACCCTTTGAGAATTTAAGAGATAAAGAAGAAAAATTGGAAAATTGGATTATCTCTTGAACTCTCTCTCTCTCTTGCTTTCAGCTGGGACAAACCAAGGACCAAAACCAGAATTTTCATCTTGTTTTTCTGGGATTTAGCAAGGAATCAAGGAGGATTTAACCAAGGTAACTTTAGTTGCTCTCTAGTTATGTTTTTTCTCAAATTTTGCTTAGTTTCAAGAGGTGATTTGTTAGGTTAGTGGCTGTTAGGTTTAGAAATGATTTGGGTTTAGTTGTTATGCTCAATATTGATTGATTTAAGGTTCTAGCTGCTGGTTTTGATGCTTGATAATGATTCTAAGCAAGCTTGAGTTTTGAAACTCAAGCTTTGAGCTTTAATGGCATAATTTGATTTGTTGGTTTGTTCTGTGATTTATTGGTTGGAAATAGATGTTTATGCATTGTATAGGTATACTGGAGAGTTTGGTAAAGTTTGGGGTTGAATTGAATTAAGGGGGATAATTTTTTGGTTCCCAGCAGCAGAACCGGAATTCCGGTTCTGGGAGGCCAGTACCAACCGGTCGACCGGTTGGTGACCCAGAACCGGATTGCCGGTTGGGAACCGGTCTGCCTGTTGGGGGAATTTCCAGAACCCTAGTTTTGGCCAATTTTGAGATATTTAGGGTATTGCCATGAGCTTTATCGATAGGGAAACTTTTAGTTTCAAGTTTAAGTCCCGGAAAGTGATTTAGCGAGTCACTCGTCTGTGTTGCAATTATTGTGATTAGGGCATCCATCTAACACGTGAATTCCGTTCAGGTCGGCCAGCACACTTGAATTCGGAAAACAGGTAAGAACTGTGTATAATGTATGATGTGATTATCTGAATGTGTGTATATGTGTTTATATATGCATGCTTGAATTATGTTAAGCACTACCAACACTTGTATGAATAAGTTATAGATTGTATTGGTATAGTGATTGATGTGATTGTGAGTACGATACAGTGATACCAACACAAGCATGGGAAAATGCTAAGGTGTGTGGTACATCACTCAGTGTTACTCAGTGATCGGGATAAACCCTACCAACACTCGTACAGTGAGGTACGATGTGTATGTGGTATAGTGGTTGTACCCTGGTATTGAACGTTCATACTCATCTATTAAGCTCTGTAAATAGGTGTATGGGCGCCTATTTATAGCTCGGAAATTATATGGTATGTTATATGCATTTCTTACTGAGTCTGTTGACTCACAGTTTCTGCTTCCATGTGTAGGTAAAGGAAAGGCGAAGGCTGAACAAGAATGAACCTGAGCTCGGGTGAGATTGTACATGTCAAGCGGCGCGACCTGGAGTGTTCGGTCTCGGGACGTCTGGGAGTTATATTTTGAAAGTCGCTAATAACCTGAAAATTATGTATTTTGAATTGTAAAGTTTAAACAGTATATTTTACAAAGTTTGAAATCGGGATCCCGGAATTTGTAAATATTATATTATATTACAAGTTTAATATTTAAAGCAAAAAGTTTTAATTTGACACGTTTTTCGAGAAATTTCTTTGATTAGCAAAGATTGCACAATAATTGAAAAAGCACTGTAGCGTGCCTTAGCATTAGGGCGTTACATTTCTAATTCCAGATACAATACAGTTACACTTTCTCAAGTGTTTAATATCCATCTTTTATTAATGGATTCAAACTGTATGGAATATGAGTTAGGTATTCTGTGACCAGGATCCACTTGCACTATTCTAAGAATTCTTTTATAAACCTATGTCATCAAAAGACACTACCACATTTTTTTTAATCTATGGCATTTGTATCTTGTTCATAGTGGATTTGACAAGATCAATCTCTGCAAAGAGTTAATATGCCTATATCCACTGAAAGTAGTTCATCTCATTCGCAGATGGATGTACATTCAGGGGTGGACATGAGATTTTCGTTGTATTCTTAAAACGATCACTCTAGATTATACCTTTTAGCAAGAAATTTGAAATGTTTGAAAAATTTCATTAATTTCTAGCAATGGTTAAAACCATTAAGGTAAGTGGTTAAAGATCTTGCGAACTGATAGGGGTGGAGAAATAGTTAGTAGATATGCAGTTCAAAGATCATTAAATTGATTTTTGAATTATATCCAAACTTACCTCCCCAGAAATTTCGAGTTGCATATTGATGATTAGTTAGTAGTTGTTGCCTAATTCCTTCTATGGTAATACAATTTCAGAATGATGTAATGGTTGTATACTTAATGTAAATCATTACTAGATTCATGGATGACCTAATCAAAATCTTAAGAAAAGCTAGAACTGTTAACCATGGTTTGTTAGCTATTCTAAGTGATTAAGGGTGGAACATCCCATTGTCAATAGATAAGAAAGTGTTTGTTCAAACAAATATTACTTTTCTAAGAAAATGACTAAGTATGAAAAACAAGTAGCAAATAAAGGAGATATTTAATTCTTGATTCCAAAAGTGTTCTATCATCTTACATATGATGATCCCACTGCCTCTGTTGTCTTGTCACAACTAAAGAGATTAATACCATTTAGTTTTCTTCGACATAATTCACGGTACCTTGTCGTAGTGGGAGAGTTTCAAGGAACTCGCCTTCTTATGACTTGGGAGACACTAGTGATTAAAATCCATTGTGAGTTTAAACAAGTAATGGATTGTCAAGATAAGAAACTAAGAAGAAAGCCAATAGAACTATGGTTTAATCCATTCACATGGAGTAACCTTAAGTTTTCTATTACAAGGACATAAAAGGAAATTTACGTTTATAAGTCTATTCGATGGACTTAACAAAACTTCCTGTTCCTAGTATTATAGGTTTGAGTTTATCTAAACCTATGGCTTGTGGTATACCTGGTAATTACTTACTCTAATGCAAGCAACTTACTTTAGTAAGATGCTGAAGCATTTTCTTTCTAATGGCAATCTATAGAAGCTTTACAACTTCTTAGACATAGATTTTATTTATCTAAGGAAAAGTCTCAACTATTCCAGAAAAGATAAAGCCATGAAAGAATTTCTTATATCAACAATGAGAGGTCTTAGATATGCTTTTGTATGCCTTAGACCAGACACCTGCTGTTGAGTGGGAGTAATGAGTAGGTATCAGATTAATCCAGAGAAGAACATTGGAACACAATCAAGTAAATCCTAAGATTAAGAAGAGGAACTATATGTTAGTCTATAAGGGTGTGTTTAAAACTCTTAGACTACACCATATCAGATTTTGAAATTTGCCTTTGTGCTAGTAAATCTTTCTGATAAGATGGTGGTTACTCTGGGGGTGGAATAGTGATTTTGGAGAAGTGTAAAAACCTATCTGAAGTCTCTAGGTCTACCAGAGAGAGACTGAATGTTAAAGTTGCAGGAAAGGTACTTATTCAGTCTAAGGAAAGTTCTATACATCTTTGGCACCATTCCAAATTGCCTTAAACTACTAGTGTTAATTTCCTGATTAACCAAAAGTAGTTGCCAAAGATATAGAATCTAGTATCCCAAGAGAGTAGACATATAGAGAGGAATTTCACATTATCAATGATTTTGTGATTAAGGAAAAGTAATGGTGGAGAAAAGGTTGTGGTTAATTCAACCTTTCAGATCCTATTACGAGGAGTTTACTACTACTACACTTGATTTGTATATCAAGGTGTTGAGATTATTTGAAATGCACTTTTTGTTTTATATTAGTGCAAGTGGGAGTTTGTTGGGTTTTATGCCCTAAATAAAACTCATTTCAATATAATCAGATTTACTTATTAATATAGATCAGAATTAACATTTAATGTTGCATGGTTCACATGATTTATTTCATGATTATATGTACATAATGTATAAATTCATCTGAAACCCTTTTCACATACTTGATCCTGTTTATTGTGCCGTCAACACATTGGAAAGTAAACATGACTATGTGAATAAAGTTTCCTAGATTTATCAGACATAGGGTTTTACTGATATGATAATCTACAACAGAGTTTAATTGCATTTGGAGAAGTGCTATGTTCTTTCCAGAGCATTGGTTAAAGTAAAGCTCAGGTAGGATGCATGGAGTATGCATCGGAAGGGACCGATATTGAACTTTGACTTAGATTTAATTAAACTTACCGTAAAATCTCTTCAAGTCAATATCGCCAAGTTGATCCTAGATCAAATGTTCTTAATCCTGTTATGATTAGCCTCAATCTTGAAAGGCTATTCGTGTTCTTTGATTTGTTAGTTAAGCCTACTTTTAGGTCAGGGTGATACGTACATTTTGGGAACACGGTAGTGCAATTGAGTGGGAGCGCTATCATAAACATGGAATCTATAGCTTCTATCTGGCGAATAGTAAGCAAAGGATGATCTCCTTCGAGCTTGACCAAACGAACATAAATGGTGGAGTACTCATTTCACATAAGCTGAAATATCATTTATACGGGGTCAAGTGTTTTAAGGAATAAATACATTGTAGGGTGTAACGGTAATCTAATCCCTTTACAGTGTAGATCATTCATATAGAGGATCATTGATCACATTAGGATTATAACAATGGATAACTAATGATGTGTCTATATGGTGGAACATATAGAGCATTCTATATACTGAGAGTGCAATTCTAAGTTCTATGCGTGGATTCAACGAAGAATTAATAAGTCAGTGAATTTAGATTATAAATTCTTGATATTCTTATTGGAAGCTCGGTTATATAGACCCATGGTCTACCCACTAGTTGAGATAATATTGCTTGTAAGACTCATATAATTTGTTTTGATTAATCAATTATAATTCTCAAATTAGACTATGTCTATTTGTGAATTTTTCACTAAGTAAGGACGAAATTATAAAGAAAGAGTTTTAGGGGCATATTTGTTAATTATGATACTTTGTATGGTTCAATTAATAAATATGATAAATGACAATATTATTTAATAATTATTTATAGTTATTAAATAGTTAGAATTGGCATTTAAATGGTTGAATTAGAAAATTGGCGTTTTTGAGAAAATCAGATGCAGAAAAGGTAAAACTGCAAAATTTCAAAAAGTGAGGCCCAAATCCATTAGTATAGGGCCTACCACTTTTGTAGGAAATTTAAACTGATATTTTCATTATTTTAATGCCAAATAATTCAAACCTAACCCTAGTGGAATGCTATAAATAGATAGTGAAGGCTTCAGGAAAATTACACTTAAATTTTCTATTTTTCCTTCAAAGAAAAACCTGAGCCTTTCTCTCTCCCTATCTTTAGCTGCCACTTCTTCTTTCTCTTCCCTCTTGAATTTCGAAATTCTTAGTGTATGAGTAGTGCCCACACACAGCAAGTGATACCTCAATCATAGTGAGGAAGATCGTGAAGAAAGACTTTCAGCAAGAAGGAGGTTTCAGCATCAAAGATTCAGAGAAAGAGATCCAGGTTCATATATTGATAATGCTCTGCTACAGAAAGGAATCAAGGGCTAGATATCTGAACGGAAGGAGTCATATTATTCCGCTGCACCCAATGTAAGGTTTCCTAAACTTTATATGTGTTTATTTCATCGTTTTAGAAAGTTCATATTTAGGGTGTTAATAAACATACTTGTGAGTAGATCTAAGATCTTGGTAAAATAATTCCAACACATCCAGCTACGATGGTACAAGTCTCGAGGACAAGAATTGTGTACAGAATTCTCGTGAGAACTCAGCCCAAGAGTTGAATCTCCCCAGGGTGAGTTTAAAGTATCATTATTGGGCTGTCTCTGATAGTGTGGTTGGAAATATGTGGCAATGCACATCACCAGTGACCTTCTAGAGGTTGAGCTACATCTCGAAGTATTTGATGTGAGCCAACGGGTCCTCTCATCTGATACATCTTCCATACCAGCAGTTTGAACTTTGGCAGGGGTAAGGCATTTATATATGCCGAGAATGGTTATCCCCTTGACCGATCAAGTTTAAGGTCTGAAGGCTTCAGGCCAGCTATGCCTTGGATCATGTCCCTGAGTTGGTTCAACTGTGCTTTCACAGAAGGATCTATTGCTGTGGGGACTTGATTGACTGGCCGTCCTTGGGGAGGCTGTAGATTCTAAAAAGATAGGGGCTGGTTGGCCATACCCTTGGAGAGTGTATGGTGAAGATCAAACATGCTCTGCAAACGCTGGCTAAGTATAGGAGTTGGCCTAGGTTGGGAAGGCTTACACTCGGTTGCTGTGGTTGGTCAGCTAGACCTACAAAGGGTAGGGTCTGGCTGTCTGTGATGCTTCCTTGGCCGGCCAGACCTACGTTGGGCAGGGTCTAGCCGGCCGTGATTCCATGGTCGATTGGTGTTGGCTGTGTGTGTGTTAATTGGGGATAGATCACACTAATTGTTGGAGTTTGGCGGATCTAGATGCCTGAAATGATCGGCTTCACTTCTTGAATTACCGCTTTGGGTGTTTTCACCCACTCTAAGTCCTCATCTGTCAAAGATCTATCTATGAGCACCTTGCTCCCCTTAGGGAGGAAGTGATGTACCCTCGCCAGCTAAGGGTACTTGTTGTGAAAATTATATACGCAAGTATACGCAGTCAAACAAGTAATAAAGTGATAAGTAAGATCGTCTCCACAAGGATTGTAAACAAAGTTTGATGTAAAATCAACTAATTACAACTTAAAATAAAAAGAAATAATATGCAAATGGTTGAGTAATGGTTCAAAATTAAAAATGACATGAATTAAACTTGCTAGAATTAAACTACTGCTGCTAGAAAACAAATTGGCTGCAAGATAAAAAAGTGTAATATGGCAAAAATGGCTTGAATAACTAATTCCTTCTAGTCAGGTTTTTTTACAGTCAGTACAACATCGGTTCAGCATTACTCTAGCATTCTGCACAGAGATAACAAAAAAATTCCTCTAGGCTTGTGAGAACTTTCCAACACTCACAACTTTAATTCTACCATTTAGCTCAATATATTCCTATATCAAACCAGGAAGCAGAACACCATTCAAACATTCATTTGGTAAGTTATGCAAGGTAAATGAAATATTCATATTCCACTTACAAAGAAAAGCCTAAATCTAGGTTTTCACTTGCTCCATTCAAGTTGAACTACTAGATCTAGCCCTTCCGGTACAAGATCTAGCTTAGCAAATTGTTATTCATGGCCAAGAAACAACAATCAATTAAAATGAAACTCACTTGAATGAACAAAGGCAAACAAATGCTAAAGTAAGCTTAAAATTTAATCATGCCCAACTTAGAAGTTCATAGCCATTCAAGCCTAAAAAGTTTAGCTCATATTCAAGTAAGAAGATAAAATCCAAGCTAAAAACAATTCATCCATGGCTGCTGCCCAAATTTACAATCTCAAGAAGTTTTTAATACTAAGTACAAACAACAATAAAAGATGAAAATAAAGAAGACTATTAAGAAAGGGTAAAGAAAAGTCAAACATTAGGCTTGGTCCCCTCCTATTTCTTCTTTGTTGTACTTCCTGCTGCAATCAAAACTCCTCCAGAAAAATGCAGCTGCTCAAGTACGAGATGATGAAGATGATAATGGTGTACTTCCCTTTCCTTCTCTTTTTGTTGTTGGGTTTTTAGGGTACAAACTTCATACCCCAAAATAGAAGCCCAAACTTTTCCACTTTGGCCCACTAGGGTTAGACCCCTTTCTTCCACGTCAGCTGGCTAGTGCAATTTGAGTGACTGGACCAAAGTTGCTGAGGTGGATAAGTGAAATTCGTGTTTCCATGTCACTGCCAGGATGCTGAATTCACTTCAGCATTGCTTCAGCAATCAGCCCAGTTTATGCTTGTGCTCCATTTCTTCCTTACTTCTTTTTCTTTTTCCTATCAATTTAATTCCTCCTTTTTCAACAAAATAAGCACAGTTAATTGGAAAAACACACCCAACAATATCAATATTTACAAAACTTAAAGGTTAGATTACTAAATAGAAAATAACACTAAAACTAATTAAAATTAAGCAAAGTAAACACATTTTCACTACTCTCCTCACAATACTTTAGTTTAAAAGCATAAAAATTAACTCTATACCATAGAGTTATCAATAAAGAAAAAAAAACTCAGCCGAGAATTAGGTAGATTATAGTACAGAATGAGAAATAATAAGAAAAAATAAACCTGAAATGGAGGATATGGAGCTGAAGTTGTTCCTGGGTCTCGCCGGGAGAGGAGGCGGAGCAAGATGGGTTATGTCGGGGGTTGGGGTGGTTTCGAGGTTGAGTGAGGTTGATGGGATGATTTCGGTGTTGGGTGATGCAAATGGGGGTTTTCGAGGTTTGGGTGACGCTGACGAGTGGTTTTTGCAAGGGGATGAAAGAGATTGATGACCTGCGGTGGGCAATAGAGATCGGTGTGAGATTTCTAGCTTTAAAAGTTTCGACTTCACCACCAGCACCTCTTTTCTTCTTGTAAACCCACTTACATACAATTGGACGATAATCATCAGGTGCGTCTACATATTCTCAGACTTTGTTCTTTTTCATGGAATCCATGCCGGCTGACCATTGTTTCCATTCCAGACTTGCCATTGCCTATTTATAGGTTAATGGAACGTCATCAATACCGTCACCAACGACCATATTGGCTTCACCATCCAGGCCATGATGAGATGATTTTGTGGAAACCCTCCCACTACGACGAGGAGCCATGATCTTCTGAACAGTAACATTAGTGGTAGATTTATCGGTTGTATCAACTTGCAAAGGTTCAACCGAGGGAGTGGGATTATCCTCTACTTGAGTAGAAGACGATGAAACATTAGAAGGAGTTATATCTAAAAACATTTCCTCCAATACTACTTTGCTTTAAAATTCTTAATATAGTCATCTTCAAGGAAAGTGGCGTTTGTAGAAACGAACACTTTATCATCCTTGTGACTATAAAATAGTCCACTCCTAGTCTCCTTAAAATTTCCAACAAACATGCAAAATTCAGTTTGCTTTTCTAGTTTGCCATATTTCTTTCTTAAGACATGAGCAGGGCACCCCCAGATTCTATAATGGCGTAAACTAGGTATACGACCATTCCATAATTCTAAAGGTGTCTTAGGGACTGATTTAGATGGAACAACATTTAAAATGTCAGTTGCCATCTGAATAGCATATCCCCAGAAGGACGTAGGTAAAGTTGAGTAGCTAAGCATGGACCTAGCCATTTCCAAAAGCGTGCAATTTCTTCTTTTAGCAACTCCATTTTGCTATGGAGTGCTAGGGGTAGTCAATTGGGATTCAATTCCAAGTTCAATTAAATGATCTTTGAACTGCATCCATATATTCTCTACCCCTATCAGTTCGCAAGATCTTTAAAGTTTTACCCAATTGGTTTTGAGCCAATGCTAGGATTTCTTGAAACTTCTCAAACGTTTCAGATTGCTTATGCATAAGGTAAACATGACCATATCTAGAGTAATTGTCAATGGATGTGACAAAGTGCTCATAACCACCTCTAGCTTTGACATTCAGTGGTCTACAAAGATCTTAATGCACTATTCCAAGTGGTTCTTTGGCACACTCTCCCTTTGCAGAGAAATAATGTTTTTTCATTTTGCCTTCTAAGCAAGATTCACAAACTTGTAATTCAGCTAAGGTGACATTATTCAATGGACCACCTTTGGTTAACCTGCGAAGTCTATCATAGCCTATATGACCAAGACGTAAGTACCATAGATATGTTTCATCTTCATTATCAATCTTTTGTTTTTTGCGGTTTGTAGGTTTAGCTACCTTAAACAGTTCGTTATTAAGCATAAATGGTTCATCTTGTCTTTAAACATAAATCCATTGTTCCATAGATACAACACAAATTTGAATGTCATTTCAAGAAATGATAGAACTAGAACTCAAAAAATTCAATTTGTATTGTTGCAACTGTGAACATGAAACAGAATTCAAGTTTCTACTGAAATTTGGAATAAACAAGACATTGTCTAAATCAAAAATTTTGTTCTGAAACTTGAGTTTGGCTTTTCCTCTAGCTCTAACCGATACCATTTTGCCATTACCAACTTTAAGTTTCCACTCTCCAGATTTTAAGTAATTCCAGTTTCAAGCACTTACAATGAACAACAAACATGGTTAGTAGATCCAGAATCAACAATCCAGATGGATTTTTCATTCTCTAAAACACATGATTCAAAAACTAAAGCATTATTATTGTTCTTAGTGTTGAGAAGTCTGGGACAATTTGATTTAAAATGTCCTTTCTATTTACAATCAGAACATTGAATAATATATGTGCTTAACTATTCTTGGATTGTTCTTATTGCTGGTTCAATCTATTGTGAAAGATAATGTGAGGAAGTGGAGTCACTTTCTCTATTTTTCTCAACTGAGCCTGAAGTAGTAGGATTGTTGGAGGAATAATTCTCAATATATTCAGCTTTCCTTTTGCCCTTATCTACATTACTGGAGAAGGACCTCCGTGCAAGTGACAATGTCCATTCATAAGCACGCAATTCAGCGTCCAGTGTCTATGTCAAATGAGTTCCAATTGTTAACAATTAATTGGTTAATCTCAGGTGATAAGCTATTGAGAACAAAATGAATTCTTTGCTCTCTGGATAAAACAGTTCCAAGCATAGTTGCTATCTAGAATTTCATGTTCATCATGAGCAACTGTGAAGTGATACTCTGACCAGGAGTCATCTTCACACTTTGGAGTTCATTCCTAAAGGCATATTCTAGATGAGGATTGGGGTGTGGGTTGTACATTTTGACACTACAAATATTAATAAACAGAAATAAATTATTGATTCAATTAAATTCATACACAAGTTTAGAAAATAACAAGTAAAGAAAATATGTTTGCAAAAATACCAAAATAAAACATATTAATTATTTCTTAGGTTTCCAACATAATGAAATACCGTGTCTCGGTAGGCGAAGTCAAAGATAACATTAATTGAATAGAGTAGTCAGCTCATCTAAAATAGACACCACTTTAGTAACTTTTTATTCGATCAAAATAAGAATCCAACGTTGTCCCTGTAGGTGAGAGTCAAGGTTATTCTCATTTTATGAGCTGCCACCATTGTTTATGTAAGTTTAATTCTAAGTAATCACCGTAGGGGAGAGTCTAATAGAAACGAAAACTTACAAAATACTTATCATATGAGATCTTACGGTGTTAAGTACTTTCAACGAAAAACCATCAATAAGGGGGACGAAGTCTAGCGTCTTGAGGTTATATTGAAAATAATTAAATAATATAAGACCAACAATGAAGATCGAATATCTCTTTGATTAAAGCTCATTATTTAAAATAATATATTTTTAATTAATTATTTATTTTAATAATGAAAATTACTTAATTTAAGTTGATCCAAAATTAATTTTCAAACAATAATTTCGAAAATCCATTTGAAATTATATTAAAATATAATAAAATAAATTCTTAAAAAATATCTAATTTAAGCTGTCCTAAAATAACGAAATTTTCAACTTAAATAATTTTCTAAAATTGAATTAAATATCAAATTAAGTATCTTGAAGTAATCACCTGAATTTCAAAAATATCCCTATTTAAGTTGATCCAAAATTAACAAATTTTCAACTTAAAGAATATCTGAATAACTAATTTCCTAGAAAATTCTACTTAATTATTAATTTCAAAATATTCTAATTTAAGTTGATCCAATAGTTTGAAAAACTAATTTTCAACTTAAATATATTTTCTATGAAAATTTAAATAATTAAGTATCTAGAAGAATCTAATTAGGTATAACTTCTTTTTTTTTTAATTAAATACAGAAAAAAAAATATCTAGTTTATCTTGAATATGTTTCATTAAACTAAGTGTGTTTTTCTTAAATTAATTTCAAAATAATCTGATGAAAAAATTAATTTCATATATTTCGAAATTGATTATGTTGCTAATCAATTTTATTAGGTCAAACTAGTGTAATTAACCTATTATAGTTATTTAAATAAGGCAAATGGGCCTTCACAATTGGGGTTGTTCATGTGAGAGAGTGCTGAGTTCAGTATGTCGTACCCACTACTAATGGCCCCCTAACTTTCACACAAGGCTCAATATAAGAGGAATATAATCTTAATTTAAACAACTGTTATTAATTGAATAGGCTCAATACTAATTGGACCTAAATAAAATCTATCAAATGTGATAATTTTATATAACAACCTAGTCCATTTTAATTACAAAAATTAAATGGGCTCCCTATATGCATCTAAGCTCAAAACAAACATATAGGCACAGGCACACACTGATTTGGATGGTAACTATCATGTTACTAGGTTTATACACATATAAAAGAAGATTGCAAAATTTATCTGTTACAAATTATTTATTTGACCTATTGACAATTGAACCATTGGTTGAAATCAGATCATTAGATCTATCAACAAGTTAAACATAACAATTTAGATCAAACAATAATAGATTTTATAAAAACAAGTTTTAATAATAAACAATATATAAAACACACACATGCAACAAACTGGATAGTTGGATATAGTATTTATTTAATTTAAATTAATTAAATAATTAAATTATTTTCCAAAAATTTAAATAATAAAATTAAATTAAATAATTAATTTCAAAAGTAAACCTATAAATTTAAAAAATTAGGTTTCTAACAAACCTAAATATCTATTCAAAAGATGCCAACTAACTTTTCAAAATTTATGTTATTTTTAAAAGAAAATAAAATAAAATATCTAATAAAATAAAATGATAAATAGATATCATTTATCTGATTTAATAATTTAATTTAAATAAAATAACAAAATTTGAAAATTGACAAAATATCTGGTTTGATTTTTAAAATTTTCTAGATTAAAATAATCTTATTTTAAATTTCAAAAAGGTCATTTTAAAATTAATTAAATAATATTAAATATAAAATATCTCACCGTAAATTTTAGAATAAGATAAAATAATCAAATTTTAATAAATAAGGTAACCAATTAGCAAAATATCAGATTTTATCCATTTTCAGTTCAAAATCTACTAATATCTAATATTAATTAATTAATTTTATTCTGATAATTAGATTTGAAATTTAAAAAATAAAAATCAAAATACAAAATTACACAAAAAGTTCGAAATTAATTCCATGAAAAAATTAGAAAAACAAAAAAAATTTGCATTTATCCGCGCGCGCATAATGGTGAGGCTGCCTAGAAATCACGCTCACGGACCCTGCACAGCAGGATTTCCAAACGCGTAGGAAGGCTTTAGACACGGCCCGTGCGTGTTCCTTCGGACAAAAGCTGTTCGAACACACATGACACTCGTGTGTCACGTGCTGTCCGCGCGCGCATGGGGTGTCACCACCCCTAGATATTTTTTAATTTTTCAAAAAATCATAACTAATTCAAATAAAATTGAAATTAAGTTCTGTAAAAATGTGAATTGCATAATTTTTTCCATACTATCCAATAAAAATAATTCCAAAATAAAATTCTAATTATTTTACATAAAAAAAAATTTGCAAACATCAATCAATCATCAATAAACACATAGATCAACATGAATCACATCCAAGTCAAACATACATTAAATCCATATTTCTTGAAAGTAAATAAATTACCATGACTCTGAGGCAAGTTGTTGGAATATCTTTTACCAAGACCTAGATTTACTAACAAGTATGTTCATCCTAAATATGAATTCCTAAAACGATGAGAATAAACACATATAAAGTATGAGAAACCTTACATTGGTTGCAGCTGAATTAAATGACTCCTTCCGCTCAGATCTCTAGCCCTTGTATCCTTTCTGTCGCAGAGTACCACCAAGATCTGAGCCCGACACTCCTTCAGTTGTTTGGATTCTTCACAATCTTACACACTATGATTGAGGACTAACTTGCTATGGGTGGGCATGCACTCAATCACTGAAGGCTGAAATTTAATGATGAAGAAGACTATAGGATTTTGAAAATTAGAAGGAAAAGAAGAAGAAGAAGTCTCAAACTCACAAATTGTCTAACAAGAAGAAAACTAGGTAAAGAGTCATTAGAAGCACTAGTTGGATAGTGAGACCTTTTTTTTATATACTAATTCACTTAGGGTTAGGATTGATTTATTTGGAATAAAAAATGATAAAATAATGGCAACAATTGGACTAAGTGGCCGGCCCCTAGTGGGTCCATCACTAGTTAGATATTTGTCACTTTTCTCAACCATTTATCTATTTTCCCCAAATACCACTTTTTACAAATTCAATCCTATAAATGTCAAAATTATTTATTTAATAATTAAAATAATTATCAAATAAATTTTTTATTTAGATTATTTATTAATTAGACTCCACAAAGTCTCTTAATTAATAAATAAACCCTAAAAATCCTATTTCTTCACAATCAAGCCATATCTTAGTGAAAATTCATAAATTAGACATAGTCTAATTTTAGAATTAATAATTGATTTACTAAAATCAATTAACTGAGTCTTACAAGCAGTTTGTCTCAACTAGTATGGAGACTATGGGCCTATATAACTGAGCTTCCAATAAGCAGATCTAGAATTTACCAAGTAAATTCTCTAACTTATTAATTCCTCCTTGCACTACTATAGATTTGGAATTGCACTCTCAATTATATAGAACGCTCTATATATTCCACGATATAGATACTCTATGAGTTATCCATTGTTATAATCCTAATAATCAATAAATTCCTTATAGATGATTTACATTGACTAGGGACAAAAAAAAACCGTTACACCCTTCAATGTATTTTATCCTTAAAACACTTAGCAACCCATTAATGATATTACAGTGAACTAATATAATCACTAAAATGAGCGCTCTATCATTTATCTCTATTTAGCCAAGCTCGAAGGAAATCATCATTTCACTTCTAGGTCCAGATAGAAGCTATAGACTCTGTATCTATAATTAGCGCTCCCACTCAATTGAACTACCATGTCTTTAATCTATATGTCACGAGAAGATCCATTGGTCGACTTTGACAAATAGATTGAAGTACACAAATAATACAATTGAACTAGAACCTAACTGTTATACCCGAAATTCGGTTGCCGTCTCAGTGGAGGACATGTGTCAAGATAAAGGGAATATGGATCAGTGCAATCGATTTTTATGGAATAAGTCATTAATTACGTAAGTATCAGAGTATATTTGTAACATGTAGACTATAAGGTCTTAGGCAAGGAACTAATATACAAACTGGTACTTAGCATATTAGCGAGAAACAATATGTCGTTGAATGCGAATTGCGAGGCATCAAGGATAGTACCCATTGGAAGACAAAAACGACATATATCAATTGCGAAAGTCCTTAGTGTACAAACTAAGTGTTACAGACGGATCAGCTCAAGACAAAGTAAGCGAGGTGCCCGTCTTGTTAGGGGAAGACCTCATATAACTTCATCCCGTTAGCATTAGTGAGGCTCACAACCCTGACAAGTCAAGAAGCTAACAGTCAATGAGCTTCAAAGAACTCTTTGTAAATAAGAACAACGATCGACACAAGACATGGATCGTCGACCTTAGAAGGAAAAATGGCCCAAGCTTGCTATTGAGATCACTGGAACCAAGCTTCTGTCGAGACAACTCCAGAAACAATAATTAAAGACGTATTTAAAACACGATCATTTTGACCCAGTTTAAGCGAGAAAATCACAGCTATATGATTTCAAATCATAAATCGCATTTACACTACGTGATATGTAATCAAATTCCATGATTTTAGGAATGATTGTTGTAAACTTATTAAAGTCAATTTTGTAATTAACCGTCCACTATGTAATTATAAGTAGTGACAAAGGAGATCAAAAAAGGGACGAAAAAACTCATACAAGAGAGGCCCTAACAAATAATCAGAAATCTGAATAAGATTGACTCGTGGAGTATGCAAAATTTTAACTGCAAAACCACGTAGAAAACCTTATGTTCATATTTTTATTTTTATAGCTTTTTATTTTTTCTGTGTGAAATTACTACTGTGAGGCTCAAATTTAGTTAACAAAAATCTGCGTTAATAGTTTGGTGCTTTCATTGAGAGCCTCGGCCAGGGCGGCACATGGAACAAATGCTCAAACTCAACCTAAACCTGTAGTGAGGAGACCACAAGGCAGACCTCGTGGCTCACGAACCATGAGATAGGTTAATGCCCAGGAAGAACAACCCAGGGAAAACGAGACACCCCCTGCAAATCAGAACGAATAACCAGATGGGAGACAACCAGAAACTGATGAATGAGAAATCCCTCATGGCAATGAGGATGATCCTGGGACTCAACTAGAAGAACGGATGTCACATGCTAGAAATCACTAGCATTCTTCCCAAACCCATATAGCGAGGACTCGTATAGACCCTGACGGGGGAAATACAACAAACCGCTCTCGAGGGGAAAGAACAGAGCGTGAAGAAGCAAGTGTGACTTCGAGGCGATCAAGAACCCACAGTCGATCAACTCAAAGAGGAAAAACTACTCAACGAGATAATGATCAAGAAAGTATGGGAACCAGTAAATCCGCGAGCCACTGAAAGACAAAGTCTATGAGTAGGACATGATCGGTGAGTAAGACTAGGTCTGCCAGCAATTACTCCCAACCAGATCTGCGAGAGCACTTGAATCGGAAGAAACCTGATCTCCGCCAACAACTTGGTCCAAAGTAAGAGGATCCAATCCAATTGCAGATAAACAAGCTGGAGGACAAGTTCAGGAGATATCAAGTGGGGGATCAGGGAAACAATCTAGTTACGACTCTGATGAGGAGCTTGAGCCGTATCATCCAGATATAATGAGTACCCCTTTTCCTTCAGGATTCAAGAACCCGCATGTCTCATCATATGAAGGAACCACAAATCCAGTCTTGCATTTGAATAACTCTAACACAATAATACAAGCAAGTAATGTGACAAACAATTTACGCTGTATTTGTTGGGTTTTGTGCCCTAAATAAAACTCATTTCAATATAATCAGATTTACTTATTAATAAAGATCAGAAATAACATTTTATGTTGCATGGTTCACATGATTTATTTCATGATTATATATATAATGTATAAATTCTATTAAGTCCAGAACATATGAATTTATTAATAATTATAGTGTTGTCAGCACAGTGGAATATAATCTTAATTATATGTTCGAAAGTTTATTCCCTGATTTGTCAGTTCACTGGATTTAGACTGGCATGATAATCAGCGATAGGTATTCTTACACATTGGATAAGTGTTATGTCCTTTCCAGGGTATTGGTAAAATTTACCAGTATCAGATGTATGGAGTATACATCGGAAGGGACCGATATTGAATTTTGATTAGATATGTTAAAATTTACCGTAATATCTATTCAATTCAATATCACATGTTGATCCTAGATCAAATTATCCTAATCCTGATATGGTTAGGTTCGATCTCAAGAGTATTATACATGTTCTTTGATTTGTTAGTTAAGCCTACTTTTGGATCAGGGTGATACGTACATTTTGGGAACATGATAGTATAATTGAATGGGAGCGCTAACATAAATATGGAATCTATAACTTCTATAGGAATTTAGAAGTGAAACGATGATATCCTTCGAGCTTGGCTAAATAGAGATAAATGGTTGAGATCTCATTTCACTTCGCTGAAATATCATTTATACGGAGCTAAGTGTTCTAAGGATAAAATACATTGAAGGTGTAACCGTAATTTAGTCCCTATTCAATGTAGACCATCTATTAGAGGGTCATTGATCAAATTAGGATTATAACAATCGATAATTTATAGCGTATCTATATCGCGGAACATATAGAGCGTTCTATATGACTGAGAGTGCAATTCCACGTTCTAAGTGTGGATTCAATAAGGAATTAATAAGTTAGGGAATTTACTTGGTAAATTCGGTTCAACTTATTGGAGGCTCGGTTATATAGGCCCATAGTCCCCATACTAGTTGAGACCATACTGCTTGTAAGACTCAGTGAATTGATTTTGATTAATCAATTATAATTCTAAAGTTAGACTATGTCTAGTTTATGAATTTTCACTAAGCAAGGGCAAAATTGTGAAGGAAAAGTTTCTAGGGTACATTTGTTAATTAAGAGACTTTGATTGGTCTAATTAATAAATATATTAAATGACATTGTTATTTAATAATTAATTTTTAGTTATTAAATAATTGGAATTGGCATTTAAATGGTTAAATTGAAAAATTGGCGTTTTTGAGAAAATGAGATGAAGAAATGATAAAACAACAAATTACAAAAGTGGGGCCCATTATCCACTAATATGGCCGGCCACTCTTATAGGGTTTTATCATTTATTTTTTCATTATTTTAATGCCAAATAATTCTAACCCTACCCTAGTGGTTTGCTATAAATAGGTAGTGATGGCTTCAGAAAAAATACACATCTTTTCTTCAGAAAAACTAAGTGCCTTCTCTCCCTAACCTAGCCGCCACTTTAAGTCTTTTCTTCTTTTAAATTTCGAACCTTGAGTGAATGAGTGAGTGCCCACACACATCAAGTGGTATCTCAATCATAGTGTGGAAGATTGGGAAGAATCCAATCAACAAGAAGGAGAATCAACATCAAAGAAGGAGAGAAAGAGATCCAGGTTCAGATCTTGATAATGCTCTGCTACAGAAAGGAATCAAGGGCTAGAGATCTGAACGGAAGGAGTCATTATATTCCGCTGCACCCAATGTAAGGTTTCCTAAACTTTATATGTGTTTATTTCATTGTTTTAGAATTCATATTAGGATGTTAATGAAACATACATGGTAGTAAATCTAGATCCTGGTAAAATATTTCCAACAATATTTTACCAGGATCTAGATTTACTAACAAGTATGTTGATTTAACATCCTAAATATGAATTCTCTAAAACAATGAAATAAACACATAAGGGTTTAAGAAAACCTTACATTGATTGCAGTGGAATTTTATGACTCCTTCCGTTCCAAATCTCTAGCCCTTGATTCCTTTTTGTCGCAGAGCATTATCAAGATCTGAACCTGGATCTCTTTCTCTCCTTTCGGTTTGGTTACCGCCGTCTTACTCTCTGTGATTGAGTACTTGACTTGCTATGTGTGGGCATGGCATTCATCACTCAAGGTTAGAATGGTGAAGAACAATGAAGGAGGTGGGAAAACACTAAGGAAGGAACTCTCTCATCTAGGTTGAAGGCAATAGTCAAGATGACATTAATTTGACAAAGTATCAAGTGGATAAGATGAGAACATCATGTTCCTTTTATAGTGTTTCAACTAGGGCTTAGGGTTGAATTATATGGATTACAAAAGAATAAAATATTGGGCAACAAATCACTTGTTGGCTGTACACTTCAAAGGGCCAAACTCTAGTTAGATTTTTGCCACTTTATCTCAACTATTTATTTTTCTTTTCAATAATACCATATTTTCTAGTCCAATCCTATAAATGTCAAAACTATTTATTTAGCAAGTATAATTAATTACTAAATAAAATTGCCATTTATGTAATTTATTAATTAGACCATACAAAGTCACTTTATTAACAAATTTGACCCCAAAACCTCTTTTCTTCACAATTAGACCCTTGCTTAATGAAAATTCTTAAATACGACATAGTCTAATTTTAGAATTATAATTGATTAATTAAAATCAATGGACTGAGTCTGCAAGCAGTATTATGTCAACTAGTGAGAAGACCATGGGCCTATATAAATGAGCTTTCAATAAGCAGATCTAGAATTTATCAAGTAAATTTCCTAACTTATTAATTCCTCATTGAACCACTATAGAACTTGGAATTGAATACACTCTCAGTTATATAGAACGCTCTATATGTACCACGATATAGATACGTTATGATTATCCATTGTTACAATCCTAATAGTCAAGGATCCTCTATAGATGATCTACACTGAAGATGGGCAAATTTTTGTTCTACCCTTCAATGTATTTTATTCTTAAAACACTTAGCTACCTATAAATGATATTTCAGCAAACTCATATAATTACTAAAATGAGATCTTAATCATTTTTCTCTATTCAGCCAAGCTCGAAGGAAATCATCGTTTCACTTCTAAAAATTTATAGAAGCTATAGATTCCATATCTATGTTTAGCGCTCCCACTCAATTGTACTATCATATTCCCAAAATGTAGGTATCATCCAGAGCAAAAGGTAGGCTTAACTAACAAATCAAAGAACACAAATAACACTCTTGAGATCGAACCTAACCATGTTAGGATTAAGATCCATAGACCTAAGATCAACCATTGATATTGACTAAGAAAGATATGACGGTAAGTTTATGATATCTTATCTAAGATCAATATCGGTCCCTTCCAATGTATACTCCATATATCCGATACTGGTAAACTTTGCTAATGCCCTAGAAAGGACATAACACTTATCCAAGGTGTAAGTATACCTTATCACTGATTATCATGCCAGTCTATATCCAGTGAATTGACAAATACATATGTTCTGTACTTAATAGAATTTATACAGTAAACATAATCATGAAATAAATCATGTGAACCATGCAACATAAAATGATTTCTGGTCTTTATTAATTAGTGAATCTGATTATATTGAAATGGGTTTTATTAGGGCACAAAACCCAATAGTATACTGGCGCAGGCTCGGGTCTTGGGTTGGTTGGATACTTTGATAGAAACCACGCTAACTTCGCTCCCAGGTTCATCTGTAACCATGCCAACCTTCTTTCAGGATTCCTTGTCAACCAAAGGAGGACCTCTAAGATCGCTCATAAGATCTATGTCTATTCATGCAGAGATGAAAAAAAGGGTCAATGGAGCAACAAAAAACATACAAAATTAATTGTATGTATAAAGCGACTCAAACTACCATTCACAAGAGATGATACTCACCTTCAAGGAACACTTGTGAGGATCTCACATAGCAGGCTACGGGGTTCCCCTGGTTTGGATTAGTCGGAAACTCCTCAGCCTTAGAATCCATAATTTTCGGTTCCAATTGAGGCTTAAAGCTCTTGGGAACAAATGTAAAATGGTTGATGCATCTTGGTATTATGAGTTTGGGAGGGTGAACTTCTGAACTCAGAAGGGACATTCTATTAAGAAAGAGATGATCTATTCTAAAAATGGATCTCACTAAAAAGCCAGAGGTTTGTGAAAAATGACAAGCTTGAGCCACCCTTTTATACACAAAGTTGGGGACAAGAAAGCTAGGGAAATCTAACGGTTGGAGGTCAAAATATGAAGGGACGGCTCATAATGATCCTCGAAACTTTGCAACCACCAGAATTAAAGGACGCATTTTTCCAAGAAGGGATTTGATGGAAATGCACTCAGTAATTATTAAAAAGCTCTTTTTTCTAAGAAAGAACTTTTTAAGGGGCAATTGTTATACTCGAAATTCGGTTGCCATCTCAGTGGAGGACATGTGTCAAGATAAAGGGAATATGGATCTATACAATCGCTTTTTATGGAATAACTCATTAATTACGTAAGTATCAGAGTATATTTGTAACCTATAGACTGTAAGGTCTTAGGTGAGGAACTAATATACAAACTAGTACTTAGTATATTAGCGAGAAACTATATGTCGCTGAATGCAAATTACGAGGCATCAAGGACAGTACACATTGGAAGACGAAAACGACATATATCGATTGTGAAAGTCCTTAGTGTACAAACTAAGTGTTACAGAAAGATTGGCTCAAGACCAAGTAAGCGAGGTGCCCGTCTCGTTAGGGGAAGACCTTATATAACTTCATCCTGTTAAGATAAGCAAGGCTCACAACCCTGGCAAGTCAAGAAGCTAACATTCAAATGAGCTTCGAACAACTCTTTGTAAATAAGAATTGCGATCGACACAAGACATGCATCGTCGACCTAGGAAGGAAAAATGGCTCCAGCTCACTATTAAGATCACTGTAACCAAGCTTCTATTGAGACAACTCAAGAAACAATAATTAAAGACGTGTTTAAAACACGATCATTTTGACACAGTATAAGCGGGAAAATTACAGCTATATGATTTTCAAATCATAAAGCGCATTTACACTACGTGATATGTAATCAAATCCCATGATTTTAGGGATGATTGTTGTAAACATATTACAGTCAACTTTGTAATTAACTGTCCACTATGTAATTATAAATAGTGACAAAGGAGATCAAAAAAGGGACGAAGAAACTCATACAAGAGAGGCCCTAAAAATAATCATAAATTTGAATAAGATTGACTCGTGGACTATGCAGAATTTTAACTGCAAAACCACGTAAAAAATCCTGTGTTCATATTTTTATTTTTATAGCTTTATTTTTTCTATGTGAAATCACTACTGTGAGGCTCAAATTTAGTTAACGAAAAATTTGAGTTAACACTAACCATCTTAGGATTGAGATCATTTGATCTAAGATCAACTAGGTGATATTGAATTGAATAGATATTACGGTAAGTTTATCATATCTAATCCAAGTTCAATATTGGTCCCTTCCGATGCATATTCCATACATCCAACCCAAGCTTACTTTAACCAATGCCCTGGAAAGGACATAGCACTTATCTAAGGTACAAGTAAACTACGTTGTAGATTATCCTATCAGTTAAACCCTATCTACTGATAAAATATAGTTTTACATTTAATCACACAATCTTGATTACTTTCCACTGTGTTGACAACACATTAAACAAGAATATCAGTGTGATATAGATTTGGATGAATTTTATAAATCAAATAAGTAAATAAATGATCACATGAACCAAATAACACATTAAACAAGTAATGAAATAAAATCTGTGTCTTTATTGATAATTGAATAGAAAAGATTACATTGAAATAGAATTTTATTTAGGGCACAAAGCCCAACAGGGTTAACATGCACCAAGCATAAACATCAAGGCATAGTAAACAAAGGAGGTTATTCCTACCTTGATGTCCTAATTCTGTCTTATTAGATTCATAAATTAAAGAGTCGGTGTTGTCATCTCCTAAAAAACTATCGGAGGGAAGAAATTAGCTTCAAGTTATCTAGCAAGAATGATCCAATAAGATAGGAATTTGGAGACTAGAACTCAATTGAGATCAGCTCACGAAGCCACTTGTGTTTAAAAAATAAAAGTCCTTTTCCCTATTGCCCCATCGAGTATGGGGCATCCAGAACCTATATAGCCTCACGCCAAAGCCAACCGTATAGGAGTGAGAGTATTCTTGAACTAAATGAACATAATGAAAATTGAAGGGGGACTTACGGGTTTCAGAAGTATTTGCTCCAATGGTCCAAGAGTTGGGAACCCAAAAGGGTAAATGTGGCCTCGCGGTTGTAGAATTTTTCCCTATCTTCTCCTGGTTTATCTTGTTGGATGCACTTTGAAGGCATGTGTATGTGTTTTTCTACTTATTTTTGCAACAGAACCTATTTTACTTATCCTCAGCTATTTCTATGATCTCCAGCAGGAGCTTCTTCTTTGGTCCCAGGTTCTTGGCATTGGGGCATGATACCTTGGATAAATTGAAGTCCTCAAATGTTTGGTGGCTCAAGATAAGTTTACCCTAGCAGCAATTAAAAGTAGTCATCAAATCACCCACATTCAATTTTGCCCTCTTATAACCAGCAAATATTTTGGCATGATTTAAAAATAGTTTAATGGGAGTCTTTCGGTGCAAAGGAGGGATCATACCCCACTCAGTCAGAAGGTATGAGCGTTCGAAGGTTTTGAACCCTAATGAAAAGAAAAACCTATGACAGTATTCCTTGATATACTTTTGAGAGTTGAAGGGAACTGGGGTTTCATTGGCTAGATGGGTTGGTAACTTATAAAATCCATCTTTGTACTTGTCACCCTTTTCGGGGACGGATAGTAGTTCGTAAAAATATAAAATTTTTGTGGGGCTAGGAGTGGGCTAGCCCTTTGCAGCATAAAAAATGAAAAAGCCTGAGAGCAGGCGGTAAGATTGAGGAATTAGTTTATATGGGGCTTGTCCAATGAAAACTAAAAAATCAATGAAATAGTCTTGAAGCGGTAACATGGCTCCTAACATAAGATGGGTCTAACTCCATGCTCCAAAATTATTGTAATTGTGATTAGGCATTTCTTCATCCAAGGGCAGATGATGGTACACTCCGAAATCGGTTGGCTGGATCCCATTCTATGCTACGATCTTCTCCAATTAATGATCGCATGTTAGGGACAAGTGTAACTCATTGGCTTCCGAGTCATTGGAGCGACAAGAATACTTCTTGTAGGGCACTAGGCCTTGCATAACAACATCTAAAGGGATGACCCTCGGGACTGTTGTGGCTGCGGCAAAAGTACCGATAGGGGTATCGTTGGATGGCACTTTAGAATTTGACATAGCGCCTTCTGAGCGGAGCTCGAAAATTTCTTGGTCAAATTTGTAGAAACTGTACTTGTGAAGATCCTACAGAACTTCACTCATTTAAAAGACCAGAAACCCAACAGTTAGCCCCGTCATTAAACCCTACGCCAAAAAGGGGAATGAGGGTCCTCTAATTGCTGAGAAGAGTGTTGGAAATTATTTTACCAAGATCTTAGATATACTCACAAGTATGTTGATTAACACCCTAAATGTGAACTTTCTAAAACGATGAAATAAACACATATAAAGTATGAGAAACCTTACATTGGGTGCAGCGGAATAATATGACTCCTTCCGTTCAGATATCTAGCCCTTGATTCCTTTCTGTAGCAGAGCATTATAAATATCTGAACCTGGATCTCTTTTTCTCCTTCTTTAGTGCTGAAACTCCTTCTTGCTGATAGTCTTTCTTCACGATCATCCTCACTATGATTGAGGTATCACTTGCTGTGTGTGGGCACTACTCTAACACTAAGAAATTTCGAAATTGAAGAGGGAAGAAAGAGAACAAGGTGGCGGCAAGGTATAGAGAGAGAAGGCTCAGGTTTTTCTCTGAAGGAAAAAGGAGAAAGTTAAGTGTAATTTTCCTGAAGCCTTCACTATCTATTTATAGCATTCCACTAGGGTTAGGTTTGAATTATTTGGCATTAAAATAATGAAAATATTAGAGGATAATTCCTATAAAAGTGGTCGGCCATGCAATGTAAATTTGGGCCTCACTTTTTGTAATTTTGCAGTTTTATCTTTTCTGCATCTGATTTTCTCAAAAACGCCAATTTTCTAATTCAACCATTTAAATGCCAATTCTAACTATTTAATAACTATAAAAAATTATTAAATAATATTGTCATTTATCATATTTATTAATTGAACCATACAAAGTATCATAATTAACAAATATGCCCCTAAAACTCTTTCTTTATAATTTCGTCCTTACTTAGTGAAAAATTCACAAATAGACATAGTCTAATTTGAGAATTATAATTGATTAATCAAAACAAATTATATGAGTCTTACAAGCAATATTATCTCAACTAGTGGGTGGACCATGGGTCTATATAACCGCGCTTCCAATAAGCATATCAAGAATTTATAATCTAAATTCACTGACTTATTAATTCTTCGTTGAATCCACGCATAGAACTTAGAATTGCACTCTCAGTATATAGAATGCTCTATATGTTCCACCATATACACACATCATTAGTTATCCATTGTTATAATCCTAATTTGATCAATGATCCTCTATATGAATGATCTACACTGTAAAGGGATTAGATTACCGTTACACCCTACAATGTATTTAATCCTTAAAACACTTAACCCCGTATAAATGATATTTCAGCTTATGTGAAATGAGTACTCCACCATTTATTTTCGTTTGGTCAAGCTCGAAGGAGATTATCCTTTACTTACTATTCGCCAGATAGAAGCTATAGATTCCATGTTTATGTTAGCGCTCCCACTCAATTGCACTACCGTGTTCCCAAAATGTACGTATCACCCTGACCCAAAAGTAGGCTTAACTAACAAATCAAAGAACACGAATAGCCTCTTGAGATTGAACCTAATCATAACAGGATTAAGATCATTTGATCTAGGATCAACTAGGCGATATTGACTTGAATAGATATTACGGTAAGTTTAATAAATCTAAGTCAAAGTTCAATATCAGTCCCTTCCGATGTGTTAGAACTATTATTTTCTGTAGTGACAAATTATGTCCAGTAGTATTCCAGTTGCGTCTGGGACTCGTAGTGTTTTGTCTGGGGTTCGTACTGTTAGTGTTAGTCCACGTCAGCAAAGATATTTTAGGTTTTAATTGTTCAGATGGTAACAGCTGTCTATTTCGGGTTTCTTGGTTTAGCTGGGTATAAATACGATTTCTGGGTATTTTGTTAAAAAACTTTTTGATCGGAGATTTGGGGATTACGTTCGTTTCTTTTCGTCTTGTTTCTTCTGTATGTTCTATGGCAGGTCAGATCTTGGAGCTTGATAGTGTTCATCAATGGCGGAATGATCTGAATCTGGAATTGCTGAGTTCAAACTGAAGGGAGTTCAGTGTCATCTTCATCATCAGATCTGAAGGGATTTCAGGTTGAAGACATGTTGAAGAAGAGCTCAGTTGCAGCACAAGGGATTGTGCATTAACAATCAGTGTTCTTGATTGTTGTTGGTAATTCATTACTAATTGCTGTTAAGGTTGTATTTGATTCCTTTAGAGAGAATTGGAAATTGTAATATGAACCTTTGAGAATTAGTGGATGAATTTACCTTGGTTCGGGGAACCCAAGCACTAGTCGGCTGAGATGTGTTCTCAGTGCAGATGAAGCTTGTAAAATTCTGGTGTTGAATCTTTGATTTTGTTCTTTTTATATTCAAGCTTAAATCAAGATAAAATCAATCTAAATATGAAAAAGATAGGTTAGACAAGAACTTGGGCTTACAATTGGTATCAGAGCCAGCTATTTCTGTTAGAAATATTGATCCTTAGGGTTCTTGCAAGATTCGTTATTCTGAAATTTATTGTTGCTGCAATTCTTGATTTTTCTGCATTTTTTCTTTCTGCAACACCCAGTTGGAACTAACCCCCTCTCCAGACACGACTCTGGGAGTATACTGCTCTCTATCTTTGTTTTGTTTTTCCTTGTTAGTACAGGAGGGTCCACATCACGACCCCCAATGCTGGAAGGTGCTAATTACCCATACTGGAAAACCAAAATGCGAGCATTCTTGAGGGCGGTGAATGAAAGAGTTTGGATGGCCATTGAATATGGTTGGACATGCCCAACGATGATGGATAACGGTGTCACCAAACCAAAACCTACGAGCTTGTGGACTCCAGATGAGATGGAGAGGGCCAATTTTAATTCGAAGGCCATGCATGCTTTGCTCAATGCACTGTCCACAAATCAATTGAAGGTCATTGCAAACTGTGAGATGGCAAAAGAGGCTTGGGAAAAACTACGAATTAAAAATGAAGGAACGGATGCTGTAAAGAAATCCCGTCTTCGTGCTTTGGCAAAAGCGTTTGAAGATTTATCAATGGAGGAAGAAGAAACGGTGGCTGAGTTCCATGCTAAATTGTGTGACATATCAAATGAATCTTATGCTTTGGGAAAGACTTATTCTAATGCAAAGCTAGTTCGTAAAGTCCTTGGAGTTCTACCTAGGAGATTTATGTCTAAAGTAACCTCCATTGAAGAAATGAGAAACGTGGAGGAACTGGATCTTGATGAACTGATTGGATCCTTGCAGAATTATGAAATGTCATTAACAAGGTGGAAGAAAGAAAAAAAGAAGATGGATGTGAACAAAGAAAAAGGGGACAACAATATTGCGTTCATTCACAAACAAGAAAACAAGTCTATCCCA
This sequence comes from Cannabis sativa, assembly GCF_029168945.1. Lineage (NCBI taxonomy): Eukaryota > Viridiplantae > Streptophyta > Magnoliopsida > Rosales > Cannabaceae > Cannabis > Cannabis sativa. Next base: position 23,495,059 of record NC_083603.1, read on the forward strand.
GATTTGTCTGCTGGTTTCTCAGATGAAGCTGTAGATTTGCTGACCAAGAACTATGCAAAATTCTTGAAAAAGAAGTACAAGAAACAGTGTTCCGAAGGTAAGGAAAATGCTTCCAAAAGAAATGCTCTTGGGAACTTCTGGCATGGTCAGCAACCCAGTGACAATAAGAGCATGGGCATTCAGTGTAGAGAATGTGATGGGTTCGGACACATTCAGGCCGAGTGTGCTAACACTCTCAAAAAGAAGAAAGCCCTTGTTACCACCTGGAGAAATAGTGACGAAGAAAAAGACTCTATTGTAAGCAAAAGTTCTAATGAGGATAAACAGGTAGTGGCTTTCATGGCTCAAAGTCATCAATCTGTTGAATCTGAGGATGATGGAGTCTCCACTGTGTCTGAAGTCGACAGTATTGGAAGACAAAATGCATATGAAGAGATGTTTGCTCAATGGGAATATATGACCAAGCAGATTATAGGTCTGAATAGTGCCAAGGAGCAGATAGAGTCTGAAAAAGTCAAGCTGGAGGACATTGTTAAGAATCTCAACAAACTTCTTGATGAGAAGGACAATGAGATCTACAAGCTTTCAGCTGAACTCATAAGAGCTAAACAGGCTTTAGAGTTTATCCCTCCAGGAACGGCTGCCATCAATCAAACTCTTCAACTTCAAAAACCTTATGGTGATCGAACCTCTATTGGATACAAGATGTTGTATAAGCAAGGAGATAACTTGGGGGTAGAAGAGTCCATTACACCAATGATCAACCTAGACAAAAAGGATGACAATCAATCATCATTTCCCTCGACACTTCAGTCCTCAGACCCCACTAGAAAATTCCATGTTCCATCTGGACCTACCAAGGTGAAGTTAGAAGGAAGAAGAATTGCCCCGGAGAATATATCTCAGATGGAGAGATTCATCCCAGTGTGTCACTTCTGTAACAGGAGGGGTCATATTCGACCCAGATGCTATAAGCTGCAGAACTACTTGAAAGCTATGATCAATCGACCTATGAGTTTTCAAAAACCCAATAAAACACGAAAGGAAGGATCTCAATGTGAGTGGAGATTGAGGGCTGATCGTCAATCGAATGTTGGGTTGGTAGCTCAAGTTTCACTGTCTGCATTTCTGGAAGGACAGTGGTACTTGGATAGTGGTTGCTCTCGACACATGACGGGCAACAAGAAATTGTTAGTCAATTACAAAGAAGCAAAGGAGGGAGTTGTCACTTTTGGTGATGGAAATAAGGGCCATATTATTGGAAAAGGAGACTTGGTGATGAGTAGAGCTGCACCTCTTACTGAAGTACTGTATGTGAAAGGACTCAAGGCAAATCTGATAAGCATCGGTCAACTTTGTGATGCAAATTACACTGTAAGTTTTTCTAAAACTCATTGTTTAGTTTCATTTGATGGGTGCTCAGTCTTAACAGGGAAGAGATCTAGTGATGGTAGTTATTTGTTGGACAATGTTGTCCTTTGTAATAGTACATCATTGGATAAATCAAATATTGGAGACTTTACTGCTATTCCAAAAGTTTTAACCAAAATAAATAAGAGTGTTAAATCATCACCTCGTCTTTCAAGAGCTCATTCACTATTATTAGTGCTATGGTATGGTCTTCTAAACCTTATACTGTTGAATCTTGGGTTTAAACAAAGAAATGATGATGTTTTTTTTCTCGTGTATGCTGGTTTTGAAAATGTTGTACATCGTACTCCCTTGCTTCAAAATAAGTATGATACACACATGATATGTTGTCTCGTGTTCCTCATTGCTTGTTTATGTGTCTTCATGTGTGATAATGATAGTTCCACAAACATTTCTCAAAATGCACGTTGACTCAAAATATATAGATAACAGATATTATTTTTTTTAGAATTGGTTGAGTAAAAATACATTGGATAATCACATATTATTCTTGATGCTCTCTTGGATTTTTGTTTAATAAAGCCTTGAATTCTCATATTAATGTGTGCAACTTGGGAAGTTTTTTTTTATGTGTTCTATCTGATTAATTCGTTGTGGTATATGATCATTATCTTTCTCTGTTTGTTCAGCTAAGCCTTGATTGCTATCATTTTTTTTCTTTGAGGCACTTCATGTCCCATCTACAGGTTCTCCAGTTCTATCGAGGAAGCTCTAAATAGGTGAATTTTTCAGGATCTTTTGAACCTTTATTTTTCCCAAGCTAAAAAGGCTACCTCTTTTAGATGCAATGGGAAGAGCTTTCTTTAGTCAATTTACTAATAAGTAGTATGCTCCTTCTATATTAGTATTTCTGATTAAAAGAGGACGGCTACATCTCTGAGGGAGAGTGAAAGCCGTAGCTGGTTGCAAAAGAAAGAGCCGGAGTGTCTAAAGATAAAAAAAAAGGCAAAAAAAAAAAAATAAAATGGGCAGCTTAATAAAAATTTTGAGAGAGTGAGCCAATGTTCTCACATGAGGTCACTTGCACACACTGAAGAAAAATCTTGGTTCAAAATCCTGTAAAAAATTCCTTGTTTATTGTCTTTCTCAAGTCTGTGAATATGTGGATTGGTAGAAGTTGTCTCATCTTTTTATTAAGTATGGCTCATTGTGAAGTTGAATGAATTTGTTCTTTGCTCAAATGATCATTGCTCACTTGTTAATTGAATAGGCCACTCACTGTGTTTCCTCCTTACAAGTTGAACATGTTAATTCTTGAGATATATCATTTGGCATGTTTTTGATTGAAATAAAAATAAATCTCATTTGTAGCATCATTCGTAATATTGTGGTGATCTGATTGTTTTGCTTAGTCAATCTCTCATTTTTTTTATATCTAATATCCATATGTTTTAGGTCATGTTGTGAGATGGTTTGTCTTTCTTCTTTAATGTTGTGATAGATACTTTGTAATTTCTTTGCAATGAGGAGTCTATGTTGCATTTTCTGTTGCCATTCAGGGGGAGCTCTTTGATAAACTTCTTATTTTCTTAGGGGGACAATTTGACATGGATTATGCTCAATGAAGGGGGAGAAATACTTATCCTTTGTGTGTAAAGTGGTAGTGGTGCATTTGTGGTTTGGTTGTTTAAAGTGTTTGCTTTTCTGTTTGTTTAGACTCTGTTATATTTTAATGGTTGCTTTGTTTCTCACTGGTATTGTTGTCATTGACCATAATTTGTCAAGGGGGAGATTGTTAGAACTATTATTTTCTGTAGTGACAAATTATGTCCAGTAGTATTCCAGTTGCGTCTGGGACTCGTAGTGTTTTGTCTGGGGTTCGTACTGTTAGTGTTAGTCCACGTCAGCAAAGATATTTTAGGTTTTAATTGTTCAGATGGTAACAGCTGTCTATTTCGGGTTTCTTGGTTTAGCTGGGTATAAATACGATTTCTGGGTATTTTGTTAAAAAACTTTTTGATCGGAGATTTGGGGATTACGTTCGTTTCTTTTCGTCTTGTTTCTTCTGTATGTTCTATGGCACGTCAGATCTTGGAGCTTGATAGTGTTCATCAATGGCGGAATGATCTGAATCTGGAATTGCTGAGTTCAAACTGAAGGGAGTTCAGTGTCATCTTCATCATCAGATCTGAAGGGATTTCAGGTTGAAGACATGTTGAAGAAGAGCTCAGTTGCAGCACAAGGGATTGTGCATTAACAATCAGTGTTCTTGATTGTTGTTGGTAATTCATTACTAATTGCTGTTAAGGTTGTATTTGATTCCTTTAGAGAGAATTGGAAATTGTAATATGAACCTTTGAGAATTAGTGGATGAATTTACCCTGGTTCGGGGAACCCAAGCACTAGTCGGCTGAGATGTGTTCTCAGTGCAGATGAAGCTTGTAAAATTCTGGTGTTGAATCTTTGATTTTGTTCTTTTTATATTCAAGCTTAAATCAAGATAAAATCAATCTAAATATGAAAAAGATAGGTTAGACAAGAACTTGGGCTTACACGATGCATACTCCATGCATCCAACCTGAGCTTTACTTTAACCAATGCTCTGGAAAGAACATAGCATTTCTCCAAATGCAAGTAAACTCTGCTGTAGATTATCATATCAGTACAACCTTATGTCTGATAAATCTAGAAATCTTTATTCACATAGTCATGTTTACTTCCAATGTGTTGACAGCACAATAAACAGGATCAAGTATGTGAAAAGGGTTTCAGATGAATTTATACATTATGTACATATAATCATGAAATAAATCATGTGAACCATGCAACATTAAATGTTATTTCTGATCTATATTAATAAGTAAATCTGATTATATTGAAATGAGTTTTATTTAGGGCATAAAACCTAAAAAACTCCCACTTGCACTAATATAAAACAAAAAGTGCATTTCAAATAATCTCAACACCTTGATATACAAATCAAGTGTAGTAGTAGTAAACTCCTCGTAATAGGATCTGAAAGGTTGAATTAAACACAACCTTTTCTCCACCATTACTCTTCCTTAATCACAAAATCATTGATAATGTGAAATTCCTCTCTATATGTCTACTCTTTTTGGGATACTGGATTCTATATCTTTGGCAACTACTTTTGGTTAATCAGGAAATAACACTAGTAGTTAAGGCAATTTGGAATGGTGCCAAAAATGTATAGAACTTTCCTTAGACTGAATAAGTACCTTTCCAGCAACTATAACATTCAGTCCCTTTCTGGTAGACCTAGAGACTTCCGATAGGTTTTTACACTTCTCCAAAGTCACTATTCCACTCCCAAAGTAATCACCATCTTATCAGAAAGATTTTCTAGCACAAAGGCGAATCTCGAAATCTGATGTGGTGTAGTCTAAGAGTTTTAAATACACCCTTATAGACTAACATATAGTTCCTCTTCTTAATCTTAAGATTTACTTGATTATCTTCCAATGTTCTTCTCCTGGATTAATCTGATACCTATTCATTACTCCCACTCAACAGCAGGTGTCTGGTCTAAGGCATACTAAAGCATATCTGATACCTCTCACTGTTGATATAAGAAATTCTTTCATGGCTTTATCTTTTCTGTAATAGTTGAGACTTTTCCTTAGATAAATAAAATCTATGCCTAGAAGTCGAGAAGCTTCTATAGATTGCCATTAGAAAGAAAATGCTTCAGCATCTTACTAAAGTAAGTTGCTTGCATTAGAGTAAGTAATTACCAGGTATACCACAAGCCATAGGTTTAGATAAATTCAAACCTATAATACTGGGAACAGGAAGTTTTGTTAAGTCCATTGAGTAGACTTATAAACAAAAATTTCCTTTTATGTCCTTGTAATAGAAAACTTTAGGTTAGTCCATGTGAATGGATTAAACCATAGTTCTATTGGCTTTTCTTCTTAGTTTCTTATTTTGACAATCCATTACTTGTTTAAACTCACAATGGATTTTAATCACTAGTGTCTTTCAAGTCATAAGAAGGTGAGTTCCTAGAAATCTCCCACTACGACAAGGTACCGTGAAATATGTCTAAGAAAACTAAATGGTATTAACCTCTTTGGTTGTGACAAGACAACAGAGGCAGTGGGATCATCATATAGAATAAGATGACAGAACACTTTTGGAATCAAGAAATAAATATCTCCTTTATTTGCTACTTTATTTTTAGACGTAGTCATTTTAAACAAACACTTTCTTATCTATTGACTATGGGATGGTCCACCCCTAATCACTTAGAATAGCTAACAAACCATGGTTAACAGTTCTAGCTTTTCTTAAGATTTTGATTAGGTCATCCATGAATCTAGTAATGATTTACATTAAGTATACAACCATTACATCATTCTGAAATTGTATTACCATAGAAGGATTTAGGCAACGACTAGTAAGTTTGGATATAATTCAAAAAATCAATTTAATGATATTTGAACTGCATATCTACTAACTATTTCTTCACCCCTATCAGTTCGCAAGATCTTTAACCACTTACCTTAATTGTTTTGACCATTGCTAGAAATTTAAGAAATTTTTCAAACATTTCAAATTTCTTTGCATAAGGTATAATCTAGAGTTATCGTTTTAAGAATACAACAAAAAACTCATATCCACCCCTGAATGTACATCCATCTGCGAATGAGATGAACTACTTTCAATGGATATAGGCATATTAACTCTTTGCAGAGATTGATCTTGTCAAAACCACAATGAACAAGATACAAATGCCATAGATTAATAAAAATGTGGTTGTGTCGTTTTGATGACTTCGGTTTAGTTACATCAAAGAGTTCTTAGAATAGTGCAAGTGGATCCTGGTCACAGAATATTAAACTCATATTCCATACAGTTTGAAACCAATGACAGAAAATGGTTATTAAACACTTGTGAAAGTGTAACTGTATTGTATCTGGAATTAGAAATATAAGAAAATTTCTGTTTGGATTCTAAAATTAAAGTCAAAGACTTAATTTATACCAAATAAAATGAGTAATTCTTTCTTGGACGACCACTACTAATTTAAACTCTAAGTCAGATTTGCCATACAAGTAGGAGATTTCTAAGATTGAGGACTTATATCATTGTGGAATAGAATTTCGGGTTATAATCATATGTCATTTAATTTCCTAAGAGAAAATAGAATGACATGAAATTATTTATAGACCATTCATCCAATGATATGTTATTGAGCTAATTCGAAATGAATAAGCTAGGAAGAATTAGGATAATTTCGTTTATAAATAAGAATCCAACGATGCTTCGATTAGCGTGAGTCAAAGTAATCTTATTTATACAATCTTCTTGTTTCATATTGTAAAAATACTAGTCTAAGGTGTCATCAATTGATGAACAGCTAGATGTTGCATACACAATATTTATCTTTCGAGATCTAACACTATTATGTATGTCTAATGGTGAAAATCCACTAGGGATTTATCTCATTAGATAACCAAACCAAGTTAGACCAACAATGAAGATTCAAAATTAAACTACAACTTAATAACAGAAAATAACATGGTTCAATATAAATTCACACACAATTCAGAAATTATTAAACATATAGCAAGTAGGAATGACAAGTGAAAATACTAAAACATACAATCCTAAATAATTTTCAAGGTTTTCAACAAACTGATACAGTGTCCCGGTAGGCGAGAGTCAAAGTATCATTTATTGAATAGAATTGTCAGCTCATCTAATATGCAAACCATTCTAGCAACCTTTTATTCGATCAAAATAAGAATCCAACGTTGTCCCGGTAGGCGAGAGTCAAGGTTATTCTCATTTTATGAGCTTCCACCATTGTTTCATGTTTTATAAGTTTATCTCTAAGTAGTCACCGTAGGGCAGAGTCTAATAGAGACGAAAACTTACAAAACACTTATCAAATGAGATCTTACGGTGTTAAATGCGTTCAACGAATAACCATCCATAGGGGGACGAAGTCTAGCGTCTCGAGGTTATATTGAAAACATTTAACTATTGTAAGACCAACAATGGAGATCGAATATCCTAATAATAATAAAGCTCATTATTTTAAAATGTATTTTCATTATTATTGATAATAAAATATATTCATTAAATATCGAATTTAGAATTAAAATTCTAAATTAAAATTTAATTTAATATTTATAAAATTATACTTAGATGGTGATTAAAATAAATTGAATTATTTCCATCTCAGTAGTAATTTTGAAATATAAATATTAAGAAAATTATTTAAGTTGTATTAATTTAAATTAATTTGCAACTCAAAATAATTTTTCATGAAAATATATTTATTGTATTTTGAAAAAGAAAGTATAAAAACTTTATATTTTCGAAATACTTAAATAATAATTACTTAGAAAAATACTTCAAGCAAAAATATCACCTATCTAGATTTTCCTTTGACTAATTAATTCAATTTCTAATAATATACTTTAATTCATTTATTTTTAATTAATCAATAAATAAAAAAAATCATTGATTGAAGTTGGTCCAAGAATTAATTAAAATAAATAATTAATTTACAACTCAATCTATTTTTCAAGATAAATTCAAAAACATCTTGCATTTTGAAATGCAATTTCGAAAATTGATTAATAAAATAAAGAAAAAATATATTTTGAAAATCATTTAAATTTAAGTTGAAAAAATAAATTTCAACTAAAATTAATTTTCTATTTAATTAAGTGTCATGAAAAAGAAATATTTAAGTATCATGATGAAAATCAACTTAGATATTTAATTTTTAATTTAATTAAATGTATTAAATTCAAGAAATAAATAATTAAGTGTAGAGAAGGCTTAATTATTAATCTCTAGTTTAATACTAGGAAAAAATAGACTTAACATAAATTGTCCCAAAATTAATTATTTAAATAATTAATTTCACAATGTATAATATTTTCCTATTTAATATTAGAAATAATAAGTAGTTTAGAAATAACTATCTAGAAAATATCTTATTTGACTAAGTATCTTTTCCACAAAATTTGAAAAAATATCTAATTTAAGTTGTATTAGAAAAAATCTAGAACTTAAATATTTCAAATTTAAATTTAATTAAATATCAAAAATTAAGTTGTAACCACTTAATTTGAAAATATCCCATTTTAAGTTAATATTTGAAAAAATATCAGCTTAAAAAATATCTAAAGAATCTTAATAATCAATGCCTAAAATTTCTCAACTTAATTTTGAAATTTTAAATCCGAAAGATATTCAGATTTAAGCTGGTTAGTTATATATAACTAAATATCAACTTAAATAGGTACATTTAATGAAAAATTAAATTAAGCTTCAGGAAGAATCTAGATGGTGATAATTCTATATTTAATTAAATACAAGAAAATACATATAGTTTAGCTTAGAATATAAAATTCTTTAAACTATGGTTTTCTTAAATTAATTTCAAAATAAATGAAATTAATTATGTTGCTAATCAATTTTATTAGGTTAAACTAATTTAATTAACCTAGTACAGTTATTCAAATCAGGCAAATGGGCCTTCACAATTGGGGTGGTTCATGTGAGGGGGTGCTGGGTTCAGTATATCGTACCCACTTCTATGGCTCCCAACTCTCACACAAGGCCCAAAAGAGAGGAATTTAACCTTAAAATGAACAACTGTTATTAATTGAATAGTCCCAAAACGAAATGGGCCTAAATAAAATCTATCAAGAACTGTGATATTTTATTTAGCAACAACAACCTATATGCATCTATAATAAAATTAAACACATAAGCTCACACAGACACACAATTTGGATGGATCATATCATGTTGCTAGGTCATACACAGATGAAAGAAGATTGTAAATATACCTGTTACAAATTATTTACTTGACCAAGGGAGCCATGAGTTAAAATCAGATCATTGGATCTGTCAACAAGTTAACCATGGCTATTTGCAATCAAGCAATAATAGGTTTAAAAAAACTTACAAACAAGCTAAAACACATATTCCTGCAACAAGGTTAGCTGGATAGTTGGATGTAGGATTTATTTAATTTTAAATAAATAATTTTGAAAAATTAATTAAATAAAAAAAAATATTTTCGAAAATAATTAAAATAAAATAAAATTTCAAAATTTCAAAATTAAAAAAAAATTAAAATTAAACCTACAATTTTGAAAAATTAGGTTTCAACCAACCTAAATATCATTTCAAAAATTTGCTAACTACTTTTAAAAAATTAATGTTATTTTATAAATAAAAATTAAAAAAGATAAATAAATATCTTTTTCAGATTTTATGATTTAATTTAAATAAATAAAATAACAAAATTTAAAAGTTAGCAAAATATCTTACATCTATTTAAAATATCATGATTATAGTTATCTTATTTTAAATTTAAATAAGGTCAAATTATTTAAAAAAAAATACTTAATTTAAAAATTTAATATCTGACCTTAAATTTAAAAATAAGATAAGATATAATCAAATTTAAAAATAAGATAGATAATTAAGAAAAAAAGATAGATATTTACTATTTTCAAATTCAAATTACACTAATATTATGAATTAATTTTAAAAAAAATAATTAATTTGATTATGATATTTAGAATTGAATTAGGAATAGTAAATGTCTAAATACAAAATTACACAAAAAATCGGAAGTTAAATCCATGAAATAGCATGAAAAATCGAAAAAAAAAAACGAAAAAAATGCGAGTTGTACGGATAGTTTGCGCGCGCATGGGGCAGTGACACCATCCCGATATTTTTCGAAACTTCAAAAAATCATAACTAATTCAAATTAAATCGAAATTGAGTTCTGTAAAAAAGTAAATTGCTTAATTTTTTCCATACTATCCAATAAAAATAATTCCAGAAACAGAATTTCAATTATTTTTCACAAAAATTCACAAACATCAATCAATCATCAAACAACACTCAAAACAACATGATACCATCCAAAACATCAAACAATCGTTTTAAGTCCAAATTTCTTGCAAGCAAATCAATTACCATGGCTCTGAGGCCAGTTGTTGGAAATTATTTTACCAGGATCTTATATCTACTCACAAGTATGTTGATTAACACCCTAAATATGAACTTTCTAAAACGATGAAATAAACACATATAAAGTATGAGAAACCTTACATTGGGTGCAGCGGAATAATATGACTCCTTCCGTTCAGATATCTAGCCCTTGATTCCCTTCTCTAGTAGAGCATTAACAATATCTGAACCTGGATCTCTTTCTCTCCTTCTTTAGTGCTGAAACTCCTTCTTGCTGAAAGTGTTTCTTCACGATCTTCCTCACTATGATTGAGGTATCACTTGCTGTGTGTGGGCACTACTCTAACACTAAGAAATTTCGAAATTGAAGAAGGAAGAAAGAGAAGAAGGTGGCGGCTAGCTATAGAGAGAGAAGGCTCAGGTTTTTCTCTGAAGGAAAAAGGAGAAAGTTAAGTGTAATTTTCCTGAAGCCTTCAATATCTATTTATAGCATTCCACTAGGATTAGGTTTGAATTATTTGGCATTAAAATAATGAAAATATCACAGGATAATTCCTATAAAAGTGGCCGGCCATGCAATGTGGATTTGGGCCTCACTTTTTGTAATTTTGCAGTTTTATCTTTTCTGCATATGATTTTCTCAAAAATGCCAATTTTCTAATTCAACCATTTAAATGCCAATTCTAACTGTTTAATAACTATAAATAATTATTAAATAATATTGTCATTTATCATATTTATTAATTGAACCATACAAAGTATCATAATTAACAAATATGCCCCTAAAACTCTTTCTTTATAATTTCGCCCTTGCTTAGTGAAAAACTCACAAATAGACATAGTCTAATTTGAGAATTATAATTGATTAATCAAAACTAATTATATGAGTCTTACAAGCAATATTATCTCAACTAGTGGGGGGACCATGGGTCTATATAACCGCGCTTCCAATAAGCAGATCAAGAATTTATAATCTAAATTCACTGACTTATTAATTCTTCGTTGAATCCACGCATAGAACTTAGAATTGCACTCTCAGTATATAGAATGCTCTATATGTTCCACCATATAGACACTGTTGGAAATTTATTTTACCAGGATCTTAGATCTACTCACAATTATGTTGTTTAAACACCCTAAATATGAACTTTCTAAAACGATAAATTAAACACATATAAAGTTAAGAAAACCTTACATTGATGCAGCGAAATTAATGTCTCCTTCCGCTCAGATCTCTAACCCTTGTATCCTTTCTGTAGCAGAGTATAATCAAGATCTGAGCCCGAATGTCCTTCTTCTTCTTCTTCAAGTTTGATCCTTCACAGTCTTCCAATCTATGATTGAGTTACTGCTTGCTGTGTGTGGGCACTTACTCTTTCACTAGGGTTCGAAATTTATGAAGAAGAAAAGAGAAGAGGGATTTCGGCCAGGTATAGAAAGCAGGGAAGGCTCAGTTTTTCTGAAGAGAGGAATTTCTGTCAGAAAAGGTTATTGAAAACTTGTGATTTAACTGAGCCATCACTTTCTATTTATAGGCAACTACTAGGTTTAGGTTAGGAATTATTTGGCATTAAAATAATGAAAAAATCAATTTGAAACTCCATAATTAGTGGCCGGCCAAGGTGTGTTAGTGGGCCCCACTTGATTTTGCAGTTTTATCAAATTTTATCTCTATTTTCTCAAAAACGCCAATTTTCCAATTCTAACATTTTAAATGCCAAAACTAATTATTTAATAACTAAAATAGATTATTAAATAATATTGTCATTTAATTTAATTATTAACTAGACATATAAAGTCCATTAATAAATAAATAAACCTAGAATCTCTTTTCTTTACAATTTCACCCCTGCTTAGTGAAAATTTTAGACATAGTCTAACTTTAGAATTGTAATTGATCAATCACGAATCAATTAATGAGTCTTACAAGCAGAATGTTCTCAACTAGAATGGGGACCATGGATCTATATGCTGAGCTTTCAATAAGTGAACCAAATTTACCAAGTAAATTCCTACTTATTAATTCTTCGTTGAATCCACTCTTAGAACTTAGAATTGCACTCTCATACTTATATAGAGCATATTATATGTTCAACGATATCAATATGCTATCTCTTTTAACCATTGTTATAATCTTATTGTGATATAAAGATCCTCTATATAGATGATCTACATGGAGATGGGATTTCTTTACCATTCTCACCCCTCAATGTATTTTGCCCCTTAAAACAATTAGCTACCTGTAAATGGTGTTTAGTGATCTAATAATTAGTCAGTTAAACAAGAGCTCATCCATTTACTTCTATTTGCCAAGCTCGAAGGGAATCATCACTTGACTTCTATACACCAGTAGAAGCTATAGATTCCATATTTATGTTCAGCACTCCCACTCAATCATACTATCATGTTCCCAAAATATACGTATCACCCTGACCTAAAAGTAGGCTTAACTAATAAATCAAAGAACATGAATAACACTCCTGAGTTGAGCCTAAGCATATCAGGATTTAGATTCTTCTAATCTTAAGATCAACTACTGATATTGACTTGGAAAGATATATATAACGGTAAGTTTGTAATATCTTAACTTAGTTGCAATATCGATCCAGTCCAATGTATACTCCATACATTCGAAACTAGTATACTTTACTAATGTCCTGGAAAGAACATAACACTTACTCCAAGTGTAAGTACACATCATCGCTGATTATCACATTAGTGTAAATCCAATAACACTGATGAAACAGGGACCAATTCTTTTGATTCATATGATCACAATCACATTCCACTGCGTTGACGATACTGTAATTGTGAATAAATATATGATCTGGATTTAACTGATTCTGTGTGTAAATGTAATAAACATATTAAACATATTAAACCATTAGCATGTAAAATTCATGCAAACATCAATCACTTCAAATTCCTTATATTGATAACTAATCAGATTGTAAAGAGTTTTATTTAGGGCATAAAACCCAACAGACACATCATTAGTTATCTATTGTTATAATCTTAATTTGATCAATGATCCTCTATATGAATGATCTACACTGTAAAAGGATTAGATTACCGTTACACCCTACAATGTATTTAATCCTTAAAACACTTAACCCCGTATAAATGATATTTCAGCTTATGTGAAATGAGTACTCCACCATTTATTTTCGTTTGGTCAAGCTCGAAGGAGATCATCCTTTACTTACTATTCGCCAGATTGAAGCTATAGATTCCATGTTTATGTTAGCGCTCCCACTCAATTGCACTGCCGTGTTCCCGAAATGTACGTATCACCCTGACCCAAAAGTAGGCTTAACTAACAAATCAAAGAACACGAATAGCCTCTTGAGATTGAACCTAATCATAACAGGATTAAGATCATTTGATCTAGGATCAACTAGGCGATATTGACTTGAATAGATATTACGCTAAGTTTAATAAATCTAAGCCAAAGTTCAATATCGGTCCCTTCCGATGCATACTCCATGCATCCAACCTGAGCTTTACTTTAATCAATGCTTTGGAAATAACATAGCATTTCTCCAAATGCAAGTAAACTCTACTGTAGATTATCATATCAGTAAAACCTTATGTCTAATAAATCTAGGAATCTTTATTCACATAGTCATGTTTACTTTCCAATGTGTTGACAGCACAATAAATAGGATCAAGTATGTGAAAAGGGTTTCAGATGAATTTATACATTATGTACATATAATCATGAAATAAATCATGTGAACCATGCAACATTAAATGTTATTTGTGATCTATATTAATAAGTAAATCTGATTATATTTAAATGAGTTTTATTTAGGGCATAAAACCCAACAAAGAGGCCCCATCTGAATGTAGGCGGAGCAATTATCAATGATTCATGTTGCCATACATCGGGTGAAAGACATCCTAGAGACAACAATGGAACAAGGAAAAGGAAAAAATGGGAAACACTGCAATTTTTACGAACCATAAGCCTATAAATTCCAATCATAGTCTTAAAACGAAAGTTTTCAGAAAAGCAGCCCAAAAAATGGCAGTTTAGAGGAAATTTCCAGTGATAATAAAAGACCAGAACAAAAAGAAAATGAGAACCATATTGTGTAGTGATGCATGTATGATAGTTCAAAAGTTGAAACTGGGCGAAGTTGAAACTTACATGCTGAAGGGAAAGCAGAGGTTTTCGAGACCGTCGTACGCCAGTAGAACTTTGCCTGACAGCGACGGAGAAAAAGAAAGATGCAATTTGGAGAGTGGCATTTTGGCAAAAGATTAGGAAAACTTTAGAAGTGAAAAAAGATGAGTGGGTAAAAATCTCAGAAGGAAAAGGCACGAGCATTTATAGACCTTCCAAGGCAAATACTAATCGACGACCATCCAACAGTCAGGGCTCAAACTATCCGAATCTTTTTAATCCAATGGTCGGGACAACCTAGTAAGAAAATATAGTGAAAAGGGAAATTACAATACTCGAGTATTTTCCTAACAAAGATATTAATGAAAGGCTCTATCGAACAAGTGGGAATCGAATCGTTTTCACCAAAAATGAGAAAAATGATTATAGGTAATAAATGACTCACGTGTGTGCTGAATGATGGCTGGTGGCATCACTCCCTGAGGCAAGTAGCAAGTTTCATTTTACAAAGGTGCAAAACGAGACTTGGGGGGTAGATGTTGTCCCTGATTTTTTCTAACACACGTGACAATCTTGAAGTCGGTTAGGTGGCAGGAAAGCCTAAATATCTAGAGTAAGTAAAGTAAACCTCTTAAGACTCAGTCTGAGACCTAATGGTCATGTCTAGGAAGCCCCTCTTGGAGCTTCAGTCGCGTCGTGCCAAGTCAAGAGTTATGCCCACCTCAAGGAGCTAGATAAAACATCCGGGTCCGGATGTTAGATCCCAGACCTGAGCTGGTATGGGTACATTAAATGCAGTATGGGGAAGACGACTACGAATGGTTCTGAAAAGACGTGTTAGGGGCATTAAACCTATTATTCGGTGATTACACTCTAATCTATGAATATTATGACGGCTGCATAATGAACTATTGCATCAATCAAGAAAGGTTAAAGGCTTATCTCACCAAATACCCATGAAATTCCTATACAACCTACCAAACAGACATAAATACCATGTTATCCGAACTTGGAAACTTGTACAAGTAATGCTTCTACACTTGCGACAATAGTAAACTTTTTACCTTCTTTATGAGGCTATAAATACTAGGGGTGTTCGCGGTGCGGGTAGTGCAGTTTTTGACTATTTTTTCAAATCATCACGCACATGTGTTTTTTTTTTAATTTCCCAAATCGCACCCGCATCGCGAAACTAAAAAACTGCAAAAACCGCACAGTAAAAATGGTTCGGTGTTGTGCGGTTTATGCAGAATCTGCAGTTTGGACTGACACCAAATAATTAAACTATCACAAATACAACAAAGCTTGAGCAACGCTTGTCAAAAATACCATAAGTCTTGAAAATAAATATGAAATGCAAGCTAATGTCATTTGTCTAGGTCTATCACGTCAATCAGGTTTTTTCTTTTGTTTTTTCGAAATCCATCACGTCAATCAAGTTGAGCATCACTACATAATAAATAAAGGTCTAGAGTGAGAGTTTATGTTTCTCTTTATCACTGATATCTCTTTTTTTATTTTTGTCTTTTATATGTTTCATATTATGAGTATGAATTAATAATTTCATCTCTTTAATGTTTTTCACTTTTAACTTTTTTTTTACAGATATAGTTAATCAGTTGATATTTTAAAAATAGACTAATTAGTTTGTTATTTTGTAGACATACATGATGATATGTGTTTGAAAAAATGAATTGTTATTCTAATATACGAAAAATAGATTAATAAGTTTATTGGTGTATATTATTATGTTTGATCATAGTTTACTCTGTATTGAAAAATATAAAATAATGTTCCAACAATCAATAGTAGGTTTATTGACATATATAATGGCAGGCTATATGAAATAAAATGAATTATTGTTCTAATATACGAAAAAAAAATGGAAATTTATTTCAATATGCGAAAATAAACCAATAGATTTATTAACATATACGATAGTATAGGCTATACAAAAAGGCTACCAAGTAAACAATGAATGAAATCCAGGTTTACTATGTAAGTCTATAAGACATCTTACAGTCATGTACTTTGTATACACCAAATTTGATGTCTCAACCTGGAAAAAAAAACTAATTAGTTTGTTATTTTATAGGCACACATTGTGTTTGAAACAAACTATAATAAATTGTTGTTCGAATATACGAAAAATAGACTAATACGTTTATTGGCGTATATCATTATGTTTGATTATAGTTTAATTTGTATTGAAAAAAATAAAATGTTGTTCTAACAAACAGATTTTAGTAAGTTTATTGACATATATAATGATAGGTTATATGAAATGAAATGAATTATTTTTCAAATATACAAAAATAAAAATGGAAATTTGTTTCAATATGTCAAAATAAACCAATAGATTTATTAACATATATGATGGTAGGCTATACAAAAAATGTAAACAAAGAATAAAAATTTATTTCAATATGCAATAGTAAACAATATGCCAAAATAAACTAATAAGTTTATTTGACATATATGAGTATAGGCATATCTCATTATAGGATATTTGGTCTAATCATTATCTTTTTCTTTTAAAATTGATTATTTTATCAAAAGTAACCAATTGGTATCTTAACCAAATCATAACTAATTGGTCCCAAAAATGTGGTTTATTTGTAATGATTTAAAAGTTATTTGTAACTCTTTTTCAAAAAAAAAAAAAAAAGTTATTTGTAACTTGATTCTTTATTTAACTATTCAAAATGCATATATTAATTTACATTTAAAAAATATGAGTGACTTAAACATTCATGATATATATTTTTTTAAAATACAATTTACTAAAATGGTAGCTTATTAGATGATAACTCATTATTTTCGAAAATAAATTTAAAAGTTACTCAAATGTATTAATATAATTTAAAAAATTAATTGATTATGAAAGTGTATACAGGTAAATTTTAGAGGTAACCAAAATATATCTCAAATTATATAATATAAAAGTATTATTTGTTTATGAAAAAGTTACTTATAGGTTTATTATCAACATCATAAGTAACCAAAATGTTACTTTTAAACGCAGGAAAATAATAAAATAAAAAAAAATAGAATTTCGGGATTAGTTTTATTCCGGCATATTATTTAGGAATTAAGGTATTTTTTTAATGATGTGGCAAGATATTATTGTAATTGAGATTTATTAAGTTATTTTTGTAATTATTTTATATTTTATGTATAGTTTTGAAAAAATCCCTATATTTTATTTCTATTGATTTCTTCACTAATATATTAGGATCGCATATTCAATGGTTTTTGTGTAACTACAAAATTATGTAAAATTAGTTTAGTACGCAGTGATGAAGGATCACTGTCTAGTGAGTGGTCTATCTATATTAAAAACGCATAGACTTCTAGAATCTCCAATAATGCATATTTTTAAAACAATTAAAAAAACCACCTTTCCCCTTTAATTAATTGTGTATTCATTATCAAAATAAAATGTTCTGTGGCAGATCATGACGGGATCTTCTAGGGTTCCCCACCATTTTACCTACAAATCAGATTTTGTTTTTATTACATTAGGAAATAAGTCACTTACAATTTCAGCTTTCCTTTTCTTTTCTTTTTTTCTTAAGGGAAAGACAGAGAGAGATATGCACAGTAATGTCAGCTTCATATATAGCCATATTAACCAGAGGATCATTGTTCAAAACAAACAAATATAGTACAGACACTCTGACCTAGCAGCCACGTGATTCCATCTACATTTATAATTTCTAGGGCAACAGTATTTTACGTATTTTAACTTGTATTCTAGCATCCTGGACGGTTGGATCTCATAGCAAAATACTTAAAACTAATTATTCACGTCTTCTCTATAAATAATAAATTAAATAAAAGTTTGAGTCATGTCTTCTCTATAAATAAATGAATTAAAACATTTTATATAGCTTAGTTGTAGTGTTGTCTAAACTTAAATATTTTAAACTTACATAACTAGTTTTTTTTTTTTTTAATTGAATTATAAGCTTTGTCGAGTTTTGAACTTTTCTTGTATAGTAACTGACCTACATGAATCAATGAATTAAATAAAAAGTTTTAGCCATGATATAACTCCAAATTTGTGGAGTAAATAAACGTTGTATAGTTTGTTGTACTGTGTCTAAACTTTTCATATTTTAGATTTAGGCAACTATAGTTGCTTTTCTATTGAATTGTGAGTTTTGTAGAGTTTCCTTCTTGAACACTTTTGTATAGGTACTGGTGGATCTACATGGGGTTGGGGGACCCTTGACATTTTTCTTTAGTTATATATTTATATTTCTTTGCTGTAGTTGTAGGGAAAAAAAAAAAAGAAAAGAGACAAAAAAAAGTATAAAAATTTTGCACTTAGAAGCATTTTTTTTTTCAGCTTAGTAATAAACAATTGATGCCATAGAGTATGACTAAATAAAATTTGAATAAAAATACCGTAAAGTATCAAATATTACAAAATAACCAACACTATAAGGTGTTAAATTTTTAATAATACTACATATGGCGTCGGTTATTTTGTAATAATCGACGCTATAAGGGCACGCATTGGCTGACCAACTCTCCCCCAACCACCGCCTCCAATCCTCTATTTCTCTATTTTTCATCCGTTTTCACCCATTTTTTTAAATCTTACATTTTTCATATCTAAAAACATATCCCCAGAGTTTGACCTTCTTTTGTTTTGTTTTACAGGGTAAACAAAACTTAGAGGTGGTAGTTGTGGTGATTGTAGCTTCGGCCACCACTTTTGGTACAGAAATCGTTGAATCTCAACGTCTATTAAAGTATAAATCTAATCTCTAATAGTTTTAGTAATTTACATTGCTTTATCTTTGATTTTATAATTTTTTTTTAAGGTTTTTCAAGATTTTTAAGATTGTGTTATTGTGGTGGTACGTGGTGGCTGGATTTTGGTCAGTACTGGTGGTCGAATTTTGGTAATAAGGTAGAAATCTAAACTTTAATAGTGTATATGTATGTATTTTATGTTTTATTGATTATGTATTGTATGTATATATTTTGTAAATTTATTGTATATGTATGTATAAAAATATTGTAATTATATTCTATATTTTTTATGTATTGTATATGTATATATTGTATATTTTAAACTAATAGTTTTCTTAAAAATTGTGAATGAGAATGAGATAGGAGACTATTAAATCAAAAATTTAGAAGTTAATTTCTAAAAAATTAGTTTAGAAATTAATTCTATTTTTTATCATTTCTTTCTATTTTCAATTTTACTCATGTACATTTATTAACTTTTGTCATTAATTAATGATGCTTAGATGAGTTTGAATATCTTAAGTATTTATCTGTAGTAAAGTAGGTTATGCAAATACATGAATTGGGGTCGAATGTGTGATAAATTTTGTATTGCTAAATGTTATTGTGATTGTTTAATATTGTTTTGGATTGTGTTTTATTGTTATTAATAACTTTTTTTTGTGAGGAAAATATTCAATTATGACCGTTATTTGCCAAAATTTCAGTAGAATTAGAACTAGTTATTACTTAGTAATTTAGTTACTATTTAGTAATTTACAGTATTAGTTAATATAGTTAGTTACAATGTTAGTAATTAGTAGTGTAATAATTAGAATAAATATTATATTGTTATATTGTGAGTGATAAGGAATGATACTATTGAGTGCTAAGGATAGATATAGTAAGCTAAAAAAAAAGAGTTATTGAGATTTGAACCTATGATTAAAAAGTTATATTGTTAAGTACTTACCACCATGCCAAAAGACTCTCATTGTATAAATTAGCTACCATGATTTTATTTAAATATTAGAAGAGATACAAAAAGAAATTAGTATTACACATTTCATTGTAGTAGAATTAACAAACACAACAACATATCCCCTAATTAGCGGCGGATCACCCCGCCGCTAATAACTCCATATTCGGCCAGAATAGGCTATTAGCGGTGGAAATCCCCCACTAATAGTCCGCTGCTAATAATTAGCCGCTAATAATGGTATCATCGGTAAAATTGGTCTCCACTGCTAATACCATTATTAGCGGCGGAGCATTAGCAGTGGAGTCCTGCCACTAATGCCCTCTGCCAGTTTCGATCGGGGTGCCGCTGCTGATGCCCTCTGCCAGTTTCGATCGGGGTGCCGCTGCTGATGCCCTCTGCCAGTTTCAAAGATAGAAAGTGACAGAGGGCATTAGCGGCGAGACCCCGCCGCTTATAAGGTTTAAAAATAAAAAAAAAAATTAATAATATTAGTAATTATATAAATAATATTATATAATGTATAAATAATTATTTATAAATATATAAATAATAATTTTAATATAATTAATCAAATTATAAATATTATAATTTGACTCCAATAATATTTATTAATAATTTGAAAATATCTCAAATAAACTACTTTAACGTCAATTTTATTACAACGCCTCAAAATTAAACTAAATTATTAAAAAATATAAACAAATTATTTCATAAAATCTTCATTAAGGTCTCGGGTTATAAAGTCTTGATCCGCATTATTATCATTACGAGTTCCCGAAGGTTGTGACGGAGAAGGAACATATGGTTGATCTGACGATAAACCAAATGTTAGATTCCCTAGCTGAACTTGGTTGAGAATAGGAATCGTAAAAAATTGTTGCTCCTGCGACGAACACCTAAATAATAAAAAATGAGCAAAATTAGAGCCGAGCGGAGGAGACTATGATGGAGTTCTATATAAGAACTGATTTCCCAATTGCGGTCTAGACTGTTGTTGCTATTGAGCCAAAGACTGGTGTTGCTGCTGCGAAAAATTTTGGAATTGATGCTGCGAAGATGGCCGAAATTGTTGTTGCGAAGGAGATTGTTGTTGATATTGTGGAGGAGCAGCATAACTCTAAGAAGACGAATCACCAGGCGACTTTGATTGACTATACATTTGAATAAATTTCTCAAACTGTGGGTTATATAAATTAGCATGTTGTTCAGGCATTAAAGTACTCCCAAATGTGTCACGCATAGTTAAAAATATTTCTATCATAGTGCTAAATATTTCAGTAGGTGGCGGAGGAGGCATCGTCGACTGACTTTGAGTAAATGATTTTTTTCCTTTGCCTTTGACCCTATAACCCATGCCTCTTTGATAGTTAAATCTTTTGCCAAGAACCTTTCCAAGAACGTCGTACTGATAACCAACATCAGATTCAGTACCAGATGTATCACTCTGAGATTGTCTTTCAAGTCGTTTCCTATCAAGCTCCTTACGCAGTGCCTCCTATTTAAATAAAAATTATTAGAATATATAATTAATATGAAATTTAAATTTTAATAATAGAATATTTTCATTAATGAAATTGACAGACGGCTGTTTCGTATGAACCACCCTCCATGCATCAACTGCATGCTCTCTGGGAGGACCCCCCTATATGAACATAAAAAAATAAATTACTTAATAATACATTTTAAGATAAATTATATTTTACAATTAAAGGATTAATACTTACAAATATGTACCGTATCGAAACCAACGATCTTCTGCCTTGCGTCGTTGGATATTTCATCAGTTGCATATTCGCTTTGTTTTTCCTTGAGCAGTTAAAAAAAATTTCGCTAATAAATATTTCGCAAATAGGCTTCCAACTCTCCATATTCAAGTAGTCAGGGGGAAATTGAAGAACTTTCTCCCAATCTTCTGGTTTAGTGTAATGTTGTTTAAAATACTTGTGTTTGTTGGTCTTTCGCTCACTATACCTCTCTACCATCTCCGTATATAAAGTCCCCATAAGTAGGTCTCGATGGGGATTGCTGTCAATATTAAAATAATACTATGTAATAAAATAATTTAAAATTTATATTAATTTAAAAATAAGGATATAAAATAATTATAACCATAAACAATTGAAAATCACACACCCTTATTCGATTTAGCAATCGATCCTTATATTGTTGGGTGTTGGGTTTTATGCCCTAAATAAAACTCATTTCAATATAATCAGATTTACTTATTAATATAGATCAGAAATAACATTTAATGTTGCATAGTTCACATGATTTATTTCATGATTATATGTACATAATGTATAAATTCATCTGAAACCCTTTTCACATACTTGATCCTGTTTATTGTGCCGTCAACACATTGGAAAGTAAACATGACTATGTGAATAAAGTTTCCTAGATTTATCAGACACAGGGTTTTACTGATATGATAATCTACAACAAGAGTTTACTTGTATTTGGAGAAATACTATGTTCTTTCCAGAGCATTGGTTAAAGTAAAGCTCAGGTTGGATGCATGGAGTATGCATCGGAAGGGACCGATATTGAACTTTGACTTAGATTTAATTAAACTTACCGTAGAATCTATTCAAGTCAATATCGCCTAGTTGATCCTAGATCAAATGATCTTAATCCTGTTATGATTAGGCTCAATCTTGAAAGGCTATTCGTGTTCTTTGATTTGTTAGTTAAGCCTACTTTTAGGTCAGGGTGATACGTACATTTTGGGAACACGGTAGTGCAATTGAGTGGGAGCGCTATCATAAACATGGAATCTATAGCTTCTATCTGGCGAATAGTAAGCAAAGGATGATCTCCTTCGATCTTGACCAAACGAACATAAATGGTGGAGTACTCATTTCACATAAGCTGAAATATCATTTATACGGGATCAAGTATTTTAAGGAATAAATACATTGTAGGGTGTAACGGTAATTTAATCCCTTTACAGTGTAGATCATTCATATAGAGGATCATTGATCGCATTAGGATTATAACAATAGATAACTAATGATGTGTCTATATGGTGGAACATATAGAGCATTCTATATAACTGAGAGTGCAATTCTAAGTTCTATGCGTGGATTCAACGAAGAATTAATAAGTTAGTGAATTTTAGTGCTAAATTCTTGATCTACTTATTGGAAGCTCGGTTATATAGACCCATGGTCCCTGCACTAGTTGAGATAATATTGCTTGTAAGACTCATGTAATTGGTTTTGATTAATCAATTATAATTCTCAAATTAGACTATGTTTATTTGTGAATTTTTCACTAAGTAAGGGCAAAATTGTAAAGAAAGAGTTTTAGGGGCATATTTGTTAATTATGATACTTTGTATGGTTCAATTAATAAATATGATAAATGACAATATTATTTAATAATTATTTATAGTTATTAAATAGTTAGAATTGGCATTTAAATGGTTGAATTTGAAAATTGGCGTTTTTGAGAAAATCAGATGCAGAATTGAGAAAACTGCAAAATTGCAAAAAGTGAGGCCCAAATCCACTATGTAGGGCCGGCCACTTTTGTAGGGTTTTTCCCTCTGATATTTTCATTATTTTAATGCCAAATAATTCAAACCTAACCCTAGTGGAATGCTATAAATAGATAGTGAAGGCTTCAGGAAAATTACACTTTTCTTCTGACACTTATGATTCAGAAAAAACTAAGCCTCTCTCTTTCCCTATCTTTGGCCGAACCCACTCTCTCTCTCTTCCTCATTGAGATTTCGAAATTCTTAGTGTATGAGTAGTGCCCACACACAGCAAGTGATACCTCAATCATAGTGAGGAAGATCGTGAAGAAAGACTTTCAGCAAGAAGGAGTTTCAGCATCAAAGATTCAGAGAAAGAGATCCAGGTTCAGATATTGATAATGCTCTGCTACAGAAAGGAATCAAGGGCTAGATATCTGAACGGAATGAGTCATATTATTCCGCTGCACCCAATGTAAGATTTCCTAAACTTTATATGTGTTTATTTCATCGTTTTAGAAAGTTCATATTTAGGGTGTTAATAAACATACTTGTGAGTAGATCTAAGATCCTGGTAAAATAATTTGTAACAACTGGCCTCAGAGCCATGGTAATTGATTTACTTGCAAGAAATTTGGACTTTAAAACGATTGTTTGTTTGTTTTTTGGATGGTATCATGTTGTATTGAGTGTTATTTGATGATTGATTGGTGTTTGTGAATTTTCGTTAAAAATAATTGAATATCTGTTTCTGGAATTATTTTTATTGGAAAGTATGGAAAAAATTAAGCAAGTTACTTTTTTACAGAACTCAATTTCGATTTAATTTGAATTAGTTATGATTTTTTGAAGATTCAAAAAAAATCGAAGTTGTGCTGAAATTTTCCTGCGATCGCGAAAACTGTCCGTACAGCTCACAATTTTTTCGTTTTTCTTCGTTTTTTCATGCTTTTTCATGGAATTAGCTTCCGATTTTTTGTATAGTTTTGTATTTATACTATTACTATTCCTAATTCAATTCTAATTATCATTTTGAATTAATTTAATATTTTTTAAATTTAATTCAAGATACTAGTGTAATTTGAATTTGAAAATAGTTAGTATCTATCTTTTTTGCTTAATAATCTATCTTATTTTTAAATTTAAGGTCAGATTTAAAATATTTTAAATTAAATCTTTTTTAAATAATTTGACCTTATTTAAATTTAAAATAAGATAACTATAATCATGTAATTTTAAAAAGATGTAAGATATTTTGCTAACTTTTAAATTTTGTTATTTTATTTATTTAAATTACATTAAAAATCTGAAAAAAGATATTCATTTATCTTTTTTAATTTTTTATTTAATTTTTATTTATAAAATAACATTTAATTTTAAAAGTAGTTAGCAAATTTTTGAAATGATATTTAGGTTGGTTGAAACCTAATTTTTCAAAATTGTAGGTTTAATTTTAAATTTAAATTTTTTTTAAAAAAATTTCGAATATTTCAAATTTTATTTTAAATTTTCGAAAATAAATATTTTATTTATTTAATTAAAAATTTTAAAATTATTTATTTATTTAAAATTAAATAAATCCTACATCCAACTATCCAGCTAACCTTGTTGCAGGAGTATGTGTTTTAGCTTGTTTGTAAGTTTTGAAAACCTATTATTACTTGATTGCAAATAGCCATGGTTACTTTTTGCTTGATCTAATGATCTGATGGCTCCCTTGGTCAAGTTAATAATTTGTAACAGGTATAGTTACAATCATCTTTCATCTGTGTATGACCTAGCAACATGATAGGACCCATCCAAAGTGTGCCTGTGTGAGCCTATGTGTTTAATTTCATTATAGATGCATATAGGTTGTTGTTGCTAAATAAATTATCATAGTTCTTGATAGATTTTATTTAGGCCCATTTAGTTTTTGGGCCTATTCAATTTATAACAGTTGTTTATTTTAAGGTTAAATTCCTCTCTTTTGGGCCTTGTGTGAGAGTTGGGAGCCATAGTAGTGGGTACGACATACTGAACCCAGCACCCCCTCACACGAACCACCCCAATTGTGAAGGCCCATTTGCCTGATTTGAATAACTCTACTAGGTTAATTAAACTAGTTTAACCTAATAAAAATTGATTAGCAACATAATTAATTTCATTTATTTTGAAATTAATTTAAGAAAATTATAGTTTAAAGAGTTTTTTATTCTAAGCTAAACTATATGTATTTTCTTGTATTTAATTAAATATAGAATTATAACCATCTAGATTCTTTCTGAAGCTTAATTTAAATTTTTCATTAAATATTCCTATTTAAGTTGACATTTAGTTATCTACAACTAACCAACTTAAATCTGAATATCTTTTGGATTTAAAATTTCAAAATTAAGTTGAGGAATTTTAGGCATTGGTTATTAAGATTCTTTAGATATTTTTTAAGTTAATATCTTTTCGAATATTAACTTAAAATGGAATATTTTAGATATTTTTTTTAAGTTAATATCTTTTCGAATATTAACTTAAAATGGAATATTATCAAATTAAGTGGTTACAACTTAATTTTTGATATTTAATTAAATTTAAATTTGAAAAATATTTAGGTTCTAGATTTTTTCTAATACAACCTAAATTAGATATTTTTTCAAATTTTGTGGAAAAGATACTTAGTCAAATAAGATATTTTCTAGATAGTTATTTCTAAACTACTTATTATTTCTAATATTAAATAGGAAAATATTATACATTGTGAAATTAATTATTTAAATAATTAATTTTGGTACAATTTATTTTAAGTATATTTTTTCCTAGTATTAAACTAGAAATTAATAATTAAGCCTTCTCTACACTTAATTATTTATTTCTTGATTTTAATACATTTAATTAATTTGTAAATTAAATATCTAAGTTGATTTTCATCATGATACTTAAATATTTCTTTTTCATGACACTTAATTAAATAGAAAATTATTTTTAGTTGAAATTTATTTTTTCAACTAAATTTAAATAATTTTCAAAATATATTTTTTTTCTTTATTTTATTAATCAATTTTCGAAATCGCATTTCTTAAATGCTCGAATTTTAAATTTTATTTGAAAAATAGATTAAGTTGTAAATTAATTATTTATTTTAATTAATTCTTGGATCAACTTAAATCAATGACTTTTTCATTTATTGATTAATTTAAAATAAATTGAATTAAAGTATATTATTAGAAATTAAATTAATTAGTCAAATGAAAATCTAGATAGATGATATTTTTGCTTGAAGTATTTTTCTAGTGTATTCAATTAAATAGAAAATTAATGTTTAAGTTGATTTTCATCATCATACTTAAATATTTGAAATTTTTCTTATATATTTAATTAAATAGGAAAATTATATTTCTTGTTGTAAATTAATTTTATTAATTAATTTTGGGACAACATTAAATTAGAATAACTTTTCCAGGATTAATTTTTTATTTTAACATGCATTTTCGAAAATTGTGTCCTTGAATACTTTAATTTTTCGAAATGCAATATGTATTTATAGAAAATTAAATTTGAGTTGTAAATTAATTTAAATTAATTTTGTAACAACTTAAATTGAATATTTTTCTAAATATTTATTGGAAATTATTACTAAGATGGAAATAATTCATGTTATTTCATATCCATCTAAGTAAAATTTATAAATATTAAATTAAAATTTATATTTAGAATTTTCATTCTAAATTGGAAATTTTAAATAAATATATATTTAAAATAAATAGATTAAATAAAGAGAATCAAAGAAAATACAACTCACTTTAAATAATGAGCTTGATTATTATTAAGATATTCGATCTCCATTGTTGGTCTTACAAAAGTTAAATGTTTTCAATATAACCTCGAGACGCTAGACTTCGTCCCCCTATGGATGGTTATTCGTTGAACGCTTTTAACACCGTAAAATCTCATTTGATAAGTGTTTTGTAAGTTTTCGTCTCTATTAGACTCTCCCCTACGGTGACTACTTAGAGATAAACTTATGAAACATGAAACAATGGTGGAAGCTCATAAAATGAGAATAACCTTGACTCTCGCCTACCGGGACAACGTTGGATTCTTATTTTGATTGAATAAAAGGTTGCTAGAATGGTTTCTATTTTAGATGAGCTGACAACTCTATTCAATGAATGATACTTTGACTCTCGCCTACCGGGACACTGTATCAGTTTGTTGAAAACCTTGGAAATTATTTAGGATTGTATGTTTTAGTATTTTCACTAGTCATTCCTACTTGCTATATGTTTATAATTTCTGAATTGTGTATGAATTTATATTGAACCATGTTATTTTCTGTTATTAAGTTGTAGTTTAATTTCGAATCTTCATTGTTGGTCTAACATGTTTGTTTTTCTAATGAGATAAATCCCTAATGGATTTTCACCATTAGACATACATAATAGGGTAAGATCTCGAAAGATAAATATTGTATATGCAACATCTAGCTGTTCATCAATTGATGACACCTTAGACTAGTATTTTTACAATATGAAACAAGAAGATTACATAAATAAGATTACTTTGTCTTTCGCTAATCGAAGCATCGTTGGATTCTTATTTATAAACGAAATTATCCTAATTCCTCTTACCTTATTCATTTCGAATTAGCTCAATAATATATCATTGGATGAATGGTCTATAAATCATTTTATGTCATTATATTTTCTCTTAAGAAATTAAATGACGCATATGATTATAATCCCGAAATTCTATTCCCAATTGATATAAATCCTCAATCTTAGAAATCTCCTGCTTGTATGGGCAAATCTGACTTAGAGTTTGTATTAGTAGTGCTGGTCCAAGATAGAATTACTCATTATATTTGGTATAAATTTAAGTCTTTGACTTTAATTTTAGATTCCAAATAGAAATTTTCTTATATTTCTAATTCTAGAATACAATACACTTACACTTTCTCAAGTGTTTAATATCCATCTTCTATTAATTGATTAAAACTGTATGGAATATGAGTTAGGTATTCTGTGACCAGGATCCACTTGCAGTATTCTAAGAACTCTTTGATGTAACTAAACCTATGTCATCAATAGACACTACCATATTTTTTTTAATCTATGGCATTTGTATCTTGTTCATAGTGGATTTGACAAGATCAATCTCTGCAAAGAGTTAATATGCCTATATCCACTGAAAGTAGTTCATCTCATTCGCAGATGGATGTACATTCAGGGGTGGATATGAGTTTTTCGTTGTATTCTTAAAACGATTACTCTAGATTATACCTTTTAGCAAAAAAATTTGAAATGTTTGAAAAATTTCATTAATTTCTAGCAATGGTTAAAACCATTAAGGTAAGTGGTTAAAGATCTTGCGAACTGATAGGGGTGGAGAAATAGTTAGTAGATATGCAGTTCAAAGATCATTAAATTGATTTTTGAATTATATCCAAACTTACCTCCCCAGAAATTTCGAGTTGCATATTGATGATTAGTTACTAGTCGTTGCCTAAATCCTTCTATGGTAATACAATTTCAGAATGATGTAATGGTTGGGTACTTAATGTAAATCATTACTAGATTCATGGATGACCTAATCAAAATCTTAAGAAAAGCTAGAACTGTTAACCATGGTTTGTTAGCTATTCTAAGTGATTAGGGGTGGACCATCCCATTGTCAATAGATAAGAAAGTGTTTGTTCAAACAAATACTACTTTTCTAAGATAATGACTAAGTCTGAAAATAAGTAGAAAATAAAGGAGATATTTAATTCTTGATTCTAAAAGTGTTCTATCATCTTATTTGATATATGATGATCCCACTGCCTCTGTTGTCTTGTCACAACCAAAGAGATCAATACCATTTAGTTTTCTTAGACATAATTCACGGTACCTCGTCGTAGTGGGAGAGTTTCTAGGAACTCACCTTCTTATGACTTGGGAGACACTGGTGATTAAAATCCATTGTGAGTTTAAACAAGTAATGGATTGTCAAGATAAGAAACTAAGAAGAAAAGCCAATAGAACTATGGTTTAATCTATTCACATGGAATAACCTAAAGTTTTCTATTACAAGGACATAAAAGGAAATTTTAGTTAATAAGTCTATTCTATGGACTTAACAAACATCCTGTTCCTAGTATTATAGGTTTGAGTTTATCTAAACCTATGGCTTGTGGTATACCTGGTAATTACTTACTCTAATGCAAGCAACTTACTTTAGTAAGATGCTGAAGCATTTTCTTTCTAATGGCAATCTATAGAAGCTTCACAACTTCTTAGACATAGATTTTATTTATCTAAGGAAAAGTCTCAACTATTCTAGAAAAGATAAAGCCATGAAAGAATTTCTTATATCAACAGTGAGAGGTCTTAGATATGCTTTTGTATTGCTTAGACCAGACACCTGCTGTTGAGTGGGAGTAATGAGTAGGTATGAGATTAATCCAGGAGAAGAACATTGGAAGACAATCATGTAAATCTTAAGATTAAGAAGAGGAACTATATGTTAGTCTATAAGGGTGTGTTTAAAACTCTTAGACTACACCATATCAGATTTCGAAATTTGCCTTTGTGCTAGTAAATCTTTCTGATAAGATGGTTGTTACTCTGGGGGTGGAATAGTGATTTTGGATAAGTGTAAGAACCTATCTGAAGTCTCTAGGTCTACCAGAGAGGGACTGAATGTTAAGGTTGCAGGAAAGGTACTTGTTCAGTCTAAGGAAAGTTCTATACATTTTTGGCACCATTCCAAATTGCCTTAAACTACTAGTGTTAATTTTCTGAATAACCAAAAGTAGTTGCCAAAGGTATAGAATCCAGTATCCCAAGAGAGTAGACATATAGAGAGGAATTTCACATTATCAATGATTTTGTGATTAAAGGAAGAGTAATGGTGGAGAAAAGGTTGTGGTTAATTCAACCTTTCAAATCCTATTACGAGGAGTTTACTACTACTACACTTGATTTGTATATCAAGGTGTTGAGATTATTTGAAATGCACTTTTTGTTTTATATTAGTGCAAGTGGGAGTTTGTTGGGTTTTATGCCCTAAATAAAACTCATTTCAATATAATCAGATTTACTTATTAATATAGATCAGAAATAACATTTAATGTTGCATGGTTCACATGATTTATTTCATGATTATATGTACATAATGTATAAATTCATCTGAAACCCTTTTCACATACTTGATCCTGTTTATTGTGCCGTCAACACATTGGAAAGTAAACTTGACTATGTGAATAAAGTTTCCTAGATTTATCAGACATAGGATTTTACTGATATGATAATCTACAACAGAGTTTACTTGCATTTGGAGAAATGCTATGTTCTTTCCAGAACATTGGTTAAAGTAAAGCTCAGGTTGGATGCATGGAGTATGCATCGGAAGGGACCGATATTGAACTTTGACTTAGATTTATTAAACTTACCGTAATATCTATTCAAGTCAATATCGCCTAGTTGATCCTAGATCAAATGATCTTAATCCTGATATGATTAGGCTCATTCTTGAAAGGCTATTCCTATTCTTTGATTTGTTAGTTAAGCCTACTTTTAGGTCAGGGTGATACGTACATTTTGGGAACACGGTAGTGCAATTGAGTGGGAGCGCTATCATAAACATGGAATCTATAGCTTCTATCTGGCGAATAGTAAGCAAAGGACGATCTCCTTCGAGCTTGACCAAACGAACATAAATGGTGGAGTACTCATTTCACATAAGCTGAAATATCATTTATACGGGGTCAAGTGTTTTAAGGAATAAATACATTGTAGGGTGTAACGGTAATTTAATCCCTTTACAGTGTAGATCATTCATATAGAGGATCATTGATCGCATTAGGATTATAACAATGGATAACTAATTATGTGTCTATATGGTGGAACATATAGAGCATTCTATATAACTGAGAGTGCAATTCTAAGTTCTAGGCGTGGATTCAGCGAAGAATTAATAAGTTAGTGAATTTTAGTGCTAAATTCTTGATCTACTTATTGGAAGCTCGGTTATATAGACCCATGGTCCCCGCACTAGTTAAGATAATATTGCTTGTAAGACTCATGTAATTGGTTTTGATTAATTAATTATAATTCTTAAATTAGACTATGTCTATTTGTGAATTTTTCACTAAGTAAGGGCGAAATTGTGAAGAAAGAGTTTTAGGGGCATCTTTGTTAATTATGATACTTTGTATGGTTCAATTAATAAATATGATAAATGACAATATTATTTAATAATTATTTATAGTTATTAAATAGTTAGAATTGGCATTTAAATGGTTGAATTTGAAAATTGGCGTTTTTGAGAAAATCAGATGCAGAATTGAGAAAACTGCAAAATTGCAAAAAGTGAGGCCCAAATCCACTATGTAGGGTCGGCCACTTTTGTGGGGTTTTTGCCTCTGATATTTTCATTATTTTAATGCCAAATAATTCAAACCTAACCCTAGTGTAATGCTATAAATAGATAGTGAAGGCTTCAGGAAAATTACACTTTTCTTCTGACACTTCTGATTCAGAAAAAAACTAAGCCTCTCTCTCTCCCTATCTTTGGCCGAACCCACTCTCTCTCTCTTCCTCATTGAGATTTCGAAATTCTTAGTGTATGAGTAGTGCCCACACACAGCAAGTGATACCTCAATCATAGTGAGGAAGATCATGAAGAAAGACTTTCAGCAAGAAGGAGTTTCAGCATCAAAGATTCAGAGAAATAGATCCAGGTTTAGATATTGATAATGCTCTGCTACATAAAGGAATCAAGGGCTAGATATCTGAACGGAAGGAGTCATATTATTCCGCTGCACCCAATGTAAGATTTCCTAAACTTTATATGTGTTTATTTCATCGTTTTAGAAAGTTCATATTTAGGGTGTTAATAAACATACTTGTGAGTAGATCTAAGATCCTGGTAAAATAATTTCCAACATTGGGGTAGATCAAAAAAACTATAATGATGACCTGAGCACAAAATGGATACTTGCTGGCCCATAAATCGAACTTAAGCGCTGGCTTCAGTCCCAACTACTTTGCCAGTTTCAAGATCCACCTCAAGCTCTAATGGCTTACCAGCATCCCTCTTTCTTTGTTCAAGTTTAGCGTTTGAGGCAAGGCCACGACCCTTTCTGACCGTTGGTTTAGCTTTATTTGTTCGAGAGAAAAATTATTCTATTAGTACATTAAAAAATAATCATGTACTTATAGTAAGAATAATGTTAGATTTAGGAAAATATAAAACCTGATTGGCAGGACGAGGGTACTCTAGAAGGATCAGGGGGTCCCTACCATCACCATCCCCAACATGGTACGTCGCTATACTAGCTGACATTGTACTTTAATTTGAAGATGAAAAATATAAAAAATGTAAAAATTCACAAAATGTGAAGCAGATAAATCAAAATTGACAAAAACATTAATACGAATTAAAAATAAAGTATTATTCAATCATTAGAGTTTTTTTTTTTTTTTTGAAAATAAGAGTAAGATTAAAATTACAATGAAGAATCACTATCATTTCTATCATTCAGTAAGCTCTCATTTTCATCCTCAACAAGTTCAACTAGTAAATCATCTATTTGTTCAGCAACATAGTTTTCATCAAGTTCATTGTTTTTCCTCTCAAGATCCACTGACTGATTGTTCGATTCAACAATTGTAGGAGGTTCATCCGATTGCAAAATCAACTCTCCAAGATCAGCCGTCAACACTAAATTTGATGAGTTAGAATCATTTACAACATCAACATTTGTCTCATCTTCATTGTCATTAATGTCCCAAAGTTGTCGATGCTTAACATCTTCAACAACATTCCAATCGCGATCTCTGAGTGGATCTTCAAGATAGAACACTTGCTTAGCTTGGTTAACAAGAGGCTCATCTTGATACCAAAATCCTCGTATATTTATACTGGTTATATTATTTTTAGTGATTATTTTCTTTCTTATAGGATTAGTGTTATACAACTTATATTCAAACAATATCACCATATATGTACCAATATAAGATATAGTTATTACATCTTCAAGTGTGCCATAGTAATTAAACCCTTCAGTTCGAGCAACAGTAACACCACGATTTTGTGTCTTTCTCTTTTCATCTCTTTCAGTCGCATTAAATCGAACACCATTCACTATACAACCTTTGTAAAATGTTGTTAAATAATCTGAGCCAGATTCTAAAGCGATTAAGTCATCACAATTTTGTAAAGAACCAAGCTTGTGCTACTCATATATCTAAATACAAAAAATATATTAATATGAGAGAAATATATATTGTTGAATTAAAACTTTAAAATATTGTCATCATACCTTCTTATGAAACCAATGACAAAAAGTTTGTCTATGCAAAACATTATTGTTACCATTAGGATATTCTTGCTTGCTCTTCTCCAAATGTTCACTATGAAATGTGATATTGTCAAGGTACGATAGAGAAAAAGAGAGAAGAAAAACTTAAAATTTAATAAAACAAATCATTGAGATGTAAAAAACTTACTCTAAATAAGCTTGTATTTCAGAAGAATTCTGAAGTATGTACCACTTAGCATTTTCACGAATGTTACGATCAAGAGGCTTTATAATTCCGCGAGTCAAAGGACGACATTGAGAATTAAAAATTGTAAGATAGCGAGAGACAGGAGGTGCATCTTCATTTCG
Source organism: Cannabis sativa (assembly GCF_029168945.1). Lineage (NCBI taxonomy): Eukaryota > Viridiplantae > Streptophyta > Magnoliopsida > Rosales > Cannabaceae > Cannabis > Cannabis sativa. The sequence goes on from NC_083603.1 coordinate 23,529,371, forward strand.
ATTAAGACGATTAAATTTTATTTCACACCCTTTAAAGTACATTGAACAAAAGGTTACTGCCTCATCTGCGACATAACCTTCAATAATGGACCCTTCAGGACGTGCCTTGTTTCCCACATAATTCTTTAATTTTTTCATGTACCTCTCAAAAGGATACATCCACCTCATAAATACCAAGCCACCCAGTATTACTTCTTCAGGCAAATGTAATACCAAATGTATCATTATGTCAAAAAAAGCTGAAGGAAAAATCAATTCCATCTTGCCCAATATTAGAATTAAAATATTTTGAGCATCCTCCATATCTTTTATATTTCAAGTTCTCGAACATAATTGTTTGAAGAAATTACATAGCTGAGTAATAGTGGCTGCGGTATCATGTGGTAGAAATTTACGGACACCGACTGAAAGTACTCGCTGCATAATGACATGACAATAATGGGATTTTAACCCAATAATATTTGACTCATCTGGAGAAACTTTGCTCTTTAAATTTGAACAAAAGCCATCAGAAAGCTTGATTCCTTTAACAAATTGACAAAATAGTTGTCTTTTTTCATGAGTCAAAACATAAGAAGCATGCGGTTTCATTAGCCTTCCGTTCTCATCTTCATAAATCCACAATAATTCCCTAACACCCATCTTCTTTAAATCATGTCGTGCATTGGTTGTATTCTTTGATTTATCATTATCTAAGATGGTGCCTAGGAGACTGCCATACACATTCTTCTCAACATGCATGACATCAATATTGTGCTTTAAAATATTTGTGCTCCAATACTCCAACTCGTAGAAAATACTTTTTTTCCTCCAATCAGAATTTTCAGAAACTCTTCAACGTTTCACACCCCCAAAATCTTCATGATGTCCCAAAATTTGCAGTTCGAGAGCATTAACTTGTTCTAATATCTCCTCACAAGTAAATCATCTTTTAGGAGATGTTCTTTCAACTTTTCTATCAAACCGATTGTCCCTTCTCATTGCATGATTACTTGGCAAGAACCTTCTATGACCAACATAAGAGGTCTTCCCAATTACTCGAATGGAAGTTGTGTCTTCATTACAAGTAGGACAAGCTGTATGCAAGACTCATGTTGCCAAATGGATGAAATCCGTCAGCAGCTAATCCCAGTCGAACATTTCTTGGATCGCTTGCAAACTCAGGATGCTTTGCATCAAAGTCTTTCCAAGCAACACCATCGACCGGGTGTCGCATCACCCCATCATCTTTTGATTTACCAATATGATGCCATATCATGCTCTTTGCTGTAATCCTCAAATTATATAATCTTTTGAGTCGAGGTGTTAACAGAAAGTATCACATCACTTTGAAAGGAACTTTTTTCCCTTTACCATTCTCAGAAGTAACCCAACGACTACATCCGCAAACTGGACGAGCCTCTTTAGATGCATTCTCGTTATAAAATAAGCAACAATTATATTGATAAACATGGATAGACTCATAACCCAACCGTAATTTCTTCAATCTCTTTTTTGCCTCGTACTACGTTGCTAAAATTTTATTTTCCTTCAAAAATAAAAACTTTAACAACTTCAGTAAATCATCAAATATGTTGTTAGGGATTTTTCCTCTAACTTTTAAATGTAGTAGCTTTGCTAAAAAGTTGAGAGACAAAATCCAATCACAACCGGGATACAATTCAGCTTCAATTTCCTCAAATAAGTCATCAAAATGTTGGTTTGTGGTTGGTCTTTCTTCTGGTCCCTCTTGTACACCCTATATTGTTGAAGGAAGGAAGTCTTGTAGAATAGGGATCATTTCATCCTCTAATTCATTATCCCCAACCGCTTCATCATCAACAGAATCCTCTGGCTCCCCGTGATAGGTCCACTTCTCATATCCTTTCATGAAACCTCGATCAAATACGTGTGCTCTCACCCTATCTATTTTTTCAAACCTATTATTTGAACATTTCACACAAAGGAATCTAATTCTTCCATCAGAATCCTTAAATGCCATTGCTAAAAAAGCTTGTGGGCCATTCCAAAATTCATAACGACTATGATTTTTTATTTTGATCCAATACTTATCGATTGTTGCCATCTACAATGTAGGCGACAAATGTAGTATTAAAAGTTTGAATGATTTGTAAAGTGTTATGAAAGTTTTTTGAAATTTTTTATTCGCATGTATACAAAAATTATGGTATATTTGTAAATATAACAAAACTATGGTATATATTTGTAAGTATACCAAAATTATGATATTTTCTTTTCAACTATTTTTTATTAACTATATTTGTTAAATATTATGAATATTTTATGGATTATACACATATTACTTTATGTTTTATGTAGGACAATAGCTGACGGTATATCCATCGCTCTTGTATATTGCAAATAAAGTGCAGAAAATTTTTGTTGTAGACTTCATTTGCAATTATACAAAAGGTATGGTATATTTTCAAATATAATAAAGCTATGGTATATATTTGTAAGTATACCAAAGCTATGATATATTCTTTTCAACCATTTCTTAATAAATATATTTGTAAATTATTATGAATATTTTTTGAATTATACACATATTATTTCATGTTTTATGTAGAACAATAGCTGACGGTCTATCCATCTCTCTTGTATATTGCGAATAAAGAGCACAACAATTTTGTTCTAGACTTTATTTGTAATTATACAAAAGCTATGGTATATTTTTAAATATAACAAACCTATGTATATATTTGTAAGTATACCAAATCTATGATATATTCTTTTCAACCACTTCTTATTAGCTATATTTGTAAAATATTATGAATATTTTATGAATTATACACATATTATTTCATGTTTTATGTAGGAAAATAACTAACGGTATATCCATCGTTCTTCTATATTGTAAATAAAGTGCAGAACAATTTAGTTCTAGACTTTACTTGCAAGTATACAAAAGCTATGATATATTTTTAAATATAACAAAGCTATGTTATATATTTATATGTTAACCAAGCTATGATATATTCTTTTCAACCATTTCTTATTAACTATATTGGTAAAATATTATAAATATTTTCTAAAATTACATAAATATTATTTTATGTTTTAAGTATAACAATAATATTAACTAATTATTTTTTTAAAATTAAAATAAAAGTTTTTTCATTTAATTACAATTTTATTAAAATTAAAAAAGTAAATACCTCTTACTTAATTTTTTTAGTTTTTAATATTTTAGTTATTTATTTTTAATTTATTTAAAAATAATAAATTACTAAACATATTTTTTAAAATTAAATAATATAAATTAATTATTTTTTAAATAAATTATTATTATTTAAAAATTTATATTATTTATTAAAATTTAAACTATTTTTTATTTAATTCATAAAATAAAAAATTTATCTTTATAAAACAAATTTATATTAAATTATACTTTTTATTTTTTTTTTTAATTTTTTCACTTGATAATAAAATTTTATCAACATAATATTACTCTTCAACATACCCAATAAAATTTGTTAAATTAAATAAAATCAAAAATAAAACAAAAAAAAATGCATTAATAAAAACATACATTTGACAAAAAAAATTGTGTACACCTTCTCGAAGCTGCTAAAAACCATTTTGTGCAATCTGAAAAATAACAAAAATAAAATATTTTCAATCACAAAAATAAATTAAAACTATTAAAAAAAATAATACAACAAAATATGTATAGAAATAAGCTGTACACAATGTATATATTATATATATATATATATATATATCTACATCTACATATACTATATACATTATAAATAAATAAAAAAAATATATATTATATATACATTTAAATAATCAATATATATATAATACACATATAATACACTTAACATATATTACACATATAAAAAATATACACAGATAAAATATGTATATATATGTTGGAAATTATTTTACCAGGATCTTAGATCTACTCACAAGTATGTTTATTAACATCCTAAATAAGAACTTTCTAAAACGATAAATTAAACACATATAAAGTTTAGGAAACCTTACATTGGGTGCAGCGGAATAATATGACTCCTTCCGTTCAGATATCTAGCCCTTGATTCCTTTCTGTAGCAGAGCATTATCAATATCTGAACCTGGATCTCTTTCTCTGAATCTTTGATGCTGAAACTCCTTTGCTGATGATCTTTCTTCACGATCTTCCTCACTATGATTGAGGTATCACTTGATGTGCGTGGGCACTACTCATACACTAAGGATTTTGAAATATTGAAGAAGAAGAGAGGGAGTGGTCAGCCAGATAGGGAGAGAGAAGGCTCAGTTTTTCTGATTCAGAAAGTGTCAGGAAAAAGTCTTCTTTTTCTGAAGCCTTCACTATCTATTTATAGCATTCCACTAGGGTTAGATTTGAATTATATGGCATTAAAATAATGAAAAAATCAACTTAAAATACCTACAATAGGTGGCCGGCCATACACTTAGTGGATTGGGCCTTGCTTTTTGCAATTTTGCAATTTTAACACCTTTTGTATCTGATTTTCTCAAAAATACCAATTTCCTAATTCAACCATTTACATGCCAATTCTAACTATTTAATAACTATAAATAATTATTAAATAATATTGTCATTTATCATATTTATTAATTGAACCATACAAAGTATCATAATTAACAAATATGCCCCTATAAACTCTTTCTTTACAATTTCGCCCTTACTTAGTGAAAATTTCACAAATAGACATAGTCTAACTTGTGAATTATAATTGATTAATCAAAACCAATTACATGAGTCTTACAAGCAATATTATCTCAACTAGTGGGGGGACCATGGGTCTATATAACCGAGCTTCCAATAAGTAGATCAAGAATTTAGCACTAAAATTCACGAACTTATTAATTCTTCGTTGAATCCACGCATAGAACTTAGAATTGCACTCTCATTATATAGAATGCTCTATATGTTTCACCATATAGACACATCATTAGTTATCCATTGTTATAATCCTAATGTGATCACTGATACTCTATATGAATGATCTACATTGTAAAGGGATTAAATTACCGTTACACCCTACAATGTATTTATTCCTTAAAACACTTGATCCCGTATAAATGATATTTCAGCTTATGTGAAATGAGTACTCCACCATTTATGTTCGTTTGGTCAAGCTCGAAGGAGATCATCCTTTGCTTACTATTCGCCAGATAGAAGCTATAGATTCCATGTTTATGCTAGCGCTCCCACTCAATTGCACTACCGTGTTCCCAAAATGTACGTATCACCCTGACCTAAAAGTAGGCTTAACTAACAAATCAAAGAACACGAATAGCCTTTCAAGATTGAGCCTAATCATAACAGGATTAAGATCATTTGATCTAGGATCAACTAGGCGATATTGACTTGAATAGATTCTACGGTAAGTTTAATTAAATCTAAGTCAAAGTTCAATATCGGTCCCTTCCGATGCATACTCCATGCATCCAACCTGAGCTTTACTTTAACCAATGCTCTGGAAAGAACATAGTATTTCTCCAAATACAAGTAAACTCTTGTTGTAGATTATCATATCAGTAAAACCCTGTGTCTGATAAATCTAGGAAACTTTATTCACATAGTCATGTTTACTTTCCAATGTGTTGACGGCACAATAAACAGGATCAAGTATGTGAAAAGGGTTTCAGATGAATTTATACATTATGTACATATAATCATGAAATAAATCATGTGAACCATGCAACATTAAATGTTATTTCTGATCTATATTAATAAGTAAATCTGATTATATTGAAATGAGTTTTATTTAGGGCATAAAACCCAACAAACTCCCACTTGCACTAATATAAAACAAAAAGTGCGTTTCAAATAATCTCAACACCTTGATATACAAATCAAGTGTAGTAGTAGTAAACTCCTCGTAATAGGATCTGAAAGGTTGAATTAACCACAACCTTTTCTCCACCATTACTCTTCCTTTAATCACAAAATCATTGATAATGTGAAATTCCTCTCTATATGTCTACTCTCTTGGGATACTGGATTCTATATCTTTGGCAACTACTTTTGGTTAATCAGGAAGTAACACAAGTAGTTAAGGCAATTTGGAATGGTGCCAAAAATGTATAGAACTTTCCTTAGACTGAATAAGTACCTTTCCTGCAACTTTAACATTCAGTCCCTTCCTGGTAGACCTAGAGACTTTAGATAGGTTTTTACACTTCTCTAAAATCACTATTCCACCCCCAGAGTAACCACCATCTTATCAGAAATATTTACTAGCACATAGGAAAATTTCGAAATCTGATGTGGTGTAGTCTAAGAGTTTTAAACACACTCTTATAGACTAACATATAGTTCCTCTTCTTAATCTTAGGATTTATTTGATTGTCTTCCAATGTTCTTCTCCTGGATTAATCTGATACCTACTCATTACTCCCACTCAACAGAAGGTGTCTGGTCTAAGGCATACAAAAGCATATCTAAGACCTCTCACTGTTGATATAAGAAATTCTTTCATGGCTTTATCTTTTCAGGAATAGTTAAGACTTTTCCTTAGATAAATAAAATCTATACCTAAGAAGTTGTGAAGCTTCTATAGATTGCCATTAGAAAGAAAATGCTTCAGTATCTTACTAAAGTAAGTTGCTTGCATTAGAGTAAGTAATTACCAGGTATACCACAAGCCATAGGTTTAAATAAACTCAAACCTATAATACTAGGAACAGGAAGTTTGTTAAGTCCATTGAATAGACTTATAAATGAAAATTTCCTTTTATGTCCTCGTAATAGAAAACTTTAGGTTACTCCATGTGAATGGATTAAACCATAGTTCTATTGGCTTTCTTCTTAGTTTCTTATCTTGACAATCCATTACTTGTTTAAACTCACAATGGATTTTAATCACTAGTGTCTCCCAAGTCATAAGAAGGTGAGTTCCTAGAAACTCTCCCACTACGACGAGGTACCGTGAATTATGTCTAAGAAAACTAAATGGTATTGATCTCTTCGGTTGTGACAAGACAACAGAGGCAGTGGGATCATCATATATCAAATAAGATGATAGAACACTTTTGGAATCAAGAATTAAATATCTCCTTTATTTGCTACTTGTTTTCAGACTTAGTCATTTTCTTAGAAAAGTAGTATTTGTTTGAACAAACACTTTCTTATCTATTGACAATGGGATGGTCCACCCCTAATCACTTAGAATAGCTAACAAACCATGGTTAACAGTTCTAGCTTTTCTTAAGATTTTGATTAGGTCATCCATGAATCTAGTAATGATTTACATTAAGTATACAATCATTACATCATTCTGAAATTGTATTACCATAGAAGGAATTAGGCAACGACTAGTAACTAATCATCAATATGCAACTCGAAATTTCTGGGGAGGTAAGTTTGGATATAATTCAAAAATCAATTTAATGATCTTTGAACTGCATATCTACTAACTATTTCTCCACCCCTATCAGTTCGCAAGATCTGTAACCACTTACCTTAATGGTTTTAACCATTGCTAGAAATTAATGAAATTTTTCAAACATTTCAAATTTCTTTGCATAAGGTATAAACTAGAGTGATCGTTTTAAGAATACTACAAAAAACTCATATCCACCCCTGAATGTACATCCATCTTCGAATGAGATGAACTACTTTCAGTGGATATAGGCATATTAACTCTTTGCAGAGATTGATCTTGTCAAATCCACTATGAACAAGATACAAATGCCATAGATTAAAAAAAATGTGGTAGTGTCTATTGATGACATAGGTTTAGTTACATCAAAGAGTTCTTAGAATACTGCAAGTGGATCCTGGTCACAGAATACCTAACTCATATTCCATACAGTTTGAATCCATTAATAGAAGATGGATATTAAACACTTGGAAAGTGTAACTGTATTGCTTCCTGGAAATAGAAATATAAGAAAATTTCTGTTTGGATTCTAAAATTAAAGTCAAAGACTTAAATTTATACCAAATATTATGAGTAATTCTATCTTGGACCACCACTACTAATACAAACTCTAAGTCAGATTTGCCCATACAAGTAGGAGATTTCTAAGATTGAGGATTTATATCAATTGGGAATAGAATTTCGGGATTATAATCATATGCGTCATTTAATTTCTTAAGAGAAAATATAATGACATGAAATGATTTATAGACCATTCATCCAATGATATGTTTTGAAAGCTAATTCGAAATGAATAAGTTAAGGGGAATTAGGATAATTTCGTTTATAAATAAGAATCCAACGATGCTTCGATTAGCGAAAGACAAAGTAATCTTATTTATGTAATCTTCTTATTTCATATTGTAAAAATACTAGTCTAAGGTGTCATCAATTGATGAACAGCTAGATGTTGCATATACAATATTTATCTTTCGAGATCTTACACTATTACGTATGTCTAATGGTGAAAATCCATTAGGGATTTATCTCATTAGAAAAACAAACATGTTAGACCAACAATGAAGATTCGAAATTAAACTACAACTTAATAACAGAAAATAACATGGTTCAATATAAATTCATACACAATTCAGAAATTATTAAACATATAGCAAGTAGGAATGACCAGTGAAAATACTAAAACATACAATCCTAAATAATTTCCAAGGTTTTCAACAAACTGATACAAAGGTCCCTAAGAGGCGAGAGTCAAAGTATCATTCATTGAATAGAGTTGTCAGCTCATCTAAAATAGAAACCATTCTAGCAACCTTTTATTCGATCAAAATAAGAATCCAACGTTGTCCCGGTAGGCGAGAGTCAAGGTTATTCTCATTTTATGAGCTTCCACCATTGTTTCATGTTTTATGAGTTTATCTCTAAGTAGTCACCGTAGGGGAGAGTCTAAATAGAGACGAAAACTCACAAAACACTTATCAAATGAAATCTTACGGTGTTAAATGCGTTCAACGAATAACCATCCATAGGGGGACGAAGTCTAGCATCTCGAGGTTATATTGAAAACATTTAACTTTTGTAAGACCAACAATGGAGATCGAATATCTTAATAATAATCAAGCTCATTATTTAAAGTGAGTTGTATTTTCTTTGATTCTCTTTATTTAATTTATTTATTTTAAATATATATTTATTTAAAATTTCCAATTTAGAATGAAAAATTCAAAATATAAATTTTAATTTAATATTTATAAATTTTACTTAGATGGATATGAAAATAACATGAATTATTTCCATCTTAGTAATAATTTCCAATAAATATTTAGAAAAATATTCAATTTAAGTTGTTACAAAATTAATATAAATTAATTTACAACTCAAATTTAATTTTCTATAAATATATATTGCATTTCGAAAAATTAAAGTATTTAAGAATACAATTTTCGAAAATGCATGTTAAAATAAAAATTAATCCTGGAAAAATTATTCTAATTTAATGTTGGCCCAAAATTAATTAATAAAATTAATTTACAACAAAAATATAATTTTCCTATTTAATTAAATATATAAGAAAAATTTCAAATATTTAAGTATGATGATGAAAATCAACTTAAATATTAATTTTCTATTTAATTAAATACACTAGAAAAATACTTCAAGCAAAAATATCATCTATCTAGATTTTCCTTTGACTAATTAATTCAATTTCTAATATTATACTTTAATTCAATTTATTTTAAATTAATCAATAAATGAAAAAATCATTGATTTAAGTTGATCCAAGAATTAATTAAAATAAATAATTAATTTACAACTTTATCTATTTTTCAAGATAAAATTCGAAATTCTAGCATTTAAGAAATGCAATTTCGAAAATTGATTAATAAAATAAAGAAAAAATATATTTTGAAAATTATTTAAATTTAGTTGAAAAAATAAATTTCAACTAAAAATAATTTTCTATTTAATTAAATGTCATGAAAAAGAAATATTTAAGTATGATGATAAAAATCAACTTAGATATTCAATTTTCAAATTAATTAAATGTATTAAATTCAAGAAATAAATAATTAAGTGTAGAGAAGGCTTAATTATTAGTCTCTAGTTTAATACTAGGAAAAATATACTTAAAATAAATTGTACCAAAATTAATTATATAAATAATTAATTTCACAATGTATAATATTTTCCTATTTAATATTAGAAATAATAAGTAGTCTAGAAATAACTATCTAGAAAATATCTTATTTGACTAAGTATCTTTTCCACAAAATTTGAAAAAAATATCTAATTTAAGTTGTATTAGAAAAAATCTAGAACTTAAATATTTTTCAAATTTAAATTTAATTAAATATCAAAAATTAAGTTGTAACCACTTAATTTGAAAATATTCCATTTTAAGTTAATATTCGAAAAGATATTAACTTAAAAAATATCTAAAGAATCTTAATAACCAATGCCTAAAATTCCTCAACTTAATTTTGAAATTTGAAATTCAAAAGATATTCAGATTTAAGTTGGTTAGTTGTAGATAACTAAATATCAACTTAAATAGGAATATTGAATGAAAAAATTAAATTAAGTTCCAGAAAGAATCTAAATGGTTATAATTCTATATTTAATTAAATACAAGAAAATACATATAGTTTAGCTTAGAATAAAAAATTCTTTAAACTATAATTTTCTTAAATTAATTTCAAAATAAATGAAATTAATTATGTTGCTAATCAATTTTATTAGGTTAAACTAGTGTAATTAACCTAGTACAGTTGTTCAAATCAGGCAAATGGGCCTTCACAGTTGGGGTGGTTCATGTGAGGGGGTGCTGGGTTCAGTATGTCGTACCCACTTCTATGGCTCCCAACTCTCACACAAGGCCCAAAAGAGAGGAATTTAACCTTAATAAGAACAACTGTTATTAATTGAATAGGCCCAAAAACTAAATGGGCCTAAATAAATTCTATCAAAAACTATGATAATTTATTTTAGCAACAACAACCTATATGTATCTATAATCAAATTAAACACATAGGCTCACACAGGCACACTTTGGATGGGTCTTATCATGTTGCTAGGTCATACACAGATGAAAGAAGATTGTAAATATACCTGTTACAAATTATTAACTTGACCAAGGGAGCCATCAGATCATTAGATCTGGCAAAAAGTAACCATGGCTATTTGCAATCAAGTAATAATAGGTTTTGAAAACTTACAAACAAGCTAAAACACATACTCCTGCAACAAGGTTAGCTGGATAGTTGGATGTAGGATTTATTTAATTTTAAATTAAATAATTAATTTCAAAATAATTAATTAATTAAAAAATAATTTTTCGAAAATTTAAAAAAAATTTGAATCATTCAAAATTTTAAAAAAATTTAAATTTAAAATTAAACCTACAATTTTAAAAAATTAGGTTTCAACCAACCTAAATATCATTTCAAAATTTGCTAACTACTTTTAAAATTTAAATGTTATTTTATAAATAAAAATTAAATAAAAATTAGAAAAGATAAGTTAAATATCTTTTTCAGATTTTAAATTTAATTTAAATAAATAAAATAACAAAATTTAAAAGTTAGCAAAATATCTTACATCTATTTAAAATTACATGATTATAATTATCTTATTTTAAATTTAAATAAGGTCAAAATATCTAAAAAAAGATTTAATTTAAAAAATATATATAAAATCTGACCTTAAATTTAAAATTAAGATAAGATATAATCAAATTTAAAAATAAGATAGATTTTTAAGCAAGAAGATAGATACTAATTCTATTCAAATTCAAATTACACTAATATCTTGAATTAAATTTAAAAAATATTAAATTAATTCAAAAAGATAATTAGAATTGAATTAGGAATAGTAATAGTATAAATACAAAACTATACCAAAAATCGGAAGTTAATTCCATGAAAAAGCATGAAAAATCGAAGAAAAACGAAAAAATTGTGAACTGTACGGACAGTTTCGCGATCGCAGGAAAATTTCAGCAGAGCCCCGATTTTTTCAAATCTTCAAAAATTCATAACTAATTCAAATAAAATCGAAATTGAGTTCTGTAAAAGACTAACTTGCTTAATTTTTTACATACTATCCAATAAAAATAATTCCAGAAACAAAATCGCAATTATTTTTCACGAAAATTTACAAACATCAATCAATCATCAATAACACTCAATACAACATGATACCATCCAAAAAACATACAAACAATCGTTTTAAAGTCCAAATTTCTTGCAAGTAAATAAATTACCATGGCTCTGAGGCCAGTTATTGGAAATTATTTTACCAGGATCTTAGATCTACTCACAAGTATGTTTATTAACATCCTAAATAAGAACTTTCTAAAACGATAAATTAAACACATATAAAGTTTAGGAAACCTTACATTGGGTGCAGCGGAATAATATGACTCCTTCCGTTCAGATATCTAGCCCTTGATTCCTTTCTGTAGTAGAGCATTATCAATATCTGAACCTGGATCTCTTTCTCTGAATCTTTGATGCTGAAACTCCTTTGCTGATGATCTTTCTTCACGATCTTCCTCACTATGATTGAGGTATCACTTGATGTGTGTGGGCACTACTCATACACTAAGGATTTCGAAATATTGAAGAAGAAGAGAGGGAGTGGTCAGCCAGATAGGGAGAGAGAAGGCTCAGTTTTTCTGATTCAGAAAGTGTCAGGAAAAAGTCTTCTTTTTCTGAAGCCTTCACTATCTATTTATAGCATTCCATTGGGGTTAGATTTGAATTATATGGCATTAAAATAATGAAAAAATCAACTTAAAATACCTACAATAGGTGGCGGGCCATACACTTAGTGGATTGGGCCTTGCTTTTTGCAATTTTGCAATTTTAAATCTAAGTCAAAGTTCAATATCGATCCCTTCCGATGCATACTCCATGCATCCAACCTGAGCTTTACTTTAACCAATGCTCTGGAAAGAACATAGTATTTCTCCAAATACAAGTAAACTCTTGTTGTAGATTATCATATCAGTAAAACCCTGTGTCTGATAAATCTAGGAAACTTTATTCACATAGTCATGTTTACTTTCCAATGTGTTGACGGCACAATAAACAGGATCAGGTATGTGAAAGGGTTTCAGATGAATTTATACATTATGTACATATAATCATGAAATAAATCATGTGAACAATGCAACATTAAATGTTATTTCTGATCTATATTAATAAGTAAATCTGATTATATTGAAATGAGTTTTATTTAGGGCATAAAACCCAACAATGTACACATATCAAAAGACATATATACACAAATAAAAATTATATACATTATGTACATATGTAGATATATACAATAAATTATATATACCCAGATTTATATATTTATATATACCCAGATATATAAATCCTAAAATCATCTATACATATTTATACACAAATTTATATATATACCAAAATTTAATTACATATACACAAACTAAAATATACAGATCTATATATAAATACACATTCTATAAATAAATTTAAAACCTAAAAGCAATATATATTCTTAAAAAATTTCAACTCAAATATAATCTCAAATATAAAACAAAAAAAAAATACTTACTTGAAATGGGTGTAGCCAGTATTCGGTGGTGGTGGTGATGCGTCGTCGTGGTCCCGCGTGGTGCGTGATGGTGTGTCGTGGTGGTAGGTGGTGGGGAAAATGGCTGAAGGGTTTAGGGTTAGAGAAAAAAAATGGGGAAATGGGAGAAGAGGGTCAGATGGGGTATTTATAGAAGCATTAGTGGCGGAGCAGGCAGATGCTCCGCCGCTAATACGTAATAAATGTTTTTTAATTTTTTTTTTTAATTTTTTATTGTTATTAGTGGTGGGTCTGCTGCTAATATCCCGCCGCTAATAATATTTGAACTGAATGTCCCGCCCACTCATTAGCGGCAAACCCCGCCGCTAATAGTATTAGCGGTGGGCAATAGCGCGAATTGCCCGACGCTAATAATATTTCAAAAAAATAAATAAAATACCTCCAATTAGCGGCGAAAATAGGGGTCTGCCACTAATACTACCATAATTAGCGGCAAATTTTGTCCCCCCACTAATAATTCAACTGCTAATTGAGAAAATTGTTGTAGTGAAATACATTATAAACATTGATTCTAATACTTAACATAAGAATTCTATTAGTTTATTTTAAGTAAAATAGCAAAATAAAATACAAAAAATTAGGTGGAAAGAGTACATAACATGATTTTAGTATACAGAATAGTATTTTTTGGACAAAATGGTTGGCCAAATCGTCGTAGGCTGTTTGAAATGCGTAGAAGCAAAAAAATACCTAAATTAAAAAAACGCCTTAAATAGACAATGAAATTAAAAGTTATTGATGTTTAAAGTTTTTAAAAAACTTTATGCATAGTTTTGGTCCTTTTATTTTTTTCATTCTTTTTGTATCTTCACTTAGTGTTTCATTGTATTGGTCTCGAAAAATTATATGTGTTATCCCAATTTTTATACTCATGACGTGGCATACTCACGTGGACAAAACCAAGACCACATGGCAATACAACTCACTAAAAAGAAGTCCAAGTCAGTACCCGAGCAAACAAAGATCCCGACACTCAAACGGGGATCAAGTGACTAACCAACTCCCTCTCTGGAGCTGGTCGACCATCTCGGGTCAGCCCTATGACCGGCCACCCTAGGGACAGCACTATGGCCGGCCAGCCTGGCCACCACATGGGCCTAGCCGGCCAAGGAATGCTCTGCAGGCCTTGATAGACACTCCTACATGTTACCAATGATAATGGGCTGGGAATTGGGCCTCAAAAGTCCAACAGAATAGCTGAATAATATGTAGAATCAATAGAATTCGGTCTTTTATAAATATCTAACTAACTACATGATTGCTAAGGATTTTAATTTTAAACCTATGGTTTAAGGCTCCTATATAAATTCCTTAACCTCTAACTGAAAAACCTAAGTTGCCTCTAAGCTAGAAAACGGATCTCAAAGTCTAAGTGTCTGACAAACTCTCTCTCTTCCTCATTCTCTCTCACACGCCTACCTTAGGCTGTCCAGCACTTGAGTTTCGCTAGGCATTGATTCGTATATTGTAATGTTAAGGATGTTACAGCGGATCCCACCTATAGCGATCTGGATAGTAATTCTCTCGGTATAATACAACTAAAAGGGGAGTAGGTCATTACCCACTATCACAAGGGAGCCGAACCTCTATAAAAAATCCTATTGTCTATTGCTTTTCATTCTTATTTGTACACACACGTGGCAATCAAATCTGCACAACCCCACTATTGGTTGATCATATTTTAAGGTCGATAGTTTGGTGCTTTTATTGAGAGCGTGGATATCGTGATCTGATCAAACGCCATGGTGAACACAAGAAGAACTCCTGTCGCATTATCTGCATCTTCAGGTTTCTTTCAAGATCCACATATTACTCATCCAAGCACTTGGGTTCTAATCACAACTTGAATCCCCATGAATATTGAATATGTGGTAAATCTTGTCACTATAACAGGCATAACAGGTCTGGCCACCACAACTGCCCAATCTGACACGAGCACCTCGGTGGATCCAAGTGGCAGGCCCATGCCTCCAAGTGTAGACCCATCATTGGCGCCTCCCACTGAAGGAAGGACCCTGGGGCGACAGCCCCCTGGGACAATAACTAGACCGCAACTCTAGTTCTACGCTAGAGAGACAGGCCTGGGGGTGGGCAAGCTAGCAATTGTCGAGCCTCACCTAGACCTAGGAGAAGACCTTGAGGTTGCCAGACTCAGGGAAGCTGTAGGCCGTGCAGGCCTAACTAAAGAACCACGCACTACTGATTGTGATGTTTTCGCTCACCAGAGATACAAATTCCTGAGATGGGTGGATGATAAGGAGTACATCCTTCGATCTCACTAGGCAGAATTAGATCGTCGCAACTGGGAGGCCAGTGATCTAATAAAACAGTTCAATCAGAGAACCGATAAAAGAGGCTAGGATCTCCTTAGGGATCCACTCCAAGGAAGACTGCCGCCAAGTTCCTTGGGAACTAGGACAGATCTTCACCTACCAGAGGGAGGATAGACCTTTCCTCAAAGTTTAAATGGCGAGAACAAGCAGATCCCGATAACCATCGGCTTGGGGGTCGGCCAGGGATCTCTGGCTCAACATCAACCCCCATTGTGCGACCACTGGCTGGCCAGCCATCAACAAGAGTACCCTTAGCTGGCGAGGGTACATCACTTCCTCCCTAAGGGGAGCAAGGTGCTCATAGATCGATCTTTGACAGATGAGGACTTAGAGTGGGTGAAAACACCCAAAGTTTTTGCTTATTATTTCTCATTCTGTACTATAATCTTCCTAATTCTCGGCTGAGTTTTTTTCATTATCATTTTTCATGACTATTATTATTGTTACTATTTGGCTTTTAATGGAGTTTTATTTAGGGCAGAAGAGGATAATGACCCCAAAATGGTTTAGCAATAAAATAAATGTCAATATTTTTGAAAATATTAAGTAAATAGCCAAATATCACATCCCTAGGCATTAAAATTACGTATGTGTCCTTACTTTGGCGTGCTATATTATGTTTTTGATCTCTCATTATTCTTTATTAATTTTTTTTCAGTTTAATTTTTCCAACAATTCTATCTTTCTTTTTAATTGAGTAAAATATATTATGTTTTTTAATTTCTATGTGAACTATATCCAACATTGATATACACCATGGTACAAAAAAATAAATATACCTTATTGTTAAATTTATATAGCATCTTTTACTAAGCTCTAGCTAAATAGGTATACAACAATTATAAAATTATATTACATAATTATTTTTTCACGGCGATTAGTTTATTCTTTTTATTGAAAAATATGCAACCTTGTATAGATAAAATTAGAGACAAAATATGATTCTGGGTAAATAATAAAATTATTTATGGTATATAAGTTATATAAAAAGGTATATTTACTTTTTTGTACTATGATATATTAGTTTGATTAAATAGTATATTTGTTTAACAAATGATGTATCTACTTTTTACACTATGATATATTATTTGACTACACAATATATAAGGTTAACAAAAATGCCACATTTACTTTTTGTACAATGATATATTAGAGTTAATTATTGTATATTAGTTTGTTTTTGGTATATTAATTTTTAACTAGGATATATTTATTTTGTGGATATTAGTATAGAAAGGAAAAAAAACTTAGATTGTGTATATTAATTTTGCTATATGATATTAGTTTAATATTATAGTATATCAGTTCTATTTACTAAAGTATATCATCAAGGAAAAAGAAAACTTAAATTATTAGATGGTATATATTAATTTAAATCAATGGTATATTAATTTTTTACAAGGGAATATATATTTTGTTTACCTTGATAAACCATTATAATAATTTAATTTTTGTTTATGGTATATTAATTTTTTACCAGGAAATATATATTTTGTTTACCTTGATATACCATTCAAATAATTTAATTTTTATTTAGGGAAAAAAACAAAAAAATACAAAAAAGTAAAAAATATTACAAAAATACTTTGGCCCGGCCCATTAAACATTTATACAGTCTACATACAAATATTTACAAAAATACCACATGCACTAAGCCTTCAGCTGTACAGAGTGAACCATGAAGATGAAAATACCTCGATCGTTTCAAAACCGCAAAACAACCAAAATGAAACCAAAACGAGGAAAATAAAACTATTAATTCTAGCGAAATCAACTGGAAAAGAAGACCTGCAATGATCTAAACAGAAAATGACAAAAAAAATCAGAAAAACTGTGAAGAAACTGAAATTACACATTTATTTTCTATTTTATTCGATCAAAATAACTCCCCCTAATATCGAAATCTATATTCATGAAATGTAGATCTATAACAAACAGATCTGGAGCTCCCACCAAATCTAAAACAATGTATGATGTGAAAAATTTTAAAAAAAAACCTCATGAATAATACATCTACGTTATATACAGTTGCATTTTGATTGATTATTGGTTTCCAATATAAATATATTTTTTTAGAAACACAATAAGAAGAGTAAATTCGAATTAAGGTATAACTAGTTACGTATAAGTCTGTTTATTTTTTATTTTTTGGTTGTCTTATAGTTGCATTATCGTTTTATGATAGTTTATATATTATGCAAGAATTTAATTTGACGGAAACTAAGAAATAGTAGTTATACATAGTAAGTTTTGTGCAAATAGTTGCATATTAGTTTTATAATGAAATAACATATTCAAGTAGCAAAACTATAATAAAACTACTAAACAACTGTATACAAACTAAATATAGGAAAAACTCTTTGAACATGAATATCCATGATAAATCTCATTGTTACCCATTGATGATGTAAAAATAGACAGGAAACAACTAGACAAAAAACATATTAAAAAAATACATGCAGAAAGTGTTTACACTATTAAAAAAACTATGAAAAAACTATTACAAAATGAGAAATATCAAATGAAGAAACTGAAATGAAAAACAATAAAACATCTCGAAAAACAAAAACAGAAAAAAAAAACAACAAAATAAAACAGAAATTAAGACTAAATAAACGAAAATGAAAAACTCATAAAAAGAACAAATAAATTAAACTAAAAAAATAGAAGCCCTAAAAAATCAAACAAAACTAAAAGAAATGTTAAAATGAAAAACCTAAAATAGTAAAATCAATAAACACAAAACACACTAATGTCAAATACGAAAAAAAATTCAAAAAGGGGGGAAACGAAAAAGAAACCGAAAACAAACCTGAGATCGAAGACCAGCTCCATCTTAATCATTTTTTGAGCATCATCTTGATGAATTTTTTCCTGGGCAGCAAACTTTGATTTTTTTAGGAGGAGCTCGCTCACATTTCGACAATTGAGGAGCAAAATCGGAGTCATCGTCTTATTCCTATTAGCTACAGATTTCAACCCCATTTTAGAACTTTTCTTTGGCAAAGGGGAAGGAGAAGAGTTCAGCTATGGAGGTTTTATTTTTTAAAAAAAAAAAACTGAAAAGAAATTGAAAATAATAAAAAAAAAAAGAAGAGAAAAAGATAAGGGAATGATGTAAGGTGCGATTGATATAAGTCATCAATCAATGACGTGTGTGGCTGCATGCATGGATTGTGTGTGCAAGTGGTAAAAGTGTAATAAAATAAAGTTAATGTGTATAAATGTTGGTTTAACCGTGTGAAGATATATGTGTAATAAAGTATGTATTTTGTTTTTTTGGTGTAAAAATTTCTTTTATTTATGGTATATTAATTTAAGATTATGAATATCAATTACATGTACCAAAATATATTATGAACGAAATAAAAAAAATAAATAGAAAAAATGACATATCAAATGTAATGATATATCCTATTTTATGAAATGTGAAATATCACTATATGGCATAATAATATCAAAAACAACACAAATAATTATTATATACCTGAGCTTAAATAATATATATTGCAGTTAAATTTATATACTATATATAAAAATAGAACAACAGTAAAAAAAAAATTATTAATTAAAATACAAATCATTTAGAAAATAGTTTAACCAAATAAAATGATATGTTACTACAAACAAATTTGAAAAAGTGTAAAAGAGTAGAATAAAGTTTTCATAATTTTTGGAGCAGATGTGTATTTTTTTTTTTTTTGAAGAAACCAGTTATGTTTCTTTTGTTTGGTGCAAATTAATTTCGTTTGGAAGAAATGACTATTTGCCTTAATTAGAAGAAATTAGGAGGAAATGGTTGAAGAAATTTGATAAATTAATTAAAAAAAATTGATGAGAATAGAAGTTTTAATGATTTTTTGGAAAGAATCACAATAAATTGGAGGAAAGTTAAAAAAAAAAAAAAAATAGAAATCCTTCATGTAGACTAGAGGCTTTGGTTTGGTTTATGATAATTGAGTTTTTGAGTATAAATCTCGTGTAAAAATAATAATATACTCATTGTAGTGAAAGATATTTTAGGTAGTAAAATTTAAAAAGGCCATTTACTTAAAAAAAAAAATTTAAAAAGCAACATTTACTTTCGTTAGTATTAAATTTTATTTAGGGAAATTTACACAGTTTATTGTGTTTTCCCATTTTCTTTCTTTTATACTGTTACACTCCCAAAATAACTTTTGTACTTTTTTTTTTTTTGAAATTAACTTTTATACTGTCTTTTTTTTTTTTGGCTGCCAACAATTTTATGTTATTGTTTTGTTTTTTTTAGATTGATTGGGACATGGGCTCAATTATTTATTTAATTTTTTATTTTAATAGATATAAAAGTTATTATTTATTATTTTTAATATTTAATAATTATTATTTTTTGAGATAATTTAATAATTATTATTTTGTTGAAAAGGTTGATGGGATGTGTCATAAAAGTGACATGTTTTACTTTTTCTTTTATTTAAATAAATTTAAAAATCACACCCCATGTCTCACTTTTTTTTTTATTTAAATAGATTTAAAAATCCCACTCCCATTTCTCACTATTCATCTTCTTCATCATCTTTATCTTCTAGCTTTTCAAATAAATCTCACCCCCATGTTCTAATATTCATCTTCTTCTTCAAGTTTTTTTCTTTCTTCATCTTTACCGTTGTTTTAGTATTGTTCTACTGTTGTTTTTCATGATTTTTATTTTTTTTTTTCATGTTCAGCTTCTTCTTCTTCATCTTCTTTTCTTTTCTTCTTTTTTTTTTTTTTTTTTTTTTTTTTTTTAATTTTTTGAAGTTCTTAGTTATGTTTTTTTTTTTGAAAATATAAGAGTTAGTATGGTTTTTTTTGTTCTAATTTTCTAGAACTTTTCTTGCAAATATAGTGCATTTAGTATTGAGGATGTGCACAACATAGTTAATTTTTGATCATTTTTTTCTTTTATTGTTTTTTTTTTGTTTTAGTATTGTTTTAGTATTGTTTTACTGTTGTTTTTCATGATTTATTTATTTGATGCCGATTTCACTGCCTTTGCTCCATCTCGCTGGAATTAATAGGTATTTTCTGGGTGTTCTCGTGTTGTTGTGATGGTTATGTCTGTGAGTGTGGAAGATGGAGGCTATAAATACATTTCTTCTTCGTTCTCTTTGGCTATTTTTGTGGTTTTTTTCTTTTGGTTCTCCTATAAATATATTTGACGAGCTCACTCACAAGAGAGTTTTGAGGTGTGTGTTTCTTTTATATTTTTCTAAGTAGTTATATTTGCTTCATTTGTTTTTATGTTGTTTCAGTGTTGTTTTAGTAGTTTTTTTTTTTATAATTTTCTAGGAATAGACTTGCAAATATAGTTGATTTTGCATCTGGTGTTGAGGTTGTGCAGCAGATTGTTTGTTTTTTTTAATCATTTTTTTCTTTTGTTTTGTTTGATTGTTTTAGTGTTGTTTTACCGTTGTTTTGCCATGATTATTTATTGACGTCGATTTTACTGCTTTTGTTTATTCTTGTCGGAATTAATGGTTATTTTCCGGTGTCATGATGTTGTTGTGGTGGTTATGTCTGTGATTGTCAAAGATGGAGGCCTCATACTTTTGTTTTGTTGTTGACAGTATAAAAGAAAAAAAAAATGGGAGGACAGTATAAATGTTAATTCTGCCGTGTGGCAGTAAAATTGAAAAC
This sequence comes from Cannabis sativa, assembly GCF_029168945.1. Lineage (NCBI taxonomy): Eukaryota > Viridiplantae > Streptophyta > Magnoliopsida > Rosales > Cannabaceae > Cannabis > Cannabis sativa. Next base: position 23,550,849 of record NC_083603.1, read on the forward strand.
AATTACCCCAAATGCAGTATTTTTGTAAAATGCCCTTTATTTATCCCCATTCTGTCTCACCAAATCATACCCAATAAATTTTTTGTTTAGAACTTTCTGATATGATCACCACCCTCATGTTGTATTTATTGGGTCTAAAATCTAGGCTTCATTTGAAATTATGATAGAATGATTTACTTATTTGTATGTAAATTCATACTATGATGTAGAAAATATGTCATTTTAAATTTTAGGTGGAATTGGGGATCCGATTCTTTCATCAGCTCTCACTTCGGAGATGGGTCGAGTTCTCAGTATTCAGTCTCATATAGTTCAGGTATTGATAGATACTTTGTAATTAATTTCTGTTTTGATGTTGAGAACTTTTTAATAGGGAGGGGATACCGAATATAGTGAATACATTTATGAATTTCTGGAGTTAATGTTTTTAGGTTGGAATTGGAACGAGAGCATAAAGAGTTTTATCATCTTTTTTCTAGGTTTAAATGTTAAATTCTACAATTCAAAGCCTTTTAGATTCAATTGTATAATTGTTAAATTCCCACAGTGACATATATGTGTGATTGAGATAGTGGGACGTTGAAAATGTCTGATTTGGTTTGAATTTATATGGAAATTACTTAATGATGGGTTCTGTTTTGTAGCTGTTGCTTTTTCTTATTCAGTAATTTGATATGACTTAACAGATAAATTGACATGCACAAAAAGTTTTCATTTCATTGGCTGTAATATTTTATATTCTTGCTTGTATTCCAGATTCACTTCTTATTAGTAGACAAGGGAAAGTGAGATTGAAAAAAATGGTATTCACCTAACAGAAGGAGAGAACTAAGGTAATCTAGTATACAATAAACTACTGATTATTTGATGCTTCAAACTGAACTGTTCATCGTATTTCAAATTGTTATTGAACACATTGCTTATGGTTGGAGCAGGTGTTATGGGAATTCAGAGGAGTCATTCTTACAAGAGGACCCAAGCTATGTAATTTTGTTGAGTGAAGAGGATACAAAGTTTTTTACAAGGTAATGATGGATAATGAGACTCAATTTGTAATTAGAATGAATTTTTCGTTGTTTGATATAATGTATATGTTATTATAAAGTGTGATACAAAATTAAGTAACCAATTATGTTATGGGTATTAAAAGGGTATTAAATTGTCATGTAAATAATGTGTAGATACCATAAATTAATTTATAATTTGTTGTGAGGTCAAATTATAAATATTCAAAACTCATTCTAAGATGAGTCTATTTAGTGGTCCCAAGAAACGTTTTTGTATTCTCTTCTTCCCCATCAGAGAAAATACTTTAAAAAATAATTTATTCTTGGAAGATCAAAAATTTCTCTGCAATCTCTAACAATGGCTTCAGGTTAGTGCTTCCGCTTATCTTTTATCTTCTTCTTCCTTAATTTAGCAAATGCTAAGAGTTTTCTATATTAAAGTACTCTTAGGAATATATTTAGATTTATGATATTTATATTTAATGAGTGTTTTATAAATCTTAACATTTGTATGTAAAACCATGTTAGTTATTTCAATGGTTGTTCGATGGAGATATGCTAGTCTCTCTCGCGGTGATGAAACATTCTGTAGCGTCCCTCATCATTAAATGGAAATACATAACAAATGAAGGTTTATGTTGGATTTTAATTACTTGTACCTGTTACCTTGGTTATGAAAAACTTATTCTTAGGTTAAGCTGAATTTCTTTTCTCTATTATGTTAACTTATCTTGTCTACAAAGTTGAAAATAGTTTTGATGGCAAACCAATGATACTGATTTTAGAGTTAATTAAGTATTTATTTTATATTTAGGAGGCAAATGAACACTTTTGTCTACACTTAAAATAAAATTTACTTGATTAAATGTACACGTAAACTTTGTAGCCTAAAAACCATTGAAACAATTTATTGCCCCCTAAGGATTATGTGTCACTACTTTATATGTTCAAGTTAACAGCATTTGCTTTTATAATTCAAAGTTATAATTCAGTGCAGATAGCCTTTTAGGTAGCGTTTAGTTGTAGGTAATGAAATAGAATGGAATGGAAAGGAAACAATTTTTATTCCATTTCTTTATTTGGTTGCATTTTAAAGTATTAGAATGACATTCCAATGGAATGTTCTTTCCACTATTTTGGTAGAATGACTATTCCATTTTAAAAAGAAAAAAATGACCATTCCAATGTAACAAGAAAAAAAATTAATAATTTTTTTATCAATTTTTTTTATGCATTTTAAATTTTATTCCATTTCTATTCCCATTCCTATTCTTATATTTTCATTCCTCTCAACCAAACGCTTAGTATCTCAAGTAATATTTACTTAAAAGTGCGGTTTGATGATACTAAACCTTGTGAGAACCTTAAGTTTACAGTTAGGGACGATGGTTGATTGTGTTTAACTAAATGCTGTCTTACAAGTTCTTTTTTGACTACTCATTTTTTTTTTTTTTTTTTTGGTTTTCTAGAAAATTTTATCAACTAGAGGACCTTGTTCACCCACTTTTATCACCACTTTTCCAAATCAAAGTTAATTTTACCTACTTTCAATATTCTATTTTCTGAATTATAATGTTTTTCATACAATAATGTTAGATATTGTTTTAGATGGCTTGGATTAGCTTATTATGGTTTCTTTTATTAATTTTGCTACTAGACTAAGCAAAATCAACTTAAATTTGGTTTAACCTTTTATATTCTCTTACAACTTAGTAGCCAATATTATGTTCTTTTTCTTTGGAGTTTTCATGAATGAAGGTGAAAATATTGTTGTTTTTGTCGATTGTTGCTTGCGACTTGCGAGTGGCGGACATGGTGCTGGTTTTATATTGATAAAAGAATATGAAGATGAGTTTAGTAAAGGTTCAACTAAAAGAAAGCCCAAAAAGGGTATCTAGCTTTGTGCAAATAAGTGAAGATACACATATTTGACCCACTACACATATATAAAGTTGTTAGTTTGTTTATAAGTTGTGTCTAAAATATGTAACTTGAAGATAATAGAGGTTTAGATATGGTGTGTAAATCATAAATTCTCATATTCTAGTATTTCACATTATTCTCAAACTTTGTGATTAATTATTCAAAAATATATTTTAAAAGGGGTGAAAGTTTAAATTTTATAAAATAATATATTTTTATTGTAAATATTATAATTAAATGGTTTAATTGTTAAGAAAATTATAATAGAGACTTAAATATAAAAATAAATTATTATATTAATTGCTTAAAAGAGTCTTATTAAATATTCAAATTAAAAATTAATTATTTTAAGAAATGGTTAATTATGTTGACCAAAAGTCAATCACTCACTTATTTTGATGATAAACAAATATTTGATTATTATTTGTTACTAATTTTTTTAAATCATTTTGTAAGCAAATTCACAAAGTATTAATATTTGCTAGGTAAAGTCAAACATAATCAAAGAAGTGGATTCAACAAGTATATCAACTACTTCATACTTCGTAAAAGCAAAAGTTTCATCAAGAGATCAAGAATTTAAGACCCTATCCAAAAGAGGACCTCAAAAGCTAAATGTCAAAAGTCAATCCAAAATTCAAAGTCAAAGTCAAAGTCAACTCTCAGAAAAAGTTTTTAGATCAAAACATGCAAATCAAGCTAGGAAGCTCATCTACATCAAGACTACACACGATCAAATGGTATAAATTTACTTTAGTCTTGTTAAAGTGATTTGCATAGTATACTAGGATTTATAAGTACAAATTTTGGCCCATTCACTAACTTGTGTGACAATTTTTCTCACCCGATGGTTCAAAATTTTTTTTGATTGACTTTCTAAATCACATTTTATTTAACTAAGAGAATAAAATTAGAATTTTTGAAAACAGATAATCGAAAAAAGAGTTATACGAGTTTTAGATTCAAAAAATATATGTTTTGAACCTACCTGATTTTCGACCTACCATTTTTCAATAGGTAGTCCATTTCTTACAAAAAGGTAGTCCATTTTAAAATAGGTAATCTGTTTTTCCCAGGATTCTTTTTAAAAACGTGCTAACGGCTATAAACGGCTAGTTTTTGTTCCTACACTATATAAGCTCGTTTTTCACTCAAAAATTAAGGTTGCTTGAGCTTCTATTCATCCTATAACATCATTTTAAGTGTTCTAAGCTAAGGAATTATCATCTTTTCATAAACACACCAACCACACACACTTGAGCCAAAATTTGTGTTTATTTATTTCAAGTGTGCTTGCTTATCACTCTAGGTTAATTTCTATTGTATCATCATACTTCTAGAGTAAATTTGCTTGTAATTTCAAACATATTTCCATATTGTGATTGAGGTGAGGTTGGCACCGGTATTATAAACAACCCAGTTATAGTGAGACTGTCACTACAACAATCCGAGAGTGAGATTGGTACTTCAACAATCCAAAGACGTTGATAGTCCTTTGGAAAACTATTGGCTGAAGTGAAGTTGGCACTGGTAGAAAAATAACTCGGTCGGTGAGATTGGCACCTCAAAAATACGATGAGGTTGATAGTCCTTGGAAGAAAACTATTGTGAGAGGTTTGGGAAAAATCTTGGTAAAAAATGTTGGGTTTTATGCCCTAAATAAAACTCATTTCAATATAATCAGATTTACTTATTAATATAGATCAGAAATAACATTTAATGTTGCATGGTTCACATGATTTATTTCATGATTATATTTACATAATGTATAGATTCATCTGAAACCCTTTTCACATACTTGATCCTGTTTATTGTGCCGTCAACACATTGGAAAGTAAACATGACTATGTGAATAAAGTTTCCTAGATTTATCAGACATAGGGTTTTACTGATATGATAATCTACAACAGAGTTTACTTGCATTTGGAGAAGTGCTATGTTCTTTCCAGAGCATTGGTTAAAGTAAAGCTCAGGTTGGATGCATGGAGTATGCATCAGAAGGGACCGATATTGAACTTTGACTTAGATTTATTAAATTTACCGTAATATCTATTCAAGTCAATATCGCCTAGTTGATCCTAGATCAAATGATCTTAATCCTGATATGATTAGGCTCAATCTCGAGAGGCTATTCGTGTTCTTTGATTTGTTAGTTAAGCCTACTTTTAGGTCAGGGCGATACGTACATTTTGGGAACACGGTAGTGCAATTGAGTGGGTGTAATACCCGGTAAAAAAAAATATACATATATTTTAAATTTTATTTGTTATACAATTTGTGTGAGAATAAATATTCATTTATTTCTACTAATAGTGAATAGAGACTATTGCTTAGAATAGTATTGATAGATTTCTAAACATAGTTGAAATTATAGTAAGTGTCAAGGTAAAATTATGGTGTTTTTACGAATTAGGATAATTACTCAATTAAAGCCCAATATGAAAGTCTATTAGAGTTTTATAGATTATTTAGTGGGTTTAATCTATTGTATGAAGTGCATTAAATAACATTATAATGGAATTAATGTCACAAAAATTCGTAGGTTTTGATAAATTCGCAGGATTAAAAACTGTTTTACTAAAATGATCATATCTAGAGTTTTAGAGCTTCGATTGAGGTGATTCCAGTGGCGTTGGAAAGATAATTCAAAGATCTATAAATTTTGTAGAAATAGTTATATCATAATTCGGAATTTTTCTAGGTGAAAACTGAGCCTAAAGTTACGAAATAAAGGGCTTACTTTTAAAATTTAAAAATTTAGATATTTGTTGATTTAATAATATTTTAGCATTTTATTATATATTATTATTTTTAGTTAACCTAAACCTATCAGAATACGATATCTCATAATCTTTTTATCAAACCCTAAACTATCATAGTTTTATTTTTCCTCTCCAAACCAATTAGTCAAAGCCTCATTCTTCTTCATGTTTGCTCTTCTCAAACCTTCCACAATTCTTCTTATTTTCTACCTTCATTCTTAAAGTTTTGGATTTATAATCAAGGCTTGCGGGCTTGAGACATCGAATAGAAATATGTGAAGAGGTATGAAATATTTTCTTGCTCAATAATGCTAAATGTTATCTAGGGTTCGGATCTATTATATTTTTTCGTTTTCAGAAAAACAAGTTTCAGTAAAGTGATGATATCTCTCTTGATATTGATCCGTTTTTAGAGATTTTTATATCGTTGGAAAGCTTATTCGATTTCCCATAAGTTTTATGAAGAAACTTTTTGTTAATTCGAAGTCATACTATGTCAAAAAGTCAGTTTTATTCAATATCATGTGATTCGTTTCTTGAATCTTGTTCTTGCAAAACTGTTTTGGTAAAATTGTAATATCTCTTTGAATATAATTCCAATTTCAAAGATTTTGATATCATTGGAAAGGGAATTTAATTTCCTAAAACTTTGATGAAGATGTTATCTTCTAGTGTTGAACCATTCAATGTCAAAAGTTTATATTTTTGCTAAGTTGTGTAATTCGTTACTCCATATTCTTTCTCAGAAATAGTTTCAGTAAAACAATCATAACTCCCTCAGTTTTAATCCATTTTTAATGATCTTTATATCATTGGAAAGATAATGAAATTTTCTATAATTTTTATGAAGACAACTTTCACTGAATTAGTATATTTGTTGGTCAAAAATAGTGATCTTTCTGCTGTACTGTAAGAGTACGAATTTTAATGTTAGGGCCTTGAACCATGTGTTGTTATAGGTAGTAGTGACGAGATAACAAGTCTTAAGCAGTGGGATTTGAGGATCTTGTCCTCAACAAGAAAATTCATTGAGGTGCTTGGAGTAGCAAGAAGGTGTTCTTAATAACTGAGGTAAGAAGAGTGGACATCTGTGCAATGTGGTGTATGTTGAAACATACAACTGTATTATGAGTTTGTATTTACATGTTTTATGGTAGATTGTTGTTTTATGCTAATGTTATTAGTGTGTGATAGTGATAAGACTTTTGACTGTTTGTGTGAGGATAGCACTTATACGATAGGTTTTCTGCTGCTGGTGTGAGCATAGCACTGCAGATATATTTTTGGTCGCTTGTATGGGTTTACTTGCGGTGTCATTCTATCATGGGTGAGTACAACGTGTGATAAGGGATTGCCCTATTGGATGCCGAGTGTGAGAACAAAGACAAGGCAGGGCAAGTTACACTTCATGTCTGATTAACATGAGTGGGAGTAGATTATCGTATGTGAGTACAATGTGCGATAAGATACTATGTGTTATATGTGTGAGTATAGCATGCTTTATAATTACACTGTGATATGATGTTGTATTGTATGTGAGAATAATGTGTGATACGACATGTTGTTATACGTATGCAAATATGGTATGAATTGATTTGATGTTGTGATATTGTTATACTTATGACTATGTTATCAAGTTGGGGGGGGGGTTATGTCCTACATAGCTCTTCTTACTGGGCGTTAGCTCAAGGGTACTCTGTGTGCAGGTAAAGGCAAGACTATACAGTGAGGGTGGCGAGCTCGAGGCATGAATTACATGTTAGGGGATTGTCACGATGTTTTGGTTTAAAAATATTTCATTTAAGATTATGATTCAAATAGTTTTTGTAAAGCTTTATATTTTAAGGTTATGAATAAATAAATGTTTTGTTTTAAAAATAATGAGATCTCATGCTTAGTTATTTTTCATTAAAGAAGTCTTTTATTGTCTTTATCTTAAATGGTTTTAAACGGACTAGCTAGTGTGACGTCTCGGGAAATCGGGGCGTTACAATATGGTATCAGAGCAATACGGTCCTAAAGGATGTGGTTGACCCTAACATGTAAAGTTCATTGCCACGAGACGAGCTCAACTCACTGTTCTGTAAGTTTTAGTTAATCTGTTCATGTTAGTTTTACATATTTTATGTTGCGTCACATCTTTAGTGTAACTAGAAGTTTTCTTTGTGTTTAGAAGAATATATCTTAAAATTTTATGTGTAGGATTCGATCAATGAGATATTTTTGGAAGGAAAAAAAAAAATTAAGAAAATATTTCAAGGTATTGCTATATTACGTAATTTAAGTTTAATTTTTGATAAGTTGTACTTATTTTCATAAATAAGGAGCATAAGAAGAGTGTTTTTCAAAAGGAATTGTGTTATAAGCAGATTGGAATAGAGTATGTTAGGAAAAAAAAAAAAAGAATTTAGTTGTTATATTAGTATTTCTAACGAGAGTGTATGTTTCAGGTTTAATAAATTAGACATATATAACTATGGGTACGTTCTTAAGTTTGTTTTTTTTAAGTGTTAATGGATAGATAATTTTAAGCTCTACTCTTTTATTAGAAATAATTAAGTTGAATTTTGGTTAAGGGTCAAATCTAATCATTAAGGTTAGAATAGAAGAATAGATTGTGACAGTCAGTAGCCCCGTGATTCGTAAGGAAATTAGATAGTTTTGTTTGTGTTTATTTGCATAAATTTAAACTCTTTATGTATTGGAATATGGTTTATGCTTTGTTATTATGAATATGTATGTGGTACTGAGAATGTGTGGTATGGACACAATATGAGTTTATGAATTGATATATTGATTAGGGTTGTTTTGACTTGTATATGTTGTATGTTGCATTCATATATTGTGTGTTGTATGCTGCAAGTTGTATGCTAACGTCTCAGGTAAAGTGAGGGACCATGGTGGGGTATGATACGGGGTAAGGCCGTTGAATGTAGAGATACCCTACCCTGCATTTTTCTGAGTCGTGTTTGAAATTATTATGGTGGGGTATGATACGGGATAAGGCCGTTGAATGTAGAGATACCCTACCCTACATTTGTCTGATTCGTGTATGACATTGTTATAGTGGGGTATGATACAGTGATGTTACTGTTGAATATAGAGATACCCTATCCTATAACAATGGTAGGGCTACATAGGCCCAGGTTATTATATGGGCAGATTAGGCCGTAAGGCTAGGCTAGGCCCAGGTTATGTAAGAAATGGCTATGATATGCCAATATTATGGTAAAGACATGATATGATTGAAATAATTTTTATATGTTATTGCTATGATTGTGCTATGAGTATGATGTTAGGGTTGTGATCCCTACATATATGTAATGGTTTCGTTTAGTACAAATAAATGGTATATGATTAAGCGAGTAAAGAAAAATATATATGAGAATTGGATTAAGCGATTTTCGTTCTCGAGTTATTCTTAGAAAGAGTGATTTTGATAGAAAATTTTATTCATATTTCATTAGTTGGATGGATTAGTAAATGTTTCTTTTATAGTGATATGCATGTAGCTCATTCCTGAGAGTATGTTAACTTGTATGCTTCTAAGCCTATATATTGGCTAGCTCGCATGTGTAAGAAGACCTTTAACGATCTTTAGCTTACATGTAGTTCATGTAATTTATAGAAGACATGTGGTCTGTTTGAATGACATCGGTTTGTTGATGATATATTGGATCGTTATGTGTAGGGCAACATTCTTAATAATTATGCTACGTAACTATAATAACAGAATTGTAGCTTTATGGAGGAAATTAAGTTAAAAAAAAAATTAACATTCAATGAAAGAATGGGAACAATTAAAGAGAAGTTTGCATAAGTTCTTCTACCCTACTCCTTGTTGTTTGTTATTTTTGTATTGTATAATGTGTTCTCAAGTGGCATATAAGGATGTTCATAAGAGAAGAGTTTTTTTTTTTATATAAAATTGCGAGCATGTTATTGCAAAACTTATGTATTTAAAGCACGTATATGTAAGTTATTGGGATGGAGTATGTTTTGTTATTTAAGTAATGTATAAAGGAATAACAATACTTAAATTAGGCTGTATATGTTATATGTGTTGTAGTTTGACCAATAAGATAAAAGTTAAGTACATATTTGTTGGGTCCATAAGGTAGATAAGGAGGTCATGTAATAAGTGGTGACAAACATGAAGTCCCTCGTGTATTTGGTAGTTAAATTTCGAGGACGAAATTTCTTTAAGGAGGGTAGAATGTAATACCCGGTAAAAAAAAATATACATATATTTTAAATTTTATTTGTTATACAATTTGTGTGAGAATAAATATTCATTTATTTCTACTAATAGTGAATAGAGACTATTGCTTAGAATAGTATTGATAGATTTCTAAACATAGTTGAAATTATAGTAAGTGTCAAGGTAAAATTATGGTGTTTTTACGAATTAGGATAATTACTCAATTAAAGCCCAATATGAAAGTCTATTAGAGTTTTATAGATTATTTAGTGGGTTTAATCTATTGTATGAAGTGCATTAAATAACATTATAATGGAATTAATGTCACAAAAATTCGTAGGTTTTGATAAATTCGCAGGATTAAAAACTGTTTTACTAAAATGATCATATCTAGAGTTTTAGAGCTTCGATTGAGGTGATTCCAGTGGCGTTGGAAAGATAATTCAAAGATCTATAAATTTTGTAGAAATAGTTATATCATAATTCGGAATTTTTCTAGGTGAAAACTGAGCCTAAAGTTACGAAATAAAGGGCTTACTTTTAAAATTTAAAAATTTAGATATTTGTTGATTTAATAATATTTTAGCATTTTATTATATATTATTATTTTTAGTTAACCTAAACATATCAGAATACGATATCTCATAATCTTTTTATCAAACCCTAAACTATCATAGTTTTATTTTTCCTCTCCAAACCAATTAGTCAAAGCCTCATTCTTCTTCATGTTTGCTCTTCTCAAACCTTCCACAATTCTTCTTATTTTCTACCTTCATTCTTAAAGTTTTGGATTTATAATCAAGGCTTGCGGGCTTGAGACATCGAATAGAAATATGTGAAGAGGTATGAAATATTTTCTTGCTCAATAATGCTAAATGTTATCTAGGGTTCGGATCTATTATATTTTTTCGTTTTTAGAAAAACAAGTTTCAGTAAAGTGATGATATCTCTCTTGATATTGATCCGTTTTTAGAGATTTTTATATCGTTGGAAAGCTTATTCGATTTCCCATAAGTTTTATGAAGAAACTTTTTGTTAATTCGAAGTCATACTATGTCAAAAAGTCAGTTTTATTCAATATCATGTGATTCGTTTCTTGAATCTTGTTCTTGCAAAACTGTTTTGGTAAAATTGTAATATCTCTTTGAATATAATTCCAATTTCAAAGATTTTGATATCATTGGAAAGGGAATTTAATTTCCTAAAACTTTGATGAAGATGTTATCTTCTAGTGTTGAACCATTCAATGTCAAAAGTTTATATTTTTGCTAAGTTGTGTAATTCGTTACTCCATATTCTTTCTCAGAAATAGTTTCAGTAAAACAATCATAACTCCCTCAGTTTTAATTCATTTTTAATGATCTTTATATCATTGGAAAGATAATGAAATTTTCTATAATTTTTATGAAGACAACTTTCACTGAATTAGTATATTTGTTGGTCAAAAATAGTGATCTTTCTGCTGTACTGTAAGAGTACGAATTTTAATGTTAGGGCCTTGAACCATGTGTTGTTATAGGTAGTAGTGACGAGATAACAAGTCTTAAGCAGTGGGATTTGAGGATCTTGTCCTCAACAAGAAAATTCATTGAGGTGCTTGGAGTAGCAAGAAGGTGTTCTTAATAACTGAGGTAAGAAGAGTGGACATCTGTGCACAGGGTGTATGTTGAAACATACAACTGTATTATGAGTTTGTATTTACATGTTTTATGGTAGATTGTTGTTTTATGCTAATGTTATTAGTGTGTGATAGTGATAAGACTTTTGACTGTTTGTGTGAGGATAGCACTTATACGATAGGTTTTCTGCTGCTGGTGTGAGCATAGCACTGCAGGATATATTTTTGGCTGCTTGTATGGGTTTACTTGCAGGTCATTCTATCATGGGTGAGTACAACTTGTGATAAGGGATTGCCCTATTGGATGCCGAGTGTGAGAACAGCACAAGGCAGGGCAAGTTACACTTCATGTCTGATTAACATGAGTGGGAGTAGATTATCGTATGTGAGTACAATGTGCGATAAGATACTATGTGTTATATGTGTGAGTATAGCATGCTTTATAATTACACTGTGATATGATGTTGTATTGTATGTGAGAATAATGTGTGATACGACATGTTGTTATACGTATGCAAATATGGTATGAATTGATTTGATGTTGTGATATTGTTATACTTATGACTATGTTATCAAGTTGGGGGGGGGGGGTTATGTCCTACATAGCTCTTCTTACTGGGCGTTAGCTCAAGGGTACTCTGTGTGCAGGTAAAGGCAAGACTATACAGTGAGGGTGGCGAGCTCGAGGCATGAATTACATGTTAGGGGATTGTCACGATGTTTTGGTTTAAAAATATTTCATTTAAGATTATGATTCAAATAGTTTTTGTAAAGCTTTATATTTTAAGGTTATGAATAAATAAATGTTTTGTTTTAAAAATAATGAGATCTCATGCTTAGTTATTTTTCATTAAAGAAGTCTTTTATTGTCTTTATCTTAAATGGTTTTAAACGGACTAGCTAGTGTGACGTCTCGGGAAATCGGGGCGTTACAGTGGGAGCGCTATCATAAACATGGAATCTAAAGCTTCTATCTGGCGAATAGTAAGCAAAGGATGATCTCCTTCGAGCTTGACCAAACGAACATAAATGGTGGAGTACTCATTTCACATAAGCTGAAATATCATTTATACGGGGTCAAGTGTTTTAAGGAATAAATACATTGTAGGGTGTAACGGTAATTTAATCCCTTTACAGTGTAGATCATTCATATAGAGGATCATTGATCACATTAGGATTATAACAATGGATAACTAATGATGTGTCTATATGGTGGAACATATAGAGCATTCTATATACTGAGAGTGCAATTCTAAGTTCTATGCGTGGATTCAACGAAGAATTAATAAGTTAGTGAATTTTAGTGCTAAATTCTTGATCTACTTATTGGAAGCTCGGTTATATAGACCCATGCTCCCCCCACTAGTTGAGATAATATTGCTTGTAAGACTCATGTAATTGGTTTTGATTAATCAATTATAATTCACAAGTTAGACTATGTCTATTTGTGAAATTTTCACTAAGTAAAGGCGAAATTGTAAAGAAAGAGTTTATAGGGGCATATTTGTTAATTATGATACTTTGTATGGTTCAATTAATAAATATGATAAATGACAATATTATTTAATAATTATTTATAGTTATTAAATAATTAGAATTGGCATTTAAATGATTGAATTAGGAAATTAGCATTTTTGAGAAAATCAGACACAAAAGGTGTTAAAATTGCAAAATTGTAAAGCCCATGGCCCAATCCACTAATGCTTGGCCGACCACCTATTGTAGCTTTTTTAAGTTGATTTTTTTCATTATTTTAATGCCATATAATTCAAACCTAACCCTAGTGGAATGCTATAAATAGATAGTGAAGGCTTCAGGAAAATCACACTTTTCTTCAGACTTTCTGAATCAGAAAAAAACTGAGCCTTCTCTCTCCCTATCTTTAGCTGACCACTCTCTCTCTTCTTCCTTAGAATTTCGAAATCCTTAGTGATTAGAGTAGTGCCCACACACATCAAGCAATACCTCAATCATAGTGAGGAAGATCGTGAAGAAAGATCATCAGCAAAGGAGTTTCAGCATCAAAGATTCAGAGAAAGAGATCCAGGTTCAGATATTGATAATGCTCTGCTACAGAAAGGAATCAAGGGCTAGATATCTGAACGGAAGGAGTCATTATATTCCGCTGCACCCAATGTAAGGTTTCTTAAACTTTATATGTGTTTAATTTATCGTTTTAGAAAGTTCTTATTTAGGATGTTAATAAACATACTTGTGAGTAGATCTAAGATCCTGGTAAAATAATTTCCAACAACTGGTATCAGAGCCATGGTAATTGATTTACTTGCAAGAAATTTGGACTTTAAAACGATTGTTTGTATGTTCTTTGGATGGTATCATGTTGTATTGATTGTTATTTGATTATTGACAGATGTTTGTGAAATTTTCGTGAAAAATAATTGCGATTTTATCTCTGGAATTACTTTTATTGGATAGTATGGAAAAAATTAAGCAAGTTAGCCTTTTACAGAACTTAATTTGGATTTTATTTGAATTAGTTATGATTTTTTGAAGATTTGAAAAAAATCGGGGCTCTGGTGATTTTTTCCTGCGATCGCAAATCTGTCCGTACAGTTTCGAATTTTTTTGTTTTTCTTTGATTTTTCATGCTTTTTCATGGAATTAACTTCCAATTTTTTGTATAGTTTTGTATTTATACTATTACTATTCCTAATTCAATTCTAATTATCATTTTGAATTAATTTAATATTTTTTAAATTTAATTCAAGATATTAGTGTAATTTGAATTTGAATAGAATTAGTATCTATCTTCTTGCTTAAAAATATATCTTATTTTTAAATTTGATTATATCTTATTTTTTTTTTTAAATTTAAGGTCAGATTTTATAAGATATTTATAAAATCTTTTAAGATATTTTTAAGATATCTTATCTTTTAAGATATTTTTTATTATATCTTATCTTTAAGATTTTTTTTTAAAAAATTAAATCTTTTTAGATATTTTGACCTTATTTAAATTTAAAATAAGATATTTATAATAATGTAATTTTAAATAGATGTAAGATATTTTGCTAACTTTTAAATTTTGTTATTTTATTTATTTAAATTAAATTTAAAATCTGAAAAGATATTTCATTTATCTTTTCTAATTTTTATTTTTAAAATAACATTTAATTTTTTAAAAGTAGTTAGCAAATTTTGAAATGATATTTAGGTTGGTTGAAACCTAATTTTTCAAAATTGTAGGTTTAATTTAAATTTTTTTTTTTTTTAAATTTCGAATTTTCAAATTTTTTTAAAATTTTCGAAAAATTATTTTTTAATTAATTAATTATTTCGAAATTAAAAATTTAATTTAAAATTAAATAAATCCTACATCCAACTATCCAACTAACCTTGTTGCAGGAGTATGTGTTTTAGCTTATGTGTAAGTTTTTAAAATCTATTATTACTTGATTGCAAATAGCCATGGTTACCTTTTGCCAGATCTAATGATCAGATGGCTCCCTTAGTCAAGATAATAATTTGTAACAGGTATATTTACAATCTTCTTTCATCTGTGTATGACCTAGCAACATGATAGGACCCATCCAAAGTGTGCCTGTGTGAGCCTATGTGTTTAATTTTATTATAGATACATATAGGTTGTTGTTGCTAAAATAAATTATCATAGTTCTTGATAGAATTTATTTAGGCCCATTTAGTTATTGGGCTTATTCAATTAATAACAGTTGTTCTTATTAAGGTTAAATTCCTCTCTTTTGGGCCTTGTGTGAGAGTTGGGAGCCATAGAAGTGGGTACGACATACTGAACCCAGCACCCCCTCACATGAACCACCCCAATTGTGAAGGCCCATTTGCCTGATTTGAACAACTGTACTAGGTTAATTAAACTAGTTTAACCTAATAAAATTGATTAGCAACATAATTAATTTCATTTATTTTGAAATTAATTTAAGAAAATTATAGTTTAAAGAATTCTTTATTCTAAGCTAAACTATATGTATTTTCTTGTATTTAATTAAATATAGAATTATAACCATCTAGATTCTTTCTGGAACTTAATTTAAATTTTTCATTAAATATTCTTATTTAAGTTGATATTTAGTTATCTACAACTAACCAACTTAAATCTGAATATCTTTTGAATTTCAAATTTCAAAATCAAGTTGAGGAATTTTAGGCATTGGTTATTAAGATTCTTTAGATATTTTTTAAGTTAATATCTTTTCGAATATTAACTTAAAATGGAATATTTTCAAATTAAGTGGTTACAACTTAATTTTGATATTTAATTAAATTTAAATTTGAAAAATATTTAAGTTCTAGATTTTTTCTAATACAACTTAAATTAGATATTTTTTCAAATTTTGTGGAAAAGATACTTAGTCAAATAAGATATTTTCTAGATAGTTATTTCTAGACTACTTATTATTTCTAATATTAAATAGGAAAATATTATAAATTGTGAAGTTAATTATTTAATTAATTTTGGTACAATTTATTTTAAGTATATTTTTCCTAGTATTAAACTAGAAATTAATAATTAAGCCTTCTCTACACTTAATTATTTATTTCTTGAATTTAATACATTTAATTAATTTGAAAATTAAATATCTAAGTTGATTTTTATCATCATACTTAAATATTTCTTTTTCATGACATTTAATTAAATAGAAAATTATTTTTAGTTGAAATTTATTTTTTCAACTAAATTTAAATAATTTTCAAAATATATTTTTTCTTTATTTTATTAATCAATTTTCGAAATTGCATTTCTTAAATGCTAGAATTTCGAATTTTATCTTGAAAAATAGATTAAGTTGTAAATTAATTATTTATTTTAATTAATTCTTGGATCAACTTAAATCAATGATTTTTTCATTTATTGATTAATTTAAAATAAATTGAATTAAAGTATATTATTAGAAATTGAATTAATTAGTCAAAGGAAAATCTAGATAGATGATATTTTTGCTTGAAGTATTTTTCTAGTGTATTTAATTAAATAGAAAATTAATATTTAAGTTGATTTTCATCATCATACTTAAATATTTGAAATTTTTCTTATATATTTAATTAAATAGGAAAATTATATTAATTTTATTAATTAATTTTGGGCCAACATTAAATTAGAATAATTTTTCCAGGATTAATTTTTTATTTTAACATGCATTTTCGAAAATTGTATTCTTAAATACTTTAATTTTTCGAAATGCAATATATATTTATAGAAAATTAAATTTGAGTTGTAAATTAATTTATATTAATTTTGTAACAACTTAAATTGAATATTTTTCTAAATATTTATTGGAAATTATTACTAAGATGGAAATAATTCATCTAAGTAAAATTTATAAATATTAAATTAAAATTTATATTTATATTTAGAATTTTTCATTCTAAATTGGAAATTTTAAATAAATATATATTTAAAATAAATAAATTAAATAAAGAGAATCAAAGAAAATACAACTCACTTTAAATAATGAGCTTGATTATTATTAAGATATTCGATTTCCATTGTTGGTCTTACAAAAGTTAAATGTTTTCAATATAACCTCGAGACGCTAGACTTCGTCCCCCTATGGATGGTTATTCGTTGAACGCATTTAACACCGTAAGATTTCATTTGATAAGTGTTTTGTAAGTTTTCGTCTCTATTAGACTCTCCCCTACGGTGACTACTTAGAGATAAACTTATGAAACATGAAACAATGGTGGAAGCTCATAAAATGAGAATAACCTTGACTCTCGCCTACCGGGACAACGTTGGATTCTTATTTTGATCGAATAAAAGGTTGCTAGAATGGTTTCTATTTTAGATGAGCTGACAACTCTGAAATTCCGTATTTTAATATTCCCAGTTTGATTATTTAATTAACTGATTAATTAAATGCGGAATAATAAAACTTGTAACGCCCTAAATAATTAGGCACGCTACCCAAAATACTTATAAGGCCCTAATCCCCTAACCGGGATTACTAATTAAAATAGCGCAAAATTTAAACTTTTATATTAAACAGACTGAAAATAAAACTTGTAATATATTTAAAACTTTTCAAAATAGTTGGGATCCCAAAAATATTTACAAACTTATTACAAGTTCTTTCTTACTAGCCGACCTAAGCGGCAAAACAGAATACAAAAGTCAACACTGTTAGACCCATAACCCGCTTGGTCTGAAGTGGCATGAACATGTACATTCTTCGCCTTGCTCCTGAAACTCATGGCTGATCAGCTAATGCCTTACCCTTTCCTGCACAGTAGAGCACCCGTGAGCCAAGCCCAGCAAGACAGTATAAATCATAACAAATATATTATGCTCATTCACATATGTCTGTATAGCACAGACCTGGTCATTATTTCATCATGCCCATTTATGTCTACGTGGCGTAGACCTATGTGTTGCGCTCACACATCTAATTAAATCTACGTGACGTAGACCCACGTGTTACTCTCACACGTCTAAATACATTAAGGCCTTAGAAGCGGTTCATCTCGGTTATGAGTACCGAGTCCAACCTGATTATGCCTTGAGCACATAATCCTTAAATCTCATTTCAATTAGCATGGCATGGCATTTATACACATATATCACTAGGGTAATAACCCTAGGCTATTAGACCGTTCCTATTAGGGTAATAACCCTAATCCCGGTTACTTAACATTTATGCATATCATTCTCAACATAAGCGCCACTGCGCATACTCTACGTGCTAATCAACCGTCTTACCCGTTGTCCCGCAATAGTAGAGATTCCAAATCCGGGGTGCTCCTGACCAGGTGCCGGTAATCCTAGTCACACACAATCCGGGATTTTCACAAATAGGGTTAACCCCTGATTTCACATTCATAAAATAAATTCATGGCATTTCAAATACAGATAATCATATAGAGCTCGAAAAGATCTTTCCAACGGTATAAAGAACGTCCCAAACGGAGTCCCGAGTCAAAAGTTATGGCCAAAATAAATTTCAGCATTTCCCGAAGAACTCCAACCGGAATTCTGGATGAACCAACCGGAATTCCGGTTGTCTGGGCAGAGAACACGAAATTTCTCAATCTTTAAACCCCCAAAACTCACTCAAATCATTCCCAAACATTCCCAAACTTTCCAGAGCATCAATATATGTCATAATAAACATATTCCACAACTTAAACCCAACAATTGCACTAAAAATCAAAAAGTGCCATTAAAGCACCAAGCTTGAGTTCAATGAACTCAAGCTTGCTTTTCACAACCAATTTCACAATTAACCCACTTACAGCAGCTAGCAAATATTATAGGGTCTAAAACACATAATTATGCATCAAAATCCAACAATAAACCCCATAATTTCAGATTGCACAATAATCACAAATCATGCTTCAACTAGCAAAACTCCAAGTTCAAGAACATGAACTTTAACCCAACACATACTTATTCAATTTCCAGCAGTAAAACAATAGATAAAAAAAATAGATTAAGCATGTAAAACATCCTTGAATTGTACTCTAAGCCCAATCAAACACAAATCAAGAGATTAACACACAAATTATCAAGATTAAACATCCATTTCCCTAAACATGCAAACCAAGATCAAACAACTTAAAGCATGCTTTTTCCACAATAATTTCAGCAAGAATTCAACCATAAATTTCACATAAACTTAGCAAGAATCTACCTAAACTCCAAGCTCAAGAATTCACAACTTCAAAGCTCCAAAACAAGCTAAGAACCAAGCTTTTCTTCAAATTCAACTTTGAAATAATAAGAGGGTTTGGGAGAGAGAGGGGGTCGGCCAAGAGTGAAAGTAAAACCAGAATTTTGCATTTCATTTCATTAAAAATCAATTTTAATCAAACATAGTAAATAGGGGTCAAATGACCAAAACGCCCTCATGGCTTATTATTCACATCTACACCCTCACAAGGGTAAATAAGTCATTTCATGCTCAATTAATTTCAAATAAATTTCAGATTATCATTCATCAAATAAAATGCCAAATTAACAATCCAATTTACATTTCGGGCCCGAACCCGGTTTGGCCCGAAATTCCCGGTTGTGACTATACCGCGCTAACCTGTCAGAACACACCTGAAAAGACAACACAGGTATACTATATAATAATATAGTTCCATTAAGCACGTAATCAAATTAATTTCATAATTTTACCCTTCTCGGGTCATAATTACTAAAATGCCCCTGGCTCACCAACGGGGTCTTAACATAATAAAATTCATATAATTTCACATATATTAAATTATATAATAATATAATTTCCTCAATTATACATAATTATCTAGTTAGGGTTTTGCTAATCCATTTCTTAATTCCGGGTATTACAATTACCCCCTCCTTATAGAAATTTCGTCCCGAAATTTACCTGAACAACTCCGGATATTTCTGCTGCATATCCGTCTCGAGTTCCCAAGTTGCCTCTTCTACTTTACTGTTCCTCCACAGTACTTTCACCAGTGCCACTGTCTTGCTTCTCAAGACTTTTTCTCTTCTATCAAGTATTTGCACTGGTTGTTCCTCGTATGACAAATCCGGCTGAAGTTCCAATGCTTCATAACTCAGAACATGGGACAAGTCTGAGACATATTTCCGAAGCATTGAAACATGAAACACATTATGTACAAACCGCCGCCGGGGGCATAGCCAACTCCGTACGCTACTTGCCCTATCCTCTCAAGGATTTCAAAAGGTCCAATGAACCTCGGGCTAAGCTTTCCTTTCTTCCCAAAGCGTTTTATGCCTTTCATCGGAGATATTCGGAGAAATACCATGTCCCCGACTTGAAAATCAATATCTCGACGCTTTGGATCGGCATAACTCTTTTGCCTACTCTGAGCCGCGAGCATTCGCGCTCTAATCTTATCAACTGCCTCACTTGTTTTCTGAACAGCTTCGGGACCCAGGAACTTTCTTTCACCCACTTCATCCCAGTGAATGGGCGATCTACATTTCCTTCCATACAAAAGTTCATAGGGAGCCATCCCGATTGTTGCCTGATAGCTGTTATTATAAGAAAACTCGATCAGGGGAAGGTACTTTACCCATGATCCCTCAAAGTCAAGCACACATGCCCGTAGCATGTCCTCTAAAATCTGAATGGTCCTCTCGGATTGCCCATCCGTCTGAGGATGAAAAGCTGTGCTGAACTTTAACTGAGTTCCCATAGCTCGATGCAGACTCTCCCAGAATCTCGATGTAAACTTCGGATCTCTATCCGACACAATGGACTTTGGGACACCATGCAGACGCACAATTTCTCTAACATATAACTCAGCATACTGATCAATGGAGAAATTCGTCCGAACAGGTAAAAAGTGAGCAGACTTTGTAAACCTGTCCACTATGACCCACACAGAGTCAAATTGACCCGTGGTTCTAGGCATACCTACCACGAAGTCCATAGCTATATCTTCCCATTTCCATTCTGGTATTTTCAGTGGTTGCAGCAACCCTGCAGTCGCCGGTGTTCGGCCTTTCACTTGCTGACATGTAAGGCACTTTGCAACATACTCAGCGATGTCATTCTTCATGCCTGGCCACCAAAACATGGCTTTCAGGTCTTGGTACATCTTTGTCGACCCTGGATGAACTGAATAAGGAGTCGTGTGAGACTCATCCATGATCTCTTTCTTGATGTTTTCATTCATAGGCACACAAACTCGACTTCCAAATCTCAACATTTCCGTTTCATCTACTGAGAAATCACTAGCCTTCCCAGCCAAAACCCTAGCTCGGGTTTTTATCAACTCTGAATCTTGCTTTTGTGCTTCTTTAATTCTCTCTAAAAGAGTGGATTGTAGGGTAATATTAGCCAATTGCCCCACCACCAACTCAATCTGAGCTCGAGTCATTTCATTTGCTAACTGTCGGGAGATTTGCTTCATAGTACTCAACTGACTCTGACCTTTTCTACTCAAAGCGTCAGCAACCACATTGGCTTTACCAGGATGATAAAGGATCTCACAATCATAATCCTTCACCAATTCTAGCCAACGTCTTTGTCTCATATTCAAGTCCTTCTGGGTGAAGAAGTATTTCAGACTTTTATGATCAGTGTATATCTCACATTTCTCGCCATAAAGGTAATGCCGCCAAATCTTTAGCGCAAATACCACTGCTGCGAGTTCTAAATCGTGAGTAGGGTACCTCTGCTCGTACTCCTTTAACTGCCGAGAAGCATAAGCTATTACCCTCCCAGCCTGCATAAGCACACAGCCGAGACCCTGTCTCGAGGCATCACAATATACCACAAACTTTTCCTTATATGAAGGAAGAGTTAGTACAGGAGCGGTAATCAAGCGTTGCTTTAACTCCAGGAAACTTTTCTCACACCGATCAGTCCAAACAAACTTCTGGTTCTTTCGGGTCAGCTCCGTTAAGGGTACAGCAATCTTTGAAAAACCCTCAACGAACCGACGATAATAACCAGCCAAACCCAGAAAACTTCTGACCTCTGTAGCTGACTTCGGTACTGGCCAATCCCGTACAGCTTCAATTTTAGCCGGATCCACCATGATCCCATCTTTATCCACTATGTGCCCCAAAAATGAGACACGAGATAACCAGAATTCACACTTTTTGAACTTAGCATAAAGCTTGTGATCCCGTAATCTTTGCAAAACCGCTCTGAGATGCAACTCATGCTCTTCTTCTGTCTCAGAGTACACCAAAATGTCATCGATAAACACAATCACAAACCTATCCAGGTAATCCTTAAACACCCGATTCATCAAATCCATGAATGCCTCCGGGGCATTAGTGAGTCCAAAAGACATCACAAGAAATTCATAGTGTCCATACCGAGTACGAAACGCAGTTTTCGGGATATCTTCCTCTCGAATTCTCAGCTGATGATAGCCTGAGCGAAGATCAATCTTGGAAAAGACTGTCTTCCCCTTCAGTTGATCAAACAGATCATCAATTCGAGGTAAAGGATACTTATTCTTAATGGTAAGCTTGTTCAACTCCCGGTAGTCAATACACATTCGTAGGGTTCCGTCTTTCTTCTTCACAAACAAAACCGGAGCACCCCAAGGTGAGTAGCTCGGTCTGATGAATCCCAGATTCAGTAACTCTTGCAATTGTATCTTCAATTCCTTCAACTCAGCTGGAGCCATTCGGTACGGTGCTTTAGACACTGGATCCACTCCCGGAGCCAATTCAATAACAAATTCAATTTCCCGAACAGGTGGCAATCCCGGCAAATCTTCTGGAAAGACATCAAGGAACTCACATACCAATCTCGTATTCTCAGGCCCCGATGTCACAGGTTGGCTAGTGTCCACTGTAGTAACTATGAACCCTAGACAACCTCTACCCATCAGGTCTTTAGCTTTCAACAGTGATATTCTCGGTATGCGTGCGCCTT
This sequence comes from Cannabis sativa, assembly GCF_029168945.1. Classification (NCBI taxonomy): domain Eukaryota; kingdom Viridiplantae; phylum Streptophyta; class Magnoliopsida; order Rosales; family Cannabaceae; genus Cannabis; species Cannabis sativa. Next base: position 23,573,693 of record NC_083603.1, read on the forward strand.
GAACTTTACCCACGAACACCGCTGGGTTAGCACCGTCGGGCTCAAACACCACCATCTTCCGTTTGCGGATCAATCATCGCTCCATATTTAGACGGAAAATCCATTCCCAGGATTATGTCAAAATCAGATAATTGCAGCTCAATTAGATTGCTCAATTAGATTGGCGGTCAACTCACAACCGTCAATCCAAAAAGACAAGGACCGAATCCACCTTGTGGATACTATCAGGTCTCCCGAGGGTAACAGGGTTCCAAACCCCGAAGCATAAATATCACATGGCTTATGTAAACTTTCTATCACTCTACTCGATACATATGAATGAGTAGCTCCCGAATCAAATAACACTGTATAAGCACAACCATTAATAGATAACTGACCTGTCACAACTGACGGACTAGCATCAGCATCTGCCTGAGTTATAGTGAAAAGTCGTCCCGGGTTCTGAGCAACATTCTTCTTAGGCTCTTCTCTCTTGGCTTGGGGACAGTCTCTGATAAAGTGGCCCACCATGCCACACTGGAAACATGCCTTGGCTCGGCACTCACCAGGATGATGCTTCTTGCATTTAGGGCACTCGGGATATGACCGGAATGAGGACCCGCGACCTTGACGGCCACCTCTGTTTCCCCGAAACTTTCTATTTCCCCCTGAAGCTCCGGAAGCCTCAGCCTTCCGTTTGTGCTCAGGGTTGCCACTGTCGGTCCCCTTACTGACATTACCACCAGCGGGAGGGTTTGATGCCATGGCGGCATCCTTTGCAGCCTGCTCCTTCATTACTTGCTGCTCGGCCTCCTCAGCAATTAAGGCCAAGTCTACCACTCTCTTATACAGAGTGTCATGTGATGTGGTAATCTTCAAGTCCCGACTAATTGTAGCATTTAGTCCTCGAACATATTTACGCTTTCTGGTAAAATCTGTAGGCACCAGATCACCAGCAAATTTAGATAACCAATCGAATTCCAGAGTATATTCGGCCACAGACATTTTCCCCTGAGTCAACTTCACAAAATCTTCTTGGTGTGAAGTCCTCACTGCAACGTTATAAAACTTTTCTTCAAAAAGTTTCTTGAACTCTTCCCATGTCATCACACTGACATCTCGAGTCTGATTCACTATATCCCACCATACGCGGGCATGATCTTGAAACATAAAGGCCGCACAATTCACCCTCTCAGTTCCCGTCACCCCCATATTATCGAGGATACGGGTAACAGTGCTCATCCATTGATCGGCCTTAATAATATCAATGCCTCCCAGAAAAGTCGGAGGTTGCAGCTTCTCAAACCGCTCGAACACAGAGTCCCGGTGCGGCATAATATACCCTTGGTTACCCACCACTGGCACAGGAGCTGGTGGTAACCCTTGATTAACTGGGGCAGCTTGTTGCCTTAAACGTTGCAACTCTTCCTCTTGACGAAGTATGACACTTCGCATTTCATGAAACATCTGCTGCCAGTCAGCAGGAGGATTAGCATTAACGGCCCCCGCATTATCCCCTGGATTTTGCGGAGGTGGAGGCGGTGCTGGTGGATCGGTTCGGGTAACCCCGGGCTCTACTTGCTCGCCCTGTGGTCTGGATGATTGCAGAGGGTCCATTACTAGTACCCCTGTAATCAACAACCCCAGCGAGTTAAGCACCAATACCACACTTACGCACTTATTGCCTTAAACCCTAACTCATCTATTTACCTCATACATATTTACATAAACAAATAGCATTTATAGCATGGCATCACATAAAACATACATACTCTAGATGCTTGCATACTGCCTAAAATGGAAAGCGGTAAACAGATGATCACACATACAGTCAAGTATTTACTCTCAATACTTACTGCACCATGAGTCGAGCCTATCTCTGACGACGAATGTACATGTTCGGCCGGTCTACAGGAAGTTTAAAAACCTTGGCGCTCTGATACCAAATTGTAACGCCCTAAATAATTAGGCACGCTACCCAAAATACTTATAAGGCCCTAATCCCCTAACCGGGATTACTAATTAAAATAGCGCAAAATTTAAACTTTTATATTAAACAGACTGAAAATAAAACTTGTAATATATTTAAAACTTTTCAAAATAGTTGGGATCCCAAAAATATTTACAAACTTATTACAAGTTCTTTCTTACTAGCCGACCTAAGCGGCAAAACAGAATACAAAAGTCAACACTGTTAGACCCATAACCCGCTTGGTCTGAAGTGGCATGAACATGTACATTCTTCGCCTTGCTCCTGAAACTCATGGCTGATCAGCTAATGCCTTACCCTTTCCTGCACAGTAGAGCACCCGTGAGCCAAGCCCAGCAAGACAGTATAAATCATAACAAATATATTATGCTCATTCACATATGTCTGTATAGCACAGACCTGGTCATTATTTCATCATGCCCATTTATGTCTACGTGGCGTAGACCTATGTGTTGCGCTCACACATCTAATTAAATCTACGTGACGTAGACCCACGTGTTACTCTCACACGTCTAAATACATTAAGGCCTTAGAAGCGGTTCATCTCGGTTATGAGTACCGAGTCCAACCTGATTATGCCTTGAGCACATAATCCTTAAATCTCATTTCAATTAGCATGGCATGGCATTTATACACATATATCACTAGGGTAATAACCCTAGGCTATTAGACCGTTCCTATTAGGGTAATAACCCTAATCCCGGTTACTTAACATTTATGCATATCATTCTCAACATAAGCGCCACTGCGCATACTCTACGTGCTAATCACTGTCTTACCTGTTGTCCCGCAATAGTAGAGATTCCAAATCCCCGGGTGCTCCCGACCGAGTGCGGTAATCCTAGTCACACACAATCCGGATTTTCACAAATAGGGTTAACCCCTGATTTCACATTCATAAAATAAATTCATGGCATTTCAAATACAGATAATCATATAGAGCTCGAAAAGAGCTTTCCAACGGTATAAAGAACGTCCCAAACGGAGTCCCGAGTCAAAAGTTATGGCCAAAATAAATTTCAGCATTTCCCGAAGAACTCCAACCGGAATTCCGGATGAACCAACCGGAATTCCGGTTGTCCGCGCAGAACACGACATTTCTCAATCTTTAAACCCCCAAAACTCACTCAAATCATTCCCACACATTCCCAAACTTTCCAGTAGCATCAATATATGTCATAATAAACATATTCCACAACTTAAACCCAACAATTGCACTAAAAATCAAAAAGTGCCATTAAAGCACCAAGCTTGAGTTCCATGAACTCAAGCTTGCTTTTCACAACCAATTTCACAATTAACCCACTTACAGCAGCTAGCAAATATTATAGGGTCTAAAACACATAATTATGCATCAAAATCCAACAATAAACCCCATAATTTCAGATTGCACAATAATCACAAATCATGCTTCAACTAGCAAAACTCCAAGTTCAAGAACATGAACTTTAACCCAACACATACTTATTCAATTTCCAGCAGTAAAACAATAGATAAAAAAAATAGATTAAGCATGTAAAACATCCTTGAATTGTACTCTAAGCCCAATCAAACACAAATCAAGAGATTAACACACAAATTATCAAGATTAAACATCCATTTCCCTAAACATGCAAACCAAGATCAAACAACTTAAAGCATGCTTTTTCCACAATAATTTCAGCAAGAATTCAACCATAAATTTCACATAAACTTAGCAAGAATCTACCTCAACTCCAAGCTCAAGAATTCACAACTTCAAAGCTCCAAAACAAGCTAAGAACCAAGCTTTTCTTCAAATTCAACTTTGAAATAATAAGAGGGTTTGGGAGAGAGAGGGGGTCGGCCAAGAGTGAAAGTAAAACCAGAATTTTGCATTTCATTTCATTAAATATCAATTTTAATCAAACATAGTAAATAGGGGTCAAATGACCAAAATGCCCTCATGGCTTATTATTCACATCTACACCCTCACAAGGGTAAATAAGTCATTTCATGCTCAATTAATTTCAAATAAATTTCAGATTATCATTCATCAAATAAAATGCCAAATTAACAATCCAATTTACATTTCGGGCCCGAACCCGGTTTGGCCCGAAATTCCCGGTTGTGACTATACCGCGCTAACCTGTCAGAACACACCTGAAAAGACAACACAGGTATACTATATAATAATATAGTTCCATTAAGCACGTAATCAAATTAATTTCATAATTTTACCCTTCTCGGGTCATAATTACTAAAATGCCCCTGGCTCACCAACGGGGTCTTAACATAATAAAATTCATATAATTTCACATATATTAAATTATATAATAATATAATTTCCTCAATTATACATAATTATCTAGTTAGGGTTTTGCTAATCCATTTCTTAATTCCGGGTATTACAATTACCCCCTCCTTATAGAAATTTCGTCCCGAAATTTACCTGAACAACTCCGGATATTTCTGCTGCATATCCGTCTCGAGTTCCCAAGTTGCCTCTTCTACTTTACTGTTCCTCCACAGTACTTTCACCAGTGCCACTGTCTTGCTTCTCAAGACTTTTTCTCTTCTTAAAGATCCCATGAGTTCCTCAACCTTCATTTTGCCAAAATCTTTCGCCTCTTCCATTGCAAGCAATTTTGTATCAAACCTGTCAGGAAGAACTCGAACAATTTTTCGAACCAAGACAGATTCATCTAGTTTTTCTCCCAAGGCAAAAAACTCATTAGAGATGTCAGATAATCTTTCATAGAAATCATTTAAAGTTTCAGTATCTGACATTCTCAATTCATCAAATCTAGTTTGAAGCATGGTAAATCGTGATCTCTTTACATCAGCAGTACCTTCAAATTGAATTTGAAGGATTTCCCATGCTTCTTTTGCAGATTCACAAGATGATATTAATTTAATAAAACCTTCACCAACACCATTAAAAATAGCATGTAAAGCCTTATTATTATAACCAGACAGTTTTTCATCTTCAGTGGTCCAACTGAGTTCAGATTTTACCTGAGTATTACCTTTTTCATCATTTTCAGTAGGTTGAGACCATCCTGTAAGAATAGCTCTCCATGCTTTCTCATCTTGCGATTTGATGAAAGCTCTCATCCTGACCTTCCAATAAGGATAATTCGACTCATTCAATAGAGGAGGTCTAGAGATGGAACTTCCTTCTGCAAACAAAGACATCTCACACAAAACAAGTTAAACGGAATAACCTCAAGATCTCACTAAGAATTTAGTGACTTGCTCTGATACCAATTGAAATTCCGTATTTTAATATTCCCAGTTTGATTATTTAATTAACTGATTAATTAAATGCGGAATAATAAAACTGGTACTAAAAACGATTTTACGTAGTTACGTAATGCAACTCGTAACTCCGGAGAAACCCGGAAAAACAAACGAGTGCATAAAAGTAAAAACACACAAGATTTTTGTACGTGGTTTCAACAATCCTTTCGCATTGTTACTAGTCCACGGGGCCACGCCCAGAGATAAGATTCATTAGATCGGTATCAAAAATACAAAGTAATTGACTTATGCATAAATAGACTCCCTCTTATTGTATGCCGCAAGCTTGATGTATTCCACCTACTAACCGAATCTTGATAAAACTCCAAGTGTTCGAACTCCCTTCGATCACCTTGAAGAGTGCTTGAATCCTCCCGATTCAAGGCTTAAAGGCTATCTCCCGAAAGCCTATACAACCATCTCCCGAAGGTTGTGTGCTTGTATCCTCCCGATGCAAGACTTCAAAAGCAATCTCCCGAAAGCTTGTAAATACCCTTCTCCCGAAGGTGCACTGATGTTCTTCTTCGTTGTAGACTTGAATACAGACTCAAGACAATACAAACAACAAATAAACAGAGTAAGAGTAGAACAACTCTTCTCTACAAATCAAAGACTCTCTTTTCTAAAGATATGAATGAAATTCAAAGATACAAGAGAGGTACCAAGAGAGGTACTAAACAAAGACACTCTTTCCTTAAGATATGAAAGCAATTCTAAGTGTGTGAAAGAGATACAAAACCTAGCAGCTATAGGATGTATTTATAATGAATATACATCTCATAGACAGCTTACATTCGGTCTGAACAAGACCTCAACCCACTAGAAACTTCCCTAAAATAATTCTTCAATCAGTCCAGGAATTTCCGTTTCTGTACCTACAGAATCGTGGGCAGTAACTACAACTTTCCTTTTATAGAAAAGGAAAGTTTAGCTCCGGTTTTCTCTTCAAGAAACCTGATCTTAGAAAATGGGAAACTCAACACAAGATCAGAATAACAGCTGGTTAGCAAAGAATCAATGTGTAATCAAAACTTACCATTTTTACCTCAATTTCCATAAATAGGAAAGCTAGACAACTTTCCTTTCAAGTTTGATTTACACAAATATGGAAACCATATCAATATATGCCAGCCGAAATATACATTAAATAATAAAATATTTTTGTCAATTAAATATGCCAAAAATGGAATTAACAAACTCTATTCAATAAATGATGCTTTGACTCTCGCCTACCGGGACACTGTATCAGTTTGTTGAAAACCTTGGAAATTATATAGGATTGTATGTTTTAGTATTTTCACTAGTCATTCCTACTTGCTATATGTTTATAATTTCTGAATTGTGTATGAATCTATATTGAACCATGTTATTTTCTGTTATTAAGTTGTAGTTTAATTTCGAATCTTCATTGTTGGTCTAACATGTTTGTTTTTCTAATGAGATAAATCCCTAATAGATTTTCACCATTAGACATACATAATAGTGTAAGATCTCGAAAGATAAGTATTGTATATGCGACATCTAACTGTTCATCAATTGATGACACCTTAGACTAGTATTTTTACAATATGAAACAAGAAGATTACATAAATAAGATTACTTTGACTTTCGCTAATCGAAGCATTGTTGGATTCTTATTTATAAACGAAATTATCCTAATTCCTCTTAGCTCATTCATTTCGAATTAGCTTCAAAACATATCATTGGATGAATGGTCTATAAATCATTTCATGTCATTATATTTTCTCTTCAGAAATTAAATGACCATATGATTATAATCCCGAAATTCTATTCCCAATTGATATAAATCCTCAATCTTAGAAATCTCCTACTTGTATGGGCAAATCTGACTTAGAGTTTGTATTAGTAGTGCTGGTCCAAGATAGAATTACTCATAATATTTGGTATAAATTTAAGTCTTTGACTTTAATTTTAGATTCCAAATAGAAATTTTCTTATATTTCTAATTCCAGAATACAATACAGTTACACTTTCTCAAGTGTTTAAATATCCATCTTCTATTAATGGATTAAAACTGTATGGAATATGAGTTAGGTATTCTGTGACCAGGATCCACTTGCAGTATTCTAAGAACTCTTTGATGTAACTAAACCTATGTCATCAATAGACACTACCATTTTTTTTAAACTATGGCATTTGTATCTTGTTCATAGTGGATTTGACAAGATCAATCTCTGCAAAGAGTTAATATGCCTATATCCACTGAAAGTAGTTCATCTCATTCGCAGATGGATGTACATTCAGGGGTGGATATGAGTTTTTCGTTGTATTCTTAAAACGATAACTCTAGATTATACCTTTTAGCCAGAAATTTGAAATGTTTAAAAAATTTCATTAATTTCTAGCAATGGTTAAAACCATTAAGGTAAGTGGTTAAAGATCTTGCGAACTGATAGGGGTGGAGAAATAGTTAGTAGATATGCAGTTCAAAGATCATTAAATTGATTTTTGAATTATATCCAAACTTACCTCCCCAGAAATTTCGAGTTGCATATTGATGATTAGTTACTAGTCGTTGCCTAAATCCTTCTATGGTAATACAATTTCAGAATGATGTAATGGTTGTACACTTAATGTAAATCATTACTAGATTCATGGATGACCTAATCAAAATCTTAAGAAAAGCTAGAACTGTTAACCATGGTTTGTTAGCTTTTCTAAGTGATTAGGGGTGGACCATCCCATTGTCAATAGATAAGAAAGTGTTTGTTCAAACAAATACTACTTTTCTAAGAAAATGACTAAGTCTGAAAAACAAGTAGCAAATAAAGGAGATATTTAATTCTTGATTCCAAAAGTGTTCTATCATCTTATATGACATATGATGATCCCACTGCCTCTGTTGTCTTGTCAGAACCGAAGAGATTAATACCATTTAGTTTTCTTCGACATAATTCACGGTACCTTGTCGTAGTGGGAGAGTTTTTAGGAACTCACCTTCTTATGACTTGGGAGACAGTAGTGATTAAAATCCATTGTGAGTTTAAACAAGTAATGGATTGTCAAGATAAGAAACTAAGAAGAAAGCCAATAGAACTATGGTTTAATCCATTCACATGGAATAACCTAAAGTTTCTATTACAAGGACATAAAAGGAAATTTTAGTTAATAAGTCTATTCTATAGACTTAACAAAACTTCCTGTTCCTAGTATTATAGGTTTGAGTTTATCTAAACCTATGGCTTGTGGTATACCTGGTAATTACTTACTCTAATGCAAGCAACTTACTTTAGTAAGATGCTGAAGCATTTTCTTTCTAATGGCAATCTATAGAAGCTTCACAACTTCTTAGGTATAGATTTTATTTATCTAAGGAAAAGTCTTAACTATTCCAGAAAAGATAAAGCCATGAAAGAATTTCTTAAATCAACAGTGAGAGGTCTTAGATATGCTTTTGTATGCCTTAGACCAGACACCTGTTGTTGAGTGGGAGTAATGAGTAGGTATCAGATTAATCCAAGAGAAGAACATTGGAAGACAATCAAGTAAGTCTTAAGATAAAGAAGAGGAACTATATGTTAGTCTATAAGGGTGTGTTTAAAACTCTTAGACTACACCATATCAGATTTCGAAATTTTCCTTTGTGCTAGAAAATCTTTCTGATAAGATGGTGGTTACTCTGGGGGTGGAATAGTGATTTTGGAGAAGTGTAAAAACCTATCTGAAGTCTCTAGGTCTACCAGAGAGGGACTGAATGTTAAAGCTGTAGGAAAGGTACTTATTCAGTCTAAGGAAAGTTCTATACATCTTTGGCACCATTCTAAATTGCCTTAAACTACTAGTGTTAATTTCCTGATTAACCAAAAGTAGTTGCCAAAGGTATAGAATCCAGTATCCCAAGAGAGTAGACATATAGAGAGGAATTTCACATTATCAATGATTTTGTGATTAAAGGAAGAGTAATAGTGGAGAAAAGGTTGTGGTTAATTCAACCTTTCAGATCCTATTACGAGGAGTTTACTACTGCTACACTTGATTTGCATATCAAGGTGTTGAGATTATTTGAAACACACTTTTTGTTTTATATTAGTGCAAGTGGGAGTTTGTTGGGTTTTATGCCCTAAATAAAACTCATTTCAATATAATCAGATTTACTTATTAATATAGATCAGAAATAACATTTAATGTTGCATGGTTCACATGATTTATTTCATGATTATATTTACATAATGTATAGATTCATCTGAAACCCTTTTCACATACTTTATCCTGTTTATTGTGCCGTCAACACATTGGAAAGTAAACATGACTATGTGAATAAAGTTTCCTAGATTTATCAGACATAGGGTTTTACTGATATGATAATCTACAACAGAGTTTACTTGCATTTGGAGAAGTGCTATGTTCTTTCCAGAGCATTGGTTAAAGTAAAGCTCAGGTTGGATGCATGGAGTATGCATCGGAAGGGACCGATATTGAACTTTGACTTAGATTTATTAAATTTACCGTAATATCTATTCAAGTCAATATCGCCTAGTTGATCCTAGATCAAATGATCTTAATCCTGATATGATTAGGCTCAATCTCGAGAGGCTATTCGTGTTCTTTGATTTGTTAGTTAAGCCTACTTTTAGGTCAGGGTGATACGTACATTTTGGGAACACGGTAGTGCAATTGAGTGGGAGCGCTATCATAAACATGGAATCTATAACTTCTATCTGGCGAATAGTAAGCAAAGGATGATCTCCTTCGAGCTTGACCAAACGAACATAAATGGTGGAGTACTCATTTCACAAAAGCTGAAATATCATTTATACGGGGTCAAGTGTTTTAAGGAATAAATACATTGTAGGGTGTAACGGTAATTTAATCCCTTTACAGTGTAGATCATTCATATAGAGGATCATTGATCACATTAGGATTATAACAATGGATAACTAATGATGTGTCTATATGGTGGAACATATAGAGCATTCTATATACTGAGAGTGCAATTCTAAGTTCTATGCGTGGATTCAACGAAGAATTAATAAGTTAGTGAATTTTAGTGCTAAATTCTTGATCTACTTATTGGAAGCTCGGTTATATAGACCCATGCTCCCCCCACTAGTTGAGATAATATTGCTTGTAAGACTCATGTAATTGGTTTTGATTAATCAATTATAATTCACAAGTTAGACTATGTCTATTTGTGAAATTTTCACTAAGTAAGGGCGAAATTGTAAAGAAAGAGTTTATAGGGGCATATTTGTTAATTATGATACTTTGTATGGTTCAATTAATAAATATGATAAATGACAATATTATTTAATAATTATTTATAGTTATTAAATAATTAGAATTGGCATTTAAATGATTGAATTAGGAAATTGGCATTTTTGAGAAAATCAGATACAAAAGGTGTTAAAATTGCAAAATTGTAAAGCCCAAGGCCCAATCCACTAATGCTTGGCCGGCCACCTATTGTAGCTTTTTAAGTTGATTTTTTTCATTATTTTAATGCCATATAATTCAAACCTAACCCTAGTGGAATGCTATAAATAGATAGTGAAGGCTTCAGGAAAATCACACTTTTCTTCAGACTTTCTGAATCAGAAAAAAACTGAGCCTTCTCTCTCCCTATCTTTAGCTGACCACTCTCTCTCTTCTTCCTTAGAATTTCGAAATCCTTAGTGATTAGAGTAGTGCCCACACACATCAAGCAATACCTCAATCATAGTGAGGAAGATCGTGAAGAAAGATCATCAGCAAAGGAGTTTCAGCATCAAAGATTCAGAGAAAGAGATCCAGGTTCAGATATTGATAATGCTCTGCTACAGAAAGGAATCAAGGGCTAGATATCTGAACGGAAGGAGTCATTATATTCCGCTGCACCCAATGTAAGGTTTCTTAAACTTTATATGTGTTTAATTTATCGTTTTAGAAAGTTCTTATTTAGGATGTTAATAAACATACTTGTGAGTAGATCTAAGATCCTGGTAAAATAATTTCCAACAAAAAATTTCCTAGTTGTAAGGGTTAGTCAAGCCCGTTAATTTGGCTCAATAGTTGAACTCAAAACTAATTCTATAGCTTTGAAGACCAAGGACGTAGTTGGCTTAGTTCCACCGAACCTTGTAAGAAGTAAGAGTTTGTAATTTCTATCCCTAAACTCCTTACATTTCAAGTTTATTATTTTCTTATACTAGTGTGTATCTATGTGATTGCATTAAATTGAATATTTTCATAAATAGTCTTTGGAGTTTTTAAATTTCTGAAATTAGTTTAAATTTTCAATTCACCCCCTCTTGAAAATATATCTTGGGCTAATAAATTATAGTTAATTTAATTTTTAAGAAAAGAATTTTGACATGTTGGTAACCTGTTATTACAGGTCAACAAAAATATAACCATCATGGTTACAATAAAAATATAACCATTGAATAGTCACCCAAATATATATATTAATAATTATTATTATAGACGTTTTTAAGAGATATTTTTTTAAAAGATATTTTTAAGAGATATTTGTTATAATAGATTAGGGATATTTAAATAATAGAATTAATTAAAGAATTTAATGACTTGAAAAAAAAAATAGGAATGATTTTTTTGAATTGTACTGAAATATTTTTCTTAATTAATTAATCAATTAATAAAATATTAAACAAGAGAAAATTAAGTAAAATATAGATAAACGTACTAACTAAAAATAAACAAAAAAAAAAATATATAAAATATTACACACTATAATAATAATTAGAAACTAATTTTTTTAAATTTTAGATGGTTATCAAATATAAATTCAACTTGATATAGTATATTAAATTGTGGTTATTTAAATTTATAAAACAAATGAATGATATTATACACTAAAAAAGGGATAATTACATATATAAGACATTAATTTTTGTAAAAATTTTATATTTTTATGTTCAATTTTTTTTTTTTATATTTTTACAGTATTTTATAAAAATACGAGAAAACAGCAAAAAAACTACATGAAAGTAATAAGAAAACAACATCAAACTTTCAAACTACATGAAAAAATAATTACAAATTAAAATTTTCAAACTTTTAGATATTTATACTGCAATTTAACTTAATATAATATCCTTAAATTATGATCATTTAATTTTATATACGTAATTATAGCTATTACTGTAGGTGGTATTAAGTTTATTAGAATTATTTAAAAGAAAAAAAAAACACAAATTTGTAACAAATTATTAAATTCAAAATATAATTGAGAAATATGAACTCTACAATATTTTTTTAATCTTATAGAAAAAGAATATAAAATTTGACTAGTTACTCATATTATTAAGAAATACTGTATAAAAAATATCAATTAAAATCTTATTACATCTTAATTACTCAATTATCATAAATCAAAAACATATATTTTTTTCTCATATATAATTTGAAATATATATATATATATATATATGGAGAAGGTTCCAATGGTTACATTAAATATGTAACCATGATGATTACATTAAATATGTAACCATGATGGTTACATTAAATATGTAACGATGATGGTTACATTTATTTTTAGTCGTTGGATCATTATTAGACAGTTATGATTAATTTAAAAAATTACTAATAAATTACCTGCAACTTGATACTAACCTGATTTGATTTATTTTCTTAAAATAAAAAAAAATTATAAATATTAATTTCTAAAAAGGTTTTATTAAATACTTTAATTAAAATATAATTTATTTAAGTCTAAAAATAGAAATTTACCTATTAGTGACCTGTTATAACAGGTTATAAAAAAATGTAACCATCATGGTTATATTTTTATTATAACCATTGAATACTCACCTATATATATATAAATATATATATATATATATTTATAAAGTTGAGACATAAGATGATGATTTGATACTTTAAAATTACTACAAATACTCTTATCTATTTTCTGCTTAGCTCATTGCATAGTAATTAACTCATAATGATTGAGACATAAGGTGATTGACATAATGGTTTTCTTCTATAATAGGTAACTCATTATTTGATTTATTTTATGTAGAGAGCAAACCTAATTGCAGTGATAGTGGTAACTACAAGTGAGATACGGTGATGACATCAATTTTTAATGCAGTGGCAACTACAAGTGAGATATAGTAAGGACAACGAGTTTGAATATAGTAACAACAATAAATGAGATATGATGATGACAACGATTTTGAAATTATATGATAAGTTTTCTATATATTTATTAATTATCATTTTAGATCTCTATTTTATATGAGGATTCTTCACTGTTTGATTTTTTTTTTTTGTTTTAATTATAACATTTGATAATATCTCTTTGTTTACTTTTATTTTTAAATAAGAAATGGCATGATGAATTTTTCTACTATATTAATTTATTTTTTAAATAAAAAATAGAACAATTATTCTTATTATTAAAATAAATTATATCAAAAATATTAAAAAATTTGAAATTTGATTTACTGTTATGAGTTAATGTTATTTGCATTTTTGTTAGCATGATACGTGAATTTTAATTAAAGAT